>NC_090265.1:315362976-316634643 GCF_040414725.1 Anabrus simplex
AACATAAACTCGATTAGGCAGGTGTGGCAACTAAACATATCGACAGGTTACCGGTACATCCAATGTCCGTGGGAAAGTGTATTAGGGCCTTAATACCAGACATGCGTACCGGTACCGTACTTCTATAATGAACATTACCGTACTACAAAGGGACATAATAGGGGTCGCTCAGTCTTTACATACCGGTACCAAGACACCTAACGGTGAAGACAGGTCTAATTCGCGCAGTAGATACATCCATACATCCTTCTCGGAGGAAGAATTACTGAAGTACCGGTATGACTCATGCTGAGGGCTGCTTCGTACCGGTACCACTGTTGATTTGGAGCGAGCTGGCTAGCTGTACGCTGGGAAGTATTCAACTGCACAGGCTGCACAAATGGGGCTGGCAGAATTGGACAGCTAGTTCGATGTTCTTGAGAATTTTCATTGGCACTTACTGACACTGATAGCTTTTTCATACTTAGGCCCTCTTCATTCCAGTAATCAGGACGCTCGTCCGGGAGACCACGTTTAGGCCTACGTAGTGTAGACATACGAGAAGGTATTTGTTCTACATCACTTATCGGTCCGCTGAATAGCACACATTTAATGCGGTTCCTACAGCTGAGCTAATTCAATAATGGTTAGATAGAGTGCCTAGGCCACCGTCTGATGATTCTTCCATCCTCGCTAAATCCCAGGGACCCTCGTAGCCACTCACAAGCAGTAGCGTAGCCAGGATTTCAGTTTGGGGGGGGGGGGGAATCATCCAGAATTTTATTTTGATAGGCGTCCAAACTTCCAGAATTTAGGTGGTGTAGAATACCTAAAAAGGTAATGAGTGTGCTTGGATCCAGTAAGAGTGGTGGATTCGTGCGGATTCTGGAAACGAATAGTAATCTTCTTCTTCTTCTTCTTCTTCTTCTTCTTATTTCCCGTTTTTTCCACACCTGTGGGGGCGCGGGTGTGAACTGTGTCGCACATGTGGATTTGGCCCTGATTTACGGCCGGATGCCCTTCCCAACGTCAACCCTATATGGAGGGATGTAATCACTGTTGGGTCTTTCTTTGGTGGTTGGTAGTGTAGTATCTTGTCTGAATATGAAGAGGAAAATGTTGGGACAAAGACCCAGTCCCCGAGCCAGAAGAATTAATCAGACGCTATTAAAATCCCCGACCCGGCCGGGAATCAAACCCGGGACTCTTGGAACTGAAGGCCTCAACACTGACCATTCAGTCAATGAGTCGGACTCCGGAAGCTAATATTAATATAGGGTGTACATTATATATAAAATGCTTAATAAAAGTACATTCGTTAAAACTCCTGGGGTGTCTGGACTCCTTGGACGACAACCCCCCCCCCTACCCCCCGGTACCTCTGTTACTCCCTTCCCAACATAACAGCAGCATTTCATATATTCCGAGTACAAGTGAAATGAATGCAAGAATAAACTGTTTGAGTAAAGATGCAATATTCTGCTTTATAATAAATACGGTAATGTTATTATAATAATGGCCATATGATAAGCAATAAAGAAGTGACATTTTATACAAATAATGCGGCAAAAAATACACACACACACGCGCGCGCGCGCGTCGAATACAGGTTTCTCGCCTTTCTTGTCCATGGCTAGATGATGAAGCCAAGAGAATGATGGCCCACCGTGACACGTTATTTTGACGTTATAAACAAACCCTAGATGACACAGACTTCGAATCTTACCGCATCTTAAGAAATCGCACAAAGCAATTAATCAGAAATAAAAAATGTATATATTTCCGGAATTTAGCTAATAGCTTAAATTTTAATCGTGCATGGGACCACCTTAGAGCTCTGGGAATAGGAAAACATCAACAGAGACAGACAACTCCTGACATTCCACTTGACTAACTGAACGACTACTTTAGTAGATTAAATATTCAACCTACCCCAATTAACTGCACCGACTCACCGCCCTCCCCTCCAGCCAATCCACTATTCACATTTCACAGTGTCACAGAAAATCAGGTTAAAAAGGCTTTGTATTCCATTAAATCAAAGACTACAGGTGTAGATGGTACAGTATTCCTATCACTTTTACACATAACATTATGGGTGCTGTCCTGCCTAACTACTGACGCACATACTGAACTACTGTTTACTAAACGGAACTTTCCCTCCTGTCTGGAAAACAGCCAATATTATACCGGTACCTAAGAGTTTAGACCTTGTATCCAGTAATCGGGAGATAGTGGGTTCGAGCCCCACTGTCGGCAGCCCTGAAGATGGTTTTCTGTGGCTTCCCATTTTCACACCAGGCAAATGCCGGGGCTGTACCTTAATTAAGGCCACGGCCGCTTCCTTCCAATTCCTAGGCCTATCCTATCGTCGCAATAAGAGCTATCGGTGTCGGTGCAACGTAAGGCAAATAGCAAAAAAAAAAAAAGTTTAGACCCACAATCACCCTCTGACTATCGTCCTATGTCCATACTCCCTGCGCTTTCTAAAGCCCTTGAAGGTTTAGTATACGAGGAAGTTCTGGAATACCTAAATAAAAATGCTCTTTTGGACCCTTTGCAACCTTGATTTAAGAAGAGTCACAGTACCGCGACAGCACTTTTGAAGGTTACTGATTGACATTCAACAGCGAGGACATACTTTGGAAAGCATCGAAGAAGGAGAGAAGTTCAGAGACCGCAGGTGGTGGAGAAGCCTCGTTCGCCGACCCATCGCTTAAGATGAAACGACGTGGGATATGTATGTACTGAAAACATTAGAAACGCTATGTACAAACTACTGCTCACTATACTTATCCTTCTTGACTTCAGTAGCGCCTTTGACACTACAGTAATTCCGACTATGATCAATAAAATGGAACTGCTAAATTTCGACCTGGCTGCGCTTAAGGTTTTTAGTTCTTATTTGAGTAACCGTCAACAGCGTGTAACAGTAAAAGACAAAGCCTGTAAATGGAAAATGAAACTTCGTGATGCCCCACAGGGCAGTATTCCAGGGCCCATAATTCTCTGTATTTATATCAATGACATACCATCTGTGACAGGAAATAACACACACCACCTCTATGCTGACGATCTTCAAACATATCGACACTGCAAGAGATTAACAATGACCTCCGACGACTCAGTGTATATGCAAAACGAAACTCTCTTATACTAAACTGCACAAAATCTCAGGCAATCATAATTGGATCACGCAAATTACTGAGCTGCTCAAACAATGTCGCAATCCCGCCTATCCTACTGAATGGTAACATTATTCCCTACAGTAAAACGGTTACAAATCTCGGCGTAATGATGAATGAAACAGTTGATTGGTCTGATCACACGAAAGAAATACGTAAAAAGATTTTTGGAGTTCTTCACCCTCTTAAACGGCAGAGGGATGTATTTCCATTTGAGCTACATGCCAAACAAATACAGACACTCATTCTCCCTATTCTTGATTATTGTGACGTTGTTTTAGTTGACATGACGAGAGAATAAACACTTAAACTTCAACGAGCACTGAATTCCTGCCTGCGATTTATTTACAATATCGTGTTCATGTTCATATCACCCCATACTATCAGGCTGTCTCATGGCTTATGTCTGATAAACGTCGGCAGCTACACATTTTAATGATGGTGTTTAGAGTGGTAGCTGAAAGCCAGCCACTGTATATTTCTTCTAAATTCATCTTTTTTTTAAAATCATCATTTCACAACTTAAATACACGTTCTAGATTCATTCTTTCTATTCCACTGCACCGCACAAATAAAATTAATAGATCATCTGTGGTGACTGTCGCCAGATTATGGAATACCCTGCCAGCACAGGTCAAAGAAAGTAGCTTTCAATTCTATTAATTAATGTAGTTTTAACTATTTTAAGTATCTCAGTATTTTATTTAAGATTCTGATTAGTATGTGGTTAAATGTACGAGAGGGCCTGTAGCCCTAACTTCGCCACTGTACAGAAGGCACTAATAAATAAATAAACAAACAAATAAATAAATAAATACATAATTATAGAATGCAAAGCGTATGGGTATAGATCCGTATTTTGTCAATTGGTAAAGAAAAATACACGTCACAACATATGCTAGGTAGGGTTTACCTTGTCCTATTAGTTTCCCTTGCGGTTAGGGCCACACAGCTGTGAGCTTGCATCCGGGAGATAGTGGATTCGAACCCCACTGTCGCCAGCCATGAAAATGGTTTCCCGTAGTTTCTCATTTTCATATCAAGCAAATACTGGGGCTGTACCTTAATTACTATGGCCACGGCCGCTTCCTCTCCACTCCTAGGCTTTTTCTATCCCACCGTCGCCATAAGACCTATCTGTGTGGGTGCGACGTAAATTAAATGTTAATTACTTTCCCTCTCAAGCCTGGGATACAGAATATAGTACCGTAGTATAAAGTTTCAGTTTTGTGACGTTAATATTCGTATCTATAATGTTTATTAACGTGCCAGAAACCAACTGTATGGAGCTGTTGCCATTTTAACACCATTTTAAGGGCCACCGACCCAAGCCGGGATTTGAACCTGCAAACTCGGATTCAGAAGGACAGCGACTCAACCAACGGAGCCACTTGAAAAGGAGGCGTTTGTGATTATTGTTATAAATAGATGCAATTAGTATTTTTACAAAGGTGTTATGAGGAGCATTTATTAAGGCGTACGTTTTCCAACTGTCCTAAATGCACGAGGTCGGATAGAAGAACTAGCTGGAAGTTAAAGAGCCTTGCAGGGGTGTCGCTTCCTTCTCTGTTCACTTTTCCAAACCAGGCTCCATGGCGTAACAGCCCCGAAGGGCCATCGTCTACCAAGCGACCGCTGTTCAACCCGGAGGCCTGCAGATTACGAGGTGTCGTGTGGTCAGCACGACGAATCCTCTCCGCCGTTATTCTTGGCTTTCTAGACCGAGGCCAACATCTCACCGTCAGATAGCTCCTCAATTATAAACACGTGGGCTGAGTTTACCCCGAACCAGCCCTCAGATCCATGTAAAAATCCCTGACCTGGCCGAGAATCGAACCCAAGGCCTCCGGTAAGAGGCAGGCATGCTACACCTACACCGCGGGGCCGGTTGGTTACTTTTAGGTCTCCTTATTTTAGAATTTGACTTAAGGCATCCTGCATTCGATTCCCGGCACTGACAGAGTTAAGAAAGGCATGGGATGGGGAAGATACTGCCTTGTTTCTGGGTGCATTAGAGTTTGCCTTGAGTCTCCCGTAATCGAAATATCTACGACCTGGAAGGTAGTCACCTTCACGGGGTATAGTGCCAAAGTGGCTCCTTTTTATAAGAAGACAAATTAAATGAAGATTCTACTTCCCCACAAACGAAGAACGATATAACCAATTTTACGAACAGTTTCAATAACCGGTTTATGTTAAGAGTACAGAAGCTATGATTGTACATGGTAATAACCAAAACCATCAATATGTACTGAAGATCCGTCACCGCACTCGGTGGGACCGGCTTTCTTTTCATATCCACCGGGCGAGTTGGCCGTGCGGTTAGGGGCGCACAGCTGTGTGCTTGCACCCGGGAGATAGCGAGTTCAAACCCCACTGTCGGCAGCTATAAAGGTGGTTTTCCGTGATTTCCCGTTGTTCACACCAGGCAAATGCTGGGGCTGTGCCTTAATTAAAGCCACGGCCGCTTCCTTCCGACTCTTAGCCCTTTCCTTTCCCATCGCCGCCATAAGACCTACGGTGCGATGTAAGGCAAATTCTAAATGAAAATTAAAAATATTTTCACAACCCCTTCCAAGGAAAATTTGTATCCACGCTTCTGGCCTGGACTGACCAACTGAAATTAATTTTTGGGTACGCCACTGCATCCACTCGCCATTTAAGGTACAAGGTAAGCTCGAAGAATGGTTGGATACTCAAAATACACCGCCATAAATGATGCAATTATGGCTCAAAAGTATAAAGAAAGGTAAGGGACAGGATCTAGTGTTTTAAGTAGAATCCGTATCAATAGAACGTGATTTCCCATTCAAGCCTGGGCCGTCCTGATGAGAAGATAGAACCATTGTAACTGAGTTATCACGCCCGCCAATTACAAAATAGTTACCCGCACTTTTAATGGTGCCATTTGAGGTTCCAATCCGTTCCCGGGCATTTGTCGAAATATATAGGCCTACCTATCGAACTTACGCAGGCATCCGCGATTGTCTTGCTGCTGTTAGAATTTTTTTAAAAAAACTTTTTCATAACTTACCAAGGATGCACATAGTTCTGGCTTCTCAGTAACAAAACGGTCCCTCTACAAAAAAAAAAAAAGTTGCTTATACATCACAAAATGAGGAACTAAGTGCAGCTCACAATCCTGCCACAGTCTTCCCAACGCTTCAAATTAAACACAGCACATCTCTCAAACACGGCACAACCCGAGGATCCCTAGGACATTGTTGTTTCCGGGAACCGATGTGCAAAAGGTGACACGATGTTGTAAGCTTGCAACTGTTTATGGCCGTGGTCCTCGTTATCTCGGTGATCACGTTCTGACCCCCTACTGAGTAATCCCTTGCTAATTGCCCCTTTCCTCATGTCTTGACATTTGTCAACACACGGTTACATTCCCAATACTGAGGCCTCTACAGGGAAATATTCCCGCGCATCACAATCCTAAGTGTTTTCCTTTCATTCAAGCAGTACAAATGTGGAGAATTATGTATGGCCCTATCGAGCCTAGCTAGTAGATTCTTTGTCGCTACGTTAATTTAACATTTCGGCGTAAGTTTTTTTAAGTTGTTCGCACCGTACGTAAAACAACGGCTGATCCTCGCTCTAGTTTCAGGAAACATTTTTTTTGGGGGGGGGGGGGGGGGGACCCTGCCATCCCTTGGCTACGCCAGTGCTCACAAGTAACACTAATCCCTTACGTGAAGTTGTCTATATAATACTATTATTCAATACAGTCACATGAAAGAACAGTCCTGTAAACACAGTTCAACGGGCACGAGGTGATAGCGAGCACTAGAAAACGAAACGACAAACAAAGCACAGCGAACACAGCACAACCATCTCCGACCGAAGCTCGGGCGGAACTGCATGTAATGGTTTAAGGTCAGTCTTGAAACGGAACATACGTAATGAAGTCACAGCTCAGTTGTATGAAACAATTTTGTTTTGAAGGCTAAGCTCACATGCTTTAGATCTAAACCCAATGGACACGTATGTTTATCGCCTTATTAGTACCGGTACCTAATAATAACATTCTTTTTCTTTTTCTACCGCTTTTCCCACACCTGTGGGATCGCGGGTGCGAACTTTGTCGCGCATGTGGATTTGGCCCTGTTTTACGGCCGGATGTCTTTCCTGACGCCATCCCTATATGGAGGAATGTACTCACTATTGCATGTTTCTGTGGTGGTTGGTAGTGTGTTAATATGAAGAGGAAAGTGTTGGGACAAACACAAATACCCAGTCCCCGAGCCAGAAAATTTAATTAGGGACGATTAAAACCCCAGATCCGGCTGGGAATCGAACCTGGGAACATCTGAACCGAAGGCCTTAACGCTGACCATTCAGCCAATGAGTCGGATAATAATAATAATAATAATAATAATAATAATAATAATAATAATAATAATAATAATAATAATAATAATAATAATAATGAAATGGCGTGTGGCCTTTCAGTGCCGGGAGTGTCCGAGGACATGTTCGGCTCGCCAGGTGCAGGTCTTTTGACTTGACTCCCGTAGGCGACCTGCGTGTCGTGATGAGGAGAAAATGATGATGACGATATATACATCCAGCCCCAGTGCCAGCGAAATTAACCAATGATGGTCAAAATTCCCGACCCTGCCGGGAATCAAACCCGGGACCCCTGTGCCAAAGGCCAGCATGCTAAGCATTTAGCCATGGAGCCGGACATAATAATAATAATAATAATAATAATAATAATAATAATAATAATAATAATAATAATAATAATTCTACCGGGTGGTACACCTCTACGCCGCACATTCGAATTTTCCGCCTTAAAGTACTCCTCTACTGGAGAAACACTGACCTTAAAACTGGAACTACTTAAACTTTTGCTCTGAAGATGTCACTGTGTGAATTTCGACGTTTTTGTTTTCTATTTATCAAGAAGTTTGGACATTCTCTCGTAGATGTCACTGCCTAAAAACTATGATCATGCACCCTGGTGCGAAGTGAAGGAACTTTATTTGAAGAAATTTTGTACTCATAAGTTTTTTCTTTACTAAATTTCGTTCTTTCATTTGTGGGTTGGCAATATTAAACCTTTCTTTCCACCAGTTTTGAAGTTAGCCAATCAATTATTTCTGTAATTAATTTTCAGCCAATCCTGTATGTCTTCTTTGATTTTGTGTGTAACTGTGTACTGTAGCCAATAAAAGCCTGTGGATGTGTCCTAATTATTCATGAAAGGTCTCGAACCTTCCCTGAGGGTATGAAAACTGCTGATATTCCTGTCTCTCGGCCACTTCATCGACATCTAACTTAGTGTATAGACGTGTAGCAGGAGGCGGGAAGTGCCTCTTCCATCTGGCAGCAGTTCTTCAGTAAGGTAATGGCCGCTTAACATCTTTATTTCTTGCTAGCTCAGCAGTTTAACCCGCAGGAAAGGTCCGAAACTTTTACAATGTAACCTACCTTTCTACAATTGTAAACTTGTGCCGGCTTATGTAAAAATTGCATATATCTGTAACTGTAAATCAGGGATAGAGAGTGCTTTACCTTCTCGAGCTCCCCTTCATTTTGACTTGAGGTGACTACGTTTTGGTAACTGATTTTCTACTCTTCCTTGATGTGTTATATTTATTCATTATACGAGTCACCTCCATAGTTTGGGAATAGCTCCTGTTTCATCGGCCTAGTGCCTCTTAGGTTTTAAGAAGTTTCATGTAGGAGTGAAAATTCACGCCTCCATTCATTTTTGCATTTTGGGCCATTTACTTAACCTGTTCTTTTTCTACTAAGGCCCAATAGGTTGGGTACAAGATACCCCCATTTCATTTTGTGTAAGTTGTGCCTTGATGGCAATTTAGTGTAAAGCCTGGTATTGCCTTTAATAGGCTTGGAAAACTGAGAGCGGGTCAGCTCTTTTAAGTATTGGATATGTGCCTCTAGGAGGCTTGACATTGCTAGGTGGGAGCAAGTGCTCCATGTTATTAGGAGATTTCTGCCCCTTGTTAAATATGTGTTTGTGAGCTGAGAGCCCAGAAATTGTAAAACTTGGGGCTTGAAGCCCATAATTTTAAATTGTCTTTAAATTCTGGATTTTCTTGTTTGGGTTAAAGCCTTGTCATTTTACCTAATGTTTCATTGTTATAAAATTTGCTAAAGTTGAATTAAAAAAAAAAAAAGAAATATAACCTTCAGTTTAAGTTTTAAATTTTTTCTTTTCTTGGCATTTGTAGTTAGACCCATTCACCCCTGCACCTTCTTTCACCTCTGCTGTTCCACAGATACCTCGGAACAATAATAATGATGTTATTGGCATTACGTACCACTAACTACTTTTACCGCTTTCAGAGATGCTGAGGTGCCAGAATTTAGTTCTGCAGGAGATCTTTTATGTGCCAGTAAAAATCTACCGACACGAGGCTGATGTATCTGAGCACCTTCAAATACCATCGGACTGAGCCAGAATCGAACCTGCCAAGTTGGAATCAGAAGTACAACCGTCTGAACCACTCAGCCCAGCATGCCTTATTAGTGTAATTGCATCACTTTACTTGAAGATATGTGCGAATTATGCCGTAAGAGTGGGAATGGAAACAGATTTGACCATAAATCGGTCTATAACAGGCTGGCTATTTTAAAGCATTTCTTTCTTCTTTTTTTCTTAATCTGCTTACCCTCCAGGGTTGGTTTTCCCCTCGGGCTCAGCGAGGGATCCTACCTCTATTGTCTCAAGGGCAGTGTCCTGGAGCGTGAGATATTGGGTCAGGGATACAAATGGGGAGGATGACCACTACCTTGCCCAGGCGGCCTCACCTGCTATGCTGAACAGGGGCCTTGCGGGGGGGATGGGAAGATTGGAAGGGATAGACAAGGAAGCAGGAAAGAAGTGGCCGTGGCCTTAAGTTAGGTACCATGCCGGCATTTGCCTGGAGGAGAAGTAGGAAATCAAGGAAAACTACTCCCAGGACGGCTGAGGGGGGAATCGAACCCACCTCTACTCAGTTGACCTCCCGAGGCTGAGTGGACCCCGTTCCAGCCCTCACACCACTTTTCAAATTTCGTGGCAGAGCCGGGAATCGAACACGGGCCTTTGGGGGTGGCAGCTAATCACACTAACCAGTACACCACAGAGTTTAGAACATTTGTAAATTAATATACCAGTGTTTCTTTTTTTAACAGTAAAGTAAAGGACCTAATAGGTCTAATTAATCAGTAGTATTGTTCTTATTTCTATGTACTTTAAATTACTTTAATTATCTTCTGTCCAGTATTCCCATTTTGGGCACTGTTTTACATTAATGCATTGGGATAGTGGAGTGACATAAGATGGTGGTGGCCACACGCTTCCGGCTTCAGAATCGTGCTGCTCATTGCCAGTCCAGATTTATATGTCTGTGGACCCAATCTTCCATTCAGTGCATGTTAAGAAATGGTTAGTTCCACGCATGTGTGAACGAAAATTACCTAAGAAAGAATCAACAGCTAAGAGCACAGCCGGCCAGCGAAGAGCCTGCCAGAGGAAGCAAAGTAGGGTAAAGTTAAGTAACTCTGTGATACTAAGCTTTCTCTACTAGGGATTCAGAAACTTTAGAGTATGGTTGTTTTCATTGGTTTCATGTGAAAGAGGAATGTCCTACGAAGCATTTCTTACATATATATTACAAATATTGGCATGTTATTTCTAGGAATTTACTTACAAATATTGATAGCAGAAGTAGGTAACTCTGCAGTATTCAAGTTACTCCGTGATAGTACGCTGTTTACCATTAAGAATACTTTTTAATCATGGAAGTGTTCAATTAATATGAATAAGTTTCAGTTATCTTTTACTGGCCATATTGAAACTTTCTATTATACAAAATAATAATAAAGAAAAAATCAAATATATTCCACAAAATTATTACAAACAAAATTCTGCTCTTGTTTTCAGTCTGCTTGGCTGTTCTTAGTCACTGTCTGATTCCTGACACCCATCACACATAAAATAGACATTATCTAACACTTTCTGGCACTTCACATGGTACCAGATATTACAGAACTGGCACTAAATCCACTCAACTCCATTCTTCTTCTTGGCATCATCCGCATAGGAACCACCACATGCACCACAACTATCATCATTTTTCTGTGGTCTGGTTTTAGGCCTAGACTGATTTATTGTTTTTATGGATTAGTCCACTCCTGACGTCATTGACTTGTTGTGGTTTGGCGAAATTACTTTCGCAGAAGGGTCACTTCTTCTTTCTTTATGCTCTGTTTGACATGCTGGGAGTTTCAAAATGTCTTCTAGAGTAGTGTCAACTTTTCAGATGATTCCTGTCTCTGTCCCTGCATAATGAAAGAAGGAGCAAGAGCATCATCAAAAAATAGAATCTTTGTTATAGGGGAATATCCTAGTCTTTGCGAAGCTGTTGCTGATAGTGCTGGTCTGAAAGGCATCTTGGTAAGCTATAGCCAGAAATCTGTTGAAATTGCAGCAAACTGGTTTCTCTCCAAGATGATCAATCAAAAATTTAGCCAACTCTTTCCTCCATGATACCTTAAGAGGTTCATAAACCCTGATGTCCAGAGGTTGGAGAAGGTGAGTTGTGTGGGCCGGGAATGTCACAATGTGGATATCATTCTCAGCTGCCAAAGACAGAGTTCCTGGGGTCATAACGGCTTGCATGAGAAACCATGAACAATATTACAGGTCGGTAGAGAGGAATGCATTCCAGGAAATGCTGAAACCATTCCAGAAATAAGTCTGCATTTATCCAACCTTTCAGACAGATTAGTGAAGGCATGGGTCACTCAGCCGATCTGTCATTCACCCTTAGCCCTTTAAAAATAACCATCTTTGGGATGTTCATTCCAAAAGCACTTACATAACAAAAGACAGTTGTAGTGACTCTCCCTTTCTCCAAAGCTTTGCTTGTAAATATAATTTTTGCCCACTTTACTGACAACATTGCCAGACTTCATAACATTAGAAAGCCCTGTTTCATCACAGTTCCATAGTCATGCTGGCTTTTCACCTAAATTCAATTTGTCCGTTAATTGTTTTGTCTTTTCATAAAAAGCTCTATTTGCCATAGAAGCTTGCTCAAGAGACAGATTTTCTGGTATTCTGAGAGTTCGGTTATATCTCTGTTTTAATCTATCCCACCAAAACCAACCAGCCATCTGCTTATCTCTAGAGAAAGGATGATTGATTACTTTAGCTTCAGCAACCCTATACCCAACGCGTCTGACTTGCTTAACTGTGAGCCCGATGCCTAACGAATGCATCGTTGTTATGTAATTCACTATCTTCACTTCAAGTTCAGGCGGGATAACAAATGGCTTTCCAATTTTTGAAAGAGTTGCACTTCCTGGATCATCTAAAAATGTTTTGCAATAATCCTTAAGTGTACTCCATGGGATTCCAAAATATTTACTGGCCTTGTATACTGTCCAAACTTCTTCCTTGCATCCGGGAGATAGTAGGTTCGAATCCCACTATCGGCAGCCCTGAAGATGGTTTTCCGTGGTTTCCCATTTTCACACCAGGCAAATGCTGGGGCTGTACCTTAATTAAGGCCACGGCCGCTTCCTTCCAACTCCTAGGCCTTTCCTATCCCATCGTCGCCATAAGACCTATCTGTGTCGGTGCGACGTAAAGCCACTACCAAAAAAAGCAAACTTCTTCCTTCACCTACCGCAATGCTTCTTTAAGTGTTTCAGCTGTGTAAGAGCATGCCATGTTATCCCACTTTGGCGCCATCTCAGCGTCCAACCTAAGAAAAACGAACCCGTTGCTAAGCTTACACACATTCAATGCGTGATAATATGTGCATGTAAATTTTATATGTGAATGATCTATATCTTACCTGTGACTGGTGTTAAAATGAAACGTATACAATAGAATAGCTTGTTTGTAAGAAACTAATATGTTCACTACTGATTTCACTGCCTGTGCACGACCTAGTCACATAACAACACAATAGAAATAAATTCTTAAAATCTCTTTGAGCTGCCCAAAGATGGAGCACGAGGGTTTGCTAGACTCCTGGATTCTTCTGCCATCTACTGGCAAAATTTTGTAACCTTTGAAACTGAAGCCAAATATAGTAGTCTCTACTGTATTTGCTGAAGCAATGCCGTGATACAAGAAATACGATTTATCACGGAGTTGCTTGATATCACGGAGTAACTTGACTCTACCCTACGGGTCTGATGAAAACTGGACACACTAGCTGCATGCGGTGCCTAATATCAAAACTGAATATATCATCATTCAAATTGCCAGTACAGTAGAACCCCGCTTAACCGAACTTCGCTTAACCGAAACCTGGCTTAACCGAAATGCACTGCCAAAATCGTATTTTAATATGGTTAAACAAATTCCAGATTGTGAGAATGTTAACCAGTGTGAAGTGAATGAATGGTTACAATCAGATGATGCTGAGCTTCATTTAACAGACCAAGAAATAGTGGATTCCATTTTACTGCCAAGGGTTGAAGCAGACGACTCCGACCTTGACAATAGCAGTTCTGAGAATCGAATAACAGCAGATGGTGGATTGAATGCATAGGAGGTAGGATTGATATAGAATTTTTATTAATACAGTACCACACGCTTTAATTACAGTACTGTAAGAAATTACTGCTTACAGTATTCAGTTCAGTAGTAACAAAATAAATTGTTTCATTATTTCAGATTGCTTTGCGCTTTGTTGATCAAAGCAATGAATCTGCACCAGCTAATTTATTGTTGATTAAACGGTGATGCGACATAGCTGCACGACGGCGCTGCACCAGAAAAATTAAGAAGAAAATCGCTGATTTTATACAATGAGTGACATTATGTAAACATTGTAATGTTAATATACAGTATGCACCTTTGCTCAACAGAATTTATGTATTTTTACTTCGACATTTAACTTTTGAAGGGGTTCTACTGTACTTGTAAAAACATGCATTAACAGTGACTTAGCACGTGTCATTATTATTATTATTATTATTATTATTATTATTATTATTATTATTATTATTATTATTATTATTATTATTATAATTATTATAATTATTATTATTATTATTATTATTATTATTATTTTGTATGGCAAAATAAGGATATACTGGAAAGGTACATATTACAATAAGCTATATATAATATTTACATATCAGGTAAATTAAAATATAATGTCCAGTGTATTCAGCCAGTTCACAACTTCATTGGTGGCACTGTGTATATCGTGAATAGTTCCCTCAAATCTTCTTCTTGGGCACTCAGTAACAACATGCTGGATGGTCTGGGGAACATTGTCACAATCGCAGTATGAGTTTTCAGCTTTTTCCCACTTGTGAAGCCAGAATTTGCATCTTCCATGGTTTGTCTTAATTCTATTTAAAGATGTCCATGCCTTTCTAGGTAAATTGAAACCAGGCGGAGATTTACATGAATCGTTAATTAAACCCAGCTGATCAGGGTTTGAAGAAGACCATTCTTCTTTCCAGGTCTGATCAGGATTAAAATATGATTCAGCAAGCCTTTCTCCTAATTTCCATGATAGGCTCCTTGATTTCAATCTCACTGTTTTCTGAAATTTGCAGTCCTGATGTAAGGGTAATTGAGGGTTGCTGCGACATTTCATCTATTCTCTTACTAGAGCTGCTTTCCTTCGTATATGAGGTGGGGTGGATGTTGGATAACACAGGTAGCCATTGTAGGGGTGTTGATTTGATAATGCCAGATATTGTCCTCATTGTGTCATTTAGTTGGATATCAACTTTTTCAGTATGTGCACTATTAAGCCACACAGGACAGCAGTATTCAGCCACTGGATAAACTAGAACGAGTGCTGAAGTTCGTAGAACCTATGCGTTTGCCCCCCAACCAGTTCCACTGAGCTTATGCAAGATGTTGTTTCTTGTTTTTATCTTTTCTGCGGTATTATGAAGATGTTGTTTATAAGTCACTGTCCAGTCCGTTGTAATGCCCAGATATTTTGGGCAAGGATTATACTTTGATCGTTGACCTTTGAATTCCACTTGAGGTGTGTAGTTGGCTCTATTATTGTCTAGTTGGAAACAGCTAACTTCAGTTTTATTCAGGTTAGGTTTAAGTCGCCACATATTAAAATATTTGTTAAATGTACGGAGATCCTCTGTAAGTACAATTTCTGATGTTTTGAAGTCATTGGATTGGGCAGTCAGAACTATGTCATCTGCATATATGAATTTCCTGGAAATAGTTTCTGGGAGATCTGCATTGTACATGTTGAACAGTAATGAAGCAAGAACTGAGCCTTGTGGTAAGCCATCATTCAGTACATGAGGCTTGCTCATGCTGCCATTTAAATGTACCTCAAATCCTCTATTGCACAGCATGTTGTTGAGAAGTGTTGTGAGGGTCTTACAGGGAATAATCTTCAGGAATTTCAAATGCCAATAGTCTTTATTTTCTAAACCAGAAATATAGATCTTTCTTTTCATCCTGATGAATATCATAGCTCACAGAGGATACACTACAATTATACTGGTGCATTTATTTGTAACTAAATTTACATCAAAGTATTTTTTTTAAGGAAATTATTCTTTTCAAATAACTTTTGTAGACATTTATCATCAGGATGAAAAGAAGGATCTATATTTCTGGTTTAGAAAATAAAGACTAATGGCATTTCTCACGCAACATGTATAAGGTACAGAAATATGAGGCTGTCCATTAAAATACGAGACATCAGGTAAACTTGGTGGGAATGGTCGACCACAGCTGGCAGAAAGTGCTATTAACTAGGTAATACAGTTTCCATTGAAAAACAACTATAGTAACATCTGCTCATATTGTAATCTTTTAAAGTACAGTTAGGTAACCAAGTTACCATACAGGGTTGTCAGGTGCCTGAAAACAAAATATGGAACAGATATGCAATCAAGGTATCAACAAAACTCATATTCTTCAAGTTGTAAACTTCATTTTAAAAATGATAAGTTTATTATTATACTGATTTATTAATAAATGCCTTAACATTTACAGATAAACAGAAACTTAAAGTTTTGCCAGTTCTTCATATTGGCTCAGTATATTTTTCATTCCTCTGAACAGCTGTTAAGATTCTTTTGTCATTCTTAGCTAATTTATAAACATCTTTGCATAACACTGAAGACAAATTTAGAGAATTAATCAAGTAAAAGAACATTTATATTTCTCACAATCTGACTATTTTACACAACCAAGAGGTAGACTCAGACTACCTCAGGTAGCTGTCCACTATTAAGTGTCATATCCAAAAGACTGTAAATCCAAGAATTGCGAAAAGAACTAGGCAACAAACTCTCACAACAGAGAAAGAAACCAGAGTGAAGGAATCTGTCCTCTTTGAAAGAAATAAAGCCATTGGTATTCTTCAGAGATAGAAATGCTGGTGTATTTATTTTGAGGTTCAAAATACAGTGAAATATGGGACAATTGCCATGCTGGATAGAAACTGCTCAGGATGTGGGACATTTGGCAAGAATACAGCACTGTCATGTAAAAACTAGGACACCTGGTAACCATGCCAATTTACCTCATTCTTTGTTATACCGGGCGAGTTGGCCATGTGGTTAGAAGCGCGCAGCTGTTAGCTCACATCCGAGAGATATTGGGTTCAAACCCCACTGTCAGCAGCCCTGAAGATGGTTTTCCGTGGTTTCCCATTTTCACACCAGGCAAATGCTGGGGCTGTACGTTAATTAAGGCCACGGCCACTTACTTCCCATTCCTAGGGGGCTTCCCTGTCCCATCGTCGCCATAAGACCTATCCGTGTCTGTGCGACGTAAAGCAAATAGCAAATAAAAGTTCTTTGTTATAAATACAACTATTACTTGCAATAATTGCCATAGCCTACTTAAGGAAGCAACCACTCCGATATGGTGACTTGTATAAGTAAGTGAAGTGAAGTCCACAATTTACCACAGTATTATCATTAGTATGTAGTGGATATCACTATACAAAAATTTCATAAATGTGATATAAATGGAAATAAATCGGTGGACAGAATTTTTTAATTTCATTTCAAAATGCATGGTGGATAAAAGTTTGCATATGCTATTGTATCCCAGAGGCTGAAGACTGTGGTAATTAGGGTTGCTATAACACCTAATGTTACTATGATTATTGTCACTGTTAGTTCAAACCGTGTCATTGGACCAACAGTTGTTGCTCCTTCCAATGATAAGAAATTGTCTATTACTTCAGTAAGTCTTCTCCAGCATCCTGGAGAAGGTGGTGATAGTGTGGTATCATCTTCTAATCTTCGATAAGCAGTATCGCTAAAGAGTTTGTGAGTGGCTATTGCCTCTCTGAATGCAGACGCCTCTTTGGGATTCAGGACTTCAGTATAACGGAGTACAGTCTCCTTTTCATTTTCTGGAAATAATGCTTCAAAGTTGCAAGAATTTACTTCAGAATTCATGGAACGGAGTTTAAAATAAAGCAACGGTGGAAGTATAAACATCAAAGGCCCTGTGAGAGTACCTCCAATTAACTCCATCAGTAAGTCAAAGCGAGGTACAATTTCTCCAAGTAGGATGGCCGACAACAGCAGACATGTGCGAAGCACACAGCGTCGCCAGTTAGCTTCTGAAACAGTAATTGAAAACATTTTATAACTCATTAAATTCCTTAGGAATTTTCTTACATTTACCTTATCACAGCTTATAAATTTCATTTTGTATTCCGTATCGAAGTATGACATTGAGGAGACTCAATTCTTTAAAATAATTTATTAAACAGTTCCACAGTACTTCATCAAGTACAATCAAGTATTGAATAAGGTGGAACTGTTTAAGAAATTCTTTTAAGAATTGAGTCTCATCAATGTTACATTTACCTGATGACAAATTAAAGTCAAATGAAGAGTCTATTTAATACTACTGTATAACTGAATTTTTAAGGCTAAAATGAAGAAAAACAGACTGACAAGGAAGTGGTTTGGATTGGACCAAACAGATTGCAATGAAACTTGGATATGTGATGAGTTAACATATCCTACATTTAATGGAATTGATTTGCTATAAAATTGATGATATAGTTATAAATGATTACTGAAAAATAGCTGAGGAGTTCAGAGAATATAGCTGATGATGACATAATGCACTGTAAAAATATGCTGGTAGTTCTAATTTAAAAGTACATACAACACTCTATATAGAAAATGAAATTTAGACAACACCAACAGAATTTCACTCTTTACAAATCTGTACACACATACAGTAGATATATGAATTTATCAAGTGATTAGAGTTTTAATACGTCTGTATCGTTTATAACGGAAGGTAAAATATTATCTACTGCAGTATGAAATCTTGGTCACCTATGTATAAACATGATAATCTTTGTCACAAAGTAGGAACCTGCCAGATTCCTTTTTGCAGAGTCATTTGTCATTTTGTCATGGTGTGGACAGTCTTTATAACAACAGCAGGCATGCAGCGATGTTCATCTGTCTTAATTGGTCATTCTACAAAGTTTTATTTCAGTTGACGCTTTCAATACACCACATACAATTTAAAACAGCAGCAAAAAATTACTGTTTGTAAGCATGTAAATAGTCCGACTCGTTGGCTGAATGTTCAGCATACTGGCCTTCAGTTCAGAGGGTCCCGGGTTTGATTCCCGGCCTGGTCGGGTATTTAAACCTTCCTTGGTTAATTCCAATGCCCCGGGGGCTGGGTGTTTGTGCTGTCCCCAACATTCCTGCAACTCACACACAACGCATAACACTATCCTCCACCACAATAACACGCAGAAACCTACACATGGCAGATGCCGCCCACCCTCATCGGAAGGTCTGCCTTACAAGGGCTGCACTTGGCTAGAAATGGCCACACGAAATTAATTAATAATAAGCATGTGAATATTATTTTATAGCAGAATTATTACTGTATTACTGTTAAGTTTGTGATGTCCTAATTGCTGGCTGAGTAGCTCGGATAGTAGAGCGCTGCTGGCCTTCTGAGCCCACTTGGCAGATTCGATCCTGGCTCAGTGTGATGGTATTTGAAGGTGTTCAAATACATCAGCCTCGGGTCGGTATATTTATACTGGCATGTAAAAGAACTCCTGTGGGACAAAATTCCAGCACCTCGGCATCTCCAAAAACTGTAAGAGTAGTTAGTGGGATGTAAAAACCAATAACATTATTATATCATGTCCTAATTGACCATCCTACTAATTTTCATTGCAATCTTTGTCGTCCAACCCAAACAGTTCCCTTGTGAGATGGTCTGGACATTTTATATGGCTGAATAAGGAAAGAATGTCAAAACAATCCATAGAATTAGAAATCAAATGAAACAGAGGTCAAGGTAGACACAGATAATAATAAATGGCCTTGCTTAAGGAAAGTATAAGGTAATGAGACCTGCACTGTGCAGCCACTCGCTTGGTGATAACAATAACACAGTTTACAAGGAAGTATATATTACTTCCTTTTTTAGCATAGAAACATTAAATGGCCATCATCACTAACTGAGACTAAACATGATACTGTACTTTAGAACATTAAAATTATTATTTTGCACCATTTTAATTTTAGTTAGTGACTATTAGTATTTCAAATAATTTGCCATTGCCTTTATAAGAAAGTGGCTCTTAAAATTTTCTTCGCTTAAGCCTAGA
This sequence comes from Anabrus simplex, assembly GCF_040414725.1. Classification (NCBI taxonomy): domain Eukaryota; kingdom Metazoa; phylum Arthropoda; class Insecta; order Orthoptera; family Tettigoniidae; genus Anabrus; species Anabrus simplex. Next base: position 315,382,748 of record NC_090265.1, read on the forward strand.
CCTCATGGGGGGAAAGTACATCTCTGCATTTGCTGAAAAGATGCTGCACAGAGGCACTTGAAGAAATATCTGTGTGTAATTTTAAGAATGTACCCAGCAGTGATGGATATTGTAGGATACAGGTAAGAATGTACCTCATCGAGCAGTGGTGAAGCTAATGATTCTGCTTTAGTACAACTGAAAAGTTACCCTCATCATCACTTTTCCCATTTTTGATTACTTGAATGTCATCACCATCATCGTTGACCAACTCCAGTTTCCCAGGTGTGGTATAAGAGCCCCTTCCATTTTGTTCTGTCCACGAACCATTCTTCGTTCACAATCCGCTCCCAATCCTGACCTCTCTCCTCTACATCCTTCCTCACTAAGTCTGTCCATTTTTCTCTAGGTCTGCCCACTGGTCTCTTTCCCCTGATTTCTCTTTCATACTCCTTTCTTGCAGACCTGTTGGCACTCATTCTTTTCACATGACCAAACCACTTCAGTCTTGCCTTTTGGATCTTCTGGAGCAAGGAGTCTTCTAGTCCTACGTCTTCTCTGACTTTTTCATTCCTGATTTTATCCCTCCTGGTCTTCTGGATCATTGTGCATAGGAACTTCATTTCTGCTGCTTGGAGTTTCGAGTTGACTTTTCTTGTTAATGTAACGGCTTCCAGGCTGTATGTGAGGATAGGGGTGTAGTATGATTTATACAGTGTCATCTTGGTTTTGAGTGGTACTTGTTTATCCCATAGTAGCTGTCTTACTTGGAGGTAAAAATGTATTGCTTTGCTGATTCGATTGTTTACTTCATATTTAGCTAAGTTATCCTTGGACATTATACTACCCAAGTACTTAAATTCTGTGACACTGTCCAGCTCAGTGCCATTTAGCATGATTTCTGGCTGATTGCCACCCTTCTGTACCTTCAACACCACCATTTTAGCCTTGTTGATGTCTAATACATATCTCTCAAACTCCTGACTCCACCCCTGCAGTCTCTCTTCTACATCTTTCTATGAGTTACCCCAAATAACTACATCATCTGCAAATGCAAATGTTTTAAGTCTTGTTGCCCCCTTTTCTTTTAGCGCCTTTAATATGGTATCCATTACAATAATAAATAATAGGGGTGACAAAGCACTACCTTGCTGTACTCCTCTTTTTGTCTCAAACCAGTCTGACAGTCCAGAACTGACTTGTACACAGCTTCTGGTTTTCTTGTAAAGTACCTTAACTTTTGAAATTAGACTGTCTCGAACTTCGAGCTTTCTCAGGCACTCCCAAATAAGCTCCCTTGGTATGCTGTCATAGGCCTTTTCGATGTCAAGGAACAATAGATATAAAGGATTCTCTTTTTCCCAATGTTTTTCCATCAGCATCCTGACAGCAAATATAAGATCTGTTGTTGATCTTCCAGGCCTAAAGCCATATTGTTCCTCTTCTAAAAGTGGTTCTACAATTTCTCATAGTCTAATCTCTATAATTTTTTCCAGAATTTTTAGTCCATGAGAGAGCAGAGTGATGCCACGGTATTTGGTACAATTCTGTTTGCTGCCTTTCTTGAATATAGGTACAATTATACCTTTCTTCCAGTCTTCTGGGATGGTATTTTTCTGTCTTACTACATTTAGGAGTCTATATAGCCATTAGATTGCTGGGGTTCCTCCTGCTCTTAACATGCCCACACTTAACTCATCTATTCCTGCAGCTTTCCCTTTCTTTATACTTTTAAGGCTCTTCTCTATCTCCAGCCATGTGATTGGAGGCTCCATATTTTTACTGGGCTCTTCACTTTTTCCAGATTCTTCTCTGTTTTGAATTACACTGACTGACAGAGCAAATGCAACACCAAGAAGGAGTGGTCAGAACTTTATGCCAATTGCAGGGTAGACTGACGTCACTGAGGTATGCTCATGATGTGAAATGCGCCGCTGTGCTGCGCACGTAGCGAACGATAAATGGGACACGGCGTTGGCGAATGGCCCACTTCGTACCGTGATTTCTCAGCCGACAGTCATTGTAGAACATGTTGTCGTGTGCCACAGGACACGTGTATAGCTAAGAATGCCAGGCCGCCGTCAACGGAGGCATTTCCAGCAGACAGACGACTTTACGAGGGGTATGGTGATCGGGCTGAGAAGGGCAGGTTGGTCGCTTCGTCAAATCGCAGCCGATACCCATAGGGATGTGTCCACGGTGCAGCGCCTGTGGCGAAGATGGTTGGCGCAGGGACATGTGGCACGTGCGAGGGGTCCAGGCGCAGCCCGAGTGACGTCAGCACGCGAGGATCGGCGCATCCGCCGCCAAGCGGTGGCAGCCCCGCACGCCACGTCAACCGCCATTCTTCAGCATGTGCAAGACACCCTGGCTGTTCCAATATCGACCAGAACAATTTCCCGTCGATTGGTTGAAGGAGGCCTGCACTCCCGGCGTCCGCTCAGAAGACTACCATTGACTCCACAGCATAGACGTGCACGCCTGGCATGGTGCCAGGCTAGAGCGACTTGGATGAGGGAATGGCGGAACGTCGTGTTCTCCGATGAGTCACGCTTCTGTTCTGTCAGTGATAGTCACCGCAGACGAGTTTGGCGTCGGCGTGGAGAAAGGTCAAATCCGGCAGTAACTGTGGAGCGCCCTACCGCTAGACAACGCGGCATCATGGTTTGGGGCGCTATTGCGTATGATTCCACGTCACCTCTAGTGCGTATTCAAGGCACGTTAAATGCCCACCGCTACTGCTCGCATCTCCCAACAGGCTCTACGAGGTGTACAGATGCTTCCGTGGCCAGCATACTCTCCGGATCTCTCACCAATCGAACACGTGTGGGATCTCATTGGACGCCGTTTGCAAACTCTGCCCCAGCTTCGTACGGATGACCAACTGTGGCAAATGGTTTACAGAGAATGGAGAACCATCCTTTAGGACACCATCCGCACTCTTATTGACTCTGTGCCTCGACGTGTTTCTGCGTGCATCGCCACTCGCGGTGGTCCTACATCCTACTGAGTCAATGCCGTGCGCATTGTGTAACCTGCATATCGGTTTGAAATAAACATCAATTATTCGTCCGTGCCGTCTCTGTTTTTTCCCCAACTTTCATCCCTTTCGAACCACTCCTCCTTGGTGTTGCATTTGCTCTGTCAGTCAGTGTACATTTGATGCCTCTCCATTCAGGAGCTTGTCAAAGAAGGTCTTGAATTCTCTCCTGATTCCATCTTCCTTTCGTACTACTGATCCACTGTCCTGCTCTATTACCTTGATGTCTTCTAGGTTACTTTGCTTGTTTTTAATTACTCTGTAAAGAAGTTTCTTGTTTCCTCTGCTGTCCTCTTCCAACTTTTCCACAAACTCATTCCATTTTTTCTCTTTCTCTTCTCTTACTATCCTCTTAGCTGTAAGTGTCCTGTACAGTTCCTGTAGTTTAGTTATTTCTTGGTCTTGTGCATCTCTTTGCTTTTCTTTGTCTAGCATCTTTTTTGCCGAATTTGACTCTGTCATTCCACCAACGTGTCTCTTTTTCTTTCATGGTCGATCCTGTTACTCCACACAGGTCTTTAGCTTCACCCACCAAAGTATCCTTAAGAATTTTCCATTCTTCTTCTATTGTATTCATTTCCCCTTTTGGTAAGTGTCTCTGTATCCTTATTTTATATTCTTCCTTCAGCTTGGCTTCTTGTAATTTCCAAGTCTTCACTTTACGTTTTCATTTTCTTTTCTTCGGGGTTGTGTTAGCCACATGATTTAGGTCTGCAATCAATCATCTATGATCACTGTCCATACTCTCACTGGGGATAACTTCGACATCAGTTACATATTTCCCTCCTCCTTTGTTAGTTGATGAGCGACTTATGTTTTCCATCCCAGCTATATCTTGTTATCTTGTGGCTGTCTTGTTTTCGGAAGAAGGTATTTTTGATGATCAATCCATTTCTTCTGCACAAATCAAGCAGTTGTTCGCCTTCTGCATTTCTGTTCCCAAACCCATGTGGTCCAATGATTTCCTCATAACCAAGTCTGTCTGTCCCAACTTGTGCATTTAAGTTCCCAATGATGACGACATTTTCTTCATCAATTATATCTTCTAGATCTTGACAGAATTGTTCCTTCTCTCGAGCACTACATCCAACCTGTGGTGCACATACCTGCACTACCATGTAATTTGTGGACTCCAGCTGCATAGATAATTTAATGATCCTATCATTCTTATAGGATACTTTGGTAATGGCGTTCATGTCGTTTGTTATTAGGAAAGCTACAGCTTTTCTGGCCTCTTCCTCGCGTCCACTCCATACTAATTTGTAGCCATCTCTGAGAATCTTGCTACCTGCCTTTCTCCATTTTGTTTCAATCATTCCCAATATGGATAGATTTTTCCTCTTCATCATATCGATAAGTTCTTCAGTTTTTCCAGTCAGGGTCAAAATATTCATAGTCCCAATTCCTACATTGATCTTCGGACATATCTGTCTTTCATCACCCTCTATTTCAATGTAACCTTCAGGTTGACCATTTCTCTGCATAACCACCACTTGACTTTTTTCCTGGCTGAATCCTAGGCTGTACCCTTTAGCTGTTACTGTCCATGCATCGATCTGATCCTGAAGTTCCTCCTTGGAATCTCCCCATATACAGATATCATCAGCAAATATGACGACTTTCATTTTGTTGTCATCAATGTTTTGGCATACTTGTTGTTGAATCTCATTCATCACAGTAATGAAAAGAAGAGGTGACAGAACTCCACCTTGTTTTAGGCCTGTAGTTATTTTAAAGGCTTCTGTCATTCCTGATGGTGTTTTGACGTAACTACTGATGTTTTCGTATAAATTCTCAATTCATTTTATTATGTCATTATTGATTTCACTGTTTCTCAGCACTTCCTAGACTTTGTTGCTGCTTACAGCATCAAAGGCCTTTTTGATATCCAGGAAGGCCAGCCAAAGGACTTTATTATGTTCATAATACTTCTCCATTAGCTGACATAGTCCAAATATTAGATCAACTGTTGATCTGCCTTCCGGAATCCATTTTGTTCCTCTGATAACTTTAATTCTATCAATGGTTTTATTTTTCTTTCTAAAATCCTTTCATACAATTTTCCCACTTGGGAAGTTAATGTAATTCCTCTGTAATTGGAACATTCCTTCCTGTCACCTTTCTTAAAGAGTGGAATGATGATACCTTTTTTCCAGTCTGCTGGTATCTGTCCATCCTTCCATATCTTGTGAAAAAGTCTATACATCTATTGCTTTCCTGCATCACCCATAGACCTGATCATTTCACCACACACTTCATCAATGCCTGGAGATTTTCCTGTTTTGATGTTCTTCCATATGTATTCTATATCATTCTATGTCAGATCTCTTATAGTGTCTTCCATCCTTCCATCATTAACTAATCTATCTAATGGAATGTTTGTGATATCATTCACATTTAACAGCGCATCAAAATAATTCTTCCATTCTTCTTTGATCTCTCTGTCATCTGTAATGAGATACCCACTATCACTAGTCAGATAATTAATCTGTTCTTTGTCCCTCCTCCTATACTTCATCATTTCATACAACATTTTCCTGTTGCCATCTACATCTTCATTTAGTTTATTACTCCATTCATTCAACCATTTTTCTCTTTCTGCTCTGACAACATGCTTAGATTCTTTTTTCACCAACTTACAGAGTTCTTTGTCCTTATTTATTCGAGTTTTGAAATACTTTCTGTAGGCATTGTTCTTTTTAAGGACTGTCTCTCTTGTTTCATCGTTCCACTATGGTGTCTCTTTGCATTTCCTTTTGCCATTTGTTCTTCCACATGTCTCATCTCTTGTCTTGACCAAGTATTCCTTGAAATTTTTCCATTCTTCTTCAACTGTTCCAGTATCTGTTTTAAGTATTTGCTGCTGGATTTTTTCTTGAAATTCTGTGGCCTTCTCTTTATCCTTCAATTTCCATACCTTTAATTTCTTGTCCTGGATGGTTCTTATTTCCGACAACTTTTTAAACCTGGAACAACTCGGGTAAAGTCTGTAAATTGCGGGCTTCAAGCTCATGTTGTAAATAGTTGTTGTTTTTTCTAATTTTGTCATGCAGGATTATGAGCTAGCCTCATTTCTAGTCTATTGTTATTTGCTCAGCAAAGTGTAAATATGATACTGTATAGGCTTTTGGGCTTGTGCCGTGTCAAGAAAATAAGGTGAAATTCTTAACGTTTTGCAGAAAACTGTGCTCTGCGTCCTCAGAAGAAATCTCGACTGACAACGAGAAAGGCTTCTTAAACAACGACACTTTGAAATTTCCATCCCTAACAACTTTTTAATGCTGTACGGCACACTGGACTTTAATCGTAAATAAACGACGTGACTTTGGCTCAGTTTAAATCAAAGAATTTCATTTTTGTCCGTATTGAACTGAGAATGGAAGATAGGAAACTTAAAAGGGTCCACCTTTTCAATACAAATAAATGTTATAATTTATTTACAACATATATTTACACTTGGAACTAGTTTCGACGCTGTTTGGCGTCATCTTCAGCCAAAATGTGGGAAATAGGCTAGCATGTAGACATTTATATTACAAGGTGTTACATTAGTGTGATTAAATGAGAGAACATGAAGACTCGAAGTACAATGTCAGTTTCAAAGTGGTCATGAAGGGTGAGTCAAAATTGTATAAACATGAGATAACATAATCACTTAAACAATAAAACATATAAACATATAAACTGTAACAAAACCATGCAGAAGTACGAGATGATTGGCATTGGAGATTTAAATTATTGTTCTTCAACTGGATAACAGCATCTTAAAGGAGCCAGCATATACTAATCTCCTTATCCAGCAGCTCAAGGATTCCTATCTTTAACATTTTAAATGCACAATGGACTTTTTACATCCATGAATATCTAGAAAAAACGACGTAACTTCGTCCCAGTTCTTCGAATGTACAACAGCACATTTAAGGAGGAAGTATATATACAATTCCTTGACCTAAAACTGAAAGATTTCCATCCCTAACAACTTTTTAATGCTGTACAGCACACTGGACTTTAATCGTAAATAAACAACGTGACTTCGGCTCAGTTGTTCTTCAGTTGGATAACAGCATCTTAAAGGAGCCAGCATATACTAATCTCCTTATCCAGCAACTCCAGTATTCCTATCTTTAACATCTTTTTAATGTGCACTGGAATTTTTATGAATCTCTGTCATGGAGTTATTTTTTGACATAGTGCTGCACGTCTCTATAATTCTTTTCTCAATATCTCACATGGTATGTACATTTATGAGACCTTATGTGTCTTGACATTGTTTGATTTCTTCGGTATTTATGTTTTAATTTTGCTTTAGGCTGATGATGACCTAATATTAGATCAAAACTAGTCCCTAATCATTTATGTAATTTAAACTCTGTATATTTTTTATTGAAAAGGTGGACCTTAATAATACGTTAGTTTAACTCTATTGTAGCTTGGTAGAAGACACGAAGAAACGTCTTCAGCAAATGAAAACTGACCTCTTGTAATTCCTGGTGGACTCGCACATTGTCTACAGCCCTTAGATGTTTCCGTCAACAAGCCCTTCAAGGACAACTTACCCATAAATTGTACACCGAATGGATGGCAGGAGGGGAGCATGAGCTGACGCCAGCAGGCAAAATAAAGAGGCCAGCAGTTGAACTCGTATGTGATTGGGTTATGGTGTCCACAGACATTATAGTGAAGAGTTTCTTAAAGACAGGCAACGCAAATGCGTTGGACGGAAGTCAGGATGATGAAATATGGGATGGTGATCAAAATGTTGCATGCGAGATTAGCTCGGAGATTGAAGGCAGTGATAATGAATAGGGTAAGTACACCAGTTGTCTTGTTTCAATAGCCTAATGCAAATTTTTACATTTTATCAGGAGTATGATCTTTTGAACACAAATCCTGCATATATCATGCACCAAAAATGTTCACACTTATTCTTGGTCAAAAAAGTGTGAGTTATATGTGAGCTAATAAGTGGAACTGGTTAGTGTTAGGTCTAAAAAACTACTGAGTTACTTGTATATGTAAAGTCTGTGCATTTTTCAGTACCAAGACTTTTTTCTCAAGAAATAATTTATAATCTATCTTACCTCGAGATATGTTTAGTTTATCTTCTAGATCCTGAAAGAGAGGTGATACCCCCACTACTGTGGAGAGACATATTTGTAGTGTGACCAGCAGCACATTGATATACAGAGGGGTGCTGGCAGGTAGTCCTTGGAGGACATTACTTGTTACTGCACTACCATAGCGGAAAATTGCAAATAATGTTGTAGCTATGAATAAACTTGCAGTGACTGAAACAGAAAATAAAGAGTTCAAGTGTGTATTTAGTTACAGGGATACAATTTAGTGAAAACTACATTTAAGGCTATTTAGTAATAATAATAATAATAATAATAATAATAATAATGATGATGATGATGATGATGATGATGATGATGATGATGATGATGATGATGATGATGATGATGATGATGATGATGATAATAATAATAATAATAATAATAATAATAATAATAATAATAATAATAATAATAATAATTTTTCTATTTGGATATATCACAAACTATAGTAAATTACAAGTTGTTATTTATTGATCTTGGAGCACTCAGATACTCTCTTTGGTCATCAGTTGTAACGATGATACAATCTGCATTCAGCAATACCTCGCCATCAGCACAACAAGCCTATATCAGCACCATTATTCGACCGCTCCGTAAAAAAAATGCCTGTAGCCTACGGATCTGCTTCAAATCATACTATCAATAATGCAGCTAAACATGAGCAAGTTCATCCATTTCCATATCACTGGTCTACCGTGTTCAAGAACTATCACGTGATTATCTCTGACGTCACCTTCTACCTCATGCTAGGTGATCTGAAACTATGTGTTGACGTGTGGTGTGATGATAGGTAATGACATATCAGTCTCCTCCTCCACCTGACACCATATAACCTTATGCTCGGCAATTAAAATTTATCCTCTTGCCAAGTACTGTTCCAGTGAGGAGGAGCGGAGACTTCATAATTTCCATTGTCAGAGTAGGTTGAAATGAAACGAAATCACAGGGGTTTAAATCGGGAAATCAAGCAGGCCAGTTAACCACGCGATCGTGGAAAACCTCCCAATCAATTTATACTGATCTGCATTTAGGGCAGTCGCCCAGGTGGCAGATTCCCTATCTGTTGTTTTCCTAGCCTTTTCTTAAATGATTTCAGTGACATTGGAAATTTTGTGTGTGTGCTAGGGGCTTTACGTCGCACCGACACAGTTAGGTCTTACGGCGACGATGGGATAGGAAAGGGCTAGGAGTTGGAAGGAAGCGGCCGTGGCCTTAATTAAGGTACAGCCCCAGCATTTGCCTGGTGTGAAAATGGGAAACCACGGAAAACCATCTTCAGGGCTGCCGATAGTGGGATTCGAACCTACTATCTCCCGGATGCAAGCTCACAGCCGCGTGCCTCTACGCGCACGGCCAACTCGCCCGGTACATTGGAAATTTATTGAACATCTCCCTTGGTAAGTTATTCCAATCCCTAACTCCCCTTCCTATAAATGAATATTTGCCCCAGTTTGTCCTCTTGTATTCCAACTTTATCTTCGTATAGTGATCTTTCCTACTTTTAAAGACACCATTCAAACTTATTCATCTACTAATGTCATTCCACGCCATTTCTCTGCTGACAGCTCAGAACATACCACTCAGTCGAGCAGCTCGTCTCCTTTCTCCCAGTTCTTCTCAGCCCAAACTTTGCAACATTTTTGTAACGCTACTCTTTTGTCGGAAATCACCCAGAAAAAATCGAGCTGCTTTTCTTTGGATTTTTTCCAGTTCTTGAATCAAGTAATCCTGGTGAGGGTCCCATACACTGGAACCATACTCTAGTTGGGGACTTGTTATTGTCACTAGTGTGAAAGCTACTTTACAGCCAACATGCACTTAAGCAGTACCTATCATGGTGATGCAGTCTGGTTAGACAGTGCCTCCGCCATGTGACTCTTTTCTTCGGTCAATCTGTTCTGGCCTACTAAATCTCTTTCATAATTCTCAGGAATGAAATGAATGGAACATACACATTCGCTATCAACATTCTACTTACCATATTGTCCACAATAAGATAACAGTAGGCCTATAGAAACAATGCAATGCACAGCTAGGAGCCCTGAGGTCTCCAACGAATGCTTTCAAGCTAAGAGTCCCTAGGAGTACCCATTTAGATGCCTCATGCGATGAGGTGAGGATACCATGGATGTATTTTACTGCCCACACCCAGGTGGGAAACCTGCGATGAGAGACGGTGGCATCTGTCATAAATGGGAAACGGCTTGTTATTGTAGTGGAGGATAGTATTATGTGAGTCGTAGGAATGTTGAGGTTAGTACAGAAATCCAGTCTCCGAACAAAGGAAATTAACCGTTTACGCTTACAATCCCATGACCAGACAGGAAATCAAACCCGGAGCCTAGACCAAGACACTGCCTACTTAGCCATGGAGTTGGAGAGGAGATTTAAAGAATGAAATTTTAAGATTACCATTGAAAGTGAAGTTGAAACTGGGTTCCATTCCTTCGCAACAGATGCCTAACTGGCATGGAGAAATATTACCTACAGAAGAGGTTAGTCTAAAAAGCAACAACAACAATAACAGTAATTTTAATATAAATATATCGAGTCTCCGCAAGCATTAAACCTGATAATTATGGTTTTAATTCATGAACATAACTTATGGAATTTAAAATTTTTCACAAACTGATTGCGTATTTTCTATTACAGCTTAAAAATGAACGTGATCAGAGGAAATAATAATGGGAAGGTCTCAAAAGAACACTCTTCACTTCGGAAAGTTTGGCACCAATAAGGAAAACAAAACTGGATAAAATGACTCTCTCCGAAACAAATATTGAGTCAAATGATCACAACGCCTGAAAATGGAATAGTGGAAAGGAAAAGCTTTTTTTCTTTACAAGTTGTTTTACGTCACATCATCACAGATAGTTCTTGTGGTGACAATGGGATAGGAAACTGCTAGGAGTGGGAAGGAAGCAGCCATGGCCTTAATTAAAGTACAGCCCCAGGATTTGTCTGGTGTGAAAATGGGAAACCACGGAAAACCATCTTCAGGGCTGCCGACAGTGGAGTTCGAACCCACTATCTCCTGAATACTGCATACTGGCCGCACTTAAGCGACTGCAGCTATCAAGCTCGGTAAGGAAAAACTGTACACTCATCGAGATAGCCAGATGTTTATTAATGCAGTCTGGATTTCCTGCCTCTTTCTGGGCAGAGGCTGTTGCAACAGCAAATTACATTAGGAACAGGTGCCCTACAAGTAAACTGGATGGACAAACTCCTTATGAAGCCTGGACTGGGAAGGTTCTAAATATTTGTAAATTCAAAAAATTTGGATATCAAACCTACTGCCTAAATCGATTGCCGAACGTGGGAAAATTCGACCCTTGTGGAAAGAAGGGCATATTCCTCAGATATGCAGAGCAGTCCAAAGGTTTCAGGATTTGGATACCACAGGAACAAAAAGTGGAAATCTCACGTGTTGTCAAGGTTTCAAAAGGAGATAGAACAGAGCAAAAAATACAATCATGATTTTTCCAAGTCAGAGCACAAACGTATTTCTTCGACAAGAACACTTTGATAGCAATCATCCTGACATGGAGTCAAAGCAGGTTGATTCTTTCATCAATGTAAACATAACTCCTAGAGGCACAGAACATACAGAAAGTATCGAAGATTTGGATAGTTCAGAAGAGGAATTTCTTGGTTTTGAAATAGAAGCAGAACTCAAAATACAACATTTTTGACATGCTCCAGGAAGACCAATGCTGATTCATTCGGGAGCACGAGGCAGGACAAATTGATTTGGTATGTCTGGCTGAGGTCCCAATACAAATGGCATTTTCAGGTCCAGAGAAAAATAAGTGGATGCTGGCGATGGCAGATGAATTTGTCTCTATTCTAAGAAACAAGACCTGGGATTTCATAGACCGCCCAGGTAATAGGACAACAAATTGTAGTCATGTAGTCCTTAGGAATAAGAATGAAGCAAATGGCGAGATCACAAGAAGGAAGGCTAGAATCATGGCCAGGTGTTTTTCCCAGAGGCCAGGTATAGATTATACTGAAACGTTTGCACCATCAGCATGACTCGGCTGAATACGAATGGCTAATGCGCTCACTGCTCATCCTGGGATGTATGTCCGACAATTCGATGTAGCAACTGCATTCTTAAATGGAATTGTTAAAGAGGAAATCTTTATGGAGGTACCAAACAACACCTGGGAAATACTCAAATTCATCATACAGGAAAGCAATGCACATCCGAGTTCATAGATGAAGACAAGAGGATGCTGAAGATGCTGAACAAGGATTGTGTGTGTCATATTAAAAATGCTTTGTATGGCTTGAAGCAGGCTGGCCGCTGTTGGCACTGACACTTGAACGAGCAACTACTAAAGCATGGTGTCAAACCAACATCCGGCGATTCGATCGTCTATGTAAAGGGTGCAGATGCTGGTGTTCTCCTAATCATAGTTTGTGTTTTAGTTTTAGTTTCGTCACAGAACTCGAGACAAATTGACGAGGTCTACAAGTTTATACAAAAGTTGTTTGAGGTCAAAGACCTAGGAGACATTAATTACTGTCTCGGGACTGAGTTTTCTCGAGAGGAATCCTGTATCACCTTGAAACAGAAAGGTTACATTATAGACATCATAGATTGTTTTCAAATGTTTAATTGTAAGCCCATGGCCACACCAATTGAAGCTGGAGTTAAGCTGCCTAGATCAAGTACTTGGTCCAAGGATGATAATGAGAGGCCCCCCTACAGAGAGCTGATAGGTGCTCTTATGTATCTATCTATCAACTGCAACACTTCCAGACATATCTCATGCAGTGAGTGTGTTAAGCCAATATAATTATTCGTTTGGGAAAAAACACTGGCAAGTGACAAAGAGGGTACCTGAAGGGTTCTTCTGATGTAGGAATCACTTGTATTGGCTTAACACACTCACTGCATGAGATATGTCTGGACGTGTTGCAGTTGATATGTACATAAGAGCACCTATCTGCTCTCTGTAGGGGGGGCTCTCACCATCAAGTAGCACCACCTACACACTACTTTATTTTCCCCCATTCTGACACGTCGCGATTATAATCTATTGTTTCAATGTATCCATCTGTGATTTATGTATGTAATAAAAAGTGTCATTCTAATATAAACTGTGCTGACCTTATTACTTTCTGAAACACTGTGCCTTTTCAACAACAATGGATAGAGGATCTGCCACCTGGATCATAGCCCCAAATGCAGATTAAAGGTGATTGATGATTGAATAAAAATATGTGAATATGTAATTCTCTTACCTAAAAAGCCTCCAGCAATTGCATGTCCAAGCTTCTTCTTATTTTTCATATCAACTTGTACTGTCAAGATCATGGGATGTATATCAAACTGAAACAAACAGGATTTAAAATCACTCACATTCTGGTACTACCAAGCTAAAGGAAGCAAACAGAAGCAGAAGAAAGAATATTTCAAAATACACAATAAAATGAAGAACTAACCCTAACATGTACAACCAGCATAAACAAAATTAAGCCTTAATACAGTCAGAGCAAATAAATAATAAAGTCATAACTAACTTTGAAACAAATATAACAAGACCTATAAATCAAAGCAATATAGAAAAAAACTATAATATGCATAGTTATGTGACCACCTAAATATGTTGATGGATTTATGTGTCCTTGCAAACCCCTAGCCAATCAAATCTCGGGCCTCCTCTTGCAGATTATCTCCTACAAAACTTTTAATTTTACACCCCCCCCCCCCAGTTTTAATACCCAATATTATTACATCAAAGATTAACAATTATTAATATTACTAAGCAAAGAAACATATTGAACATTAAGCTCATTAAACATTGGCAGCGAAATCTTTCAGGATATCTTTGAAGTCTATCACTCATCACTGAAGCATGTTGCTATGTTACTATCTAGTAAGGTGTTGAGAAGCACTTTTTATGGCATTTCTCCTCACTGTCATTGGGCATCGCCAATCTCTACAGCTTCTCCTACTATTTTTGCTTGGCCAGGTTGTTTGTCAGCTTTACTTCAGCTCCCTGCCGACCTGAAAAAAGCATATGGCCGAACTCCGCACTGGAAGTTTGCCATCCCGTAATACACTTAGTTCTTCCGTCATGTCCTTCACCACCACCATAACTACCACAACTACTACGACCTCCACCTTCACCCTACGATGCATCTCTCCCACAAATTTAACTTACTCCCATCCTTCGCCAGTCATGTCTTCATCTGTTCCAGTACTACTCAACTCTGAACACCCCAGCCTTCTACATATCCCACCTCGCTACTTCCAGCACTAGTGCATCACCAACGCATCAGCCTCAACTATTGCAACCGCCGCACATCCAACTTCGTCACCACCACCACCGCCTCAACCCACCATGTTTAGCTGCGTCAATCACGTTGTTGCCATAACCATCACCGAACAAGAAGTCTTACGTGAACTTCAACCAGCAGGCATCGCAGCCCGGCAGGTGTTCCGCATTCTGAACTCATCTGGTCCGACCACCTTAGTACGCCTCCATCTACCATCAGAAGACGCAGTCCATCATCTCATCTCCAGTGGAGCAAGCATCTACTGACGTCGTCATCCAATGGAACTCTCTTACACCTCTCCTCGACCTTTCCCCAGACGTCCTTCCGTCGCTACACGTTATTGCACCCGGCCAGCTCATCCTCCCTATCAACCTCGTCACTACGTACGCCCACCACTTCTCACAACTCGTCCCTTCTTCCACCCACCTCCACATACCGATCTCTAACGACCCCTCACAACTTCCCTAAGTCACATCGCTGCAGCCCTACAACCCATTCCTCCACCCTGGCACTCCCGTTTAACACTTCACTCCTTCTACACACCCACTCTATCTCATATCTCCCTAGCCAAGAGACCCCACTCTTCCTCCTCCATGACTTTTTAACATCGTTTTCCCATCTTTATCCTTCATCACACCTCACTCTCACTACCCATCTCCTGGCCCGAGAGAGTGCGTCACACATTGAGGACCCCCCCGTCCTTTGGGAGGGAAATGAAAACTTATTCAACGAAGCACTTTTTCAGCACTCACTTCAAAGGTAAATTGCCGATATATTACGAGTACCCATAAATGGAAGAAGTCCAGGTATAGGGTCGCCTACCCTAATATTTTGTTACCTATTATTTTTTAATTTACCTTTGCCTGTTTTGATTAGGAATTCTGATTTGTTAACAGTTAGGGTGCACCAAAATGTTTTATAAACTGATAGCTAACATAAGTTGAGCTTGTAAGAGAATGTGTAATGTGAACCTGTTGTCAATTGTTAAGCTACTTTAAAATTTAAGATACATTTCTTAAGTAGATACATACAGTATTTTCTCCAGAGTATTCAACATATAGTTTTAATTTGTTTGAGTGATTCATATTTTATATATTTTTGAAAATTTAAGAAAGTTTGATTGAATGCTAATTTTCTTTCAAGATCAAAAAGTATTTTGTTCCATTGTCACAGGGCTCCTGAATGGCATGCGGCTCAAAGGCCAGTGTTTACTCTGCCTATTTGATAACCCAGACCTAATTATAGGTCTTGTTAGCGCTGATGGAGGACAGTAGGCTGAACTTCATTTCCAGAAAGACAAAATTAGTTGAAATTTTTCCAGAATTACTGAAAATAATGGTATATAAGCTCTTTTCTCAGATGATTTAATGGTGAAATGTAGTGTAATGGTTAGCACTATTACATGCCATCCTTGGAGGCCCAGATTTGATTCTTGGTATTGCCATAAATTTAAGATTGGCAGGAGGGCTGGTATGTGGTTAAAAAAATACATGTAGGTCACCTCAAAAGAGTGTGTGTCTGAAAAGAGCTGCACCACTTCAGGACCTGGACGTAGATAAGTTTATCTTATTTATTTTTATGCCTTTCTATCAATCAGTCATCACTGATCTGCATTTAGGACTGTCGCCAGGTGGCAGATTACCTATTGTTTACCTATTTTTTTCTTCAGGCTAGCAACCTGTTGGAAGGAAATTTGATTGCTTTCAAGTCTTGCAAAAGGAAAAATGCAAGACCGTAACGGGACACATGGCCCAATACTTGGAAGGAAGATGATGATGATGATGATCATTTCAAAGAAGTTGGAAATTTATTGCATTTTTACCTTAAGAAATTATCAATTCCCTAATTTTTCTTCCTATTAATGAATATTTGCCCAAATTTGTCCTCTTGAATTCCAACTTAATCTTCATATTATGATATTTCATACCTTTGAAAAGCTCCACTCAAGCTTACTTTTCCACTAATGTCATTCCACGCCATCTTTCCACTGACAGCTTGGAACATCCTGCTTAGTCAAGCAGCTTTTCTTCTTACTCTCAAGTCTTCCCAGCCCGAAGTTTGTAACATTTTTGTAACACTACTCTTTTATTGGCAATCACCCAGGACAAATTATGCTGCTTTTCTTTGGATCTTTTTCCGTTCTTGTATCTAGTAATTCTGGTTTGGGTCCCATACACAAGAATTATTCTCTAATTGGGGTCTTACCAGAGACTTACATGCCCTCTCCTCTACAAACTTTCTACAACCCCTAAAAACTCTCATAACCACATTAAAACATCTGTAACCTTTATGTACAACCCAATGAAGATCTTCTCGTATATTAACACCTAAGTGCTTGCAGCGATTCCCGTGAGGCACTTTCACCCCATCAACACAGTAATTAAAACTGAGAGGATATGTCTAATATAATCAGAAAGATTGCTTTCCTACAGCTTACATGCAATGGATATTAAGCTGACTTTGTACACTGGGGCTACTATAGCAACTCTCGATTCATATGGTATAGTTCCTTCATGCAAGCAGTAATTAAATAAATACTTTCAGATGTGCCACTATAACCCAACCCATTGTCTTTAGTATATCTCCATAAATCTTATCAATCTAAGCTGCTTTTCTACAATTCAACTTTTGTATCTTTTTGAAAATAACGTTACATTCATATTATAAATAACTAGTATAACCAGGCAAAGCGAGAAGACATTGCGACTGCAATCAAACGGTTAAACACAGATCTTCAGTCAATAAACTACTGAACTTCCCCTCATGGACTATGAATCAATCCAAACAAATCACAAGCAATTTAAATAGTGCATCCTAGACTCGTATCCAACAACACATTGGTCTCCCTGATATTCACCACTGAAATAGAACTCTAATATTATGCCAAACCATTAAACACTTAGGACTAACTTTTGACCAGAAACTATCTTGGTCAGATGAAGTAATATTAGTCTGTATGTGAGTCTTTGCTTCACTATTGTACCCGTCATATTAATAAGCATATTTAACTGGGGTAAAATTAGGTCACAGGAGCAGCAGTGATTGTATTTTGTCAGATGGTTAAAATTTATTTAACATCTACTATACTATACAAGCAAAGGGAAGTGAAACCAGTCAGCAAATGCAAGCCAGAACTTGTTTTTCTCCTATACTGCACTTGAAATTTCTCAATGGTGATGTAATAAGTGCTGCCAGTGGAAACTTTCAAGGTTACGGTCTGCTGCGCAGGTGAACAGTGGAACACTCTGGACGGCTAGGCTCAAATCAATGGTTAGTTACTAATATTCTGGGTGACCAACAGAACACTACATACCGACACACCTCTGTCAAGGAGAGTTAATGTAAGCTGATATATGCTTTTTACTATTATTTTGAGAGATAACATCAATCTGGAGGTATGGTACAATGTGACAACATAAATTTTGACTTAGCACTTGAATGCTCTACAAATTAACTAAATACTTTGTGTTGTGGCAATGAACATATCATTCTTTAAAAGCCGTGGAGGCTAATTTAGCGTATTACTGAAAGTTAAGTGTCGAACCTAGCATTGCAGTAACTGTACATCTGGTCACGTGCATATGGTAATTGAATCCGTTAGTTTTCAGTGTACCGGGTGAGTTGGCTGTGCGGTTAGAGTCGTGCAGTTGTGAGCTTGCATCCGGGAGATAGTGGGTTCAAATCCCACTATCGGCAGCCCTGAAGATGGTTTTCCATGGTTTCCCATTTTCACACCAGGCAAATGCTGGGGCTGTACCTTAATTAAGGCCAAGGCCACTTCCTTCCCACTCCTAGGCCTTCCCTATCTCATCATCGCCATATGATCTATCTGTGTCAGTGCGACGTAAAGCAAATAGCAGTTTTCAATGTATTGGAGTTCTACACATGTTGTGGGGATAAGTGAAAACCACCCATGTCACCGAGCATCGCAAAGAAATGAGACCAGTGGACTTAAGCCATGAAGAGGAGTTCCAGTTACTACATTACCAACATCATGTGCTTCTAAATTCAGAGCGCCATCTGCAGTCAAGGATGAATCTACTGGAGACATGAGGATGAAAAGTCCCCAATTGATTCTCTTCGCTGATAAAATGTGAGTACCCTTTGTAAATATTCTTTCTGTTAATCTTTATACAATGTAGTATGATCCTTCTAGTTAGAAAGTATTATTCTATTAGTTAGTATTCTAATGAGGTACTCTTTTCCATTTCAACTATCTTGGTTATGGTAGAATTCGGTCAGTCTGGAATATTTGGTGGGTGGGTGATGTCTTCAGAGACCAAACTTAATTTAAGACATCACTGCTTTATAAAATTCATGACATAAAAATAAGACTTCCACACATTAATGAAGATTTTAAAATCTAAAATTTATTGTGACTGTACTCGTGATCATTTAATTATAGTAAAGAAGTTAGGCTTTTCTAGATACATTCTTCATTATGATAATGTTAGGTCACCTGTATATTTCCTTTAGATGAGTGGTAGGGCTGACAATAACCAGTTAAACATACAGTTCAATCACTGAGATAAATATGATATTAAATGCGTGTTGAGTGTTTAAACTTACATTTCAAATGAAATTTT
Source organism: Anabrus simplex (assembly GCF_040414725.1). Classification (NCBI taxonomy): domain Eukaryota; kingdom Metazoa; phylum Arthropoda; class Insecta; order Orthoptera; family Tettigoniidae; genus Anabrus; species Anabrus simplex. The sequence goes on from NC_090265.1 coordinate 315,401,764, forward strand.
AAATGTGAAGTGTGCTCTATTATTTGATAAATATGCCAGTGGAATATACAGTAGGAGCTGAAATCTCTTAAGTTTTAATTGCAGAGCATCGACACAGTGCGTTGATGATGATTATAGCCACTATCAAAAGGTAGAGAAAGGTCTACACATGTTGTGGGGATAAGCGAAAACCACCCATGTCACCGAGCATCGCAAGGAAATGAGACCAGTGGCCTATATAATATAATGCACAATTTATCAACAAAATCATCAACACAACTAAAAGACTTCAAATTTCTACTTTAACGAGAGAATAGACAAAAAAGTCATAAACACAACTAAAAGATGTCAAATTTCTTCTTTAACGAGAGAATCAATAGACAAAAAAACTGTATTCCACCTTCATGTTCAATAGTATAAGCACATACCAAATTACTAATATTGTCAAGAAACATAACCAACAAATAGCTTTTAAAACTAATAATATCATTTTTTTTCCAATTTCTTTAATATAATGTACTATCAATCAAACTAATTAACTTTCTCAATCAGATGTCTACAAACTACAATGCAATAGCTGTAAAAGTAGATATATTGAGCAAACAGGACGTAATTTTCAATAAGATACGTGGCACATGTCAATGTTTCAAGATAAAATCGTTTCTCTGCCATGGCACAACACATGACAGACTTAAAATATAATTTTACATCAATTGACCAAGATTTAAGCATATTGGAATTGGATGAGAAGGGCACCATGCTCAACATATGGGAGAACTGTTACATTCATTTAGAACACTACTTTAACCCTAACCATAATATTAATGAAAGCAATTGAAAACCTAATATTCTGTTTGATATAATTATTCCTATATATGGTACGCAAAGTATAAATGGAAAAAAGACACGTTAAGTCCACCAATCAGTTCATCCCTACCTACCCGCCCCCCACCATCCCCTCCTCCCACATCCCTCCTCCCATCCCTGCCATCATTAGCTATACTCCTGCTCCCTCTTAACAGTCAGTCTGGTGTTGGTGTCCGTGCCAAGTGCACACAATTTACGAGGAACAAAGCGGTAAGTCTCATATAGCTGTATATTAATACTGATCTTCTAGCTTCCCTTCTTTTCTCAATAATTTACTTCAAATATTTTCTTTTCAGACATTCACTTTAAACCAAATTAAACAATAGATCACTAGATCTGATGAAGAGGAATACTTATTCAAGTTATGAATGTTTCCCTTCAAGCTACATACAAACCATTACTCATGTTAATATTCAACAAGGCATAATTTATCAATTCAAATGGCTCAACTATACAGATAAGGAATACCAACTCCCAGATCAACTCATAAACATTTGGTTACTATAAGAACGACGACATGGTTCAACGTCAACCGCAGCAGTTTTGATGTGTCATTTGGTTTCAATTTTAAATGTGTAGTCAGACTTCATCAATGTTTTAGACTTAGATTTTAAATTAGGACATACCAAATTATTTTCTTTATTATTGGTTGTATGTAAACATATGTTTTCCAATTAGATCATGGCTGAAGATGACCCAATGTATGTAGGGTCGAAACTAGTACCCATTATATAGAACACTATATTAATCTAATGGTACTGAGTAGGTAGACCTTTCTCTACCCTTTGATAATAATCAATTGTCAATACGGACCATAATGAAATTCATAACTTATGATTATAGCCATGTTCTGAATTTCAGGAAAAAGTTAAATGTATAATTATTCACACTCAGTGAGCAAGGTGAATTTATCTATTTTACCCTCATGAATATTCATATTTCAGTGCATATTTGAATGAAGTTCAGCCTGCTTTTCTTCAAACCATATTTCAAGGTTTGAAATATGGTAACTTAATGGATGTAGTTCTATTTGGTGACTTGGTTTAATTCTGTCCCCACTCCACACATAATTAATTGATTATAGAGGAGTACGTTTATATCTTCAATTATATTATGAGGGTAATGCCAAAAATGAGGTCTTCTATATTTTTATAAATACAGAACTCTGTTCATGTGGCTGTTGGTCACAATATTGTGAAGAGTGTTTCCCGCGCTCGCATATAAACATGTGCACGCCGCGCTGAGGCACTCAGTCTTGGCTTGGCAGCCATTGAGAATGGAGGTCCCGTTAGATGTTAGCGTCAAGTGCGAATTGCGCGCAGTTATTCAGTTTTTTAATGTAAAGTTACTGAACCAATTGAAATCCATCACCAATTGACGGAAGTGTATGGTGAGTCGTGCATGGATGTCAAAAATGTTTGTAAGTGGTGTAGAGAGTTTGCAGCAGGTCGGACTGAAATTCACGACGAACAAAGGAGCGGGAGACTGTCAATTTCCGTCCAGACAGTCATGAAGGTTGAGCAAAACATGCGTGAAGATCGACAAATCACCCTGGATGATCTCTGCATTTTGGTTCCTGAGGTTTCCCGAAGCGCCGCTCACAGAATTTTAATGGAAAAGTTGAAATACCAGAAGGTGTGCACAAGATGGGTGCCACGCGTGCTGACTGAAGACCACATGCAGCAATGAGTTGATTCTTCCTGCACATTTCTTCAATGATTTGCAGCCAAACAGGACAACTTTTTCGACTCAATTGTCACGGATGACAAAACCTGGGTGTTCCACTTTACACCTGAGACCAAGGAACAATCACGCCAGTGGCGGCATCCGCCAGCCAGCCAGCCATGGAAATTCAAGCAAACATAGTCTGCTGGTAAAGTCATGACCACTGAGTTTTGGGATCATAAAGGGGTATTGCTGGTCGACTTTATGCCTGCTGGGACCACAATTAATGCTGACAGGTACTGTGAGACCCTGAAAAAACTCAGACGGGCAATTCAGAACCGGAGAAGAGGAATGTTGAGCAAGGACATAAACATTCTCCATGACAATGCTCGCCCACACGTCGCTCAGCAAACCGTTGCTCTCCTGCAAAAGTTTCAGTGGAACATCATCACCCACCCACGCTCCAGTTCCGACTTGGCACCCATTGACTATCATTTGTTCCCTAAGTTGAAAGAACATTTGGCTGGATAGCGATTCAGCACCAACGACGAGGTGAAAGATGAGGTTCACAACTTCCTGAACAGCATGGTGGCAAGCTGGTATGACATGGGCATACAAAAACTGTCACAGCGTCTACGAAATTGCATCAACCGAAATGGTGAAATGGTGATTATGTAGAAAAATAGCTAAATGTTCAAGCTGTAAAATGATGTAAACCATTGTAGAAATAAAGAAGCCTATGTATTTATAAAAACATAGGAGACCTTATTTTTTGTGATTACCTTCGTAGAATGCTAGACTACATAAAAATCAAACCTAAATTTAAAGGAAACTAGAGCCATGTGAATACTAATGTAAAAGTGTATGACATATTTTGTGTGTTTGGATTTTGTTGAGTGTTGATTTGTTCTGTACTGCATTTCATTTTTTTTTTTTTTTTGGTGTTAATTGGGAGTTGATTTGCCCTGTGTTCTACCATAGTGTAAATCATTTCAGCATTATTTGGGCTGATTTTTAAGGAATGGAAAGGTGTTACTGTGTTTTTATTGAACACTATGCCAATTAAGAAATTTAATTTACAGTCTTGAACAGTTAGAGAATTAATTGAACTAAAAGGATCGTAGTACATTTGTAAGGTAAAGGCAACTCAAGAAGATTATTAAGAAAATTATTAAGATATTATTGATGGATTAATAACATTTGTAAATCATCAGACTAATAACTTTGTAATGTAATGAGACTTATGACGAGTTAATGTAAACTGACAGAAGTAAACTTGATGAAAATGTAAATTACAAATTATGAGATTTAATTAATCAAGTAAGTAATAGAGGTTAATTAATTCAGGTGTGATAGCGAGGCTGATAGAGATTGTGCCAATTAAAATAGATTGTTTTAAGAGGAATTATGTTATTCAGAACATGTTATTTTGATGAGATATTGCCGATGAATAAGTCCAGTTCTGTTAAATTATTAATTATTTTGTAAATCAATCTCAAAGCTTTGACTGGGCAAGTTGGCCGTACGGTTAGGGGCGCACAGCTGTGACCTTGCATCCGGGAGATAGTGGGTTTGAACCCCACTGTCGGCAGCCCTGAAAATGGTTTTCCGTGGTTTCCCATTTTCACACCAGGCAAATTCTGCGGCTGTACCTTAATTAAGGCCACAGCCGCTTCCTTACCACTCCTAGGTCTATCCTATCCCTTCGTCGCCATAAGACCTATCGGTGCGACGTAAAACAAACAGAAAAAAAAAAGCAAAGCTTTGATTTCAAGGTGTCATATCCTAGGTTTAGTTTAGGAAGGTGGATAGAGTTACAAGCTTGTAAGTAATCTCCAGCAGAAGGGAGAAAAGTTGATATTTTGTTGGTATTCAAATTATATGAATTCACACATTGCTATAATTTTTTTCTTTTAGATTGTCATGGGGAATGAGTGTGAATTCATTTGTAAATCAAGTCTAAGTCCAGTTAATTTCATCAAGACTCACTAATACAGAAATAATTAATTCATGTTCAGTTTGTTATCCACCCAGATGACGTTTTATTAATAAATGTCAACCTGCTTTTTTCGTGTTATTTATACCCTGTTCATCCTGTCACATTCTTATGTCCCTAAATTGGGTTGGGTTTGGCCACATAAACGGTCCACTCCTAGGGATCCTCATGATCGCCGACTGAGTGAATCTGAGTAATGGAGACACTATTATATACACTGAATAATTTCAACTTTACATTTCAGCAAAACTGTGTGACTTGGACTGATGAAGACATATTGGTGGATTTCAGTTTAAGGTATCTAGGGCAGAAACCTTACATTTATATAAAACAAAATCTGCCCCTCTGCCTGGTTTTTCAACACTGGAAAAATGGGCTTCAAAAATTGACATGCAAAATGGAAGTGGAATCCTGGAAGATATTCAGCATATGATGAAGATAACTGTTGTCTCATATAAAGATTATGAGAAAATTTGCAGTCCTCCAGTTTGATGAAATGCATGTCTAAAATGCTTTCAAATATGACCCCATAAAGGATGAAATCATAGGCTCTGATGGTGAGAGGACTGTTCAAGATCTGGAAGCAAGTAATTTACACTGATTTTGATAAAAAGTTGACAAGGACATACTAGACAACTTGGTTTAGATCTTTCAGAAATAGGGTACAGAGTAATAGCATGTGTCTGTGACATAGGGGCAGCAAATTTAGGTTTGTGGAAAGCATATGGAATTGACGAAACAAAAACTTGGTTTTTGAACCCATGAATATCAAATAAAGCATACTTCTTTGAAGATACTCCTCACCTCTTGTAACAGGATTCTCAACATCAGCTTGTTGTCTCGAAAGAACCTGTGGAAGCTCTGGTTAAGAATAACAGCCATGAAATAAATAAATTCACAAAAACTACAGGAATAATAAACATCATGAAACCATCACTTGTTCAGAAACATACTCGATTGCGCCTTTATAATACCCCAGCTAAACCAACACTTCACTATGGATGTGAGGCATGGACGTTAAGATCTCAAGACTTAAGTTACAGCACGAGAAATGGCATTCATGTGTTGTACAGCAGGGTATACAAAATGGGACCATAAAAGGAATGAAGAGGTGCTAAAAGGACTGAAAGTACAACCGATAACTGACTACATACCGAGCTCGATAGCTGCAGTCGCTTAAGTGCGGCCAGTATCCAGTAATCAGGAGATAGTGGGTTCGAGTCCCACTGTCGGCAGCCTTGAAGATGGTTTTCCGTGGTTTCCCATTTTCACACCAGGCAAATGCCGGGGCTGTACCATAATTAAGGCCACGGCCGCTTCCTTCCAACTCCTAGGCCTTTCCTATCCCATCGTTGCCATAAGACCTATCTGTGTCAGTGCGACGTAAAGCAAAAAAAAAAAAAAAAAAAAAAAAAACTGACTACATCTCCAGTTATCAGGAAAGCTAGAAACATCATATACAAAGGGTGTAACCTGGTAGATTGCCAAAAGAGATTCTTCGATACCAACCCAGAGGAAAAAGATCTTTAGGGCGTCCGATGAAGAGATGAAGGGAAAATGCAAGACTGTAATAGGACACATGGCCCAATACTTGGAAGGAAGATGGTGATGATGATGATGAAATTAAATCATGCCACAAAATCAATTTCAGTCTTCTAAACTGTAGGGGCAATGAAAGGGTGAACATAAGAAGAGCTGCAGAATTAATGTCACATGGTGTAGCTACAGTATTCCATCATTTCAAAGTAGGAGATGATACAACTGTTGCTGAAAGCTTGATTGAATTCACTGAAACTGTTAATAATTGGTATGATCTCATGAATTCTTACAGCCTAGCCATTTCTCAAGACCATAGCAAAAATGTGTACGGTCTTCAGTTAGAACACCAAAACAAAATGTGTGGACTTATTAACCTGCAAGGAAATAAAATTAAGCAAATGTTCCAGAGAGCAATCCTTGTGACTATCTTCTCCTTAAAATATCTGATCTCAGAAATTCATAATCTAGAATTCTGAAATCAAGAATTTGTTTCCCCAGACCCATTCTTGAGGAGGATTATGCGATCACCGTACCCTGCTGAACACTCTTTATTGTCTTTGGATGATCACACAGAAATAATGTTGGTAAAATAGAGAAACACAAGAATACACGAACAGAAACCACTGACAAATATTTCTCATCACAAACGCTGTTTTTCATTAAGAGCCTAATTCTCTCTCTTACGCTTGCTTTCTCTTCCCTCATTTTTCTTAATGCCCACTCACATCCACAGTCCCTTCAACTGGCTCCATCAGCTGCTGTTTTATCTTCCTCACAGAAATATGAAATAATATGGAAATATCAACAGAAATAAAATAGTGTGTTTTGTGAATAAAAATATGTACCGTATGTCAGAGGGAGGAAATAATGAAATACTCTAAGTGGCAAAGTTAGAGCTCATGGCCTTCTCTTATACTTAACCATAATATACAAAATTAGTACATAATATTGTTTATCTACAATTACAAACTACAGTAATAGTATTAATTTGTTAAGAAGGAAGCTATACTTTCTGGCGTTGACTCAATTAATATAACTTTTTAGCTTTTGAGTCTGTCAAAAACACTAAATATAACACAATATTATATCTGTAAAATAAGTACACTAATAAACAAGGAATGACATGTTTCATTCTATAAGAACATCCTCAGATTCTAAAATAACTTTAAACCATGTATAATATTGTTAAGTTGTGTAAACTTGTCAATGTTTGTGAATTGATGCTGTTGTCAACAAGTGAGACAAGTTATCATTGTGATAGTCTCCACAGTCAGCTTAGTAACTCTGAGAAAGTTTCTTGTATTTGTACTTAACTTAAGCAGCTAATTGTCCATTACCTCTAGCGACTACGTTTTGACTTAAGCCAGTTATCTTTCTCTGGTTGTGGTTACTATGTAGGAGAGTGTGGGGAATCCTGTAGGCAATAATTCAGTCCAGCACAGAGGGGTGGGGTAGTGCTGCTTGGTCATCTTATATTTTTCTTGTGTATGAGAGAACAAATGTATGCTTTTGACAAAATATGCAGAATTGAATTAAGGAGTAAGACATTATTTTTAGTGATAATAAATAATAACCAACCTAAAATGTCTTGAGTGGCAAGAATGCTGCCTAAATTCAAGAAATTTAGTACAGATAAGAATAGCCTCCTCTGGGAATCGCTAAGCGCTAAATAAAAATAGTGTGGAAAGATGTTATGGTCTTTGTAAAGAACAGGACAAAGAAGATCAAATTAGATAAACACTTACACTGTAATGCTCTTTTTTAAATTTTATTCCAGTTGCCATGAATAATCTACAAGAATAATACTTTTCAAAAAACATCTTTTTGCCACCTGGTTGGTGGTGGTGGTGGTGGTGATTATTATTTAAAGAGGAAGTACAACTAGGCAATCATCCTCTATATAACACTAATCAGAGAGAAAAAGTGGAAGGGATCTGACACTTCGAAAAATGAAGGTATCGGCCAAAGGAAGAAAAGGGCCATGAAGGGAGTGAAAATGAACGGCTCCCTGGGCCTGCATACGTAACACCGTCGGGGTTGGAAAAGAACAAGAGTTGACCAAGGAAAGTCGGATAGGATAGATGAAAGTCAGGAGCCTGGCACAAGTAAGTGGAAGCAATGCCAGGACTCAGCTAAGGGCCCCGTGGTCACCAACCCTTGCTCCCAAGTTCAAAGCCCCTAGGGTCCCTTTTACTCGCCTCTTATGATAGGCAGGGGATACCGTGGGTGTTATTCTACCACCCCCACCCACAGGGGGATTGTCAGCTGGTTACTGGACTTATTAATTATGCTCCCCTTCCACGTAAAAATGTTCTCTTTGATGAGCTATGAATGCAAGTATTCTTTATTTAGTATATGGTATTACACATGAAATAAAATGCTCAAAGTATAAAAACAAACTATTATAATTTGAATGGTATTTTATGTATCTATTCATTGAATATATTTAGTTACTGTGTATTTGTAATGTGATATTAGCCAATTGCCAATCCAGATTAGTTGGGGCTTGCTTCAGGAAAGGAAAAAGAAATGTCTAAATACAGTGCAGTGTTGATTATCCAAATGTCAGTCATCTAAAATGCCACATTCTTGAATCCACATTCTCTTTGTTAAAGTTTTAGTCTATATTCCTTTCGTAAAATAAATATAGTTAAGGCTACAGTGAAAGAGCAGTGTACTAATTTCTCTCTCATCCTATAGTAGGTTGAGAATACCAATATAGCACTTTATTGATAGTACAGAACACAAGAACCTCATTTATCCAGATTAAGTGGGACCAAAACTGATCCGGATTATTGAAAATCCAGATAATCTGGAAAAACTAAAAAACAAATACAGTACATGTTATATAATCTATGAACATAAGTTGTACAGTAATACCTTTTTTCAATTGTACAAAAAAATATAAGAACACTTTTCGTACATTCACGACTCTGTTTTATGCACTAAAATAATGTGTGAGCTTTTTTCTGTTTTACATTTGTATAGCATTTGCACGCAGCATGATCACTAAGACGTTTTACTAACAACAGTTCTGCCGGTGTGGTTTCAGTCAAGGATTCTAAATAGGCCATCAGTTTGTCCAGCTGCATTGTTGCCTCTCCATGAGTCATTGCTTCTTCTGATGAAACACCACTTTCATTTTCAAATTCACTATCACTGAATTAATAGTGTACTGCATTCAGAAGAGCATGGGTTCAAATCCCACCTCGGATCTCCTGGGAATGGTTTTCCACGGTTTCCCATTCTCAATTCCAGGTGAACGCCGGAATGGTACCTTTGATAGACCGTGTCCGAATTACTTCCAATTCCTGTCTTTAATTATCCTTGGCGGAAAAGACATTCAAGAAGAGTTGACGCTGTAAAAGAGTAAAAATAAATTTTTATTATTTTTGATCCGGATTAATGAGGGCCGGATAAATGAGGTTCTTGTTTAATACATATTATTCAAAATATGATTGTACTTGGACAAAGGAGAGCTAGTGTTTGTTTATCGCAGCTGGTAGATGGCAGCATGGTAATCAGCAGGCATGACAGTAGACTGAATGGTCTTCACATGAGTCTCACATTACCGACAGGACAAGATGAGTTTTAGAGAAGTACTGTGTTACAAATGCAAAAACAATAGGATGAATTCAGAATGGAATGTATGTTAATCATTCAGAGGCTGGTGACATTAGAGTGAAAGGAATCACTGTAAGGATTACCTGATTGACTAACAGAGCAGTCATGGAGTTGACACACTACTGTATCTGGTGACAGAATGGATGACAGAACACCAGACGTAAACAGGCACCAGTTTCTGGCACGACCAAGTGCAGTCATATTTTGAACACGTATTACCTGTGATAGCTCATTCTTGGAAATTCCCATTAGCAAGTTCTTTTATTCCTTACTGTCAATCATCTGCATTCTGTCTGATCAGATACTGTACCATTCATGAATACAATACAAAAGATCAGCAGCTCTCTCCTGGATTGTCAATTGTTGTCTTATGGAAACAAATGTTCCAGTTGATGGAAGCACTGTGTCATGTTGTGTTGTCCTCTGTGTTAGTTTTATAATCCTATACACTATAAGGCATGGCATCTTCAAATAACCGAATTTGCACTGTGCTAACGATTGTTACAAAATTAGAAATTTTAACCATCCAGTGGGCGTGCGGCTGCACTCAGTGTGGCAAATTTGTTTGTTTTCACTTTTCTGATGAACATACATTAGTTATTTCCTGCCTTGGGAGCCAAGGTATGCTATCTTCATAGCAACACAACTGATTGCTTATCTGCTTCTTATTAGTCGTCTATGGGCTGTGGAAGTTGGCGGGTACCGTGATGCCACACTGGGTGAAACACATGCTCACTCCCATAACAGTTTCTTTCGCACTTGGTGTAGGACATGTTCGCTCCATGTATGCTTGTTTTATAGTTGTTTTATAGTTCTGTAGTTCTCGCTGTGAACGTTCCAATATTATTTTTCACATTGGCAAATATGTTTCAGATCAATTTCATTACCGTAAATAAATATAGGAGATTCTATTTGTTTTGTTCATAAATTGTTCCATGATCTAAACAAACATTCAAAAGATTACTTACCTATTTATTTTGAAAGGGCTGAAAGATTGGCAACTGTGGAGGACATTCGTCAAGTCCTTCTAGATCTTTCCGATGATGATCCAGATCTTTAACCTGAATTCCGTGAGGATAGAGATGAGGACAACGATCACGGACACACAGTTGTGATGGAGAAATAAGAAGAGGATAGTGATATGGATCAGTCAGTGGATTTAGGAGCAGGTGAACCTGACAATGATGAGGATGATTTCAGATTTTATTTGGTAATGACTTAGATACAGTCTGGTGTAGAAATAATAACATGCACACTCCTTGAGAATGACAACAATGTGATAAGTTAACAGCTATTAGGGAATAGCATACAAGCTTCCTGAACAATTGCCAATTGAATTATTAGCATAGTGATTCATCACAGTAGATGAAATGCTCATAGGATTTCAAGGGCACTGAAGTTTCGTGCAGTGTATGCCAAACAAATCTGCCAAATATGGCATAAAATACGAGGGTCGAGTCATAAGTCATGGCAACTATTTTTTTTTTCTCACGAACAGGAGACAATCGTATGCACTTGGAAACATAGGGCATGTCCTTATGCATAGTGCCTGAAGACAAATTCTGACTTCAGGAGATTCTCATAGGAAAGTGACAGAACACAGGCCATTGGTAAACATTGTTTTATTATGGTATAGACAGCAATTACACAAGACTACGTACAAAGGACAGGTCTCCACTGGTTACAGACCTTCGAAATAATCACCCAAGGTTTCCACTGTGCGTTGCCAGTGGTGAGGAAGGCGCTGAATACCATTCGCTGCATGTGAGTCGCTAATGTGTGACACCTCTCTCCAAAATGCTGTTACAATGTCCTCTTGGTTAGCAAACCGCTGTCCACGTAATGGCTTCTTGACTTTGGGGATTAGATCATAGTCACATGGGCCCTGCATGTCATTAGCTTGCATTTCTGCCGCAGAGAAGTGCTATTTTAATATACAATCGTTGGTGGCGCTCTCACTCACACACGGAAATTCGGGGCATGCTTAGACCCACACTGTTGTTTACATACACCATCTAGTGGCATCATACGCATGTACTTACCGTACGTTTCCAAATGCATATCTTAGATTTTCCGTGTTGTCTCCTGTTCACGAGAAAAAAAATAGTTGCCATGACTTACGACTCAACCTACGTATATGCCCCGTGTGACAGCAAAACATATTACATATATATATAATTTTGAGCTGTATTGCAGAATTCAGAAACCAGGTACTTTTGTGACGTCTAATAAACTATTTGACAATGTAAAAAGAACAACTGTTTTGATACAACTTTTGAAATGAATTGTTTCCACTGACAACTATTACTCCACTTTTGAGCTGGCAACATATCTTCATGAAAACAGCCTCACATTTTCATATTTTTCCCAAAAATGTGCATTTAAGTGATATTTTGTAGGAGCTTCACTCCATGCGGCGCATGCCCGTCCGTGTAATTTCTTAAGGTGTGCCAACTGGAGGGTTAAACCATTTCACAAAAGGAAAGAGTGGATCTTCTCTAGAAAGAATATGGAGGTCTACATTTAAAGAATGAAATAATTCTATTAAAAATGGTATTGTATTCTGTATGTAAGGTGCTGCACTGTAATGGTAACATTATCTTCGAGAAATCTTTAAATTTTATTCACCCTGTGGTTTCCGGATTCAATCATCTGAGCAACTAAATATTCAAACTATAGCTGGTCCTACTTACTTCAGAGCATTGATGTTTCACAGTGCTCTTTTTAGAATGAAGAGGTAAGCAAAGTAGTTATAATATATTGTTAGTAGGATTAATCTTCTTTTCTATTCTTTATACATGATTAAAATTTTTTAATGTTTGTAAAATATTTTTTCCTTTTCTGCACATTCTGATAACTCAGAAATTGTAACTAACATCTGGATAAGAAAGTACAGTAAAAGTATAAATATAATCTCTCCAATTCACCAGAATATTGTAAAATTGTGGCATTAGCAGAGCAAGAGAGATAATGATAAATGAATTAAATAAGTAGGCCTAATTAGGACATTACAGTTTGATGAAAATACTTAATTCAATGCAATAGACATATATTGGGCAACGTCTTTAATATTGTTTAGCCAAATATTTTTTAATAACTACAGTATTTTACTGGAAATGAATCACAGCAAACTTACCTCAATATCTACTTCCAAGACATATCAATACTTACAACACTGCCTCAGAATTCTTATACCTACTTTTTAACATCAAGTATCTAATTGTATACTGAAAAATATTTAAAGTTCTATTTTATGAATACCTGAAAAGCCAGCACTCCATATGCAACAGCAGTTTTTTTCCAACTTGGTCGTGGCAATTCAAATGGTGGTAGAACAGTTGTATCCGACATCATACAAATCCAAGTTAGAAGAGTCACAGACAACACGATTAAAACCGAGATTGCAGTAAGACCACTGAAATGTTAATGTGTCACAGTGAATACAAATGCCTTATCCAGATTATTTTATTGTTAAAGTACATATTCTTTCTCTTAAAGCAGTACTGAGCACTCCAATGAAACTTCCATTTAGTCTACCATGATTAAATGTTTTCTAGAAGCCTAGGTATATTTTTCAAAGGCCTAATAATAATAATAACAACAACTATATTTAATGTATACCTTATCTTCTTCTTCATCTTCTTACACTGCTTTTCTCACACCCGTGGGGTCGCAGGTGTGAACAGTGTCGCACATAGTGACTGGGTCCTATTTTATGGCCGGATGCCCTTCCTATCGCTAACCCTATGTGGAGGGATGTAATCACTATTGCAAGTTTCTGTGGTGGTTGGTAGTGTGGTGTGTTGTCTGAATTTGAAGAGGGTGTTGGGACAAACACAAGCACCCAGTCTCAGAGCCAGAAGAATTAATCATATGTAATTAAAATCCCTGACCCAGCTGGAAATTGAACTCAAGACCCTCTGAACCAGAGGACTCAATGCTGACCATTCAGCCAAGGAGTCAGACTTAGTACAGTATATACTTTAATATAAGATGCAAAATATTTGATCCTGTTGTGAACATTAATTATGAGTTTTAAGGGGTACAGAATGGTAGTGATATATACTGTATATAAGTAGGGTGTTTCTTGGACCATTTCACACCTACCCATTCGATGTCAGCACTTTCATACAAAAGTAAGTCTGCAATTGTGGGCAAATTATGTCCCAGAGAGCCAGTGAATCTGCCACTATATAAAACAACGGTAATATAACTAAATGATGACAATGAAAACAACAACAACAACACATGATACATATTTGATTTATATTCACCATCACAGAATATATATTAAAATTTTCTCTTTTGAGTTACTGTATTAGGTAAAGAAATGGCAAAGAATGCTTAAAAATTAGTAAGAAAATACAATCAATTTTTTTGTGGTGCAGGTTACTGTAGTCACATCCTAGTTCGTGAACCATGGGGAATGGCTGAATGGCCTAGTAAGTGGTCCTGAGGGTTAGGATACCAGTTGCTATGGAATAGGGGTGGGCATCTGTGACACAATCTGAGTTGTGGTCCTCCTTGTGTTCAGGTTGCTAGGATTATACAATCCACCAGTGGTCCTTAACCTGTCATAGGAGAGATACTCACTGGGACTATGTGTAAGTAGAGTAGCATCCTGTTTCACAGAATTTTTACCAACCACGCTCAGAACATTTTAAGGAAGCCTCAGATCTATAGGAGTAACGGTGTCCCATTTCCATTTGACGGGTGAGGGACTCCTTGGAAGCAACTTGGCGAATGAAATTGAATTTGATGGGAAGCTATCAATATTAATGGGGCTTATGGAAGAAGGAAAATAGAACTGGCTGAGTCAGCAAGGAGGATGCATCTGGATGTCTTAGGAGTTAGTGGTCTTTGGGTAAGGGGAGATAATTTTTTTTTTTTTTTTTTTTTTTTTGCTAGGGGCTTTACGTCGCACCGACACAGATAGGTCTTATGGCGACGATGGGATAGGAAAGGCCTAGGAGTTGGAAGGAAGCGGCCGTGGCCTTAATTAAGGTACAGCCCCAGCATTTGCCTGGTGTGAAAATGGGAAACCACGGAAAACCATCTTCAGGGCTGCCGATAGTGGGATTCGAACCTACTATCTCCCGGATGCGAGCTCACAGCCGTGCGCCTCTACGCGCACGGCCAACTCGCCCGGTAGGGGAGATAATGAGGAAGACTAAAAGATCTTAACAGGTATCAAAAGAGATAGGGCAGAGTGTGGGGTGGGATTGTTCAGTAGGAGCAATATTGTACACAACAGTGTTTCCGTTAGGAATGTAAAATGAAAAAGGTGATGTGGATAGATTTAGCAGTTAGAAGAACTAGGATGAGAACAATATCAGTGTATTCACCATATGAGGGAGCAGATGAGGATGAAGTACACAAGTTGTATGAATCAATGAGTGATATCATAGTCAGGGTCAAGTGCATGGGTAAAATAATGGTAATGGGTGATGTTACTGAGAAAATTTCAAATAGATGAGAAGGTGATAGAGTAAATACCGAGTATGTCGAAGATATAGAAGCTAACAGAAATGGGAGGCACTTACTGGACTACTGTAAATGAAATGTCGTATGGCTTTTAGTGCTGGGATATCCCAGGACGGGTTCAGCTCGCCAGGTGCAGGTCTTTCTATTTGACTCCCGTAGGCGACCTGCGCGTTGTGATGAGGATGAAATGATGATGAAGACAACACATACACCCAGCCCCCGTGCCATTGGAATTAACCAATTAAGGTTAAAATCCCCGACCCGGCCAGGAATCGAACCCGGGACCCTCTGAACCGAAGGCCAGTATGCTGACCGTTCAGCCAACAAGTTGGACACTGGACTACTGTGTTAGTATGGGATTAGCAGTTACAAATTCTTTCTTCAAGCACAAGGCTATTCACCACTACACAAGGGAATGTAGGGGCATCATATCATATCATAACTGATTTTAAATTCAGGAAATCTATTAGGAATGTACAGGTATGCCAGGGATTTATTGATAACTAGCTGATGTACCCCTGCTTCGCTATGGAATTCTACATTGTATACAGAATTCTAGGCTACGTGGTGTACACGTTGTGAGCAAGATTGTATTAAATTGCAAAGCTCTTAACGTTACCCTAGAAACGCGACAGGGAAGTCACCAAACGTCTCTTCTCATCTGAAGGCTGTGTTAGGGAATTTTCATTGTAACAATAGGCCCGCTTGCCTACCATCAGTCACAACCAGGTTAGGGACTTTTCATTATAATGGCAGACACTCGCTCTCCACCAGCCATTTTACATCCTCAGAAAGACTGTCTTAGTGGTTTTCCCAACTGAAATGAACATAGGTCATTGCAGTGACGTCCAATGACGTCAGTAGGAATGGCACGATTAAAAGCAATGCTTTCATATGAAATACTCCATCAAATGAAAGACCACACACTTTCTCACTTTTAATGAACAGTACTATGCCCTTTTACTAATCTGTTTCCTAGGAGTACCCGATGAGTCGGAAAATCTCAATTCACTACACTGGCAACGGAAAAATCTATCTGACTTGGAGGCAATTTTTTCCTCCAAGCCAGAGGAGAAGCCCCTTCACTGCTAATTTGGAATTAAATGAATGTAGAATTTAATAAAAGTGAAGAGGAAGAAGCTTTTCTCAAGAAACAGCTCTTTTCAGGGTTGACTTTTGAGTTATTTAGTGAATTGTGGTGCTATAATTTGAAATAGGCTTAAATTGTAATTCTAGACCAGGTCATACTACTACTACTACTACTACTACTACTACTCATTCAAAACAGCGCGTCAGAGTAGGGATCGAATAGCTGGAATACTATGATGAACCAGCGTGTTACGTACCTGCAGTATCAGAAAATGTATGAACCAGAGGAATGGCATGCTAAAGAGGAAAGTTTTCCAGCTCCCCAGCTATTTCCCACCAATGGTCAGTCAGGCTGTTATACTCGGTATGCAGTATTAATCCCATCTATCAGAGTTGAGCGGCACCATAAGAAATGAAGAACATCACAACGAACAATGGTCAATGTAAAGTTATTGTTGATCTGTGTTATGCGCTTTCGATATTGTAGGCCTTCTGAAATACCACTCTTATCATAATCGGTACAGTAGAACTGAATGAAACATAAATGATCGGAAATTGTATTGTCTATAACTTTTGTTATGTAATACTTTTCGATAGCACCAATAACATAGGTACCGGTACTTAAAAATTAAATTTAAGGCGCTTTCCCCTACTCTACCATTTCATCTCAGGCAAATAAAATTATTTACAGCCTAGACTGTAGTTTCTTATTCCCCAACTCTATATAGCGGTTTTCATTAAATTCTGTTAACCCATTTTCTTGTGGCTCAGCGTTGATATGGACTTAGCAACAAAAATACAAATTCATTAATATCTGTGTTATCACAGCCGATATGGTAAAAATGTGTAAAACATAACTGATTGGAAATTTAATTCTATATAACTTTCATTAACTACCATTTCACTCAGCGTGAATAAAATGATTTATAGCCTAGATTGTAGCGGCTCGTCCCCCAACT
This sequence comes from Anabrus simplex, assembly GCF_040414725.1. Taxonomy (NCBI): domain Eukaryota; kingdom Metazoa; phylum Arthropoda; class Insecta; order Orthoptera; family Tettigoniidae; genus Anabrus; species Anabrus simplex. The sequence continues at coordinate 315,418,966 of NC_090265.1, forward strand.
TTACATATCAATTTTCATTAAATTCTCTTCAGCCATTTTCTCGTGATGCGTGTACAGACAGACAGACAGACAGACAGACAGACAGACAGACAGACAGACAGACAGACAGACAGACAGACAGAAATTACAGAAAAGTAATAAGTACATTTTCTTGTTACTATGGACATGACCAATACAGAAATACCATTCTTTTCAAATTCTGAGCAGTGTAAGACAAAACTCTTATTTTATATATATAGATATAAATCACTATCTGATATAGGATCGAGAAAGTGAAGTCTGTCTGCAGACAAATAAAGGTAGAGAATCTACATGATGAGGAAATTAGACAGAAGTGCTGTACATGGATACACAGCCAGCAGGTTCAGGATATAGAAAAGGAATGGGTGACATAAAGGGATTCTGTAGTAAAAATGGCAAGGGAATAACTAGGATCAACTGTGTGTCAAGCCAGGAAAACTTGAACATCTTAGTGGAATGATGGAGTCAAAGCAGATTGTAAATGTAAAAAGAAGGTGATGTGTGTCCTTCGCAATCTCAGCTCTGCGCCTGATAGCTCCGCAACACGCCGCAGCCCCGATCTTTGCAGACTCTACGAGGTACTGCAGTGCGCTTGCTTGTGACGTCAGCCAGCGCTATAAAAGGACGCTCCTTACGAGGACTCCTCAGTGTCTAATGCTAGATTACACTGCAAGTCAAACACAGAGGCTATCCCTCTAAAACATGTGTATCGACCAGGTGGACTGAAATTCTGGTTGTGAGGTCTCACCTCTAGACACTGTCTCACCTCCCGCTTCCTGTAGCCACGTCGAGCCCTGATGTCAGTATTCTACTCATCCCACAGTCCCCACTTAGGCTCCGACATTAACATTAGTATTCTACTAATTGTGAATATTTATGTCAGCTCCTGACAAGCCTACGGCAACTACTAGCATTCTGTTAGTACGAAATTTCATTGCAAGTTACACTTGTAATTTTTCAAGGCAGATAGTTTTCGACTATCTTGAACTCTCTCTTATTGGACAGACTATCTCCACAAGATAGATTTGTGTGTGTATATAGACTCTCATGTATATAAAGTGTATATTTCCACAGACCCTCAGTCTACAGTAATACCATCATTAATTGCTTACAAGTGCATCCAGCTTCAAGAAAATTTAGTTGCATTTATGTACATATTGTGTAAAAACTTAATGTAACAATAAATTTATGTTGTGTTTTCTGTATACCAATTCCTTGTATACAACACAAGGCATATAAAAATGGTTCAAAAAAACTGATGCAGATAAGGAATTGAACGTAAATGAAAGAAACAGAGCCTAACAAATTCATTATGGAGTTCAAGAAATCTTGGGAAGATTTCAGTAATAACCTGGAAGACCTTGCTCAAGAGGCATGGAAACCATTCTGGACTGTAATGAAGAATCTTAGAAAGTGAGAGAAAAGGGAAATAAATAGTATTTTTGATAAATTAGGTGAACTCACTGTAAATCCTAGGGAATTACTGGACAAATGAAAGAAATATTTCAAAAATATTCTCAACATAAAAGGAGCAGCCAAGTGTAGAGGAATAACAAATATGACAAGGCACAACCTACAGAAAACAAAAATTGGACCCCCTCAAACAGGTTGTATAAAACTTATCAATGACAAATAAATTAAACTACAGCACACTCTCTATTGCAACATACATCCATTTAATGTATACAAAGGATGTACTATGTTACAAAACAAATTTATTTATTAACAGATTTTATTTTGAAAGTTAAATATTTGATAGGGATTGAAATACAACATAAATAAATATATGTTTCTGTCTTTTGCAGGGGCTGCCTGGCTGAGGTGGTAAAGGCGTGCTCGGTTCGCCTGGAAGGACGTGGGTTCGAATCCCCGTCAGGAAGTCGTAAAATTTAAGAAACAAGATTTCCACTTCTAGAGGTGCATATGGCCCTGAGGTTCACTCAGCCTACACCAAAAATGAGTACCAGATTAATTGCTGGGGGAAAAGGCGGCACGGCGTAGAGCTAACCACTCTACCCCATGAGTCGAGGTTAACAATGGGGGAAGCCTTTACCTTCCACTCTTCCAAGGTGGAGGTGTGAAATAATAAATGAAATAAATAATAAATAAATAATAAATAATAATAATAATAATAATAATAATAATAATAATAATAATAATAATAATAATAATAATAATAATAATTCAGTTTCGAAAATGATAGTTTTGTGGAAGAAACAGTAACAGGAAAAATTAGGTATAAAATTTCATATTTTAGTACCAATGTTCACTGTTTCATGAATGCTGTAATAACTTAGTGCAGATATTTGTGAGAGAGCATGTTGCTCATTTATGAGACACAGTGGTCTTAAGGCAGGTCTCCACTGATTAACATTTAACAACAACATGTTAAATGTTGAAAGTGTTAAATGTTAACTGATGACGCCATCAACATGTTAAATGTTGAATACTGTTTCATTTAACATTGAGTCCACACTTAATAAACATGTTAAACTTGACTTCCTTTGTCTGTATACAGGTAGTTCATTACATCGATGTGCTGAGTGTTGTAATTATAATCCTACTTCACAAGAAGCACGTCATTTGCGTCGTTTAGGCTATCTGTTGGCATGGAAACAGCACGGAAGTTGCTGTAGTTGTGCCGACATCTCACGATCAACGAATTGACTTGACATGTTTTCCATTTGGAGCGGAAAACAGGCTAACATTTTAAAAGTGTTAACCTCAATATTCTGAGTTAACATGCAAAGTCAATTGGAAAACACAATCACAATATACATGTCAATTGTAACATGTTAAATTTAACATGTTGGTGTTAAATGTTAATCAGTGGAGACCAGCCTTTAGCCTTAACACAATAACAATAATTTGCAGGCAGAACCAACCAACAATTACTTTACATAAGTGATGATGATGCTTAAAGGGGCCTAACATATAGGTCATTGTCCCAACTGTAAAGAGTGGCGTTCGGGTAAAGATTTTTTTTTTTTTTTTTTCCAGGCTGAGTTGCTCAGATGGTTGAGGTGCTGGCCTTCTGATCTCATCTTGGTAGTTTCAAACCCGGCTCAGTCTGGTGATATTTGAATGTGCTCAAATACGTCAGCCTCATGCTGATAGATTTACTGGCATGTGAAAGAACTTCTGTAGGACAAAATACCGACACTTTGGACTCTCTGAAAACCGTCAAAAGTAGTTGGGAGGTAAAACTAATTACACAATATAGCATCAAAGGCAGTCCTCCAGATATCATACAAAAAAAGCAGCTCATGGAAAATCTACATCAACATAGCAAAAAGCTATGCTAGATATGGAAAACGGCACAACTTCACAGGTGTCCTCCTTCAAATACCTTGGAGAAATCGTACTACCATCGGGACTAGACAGTACGGCCAACATAGAAAGAGCCACTAATCTACATAAGGAGTAGAGACTAACGTGGAATTACTACAACAAAAGAGTCATGTCGCGTAATGCAAAATTAGGACATTACAAGACACTTGGTTTTCTGGAAGCTTTATACGCCACAGAAACCATATCCCTTAGAGGTCACTCTAAAATTATAGAAATTGAAAAACAAGAAAAGAAAATTATCCAGAAAATGTAGGGTCCCACGAGAGAAAATGGAATGTGAATTAAGAGGAGAACAGCGGACGTCTATTCATTAACTGACAGGTTCACTGATGGTGTACGCAAGAGATGCCTGAAATTCTATAGCCATATCTATAGAATGGACTCACCAAAAGATTATTTAAAGTAATCAACTCAAAAAAGATCAAAATAAACTGGCTAGAAGAAACTAAGGCCGACCTCCAAGAAATTAACATCACAGGCGGCATCATAGAAGATTGTGGAGTTTTTAGCACAATAGTAGCCAAGCAAAAATTCATGGAGAAATCTAAAAAGAAAACTGGTAGGAAATGGTCCACTGAATGCAAGATGCAACACAGTGCATTCATGAAGAGATTTTGGGAGGACAGGAAGGCAAAAACCATCAGGCCAATGAACAAGTTCAAACATGCCCTTTGAATAATAATAATAATAATAATAATAATAATAATAATAATAATAATAATAATAATAATGATGATGATGATGATGATGATGATGATGATGATGATGATGATGATGATGATGATGATAATGATAATACTTACTTCATATCCTTTGGGCTCCCAAGCCACATAATTGGACTCAGTATTACGCCAATGATCACCATCCAGATACAAAAGGAAAAGTTGAACTCATAGTGTGACATCTTCAAACCCACCAGTTGCAGATTCTGGGAAGCTGAAGAAATTAAATATGAAAAAGAATGGAGTGAATTATGGAAATGCTTAAAATAATTACCAGATTAATGAAATTAGTAATGAATATCTTTGGAAATAAAGTAATGGGTATAGGTGCTTATTAATCATCACAGTCATTATTCAATGGAGGTATCCCTTTCTCAATTGTACAAGCACATCTACTTCTTCCTTTATAGTTCGAGATCCTTCACTAGTGCCTGGGAAAACTGAATCCATTTAGACCAACAACTGAGATCCTACAAGTTTCTGATTAGGTGGAGTTATAGAAATAGATTCCCTCTGTTAAAACAAAGCATCATAGATGATAAAAAGTTACTTCATCATCATCATCTTCATCATCATCAATCTCCCACTCCAGTCACCCGGGTGTGGTTTGAAAAGATACTTATTCAACGTAAATTATACTCTACTGTGGCATGATGTTTGTCTGGACTTATATTCCAAATTTTATTAAGTCGTAAGTACACTAGGATTTCTAATATTTTTTCCCCTGTAACAGTACTTCAGACATGCTTTAAAATGGTAGTTATCTATTACTAAATAATTGTTTGTGAAGGCAAATCATTCAGTGCTGATGTGGACTGTTTGATATTGATGCATATCAGTGTTAACGGGACTCCTATATACTGTATAATAATTTTGTACGGCTATACTTAAATAGAGTCTAGCTTCTAGTACTCAGATTTATTTTGAAACACAGATTATGCGGTTAAAAATCGTGCCTCCTTAAGGAAAAATCAGTTCCACCTGACCAACAAACTCTCTAAACACAACATAAGAACAGCTTATATTCTCAGGCAGCCAAGCAGCATTTGTGGCTTTATTTAGTCCCAAAGGGACTTCTAAGTGGGTAGAAGAATGCCTCAGTGCTCTGTTGAACCTTGGAAAACACAATGATGTCAATCTGTTGTGGATACTGCATCACAGAAGTGTTGAGAAAAAAGCTGATGAACGTGCTAGACAAGGATCAACATCATGCTTAATACGACCAGAACCAGCTTATGCAACACCTAAGATTTCTATTAGGGACCTGGTTCATGGATGAATACCTAAAATGTTGGAAAACAATAACAGTAATCAAACATGGGAAATTATTAAAGTATCATGTAAGAAAACAAATGGAACACAACTTAAGTAGAATTCATTTGAGATTTATAGCAGCTCTCCTCATAGGACATGCACCTATGAAGAAGCACTTAAATAAAATGGTAACTCTAAAGAACAATCTAGAATTCAGACTATACTGGAAGGAGATAGATACCACCCATCATGTAATCTGTACAGTACCGTGTGAATTAATCGAACAATCAACTCTCTTTCAGCAAAGAGAAACTAAGGCAGGAAAGAAAAAAGAAGATGCTAACTGATGAATGTTTTCTCCTCAGAAGAGAAAATCATATACCAGTCTCATTGCAGTGGACTTGGCTTATGAACTGGGGAAAAGCGGAGTGAATCTGCACATTTCTACTGTTCATCATAGACTTCTGGCAGCTGGAAGGAAAATGTACAAATCTGTAAAGAAACAGCTTCTAACAGGAGAAATGTGAACGTTTCACCAGGCCCTCCACATATCTATTCTGATTTTTTGAGGTGGCTCATTAATGTTCTCATTGCTTTGGAATATCCTTGCCTGGATTTCAATCTTTAACTCACAAACTGTTGTCCATATAATGGATGTGCTTCAATGGTGGACGTCTTATATTTCTCCATTCTTGTTGTTGTCTCTTGTCGGATGTCTGGAGAAAAAATACCTGCAAGAATGAAGATTTTGATGATGGAAGTAGGTCTCAAACATCTTGTAATAAGTTGATCAATATCATTTAGGACATTGTCATGTGCCTGCTATGACAAGATATGCTCCAAATAGAACATGAGTATTCTACAGCTATATTCAAGAGGTAAACTATGGATTCTCACAGTTTCAGAGTGCAGTCCTCAAACTGCATTTGTTATTTTATGGAGAATATTGTTCCTCACTAACACCATCTGTTTAACATTCAGGCAGTGGTTTTTGTGGACAGGAAATCAGTTCAAAGTTACCTCTAAATAGCTGGAAGCTCTCTCAGGTCACCTTCAGTTTTCTTATTGCATGCTTATTCTTCAGTTGAAAGGCAAAGATTGGAGTTTTAGAAAGATTTGGATCAGAGTTTTAGAAAGATTTGGATCGAAGTTTTAGAAAGATTTGGCCTCATCTGTTTTCTTTTCATCTCTGAATTTTTGTCCAATAGTCTCAAAATTTACCTCTTGGTCAGCAATAACACGATGTCATGTAGGTTGAACAGTTCCTTTCCACTCCTCCTATTGTCAATGGCAAGTGAGCTAGTCATCTAAGTGGTGACCGCATCCAATGTTGCTGAAGTTTGAAGACCTCACAGGATCTGGTGTTTCAAGTCTTGGCCACTATGAGGATAGAAAGACATAACATTATCCATCAAAAACTAGCAGGGATCAACTGGGTTGCTAACACTTGTTGCTTACGTCCTGGTTTTCTCCATGTTGTTTATCTGCGACTGATCGCTAGCCGAATTGTAACATGAGTGGTTGCATGTGAGACTTTCTCTCACATTCAACTTCATTTAAAATAAATATAACTTACACAATTTTGTGGGGAGTAAGAATGAAATGAATTACTGAAATGAGATGCAAAATCTGCATTATACATTTTAGATTTTTAAAAAAATGATTAGCCGTATATTACAGAAACAAATTACTACTTTGTGGAAATTAATCATTAGTTCAGTCACATGTCAGTACGTAATATTCACAAGAGTGCCGGGCTGAATGGCTCGGACGATTAAGGCGCTGGCTCTCTGAGCCAAAGTTGGTAGATCTTGGCTCAGTTTGGTGGTATTTGAAGGTGCTCAGATATGTCAGCCGTAGATTTACTGGCATGTAAAAGAACTCATGTGGGACAAAATTCCGGCACCTCTGCTCCTGCGAAAACCATAAAAATTAGTTATTGGGATGTAAAATAACATTGCAGTTGCAATACAACTGCAAGAATAAAGCACAATTGGTCTTCTCTCTAACATTTGAGTTAGCTGGAGTTTGTAACAGCTTTTATTACCCAGCATTCTTCCTCAACTCATAATTTTTGAAGACTCATTTATAAGCAACTGCAATTGTAGAACGTTTCACACGCGACTTAAATCAAATACTAATGCCTACAATAGGAGAAGGTTTACCTCTCGACTTCAACAACATTACACAAATGGTACTAGTCACGTAATGAGAGAACCTCACACATAGGGCGCACAAACTCATACTAATCTTTGTTCCGACTAGAGGAGGGAGTGCTTACCCTTCAAATGTGAATGGAAGATAGGAAATGTGAATCGCCTCACTCAAGACAGTTATCAACTCAGCTAGAAGAGGGAACAGTCACCTCCCTTGCATCACTGAGAAGTAAACTCACGATACAAAATAATGTGAGAGAGAATCTCAGATAGTGACCACTCGTGGGTTAAATATTTGACCTCATCTTGACATTAGTCTTGAGAATGATGATTATGGACATCAGATGTCCTCAAGGCTGTTGGACTATCTACTATACAGGAGACCATGTCAAGCCAAGCCAATTTGTTTTTACCGTAACAGGGCCCAACAGCATTGTTCTGGATGCACTGCAGCTTATAGGCTTATTGTACTACATTGTTTCGAGTTAACACCAGTCCATTATTCCTGTGTTCTTAGTTAAACTGTAGAGTCCCATTGCTGAGTCTGTGTGTAATTCCTGTGGTTTGATGATTGTGTTCTGAAATATGTTGTACCAGTACCTCTTGTAAGCTAGAGCCTCACATGTACAGTTCTGTGCAAATTAATCAGAACATGACAATAATATACACTTTTTCACTTTTTCACTTATTCACTTAATACATGCATATAATCATTGCTAATATGTCCTTTCTCTTTTATAAATTGCTTTACAAGATTTGGTATAGATTCCATAAGTTTTGAGAACATATATTTAAGGACATCATCATGAAATCACATCATAACTATGTGTATTTTTGTGGAACAGTCAAGTTTTGCGAGTTTTCTTTTGTGAACAGCCCACTTATCTTCTATTGCATTAATGTCAGGGGAGTTCTCTGGCCAATCTAAGACATGAATATTGTTCTCAACGAAGAATTTATTCACTTTTTGCTTTCTTACTGAAAAATTCCATCATCTGGAAACCTCATCTGCAGATCACCAACAACTCCTCTTTCCAGTATTTTGATGTACTGAACAGATTGGTCTTGTCAACTGGTACTAAGGGTCCTGGTCCTTCATGTGTGAAATACTTGCTTAAAATATTCACAAGGTGTTTTATGTCTGTTGCAAATGTGCTGAAGTTGTTGGCTCATTCTTCGCTTGGTCCACATATTGAACCCTCTGCCCTTGCACTTCAAACATACTTTTATCAGAGAAAAAAGTCTTTTTTCCAGTGTTGCATTGTCCAAACCTGATGACTACATGCCCACAAGATATTTATGATATTTATCAACTTATTACAAGATGTTTGAGATCTACTCATATCATCAAAATCTGCATATTGGCAGGTATATTTTTCCTCCAGATATCCAACAAGATACAGGAACTAGAATGAAGAAAAATAAGATGTCCACTATTAAAGCACGTCCATTATTTGGACACCAGTTTGCAAGTCAAAGATTGAAATCCAGGGAAAGTTTTTCCACAGCAACTGAGAACATTAATGAGCCACCTAAAAAAATCAGAGTAGATATGTGGAGGGCCAGATGCAACCTACCTATAGGATGGTTGATACCATTTGAAGATCAAGTCATGAGAAACACTGGACAATATGGAATACAATAAACTATGAGCCAGAATGTGTAGATCTAAGTTCAAAATGGTGAAGTGGTATCCTCTTTGTAAACCAAATCTTTGTGAACGTGGTGCAGAGCAGTCCACAGATCCCCTCAAAGTGCAACTCAAGCCCTCACAAGTACACAATGAAGTACCTCTTAAGGGCAGCACCAAATGACAGTGGCTTGCCCAAATAATGACTCCAAGTATCTAGGTTAATGTTCTTGTTAGAAATACTTTTCTTTTAGTTTATTTGTGTTTTAAATTGATATTACTTCTGACATAATTGAATGATTGAACACTTAAATAAACAAATAAAATAAATTAATTAATTAATTATTTAAATCAATAGCTGAAATGTCAACCATAATGGATGTAGATACTTGCCAACAAGAAGATTGGGGACAGCAGCACCAAAAATTGTAAGATCAAGAAGGATAGTAACCAGTCGTCGAATTTTTTTTCCAAATGTGAGATCAGCCAAAGCAGCATATGGATACCTGTTACAGAAAGACCATTTGAATTCATTTTCATCTTGTATCAGCTAGTAAGGAAAGAAAATCACTCAGTTGACAGTAAATATGACTACAGGTAATCTACACCAGCATCTCAAAGGGAATATCATTTTATATACAGTGAGAAAAATATCATTTAAAAATTATTTGTAGCCAGGATAGGATTCTACCTGAAGTAGGTCAAGCAACAATGAACTGAAATCAAACTTATCTGAAAAAATTTAATGTTTTGAAAATTTGCAGGATAGTTGGTTTAATGACCTCAGTAACATGTCATACTCCTACCATGCAGCCTCTGTTTCCGTACCATTAGAAAGAATGTGTCTCAAGTTTTTTCAGTATCATTTCTCTGAATCTCACAGTCGGTAAATTATTATTTCCTATGTCTCCTTGGCTGAATGGTCAGTGTGGTTCAGAAGGCTCCAGGTTTGATTCCTCACCAGGCTGAGGATTTAAACTGTATTAGGTCAATTCTTCTACCTCAGGGACTGTGTCCTCATGTCTATCTTGATACATTTGTCTCAATTTACATACAACACACTACACTACCAGCCACCACAGAATACATCCTTCCACATAAGGTTGGCATCAGGAAGGGCATTTGGCCGTAAAACTGGGCCAAATCCACATCGAGTGCTGACCCCAATAAACTGGGGAAAAGTTCAATAAGAAGAGTCAAATTCTCTACAAGATGTGTCTCAAACATGTTTTTGTGAAGCAAGGCTGGTAGTTGCATGAAATATATTTCATATTTAGAGCCTGTATTGACCATGAATTCTTGTATTAAGTGGAACGTTGAAAGGAGTCCACCTTTTTGATACCAATCAATATATTGTCATAAGAGAAATACAATTACATTCTCAATAATAGGCCTACATGTTTTGTTTTGGTATGGGCATTTTCAGGTAAAGAAGACTGGGAAGAAATTTCCAGAATATTTCAAGATAACTTACCCATTAAAAAGATACAAATTAAAAACATGTAAAAGAACACTATTGTTCATTAAATGTCCAATAATTTGTTGGAAATCTAACAGTATTTAGATTCAGCGGCAGCCGGTCAATACATGCTACCGGGCTCCAGCACGTAGCTTGGAACTGTAAGGAATTAATTATATTCAGTACAATTATCCTGGTGCCTTTTCTTTGTTTTGAGTACGGTATGAATTTGTGTTTTGTAGAAACCAGGATGAGATCTGTCGAACACCTAGCTCCGTTCTCCCGGGGAACTTGGCTCGTGGCTCATGCTCAAAGAGCATGGGTAGCTCGTGCTCATGTGAAATGAGCTCTGGCCTGTAGCCTAAAGGAAGCAATATGCAGGCGCAGCCAAGCTTGCAGCACTCTTCATAGCCGGTGGAGTATACCATCAATTGGGATCAACTTTTACTGATCCTGTCTATAGTTACTTGTCCTCCTGCAAGGGGGTAGAAGTGCTGGATGCGTCCTGCTACCCTGATGTTGAATGTGATAAACAATTCTGCCACTACAGAGTAGCATCATCTGGGCTCAAAGGTAAAGCAAAACTGGGGGCCAATCTATTGCAAACATAACGTTGTTATTATGGTAACCAACCAATATCCATCTTCCTTTTGTGTCAAAAATAAGGAATTCGTATGTGACTCAAAAAATCTCGGACTGATCCTAAATGTTATCCCGCATTAGAATGTAAATTATGCTGGTAATAGAGGAGGTCTCAATGATTCAGTTGACAGCACTTTCAGTTGCTTTGTGCGGTGTTTGATCTTGCGGTTATATTGTTGATGCACGTTTTTCTATCACTGTGTTAGTGTTAAAGTTCATACGGAGATTCATCCAATTATTTATCCACTACAGTGTATATCAAGTGAAATTAAACTAGTGTTTTTAGTGAGGATCTATATTTCCAAGATCCTATTTGCACTGCAGATTGAAAACAGCGTATTTTGCATTTTTTTTTGTAGCACGTAGGACGATTTTTTCATGAGTCACCACTGTTTAGATTAACAGTCACAAAGAAACTTAAGTCTTGATAACAAACAAACAAATAAATAAATAAATAAATAAAAATATCTTATGAGGGAGTTTATATAAAATGAAGTAGAAGTGCTAAATTGCGATGGCAGTTAGAACTGACCAGTTTTTCATTAAAAGCATTGAATCCTTAGCATTAATTAGATACTGGTTGACATATGTTACTACAAAAATAGGATGTTCCTTTATCAATTTAGTGTTGTATTTCTTATATTTCTAAGGAACGCGATTGAAGTAATTTAGCTGATGTCGTTGCCTTTTTTCTTCTCCCAAAATCTCTTTATCTTCTTGCTGTGGCTTTTCTTATGATCTTCTGACCAGGTTTTGTTGGTGGTAGTACTTGGATGATGTTTAAAGCAATGACTGTCGACTAAATTTCTGAACTTACATCTGTCTAACACAATGTCATCTAAGTTGCCTATTTCCTGAAGTTCTTTTCCAACTTCGAGCAGCCACAATCTCTGATTACTCATTCTGAGAATATGTCCATAAAATTTCAAACGTCTTTTCCTAAATATTTCTGAGATTGGTACAGGTCGAGATTTCCTTATCATCCAGATTCCCCCTGTACAGACTGGTTCAAAATTTTTCCTTAGATTTTTCTTTCTTGCTTTTCTACATCTTTAATCAATGATCTTGCCACAGTGATCAGTGTTTCAGATGCATGTGGTGCTTCAGGCTTGAGTACAGTGTTATAATATCCTAATATTGCATTTTGGGATATATATTTTTCATTATATCTGCTCCAAGTGAACCTGTATGCTCTTTGAAGTTTAGAGACCCTTTCTTTGTTTGCTTCATGACTGAGTCCTGAAGGTTGGAAGACTTCTTCCAGGTATCTATCTGAATTTAGACACTTGGGATATTTTGTCATAATTGGGTTTTCATTGGTTGTCCATCTGGGTACCAAAGAGATCCTTCCATGTATTGAGTTTTCTGATATGAGATGTGAAGTCCTGTTCTGAAATGCAACTTCATGGTGTTTTTCAATGGATGCAATTGTTTCTTGTCTGTTATTGGACAACACTGCTAAGTCATTAGCCAAGGCTGAACATGGTAAATTAATTTTGTTTTCACATAATCTGCTAAGTCATCTGCTAAGTCATCAGCAAAGGCCAAACACTGTAAATTAATTTTGTTTTCACATAGTCTGCCAAGGATTATTCCTTTAACTTCTTTTTCCCAAGTCCTAATCACCTTTTCCAAAACAAGATTAAACAATAAAGGGAACAACCCACCTCCTTGTGGAACTCCTGTTTCCACATAAAATGGTTCAGACAATTCCCCTAAGAATTTAACCTTGGAAGTGGTGCCTATTAGTGTTTGTATGATTAATTCTCTTATTTCCCTGTCTACTTAGAATTCTTCCAACACAAAAGTAATCACCATTTGCTTGGTGTTATGAATTTGTAGGATGGTACTGAGGTTAAGAATCTGTTCTGCACATGACCTGCCTTTCCTGAACCCTGCCTGATATTCTCCAATCAAATGATCTGTTTGCATTTCAAGTCTCTTGAAAAGGAGTTCTGAAAGAATTTTGTAGATAACTGCTGAAGTTATTTATATTGGTTTTATCCCCTTTCTTATGTAATGGGTGAATTATTGCATACTTCCAGTCTTCAGGAATTGTTTCACTGGTCCAGATATCTGTAAGAATTTTATGGATTTTCTGAGCAAGATTTCTGCCACCTAGTTTCCACATTTCGGTACGGTATATATACCATCTTCTCCTGGAGCTTTGTTGTTTTATAACTCATGTATTATTTGTTCAACTTCTTGTATTGTTGGAGGCTCTGAATCTGGATTTGGTCCCGATGTTTCAAAAGTGAGTTGGTCATTAGGAGGTTTGCAATTTAGAAGGTCTATGAAATGATCTGCCAAAAGTTTACAGTTTTCTTCATTATTTGTTTCTAAAGTCCAATCCGGTCATTTAAAACATAGAGTGGATGCCCTATAACTCATTAGTTCTTCTTTAAAGGTTCTGTAAAATTTCCTAGTATTGTTTTTCTTGAACTCTTGCTCAATTTCGCCAGTAGATCATAGAGACGTTTTTGGAATCTTATAATCTTTGATGTCTCCTTCTGGATGTTAGTGCACTTCGCTGCTTTTACAAGCTTGTCTTTAAGTTCTGACCAACTAGCAGCATTTTGCTCGTAGATATTGACCAGGAAAGAGCGTGAGTTTTGCTTCAGAATATCTGGGTTGATTTGGGGTTTTGCCATGGTCTATATGGGGGCCTGTTAGGATCAAACTTCACTTTGATTAGAGACAGGTGGTGATCAGAGTCGATGATACACTTCTTGACTTTTACATTCATGATCTCCTTTTTGCTTCTCTTTGTAATAGCCATAGGGTCTATCTGAAATTCTCCTAAATGGAGGTTTGGCGGCCTCCACGTTATTTTCTTCTGCGGGTGTGCTAGAAAATGAGTTGACATTAGTTTTAGAGCAAAAGTCTCACAGAAGTTGATTAATCTTTCCACATTATTATTGGTTATTTTATGGGCAGGGTAGAGTCCTACAGTGGCTTTGTACTTCTTTTCTTTGCCTATTTGTCTACTGAAATCTCTCATGAAAATTTTGACATGATGTTTGAGCTACTGTTTCTTCTAGAAGCTACCAGAATTCATCCACCTTTCCTGGGTCTTTTCGGCTGTAATTATTTGTAGGTGCATGAGTATTGATTAGTGAATAGGCTTTGTTTCCTGATTTGATTGCTAGCACTGAATTTTTTCAGAGGAAAATGTTAAAGTCATAACTGAATTTATGATATTCTTTCTTACTGCAAACCCAGTGCCAAATTGCAGTGGTGTATTAAGGACTGGAATTGCTGGTTTACCTTTGTATATTCTGTAGTTGCCTTACTCAAAGTGATTTTCATCCATATATCTGGTTTCTTGAAGAGCTAAAATTTGGATATTTAGTCTCTCCAACATGTCTGTTAATTGCTTCAATTTTCCAGTTTTGAGAAGTGTATTGATGTTGACGGTGCCAAGAAAATGCTTGTGTTTGGGAAGCTCCAATACATTCCCGCATGATGTCCTCCCCAGAATCCGATGATCAAGGGAACCTAGTGCAATCTTTGTCAGTTGACATTTCCATCATGCTGAAAGGTTGAAGGTAATGGGGAGACCGCTAATTGTCGATCTTGATGTTATAACTAAGGGAGTCTGATGTATCAACAAAGACACACACACAATGCTGTCACTTGTGTACATGGATTTTATTAACAATATTTACAAGTTACACATTAAACATATCGTACACATAACCTAATCAACTGCTGTCATAAACAAATCAGAGACTATGACTGCCATCTTGAAACAGTTGCCTGCTGACTGCTACTAGCATGTCAGCATAAACACGAGTTCACAAGACCAATTCCTGTTAAACAATAACTCCACTCCACCATCGAGACTGTCTCTTTATATACCGTAGGTTGCCTGGCCAGCCTTCTAGAAGGATATTACACAATGCCTTATCTCGTAAATTCTAGAGTGCCTAATACATAGGTTACAATTGTTAGGAAGGTTCTAAATAGTTCTCATTTTACCTAGTTTTATTCTGGATATTACAGTGTGTTGCACAATGTTACTGTGGATTATACATCACATATACAGGTAATAATAAATTATATACTATTAATTACAGGTTCTTACATTAACTAAACTCATATAGGCCTATATATATATATATATACAGCACATATTTCATGACATAACCTCACAAATAATACGTTCGTCCGGCATAGCTACGTAAATAATAATAATAATAATAATAATAATAATGATGATGATGATGATGATGATGATGATGATGATGATAATTATTATTATTTGAGCTCGATATTATTTACCCATGGATTAAAGAATATTGTTTTCAAGTTATATCAGTCTGTTACACTTGCCTCAAGTCTTAGAGGATGCCTCAAGATGGTTTCTGGGTGTTCTATGGCATGTGTTTGTCAATCACCTCTAATATGTGTTTTGGTCTGCGAGAGCTATTTTATTTCTCTCACGTCCGCCGGTAAGCCGTTTAGGACCCCACTATCCGCCACATGGGACGCACCACATGGGAGTATCACCTCTCCACCTGCTACGACAGCGTAGCAGGTTTGTTGTTGTTATTGTTATTATTGTTATTGTCATTCCGTCCCACTAAATTCATGTAGGAGTTCTTTTACGTACCGACACGGGGCTGACGTATTTGAGCACCTTCGAATACCACCGGACTGAGCCAGGATCGAATCTGCCACTCATCTCGGCTGTAAATGATGATGATGATTATTATTTATTTATTTATTTATTTATTTATTTATTTATTTATTTATTTATTTATTTATTTATTTATTTATTTATTTATGTATTTGATTAACAAATGAAATAACATACAATAACTCTTACTATTATCAGCCGGGCCCATCGAGTGTGCCCATGTTTTAAAGATGGCACTGGGTGCCACTGACCTCTTGGCACCTCTGGTTGGTTCATTACTCTGGAGTACCAACCTACAAATCAATATCCTGGGAAAGGGGCAAGCAGACTATCCTATACCAAAGCCCATTGTGTTGTGTGTAGATGAAGAGTAGTATATTGGAACAAACACAAACACCCAGTATCCGAGTCAGAGGAATAGTACCCGGGACCCTCTGAACGGAAGGCTGCAATACTGATCATTCAGCCAAGAAGCCGGAATGAGAATTACAATTTTTGGCACTAAAAACTACTTGTCTGTCTGTTAGGTCATCAGCCCAGAGGTTGGTTGGATCCTCAAATAGCACCACCCAAGGTTATGCGGTTGTAAGGAAACCGCAAAAACCAATGGCAGCACCAATATGAGGTGTACTAGGCAAGACGAGGAGTGAGGTAGGAGATGGATACAAAAGTACTGTATCCATCATGAAATGGCAGCAGGCAAAAAAAAAAAAAAAAAAAAAAAAAAAAAAAACTACTTAAGGAGATATAAAACATTCAAGTAATAAACAGAAACCTACCTGGTTTTAGTAACAATTGTAGGCTGCAGCTTCTCAGCAATTAGCCAGCATCGGCCAAGAAGAACTGCAGTGTAGATCTGTATTGAGAAGAGTAGTAGTGCTAGAGGAATTCCTAGCCAACCTGAAATATCAACAATTAAAATACCACACTTTGCAAATACCATTGTTATGAATTGAATTCGCATAGATAAGTGAATCATAGGAAAAATCTTGATTTATAACAATAATCAACTCAAATACCCAGTCCCCGAGACAGAGGTATTAACCAGACGCTGTTAAAATCCTCGACCCGGCCGGGAAGTGAACCTAGGACTCTCTGAACCTAATATTTCACTGGTTTGGTTTGCTAGCAAATGCGCAAACAGCTGATGCATTACGTCTACGCTACATGTCGCTTTTAAAACGTTATGCTCCGAAAAACACACGAATTATGAATGTACGATACGTTGTAAACAAATGTACTTTAAGGCCAGAATAACCGAAAACCTAGCCACTGGTAATGCGGACTATAATAGTCCGACTCGCTGAATGGCCAGCGTATTGGCCTTCGGTTCAGAGGGTCCCGGGTTCGATTCCCGGCCGGATCGGGAATTTTTAACCTTCATTAATTCCAATGACTCGGGGGGCCATCCCTGCAACTCACACACCACACATAACACTATCCTCCACCACAATAACACGCAGTTACCTACATATGGCAGATGCCGCCCACCTTCACCGGAGGGTCTGCCTTACATGGGCTGCACTCGGCTAGAATTCTTGCCTGTGCGACGTAAAATGAATAGAGAAGTTGGCTAGAAATAGCAACACGAAATTATTATTATTATTATTATTATTATTATTATTATTATTATTATTATTATTATTATTATTATTATGTGGATATAATAGCGAGTATGGACAGAAGTGCAATTTCGGTTAGATGTTAGAAAATATGAATTGAACAAAACTCTCTGAACTAATGATCATATAAATCAATATTTTTCTTCTATGTCAATTTATTACAAGTGGAGTTGTATGATGTTAAAGTGTAAAATACCTTTAGGGCCTTTCAAGGCGATTATACAGATGTATGTGAGTTTTGGAGCTAAAGAGTCCTTTTTGATTGCTTTCACACATTGAAGTATATTTAACATGAATTAATGTTATCTAATTACACACTAATACACTGTAAATAGACTGCATTTTCAATATCAGGCATCATTTCGTTTTGTCACGCTCTTGGTCTTCAGTAGTCTGCATGCAATCAACAGAATGGAATACATACGCAGATTCTTAATCAGGAATTTCACGCTACAGTACATTAGGTTATAGGCCTAATGCAAAAGAGCATTTGATATTCACTTGCCGGCATGCTGACTGTGTACAGAGAGTGGCATAAATAGTAAGGGTCACAAAAGATAGTAGCCCAAATTTCTATGCAAATCTCAAAACTAAACCGTCTTGCAGAGAAGCGGTTACTTGATAGTTGTTTGCATTTTCGCCTGTCAGGCCTACAGCATGACATTCTTGGCCGTATTCATTACTCAGAAATAACCCGCATAGCTCACATAAGTTGAGCATTTTTGAGTAATTCTACTAATTTTATGTTTACCCTTTAGTTTCGTTTCCTGACACGGGGTCGGGGATGAGGTGAGATGGAATTATTTGGTATGATTTTACAGCCCTTCCTGACGCCATCCTCAATTGAGGAGCTAATGAAGATAGAATGAATTTTGAATGAAACTGGGTAAGGGGTTGGAAGGAATTGTCTGTGAACTGTATCTGCCTCGGCATTTCACTACAAGTGAAAATGGGATACCACACGCGTCATTCTCAGGCCAGCCGACGGTAGCCTTGAACTCACTCTCGTTTCCCAGATCCAGGATAGCCGTAGCGGTCATTCCTCTCTTAGTATGCTTTTCTACTAATTACTCTCTCAAAAAACAATGTTATTTTCCTTCAGTTACTCAAAAGAGATACTATGGTGTCGGAATTTTGTCTCACCAGAGTTCCTTTATCGTTCCGAAACCCCACGACAAGGAGTTGTCACATTTAACACACACACACTCACACCTCATATGCCTCTGACCAGTTGCCTTCAGAACAGAAGGACAGCTACTAACCGACTTCACCACCGAGGTCGACAAATACACTCTCAGCAAAGATGTCAGCAATCTTATGCATTGAAGTCCGCGCTCCGCTACTCAAAATTGGAGTTGCAATACCAAGGAAGAAAATTTTGTATTTTTGTTTTGTTTTTAGTTAAACAGCCCCATGTAGGCCTGTGAACGATACCAGTTTTAGGCTAATTTATTGTTTATTCAACTCTCCTCATGTGATTGGTTAAGAATGAACCATCTTCAGTATATGGAGCACAAAGCTGAGTTGACTTGTAGTCTGTGAAATAACGTGATCCCCTGTAAACATCCCATGGTGACAGAGAATAACACAATATTGTCGCTCATTGTCATTGAGAGGGCTTGTGTAATTGGTTTGTGTGGAAGTGGATTATCTCTGAAGAATGTAGCTTCACATATTGGCCGACAGGCATCTATGGTACCGTAGAACTTGTATGACAGAAGGCACAATGCTCGAATACGTAGCACATGATCAGCCCGACGTACAACAGTGTGGGAGGATCACCACATCATTCGGATTGAAAGTTGGCTACGCGCTTTGGGTCACATAGCTGTCAGCTTGCATTCGAGGAGTAGTGGGTTCGAACCCCACTGTCGGCAGCCCTGAATATAGTTTTCCGTGGTCTCCAAATGTTTACATTAGGTAAATGCTAGGGCTGTTAATTAAGGCCACGGTCGCCTCCTTCCCACCGCCATAAGACCTCCCTGTGCCTGTGCGACGTAAAACGAATAGAAAACAGCATAATTCGGATTGCCTAAACGAGTTTCTGGACAACATCAGAAAACATTCCAGCAACTGTTGCAAAAAATCTCCATTAGCCCCACAATCCGAATGAAGTACGGTACCGGTACTATACTAGTGAATCCAGGAGACATCGCGACTGCAATCGAACAGTTAAATACAGATTTTCAGTGAATAAGTAACTGGAGTTATAATTACTTACGGTACCTTCATCTTCTATTTTATCTCCTATTTCGTCCCATGCACGCTTCTTCAAGCCATTATCCATGAATTTCGGATCAGCTAAATTATATATAGGTATCGGCATATAAAAAAGAGTGTGCTTTCACTAATTCAATCAGCAGTTTGTCCTTCATTTCGGGAGGTAAAGATCAGTTCAAGATTACACAGATAAACACAGCACTTCAAGATACGTAAATGAGAAGCGGAAAGGTGGGAAGAGAAAATTCACGTCCGTGAAAACAAGAGAATATCGTTGGCGAGCAAATGCGTTTTACCGGCACGGACCACGGGGAAGCACTGAAGGTTACGGCGAATGCCGTCAACGGAAATGTTGGAACTCATCGCTTCCTTTACAAGACAACGATTTTTTATTTTCATGGAAGATGTCATGTCACGGAGATGTGTGAATCGACCTTTATTTTACGAGCATTTGATTATTGTGACGTTTTTTACCTAGACATAAACGAAAATGAGTTTAAAGCTACAAAGTGCACAAAGTGTCTGTCTTAGGTTTATCTGCAACTTACAATACACGGAGCATGTGTACAAATCGTACGGGGAACTGAACTGGTTGCACCTCGAAGACATACGTATTCTTCACTCTCCGTCCTACCAGTACGAGTGATTCTATAGGGTGAACTTTAATAAAACCGACAAACTGCAGGGACTTATTCCTGACTGGAAATGGAGGGGGAAAATGTCCTATGAACATGTGTCCGGAAATCGTTGCGACGGTAGAGGGCACGAACGAATGAAATTTTTTCTGACTACTTGCAGTGTGTTTCTTCTGTTGCAGATAGTGTGACTGAAGCAGCGTACTGTCGGAAGCAGAATGGTCGAGTATTCATGTCGGGAACAAGCCGAGATTGTGTTTGTGTACGGCCAAGCCAATGGAAACGGCCGAGAGGCAGCACGGCTATACCAAAACAAGTACCCTCACAGACACCAACCACATCACACAACGTTTCAAGCCATTTTTGGACGTTTGAGTGATCATGGGTCCTTTCAGACAGACGAATGTGCAGGGAGGCGGCGGACTGTGCGTACACCAGATCTGGAGGCAAAAGGTTCTACAGGACATTGAGACGAACCCTAGTTCAAGCTCCAGGCAAGTGGCCCGCCAACATGTTGTAAGCCAGACTACGATTGTGTGTATCCTGCATGACAACTGCTATTATGCCTATCACCTGCAACGAGTGCAAGGATTATCAGCAGCGGATTTCCCTCTACTGGAAGGATTTTGTCGATGGTTTATGCACCAGGCCATCACAGTTATGGGATTTCTGTCGTCAGTCCTCTTTACCGATGAAGCAACCTTTACCAGAAGTGGCATCGTCATTCTGCAATAATCGTCATCTGTGGGCTACAGAAAATTCCCGGGGAATGGTTGAAGCGTCTCACCAGCATCGGCTCAGCATCAATGTTTGGGCAGGGATTCTTGGCGACCACATACTTGGACCAGTTATTATTCCACAACGCCTCAACGGAGGAACGTACCTGGGCTTCCTGCAGAATACTCTGCCTGGACTGCTTGATAATGTGCCTTTAGCAATAAGACAGGTTATGTGGTTTCTGAATGATGGAGCACCACCCCACTTCCGCATTACAGTTCGCCACCACCTCAACAACATCTTCCCCATGCGCTGGATAGGACGCGGAGGCCCTGTTCCATGGCCTCCTACATCACCGGACTTAAACCCCCTGGATTTTTACCTCTGGGGACATCTGAAAAGCGTTGCGTATGCTGCACCAGTTCCTGCTGTGCAGACCCTTCATCAGCGTGTTCAAGACGCCTGTGACGCTATTCGGCGGGAGGCTGGAACGTCCGAAAGAGTGAGGCAATCCATGATACGACGTCTGAACGCGTGCATTGCAGCCCATGGAGGCCACTTTGAACATCTGCTGTAACGTGGATGCGATTCAGCTATGTACTGTGTTCCGGGACTATTTGTTGTCGTTGCACGCACACCGTCCATTTGCGGACACATGTTTGTAGGACATTTTTTCCTCCATTTCCAGTCAGGAATCAGTCCTTGTAGTTTGTCGATTTTATTAAAGTTCATGTATACTTTCTCTGAACACCATGAAAGGTACAACGATTTACAATTTATTTATGATTTTCCTTGTCGTCCATGTCTTACGGAGATGTTGGGATAGGGAAGGGAAGGCAGCGACCATGGCCTTAATTCAAAGTAAAGCCTTGGGAAATCACGGAAAACCATCTGCAAGTCTGCCGACAGTGGGACAGCTGACAGCTACGTAACCCAAATCACGCAGATACTTGCTCGGTCCATGAAAAGAACACCAGGGTGCAACATACAACTCTTCTCACCATTCCAAAATGGTGGTGGTGTGGTGATTACTATTTTAAGAGGAAGTACAACTGGACAACCATCCTCTGTTAACACTAAGCAGAGGAAAAAATGGAAGGGGTCTGACATTTCCAAATATGAAGGTATCGGCCCAAGAAAGACAAGGGCCACGAAGGGTGTGGAAATGAAAGATTCCCTAGGGCTCGAAAGCTCTAATACCGTCGGGATCGAAAAAGAACAAGAGTTGGCCAAGGGAAGTCGGATAGGAGAGATCAAAGTTAGGAGCCTGGCACAAGGAGGTGGAAGCAATGCCAAGACTCAGTTAAGAACCCCGTGGTCGCAAGCCATGCTCCTAAGCTAAGAGCCCCTGGGGTCACTTTAAGTCAAGTTTTACAACAGGAGGGGATACCGTACCGTAGATGTCATCCTACCACCCCCACCCTCAAGTGGGGGACGGGTCTTTCCAAGACACGGATCCTCAGCTTTTAACTCCTCCTTCGCAGTTACAGTTAGCTGGGAAAGGAACCCTCTTCCTATGGAGGTCAGAGGAAAAGAAGAGGTAAACATTTTCAAATAGGCTCATACAAAATACGTCTACGAGAAAAGATCTCAGAAAGGCAATAGGTAAATTCTTCTTCTTCCACTGTGACTGCTCCTCGACTCCAAAAATGTATCCATCACTCCCTACTTTATGTCATTCATACCGATTTATTAATCTACTAGCTGATGTACCTGTGTTTCCCTAAGGATTTTTATATTGTATACAGAATTCTAGGTTAGGTAGTGTACGCGTTGTGAGCAAGATTGTACTAGATTGCATAGCTCTTAACGTTACCCTAGAAACGCGACGGGGAAGTCACCAAACGTATTTTCTCATATGAAGAATGAGGTAGGGAATTTTCATTGTAATGGTAGTCCCGCATGCCTACCATCAGTCAGAATCACGTTGGGGAGTTTTCATTATAATGGTAGACACTCACTCTCTACCTGCATTTTTTCCCCAACTGAAATGAACATACGTCATTACAATGACATCAGTAGGAATGGAGCGATTAAATGCAATGCCTTCATATGAAATACTCGATCAAATGAAAAACCACACATTTTCTCACTTTTAACGAACAGGACTACGCTGCCGATCTAACAGTCCGAAGTTCCAGAGTTGGAATGATCAAAGCCGCAGACAGCCGTGATCCGTGAACACTCTTCGTCTTTTTTCGGCGAGGAGGGGGTCGAATAGTGGAGACTCCCAGGGCAAAAACTATGCCCTTTTACTAATCTGATTCCTAGGAGTAGCCAATGAGTCGGAAAATCTTAATTCACTACAATGGCGGCGGAAGAATCTATCTGAACTGGAGGCAAATTTTTCCTCCATGCCAGAGAAGAAACTCCATCTTCAATGCTAATTTGGAATGAAATGAATATATCTATATATATAAAATAAGAGTTTTGTCTGTACATTGCTCAGAATTTGAAAAGAATGGTATTTCTGTATCGATCATGTTCACAGTAACAAGGAAATGCACTTTTTACTTTTCCGTAATGTCTGTCTGTCTGTCTGTCTGTCTGTCTGTCTGTCTGTCTGTCTGTCTGTCTGTCTGTCTGTCTGTCTGTCTGTCTGTCTGTCTGTCTGTACACGCATCACTAGAAAACGGCTAAAGAGAATTTAATGAAAATTGGTATACAAAGTCAGGAAATATGTCGCTACAATCTAGGCCATAAATAATTTTATTTAAGCTGATAGAAATGGTAGTTTAGGGGAAGGCCTAAAATGTAATTTTTAATATTTATGTTATTAGTGGTCCTATCTTAATGCAAATTGGTATGCAAAGTCAGAAGATAAGTCCCTACAATATAGGCTATAAATAATTTTATTAACGCTGAGTGAAATGGTAGTTTAGGGGAAGGTCAAAAATGTAATTATTAAATATTTACGTTATGATTGGTTCTATCTCAATGAAAATTGGTATGCATAATCGGAGAATAAGCAGCTATAATCTAGGCTATGATCATTTTATTCACGCTGAGTAAAATGGTAGTTTAGGGGAAGGCCTAAAATTTAATTCTCAAATATTTATACTATTAGTGGCCCTATCGATAAATACTACATAACTAAAGTTATATATAATTAAGTTTACGACCATTTATGTCTTATACATTTTTACCGTACCTGCTATGATAACACAGATATTCATGAATTTGTAATTTTGTAACTAAGTCCATACCAACGCCGAGCCACGAGAAAATGGGTTAACAGGGTTCAATGAAAATCGGTATATAGAGTCGAGGAATAAGAAACAACAGTCTAAGCTATAAAAAAATTATTCACCCTGGATGAATTTGTAGTTTAGGGGAAGGCGCCTAAAATGTAATTTTAAAATACGTATGTCATTGGTCCTATTGAAAAGTATTACATAACAAAAGTTATAGAGAATACAATTTCCGATCGCTTATGTTTTATTCAGTTTTACCGTACCGACTATGATAAGAGTGGTATTTCAGAGTCGGAAGAAAACTAAATGTGAAGGCCTACAATATCGAAAGCGCATAACATTGATCAACAATAACATTACTTTGAAAATTGTTTGTTGTGATGTTCTTTGTCTCTTATGCTACCTCACAACTCCGATAGATGGGACTACTGCTGCGTATCAAGTATAACAGTCTGACTGAATAATGGCGGGAAACAGCTGGGGAGTTAGAAAACTGTATTCTTTAGCATGCCATTCCTCTGGTTCATACATTTTCTGATACTGCTGGTACGTAACACATTGGTTCATCGTAGTATTCCAGCTATTCGATCCCTACTCTGACGCGCTGTTTTGAATGAGCAGTGTGCACACTTAAGGCAGAAGCGTACTTAGTAGTAGTAGTAGTAGTAGTAGTAGTAGTAGTAGTATGGCCTGGTCTAGAATAACAATTTAGGCCTATTCCAAACTATAGCACCACAATTCACTAAATAACTCAAAATTCAACCCTGAAAAGAGCCGTTTCTTAAGAAAAGCTTCTTCTTCTTCTTCCTCCTCACTTTTATCAAATTACTAGCTGATGTACCCGTGTTTCGCTACGGATTGGGTCGGGGGATACAGCTGGGAAGGAGGACCAGTACCTCGCTCAGGTGGCCTCATCTACTATGCTGAACAGGGGCAGTAGCGGCGATTGGGAATTAAAAGTGCGGGGGGGGGGGGAATACAGACAACAAACAGTACCCGGGTTTGTGCGATATAGCTTACGAGGGGGGATCGGGGTATATACATCAAAACTGAAGCCGGGCTGAGTGGCTCAGACGGTTGAGGCACTGGCCTTCTCACCCCAACTTGGCAGGTTCGATCCTGGCTCACTCCGGTGGTATTTGAAGATGCTTAAATACATCAGCCTCGTGTCGGTAGATTTACTGGCACGTAAAGGAACTCCTGCAGACTAAATTCCGGTACCTCGGCGTCTCCGAAAAACGGTAAAAGTAGTTAGTGGGACATAAAGCCAACAATACTTTTTATTATTTAAAACTAAAGAAAAATCTACAAAATGGTAAGTTATTTATGCTGTCTGAGCGAATTTCGACAGAGAGGAAAAGGTTGCCAGTTTACCCATTTAAGTGCGGTAATAACAGTATTTTGAGATTTTGGTTTAAAACTATGCAATAAAACTTTCGCCAAAGAAACAATGTTACACATTTATTATATTTAAAAAGAAGTATGATGTTATTACACAATTAAAATCATTTAGTATTTGACTACACACTAAGAAATTAACAGACACTAAAGAGTCTGTCAGACTGGCGGATGCGCGCGGCAAGCGGGTGAATCAGAACTCAGTGTCCACGACCTTGGCAAAAAAGTAGCCTATACCCCTGCTACCCTTCCTCACAGCACATGCAAAGTCTCCACTACTTGCTGTGGCGCTATACAAATCGGTTCGACGGGACGAACAATATTTTGTGTGTATTTCCGTTAATAATTAAGTTAGTAATTAAAGAAAATTAAGGAAAGAATTAGCTGATAAGACAACAGGGCTTGGACAATTTGTTTTGTTTAATAATGCTTATAATTCCTAGTTTCAGCCGGCTAAAATGAAATAAAAATGTAATATTTCTCCACAAAGTGGGAGGGGGGGGGCGACTGTCTCCCTAATCGCCGGTACTAAACAGGGGCATTGTGGTGGGGGGTGGCAAGATTGGAAGGAATAGACAAGGAAGAGGGAAGGAAGCGGCCGTGGCCTTAAGTTAGGTACCATTCCGGCATTTTCCTGGAGGAGAAGTGGGAAACCACGGAAATCCACTTCGAGAATGGCTGAGATGAAAATCGAAACCCCCTGTACTCAGTTGACTTCCGAGGCTGAGTGGACCCCGTTACTGTCCTCGTACTACTTTTCAAATTTCGTGGCAGAGCCGGGATTTGAACTCGGGTCTCCTGGGATGACAGCTAATCACACTAACCACTACACCACAGAGGCGAAGATCTGGGAAGCTAATGGCTTAAATGTGAAACCACAATAATATGGTGATTATTGGCACCAATAAGATGTTGACAAAGTACTCAATCCAGTGACTGTCCGTCTGATGGTGGACACTGAAAATAGGATATTTCATCAGGGCAGTGCCCACATCGTCAGGAAAGTTCTTCACGGTGTCACAACCTGGCCTGGCCTGCGGATCTAAGCCGTAACGAACATGCGAGGAATATGACTGGTAGACGAACGAAAACCCCTCGTACGTCACCCTGGACAGTAGAACAATTGAACCTCGTGGTACAGCAAGTACTCGTCATCCAGGGCGTTAGTTACTCCATGCCTGGATGAATTCAGCAAGGTATAGCAGCACGAGATGGTCACACCCTTCACTGGCTTTTGACCAAACGCGAGTGCAAAGGAAATGGAAAATGTTCTTATAAAATTACTTTCCAAACTTTCATCCTACCTGCTCAATTGTAACTTCGCAGTTACACTTCTTCGTGGTACTGACGTTTTCATGTACCCCCATGGTGTACGTGTTTTGAGGAGTCACCGTCGGCTAGCTCGGATGGTAATAGCGGATAGATGGGTCACAGTGCAGCAGATTACCAGCGAATCCAATGTTAGATAACATCAAGGTGTGAGCTATCATCCCATCCAGAACCACTTCTTCGTAATGCGGTGCAGACGCCACCGTCCCTCCTCATCGTACGTCATAAGACACAAAGACTGACAGGGACACACTGCCATTGGACGCTCGAAGCATGGTAAACAATCACCTGGGCAGATGAGTCGAGGTTTCAGTTGATACACGCCGATGGCAGGTGCAAGTGCGTCGCCAAGCAGATGAGATAATGGGTCCCTCTTACCAGCAGGGTACAGTTCAGGCTGGTGGTGGCAGTATCCTAGTATGGAGACTTCAGGTGAGATAAAATGTGACCCCTGATACATCTGCCAACATCTTTCACCGGTGAACGCCCAGGAACCTGATGCCAGAGCAAAACCACAAATGTTTTCACCTTTAGTATCCTGCAGGAGACCCACACCTACAGCAAGAACATCCACTCGCTTATCGCAGCCGAATTGTGGCCGATTGGTTCGATTACATTCCGTGGGCCTGAGGATACTTGCTTAGCCCTCAAGTCAAGCGACCCCAATCCTATTGAACAAATTTTAGGATACTGTCGAGAGGGATCTGGGTACCCTGAACTTAATTCCGATAAATCTCCCTGCATTATGAGAGACTATGCAACGGTCGTGGATTAGAATGGCTTCCCAACCTTTTCAGTATCTTGTCGAGCTCATGCCACCTCGCATCACCGCCATCATCGCTACCAGTCAAGTATCTATAATTCCATTCCGTATCAGTGTATACCTGAAGTTTTTTCTCTTATCTTCTTTGAAGTGGTCATAAATTCGTACATATTTAGGAGAATAATACTCGGTTGACCCCATTTGTAGGCTTAAGCTTTGAGAGAGAACTTTGTAGTGATTGGTCTAACGGAGCATCATTTTTGTCAATTTCTAACCATTCTACGAACTGCGAGCCTACTGAGTCTGTCAAAATTTTATATGAAACTATGATGTTTACATAGAATATTTCGCTAAAACTTCATAAAAGAAAACATACGGTACATTAATTAAAATTCCCATTGCAACTTAGGGTATGTTTTTGTTAGTCTGCATAACCAGTATAGAAGGGTCTTTTAGGGACTTAACGGTGCACTGACCGAGCTGTTTGATTCTCCATCATGTAATTTAAGGATGAGCCTAATAGATCGCACATTAGAAATATCTCAATTTTCACCCAATCCACTTTTTTTTTTTTTTTTTTTTTGCTCGTCCTGCCAAATTTTATCGCGCGACTTAAAGTGTGGTTTCCTGAAGAACGTCACAAAAGCGACCAATCAATTGCACTAATATGCATTGAAGTCAATATATACAACAATATACAAAGGATATACACAATGAAAAATCAATAAAGGTAGAGGGAGACACAGTGAGACTTTCCTGAATTTCTGACTATTTTTACAAATATTATAAAACTGCATTTAACTTGAAAAATCTGAATATCTACATTTAAAATGGAAAATCTGAAAATTAATATTCATTCAATAAAATACACACTCGTCGGACCTTGTACTCACACTTACACTTGTTACCTGCTTACTTACACATACGTTATTTGAAGGGCGCCAGCTGCCACTCAGTGCAGCAATAATAGAATGAGACTCTTGACTATCTCTAGGGTGTGGGGTAATAAGCTTACTTTTGACAACATACCATATAAGTTCTGGGAAAAGGAGATTGGCGTTCGGTTTCCCCATTAATTTTGAGGTTAAGATATTTTACTGTCATTGAAATAAAACTATGAATTCGTTTGATAGAACAAAATATATTCTTTAAATAATATATAAAAGATAGTGAGTCTTGTTGCGATAAAACAGATGAGAATATGACATTATGACATTGCAACTGAAAGAAACTAGGCATGAATTTGAATTCTTCTTGACCGGACATTTAACAATTTATACGAAATATTTCCCTCACTGATTCACTTGACTGTACCTTCAACACTTTTAGTGTAGTTACGACATATTCCTTTGATCTGGTGTTTACTGTAGATGTGTCACGCCTAACTTGGTGATACATCCTTGTGACTGCTTCTTCTCCATATCATCTGACTTCTTTGTAAGTCAATTTGGTATTACCTCTTGGCAGGTCCAGGGTTGCCCTCTCTGACTCCATGGTAAGCCTTGCGTCCGTGTCTTCAACTAAGTGACCAACTAACTTTTGGCCTCACTCTCTCAATGACCAATGATTAATAGCTCACTGAGTCTTCTCCATCTCTCGTTCACACTCGTTGACTGACCGACTGAGGCCTCTTCATCTAGTAGACTACTTCACTATTCAGCTTCCGTTTAACTAATGACTGACGCTACAATATGCATCCACCTTTTATAGACGTTGGTTGACACAGCTACGTAATCTCCAGAAATAACAATGACATACTCCCACAACGCGGCAAAGTTGTGAAACCGCCGCCGGCTCGCTGGGTTTCTCAAAGAAAGTGAGCTCAGTGCTAACTAAATACGATGACGTAGCCATGACGTGACGATGACTTGGCAGAATCGCCAGTAGTGCAAAATACACTGACTGACAGAGCAAATGCAACACCAAGAAGGAGTGGTTCGAAAGGGATGAAAGTTGGGGGAAAAACAGAGACGGCACGGACGAATAATTGATGTTTATTTCAAACCGATATGCAGGTTACACAATGCGCACGGCATCGACTCATTAGGATGTAGGACCACCGCGAGCGGCGATGCACGCAGAAACACGTCGAGGTACAGAGTCAATAAGAGTGCGGATGGTGTCCTGAGGGATGGTTCTCCATTCTCTGTCAACCATTTGCCACAGTTGGTCGTCCGTACGAGGCTGGGGCAGAGTTTGCAAACGGCGTCCAATGAGATCCCACACGTGTTCGATTGGTGAGAGATCCGGAGAGTACTCTGGCCACGGAAGCATCTGTACACCTCGTAGAGCCTGTTGGGAGATGCGAGCAGTGTGTGGGCGGGCATTATCCTGCTGAAACAGAGCATTGGGCAGCCCCTGAAGGTACGGGAGTGCCACCGGCCGCAGCACATGCTGCACGTAGCGGTGGGCATTTAACGTGCCTTGAATACGCACTAGAGGTGACGTGGAATCATACGCAATAGCGCCCCAAACCATGATGCCGCGTTGTCTAGCGGTAGGGCGCTCCACAGTTACTGCCGGATTTGACCTTTCTCCACGCCGACGCCACACTCGTCTGCGGTGACTATCACTGACAGAACAGAAGCGTGACTCATCGGAGAACACGACGTTCCTCCATTCCCTCATCCAAGTCGCTCTAGCCCGGCACCATGCCAGGCGTGCACGTCTATGCTGTGGAGTCAATGGTAGTCTTCTGAGCGGACGCCGGGAGTGCAGGCCTCCTTCAACCAATCGACGGGAAATTGTTCTGGTCGATATTGGAACAGCCAGGGTGTCTTGCACATGCTGAAGAATGGCGGTTGACGTGGCGTGCGGGGCTGCCACCGCTTGGCGGCGGATGCGCCGATCCTCGCGTGCTGACGTCACTCGGGCTGCGCCTGGACCCCTCGCACGTGCCACATGTCCCTGCGCCAACCATCTTCGCCACAGGCGCTGCACCGTGGACACATCCCTATGGGTATCGGCTGCGATTTGACGAAGCGACCAACCTGCCCTTCTCAGCCCGATCACCATACCCCTCGTAAAGTCGTCTGTCTGCTGGAAATGCCTCCGTTGACGGCGGCCTGGCATTCTTAGCTATACACGTGTCCCGTGGCACACGACAACACGTTCTACAATGACTGTCGGCTGAGAAATCACGGTGCGAAGTGGGCCATTCGCCAACGCCGTGTCCCAGTTATCGTTCGCTACGTGCGCAGCACAGCGGCGCATTTCACATCATGAGCATACCTCAGTGACGTCAGTCTACCCTGCAATTGGCATAAAGTTCTGACCACTCCTTCTTGGTGTTGCATTTGCTCTGTCAGTCAGTGTATAACAACGTCACATCCAACATCTGATATATAACAATTCTCACTGTACATGTATTGAGTGTTATTTTCCACACACGTATATATGCATACATCTAAGTACAATCCTGCAAGCGACAGGCATTGCAAATTGAATTGAACAAGAATTATAACAAAATAATAGTAATCTCACAGATAAAATAATAATAATACGGACATAATAATAATAATAATAATAATAATAATAATAATAATAATAATAATAATATCTTGTAACGGGATTTGAACCATTACAACAGAAAGACGAGGCAGAGGAAAAGATGAAACAAACCGAGCGATTGGCCACGTGGTTTGGGGCAGGTAGCTGTCAGCTTGCATTCGGGAGATAATGCGTTCGAATCCCACTGTCGGCATCCCTGAAGATGTTCCTCCGTGGTTTCCCATTTTCACACCAGGCAAATGCTGGGGCTGTACCTTAATTAAGGCCGCGACACCTTCCTTCCTGCTCCTAACCCTATCCCGTCGTCGCCATAAGACCTATATGTGTCGGTACGACGTAAAGCAAATTCCAAATTCTAAACAAAAAGAAAATAGAAAAGGACAGGGATCAATGTCACTTCTTCCAACGCCACCGTCTTCGGAGATGAGCTTTCTTCACCACCAATGGTAGTTCTTGAAAGTCTATTTCTTCTCATCCTCCGACGATCTTCTCTCTCCTTCAATGCGTCGCGTCATCGTGGGACAGGCGTACGTGGTCATTGGGGGTCAATTCCTCATATAACTCCAGTCTTGATGTGGGAAGTGTTGGAGAAGAAATCTGGGCAATCACAAGAGTAGGACCGAACTGTCACGGCGGACGTTTACCTAACTTACTGCAGGAATCCGTCGTTCCATGCACTGCAGAGATGTTTGGTGACGATGAGTGTTACTTTCAGCAAAATGGAGGACCACTCTACTACAATCGTGATGACAGGTCCTGGCTCGATGTCACGCTTCCCAACAGACGCATTGGACGAAGAGTAGCGTTAAATTCCCTGCGCACTCCCCTGACCTCACGCCAAAGGAAATTTTCTTATGGGGATAGGCTACCCTTCTCTTTTTTTTTTTAAATTTGCTTACGTCGCGCCTACACAAATAGGTCTTATGTCGACGATGGGATAGGGTTAGGAGCGAGAAGGAAGATGTCGTGGCCAAATTAAGGTACAGCCCCAGCATTTGCCTGGTGTGAAAACGGGAAACAACGGAAAACCATCTTTAGGGCTGCCAACAATAGTGAGGTTCGAATCCACCATCTCCCGAATGCAAGCTCACAGCTGAGTGACCGTAACCGCACAGCCAACTCGCTCGGTGGGGATACCTCAAAGATGAACTTTACGACGCAAAACCCGCAACAGCTGATGCTTTGAAAGAGACATTTGCAAGAAAATGTGTTAAGTTCCAAATGCAATGTTGCGTAACGTTATCGACTCGATCGGTCCACGTTACCAGCTGCGCCTGGTAAATAATGCTTATCAGTTTGAACATTTGCGAACATGCAGGGGAGGGGGCACTAGACTTAGTTTCTTTCTTTTCTGGACCTGGTCATGTCAAGTGGAGTATAAAACGTGGTATTGGTAATAATGTAAGTTATTAGTTTATTTCATTGAAATGTCGTATGGCTTTTAGTGCCGGGATATCCCAGGACGGGTTCGGCTCGCCAGGTGCAGGTCTTTCTATTTGATACCCGTAGGTGACCTGCGCGTCGTGATGAGGATGAAATGATGATGAAGACAACACATACACCCAGCCCCCGTGCCGTAGGAATTAACCAATTAAGGTTAAAATCCCCGACCCGGCCGGGAATCGAACCCGGGACCCTCTGAACCGAAGGCCAGTACGCTGACCGTTCAGCCAACGCGTCGGACAGTTTATTTCATTGATTTTGTATGACTGCAAGTATCTATTTATAAATTTAAAAGCGTATGTTACTGCACAAGCCATTTCTCCAGATTTCATGAGCACTTGTCCAGTTAAGACACGATATTTCGGGAACTATTTGCTCTCGAAAGAAGTAATTTATGTTCTTTTGTAGTAAACGTACTGCTGCATAAGTTGGCTACATTGGTGGCTATGATATATCTTCCTGTCTGAAGTTTATGTGGTAAGAAATGGTAGGATCCACGTTTTGTAAATGGGATTACATTTTCAAGTGTGATTTCTGAAAAACTACATTTTTTTTGCGAATGTTTTTCATTCTTTCAGAAACTCTGAAATTTTTACCTCTCATTACCAGCAAGTATTTATAAATTTAAAAATACATGTTACTGCACAAGCCATTTCTCCAGATTTCATGAGCACTTGATTAGTTAAGACACGATATCTCAGGAACTATTTGCTCTGGAATGAAGTATTTTATGTTCTTTTATAGTAAACTTCCTGCTGCATAAGTTGACTACATTGGTGGATCTTCAATGGTAGAGATACTACACATAGTTTGTTCATAAATAATTTTAAAAACATTTTATTTTAAGAATCCATATCTTTATTTGTAATAAAGATATAACCTGAAAAGTAAATGTATTAGATTTGAATCTATGTCCTGTCAACATTTTGTTTCATTACCTTGGACAGTTCCAGAGAAACCGGGATGTAAATATGTTAAATTTAACATTACTAAGATAGGCCTTTGATTCTCCCCTTAATTTCCCACATTTAATGGTATTTATTTTAAATGAAACCATTAACCTTGTATATGTATTAATAAACACTGAATTTATTGTCATTCGAAGTGAGTACATTTTTGGGACACCTGTATATAAATGTAAAGAAAATGTAATCATACTGACCACAGTTGATGATTGTCCTGGGAAGTGTGATGATTGGAAACACACCAAACAGATCAATTATGCAAAGTGTTGCAAAGAGAAGTGATAGCGGTCTCGGTGCTGGCACATCTGAAGTGTGCCTTCTAGAACCCAATAGAGGCTCCGTCTCAGCAAACATTCTATGATCCGAGGCCCTAGACAGAGAAATAAATGATTTTGTATTACCATTCATTAAGTTGTAAGTCAGAAAAGATAAAACACTGGCGGGAACGTAGCCCTAATGATCACCACGTTAGTGTTAACCATAAGGGACACTCAATACTATAGCAGAAACAGGTTAACATTTTGTACATAGGCTGTGTATAGGTCATACATATATAAATATAAATAATTAAAAATAAATAAATAAATTAAATACATAAATACATACATTCATACATAGTCTACATGCATACTGTTACGAATAAAACACTATTTTGTCGATCCAAATTTTAGGATGAACTGTAAGTACACACATATTTACTCTCACACACACACAGTACTCCAAGTCAGTATACAGACTACTCTGACCACTGCGCGACGATATTATGTCTCCGGCAGGACGACAACCAGCACTACTGCCTTCAAAAATTCACTCCACGTCAATACACAGGCAGTAGCCCAAGGCAGACACACATAGTATTCCAACAAGAAGATACTCCGACACCGGTGGGACATTGACTGCAACCAACACCAATGCCGCCTCAGTCCCAACTCCAACACTAACTGACAGACAGACCACGCGTCACAAGGGATATGCGGGCGGAGCCCGGATCCTTTGTGCAATTTTAGCCCTTCGACCCGAAGGTCTTGAGTGCTGCTTTCGACCTGTAAGTATGTACTGAGTGGTTTGGGTTGGTGGTGGTACCGTTGGTTGGGAATCGCATTGGTCAGGATATGACCTGGACCCCAGGGGGGGTCAAGAGTGACTTAGGGACAAGCCCTAGGTAGTCATGATTTCCCGTAGTGGGGTTTGATTGGAAGTCTTAGTGGGTTGGAAGTACTAGAATTTTGAGTCATAATAAGGTATGCAAAGGGAGGGTGAATGGTCACCCATCCAAATGCTAACCAAGACTGAGGTTGCTGAACTGCGATTATTTGAGAGACTTAGCGGACAGAAGAACTAGCTCGGAGAGGGAAGAGGTTGGAAGGGGGGACTGGGAGGGCTGGGCCGGGAGAGTAACTTGATTGAACTTGATGATGGGCTTAATTTATGATTAATTGCTTGGCAGGCATGGTAGGAGTTACAGGGGTTACTTGAAGAGCTATTAATTGTAATAGTAATTGCAGGAGGAGGGAGGTGTCTAGATTTAAAGTCTGGGGCGGGCTCGAGGGCAGGCTGAGGCCGGGAGGTGGGGGAATATTGCGGTTTAGGCGCGGGGGCGGCGGTTGATGGGGTTTGATGTGTTTGAAAGATTTATAATGGGATTTGATGGCATTCTTGATATAGGGACAGCCTGGGAACGAAGCAGCGTGACCTGCATTACAGTTGGCGCATTTAGGCTGTGTTCTGGGAACTGTGCAGTCGGGGTGGCGGTGTGGACCTCCACATCTATTACATCTTGCAGCATCCTTGCAGGTGGCGGCGGTGTGATTCATTTTCAAACAGTTGTAACATTGGATTACTAGTGATGGATTTGGCGGAGCATGAGTTCGATGGTAGGAGGACTGGAGAACAGTTTTGGATTTGTTTTTAGGGTTTTTGGGTTTGTTCTTCGGTGGGTCAGGGTGGTTAGTGCTATTGGAGTTAGGCACGTCAGGTGGTGGTGATTGAGATGAAGTGGAAGGGGAAGAGTCCTGAGTGGAGGGGGATAGAGGCTGAAACAGAGTGGAAATAGTTTGAACTTCTTTGCTGGGGAGTTGGGGTGGTGAGGTCTGGATTTCTTTTTCACTGGGGTGAGTATGGTTGGTTTGGGTATCATCAGTGAGAGTGGGTACCTGTTGCTTGGAGCTGGTGACTGGGTTAATGAGGATTGGACAGGGAATGTCCACAGAGCTGAGTTTTTTGAGAATGATGGGAATTGAGCGGTTACGAACGGGAGTGATAATCAGGTGGCTATTGTGGGTTTCTTCGATGATGGCAATATGGTCTTGAATAATGGGCTCGATGGCCAGGATTACTGCTTGCCGGGTGAGAGGTATTGGACCTGGGTTGATAAGTGGTACTATTAGGAATGAGCAATTGGACGAAATGGGGAAGATGGAATTATTCCGGGTGTAGTGGTACGGTTGCTCGAAACGGTGTGCATCACTGGTTTCCACGGCATCCTGGGTAGCTTCTTCTTTTTCTTCGTGAGTCTGGTCTTCAGAGTTGACAGGAGCTGCAGTGTCTTCTTTGATGGCAGGTGCTTCTTCTTCTTCTCCTTCTTCTTCACCGAGGGGGGGAGAGAGTGAAGAGGATTTAGTGGAGTCAACAAATGGAATGCCAGTGGTTTGGAGCAGGCTGGAGAGGTGGCTACAGAAACGGGGTTTGATGGGAATGATGAAAATTACGTGATTTTCGTCCTCTTCTACGGAGTGGATGCGTTTGGTCACGTGCTGAAGAGCAAGAGCTATTGTGCGTCTATGGGAGAGGAGTGACTGTTTAGAGGTATCAGAGGGGCTGTAGATTGCAAAGAAGGGGTGGTCCTTGCTGAGTGGGACGGAGGAAAATGTGACATTAAAGGGAGTATTGAAATTGGAATATGGGCCCCAGCTACTCAGTCCACTGGAGGGATCCATATTGCGGGGGGGGGGGGGGCGGTGGGCTGGTAGGGCGATAGGTAAGGGGAGGAAGCAGCACTCAAGTGGTCAAACTCCGAGGAGGACCTGAGTCGAGAGGGGGGGCACTCGGAGGCACCAGTCGCACCAGGTATAGTTGTGACGGATCACGCCGGGACAAGGTACGAACAAGTACACACCGAGCGCGGACAAATTTGCTTTAGTTTGGCCTAATAAGGCCAGTCTGCTGCACTGGTACTTGTAGACGGTCGAACTGGTGGTGCAGGAATGAGAGACCGCTGAAAGGTGGCCTCCCAGAGTGTATCCACGAAGTCGGACCGACCTGTGAATTTCAAAATGGCGGCCGTTACCGGGCGGCTCTTGAGGTGCTGGCGGAGAGCTAGCCGGGGCTAGCAGAGAACAGGCGGCCGGCGAAGCGCTCCAAGCGGCGACGTGGTGGTACTAAAATTGTACCGTGGACTGAACACTTGACCGAAGAGGCAGGCGAGCAGGCGGTTTACAGGAGCAAGCTCGGAGACTGGGACCTCTGCAGTTCTTGACTGTTCAGAGCATGAAACAGGAGGAATGGCTGGTGGCTGGCTGAATGGCTGCGAATGGCTGAATGGCTGAATGGCTGGCTGCAATGATTCACGGCTACCCTCCTTTTTATAGGGACCGTGCGTAACAACAAATTTTCGACCGCAGCGCCCCTAGCGGAAGAGACGATTATTCATCGGTAGGAGAAACACCAGAATAACATCAGCTGTCGTTGTTTGCTTATTGAAATGTGTTGTGAATACGTATAATTTGAATTAATCAGCTATGTCGAATGTTGTTATTCTTGTGTGTTTTAAGCAAATTACGTGGAGTTCACAGTATTTTAGGAATTCTACTTTGAGGAAAGGAAGAGAGCTTAATGATAGCCATCACATATATCAGGTGGAAGAAAAACTTTCAAAAGAAGTATCTGGTTTATGTTTGAGAGAGACAAATGTTAGTCAAACCCCATATAATATTCACATCAAGGTAAGAATAAAGAATTTTCTTAATTTAGACACTTTTAATAATTTATAAATTTCTGATAATCTTAGTTTTAACATTATTAGCCTAAACATATAACCTTAATGTTCAATTTAATTTTTCCTGTTCGATAGCTAGGTACCTTGTTTATTTATTTATTTATTTATTTATTTATTTATTTATTTATTTATTTATTTATTTATTTATTTATTTATTTATTTATTTATTTATTTATTTATTTATTTATTTATTTATTTAATTTGTTGTTTTAGATTGACTGCAACAGAAACCTAGTGGAAGCTGTCTGCACTTGCAAGGCAGGTCTATCTGGAAGATGTAAACACATAGCTGCATTATGTCCTTATATTAACAGTGAAAGACAGCAGTCTCAAACTTCAGTTCTTCAGCAGTGGCATGCACCCAAAACCAGCATACAAAAGGAATTGTATTCAAAGGGAGAGTGCATTGCAGAAATATTCCATACAGCTCAAGATCTTACCCATTCTGATCAAAATACAAGTAGGCCTAATAGTGAAATAAATAAAAGTGAACTTTATAATAAAATTAAAAATATTGACTGTGCCTTCTCAGCTATATTAAAGGCTGAGTGTGAAGGAGAAAATTTTGCAATATGTGAGTCAGTGGTAAATATTATTGTAAATAATGCAGTTTATTTCATTGAAAATGAAGGATTAAAGGTTCTTATTAATGAATTAGAAACCCAGAATTATCAAAATATACACAATTGTTATTTTATTCAAAGACTATCAGAACTGAAAGCAAAACTATTTCCAGTTAATTATGTGCATAATTTACCAAAGGAAGTGCAACAGTTCTATGAGATGAACATTAAAGTAAGCAAAGCACAGGAAATTCAATTAGCAATGTTTACAAAATCTCAATCACAATGTAAACTTTGGCACGAGCAGAGAAACCTGAGAATATCTGCTAGTATAAAGCCACACAAAATTAAGACACTAAAAACTGGAATGTATGAACAGCTTGCAAAATCATTTGTGATGATTAAAGACATAAACACGCCAGCAATTAAGTACGGGAGAAGTAAGGAAGAAACTGCTATTGCAGAATATTGTGATGTGTATAAGTGCAGTGTAAAACATGTTGGTCTGTTTATTCATGAAAAACAACCATGGCTCTGTTGTAGTCCTGATGGCATTGTGGAGGGACCTGGTGGACTAAAATTGCTGGAAATTAAGTGCCCATTTTCATGTGCAGAAAAAACAATTATTGTTAGAAATGAGTGCAATGTGCCCTACCTTTTGTTGTCTCCATTGGGAGATATCAGTTTGAAGGAGTCACACATTTATTATACACAGATTCAAGTGTCATTATACGTTTCGAACCTCAGATTATGTGACTTATTTGTGTATAGTCCCCTGGGAAGTATAAATGTGAATGTCCAGAGAAATGAGCATTTTCTTGCACAAGTCATTCCAACATTGGAAAGGTTTTATTTTGAACACTATATAACTCTACTGTATGGGCTGCATGTACAGAACAGGCTACCAATAATGTAACGTAATGTTTTGTATAGTTTTTTTGTGTGTCTATGTTTGTAATTTTATTATGGGAGAGTTTAACTTTGCTAATATTCCAGCAACATGAACAATTTTGTCCACATGGGGCAATAAATCTATAGTAAATTTATTACAAAGTATTTTGTATATTTTTAGTCTCTGAATAGCTCGCTCCACATGAATACACACTGATGAAATGTTATAAGTTGTGTCTATTTCTTCAGGAGAGAACTGAGGGTTAAATGCAAATGATGGCATCAGCATTATTGCATATTTGCTTTCTATACATGTCTTTATCTGAGGGAAACCTTTATCAGACATTATAACATCACCAGGCTCTATATGATCAAGCAGACCAGAATTTACTGTAATATAGCTATCAGTGGCTCTACCTCCATAGCATCTAGAAAGAAAACAAATAAAACCAGAAGGTGTAATTGCCACAAGAAATTTCACAGTGAAACCATTTTTGTAGTGTGAAAACATTAGAATTCTCTGTCGAACACTAATTGGCCTCTCACAATGTATTTCAGTGCAATCAATAATGCATGTACAATCTTCATAATGGGCCTTGAAAGAATTAGGCATAGTCTTTCAGATACTGAACCTTTGTGGCCAGAAAATTCAACCTATTGTTTTTTGATAGATGTGGTGCAAAACAAACTTAAAATTAGCTGAAGCTGTGGTTCTGTGACACCTAAAAATAACTGCAATAGCAGAGAAAGTCAAACCAAGTTTCATTTTCATTAGAAAGAGTAGTAACATGTTTTGTTTGGTAAGAGTGCATTTGTGACTTATTGTAGGTAACAGGGACAACAAAAGCTGGAAGACTGCTATTTTTACACCAACTATGTCAGGCAAACTATTTTCATTGCCCTCTACAGACTTGTATCCACAAAATGAATTTTTCACTTGTATGAGGTCAACTCCAACACCACAGTCTCTCTTGAAACAAGTATCAGTCATTACATTCTTATTAATGTTAGGTACTGTTAAAATTGTCAGAGTTTCTGAATCACATTTTGAATTGTCACTGGGCAAATATAAATTACAAAATAGTACATTTACATTTCCCTGTTCATATGAAAATGGTAAATTATCAGTCTGAATACCTATACTACAAACAGTTTGTGGAGATTGTGATTCAGGAACAGAATTCATGTTTTCTTGCATTTCACTTTGTCTCCCTTTCTTCCTCTTGTACCTGGCTGTCAGTTTCCTCTGTATTTCGTCCTCATTAGATCTTCTTGGTAACATATGCAAAGTAGGTTTATATCCAGGGCTATCAGGGTCTCTGGTAGGTGTTCCATCAATGAAGTGTCGGTTGCAGATTCTGGAATTACTGGTAGGAACCCACGGTTTTCCATCAGGTGTTGAACGTTTTAAAGATGTTATCCATGCTTCTCTTCTGATCTTGTGGGCAGCTGCGGCTGGAAAACGAAAAAATTTCGTTCCTGGTGGGCTGTTTTCGTAGGTAGGTGTAATTACAGTCGTACACGGAACAGTTCACATGACATTTACTGCGTTTACTGGTTCTATGAGTTTCGTTCATGCTTAGAGAATACGCTGAAGAAACCCTAATCAAAACGTAGGCTACCTCAGTAAGCAACGTGAACAGTCAAAGACTAATAAAATAAAAAACACTATTTACTAACTCGATGGTGACAGATGCTCCTTGCGCTCCTACCAGTTACTTCAGATTAAGCCACGAGATGGCAGCACTCGCTATACGCACGGTCCCTATAGCCTGATGATGAAGTACTAGAATATTCAGGACTCAGCTAGAGACGGAATATTCCCGTTTCGTGTTCCAAAAGGTGCCCAGAAAAATACAACAATAGAGGGGAGAGGCTGTCATTATGTCCTCAGGCTGGGAGCTCCCAGCGGACTCACTAGTTCCTTCCAGAAAATACTGAAAGGGGCTACGACAGGGCTGGCACATAACAACACATAGGCCTACATACACATACAGATAGTTTTGTTTGCAACCGGCTCTGTGGCCTCGTTTAGTTTCGCACTTATTATTAAATCACGGGTCACACCATGGCCATCTCCCTCTCTCTCTCTCTCTCTCTGCTTCTTTTAACCCCCCCCCAGTCAAATCCATTATTATTATTATTATTATTCTAAGTAAACTATCCTCCTTCATTCACCTCTCATGGCTCACCATCTTAGCCGGCTTATACGTACAACTTCACCCATCAAGTTCGTTCTTAACTTTGCCTTTATCTCCTCATTTCGAATATCATGCTGCTATTGTTCTCACCTGTCTGTATCAGCAATCAGTCTCGGAACGTTCATGACTGTTACTTCCAAGATGTGAATAAGATATCCCGAGTATATTCAACTTGCACTCCCGTATAGCAAAGTCGGTCTAAAAACAGACCAATGTAAAGATTGTTTCGTCTGGGAGCCGACTTCTTTCTTAGAAAATACCGTCGATAACAACTACGATCTCACTGCAATAGCTTTGCTGCACCTTGATTCAATTTGCTTAAGTTACTACCATCCTGCGAGAATACAATGCTCTTCCTAAGAACTTGAAATGATTCAGCTGTTCCGGGTTTGTATTTAGCACCCGACGTTCAACTCTCTTTGGTTTCTTTACTGCCATCGCTTTAGTCTTCAAAATGCTAATGTTTGTAAGTTGAGTACTTAAAGAAGGACAACTGAATGGAAGGTCTCATACACTTCTAGCATGGCCAGCAGTGGGGTTCAGATCCACCTTTTTTCTAGGTTCTCTTCACGAATATAACCACCGAGCTCGATAGCTGCAGTCGCTTAAGTGCGACCAGTATCCAGTATTCGGGAGATAGTAGGTTCGAACCCCACTGTCGGCAGCCCTGAAGATGGTTTTCCGTGGTTTCCCATTTTCACACCAAGCAAAGGCTGTGGCTGTACCTTAATTAAGGCCACGGCCGCTTCTTTCCCACTCCTAGCCCTTCCCTGTCCCATCGTCGCCATAGGACCTATCTGTGTCGGTGCGACGTAAAGCAAATAGAAAAAAAAAAAAAAAAAACCGAATATAACCTTTTCATCCTTGACATTAGAGTTTGTCCGCCTCTGTGGTGTAGTGGTTAGCGTGATTAGCTGCCACCCCCGGAGGCCCGGGTTCGATTCCCGGCTCTGCCACGAAATTTGAAAAGTGGTACGAGGGCTGGAACGGGGTCCACTCAGCCTCGGGAGGTCAACTGAGTAGAGGTGGGTTCGATTCCCACCTCAGCCATCCTGGAAGTGGTTTTCCGTGGTTTCCCACTGTTGTATGTCCGGCGCTCCCGTCTCACTCCGCCAGCCAGCTGCACGCGCGCCTGTGTATCATTCTGCTAGCTTCGACGCGCAGCCCTCAGTGCGCGTGCCTGACCATCGAGTGTACTATAAATAGGAGCTCCCGGCCTGCTCACTTGCCCGCCACAAATGCGAGCATCCCGGTACACAAACCTAGACGAAACACCAACATCGAAATACCGGCCCACATTAAAGATCTAATACGCCAGCGCAACAGACACAAGCGCAATTGGGCCCGACACCACCGCGATGAAGACCGGATACGCAAAAATGAACTCAGGGTCGAAATCGAAACCGAAATAATGGAGTATAGGTCTCGGATCTGGAATGACAAACTCAGTACGTTTGACACAAATACCAGACCGGTGTGGAACTTAGCAAGATATTTCACGCGAGAACCACACGTGATCCCAACAATTAAGGGACCTAACGGACCAGTATATGAAAATCAAGACAAAGCAGAGGTAATAGCCGACTCACTCGAAGAGGCCTTTAAGCCCAATGACGAACCGTCGGACCCCGCCTTCATTAGGCAAACAGAGGCCAAGGTAGCGGAATTCCTAACAAACGCACCCAAGCCCGAGGTTAAGAAGACTAATATCCACGAAATTAAGTGGATAATAGATCACCTTAACCCGAAGAAAGCACCCGGCCCAGATGAGATTCAGAACATAATACTCAAAAAGCTAACCCCGAAAGCCCTCGCACTACTCACTAAAATATACAATGCAATGTTCCAATTGCAGTATTATCCCGAACAGTGGAAAAAGGCGAGAATCCTTGTATTCGGCAAACCAGGCAAGGACAAATCTAACCCCAATAATTACAGGCCCATCAGTCTCCTGGACGCCCTCAGCAAAGTATTTGAGAAAATACTGCTGAAAAGGCTCATAGCACATATCA
The DNA here is from genome assembly GCF_040414725.1 of Anabrus simplex. NCBI lineage: Eukaryota > Metazoa > Arthropoda > Insecta > Orthoptera > Tettigoniidae > Anabrus > Anabrus simplex. The sequence goes on from NC_090265.1 coordinate 315,462,300, forward strand.
AGGAAAGAGGAATCATTCGGAACGAACAATTCGGTTTCAGAAACGGCCACTCCGCCCCGCAACTGCTTACCCGGGTCCTAGAACAAGCGACCATCGGACTAAACAAGCGCAGAGACACAGGCGCAGTATTCCTTGATATCCAGAAGGCATTCGATAAAGTCTGGCACGAAGGCCTATTAGCGAAATTAATAGACCTCGAATTCCACCCAGGGTACATAAGATTAATTAAATCATACCTGGAAGGCCGAGAGTTCCAAGTAGATGTTCATAACACACTGTCAAGCACGCGACCAATTAGGGCGGGCGTAGCCCAGGGGTCACTAATAGGGCCAATCCTGTTCATTCTATTTACGAATGACATGCCGACAGCGGAACTTACTACCACGCACCTCTACGCGGATGACACTGCTATCACAGTACAACACTTTCAGCTAGCATGCGCCCGAAAGAGACTACAAGAAGCACTGCGAACTCTCGAGCCCTGGCTAACCAAATGGCGTATCAAGGTCAACGTTGACAAATGCCAAGCTGTGATGTTTACTAGGAAGAACAGACGCACACGCATGCCAGCCAATATAAAACCGCTCAAACTGCTCAATCGAGATATAGCATGGCACGACAAGGTCAAATATCTAGGAGTAGTCCTAGATAGAAAACTAACCATGCTATATCACGTCAAAGACATCCAGCGGAAAACAAACGCACGACTGGCACAGCTCTATCCGATACTGAATAAAAGATCCAGTATTAACAAGCGAGTAGCAATAAACATGTACAAGGCCCTAATTAGGCCGATAATAACGTACGCAGCTCCCGCCTGGGGCTACACTGCTATGACAAACCTGGATAAGCTGGAACTAATACAAAACAAATGCATTCGAGCAGCGGCTAGACTCCCGTATGACACACCAATTCGCCACCTACGCGCAATTGCGAAAGTCACCTCCATAAGGCAACACATACGTAAGCAAACACTCCGAATGTACAAGAAGTCATGGGGTAGTAAGGTCAACCCACTAGTCAGTGGAATAGGACGCTATGACGTCGACCTATACACCAAATACCCCACACCGAAACACATTCTGTTCAGGCACAGGGCCAGGAGGCCGGGGGCCCAAAACCGCCCTCGCTCCTAAACTGACACCAACGCAATAAACCGCACCACTTAACAATATGCACACACACCACAAAACCTGTATATATGTACATGCTTGTCTACTACCTACATCCTTGTCCTAGATTATGTTATTAATATGTTACAGATTTAGTCAAGCGAGGGAGGATTGAGAGAAGAAATACAACACGACGAAGGCAACACAGCCATGAAAGAGACGATCCAATCCAACCTCGCCCCCACCAGCGACAAAGGAGTGGACGAAACACCCACGCCTGCTAATACCACTAACTATTAATCTACTAATTATAATTGTACTTGTTCTACAGGACACGAGAGCGGAAAAGCGGCCCGCACTCTACAGAAGAAAAGGAATAATGTATATATAATAGGATGTGTGTATATATGTGTATATATTTACAGAGACAAGTGTGTGACACCAACACCGCAAAGAAGGGACGTCATCAGGCGGGAAAAAGATGCCCCTTACAACAAGTAAGGCTTGGCACTACTCCCCTTCTCCCTAAAAGGAGACTTGGCACCAGGGACTGCTGGCTGCTGGACCAAGGGACTAACCTGTGGCCCAAAGCCCAGACGCCAGCGGACCCGAGCCGCACCAGGCAGTGACAAGTAGGACTGATCCCCCATAATAATTGACAAAAGCTAGGTAAATGGTTATGATTGCATGACACATATTCCTAACTAACACAACCTCTGGTCTTCTTCCAGCCCACATCCTTGCATGTGCTATCAAAAGATGTCAGGTTTTACATGTAGGCTCTTTCTTCTTTCTGCCTATGTGGTTTTTCCCTGACCCTTCAATACCATACACCAATACCATATACCTAACACAATCTCGCCTGGTAACGTGTCCGACATGGAAACAGGCAGATACTCCTTGTATCACTTCCCACTCTACCCAGCTATCTCTTTTCTACTTAGAAATTAATAGCATGTCGGAGGCCATGTAGATTGAGTCGATGGTCACGACGGGGGAGCGGGCTACGGGGGCCCCCCGTAAAAAAAAAAAAAAAAAAAAAAAAAAAAAAAAAAAAAAAAAAAAAAAATGCTCACTTGCCCTTGAAGGAGCAGCTGACTGTCGTAGCGAGAGGTCATACGTGCCTGTCGCTCCGCTGTCTCTCTCCTCTCACCGAGACCTTCAAGACTACGAGACTACACTACCTGTCCCAATCGGTTACCGCTTCTCGGTACCTAGTGTTAGATAGGGAATCTGTAGGCCAGGGACCCGCTTAACAACGGATCATCCCGCGTCTACTAGCTCGCTTTAGAATGTCCCCACACAAAAACACACGGCAACAGACTCGTAATCTCCAAAAGGGCATTTGTCATGCACTTAGGAAAGAGCAATTTGTCAGCGAGTCTGGAGCCACTACAGACATATGCGACGAACTTCAAGAATTGACGGAGAGTGAGGAGATGCCGTTATCACGGCTCCCTACCCACTCTACGGCCGTCAGTCCACCAGCGGAGGGAACAGCGCTGTTCTCACAGCGCAACCCCCCGCCAACCACCCAGAGTACGGTGGGGCTGACCAGCCCCATATCACTACACAAGGACACCTTTAAGGACTACCTCCATTTCCTGCCTTCAGGTAGCCCTACCCAAGCCGCCAACGGCCATACCATGTTGTGCTCCACGGTGCTGTCACCGCAGTTAAGCAACATAGGCCTTGGTCAGTGTTTGGATGGGTGTCCACAAGCGCGCAGCTCAGCGCTAACGGCCCCCGCTACGGCCACGGACCCGGCCGAGCGGGGACTGTTGGCGACCCACCACTGCGTGCCCCCCGTGAGCAGTGAGCGAAACGCGCCAGAGGAGCACAGAACAGTCACCCCTGATTCCGTGCAAGTAAACCTGGCGCACGAAACTCACGTAACGGGGTGCGCCATGCAGTACTTTGCGCTCACCACCACCACAAACACAACAACCACCACCACTACCAGGACAACCCCCATAGCCACCCCGTCAGTAGCCACAGGCAAGCACATACCTGTGCAGCTGCTGCCCACTCGGCCGGCTGGCTCTACTCGAGCTGAGCCCCGAGAAAGGAGCGCGCAGCGCAGGGAAAGCGAACCAGGAGGCCTGACGTTATGTGCGAGTGAGCGGGAACCGGGGTTCGACCCTGAAGTGCCGGAACTCGCACATGGGAAAGTGACTGGGGAGATACCTGAACATAAACAGGAGGCCACCTCTCCCCCTAACACAAATCTTGCCCCCAAACCCAACCCAGCGGCAAGCCAGCCGGACGCCGGGAAAGCGGGACCCAGTCCCGCAAACCTGTGTGATGAGGCGGCGCCCAAGGTAAGGAGAGAGGGCAAGAATAAACGAACTGGGCGAAAGGCCCAATGTAAAGTTCAACCCCACCACAAGCAAGCTGGCAAATCGGACTCCGACTCAGACGAGGAACATCTGGTGATAGATGCATCAAGCACATCCCAGGATGCCGACTCTGAAGGCTCGGAGGGAGAGGAACCGTGCGAGCGCGTGGCGACCGAACCCGAGGTCCCAGCCACCCGGCCGGGAAACCAGGGCGACGGCTTCAGGGAGGCAAAAGGGAGGAAGAGGGGGAAGGGGAAAGGCAAAGTAGCCCAGCCCCTGAGCCGCAAGGCTCAGAAAGGCGGGGTACGTAAACCAAGTACCCAAGCCGATAGGAACACAGAAACATCTATCGGCCCAACCCAGCCTCAACACGCCACCAACACGAGGCAGGCTCGGCTGAGCCCACCTCAACCACCACCACCACGAACACAACCAAACACCCGTAAGGTGGCAACCCCCCCACCCCTTACGGTGTACACCAAGAATACCAAGTCACTAGAAGAGGAGCTCCTCAAAAAGCTAGCGCATGATCAGAGAAACTACTACTTCTCCAGGCCGAGAGTAGATGCGCACGAAGCAATCCGGCTGCATATGACTAGCTTTGAGAGCTATGAAATCGCTATCGAGGTGCTGAAACGGCTGAATATTAACTTTGTAAGAATATTGCCCAACAGCACTATGAAGCGATTCGTAGTGAGGACTCCCATTAACGGAAGTAATGCGGATGAAATCCAACTTGCCCTGAAGGCGCAGGATATCCCCGCATTCTCCGTGGTGCGAATGAGACCAGGAAATAGGCCTGCCAAGGGCAACCTTTTCCTAGTTGCCGTGGCGGATACCCCAGGAGCGGACAACATGCGGAAAATGAGGATGCTCGCGAACATGCTGGTGTCAGTCGAGCCGTACCGCCCCCCAGCCACTGGCCCCCAATGTGGAGTGTGTCAGAGGCATGGCCATCCAGGGGCGGGGTGCCGACTGGAGCCCAGGTGCCGCAGATGCGCCGCCTCCCACTTGTCTCGCGACTGCCCCCATGGCAACGACCCTGCGTACTCCAAGTGCGCAAACTGCGGGGAAAAACACGCGGCTAATTTCAGAAACTGTCCGAGCCGCAGGACACTCGAAGCCGTCAATCAAGGCAACGGGCTAAAGGGTAATAAGCGTGGCAACCCTAAAGCTCAAGCAGGCCCATCAGGCAAAGGCGCATCACGCAGAAATAAACCAGGCCAGTCAGGCAAAAAGGACCCTTCAGGTCCTGCAGGCCCCTCAGGCACCAAGGGCCAAGAACAAGGCCCTTCAGGCACACAGCGCCCATCAGGCATGAGAATATTAAATTTTAAACCCCTAAGGACGGTGGGTGAACACAACCCCGGGCCCTCAGCCCAACCAGCCCCCACCACCGTTCAAACCAAGAACTCCAATCTAGACAAAAAGAAGGCCCAGACCCAAGCAAGAAATCAAAGGCAGGCTAAGCCCACGCAAGCTCATCCCGAGCAGTCACAGGGCCCCGACCAGGCCAGCTCCACCCCCCGCAGTGAACCTGCCAATAGTAAACAGGCATTCGCACCACCGCCCCCAACGCCCGCCCCCTGCACCACATCAATCACAACACCTACACAAGAACAGGCACAGAAGCCAGAAGGGAAAATGGTAGTAAAGGCGTTCAGGGAAAGGATCGAAGAAATCCTGAAAACCTTCTTCCCGAACCTGAACCTCACGGCAGCCATAACCACTGGGGTTATGATGGCCAACATGCTACCATTCCCCTGGCTGAAGGACCTGATTAATGCCATTGCTGACCTCCTGACCCTAGATGGCTGAACAACCAAACGAGGACGATAATAATAACAATAATAATAATAACACGCAGGAGCTTCGAGTTCTAATATGGAACTGCCAGGGCGTCAGGTCTAGGAAATACGAACTCGAAGCCTTCCTAGCCGCGAACACTATACACGTAGCTCTCCTAACTGAAACCTTCCTCCCACCGGGGAAGAAGTTCACTATAAGAGGCTACAAAATACACAGAAGCGATAAGGCTAATAGAGTCGGAGGAGTGGCAGTTCTGGTAAGGAAGGACATCAAACATATGGAAATTGACTTACCAGAACTGGTCGAGCTGGAAGCGTGCGGAATTGCCATGCCAGTGCGAGGAACACTCGTCAATGTAATATCGGCATACTCCAGACCTAAACACCTTAACACACAAGATTTAGAATCGGTATTAAGACAAAATCGAAACACGATCCTAGGAGGCGACCTAAATTCGAAACACGCCAGCTGGGGGTGCCTGAAACCTAACGCAGACGGCGAAAGGCTGTACAACCACATGCTATCCCAGGACTATGTGGTAACAGCCCCCAGTGAACCCACATTCCTAGCACCAAACGAACAGGTCGACGACATATTGGACATCGCCCTACTGCGAAATATTCCTCAAAGACACACCATAAAGGTCATTAACGACCTAGGGTCGAGGCATCAACCAGTAATATTTACACTGGAAGCGAACCCCGAGGAATATGAGAATAACCCCAAGCGCCGACTCAACTATAAAGCAGCCAACTGGGGTAAATTCGAAAGAAAATTAGATTCACTCCTGCAGGGGACTGAGGACATACAAATAGTAAACCCAGCCCAAACGGATGAATCACTAAGAACACTCGTAAATGCGATCCAGGCAGCCACAACTGCGAGCATTCCGGTACACAAACCTAGACAAAACACCAACATTGAAATACCGGCCCACATTAAAGATCTAATACGCCAGCGCAACAGACACAAGCGCAACTGGGCCCGACACCACCGCGATGAAGACCGGATACGTAAAAACGAACTCAGGGTCGAAATCGAAACCGAAATAATGGAGTATAGGTCACGGATCTGGAATAACAAACTGAGTACATTCGACACAAATACCAGACCGGTGTGGAACTTAGCGAGATATTTCACGCGAGAACCACACGTGATCCCAACAATTAAGGGACCCAACGGACCAGTATACGAAAATCAAGACAAAGCAGAGGTGATAGCCGACTCACTCGAGGAGGCCTTTAAGCCCAATGACGAACCGTCGGACCCCGCCTTCACTAGGCAAACAGAGGCCAAGGTAGCGGAATTCCTAGCAAACGCACCTAAGCCCGAGGTTAAGAAGACTAATATCCACGAAATTAAGTGGATAATAGACCACCTTAACCCGAAGAAGGCACCCGGCCCAGACGAGATTCAAAATATAATAATCAAAAAGCTAACACCGAAAGCTCTCGCACTACTCACAAAAATATACAATGCAATGTTCCAGTTGCAGTATTATCCGGAACAGTGGAAAAAGGCGAGAATTCTTGTATTCGGCAAACCAGGCAAGGACAAATCTAACCCTAACAATTATAGGCCCATCAGTCTCCTGGACGCTCTCAGCAAAGTATTTGAGAAAATACTGCTGAAAAGGCTCATAGCACATATCAAGGAAAGAGGAATCATTCGAAACGAACAATTCGGTTTTAGAAACGGCCACTCCGCCCCGCAACTGCTTACCCGGGTCCTAGAACAAGCGACCATCGGACTAAACAAGCGGAGGGACACAGGCGCGGTATTCCTTGATATCCAGAAGGCATTCGATAAAGTCTGGCACGAAGGCCTATTAGCGAAATTAATAGACCTCGAATTCCACCCAGGGTACATAAGATTAATTAAATCATACCTGGAAGGCCGAGAGTTCCAAGTAGATGTTCACAACACACTGTCAAGCATGCGACCAATCAGGGCGGGCGTAGCCCAGGGGTCACTAATAGGGCCAATCCTGTTCATCCTATTTACGAATGACATGCCAACAGCGGAACTCACTACCACGCACCTCTACGCGGATGACACTGCTATCACAGTCCAACACTTTCAGTTAGCATCCGCCCGAAAGAGACTACAAGTAGCACTACGAACTCTCGAGCCCTGGCTAACCAAATGGCGCATCAAGGTCAACGTTGACAAATGCCAAGCTGTGATGTTCACTAGGAAGAACAGACGCACACGTATGCCAGCTAACATAAAACCGCTCAAACTATTTAATCGAGATATAGCATGGCACGACAAGGTCAAATATCTAGGAGTAGTCCTAGATAGAAAACTAACCATGCTATATCACATTAAAGACATCCAGCGGAAAACAAACGCACGACTGGCACAGCTCTATCCGATACTGAATAAAAGATCCAGTATTAACAAGCGAGTAGCAATAAACATGTACAAGGCCCTAATTAGGCCGATAATAACGTACGCAGCTCCCGCCTGGGGCTACACTGCTATGACAAACCTGGATAAGCTGGAACTAATACAAAACAAATGCATTCGAGCAGCGGCTAGACTCCCGTATGACACACCAATACGCCACCTACGCGCAATTGCGAAAGTCAGCTCGATAAGGCAACACATACGAAATCAAACACTCCGAATGTACAAGAAGTCATGGGGTAGTAAAGTCAACCCACTAGTCAGTGGAATAGGACGCTATGACGTCGATCTATACACCAAATACCCCACACCGAAACACATTCTGTTCAGGCACAGGGCCAGGAGGCCGGGGGCCCAAAACCGCCCTCGCTCTTAAACTGACACCAACTCACAATACCGCACCACTTAACACTATGCACACACACCGCAACACCTGTATATATGTGCATGCTTGTTTACAACATACATCCTTTACCTAGATTGTGTTATGTTATTACTATGTTTTAGCCAAGCGAGCGAGGATTGAGGAAAGTAATACATCACGACGAAGGCAACACAGCCATGAAAGAGACGATCCAATCCAACCTCGCCCCCACCAGCGACAAAGGAGTGGACGAAAAACCAACCCCTGCTAATACCACTAACTATTAATCTATTAATTGTAATTGTAATTGTACTTGTTCTACAGGACACGAGAGCGGAAAAGCGGCCCGCACTCTACAGAAGAAAGGTAATAATGTATATATAACAGGATGTGTGTATATTTGTGTATATATTTACAGAGACAAGTGTGTGACACCAACACCGCAAAGAAGGGACGTCATCAGGCGGGAAAGAAGATGCCCCTTACAACAAGTAAGGCTTGGCACTAATCCCCTTCTCCGTAAAAGGAGACTTGGCACCAGGGACTGCTGGCTGCTGGACCAAGGGACTAACCTGTGGCCCAAAGCCCAGACGCCAGCGGACCCGAGCCGCACCAGGCAGTGACAAGTAGGACTGATCCCCATAATAATTGACAAAGCTAGGTAAATGGTTATGATTGCATGACACATATTCCTAACTAACACAACCTCTGGTCTTTTTCCAGCCCACATCCTTGCATGTGCTATCAAAAGATGTCAGGTTTTACATGTAGGCTCTTTCTTCTTTCTGCCTATGTGGTTTTTCCCTGACCCTTCAATACCATACTTCAACACCATATACCTAACACAATCTCGCCTGGTAACGTGTCTGACATGGAAACAGGCAGATACTCCGTGTATCACTTCCCACTCTACCCAGCTATCTCTTTTCTACTTAGAAATTAATAGCATGTCGGAGGCCATGTAGATTGAGTCGATGGTCACGGCGGGGGAGCGGGCTACGGGGGCCCCCCGTAAAAAAAAAAAAAAAAAAAAAAAAAAAAATGCTCACTTGCCCACTTGCCCCGGTGTCCAGCTCCAGAATACACCCTACGTCGAGCACGGAGGCTACTCCTCTTGAAAATGTGCTTCGACCAGGTGGACTGAATTTCTGGCAGTACGAGGTTTCACCTCTGGTCACCGCTCCCTTACCTGTTTCCGCTGCCTATGTCCCGTAATTCTTTTACAAGCCATTTTCATTCCCTAACTTATGCAAGCTCCCTTAGTTTCGCTAGGTGGAATTTCTTCAATCAATTGAACTTGCTTTTTAGGAATTCAGGCACTTCAACAAACAAGGACTCTCTCAAGACATTTATGTTAGTGTGCCAGATAGTTTTCGACTATCAACGTGTCAATTCACAAAGACTATCTTTTCAAGATAGAAGTGTATATAAAGACTGTAAACCTGTACATATTGTATAAAGACAGACTTTTCTCAAGATTCAATATTCCTTTTTGCTTCAAAATAATTTTCAGTTATTTGTGTAAATATCATAAAGTGAAGCAATAAAAGTTGTGTTTGTAAATTTCAACCTTGGTTACAACACAACTCTATGGCGACGAGGTAAAAAAGCGTCACTACAATTCTTCGGCCCCAGTCGCCAACTCTATGGCGACGAGGTAAAAAGCAACAAACTACAATTCTTCGGTCCCAGTTGCCAACTCTATAGCGACGAGGTACACACGACACCAACACTACAATTCAACGGGCCCAGTTGTCAACTCTACGGCGACGTGCTAAACAACAACGACACTCCAACCAGTTCTGACACACAGCTTACTTTACTATTTCTTGCACGCATCTCGCACTGGCTACTGCGGAACAACTTGCTACGGTCTTCCACGCCTTACAGCAGCAACAACAACAGTTTATGCAACAACAACAGGCAGCATTAATTCAGGCTATTCAAGCTCTTTCTGTCTCTACACAGCCATCAGCTATTCCTCCGTTCTCTGCTTTTGATCCGGCTAAGGAAGAATGGTCAGTTTATTTAGCCCGCTTGCAACAGCATTTCATCTGCCATTCTGTCACGGATGATCAACGCCGCCGCGCACTATTTCTTAGTTCGGTTGGCAATGCTACGTGTGAATTACTACGTAAATTAAGTCCAGAAGAACACTTATCTGAGGTACCCTTCACGCAGCTCTTAGCCCGTCTCACGGAACACTATGCCAAAGCTCCTCACATAGTGGCTGCTCGCTATAAATTTTTTCAGAGCAGAAAGCAACCCCATCAGACACATACTGAATGGATAACTGAATTGCGTGGTCTAGCTAAACCCTGCCAGTTCATCTGCTCCAAGGACGGTTGTGGTTCATCCTACACTGATTCTCTCATTCGGGACATGATAATTTTACATACTCCTGAAGACAAAATACGTTTTGACGCTGTCAAGCAGAGTAACCCTTCTTTAGAAGACGTCCAGCGTATTGCTACGGTTTATGAGCTTACTACCAAGACTGCCGCAGCCATAGCTTCTCCACACGAAGTTGCACAAGTCTCGCCTCAAGCCCGCAAGTCCTCTGCTACAGTGCACCGTACGGATAAGGCGCTCTCCACCAAGCATTCTCGCCAGGTTCCCTCTCGTAATGCTACACGGAAGCCCAATTCTAAAAGCACCTCGAAACTCCTGCCTTCCTGCCGAGGTTGTTTCAAGCATCATGAACGTCGTGACTGTCGTTTTTTCAAAGCTACTTGTCAACGATGTAATAAACTTGGACACATTCAGACTGTCTGTCAAAGTTCGCTCCGCCCTGCTAAGACTACTGCAGCGCGCCGGAAGCATATACAGCCCCGCCAAGACATGGAAGTTGATCAGATCAATCTTATTCTTCCCACAAAGGATTCTCACAAAATCATCATTCCTCTCTCATTCTCTGATCGATCTGTCGATTTTCAATTAGACACTGGATCACCTGTCTCTATTATTAACCTGACTACCTACCACGACTTAGGTTCACCTGCATGCTCTCCAGCTGACATCCAGCTAGTGACATTTAACAAGAAGAAAATTGACATCAAAGGTCAAATTAAGCTTCAGGCTAGTTATAAAGGAATTCAGAAGGCCATTCCTCTTCTCGTAGTTAACAACTACACTGCATCAAACATTATGGGCATGGATCTATTTAACTTATTTGGTTTCCAGATACATGACAACATTAACGTCGTATCTACATTGCATCCTACTTCTGACGTTACCGCTCTCCTAGCGCAGTTTCCTGAAGTCTTCGACTCTCAGCTCGGAACAGCAAAAGACTATACAGCTCACATACAGCTGAAATCCGGAGCTAAGCCTCGCTTCCTCAAAGCACGTCCAGTACCCCTAGCACTTCAAGACCAGGTCACGAAAGAATTAGAAAGATGGATACAAACTGGAATTGTCGTACCAGTTACTTCTAGTCAATGGGCTACTCCACTCGTGGTAATCAAGAAACCTGATGGTAATGTTCGACTTTGTGGCGATTTTCGATCTACAGTCAACGCACAACTCGAAACCGATATCTTTCCTATTCCACGTCCAGAAGACTTATTCCGTCGTCTCTCTGGTGGACAATTCTTCTCTCGAGTTGATCTTAAAGAAGCATATCTCCAGCTACTTTTAGACGAAGAATCTAAGAAATTTCTCACTCTCAACACTCCTCTCGGACTGCTCCAGCTCCAGCGGCTCCCATTCGGTGTTTCATCCTCAGCGGCTATTTTTCAGCGCTATTTGGCTCAACTCACCGCCTCAATTCCCGGTTGTGCTAACTACCTGGATGATATTATTGTTACTGGAAAAGATCATCAGGAACATCTAACCAATCTCCGACTTCTTCTCCAGAAATTGAAAGACAATGGTCTACGAGCGAATCTCGCTAAATGTACCTTCTTTCAGCCTCAAGTTCACTACCTCGGACATATACTTGATAAGAATGGAATTCGTCCTAGTATACAGAATGTCTCCGCGATAGTAAACATGCCAGCACCTCAGAACCTCAAGCAGCTTCAGTCCTTCATAGGAAAAGCGAACTATTATAATAAGTTCATTCCACGCTTCGCTACAGTAGCAGCTCCATTAAACGCTCTACGTAAAAAAGGTGTTAAGTTTCAGTGGACTCCGCAATGCCAACAGGCATGGAAAACAATCAACAACGCCTTAATTCCAGCTATACAACTCACTCATTTTCAGCCCGACAAGATCATCACGCTAGCTACTGACGCTTCAGACTACGGTGTCGGTGCCGTTCTCTCCCAGAAGGATCGTCATGGACAAGAACGCCCCATCGCCTTCGCTTCGAAAACACTTAATGACCATCAACGTCGATACTCACAGATAGAGAAAGAAGCTTTAGCCATCATCTTTGGTATTCGCCGTTTCAATGAATATCTTTATGGCAACCATTTCCTGATCATTACCGATCATAAGCCTCTCGTACACTTATTCCATCCTGGTAATAGGATCCCAGAGAATTCCCTCAGAAAGCTTCAAAGATGGTCCATGTTCCTTTCTGATTATTCCTATCAGATTGTATATCGAGCCACATCCCAGCATTGTAATGCTGATGCCCTCTCCCGCTTACCCGTTGGTCCTGATACTGCCTTCGATTCTCAAGAATCTGAATGTCTTCAGTTGGACATAGAACTTGAAGATACTGTATCCAGTTTTCCTATTGATGCTACCTGCATAGCTAAAGCTACGGATAAGGACAGTACACTTGCTACTGTACGTACTTACATCCGCAACGGTTGGCCTCTTCAGAGCACACTTCCTGCCCACCTGGCACCTTATCATCGTATGCAGCATCGTCTCACGACTCGTGCCGGAGTCGTACTACTAGAAGCAGGCACCATCTTCCGAGTGGTTATCCCACTTAGCCTACAGAAACAAGTTCTCGAATTATTACACCAAAGCCATTGGGGTATATCCAGAACAAAGCAACTCGCCCGTCAACACTGCTACTGGCCCGGTATTGATGCCGCCATCGAAAAGCTAATACGTCATTGTGAGCAATGTCAAACGAATCAGAACGCCCCGTCTTCTGATCTTGCTTCATGGCCTCCTGCTACTACTCCATGGGAACGAGTTCACATCGATTTCGCAGGTCCTTTCCTCAATTCCATGTGGTTAATAGTCATCGATTCACTGTCAAACTTTCCATATGTCGTGGATATGCATTCGACTACTACAACCGAAGCCACCATTCGTGCTCTCCAGAAAATCTTTACTACAGAAGGTTTACCGCAAGTACTCATTTCAGACAACGGACCTCAATTTACAGCTACTGCTTTTCAGAACTTTTGTACACATAATGGCATTCGTCATATCCTAGCACCACCTTTTCACCCTCAATCTAATGGTGAAGCTGAACGCTTCGTACAAACATTTAAAAGAAGTATGAAGAAAGCTGTCTCTTCAGGCTTAACTAAAGACCAAGCCTTGCTCCAACTCTTAAACACCTACAGAACTCTACCCGGCGCTGATAATATCACTCCTGCACAGAAGCTCCATGGACGACCTCACAGAACTTTACTTTCTCTGTTACAGCCTCTTCCGGCCCAGCATAAGACCTCACCAACGAAGTTCTCCCTCAACGACAAGGTCTACACCAGGACATTCAAATCCAACCCACTCTGGATACCTGGAGTCATCTGCAGATCTTTGGGTCATCGTCTCTACGAGATACAGACTACGGAGAAACGTATCTGCCGCCATCAAGATCAGATACGTCTGCGCTACCGCCCCTGTCCAGCTATTGATGCTATTGCTAAACCAGATAAATCTATTGCTGAAAGAGCTTTAGATCATTTAATAACAATGGGTTCCTTTCAGGACGAGACAGCGCCACTCCGCCCAGTTCCAGCTCCGGACAATACAACAGAGACATCAGCAGCTCCGCCCCAGCATCGCAGTCGCCGCCAGCGCCGCCGCCGTTTCACGCCGTACCGGCGTATTTAGGAGGGGAGGGTGTTGTATGTCCGGCGCTCCCGTCTCACTCCGCCAGCCAGCTGCACGCGCGCCTGTGTATCATTCTGCTAGCTTCGACGCGCAGCCCTCAGTGCGCGTGCCTGACCATCGAGTGTACTATAAATAGGAGCTCCCGGCCTGCTCACTTGCCCACTTGCCCCGGTGTCCAGCTCCAGAATACACCCTACGTCGAGCACGGAGGCTACTCCTCTTGAAAATGTGCTTCGACCAGGTGGACTGAATTTCTGGCAGTACGAGGTTTCACCTCTGGTCACCGCTCCCTTACCTGTTTCCGCTGCCTATGTCCCGTAATTCTTTTACAAGCCATTTTCATTCCCTAACTTATGCAAGCTCCCTTAGTTTCGCTAGGTGGAATTTCTTCAATCAATTGAACTTGCTTTTTAGGAATTCAGGCACTTCAACAAACAAGGACTCTCTCAAGACATTTATGTTAGTGTGCCAGATAGTTTTCGACTATCAACGTGTCAATTCACAAAGACTATCTTTTCAAGATAGAAGTGTATATAAAGACTGTAAACCTGTACATATTGTATAAAGACAGACTTTTCTCAAGATTCAATATTCCTTTTTGCTTCAAAATAATTTTCAGTTATTTGTGTAAATATCATAAAGTGAAGCAATAAAAGTTGTGTTTGTAAATTTCAACCTTGGTTACAACACCCACTTCTCCTCCAGGCGAATGCCGGGATGGTACCTAACTTAAGGCCACGGCCGCCCGCTTCCTTCCCTCTTCCTTGCCTATCCCTTCCAATCTTCCCATCCCTCCACAAGGCCCCTGTTCAGCATAGCAGGTGAGGCCGCCTGGGCGAGGTACTGGTCATACTCCCCAGTTGGATACCCCGACCAAGAGTCTGAAGCTCCAGGACACTGCCCTTGAGGCGGTAGAGGTGGGATCCCTCGCTAAGTCCGAGGGAAAAACCGAACCTGGAGGGTAAACAGATGATGATGATGATGATGACATTAGAGTTTACTTACAGCAAGCCAACCTGGCGCCAAGGCGACATAGTAATCCTTAAACCACCTTGGAATTAGTGCTGTGATTTTTTAGGAATACAGCGGGGCTGTGTGGCTCGCATGGTAGAGCACTGATTTTCTGAGCCTATGTTGGTGGGTTCGATCACGGCTCAATCCGGTGGTATTTGAAGGTCCTCAAATACGCCAGTCTCGTATCGGTAGACTTTACGCGCACGTAAAAGAATTCTTGCGGGGTGAAGCTCCGACACTTAGAGCCTCCAAAAGCCGTAAAAGAGTAGCCTAGTCAGTGGGGCGTAAAACCAAGAGTTTTATTCCTATTCTTCTTTATTATTATCATCATCATCATCATCATCATCATCATCATCTGTTTTACCCTCCAGGTTCGGTTTTTCCCTCGTACTTAGCGAGGGATCCCACCTCTACCGCCTCAAGGGCAGTGTCCTGGAGCTTCAGACTCTTGGTCGGGGGATCCAACTGGGGAGTATGACCAGTACCTCGCCCAGGCGGCCTCACCTGCTATGCTGAACAGGGGCCTTGTGGAGGGATGGGAAGATTGGAAGGGATAGGCAAGGAAGAGGGAAGGAAGCGGGCGGCCGTGGCCTTAAGTTAGGTACCATCCCGGCATTCGCCTGGAGGAGAAGTGGGAAACCACGGAAAACCACTTCCAGGATGGCTGAGGTGGGAATCGAACCCACCTCTACTCAGTTGACCTCCCGAGACTGAGTGGACCCCGTTCCAGCCCTCGTACCACTTTTCAAATTTCGTGGCAGAGCCGGGAATCGAACCCGGTCCTCCGGGGGTGGCAGGTAATCACGCTAACCACTACACCACAGAGGCGGACTATTATTATTATTATTATTATTATTATTATTATTAATATTATTATTATTGATACGGTATTTCCATTGTTTACAGAGGTGTAAGAAGGTGCCGAGGAGAATGGGTGGACACAGAAAAGATCAGAGCATAAATTAAACCAATAAATTTTGAAATTTTCTTTCTTTATTTTTGCCAACGGCCGTAGCCGTGTTGAAACACCGGATCCCGTGAGATTTCCGAAGTTAAGCAACATTGGGCGTGGTCAGGAGTTGGATGGGTTGCCACGCGCTGTTGGTGGGGAGTAAGGGAATGGAGGAGCGGAAAGGAACTGGCCACCCTACCGCACGTAAACTCCGGCTCAGGAAAACCTCTGCGGAGGTTCGGACCTGCCTTCGGGCAGAATAACCCTTACCTACTTTATTTTTCTGAGTTTAAAATTTGATAAATCATCTGAATAAGCAACAACAATAATATTAAGATGAGCTCGTCAGCTCGAACAATACCAATGACTTCAAATCGAAAAATCAGGTACAATAGAGAAGATTATCGATACAATAATTTACAAGATAAGAGCATCGGTAGCTCTAAAAGTACACTATTGTCAAATCGTACTGTATTTGCTATTTGCTTTACGTCGCACCGACACAGATAGGTCTTATGGCGACAATGGGATGGGAAAGGCCTAGGAAGTGGAAGGAAGCGGCCGTGGCCTTAATTAAGGTACAGCCCCGGCATTCGCCTGGTGTGAAAATGGGAAACCACGGAAAACCATCTTCAGGGCTGTCGACAGTGGGGTTCGAACCCACGATCTTCCGATTGCTGGATACTGGCCGCACCTAAGCGACTGCAGCTATCGAGCTCGGTAAAATCGTATTTGCTCCGCTCACTTACACCCTAGGAGACTGAGCTCCAAAATTTTACGAAGGTCCAAACTCTCAGAGGTACACACTTCTTGCAAAATTTACACTAGATAAATTTCAAAAGCAGTATTTACACATTCGTCTATAAATAATGACAGTTTAAACAGGGGGCAATAAGTGCCCATTCTAAATGGCCTAAATGTACAAAAGAAAAGGTTTAAGACGATCGGCCATGAACAAAACGCTAGGAGGAGAAACACTTGTACTCCTTTTGAAAGACTTAAAATCCTACGTGGGTTTATGGCCCAAAGTTGCAGAGGCTAATCCTAGGTGCAAAATATTAAGTTCGAAAATAGTGTTAAGAATTTAGAGTTTTAGGAAATCATCGTCCCCCCTATAGCAAGTTGAATGGGAATTAATAAAGGATGAACATTCTTTATTCCCAAGTTACATATTTCCCAGTAGGAATTTGAACAAATTCTTCTTCAGACTTGCCTGAATATTTACATTTACAAGGTGATATTAAACTTGAGAATTTTGCATTAAGAAAGAAGTTAACAAAGATGTTCGCCATATTGAGGGACTATGGAATTAAGGGTAGATTATTAAAATCAATCAAAGGCATTTATGTTGACAATTGGGCTGCAGTAAGAATTGATGGTAAAATGATTTCTTGGTTCGGGGTACTTACAGGGGTTAGACAAGGCTGTAATCTTTCACCTTTACTGTTCGTAGTTTACATGGATCATTTGCTGAAAATTATAAAGTGGCAGGGAGGGATTCAATTAGGTAGAAATTTAGTAAACAGTCTTGCCTATATTGACTACTTGGTTTTAATGGCAGATTGTGCCGAAAGCCTGCAGCCTAATACCTTGGAACTTGAAAATAGATGCAATGAGTATGGTATGAACATTAGCCTCTCGAAGACTAAATTGATGTCAGTAGGTAAGAAATTCAACAGAAGTGAATGTCAGATTGGTGATAAAAAGCTGGAACAGGTAGATAATTTTAAGTATTCAGGTTGTGTGTTTTCTCCCAGGATGGCAATTAGTGAGATTGAATCAAGGTGAGTAAGGCTAATGCAGTGACCTCGCAGTTGCGATCGGGGTAGGAACACTTGCACGGAGTGACACTTGCACGGAGTGACATTTGTATGGAGTGACATTTGCATGGAGACTTTCACTCTACCTGATGAGTCAGAAGTAGGATGGTCATACTAACATAAATTTTGGATACCTAATCTAATTTGATAGGTACCTTGACCAAGATGCACATAAATACTGGCCTATCCTGGAAATCCAATACCACACGCTTAAATGCTTCAACTTGTAAGAAAATGACTCAAAAAGTATAAAATAGTCTTCGGCTCGCCAGGTACAGCTCTTTTTGATTTGACTCCCGTAGGCGACCTGCGGGTCCTACACCCAGCTCCCGTGCCAGCCGAATGAACCCAGAACCCATTATGGTTAAACTTCTCGACCCTGCCGGGAATCGAACCCGGGACCCTTGTGACCAGAGGCCAGCACGCTAACCATTTAGATATGGAGCCAGACAATAAACTCCATAAAATGACCACATAATGACTTACAACTTTATAAAATGATCTAATAATACAAAATAGTGAAAAAAGACAAAAATGATCTAATAAATTAGCATTTATTTTTTGTTGCTATTTGTTTAACTTCGCACTAACACATCGAAAGTTTTCGGCGACGGAAGGGTGGGAGATTGGGAAGGTAGCGGCCGTGGCCTTCATTAAGGTACAGTCCCAGCATCTGCCTGGTGTGAAAATGGGAAACCACGGAAAACCATCTTCAGGGCTGCCGACAGTGGGGTTCGAACCCACTATCTCCCGAATGCAAGCTCAAAGCTGCGCGACCCTAATTGCACGGCTACTTTCTCGGTAATTAGCATTTCTACAATGTGGGAACTATGATAAGGATTTCTATGCAAGTTAGCAATGTCTATTTAGAACCAATTAAAATATGGCATGTCATCAAAATCCTACCTCTGGTAATCACGATAGTGAATTTAAATGCAATTTATACTTAACTGTAATTGTATAAATGCCGGCCCCATGATGTAGGAGTAGCGTGCCTGCCTCTTACCCGGAAGCCCGGGTTCGATTCCCGGCCAGGTCAGGGATTTTTACCTGAATCTGAGGGCTGGTTCGAGGTAATTAAATTAGAATTGAGGAGCTATCTGATGGCGAGATAGCGGCGCTTGTGTAGAGAGCCAAGAATAACTACCGTGAGGATTCGTCGTGCTGACCACACGTCACCTCGTAATCTGCAAGCCTTCGGGCTGAGCAGCGTTCACTTGGTAGACCAACGCCCTTCACGGGCTGTTGCGCCATGGGCTTTGCTTTTCTGGTTAATTTTATACATTGTAAGATACATTTAGCGTCGTTTCCAGGGAAAACCACGGGGAGGTAGTCTCCTTGCGTTCCCTAATATATATATATTTTTTAGTTTATGCAATTTCTTCAAGTTTTTATTTTTTAAATGCTGATTCAAATATGATTCAGAATATTTATATATTTGCAATATTTACATGATTTACAAATCCTGTTATATTCCAGGGTAGTTTCACTGCAGTTTCTGAGCGTAAGCAACACAAACTAGGAATGATCTTAGTTTGCCATCAACTTCAAGTCTTTTTAAGGCCTTTGAAATCCTCTCATCGATCACTGCTGATTTCTTTCTTCTCTTCCCATCGATATTCAAAACTATCCTGTCAGATTGGTGAC
Source organism: Anabrus simplex (assembly GCF_040414725.1). NCBI lineage: Eukaryota > Metazoa > Arthropoda > Insecta > Orthoptera > Tettigoniidae > Anabrus > Anabrus simplex. The sequence goes on from NC_090265.1 coordinate 315,481,742, forward strand.
CGTAGTACTCTGCGTCATCTCAAAGAGTCTTGATCAGCGAATATACATTCGGGTGCGCTCTCGAAATTAAACTGTTTATCTTTGGTTCCAGCCTTCAGAAACGTTATTGGTCCGATGCCGCCTTCCACAACAGTTCCACATATTCCTTGGCATATGCTCGTTAAGCAGCCATTGATCGACGACATAGTCGTAAAACACCTGTAGATTCTGATTTTCAGGCGTGCTTTCCTGAATACATAGCCAACCATCATCAATCATTTCTAGGGGAATCTGCGCTAGTGCTGAACACATTCGAATATGAAGTCTAATTTCTTCATTTTTCCTGTATGCAGTAACAAGGCCACAATCCTGTACTTTCCTCCATAGACACTGATTAAAATGATAGTTGCAACCAAAAATCTCAGCTTGAGGAAACAGCGTTTTAGCTGATTGGACGATGGCGATTTCATAGTCCATAACAATTGTCACAGGGTTCCATCCTGGTACGTTGTTTTTAACAGCTTCGAAGAAACGAGCATATTTTTTCCGTTTCTTGTTTGGTAACAGCGCGTAGACAGCTGGTATCGTGTTGGTTCCTTCCCCAGAACTTCCAAGATCGGCGTGGATGATAAATAGCTGCCCAGACTGCTTGCTTGAACTTTTGAAGGTCTTGTCAACAAAGAATGAAGAGCAACTTGATAAAGCACATCTTCCTTTCTCGCTGGCAAACACTAATATCCTGTCTTTAGGCCCCCTGTTGTCGTCTTCAAGTAGGAAGTTTCCACCGTCGTTCATTGCTATGTGTCTTTCCTGTATTATTACACCTCCAGAATCGATCAGGTGTTTTGTAGGTGCCATTCTTTTCCGTCAGATGCGATGTAATGATTGTTTGGCACTTCTATGTGATGGCAGCGATGTCACAAGGTCATACATAGCCTCTATTGAAGAGCTGGCCTATTTCTTCGGTGTAAATTGTTGAAATCATACTGTGTGTTACACCCTTCCGGGCTTCGAATGGATGACCCACGCATAAGAATGCCTCCACGTAACGGGGTAAACACCCACGGATGAGATTTGATTGAAGAGCGGGTCGAATTGCTTAACGAGCTTCGAACCGCTCCCCTTCCTACTTTCTGTGCCGGCCCGGCAGCCTGAGCACTTGGGGGAGTGGTACGTTCGAAAGAAAAAAAACTAATACTTAAGATGGAGCCTTATGTCTATAATATGAAAGTAGGATCTCTGGGTTCAAATGCCTATTGGATACTGCTTAGCACTGCTACAAATGACAAGAATCATAAAATAGGGTTACGAATACGAATTTATTCAAATATGACAATTTAAAGAAGTTGACACAGCTCTATACAATGACTCTCCACATATGGGAGGAAAAGAAAATAATAATCACTTTAAAATACGAATCGCCCATGGGCGTCGTCTGCATAACGGTCTGATTGAGGTTTTGCGAGTTGCTATCGTTCATTTTTCCTCATTAGTTCAGACCGTTCATGAAATTTTTATATCATTCTGTCGATCACACCGTGAGATGACCTGATGTCCCTATTCACATATTACTTGTTGTTCTTAGCACGAACATAACCGGGGCCTACGCTACATCATTATCAAATTAAAAGAAACATTTACATGATACACAAACAAACACACATACCATTTAGCTAAACCCCGGACTCCTCATCTATCACCAAGACCACACAACGTGCATATAGGTTCTGTTTGAACTCAAAAGTATATGCACATAATTACGAAACATACACTGATATATGGATATATACACTTCATACACCAAGGAGAGCCATTCCTAGAAAGAACAGCATGGTTATCAATGTCTCCGGCCCAAAGCGCACGCCTGGAGCAGCTCGCTCAAGGGCGCCATCATAATCTGGAGTCGAACTGGCCGACTCCCGACCGAGAGGTACTGTGGGTTTCTGTAGATCCCTAGAATAGCTATAATCTCATATCACCGGATATCTGGGGGAGATCCCTACTCATTTATTAAATACCTTTTAAAAATCACCGTGATATTATCATTATACAAGTATTCTTAGCTAAGCCATTTAAACCAACCGAGGGGCGCGTGGAGAGCCAGGGCTCCCAGCTCTTAATACAATGGGACGCGGGATCCTTCTGTCACGAGGGCGAGAGCCAGACATTCACAAAAAAAACAAGGAAGGGCGGTCATTCACTTCGCACGGCCATTTCTCATTCATCGGCCACGCCAGATTCTTCTCTCCCTCACACGTCCACCCTCTCGTCTCGGGGGCACATATCCATGGCCCACTTCATTTGTTTATTCATATTATCGTGGAATTCCCCATGAAATACTCTTTTATTCTCTCTCATTATTATCGCTGAGCGCCGACTGTGGGCGCGATCACTTTTAACTCATTTCATCGTAAATTACTCGGGCATTCGGCCCTCTCACTACGTCTCATATCGCGTATCTTCTTTCCTTGGGCATATGGCTCTCATGACCCCTCGTTCCTGCCACAGGAACTATACTTATATTTAAATCTTCTGACCAAAGATTAGAGACTCCTGCCTCTGGGCCTCACCCCGGCTATAGATAAAAAAAACACTCCAAACCATACTGGCCAATTACTCAAAAATCACGGGAGACTTGCACATGGTTCCTCACACCTCCCTAAATAGCACAACATATACCTCTCTCGGTCGGGATTTCTTCTTTCTTGCTGTACATGCACTAATTATATGTGTAAGCTAGGCATGCATTGTCTGACTGACCCATGAGTTTCCCCGGCATATACGACAGCCACGTGGGACAGTAACTACCAACATTTTGACATGGTTTTCCCTGCTCGCCAGCACTATTGTTCCAACCACCCCTATGGGAAACTCAAATATTATCCTAATCTTGTTCCCATATTTGCTAGGACATTCTACATATTACTAGAAATATAACCCTCACGATACGCTAATCATTAAGAAAAAATGAGTCGTCCGGGAATTTAGCTCCCTTGAATTTACTTCAACTATCTAAAGATCAATAAAATTTCCATATAGGACATGCATTATCTTACAACATTTTGATATTTACAAAGAAAGCTAATCCTATCCCCCGGTTATATCATGCTTAGAAATTAAATTTGGACATCACTCATCTGTTTGGTGGCCGTTGTTTCTCCTTCCACGGGAGACCCATGGTGAAGTTCTTAGTGCTCCATGACCACGCGGTTGGTGGCGGGCGTGCAGTCCTTCATCCCTGGTCCATACAAGTCCGACATCCTGGGGAACTCGTTCACAGCTGAAATCTTACAGTAATCCAAATGGGTGACACTTTACACTCGTCACACGGCCTCTATTTCCAGAGTTTACACCACGAATAAGACGGTCATTCAAATCACGGCGGGCGCGTTCACAGCAGGGATCGGGTGGCCCACGAGACTCGAGCCCCCCTGAATCAAAGTAACACTTTGGGTGATACCAAATTATGAATTTCACTGACTTATTAAGGCCGGCACTGTCTCAGCGGTATTCTGCTACTTGTTTGTAAATTATGCTCGCGGGTTAACTAGTTTGACACGCAGCACAGAAACAATTCACCTAGGCTCGTTTGGCCTCCCGTTCACTTCACAAAGGCGTGCTGGACACAATAGCACTTTCAGTAAGCGGTCGAGCGTTTCTGACTGTAAACTGGAGCACCGCGGGACATAGCGTCCGTCTCAACGACCCGCAAAGAACAACTGTCCTCTGTGATGGCCTGCCCGGCCTATATTATCTTGCCCGCCGGAAGCTTGGGGGCGTCAACGTTCACGGTTCATTAAGAACAAGAGCTCCTTTCATACCAAGAATTGAAGATATTTAAATAGTGCATCTTATGGCCCTCTGTCTCCTCTTTCATTTGAGCAAGGCGTGCTGGACCTACGATCGGCAGTTTTTATGTAATTTGCTTCCCGCCTTTGAATAATTCATAGCGTCCTTTGGAGGGTGGAGTCATCTTTTAAGCGCGACTCTTAGCTTGGGTGACGCTCTTGTATTCACATGTGTTAGCGATATGTCACCTCTGGACAGCTGGTGACCTCATTTCTTCCCCTGAATAAGTTATTACATATTTTTAGTCTGGGAACCGCAGAAAATTCCGCTCTATTCAATGGTGCGTCTCACATAATTTTCCTATGTCTGGATCAAAAATATCATCCCATTTTTACGCGCCAAAATCCGACGTTGGCACCCATGACACGTGCATAAAAAACCGGAAGTTCCTTATGTTAGTTTGGAACTCTGGGAAGCTAAGCCACACCTCGGGGCGTATCTGACTACTCCAGCATCGCGTCCCCTTCTATCTCTCTCTGCAAGTTGAGAGCGTATTTCCGCGGGGGCTTGGCTCTTGCTCTGCCTCCCCTTTGTTTTACAGGTGCTCTATCGCGGGTTCCGTTCTGGCCGGACGCCGCTCGATCCCCTTCGCCCATACTGCTACCAATGACGCGACCTTTAGGAGTAAATTTAATGGAGTAGAAAGGCCCATATCATTCCCATGAGCTGTACAGGACACTGTACGGTTTCAGTGTTTCCCTCGCACGTTTTTTTTTTTTTTTTGTATTTGCTACACTTTTTTTCACTTCATTCGCCGCGTCGTGTGGAATGCAAACATGACTTGTCTCGCCTAAAACTGTATTATCTTTCGTTAGCATTCTTTCTTTACATTTACTTTTCTTGAAATATACGCACCGCCAATAAGTCATTTGATCTTTATTGGTATAGCCTACAATATACTGATGTCCGTTGTATCAATAAAGGCTTTCCCTTGTGGTTTCAGTGAACTCCATAGCTGCAGAGCAATTATCACCAGTTCGGCACGTAACACTGGTTGTCACCCAGGTATCAACTGTAGCAATGAACTCCTCTTACCGGGTGGGCCATGCCCTCCCCTGTTTCTCCATTCCAACCCTCCTTGGGCCTCCGTGCAAGTGTCACTGTTTGAAATAGCCGTGCTTAGTCATTTCCGGGAATTTTTGGCTTTCCGTGCAAGTGTCAACACATTCCATCTCCGTGCAAGTGTCACTCCGTGCAAGTGTCACAACTTCGTTGCGATCAACAGTGTTCTGTAAGAAGGAAGTCAGCTTCTGGACGAAACTATCTTTACATCGGTTCGTTTCCAGACCAAATTTGCTTTACGGGAGCGAAAGCTGGGTGGATTCAGGATATCTTATTCATAAGTTAGAAGTAACAGGCATGAAAGTAGCGAGAATGATTGCTGTACAAACAGGTGAGAACAATGGCAGCAGGGTACACGGAAGGAGGAGATAAATGCTAAGTTAGGAGTAAACTGGATGGATGAAGCTGTACGCATAAACCGGCTTCGGTTGTAGGGTCATGTGAGGCGAATGGAGGAGGATAGGTTACCTAGGGGAATAATGGACTCTGTTATGGAGGGTAAGAGGAGTAGAGGGAGACAAAGACGACGATGGTTAGACTCGGTTTCTAACGATTTAAAGGTAAGAGTTATAGAACTAAATGAGGCCACAGCATTATTTGCAAATAGAGGATTGTGGCGACGTTAAGTAAATTCACAGAGGCTTGCAGACTGAACGCTGAAATGTATGTATAAGAAGTTTGAAACCTTCCCCTCAAGTTAACTGCCTGGAGCTATTACACGTTAAGAGATGTCTGCCATTACCTTGAGTTGCTGGGCCTTCCGACGACGGAAAGGCTGCCCCTGCCCCTACTGCGCCGTACACACACAGCGATGAAGATGACAATACGGCCCTAAAGCGCCCAGCTTGTATAGCTAGAACCCTGCACGGATGCGGATATCCGCGACGTTAGTGTCTTGGCGGATACAAACTGTGTGGCAGTGCGGATAATTTTGCTGATAATTTCTAAATAATGACGTTTATTGATTTTCACTCAGGTATACTCTTGTTTTTGCTTGTGGTTAAGCGACCTTTGACACTGGTATGGGAGAACAGTGATATATAAAGAGCCTTGAGACCATAAAACTGCAAATCTGACCTAATCCTAACTGACTCTTGCCAGGAATTAATGGAAGGAAGAAACAAAGGTCAATACGTCGATAGTTGTCGCAAGAGAAAATATCTCATAAACCTGCGACTGTAGGGGTTCTGGTGCCATGTGTCAGACCTGTTGTATTATGTTAACAGATCTATCTGTTTCAATGCCTTGGGTGTAATATACTGCAGTCAAATATTTAAACTATCCGCGGATAACCATTTTGCGGATGTGGATAACCATTCCCGGGTGCGGATTAAGGAAGTGTGCATGCGGATATTATGTTGTATATCCGCACTGGCCTCTATGTATAGCAACTCTGTGGGGAAAGTTCAAGAACTCTCTTGACCTAGGCAGAATGCCTGTACACACCCACAATTTCAACTGGCAAGAAAAATATACACAAAAATCCCTAATTGGTCAATGACTTAAGGAAGAAGGAAGCCTTAGTAGTACTGACAACCTCAGCGCATCAACAAAAATTGCAAACACTTAAGGTTTGAAAATTTCCTTAAAAATTAATTTTCCGTCCTCCCACTAGAGGAGGCACATAGGTTGATAGTAGAGTCATCTAACGATTAAAGACCCAAGTAACTTCAGATACATAGTTTAGGATTCACAACACAGGTGGCCTCCCAGAAGGCGCAAAGTTCAAGTGGACGGAGAAGGTGTACCCCCGGTTCAATTATTATTATTATTATTATTATTATTATTATTATTATTATTATTATTATTATTATTATTATTATTATTATTATTATTATTATTATTATTATTATTATTATTATTATTACGGGGTTACCCGTGGAGCAGAAAGAGGTTAAAGAAGGTGCCGGGGTGAATATGTTGTGGCTACTCCGACCACTACTATTATACCTTCATATATTCCACATAATATACATAACATTTGTTTGAGCGCCAGTTGCTTTTTTAAGAAAAACAACAAAATTCGGTAGAGCATACCTCTTATATCAATTATCTCAAGGCGTGAGGTGATAAACTCACATATCTGGCAATATACAGGGATATGGATCAGGACAATATTAAATTACTGTTGCATTTCCACAATTGAGGATTGTACACGGAACTGGAATCACTTATTATAATTAAAAATAAAACTGAGTTTATGACTATAATTTACGTCACAATGAACAATCATTGACGTCTTTTAATTTAACAACAGAAATATATCGTGAGATTTGCGGTACAAAGAAAAGGAATATTTAATCTAAACAAAAAAAAAACTATTGGCATGAACTTGACGTGAGATGTGATATCGCCGCTGATTACACTCTTCTTCATGTTATGAATGCATAACATGTCTGATGCTTTAATTACCTGTTGTCTGCATACACCGCTGTTGAACTTGAAAATTCTTGGGAAAACCTGTGAGCTGAAGTCGGGAGCCGTCTGTTGTTATCTTCTTATATAACAAGGAGTTGGTCTACATACCATGTACACGTGTAGGGAGCTCCAATGTAATTACGTCCACTCAATATATTTTAAATAATTGGAAAATATTATTGAAACATCTTGTGAAGTCCATCCTCACAAGAAGATGATGTTTCTTTAACAGCATAGTACCCGTCTCTGCTCGGATACAAGCACCACTTGTAGACTTCCTCGATGATTACCTCTTCAAACACAACTCTTAGCTCTGACCATCACACTAAGACCACTTCTTCCATTTGATACATCTGACTGTTACATATGATCTGCACGATATCAACTGCTTATGAACTGAGAGATATGAACTGCGTACTATGAACTGAAGAAGAACAGAATACTATGAACTGAGTGATATCATCTGAATCTCTCACTACCGTTGCCTCGACTTCATACAACCTCGCGATGACGACTCATCTCCCCACTCACTGTTCATCCCTTCCACTTCCACATACAGTAGCTGGCGAATACTGACACTTGGTCGCAATCACGTGTCCACGCACTGATGTCATCAGTCATGTGTCGTCTAAGCGTACCCAAGCGGTCCGAGAATGACTATACCGAATGCGTCACCGGGAAATCTCCTTGTACACAACATTCCCAGTTAAACATAGCCTCGATTGCAAAATACTATGCCAGCTCATCTAGCCAAAGTTACAAGCCACAGCATGACAATATGAAACCAACAAATCTCACTTACTACAATACAGAATAATTACAAACATATTCACTTAACCTATGATGAAATACAATAATATACGTGATACCTAATTATTACAGTCTAATTGATGAGAAACAGAATATATAAAATCTAATGAATCGGGTTAATAATAATAATAATAATAATAATAATAATAATAATAAATACAGAATGGAGTCTGTAACCCTGTTGTACGGTTACAATGTTTATTTTCTGGCCAGGGAAGCATTGGAGAAGACACCAAAGCCTCAAAGTCATTACGAAGTTCCATTATTATTAAAAAACAAACAAATGCAAAGACATCTCCGTACGGGCCATGAAGACCCTTGAAGGAGTGGAAGGTAAAGACTTCTACTATCCGGAACCTCGGCACTTGATGGGGTGGAGTGGTTAGCTCTACACCCGGCCACTTTTGCCCTCAGGAATTAACCTGGTACTCATTTTTGGTGCATGCTGAATGAACCTGACGGTCATGTGCACCTCCGGAAGTGGAAATCTCGTTTCTTAAATTGTTCGACTTCTTGACGGGGAATCGGACCCACGTTCTTCCGGGTGAACCGAGCACGCCTCTACCTCCTCGACCATGCAGCTCCTCCATTATTATTTTACCCTGGCTAAATTGAATTCATCACTGAAAATAATAATAATAATAATAATAATAATAATAATAATAATAATAATAATAATGCTATTTGCTTCACGTCCCACTAACTACTCTCTTACTGTTTTCGGAGACGCCGAGGTGCCGGAATTGAGTCCCGCAGGAGTTCTTTTACGTGCCATTAAATCTACCGACACGAGGCTGACGTATTTGAGCACCTTCAAATACCACCGGACTGAGCCAGGATCGAGCCTGCCATGTTGGGGTCAGAAGGCCAGCGCCTCAACCGTCTGAGCCACTCAGCCCGGCCATCACTGAAAGTAACTCTCAGATATTTTATCGTTTCATTAGGTTCAATTCCTCTCACTGAAAATACAGAATCTAGTATTAGGTCCTTTTCTATGAGTCTATCTTTATTAACGTTGATCGTTGATGACTTGACAATATTTAATTCCAATTCTTGAGCATCTTCGAATGATTTAGAAATGACCGCTATGTCATCAGCAATATCTGCAATGGTTATATTGTTTTACGACAGGATATACAACTCCTCTGATTTTGTCCTGTTCAAAAGTTTGTAAGAGCGATGTTCCGCTGCCTCTGCTTACATAAAACCCTGCATGTCCCCCTACAACAGGGTATCAGGTTACGAAGCCTTTCTGAGCTTTCACAAGCTTGGGTCGAACTGAAATATGGTACCTGACTGACCAAACATCTAGCAAGGTAATGTTTATAAGACGAAATACATCAATCAATCTCTGCTTTATATTCGGGACAGAAAATACGATTCTCATTGTGTTCAATAAAACGAACAGTACGCAGTTTATGGCCCAGAGATTTAGAACGGCGGCTTCCTGCACAATTGATCTCTTATCTGTTTCACGGGATCTGGAACGAGATGCTCTGACTACATTTAGTGAGAGCGAACCAAAGTAAGTTTTGATCACACTATTGGCAATCCTAGAAGTGATTTGGCATCCTTTCACTTTTTCATCTCCTAATGAATGAGAGATGGTAGGCTACCTCACAACATGACCTTGAACGTGTCTCCACCAATTTGATTCATTTTCAATAAACATGCAGACCATGGCAAGAACATTGACCGGTTCAGATTATAAGGCGCAACACCCATCCAGTTCCTAGAAAATGGAATTCCGAGTACTTCAAGAAAAAATCACAAGACCATTCTGCGACAAATTCCCACAACGAACAAGCTCATGATCCACAGAACGAATCTCGCTTCCACAGTGGTTTTGTTTGTTACTGGCTCATGTAGCAATCCATAGCCGCAAGACAACACTTATGACGATGTATACCGTAACTTAATGGACGAAGACATAAGAAAAGATATTGTGAATGTTTTGGTCACAATATTTTAACAAACAATAAATAAATTAAAAAATAAATAAAAACGTCTTAGCTGAGATTCGATCTGTCGATTACGAGAGAGCTGCACCTTGCAATTTGAATCGGTGAAAAATTTCTCAACACGGTCTGCACGTATACTGGGGACACGTCGGCAAGGACTCCTTGTTAACCACCGAGCGAGATGGCCGTGCGGTTAGGGGCGCGCAGTTGTGAGCCTGCATTCGGGAGATAGTGAGTTCGAACCTGACTGTTGGCAGCCCTGAAAATAGTTTTCCGTGGTTTCCCATTTTATAACAGGCAAATGCTGGGGCTGTACCTTAAATAAGATCAAGGCCGCTTCTTTTCAACTCCTAGCCCTTTCCTATCTCATCGTCGCCGTAAGACCTATCCAGGCTGGTGCGACATAAGGCCTATCGTTAAAAAGAAACCTTGCTACCCAAATTATTTACTACCGTCCGACTCCTTGGCGTAGTGGTCTTTGGATCAGAGGGTCAGGGTTCGATTTTGTTCTAGTCGGGAATTTTACCCGTTTTCAGTAAATTCCTGTTACTCGGGTAGTGGTTTCTTGTCTTAATACACACCTCTTCACTTACACAGCCACCATAGAAACACGTAATAATAAAACACAACCTTCCATATGGGGTTGGTGTTAGGAAGGACATCCCCCCAGGTCCACAAACAACAACTTTTGTTCTTCAGTACAAAACGAGAGTTATAGAGGAATCTTCGTGGGACTGACTTTTTTCTCATGAAGTACGGATAGATATAAGGGATGCCCAAATGAAACTAAGAGTTTAGTAAGAGCGACCTTATTTAAGAAAAACAACATTATATATGCGGTGGAAGATGGCTACGTAGGCTATGTCATGAAGCAATCTAGCATTGTCAGAAAGTGTTAGTGTCCTGCTTATACGTGCGGAAGCAAAGTGACTAAGTACGGTTGTATATGAATTCTTCCAGAATTGCTCAGTTTATAGTGGCTGACAATGTTAGTGGGTTAACAATTACCGTCGTGTGAAGGGTGTGTGTGGGAATGAGTGTGTTACGCTGTACAGTGTTCAGATGTTATTGCGAATTTCATCATGGACGAGTTAGGACGTGCCAAAACCAGGTCAGGCACACTAGGAATTAATTCTGCAGTGGACAGCCCGGTGAGAACAATTTAAATATCTGCCGGTTCGCAAGCAATGGCGAGTCCGCGACGCCGTTGAAGAATGGTTCCACGCTAACCACGGCTCGGGGTATCGGTCATCAAGTGGACCATTGTGATTAGCTGCCACACCCGGAGGGCCGGGTTCGATTCCCGGCTCTGCCACGAAAATTTGAAAAGTAGTACGACGGCTAGAACGGGGTTCATTGAGACTCGGGAGATCAACTGAGTAGAGGAGGGTTCGATTCCCACCTCAGCCATCCTCGAAGTAGTTTTCCGTGGTTTTCCACTACTTCTCCAGGCAAATGCCGGGATGGTACCTAACTTAAGGCCACGGCCGCTTCCTTGTCTATCCCTTCCGATCTTCTCACCCAAACAAGGCCCTTGTTCAGCATAGCAGGTGAGGCCGCCTGGCCGAGGTACTGGACCTCCTCCCCTATTGTGTCCCCGACCCAAAGTCTCACGTTCCAGGACACTGCTCTTGAGGTGGTAGAGGTGGGATCCCTAGCTAAGAAAGAAAGAAAGAAAGAAAGAAAGAAAGAAAGACATGTTCGGATCGCCAGGTGCAGGTCTTTCGATTTGACTCCCATAGGCGACCTGCGCGTCGTGATGAGAATGAAATGATGATGCGGACGACACATACACCCAGCCCCCGTGCCAGAGAAATTAACCAATGATGGTTAAATTCCCGATACGGTTACATATGTATTCTCGGTCATTTTGTACATTCTTTTTCATCCCTTCTAAACCCCATTGCGATAGGGGCTGAACTTTGACTTAAACGGCATCCAGAGTACCGCAGTTCATCTCTGCAACCCCGAAAACTATGTATTCGAGACTAATATCGGTCCTTTTCGATTATTTTTATATATCAACCCCTCCCCTTGGGGCGCTAGGGATGTCTTACACTCAAAGTTTTTTTTTTTTTTTTTTTTTCAGATAGTAACTCAAATGTGTACCACTTTTAGTTGAGAGCTATGCTGGAATACACACACATACATCAACAATCTCGGTCATTTTAGATATTGACTTTTTCATCCATTCTCACCACCCTCTCGTCCGGCTCCATGGCTAAATGCTTAGCGTGCTGGCCTTTCGCCGCAGGGGTCCCGGGTTCGATTCTCGGCAGGGTCGGGAATTTTAACCAGCATTGGTTAATTTCCCTGGCACGGGGGCTGGGTGTATGTGTTGTCTTCATCATCATTTCATCCTCATCACGACGCGCAGGTCGCCTACGAAGGTCAAATCAAAAGACCTGCACCTGGCGAGCCGAACCCGTCCTGGGATCTCCCGACACTAAAAGCCATACGCCATTTCATTTCCACCCTCTCATGTCGTTTGTGGCTCGTCCTGTATGTAAACGGCATCGGGAGTGTCACTGTTCATCTCAGTGACCCCGAAAACTATGGATTTTACAGTAATATTGACGTTTTCTATTATTATTATTATTATTATTATTATTATTATTATTATTATTATTAGTACGGTTATTTCCGCTGTTCGCAGAGGGAAGAAAGCGTGAGGGGTGAATGGCAAGACAAAGCATAAATCAAAGTTTAAGTGTAGTTAATAACATTTGAGAAAGCTGTATTTTTCTTTCTTTTCAAAAATATAAAATTCATTACAATAACAAGTTAATAGAGTAGAAGAGTAGAACAGGAAGCCCAGATAATACAAGAGGAACATAAAAGCCCAGAAACTTTGTAATAAGGTAGCCCTGAAGATGGTTTTTCGTAGTTTCCTATTTTCACATCAGGCAAATGCTGGGTTGTACTTTCATTAACGCAACAGTCGCTTCCTTCCCACTCCTATCCCATCGTCGCCATAAGACCTTTCTGTGTAGGTCCGACGTAAAACAGATCGTATTTACACTTTGCACTATAGATATGATGTACACAATTCCAACTGTCAACGTAACTGTCACTAATCAGCCCAGCGACCCCGAAAACTGAACATTCAACACTTTTATCAGTCATTTTGGGCATTTTATTTTTCAACCCTTCTCAACCCCTATGCCGATGGAGGCTGAACGTGGACTTCAACGGCATCCAGCGTGAGAATTTATCTCAGCCACCCCGAAAACCATGGATTTGACATTAATATAAGGTAAAGCAATACCACCACCAAACCTCCACCACTACTACTACTACTACTACTTTTTTGCTATCTGCTTTACGTCGCACCGACACAGATAGGTCTTATGGCGACGATGGAACAGGAAAGGCCTAGGAATGGGAAGGAAGCGGCCGTGGCCTTAACTAAGGTACAGCCCCAGCATTTGCCTGGTGTAAAATGGAAAACCACGGAAAACCAACTTCTGGGCTGTCGACAGTGGGATTCGAACCCACTATCTCCCGGATGCGAGCTCACAGCTGCGCGCCCATCCCCCTGTGGGTGGAGGCGGTAGAATAACACCCACGGTATCCCCTGCCTGTCGTAAGAGGCGACTAAAAGGGGCCCCAGGGGCTCTGAACTGTCGAGCGTGGGTTAGCGACCACGGGGCCCTCAGCTGAGTCCTGGTATTGCTTCCACCTACTTGTGCCAGGCTCCTCACTTTCATCTATCCTATCCGACCGCACTTGGTCAACTCTTGTTCTTTTCCGACCCCAACGCTATTTGGTTTGCGAGGGTTAGGAAGTCTTTCATTTTCACGCCCTTCGTGGCCCTTGTCTTTCTTTGACCGACATCTTCATTTTTCGAAGTGTCGGATCCCTTCCATTTTTTCCTCTGATTAGTGTTATATAGTTGTACTTCCTCTTAAAACAATAATCACCACCACCACCACCACCAGCTGCGCGCCCCTAACCGCACGGCCAACTCGCCCGGTAAGCTGCTGCTACTACTACTACTACTAATACTACTAGTACTACTACCACTACTTTCCCTCGCCTGGTGGGTCGCGGGTACGAACTGTTGCACATGTGGATTTGGCACTACGGCCGGACACCCTTCCTGTCGCCAACTCTATATGGAAGGATTTAAGCACTATTGCGTGTTTCTGTGGTGGTTGGTAGTGTATTGTGTTGTCTGAGTATGAAGAAGAAAGTGTTGGGACATGCACAAATACCCAGTCCCCGAACCAGAAGAATTAATGAGACGCTATTAAAATCCCCGGCTCAGCCGGCAATCGAACCCGGGACCCTCTGAACCGAAAGCCTCAGCGCTGACCATTCAGCGAATGACCCGGACATCTGTAGAAAACAATATAAACTAAAATTAATAGAAGCTTTTGAAATGTGGTGTTATAGAAGAATGCTGAAGGTGAGATTGATAGATCGAATCACGAATGAAGAGATACTGAATCGAATTGGTGAGGGGAGGACGATTTGGCAAGATTTGACGAGAAGAAGAGACAAAATGACAGGACACATCTCAAGACACCCAGGACTTGTTCAGTTGGTTTTGGGGGGAAGTGTAGGTGGTAAGAACAGCTCCTCCCTCCTGTGCGTGCGGGTGGTAGAACAACACCCACGTTATCCCCTGACTGTCGTAACCGGTGTCCCAGGGTGGGTTGGCTACCACGGGGCCCTTAGGTGAGCCCTGACATTGCTTCCACTTACTTGTGCCAGGCTCCTTCCTTTTCATCTATCCCATCATTTCTCCCTTGGTCTTGTTCTTTTCCGTCCCGGACAGTATAATAGCATTCGAGGCCCAGGGAGTCTTTCATTTCTAAGCCCTTCGGGTCCGTGCCTTTCTTTGGCCGATACCGTCATATTTCGAAGTGTCGGACCCCTTCCATTTTTCCCCTCTGATTAGTTTTAATAGAGGATGGTTGCCTAGTTCTGATTCCTCTTAAAACAATAATCACCACCATCACCACCCCCGGTAAGAACTATAGGGGTAGACCAAGGTATGGATTCTATGCCTGGTCGCTCAGCGATTAGGGGCTTGCTTTGCCTCCTACTACTGGCTGGAGATGTCCATTTAAACCCCGGTCCCACCACTTGTGAAATGAAAACAGACATAAACATCTATTGTCAGAATGTGCAAAGCCTAAACAATAAGTTGTCTGATTGTGAACTATCCCTGCCAGACTTAAGAGAAGTTGACGTGATTGGACTTACTGAAACATGGCTCTCGTGGGCTAGTGACAGTGAACTACCACTCAGTGCTAATTACAGCATATTCCGTCGTGATCGCGCTACTCTAGGTGGCGGAGTGATGCTAGCAGTGAACAGTGCGTTTACGTGTAAACGAAGGACAGGTCTCGAACGGAACTGTGAGTTAGTGTGGGTGGAACTACTTTTTCCTCGACGCTCTGTACTTGTGGGATGTTACTACAGACCACCGAACAGCCCATTCTGTGACCTTGAACAGTGCCTGGACTCAGTCATTGCAGCTCTCCCTCATGGTGAAGTAATTTTAATGGGCGACTTTAACCTGTCTATAAAGTGGTCTTCTCCACCTACCGGACTGTCAGCTAACAACTGTGACACATACTTTATAGACAGTTTTATTAATGGCCTCGGACTGAAACAGTTTAATATGTACCCAACCCGTGGACCCAACACCCTGGACTTCATTCTCTCCTCATTAGAACTTAAAACAATAACCCCAGGCAGAAACCTTTTCCTGTGCGACCACCAGTCCCTCGATGCTACATTCCTCCTTCCCCACCCCTCCTCAAAGCCTCACAGCAGGACATCCTACCGCCCTACCTATAACTGGCGCCGTGCCGACTGGCCTGCAATGTGTCGTGCCCTAGAATGCCTTCCCTGGAGTCTGCTCGAAATAGCTGATATCGAATCGGCTCTTGACCTGCTGTACGACTGGCTGCAAGCTGCAATTAAAGACTTCGTACCTGCACAACGAGCTACTACCAGCAAATATCAACACTGGATATCACAAGAGACCAGACTGATACTATTTAATAAGAAGAGAGCTTGGCGCCTGTGGAAAGACTTCCCTAACCCACACACTCACAATACCTTCGTTAAAATCCGCCGCCATGCGAGGTTTATGGTCAGAAGAGACTACAAAACACACGTAGACACTGTCACTGAAAACGTCCGCAGCAATCCCAAGCGCTACTGGAGTCTCATCAACACACGGAGAAGGACGGAGCGGATTCCTGCCAGCGTAAACCACAACGATACAACAGCAGACGGCGCAGATCGCAATGAACTGTTCAACAGGTATTTCTTCTCCAACTTCTCCCCTCCCTTACAAAACCAACCGCTCCCTCCCGTTGGTACAGCTTCAAACAGAACCCTATCAAGCATAACTACCACACCAAGTGAAGTTCATAACCTTCTTCAAACTCTTCGTACCAACAAAGCTACCGGTGCCGACACTATAGGTCCTCTTTTCCTAAAAAATACTGCCAGCACTCTTTGCGTCCCTCTCTCTAAATTATTTAACAGATGTTTCGCCGCGGGCTATTTTCCTATTACCTGGAAACAGGCAAATATTGTCCCACTTCTCAAATCAGGCAACAAATGTAATGTTTCATCTTACCGACCAATTTCTATTCTCCCCACACTATCCTTTATCTTTGAAAAAATTATACACCAGCGTCTTCTCGCATTCACTTTGCCGTATATCTCAACCAAGCAGCATGGTTTTCTACCAGGTGGCTCTTGTCTAACAAACCTGGCCACTCTGCATAGCTTTGCTTCACACGCCATTGCAGCGAAATCACAGCTGGATATCTGCTACGTAGACATTTCGAAGGCTTTCGATTCTGTAGACCATACTCTGTTGCTCCATAAAATCTCCGAACGATTTAATATACATGGCAGTCTTCTGACCCTTCTTGCTGGCTTCCTACATAACCGTTGGCAGAGAGTGGTAATATCAGGCACTTCATCCTCATGGTTACCAGTCACCTCCGGTGTTCCACAAGGCAGTATTCTTGGCCCCTTGCTGTTTTCTTTGTTTATGGACGATCTGCCGTCCGAACTCAACGAAACAGCGAATACCCTACTCTTTGCTGACGACTGCAAGATATTTAGGGAGATCAGGAATCCAGCAGATGCAGCTCTGCTACAGTCCTCACTTAACGCCCTCTCGAACTGGTGCCGTACTTGGAAACTTATCCCCAATCCACAAAAATGCAGCCACATGACCATAACACTTCGTAAATCTCCTCTACCGACATCATATTACCTACTCGACAAGCCCATCACCGTGGTTACGCAACAGCGTGACCTAGGTGTAATATTCGATACAAAATTACAATTTAAGACCCATATAGAAACATATACAACCAAGGCTATGAAATTACTAGGCATTCTCTATCGCTTCACAGAAATTTCTGACCCCATTGCTCTTCGTCACTTCTTCCTCATGATCATTCAACCTCTCTTAAACTACTGCTCTCCGATTTGGACAACAGCCTCCCCCTCCAATACTAAGCAGTTAGACAGAGCAGTGTCCTTCTTTGCTGCAATTGTAAGGAACAGAAACCCCAAGCTCAGAAATCTGTCTACGCAGCAGGTATTAATGGCAATTAATATGTCACCGCTGCACATCAGGCGACAGGTAGCTGACCTGAGATTCCTTCACGGGATCTTAAACGGACATTACCGCTCGGAACATCTTGTCTCACTCTTCTCTCTCCGTGTTCCTTCCCGCTCCACCAGAACCAAAGACCTTCTCCACATTCCCCACACTCAGCACTCAATACTTCAACGATCTTTCCTAATCCGCCTCCCAACACTCTTTAACAATATTAATAAGAGACAAGAGCTTGATCTAGCATCAAATAAAAGTGTATTCGAGAGGTGTGTAAATAATATCTTAAAGATAAGTTGATGCGAATGGATTATACCGCCCTCTTGACCCACGACGACTTTGCTATGAACATGGACATTCTCACGGTTTTCGATTTGGACAGTTGTTATTAGTGGGCTGTGTACCTGATCTTGTTATATTTTGTTATGTTTCTTATGTTTTATTATGAAATTTTACGTTTGTTAAATAGTCTGTTGACAGTGCAAGTGAAATTTGCTCAGTGTAGCTGTATCTTGTGCTTCGTAAATAAATAAATAAATAAATAAATAAATAAATAAATAAATAAATAAATAAATAAATAAATAGATAAACAGATTAGAATGTAAGTAGGATGTAGTAGTTACGTGGTATGGTTGAATGGAGAGCTGCATCAAACCGGTCTATGGACTGATGGCCCAAACGCACAAAATAGAGGAGTGTACCTCAACATCGTGCTATGTGATTTGATCATGTGAAAATGAAAACCTACAACCTGTTTTCCAGTCATTGACTAGGTCAGGGATGTAATGAATGAAGCAGATATAGGCTGTTAGTACGATGGGGTCGCCACTCCCAAAGTGATTTATTAATGAGTGATGGATGCTATGAAATGAGAATGGAGAGTGTTGCTGGAATGAAAGATGACAGGGAAAACCGGAGTACCCGGAGAAAAACCTGTCCCGCCTCCGCTTTGTCCAGCACAAATCTCACATGGAGTGGCCGGGATTTGAACCACGGTATCCAGCGGTGAGAGGCCGACGCGCTGCCGTCTGAGCCACGGAGGCTCCTCTGATCACGTATTCACGGTATTATTTGATGACAGAAGAAAAGTATAAAACTACTGTATACGGTATAGTGTACAGCGCAGTAGTTATTTAGGAGATAGTGGGTTCGAACTCCCCTGTCGGTAGCCCTGAAGATAGTTTTCCGTGGTTTCCCATTTTCACATCAGGCAAATGCTTGGGACTGAACCTTAATTGAGGTCACGGCCGCTTCCTTTCCACTCCTAGCCTTTTCCTGTCCCGTCGTCGTCATAAAACCTATCTGTCGGTGCGACGTAAAGGTAACTTGTAAGAAAAAAAAAATATTATTTACCAACTGGAACGGTAGAGGCTCACCTGGTTCACTCGCAAGAATGAGGGCTCGGTTCACCGTTAGAAAGTCGACACATTCAGAAAATTTAGAAAATAATAAAATGTGAAGGAAGTCTGCATGCGGATAAAATATGTTGTGATGCTCCAAGGTACTGATATGTTCAACGATGAACTTGGAAGAGTCGACAGTACGGAGATCCAGAACACTGAATTTCATTGGGTTGTGTACAAGGGTGTTGCTGCAAATGAGGGAACTTCGGATCCGGAGATTCCTGCTCGTAACTGCAGTATCTGTGCTGAGTGCTGAGTGTAATAAACCCGTTTTCCGCACATAACCTTGATATGATAATTGCCTTATATGCATACATGGTTCACCTTCTCTCGAAATATTCCTTGGATAGAAGCTACAAGGGAGTCCAATTAATTATCTACCGGGCGAGTTCAATCAATCAATCAATCAATCAATCAATCAATCAATCAATCCTGATCTGCATTTAGGGCAGTCGCCCAGGTGGCAGATTCCCTATCTGTTGTTTTCCTAGCCTTTTCCTAAATGATTTCAAAGAAAATGGAAATTTATTAAACGTCTCCCTTGGTAAGTTATTCCAACCCCTAACTCCCCTTCCTATAAATGAATATTTGCCCCAGTTTGTCCTCTTCAATTCCAACTTTATCTTCATATTGTGATCTTTCCTACTTTTATAAACGCCACTCAAACTTATTTGTCTACTAATCTCATTCCACGCCATCTCTCCGCTGACAGCTCGGACATACCACTTAGTCGAGCAGCTCTTCTTCTTTCTCCCAATTCTTCCCAACCCAAACTTTGCAACATTTTTGTAATGCTACTCTTTTGTCGGACATCGCCCAGAACAAATCGAGCTGGTTTTCTTTGGATTTTTTCCAATTCTTGAATCAGGTAATCCTGGTGAGGATCCCATACACTGGAACCATACCCTAGTTGGGGTCTTACCAGAGACTTATATGCCCTCTCCTTTACATCCTTACTACAACCCCTAAACACCCTCATAACCATGTGCAGAGATCTGTACCCTTTATTTACAATCCCATTTATGTGATTACCCCAATGAAGGTCTTTCCTTATATTAACACCTAGATACTTACAATGATCCCCAAAAGGAACTTTCACCCCATCAACGCAGTAATTAAAACTGAGAGGACTTTTCCTATTTGTGAAACTCACAACCTGACTTTGAACCCCGTTTATCAACATACCATTGCCTGCTGTCCATCTCACAACATTATCGAGGTCACGTTGCAGTTGCTCAGAATCTTGTAAATTATTTATTACTCTATACAGAATAACATCATCCGCAAAAAGCCTTACCTCCGATTCCACTCCTTTACTCATATCATTTATATATATAAGAAAATATAAAGGAGTTGGCCGTGCGGTTAGGGGCGCGCAACTGTGAGCTTGCATCTGGGAGGCAGTGGGTTCGAACTCCACTGTCGGTAGCCCTGAAGATGGTTTTCCGTGGTTTCTTATTTTCACACCGGGAAAATGCTGGGGCTATACCTTAAGTAAGACCACGGCCGATTCCTTCCTACTCCTAGGCCTTTTCTATCCTATCGTCGCCATAAGACCTACCTGCGTCGGTGCGGCGTAAAGCAAGTTGTACAAATTAAAAAAATATATATATCTGCTTGAGACTCGAATGGAAAGTCTCATTAAAATATTACAGCAGAATAGAGTATTTAAATACTCTCGAACACTTTTTTGTTTATTTCTTCTAGTTTCATGAGATACGTTGTATAACTCTTGTTCTATTGAAACATAGACTGGTGCCTCGGTATTACATTATATACTGGACAGCACAATTTATTATGGTCTACTATATTAGTACGACAGCATACTAATAAGGATAGTTTGAGAGAATCTATAGATAATACCTCACCCCACAAACCCCATCGTTCAGGCACCTGTTGCAAAGCTGAAAATGTTTCTCGACATACTGCACAATGCAGGACACTGGTTTCTTGTTGAATCACCCTTCCACAGTATCAGGACCTCTTGTTCGGTGGTGAAACGCTTACTCTTCTGGGCAGACAAAGGACGGTGTTACGTGCCGGCCCTGTGATATCTCTTTCCGGTATGTCCTGGAAGGGGCTAGTGATGTGATATAGATGTTGATTCCCATAGGGAATCTGAAATATTTGTCCCGAATGAGTAAATTCCCTATGGGAATCAACATCTATACCACCAGATGGCCAAGCAGTCATCAATTTTTGGTAACGAGACAAAGTCTTTCATAGTGCATTGGCACTGCCGGTGGCTTCAAGTAGCCTACGCAGTGGACTCCACGGTATGCACTAGCCATGCGTCTTGGTAGGTGTGCTAGGTCCCAACTGATGAGCCCAACCTGGCACACGGGGGCGAAACACTGGCAACCAGGAATGCATTAGCTGGAAAATTTATAATGTCCAATAACGGACCATTTATATTGGTATTATAGGGGCTAGTGAGTCATACGACCAGGGATCTCGCAGCCGGATTCCGTGAATCGTTCTCGTCAGCTGGTTTACCTGCGAGTTTCTGGGAGATGCAACGAGAATGTTCCGTCTCAAGGTACATCGCGAACATTCTGGTACACACACCCAAGCTATAAAAGGGGAGGTTAGCCGCGGACAGTCGGTCAGTGTTGGACTCCGTGGTGAAGTCAGTGTTGGTGTTGGACTCGGAGTCAGTGTTAGTCACTGTGGAACTCAGTGTGTTAGGATTCGGTGGCTTGGCTCAGGGCACCAGAGGTACTGGCTGTCGCTAGTGTCCCACCGAGGTCTGAACGAGGAGTTGTGGTGGCTGTTGCGTCGAGTGAGTAGCTGCACAGAAGACGGCGTACGGAACGGAAGACTGTGTACTACCTGGGGGTAGGGAGAGAGAGAGAGAGAGATAATGTACTGAGGATCGTTGTAGGATCGGACGAAGAACAGGAGCCTAAGGAAACCGATACACCTGTCCTTTTAAACATCATGATCATTAGTAACGATGCCCCACATCAATGTCAGTTACCTACTGAGTTGAAAAATCCAGTCGATCAAACGGATCCTCCTCCCAATCGTCTACCAGTACAGGATCATAGTAAAAATAATAGATATAGTTGCACGGATCAAGGACCATTTTACGTATTTGTCGAAAGCCTCAACAAGAACACAGGCAAACTCCACTCTATGGCGATAGGTAAATTGTTATATTCCACTAATCAGGCCTACAAACATGGTACAGTTGACATAATACCTTCTGGACGTAATAGGATAAAAGTAGAAACCAAGACAGGTGGTACAGCTAACATTGCAGTTACATGTCCAGTGTTTACCACCAATAACCTTGACGCGTATATTCCCAATTTTCTGTTACATAAGCAAGGGATAATCAAGGCCCCACTCCGCTGGCTGCGCAGAAGCGTGTGGCTGGGGAAGATATGTATGTCCATGCGCGTACCGCCATGTTGTGGGCGCTCCTCGGCTTGGCGAGGAGATCGTATGGAATTCATGCATATACTTACATTTCGCACATATGAAAATATTCACCCTAGTAAATTAATGACAGCCTACACCGACTACCGTGTACACACGCAATAGATATACATAATATGAAGACTGTGGTATTATTAAACGACACTTCTGAATAAAAACGGAACAATCTACACAAATCCTTTGGATAAAAGAATATTTATTTATTTATTTATTTATTTATTTATTTATTTATTTATTTATTTATTTATTTATTCCTGACTTACATTTGTGGCGAAGTTAACCACTGTAAAAGAATGTAAACATAAAAGTAAGCTATAGTAATTCTACAAAGAAATAATACTACGGACAGATACACTAAACTTAAGTTACAAATCAGTACGAAATTACTGTGACAATATTAATAATAATGAAAACATGGTGAAATGACAGCAATCTACAACTTAAGTACGATTACATATCGTGAGATAAAAACTGCCTGTTTCTCAGCAGACTGGAGTACACATTAATAATATATTTACAAACTCCTGTAATGATAGCAATATTCTTCAATATCAACAAGAAGGCACCTGTGAAATAAAATATTTCTATGATTCCTCTCTGATAAGTCATTACAGCAAATTTTACTAAATTCTCTGAACAGATTGTTTAAAAATTACATAACTGCAGAAATCTTTCTAAAACAATCAGATACTTTTTTATCACTTTCGAAATATGAACTGCCGGCTCCGCGGTGTAGGGGTAGCGTGTCTACCTCTTACCCGGGGGCCTTGTGTTCAATGCCTGGCCAGGCCATGGATTTTTACCTGGATATGAGGGATGGTTCGAGGTGCACTCAGCCTACGTGATTACAATTGCGGAGCTACCTGACGGTGAGATAACGTCCGAGAGGATTCATCGTGCTGACCAGATGACAACTCATAATCTGCAGACCTTCAGATTGAGCAGCGGTCGCTTGGTAGGCCATGGCCTTTCGGGTCTGTTGTGCCGTGGGGTTGGTTTGGTTTGGATATGAAATAACGTATTTGGATGAGTAGAAGTTAAATTGTCATTTCAGTGTGATTTGGATTTAGGTAAATGCTGCCTGGCATTCGTTACACTGGTGCTAGTTTGCCTCTATTGTATATTTCTTAAAATGAAGTAAATGTCTAGGGTTAGTTTGAATGTCTCTGGTGGTTTAGGCTTAAGTAAGAATGATATAATTTAAGATGTAAAACCCTTCTCATAATATTATCTACTTAAATACCTGTATTACTGCTTTTATAAACTAAATATGAATTAACATTATCTGAGCACAAATAAAAATTGAAAGTGCGTTCTAATTTTTCTCTAATATTAGCACCATGATTTACACCAAAAAGAAAATAAATGATGTTGAAAGTAAATCACTTGCAAAAAAAAGGATTAATGCCATAGTTGAACAGTTATTTTGATTAGCGTTTTCTAATGGAGACTAGGATTGACAAGACTGTAATGAGCTTTATTTAGACTTTACATTGTCAGATTTTTCTGGAATAGCGTATTAACAAATTGTATTATTTTATTATAAAGCAAGTGTGAAAAGATGGAGAACTTAAGACATACCGTACGATAATAATAAATCATTTTTCACATGAAAAAAATGAAATGTCTAATGGCTTTTAGTGCCGGGATATCCCAGGACGGGTTCAGCTCGCCAGGTGCAGGTATTTTGATTTGTGCCCGTAGGCTACCTGCGCGTCGTGATGAAGACAACACATACACCCAGCCCCCCTGCCAATGGAATTTACCAATTAAGATTAAAATCCCCGACCTGGCCGGGAATCGAACCCGGGACCCTCTGAACCAAAGGCCAGTACGCTGACCGTTCAGCCAACGAGTCGGACATTTTTCAGATAATTGATAATAATAATTTGAAGCAATACCTTACCATAATATTACGCTTTATCAATCATATCTTACGGATTTATCAAATTTGTAATGCCGGTACACAGTTTTGAATGAAAAATATGTAGTCTTTTTCAGAACACCTGTTTAGTTCTAAACAATTATCTCCGATGAATTGGAAAAAGGCAAACAAGAAAAAAAAGATGACTAAACATGTTAAATTTCATGTCCATGCCTTCTCTGAATCAACCACCCTATAGCTTGTTTAGTTCTCGATTACGGTAACTGAAAGTTATTTTATAACAGTTCAGTTTCTACGCACATGTGAAAAGAACCTACCACATCCCTTCTGATAGCAATCTGTGCAAATGAATCCTGTAGTCCAGGGCCTCTCAGAGTGCGGTGCATGCACTGTGCGCGGTGCAAAAGACGACTTCGCTTGGTTAACCAGAGTGCAGACGCCTACTCCTCGATTTCGAGCAACAGCGCTGTCCCTCTCTCTTTCCCCACGCCTGTCTAGCTCGCTCCGCCTGTCTCCCTTCCTCACTTGCTCCGTAGCGCTCCAAATCCGAGCGGAGTTGAGCCAAGCTTAGCCGAGTAGCCCAGAGACGAAGCGTTGGTCCGAGCCGAGCCGAACGGGACCGATGCACAGTGCACAGGAACTCTGCGCCTCAATTTGCACACGTGAGATTTTGGGCGTTTGAGAGGCTCTGCTGTAGTCACTTGTTCAAATCGGAGATCTTCTATTGTGATATTTTGTAAAAGTGAGTGATGACAGTAGACATGATAATTCTAATTTGTTCTCAGTTCTATGCACAATTTGCGCGTTGTATCTTAAAATAAATTTTATTATTATTATTATTATTATTATTATTATTATTAGATATCAGTTCCCTTGTTGTTGTGTCCTTTCCAATCTCTTACATCGTAAAATCCTTAATATATCTTCCATCATGAGAGGCACCAAGCCCTCATCCTATTTTACTCTTTTAGAAAATGCATATTTCTTGAAACAGTGTGAAAGTACAAGAACATTACGGGCTAAATACTTGGAAACGGAAGAGATAAATAAAATGGAAAGAGAATCTGAATATTATAAACTTACTATTGTCAAATTAATGAAGAGGTTAATGGAGAAGGTCAGGGAAACTATAGAAATTATTGATAATTGTAAAAAGCTTGTGGGAGAAAAAATGAAAGTGGTGAATGAGGGAATGATACAAGCTGTGGATGGTGCACAAAAAATGAAAGTGGTGAAAGAAAGGACTTAACCTTGGCGAGTAATAAACTGAAAACAGTGAAATCAGCACGAGTACATATGGTTAAAATTATATTATAGGACGTTTAAACTACACATACAGAAATGTACTCTCATATTTCAGGATGAAAAGTCTCGCCTCTCCTGCCTCGGACAACCAAAGTTGGAAGAGGGAGATCATTTACACGTACACTAAATAAGCAGTTTGAAATTGGTTATGTTGAGTACAAGAACACATGTCCGCCTCTGTGGTGTAGTGGTTAGCGTGATTAGCTGCCACCCCCGGAGGTCCGGGTTCGATTCCCGGCTCTGCCACGAAATTTTAAAAGTGGTACGAGGGCTGGAACGGGGTCCACTCAGCCTCGGGAGGTCAACTGAGTAGAGGTCAACTGAGTAGAGGTGGGTTCGATTCCCACCTCAGCCATCCTGAAAGTGGTTTTCCGTGGTTTCCCATTTCTCCTCCAGGCGAATGCCGGGATGGTACCTAACTTCAGGCCACGGCCGCTTCCTTCCCTCTTCCTTGCCTATCCCTTCCAATCTTCCCATCCCTCCACAAGGCCCCTGTTCAGCATAGCAGGTGAGGCCGCCTGGGCGAGGTACTGGTCATACTCCCCAGTTGTATCCCCCGACCAAGAGTCTGAAGCTCCAGGACACTGCCTTTGAGGCGGTAGAGGTGGGATCCCTCGCTAAGTCCGAGGGAAAAACCGAACCTGGAGGGTAAACAGATGATGAGGATGATGATGATGATGACAAGAACACATACGGAAAATTATTAATCTCTGAAGTATCATCTCCGTATGGGGTAATAATAACGAAATTTTGTAACCATGTATGTACAGTACATAACCCACAGGTATGGAACATAATAGAGTCAAATTCAGTAATAAGTAAGGGCGACAATTATTATAATTTTAGAATCATGCTCCGTTTTTATATTTGTTCAGTTTTGTTAATGTTATTTACGTATTGTAGATTTTCTAAGTAGTATTTCAGTTCATTGATCTGTTCTCCATATTGTATTCCTTGTAATTAGGTTGTTTGCTTGTTTGTATGTCTGCCTGTTTGTTGGTATGTTACTTGGTTTGTTTTTGCTGAAATAGGCATGCCTAATTATCAATATACTGTATATATTAATAATTGCCTATTTTACTCTCGTTTACTGTTTATCACCGGCTGCATACTACACTGAGGTGCTCATCCCCTATGCTCTAAGTTGCGGGATCAAATTCCAGATTCGTGATCTAGATTCCCGAATATCTCATTTCTTCGGTAAAACCACATTTTCAATCCGACGCTTTTAATATCCAAGTTAGACTAAAGAACTCTTCTGGAGTAACGATAAAGAATGTGTGTCTTGAGATTTTATGGTAAATTTGACGACAGGATTTCCTGTGGTGGATCACTCAACATTCCAACGCACACACGTGAGAACATGTATTGTAATAGGTGAGGTTCCTGAAAAGATCTCAACAATACAGGACTATTCGGAGCTCACTTAATCGCTAGGCTGAAGAATGTGACAATCAATCACTACTGATCTCCATTTAGGGCAGTCGCCCAGGTGGCAGATTCCCTATCTGTTGTGTTCCTAGCCTTTTCTTAAATGATTGCAAAGAAATTGGAAATTTATTGAACATTTCCCTTGGTAAGTTATTCCAATCCGTAACTCCCCTTCCTATAAACGAATATTTTCCCCAACTTGTCCTCTTCAATTCCAACTTTATATTTTTATTTTTTATTTATTTTTTATTTTATTTCGTTCAAAAGAGGCACCTGAGCCAAGGCTCATAATGGTGCAGTACAAATAATTACATTTGGCAACAAAGATGAGATTTGAGAATATCAGCTTCTAGGACAAAAATATAATATACTGTACAAGGAATAATTATAATATTAATTACATTTGGCAACAAAGATGAGATTTTAGAACATCAGCTTGTGATCTTTCCTACTTTTTAAGACACCGCTCAAACGTATTCGTCTACTGATGTCATTCCACGCTATCTCTCCACTGACAGCTTGGAACATACCACTTAGTCGAGCAGCTCGTCTCCTTTATCCCAAGTCTTCCCAGTCCAAACTTCGCAACATTTTTGTAACGCTACTCTTTTGTCGGAAATCACCCAGAACAAATCGAGCTGCTTTTCTTTGGATTTTTTCCAGTTCTTGAATCAAGTAATCCTGGTGAGGGTCCCATACACTGGAACCATACTCTAGTTGGGGTCTTACCAGAGACTTATATGCCCTCTCCTTTACATCCTTACTACAACCCACAAATACCCTCACAACCATGTGCAGAGATCTGTACCCTTTATTTACAATCATATTTATATGATTATCCCAATGAAGATCTTTCCTGGTATTGAGACCTCGGTACTTACAATGATCCCCAAATGAAACTTTCGCCCCATCAACGCAGTAATTAAAACTGAGAGGACTTTTCCTATTTGTGAAACTCACAGCCTCACTTTTAACCCAGTTTCTCATCATACCATTGCCTGCTGTCCATCTCACAACACTACGAGGTCATTTTGTAGTTGCTCACAATCTTGTAACTTATGTATTACTCTGTACAGAATAACATCATCTGCAAAAAGCCTTACCGTACCTCTGATTTCACTTCTTTACACATAATATCATTAGGGGCTGCCTGGCCGAGGCGGTAAAGGCGTGCTCGGTTCCCCCGGAAGGACTTGGGTTCGAATCCCCGTCAGGAGGTCGTAAAATTTAAGAAACGAGATTTCCACTTCCGGAGGTCACTCAGCCTACACCAAAAATGAGTACTAGGTTAATTCCTGGGGGTAAAGGCAGCCGGTCGTAGAGCTAACCACTCTACCCCATCCAGTGCCGAGGTTACGGATAGTGGAAGCCTTTACCTTCCACCCCTCCAAGGGCCTTCATGGCCTGTAAGGGCCTGACTTTGCTTTGCTTTAAACATATCATTGATATTGAACCCATGACCTTTGTGCCCTAAGAACATTATGCATAAATCGACAATAATTTAAAAGTTGGATTCTTGATAGCATGGATTTGACACGTGACGAGGGGGTGATTACCTTCGGTCCCACGCTCTGGGATACGTGACGTCAGCCACACGTGTCAACGGCGGAAGAATCTCAAGTCATTTTTGTGAACTATTTCAAAGCGCGTGTACATGGCGTGAACCAAGCCAAGTCAAAAAAATATAGTGCCTATCAAGGGGGGTCAATCATCTCACAAATCGAACCCGTAAAAATTTTAAATGTCCATGAACACTACCGCCAGAAATGTAGCAAGCATGTAGTCACTTCCAAAACTCTTGAAATTACAGTTTAGGTAAGTCAGAAAATTTATAGAAATTTTCTTGGCGGCAAAGTGAGATATCCGAAGAGAGGGGGTAACTGCTATAAATATGAAGGGACGCCATGACGAAATCTCCTTCTCCGGCATTTGTGATACAAAGCGGACGAAAAATTGTGGAGCTGCTCTGCGAAATAAAACAACGAAAGTAGACTGAGTTCAACTGCAGATTTCAGCCATTGTGGTTAGGTCTTGTCTCCATGAGGAGATAGTTTTCTTGAGTGAAATAATTGTACCAGATAGGACGGTCAAAGTACTGAATAAATTCTAATGTGATTAAGTAATCCGTGTGCCGAAATAATTATAGTCTATCGTGTGCGCTCAGCAAACAAGTGAAGGGTATTTTCTTTTTTTTATGCTTTATTCCAGGAAACCTGAAGAAACATAAAGGTTTGTAAAGCCATGAATGTAAAAATGGCTAAATAAAATGCCAGGGTCGCAGGTGAGCCCTATGACTACATGAGGTAGGTGACTTTCCATCTTACTACCTCTTATATCTTGTCTCATGATCTCTAAAAGTGTATTTGAAGGGGGATATATGCAGTGGTCACCCCTACTAAGTTTTGTAAATGTGAGAATACGACTAAAAGAGTCATTTGTTTTATTTTCCACTTGGATAAATTTTTGAAGTCTTGCGAGTGCCGTATAATGTTGTAAAAAGTTATTGAATAGGGTTTCGAAGTGATATCACGTCCAATGTAGATCGTCATCCGTGTGAGTGTACTGCCTATATTTTGTGATGTCAAATTAAGATGTTCATTCGACGTAAAATTTTCCTGTCTGCAATTTGACGTTAATGATAATAATCCATGGTCACTCATTTTCAATCGAGTGGAAGCGCGCTGTCGGGTGAGAACCTAGGGTGATGAATTTGGTCACGGAGAGAAACGTTTTTCTATGCCCATTTTAAACTGTCTGACTGACAATAAAAAGATCTAGTAGAATGTTTCAGTCATTTCTCGTAAAAATCAAGTTATTAAATACGATATCATTTATGCGAAGTTATTCATGATTAATGCATTGTGCGATATTAGACGTCGAGATTTCTAGTGAGGATTTTATTCCAGTTCTTTGTCGATGATAATTGTGGAGCTGGGAAACAGAGGTTAGTTTTGTTGATATGAGATTTGTGAATCAGGTTGGACCTGTCATTGAAGCCGGGACATGGAGGCCCGAGGAATGTTTTATATGAGTTGAGATGAGATGTGCAATCAGGTTAGAGTCCTGTCATTGAAGCCGGGACACGATAGCCCGAGGTATATTTTATAATGTTGGGGAATGGAAAGAAATTCATAGAAATCCATAGCGGTATTAATTGGCGACGCGTATAATTAGTGTGGGCATCTTGAAGCTTAATCTGTGCATTTTGTTGGTTAGAATATCGTATTTGTTTAATTATGTCGGCAGAGTTTAAAGAGAGCATTTTGAGAAGCCAGTCAACTGTGAGTAAACCAGGTGTTTCATGTAACTGCCAAGCGAACTTGGGGGACAAGAGGCCTCAGCTGTGATAACGGGACAGGCATGGAATTGAGATTGTACTGTATTCTCGGCCAGGGAAAACGTTAAAATGCTGGATTTAGTTGAAATTCATAGCCGGTAATGATCTGAGTATTGTGAAATACTGTAATTGGGGACGTAATGAACATTTGAAATCACGAACTTTGAGTATAAGGAACAGAGTAACCAAATTCAGGGTTGTCCAAAATATAGAGCGATGGTTGTGATGATCGGTTTGTCTGTGAGGGGTGTGCAAAATTCATAAATGGTAATGACGAGATATGACATCGTAATTATATGGCGAGTTGTTTGGTTTGTACGTAGATTATTAGGATATCCAAGTGTTAATAACGGTTAGGACTAGATTAGATTTTAAAAGTGTGAGATCACGAGACAAGATATATAATTGGACATGAATTATGTAACAATTCTTTTCCAGCCAGACAAACATCACAATATTGAATTCACATCACAGCTGCGTAGAAATTTGTGAAGAAACCAGAGTCCGCGGAGATAAAATTTGTTGTTCGTTAACATTTCGTTAAATCATTTAAATTTATTTAATTATTAAATTCAGTGAAACCGCATTTGAAATAACTTTAATCAAGCGAATAACTTGGAGATGCATTCTGGAAATTTTAGTTT
The DNA here is from genome assembly GCF_040414725.1 of Anabrus simplex. NCBI lineage: Eukaryota > Metazoa > Arthropoda > Insecta > Orthoptera > Tettigoniidae > Anabrus > Anabrus simplex. The sequence goes on from NC_090265.1 coordinate 315,512,876, forward strand.
GTTTTCTGGGGAATATTTAAAAAAATAAAGTAAAGATTAAGGGGACATATCCGAAGGAAATGGATTTTACTGCCACAAAGTTTGTGAGCATTGCTATTGTTGTAATTATTGAACTTTGATTGATTGAGCAGTGAATGTGCTGGGGATAGTAAAGTGGAAACTTTGGTCATCAACCGATGTAACTTAATTGTGTTTAGCCTTCAGCCTAGAAACTTGGATGGTCAGGGGGTCATCAACCTCAGTGACTTGGATTAGGGCCATATGCCATTGTAGCATCATTTCCTTGCGGTCATCATCCACAATGACTTTAAAGTAACTTAGAAGATTAGATGTCGGTCCATGACATAGACGCAGGTCACATCGATTCAATTAAGGGTCCATGCCGTAGAACCACTGTGTGGCACACACCGATTGGACGGCCTTAATTATACCCAGAGTCCAGAGTTCGTGTTACGAGGGCTGGACCATAACGAATCACTATGATGGTACATGTGGTCTCACATGGAAGCCGAATTTAAGGATTTCCAGACTTTCCTTTCTTAAATGATTAATAATTGAGACAATGGTTTCTAGTATGAATGCCCGTCAGGCAGTTACGTTAAAGTCTCACACCAGTGTTCTGACGTTTATGTAAAAATGATTGTGGTGTCCAGTGGACACAGTTGACTTCTATGATGCCATTGACACATCAGATTGCTTCATAATTTTCCTGAATAAATAGGAACCTTTTAAATAGACCTTTCATTCCAGTAGATAGATTAGAATTACTGAACCCTACCTTTACCTCAGCAAGTGACGAAGAACCCGATACTACCCAAGAGACAGATCTCATGAACTTTGCTGATAGGTAAGAAAGGTAGGTATCCCTCAATATGGACCAAAGGGTTCAATATATATAAGAAAACATAAAGGTCCAATAATACTGCCTTGAGGAATTCCCCTCTTAATTATTACAGGGGCAGGGACAGCTAAAGCTTCGCCTACTCTAATTCTCTGAGTTCTATTTTCTAGAAACATGGCCACCCATTCAGTCACTCTTTTGTCAAGTCCAATTGCACTCATTTTTGCCCGTAGTCTCCCATAATTCACCCTAGCAAATGCCTTAGATAGGTCAATTTAAGGCACGCAGCGTCAGCTAGTCTGACTGAAGGATAGCGGTATCTGTCTTCCTAAAAATACGGTGTCATAACATTCAGAGCGCATAAAACACTCATTTGAAAACTGGAAATAAGTCACTGGTGTCTTCACTTAAAGGATAATCGCGTAAATGGTACCAAGTTCAAAGGTCTACCCCAAGTGTCTGAGGCCATAGATTGTTGTTCTCCGTCCCGTTGAATTGCGCGTCTTCTAGAAGCCACCTGTGCTACGAACCTTGAACTAATATAATACAAGATGCTCGGACCTTCAACCATTAGATGTCTCTACAATCGGCCTATGTGCCCCCTCTGGCGGGATTAAAGACAATTAATTCTTAAGGGAATTTCAATTATTTGAAGATGCCAAACATTAAGTTTGTGAAGATTGTTTCGTTCATGTGTGAAAGTTGTCAACACTCCTATGGCTTCTTTCTTCCTTAGTTATTAACCAATCAGAAATTTTGTGTATAATTCTCTAGCCAATTAAAATTGGGGGTGTGTACAGGCAATCTGCCTATCTCAAGAGAGTTCTGGAATCTTCCCGTCTGAGACGCTATACAAGTTGGGCGCTTTAGGGCCATATTGTTGTCTTCATCGCTCCGGTCTAGTGTGTGTATGCCATATAAGGAGGCAGGGGCTTCCTGCCGTCGTTCGGAAGGGCCAACTACAGTACTCAAGGTAATGGTAATAATAATAATGTTATTTGTTTTACGTCCCACTAACTACTTTTTTAAGGTCTTCGGAGACGCCGAGGTGCCGGAATTTAGTTCCGCAGGAGTTCTTTTACGTGCCAGTAAATCTATTGACACGAGGCTGTCGTATTTGAGGACCTTCAAATATCACTGGACTGAGCCAGGATCGAACCTGCCAAGTTGGGGTTAGAAGGCCAGCGCCTTAACCGTCTGAGCCACTCAGCCCGGCTCAAGGTAATGGAATAAATTTCTTAACATGTGATAGCTCCAGGCAGATACCTTGATGGGAAGGTTTCAAACTTATTTTCTTAACGTAAAGTTCTAATCTCATAGTTTAAATGTAGATTTTCGGCAAGTCTGAGGACTCTGTTCAAATCCCTGCTGGGAAACATGTAAATTAAGGAGACATAGGGTGATCAGCCTCTGTTGATTCCCATTCAACTTGATATGGGGTGACTAACACTCTTCCGGCATTTAATATTTTCCGTTTATTCACCCCTCTGTAGTATAAGCTTAGCCTCTGCAACTTCGTGCCATAAGCCCATTTATGGTCTTTAGAGTTTTTCCTAAAAGGAGGGCAAGTATTTCGCCTCCTAATCTTTTGTTAATGGCCTATCGTGTTAAACCTTTTATTTTTACATTAAGGCCATTTAGAATGCGTACTCATTGCCCCTGTTTATTTGGTTAATTGTTTATAGATGAGTGTGTGACAGACTGATCAGCCGAAGTGACTGTAAACAGTATTCGAAGTTCGTAAGGCATAATTTTGTAAGAAGCCTGTGCCATTTAGAGGCTGGACTATAGTAACCTTTCGGAGATCAGTCTTCTAGAATGTAAATCAGTGGAGCAAACGTGCTCTTGTAATTAGAGCTATATTGCTCATCCCTTGTAGATTATCGTGTTGATATTTTTTCTAGTTTGTACCTGATTTTTGAACCTATAGTCCGATGTTGTTTTCGGAGATGACGAGCTCATTTATTGTCGTTTGTTCCAAATTTCAAATTTTAAAATCAAAAACAAAGAAAGAAAGAAAGAAAGAACAGAAAGAGAAAGAAAGAAATTTCCAAAATTTGGTGCTTTAATTTATGCTCTGGTCATTTCCTTGTCCACCCATTCACCCCGGCACCTTCTTCTTCTTCTTCTTCTTCTTCTTCTTCTTCTTCTTCTTCTTATTATTATTATTATTATTATTATTATTATTATTATTATTATTATTATTATTATTATTATGCAATTTGCTTTACGTCGCACCGACACATATACTTTAGATCTTACGGCGAGGATGGGATAGGAAAGGGATAGGAGTGGGAAGGAAGCGGCAGTCACTTAAGTGTGGTCAGTATCGAGTATTCGGGAGACAAACCTCACTGTCGGCAGACCTGAAGATGGTTTTCCATCGTTTCCCATTTTCATTCCGGGCAAATGCTGGACCTGTACCTTAATTAAGGCCACGGCCGCTTCCTTTCCACTCCTAGCCCCTTCCTGTCCCATCGTCGCCACAAGACCTATCAGTGTCGGTGCGACGTAAACTAAATTGCAAAAAAAAAAAAAAAAAAAAAAAATCAAATTACAGCCTCGGCATTTGCCTGGTGTGAAAATGGGAAATCACTGAAATCATCTTCAAGGCTGCCACTATCTCCCGACTGCAAGCTCACTGCTGCGTGATCCTAACCGCACGCCAACTCTCTCTGTCAATAAATTATTATTATTATTATTATTATTATTATTATTATTATTATTATTATTAAGTTAATTATGTTGGTTTAAAAATCGAACAGGATGATTTAGCAAATAATGTTGGCTTTTACCTTCTCTAGCGTCCTGATTACACTGTTTAATAATATTCCGTATTATGCCTGGCTTTACTACAAATTATTTTCCACTTCTTGCGAACGGTAGACTTAATGAAGGCAGAAAATGTATCCACCGAGCCATAAAAACATATGCACTCTCAAAGAAAAGTATCTGAAAGAATAAGAGGCCACAAAGGTATAACGATTTAATAAGAGCGCAGATACGAACTGACACCAGGAAATCCACTTGAGTAATGTCTGAAGAGCGGGCCGATATTTTCACTACCTAGCTGTATGGTGATTGCTATGGTAACGGTAGCTATAATCCGTGTGGAGGTGGAGCATTTACCCCGCTCTCTGCTTCGCCCCGCACTGGCAAACACGTGAGCTCCGAACAGTACGTACTGTATCGTGGAACACATACTCTAAAACTAGATGTAAGAGAGCTTCTGACCGAGGAACTAGTTTAAAGCCCTCTCTCTCCGTATGATGTTCAGGACAATCCGTACCGTATTAGACATGTAGTTACTATACGCACAAGTTTTCTTGAGCACTCGGCTCTCTGATCCTCACTCGGCGAGTTTCAGTGAATTTTGAGGGCTGCAACCTTGAAATGTGCAATGCGCTTGGACTACTCCGAAATCTCGTGGGTTTACTACAATATCAGTCTTGTCATATTTGCCATGATAGTGTGTGATTATAGCTGGTGACAATAGCTCGTTATCAGTAGTTCTTTCGAACCACTATGACTGATGAGACACCTACCGAATCACATGTACTGGTGACTCAAGACCACCGAACTCCTCCTCGGAAGGGTACTTGCACAACCGTGTACAGTGGACGGAGCCGCAAGAGTTATTTATGTCAAACGTCTGGAGTGTGGTGTAGGGGACGTGATTAGTTTAGTACCTTAGCGCTGGCTTCCCACACGGAAGGCTGAGGTTCGAATACTGGTGGATTCTAGATTGAGGTTTTCATCTAAAAAGTTAAATGGTGTCAGGAAGGGCACCCGGCATTAATCCCCCGCCTGAAACCAAAATGAGCCTGCGTGGCTCAAGCGATCCCAGAAATAACTGGGATTACCTGAAGTGTTTTTCCTCAGTTGGGATTAAGTCCACGAATAAGAAGAGTATTGTAATTAGAAATAATTTAAAAAAGGCACTTTCCCTTCGTTTTGTTTATTCATGTAAATTTTCAATATCATATTCACTAACATTAATGTCTTTGTAGTAATCATTTAGTTTATACAAAATCCATTTTAAAATCACCCCGAGTTTCATTCGCACACATCAAAAACAAAGTCGGCTTACCCGAGTGTCCCATCATCGTAAATAAATCTTTATGATTCGCCCAATATTGAACTGAATGGGAATGAACTTTAGAAACGACAGATTCCTTTCTACATACTGAACCAAGAATGCACTAATTTCAATCATCCGTCCAGCGATACCTTCAATTTTTTGTAGGCCTGTACGTCGGAACGTACGTATTATACATACAGTCTCATAATTTCCATGACCATGTATAATACGTTATCAGGTGTTTCTCGTCTACGATCACTGCGACTGTGCTGGTGGCCTTCATGTACGGATCGCGCTTATGATGGTGGTGGTGGTGGTGATTATTGTTTTAAAAGGAAGTACAACTAGGCAATCATCCTATATAACACTAATGAAATAGAAAATGGGAGGGATCCAACACTTCGAAAAATGAAGGTATCGGCCAAAGACAGACAAGGGCCACGAAGGGCGTGAAAATGAGAGACTCCCTAAACTTCGACATCTAATACCGTCGGGGTCGAAAAAGAACAAGAGTTGGCCAAGGGAGGTCGGATAGAACAGATGAAAGTGAGGAGCCTGACACAAGTAAGTGGAAGCAATGCCAGGACTCAGCTGATGGCCCTGTCGTTGCAAACCCACGCCCCCAAGTTAAGAGCCCCTGGGGCTTCTTTTAGTCGCCTCTTACGATAAGCAGGGGATACCTTGGGTGTTATTCTACTGCCCCCACCCACTAGGCTTAAACTGCTTACCTACTCCATAATAGGTATTTAGAAAGGACATATTTCTGATTCACATAATCTGTATATTTAAAAATATTTTATTTAATGAAGTCGAATGTTGACCTGAAGAGAAATCTACACAGTTGTCCTTGTTCCAGATCACAGAATGTTGCCTGGTGTTTATAACATCTGAGTCCGGTTTAGTTCGAATATTCACTTTCTCAGTATCTACACACAATTGAATATCAACACTGACCAGTCGATCTTTCTCTGCTAGTTGCTTTACGTCGCACCGACACAGATAGGTCTTATGGCGACGATGGGACAGGAAAGGCCCTGTTTATATTTCTCAAATTGTTTGAACTGCTTCATGTGTCCATTGAATTTTTCGCTTGTCACGTTTTCTTGCTCCTTTTAGATACTCGTGTAGAACAGCTTGGGTCTCAGCAGTGAGGTATCTCCTGTAGAAGTTTATCATTCCCAAAAATTATCTGAGTCCTTGAGTAGTTTCTGGCAGTTTGAAGTTTACAATGACGTCAACTTTGTCTGGTAGTGGTCGGGTCCCCTTTGATGTTATTAGGTAACCTAAAAATTCTGGTTGTTCTACTCCGATAACAGACTTGGACACATTAATGCATAGACCATACTTATTCAATCGTTCAAACACTATTTTGAGATGCCGCCAATGCTCTTCCTCAGAACTTGAAGCGATGTATGCAAAAATGAAGTCCAGTCCTCTGAATACTTCCTTGATAAAACGTTGGAACGTACTTAGTGAGTTTCTAAGTTCAAATGGCATTACGTTGAACTCATAAAGCCGTGAAAATTAAGACTCCCCAGGCTTCAAAAATGTATTACCGTAGATATCAGAAAAGTCAAAAATCGCACATCTGATTTTCTTTTACCTGTAACCGACAGCGATATTAAAGGTGTTAAGTCATACATTTTATCACAGTGTAGGAACACTCTGCCGGCCCCGTGGTGTAGGGGTAGCGTGCCTGCCTCTTACCCGGAGGCCCCGGGTTCGATTCCCGGCCAGGTCAGGGATTTTTACCTGGACCTGAGGGCTGGTTCGAGGTCCACTCAGCCTACGTGATTAGAATTGAGGAGCTATCTGACGGTGAGATGGCGGCCCCGGTCTAGAAAGCCAAGAATAACGGCCGAGAGGATTCGTCGTGCTGACCACACGACACCTCGTAATCTGCAGGCCTTCGGGCTGAGCAGCGGTCGCTTGGTAGGCCAAGGCCCTTCAAGGGCTGTAGTGCCATGGGGTTTGGTTTGGTTTGTTTGGTTTTGTAGGAACACTCTTTATGGTCATACTGTAGGTAGAGCTAATACCTCGCTGTCAGAAGAAGGGGAAATAACTCTACATGTCAACAATAATAAAATAATGTTGTTGATTTTACGTCCCACTAACTATTTTTACAGTTTTCGGAGACGCCGAGGTGCCGGAATTTAGTCCCACTGAAGTTCTTTTACGTGCCAGTAAATCTACCAACAGGAGGTTGACGTATATGAGCACCTTCAAATACCACCATACTGAGCCAGGATCGAATCTGCCAACTTGGGGTCAGAAGGCCAGAGCCTCAACCGTCTGAGCCACTCAGCCCGCCAGTCAATGAATAGCTCATATTTCATACGTAGGCCGGCCCCGTGGTGTAGTGGTAGCGTGCTTGCTTCTTACCCGGAGGCCCCGGGTTCGATTCCCGGCCAGGTCAGGGAATTTTACCCGGACCTGAGGGCTGGTTCGAGGTCCACTCAGCCTACGTGATTAGAACTGAGGAGCTATCTGACGGTGAGATAGTGGTCCCGGTCTAGAAAGCCAAGAATAACGGCCGAGGGGATTCGTCGTGCTGACCACACGCCACCTCGTAATCTGCAGGCCTTCGGGCTGAGCAGCGGTCGCTTGGTAGACCAATGCCCTTCAAGGGTTGTAGTGCCATGGGGTTTGGTTTGATTTTATTTTATACGTAGGGCGAATCGAACAGGCAGTCCCCGTCTGGCATATGCAGCACGTTTGAAAACACTGCTTTTTGTCGAGAACTACTCGTCCGATTTTAAAAATCATGGGGCTGAATTCATAAGTTCATGTATAGGTATAGAAACAGTGTAGTTCTATTTGAGAAAAACAAAGTTAGTGCCGTTATTTGAGCAGATATTGACACCCTGGAAAAATATTGCCAATTCAATGATGAATCCCTTGGTAACGTAACTGAAAGTGAAAACAGAATATTGAATATTGTGACATCCTGGGGAAATGAAGCGTAAGAGTATTCCCTGCTGTTTTCCGCATGGAACCAGAGTATGTTAATTGAATGTTGTCTGTCAAGCCCACTGATGTACAAACATCAGCCGGGACTACAAGTGACACCTTTACATCAGTCATCACAGGGACTGACTGCATAATGATACAGTACATTGTAGGTCTAAATGTACGAGAAAATGTAATATCTTGAACGGCTCACGAGTTATTTGAGGTGGAAATCTTAACCGAATCTTCTTCTTCTAGCGCTTTTCACAAATTTGTGGCTGCCTGGCCGAGGCGGTAAAGATTCACCCGGAAGGACGTGGGTTCGATTCCTCGTCAGGAAGTCGAAAAATTTAAAAAACGAGATTTCCACTTCTGGAGGTGCATATGGTCCTGAGGTTCACTTAGCCTACACCAAAAATGAGTTTCAGATTCATTCCTGGGGGCAAAGGCGGCCGGAAGTAGAGCTCTACCCCACCAGGTGCCAAGGTTACGAATAGTGGAAACCTTTACCTTCCAGGCTTCATAGCCTGTACGGAAATGACTTTGCTTTTGAATGGAATGTGGATCCTTTAGACTTGCAGTGTAAATGTACTCGTTTGCAAGACCGGGACTGTCAAGGACGTCCACCTGTACACAGGCTTGGTCTTCGATGTTACGGATCAACATGTGGCTTTCCAAAAACCAGGTCTCTTTTGCTCTAGACTAGAGTGTCAACTGTTTTGGCTCAAGGTGATCGATGTAGAACATTTAAGTGGAAGAAACAGCTTGGATATCGTCGTTGCGCCTGCGGAAATCGCTATGGCATAATGTTTTTGTAGAAATACTGACCCGCAGCACATATATTGTGAAGAGCGAGGATTCCTTGATACCTTAGATGACAGAACCTTACCGGCCAAAGTTCTAAGGTAAAATATTTCACATAACTGATTCTTTCGGGCGCAACAACGATATGATTGAAATACAAACTTTTCAGAAATCAAATGACGAATTGTTTATAGAATACTGTCAGATGGGAGTAAATTTGACTGAAGAAGCGAAGCTTTATCTGACCCTGTAATAATTAAGAGGAGAATTCCTCAAGGCAGTATTATTGGACCTTTATGTTTTCTTATATATATCAATGATATGTGAAAAGAAGTGCAATCAGAGATCAGGCTGTCTGCAGATGATGTTATTCTGTACAGAGTAATAAATAAGTTACAAGATTGTGAGCGGCTGCAGGATGACCTCGATAGTGTTGTGAGATGGACGGTGGACAATGGTATGATGATAAACGGGGTTAAAAGTCAGGTTGCGAGTTTCACAAATAGGAAAAGTCCTCTCAGTTTTAATTACTGCGTTGATGGGGTGAAAGTTCCTTTTGGGGATCATTGTAAGTACCTAGGTGATAATATAAGAAAAGACCTTCATTGGGGTAATACTTATGTATGATTGTTAATAAAGGGTACAGATCTCTGCACATGGTTATGAGGGTATTTAGGGGTTGTAGTAAGGATGTAAAGGAGAGGGCATATAAGTCTCTGGTAAGACCCCAACTAGAGTGTGGTTCCAGTGTATGGAACCCTTACCAGGATTAATTGATTCAAGAACTGGAAAAAATCCAAAGAAAAGCAGCTCGATTTGTTCTGGGTGATTTCCGACAAAAAAGTAGCGTTACAAAAATGTTGCAAAGTTTGGGCTGGGAAGATTTGGGAGAAAGGAGACGAGCTGCTCTTTTAAATGGTATGTTCCGAGCTTTCAGAGGAGAGATGGCGTGGGAGGACATCAGTAGACGAATAAGTTTGAGTGGTGTCTTTAAGAGTAGGAAGGATCATAATATGAAGATAAGGTTGGAATTCAAGAGGACAAATTCGGGCAATTATTCGTTTATATGAAGGGGAGTTAGGGATTGGAATAACTTACCAAGGGAAATGTTCAATAATTTTCCAATTTCCCTGCGATCAAGAAAAGGCTAGGAAAACAACAGATAGGGAATCTGCCACCTGGGCGACTGCCCTAAATGCAGATCAGTAGTGATTGATTGATTGATTGATTGATTGATTGATTGATTGATTGATTGATTGATTGATTGATTGATTGATTGATTGACTTCCTCTTCCCTAACCCTTTCCCCAGTTACCTGGGATCGGCACTTCTGTTGGATTAAGCCTAGTTTTACAGCCCGATGCCCTTCCTGACCCCAAACCTATGTGGAGGGATTAATTCACTACTGCGTGTTTCTGTGGTTGTTAGTTGTGTGATTTGTTGTGTGTGAATACAAGAACGTTTAAAAGCGATTACAAACGCCCAGCTCTGGAGCTAGAGGGATTTACTAGATGTGGATAAAATCTCCGCAACGGCTGAGAATCGAACCTTGGGGCTTGTGAATGCAAGGCCGCTACACCGACCATTCGCCCAAAAAGCCGAGCGATGGAGTCAAGTTGAATGAAGAAGAAGAATAAATGTTTTGCTTTATGCTATGTACAGGGTGACCGAAAAGTACGTTAACATTTTACGAAGCAATACTTCACGGAATATTTGACATAGAGAGGTAATAACTGATACGCATGATTGGCATGGCATGGATTGTATAGTATACAGGCTGTTAGGGATATACCAGCAGATATTTCTTCTAGCAATAGAGAACGATGTGATGAACCACTATATATAAATATTTTAGTAATCCTCGGAAGTTATTTTCGAGAGCAAAGATATATGATGTTTTTAGAATAGGTAGTATGCCTTGTTCTTGGAATGAATAGCTTCCCTTTGATAACATGCAAGTCACGCGCCATCCGTGCCAAACTGGTTTCTGTTTATGTTTATGAGCAAATGTACTACTGTAACAGCTGAACGTTACCTATGCAATGCACGGGATGTTACGTAACATTTTTGTCAAACTGGTTTTATATTTAATAGCAACAGAACTACGATAACAGATGAAGGCGGCTACTACAGTAGTGTATGCCATGTTATGTTACATTCTCGCCAGACTGGTTTTGTTGTTGTTAGTATTTAGTTTCCGTCTTAGGGGCTTCAGACAATCCTGGTCATCGGTTTCGGACCCTGGAGATGTATCGAATTCTCAGCGTTAATACTGGTTCATTTGCTGTTACGTCCTTTAGGGGATTGGGATATCTGTGGTCATCAGCCCCATGGTCTAATGAGTATGGAAATGACCTTAAAACCTGTGTTGGTGTGGGACCTGTACGAGCGTGTGATATAATTATAGGTATAGGCGCGCCGGGACCTGAAATACGGTACGAAACCCGTTGTGCATTGCGTAAAGGTAGAAAAAAGAAGGCCGTTCCTTACACCAACGAAAGAATTCATGGGATAGGATGTACAAATGAGTAGCATCGAAACACATCGAACGTTTAGTTTCAAAGGAATAATGGACATGTTATACAACTAAATACATTAAACGTACCTACATGTCTTGCCTCCTTCCGGGCTGAGTGGCTCAGACGGTTGGCACGGTTGAGGTGCCAGCCTTTCGACTCCAACTTCGCAGGTTCGAGCCTGGCCCAGTCCGGTGGTATTTGAAGGTGCTCAAATACTGTACGTCAGCCTCGTGTCGGTAGATTTACTGGTACATAAAAATAACTCCTGCGGGACTAAATTCTGGCACCTCAGCGTCTCAGAAAACCGTAGAAGTAGTTAGTGGGACGTAAGGTACTTAACGTTATTATTATTATTATTATTATTATTATTATTATTATTATTATTATTATTATTATTAGGTCGTTAAAAGTGGAAATACGTGGAAGAAAATAGTAAAATATCCGTGGTTTAAGAGGAAACAAGATGAAATGTACGTCACGTGAAACAACATCGGTCGCAGTAGTTAACTACAGATTACCATGCGTAAGACGAGAACCAGGTGAAGCTCGTGGGGATTAGTCAGCTGTAATCTCGTATTGTGTATAAACATCAAAGATACACATAACAAATCTGAGAAACATAAACAAGGTTACACGTTAGAGACATGTAGCTATTCGCCTGAAAGCCAGGCCGACGGTCCCTTTCATGAGTACAAGGTGAGTTACCAAATTATATACAATTCACAGATGTCGAACGTATCTAAGAAGATTCCGCCACAACTACATCCTACATTTTACTATGGTGGTGCTAATAACAAATCGCAGCAGATTACGCTACTGCGTGTTAAGATGATGTCGGTAGAATACAGTATACCTGTTAAGACATAAGGCTGCAGTAGAAGAAGAGGAAGAAGAAGGTAACGATAGCCACATAGTCAAGCAGGACAGAGCCGAACAAGGCGCACATTAGTGACACAGACATAAGAGTGGCGTGGTCGTAGGAACTACAGTCGCAATAGTAACACACTGTTGTAGAAAAGAAGGAACTAACGTACAGTAGAGGCTCCGTAACTCCAGGTGGACGGTAACAAGATTATCTCGAATAGAAAAGCACGGATTTACGAACGTACACAAAAACACCTGTGTACAAAAATGTACATATGTTAAACATTACAGTACAACAGTTTAGAAAACAAAAACATACAGATTGTTTTCCACTAAAAGAAATTTTAAACTTTCTTTTGTAAATTAACAAAACACTCTAGGCAACCTTCTTAAGTTAAATGTTAACTAAGAGTTCCTATTTCAGTAGTGATGAATATAAAACAAGCATTTATTGAATTTTTTATACGTGATAATGATGATGATTGTTGTTTTAAGGTCATGGGCCCTTAAAAACGCAAAGTATCTTCTGTTTTAACTCGCAGTGAATAAGAAAATATCAACTGCTTAAACACACGTAATGAACCCAAACCACGTGCAGGGTAGGATTGAGGAACTGCCGAACTGCGATCAATGTCAATGTCTAATGGTTTAACAAGCACGTCTTCCGTGTGTTGTGTTCAGATTTCGCCACGTACAAGACATCCGCGCGCTGAAACTCTCGATTTATAACTTTTGTTACCGGTACATCAATTTCTCTGCTCGGATTTATGAGAATATCGAACTATCGAGACTCAAAATACTATATCGATTCTGTACTGTACTCTCAAGCCATTACGTTGCATAAATGGCGTAACTTCTGACATACCAAATAAACCTCGTAGCAATTGTTCAAAGTGATCACCCTGGGCTTCTCTGCAGGCTTCACTTCTCCGAACCCAGTAGCGACGCTTTCGAGCCAAGACACCAGGGTTGTTCAGAATATCATCTGCTGCTTAAACAATACGTTCATGGAAGTCATCCGAAGCGGTTACTTCATTTCGATATACTTCGTGTTTCATGTCCCCCGGACGTAAAAATCCATTAGAATAAGGTCTGGGGGTCTGGCTGGCCAATTGATAGTTCCACATCGTCCTGTCCACCGTTGAGGAAATGTTTGCACCATCGTGTAAAATCCACGTGGTTCTGCGTAGTCGAAGCGCCACGTCCTCTGGAAGCTCCAGTAACGTACTGTATCTACAGGAGCAAGGTAACATTAATAAAAAGATGATTAGTCCACGTAACCGACCTCCTACTACACCCATCCAGGTGTTAATTCAGAACCGGTGCTGGAAATTGCCTTGTCCTACTGAATGGGGATGTTCCACAGCCCATTAGTGGGATATAGTGGGTTCAAACCCCTCTGTCGGCAGCTCTAGTGATGGGTTTCCGTGGTTTGCCATGTTCACACCAGGCAAATTCTGGGGCTGTTCCTTAGGTAAGGCCACGGTTGCTTTGTCACGATCCTAGCCCTTTCCTGTCCCGTCGTCGCCGTAAGATCTATCTGTGTCGTGGCGACGTACATCAACTCGTAAAAAAATTGTAATTAGCTGTGCACCCGTTGAATGTGGTCAGGATGCACTCGCTCTTCATGCAGTGTCCTACGTATGGTCCAAGTTGGTACACCAACGACACGTGTTATACTACGCGTACGGCGCCCGGGATCATCGTTTACTATTGTCAGAATGTCTTCTTCCGCGTCTAGGATTACACGTGGCCGTTCAGGCACTCGCTTTTCAAAGCGTTATGTAACACAACCTGCATCGCGAATACGCTGCAGTACAGCAAGTATTGTTGCTGGATTCGGCACCCGTCTATTGGGAAGCCTTTCCCGATAGATTCATGGAGGGCGACCCGTGTTCTGTTCTGCCACACGATACACTAGCAGCATATCATGGTATTCGTGGTATTCTTACACTGGTATTATTCAAATACTACTACAACTACTACTACCGATGCTACTACTACTACTAATGATGCTACTACAACGAAGTAACTCGCGTACAAGTACGGACGATAATTCGCCTCTCTGACAGCTGATATTCAGGTCAAGGTCAGACAGACAGCTCATACCTCTAGTCCGGTTTCATGTAGGGGAAGGAACCCGTCCAACCACATCCCCGTCGCTAGGAACAGCAGACAACCGAACCGGCACATGACAGGTCTAGTGCTTTTGTCGAACTGCTTACGTGGAATATTTTCCCACAGTGTGATTTCACTATCATGTTTTTTGGGAGACCAACTCGTCGAATGCAGAAACACCCCGTGTTGACGTGTACGTAAATAAAGCTTCTCATGTCAACGAAAGAATGCATGGGATAAGATTTCTAAGTGAGTAGTATCGGAACCGAATTGTCAGAGCACATCGAACGTTTTGCTTCATTCCAATAAGGGACATGTTATAATAATAAATTAAACCAACCTTCCTTTCGTGCTTCCAAACGAAAAGAACGTGTTTAATGGTAAATTAAAGCATTCTAGCTTACTGCTGCTTTTGCAGTGCCTATTAAACGTATCAAAATAAACGTTGCCAGGCTGAGTGGCTCAGACAGTTCGAGCACTGGTTTCGTGAACGTAGCAGGCTCGATCCTGGCTCAGTCCGCTGGTATTTGAAGGTGCTCAAATACGTCCGTTTCTGATCGGTAGATTTACAGACACGTTAAAGAATATGTATTTGGGGCTGAACGCCTGTTATGTTCAAGAATAAATACAATACAATACGTTAAAGAATACCTGTGGGCAAAATTCCGACACCACGCGTCTCCATTGGCACGTAAACATTTATTAATATTATTATTATTATTTTATTATTATTATTATTATTATAACTGTGTTAGTCTATTATTATTAACTATTATGAAAATAAAAGTTAATCTCCCCACTCAAACTTCGTAGCTCGTAATCTGTACGAAAACACTAAAGAAAATAGTGAACTTTTAACAAGTCCGAATTAAAATTAATCTTATAATTGCAAACATGTCTCCGAAATTACCGAAACATGTACTTACAAATTGTTTTACGTCGCACCGACACAAATAGGTCTTACGATGACGATGAGAGAAGAGGGATACAAGTGGGAAGGAGCGTTCGAGGCCTTAATAAAGGTACAGTCGTAGCATTTCCCTGATGTGAAAATGGGAAACTATGGAAAACGGTCTCCCCGTCTGCCGACAGTGGAGTTCGAACCCACTATCAACAGAATGCAAGCTCACAGCTGCGCGCCCCTAACCGCACGACCA
Organism: Anabrus simplex; assembly: GCF_040414725.1. Taxonomy (NCBI): domain Eukaryota; kingdom Metazoa; phylum Arthropoda; class Insecta; order Orthoptera; family Tettigoniidae; genus Anabrus; species Anabrus simplex. Next base: position 315,528,209 of record NC_090265.1, read on the forward strand.
ACTTACTCTAAGCTCTAATGCCGGTCTAAGTAGCTCGGACGATAGAGCGCTGGTCTTCTGATCCGACCTTGGCAGGTTCGATGGCGGCTCAATTCGGTGGTATGTGAAGGTGCTCAAATACGCCAGTCTTGTGTTTGTAGATTAACTTGCATTAAAAAAATACTGCGGTACAAAATTCTGGCACAACAGCGTCTCCGAAAACCGTGAAAATTAGTTAGTGGATCGTGAAGATATTATTATTATTATTATTATTATTATTATTATTATTATTATTATTATTATTATTATTATTAGTAGTAGTAGTAGTAGTAGTAGTAGTAACATTATTATTACGGAAGTTCTAATTAAACGGGTCCATTACAGTTATCTTCTTGTCGTTTGGGCCTACTGAGGACCACGGGGCTCGTTTCGACTCCTTGTGTGGAAATTCTGATTTTTCTTCGCCCAGAAAGCTTTCATCTTCTGGCTGTGTGCTTGTTTCCTTTCCTCGGTCCACTTCGGTCGGGTGGTGCCTTTACTCTGTCTGCTGCTGAGAGACTCTGGAAAGACACCTTGGAAGGTCAACTGCCGGAATAATACACGATCCTGTATGGTTTGTTCTGAAATCCCCAGCTGTTCTAAGTCGGACTTCATTGTGGCGATCCATTTACTTTTAGACGCTTTCCCTCTGCCTGTACTGGTAAAGATCTTGCTGGTAAGTCTGTAAGTACTCATACGAGTCAAATGCCCATAGAAAGTCAATCGCCTCTTCCTCATGGATGTAACTATGTCTTCTTGATGATCATAGATCTCATTGTTGTGCCTTATCCTGTAGGTACCATCACCTTCTCTTATTGGTCCTAAAATCCTCCTTAGTATTTTTCGTTCCTTGAGCTCTAGCTTCCACAGTGGACCTTTTCTGTTAATCAGAAGACACTCAGAGGCTTATAGTACGGACGGTCTTACTGCTGAATTGTAATGTTGGAGTTTAAGGTTCTTAGAGAGGCACTTGGATGTATAGACGCTCTTACAGGTATGGTAGATCCTTTCCAACTTGGTGCATCTGCTGTCTATTGCTAATGTCTCATTCTCGGTTGCTGAAATCCACCCCCCCCCCCCAGGTACTTCACTGCAGGAACCTTACGAATGGTGGTGTTTTCCAATGGCATAGTATGTGGGACTTCCTTTGTTAGTCATGAACTCAGTTTTCTTTATATTGACCCTCAAGCCGGTTATAGCTGCTATGGTATAGAGGCTCTGTAGCTGGTGAGTGGCTTCTTCTATGTTGTTGGCTAATAAGGTAAGGTCGTCGGCAAAGGCAGGCAAAGTACACTGAGATTATCTTTCTTTTAGCCAATTTTCAGTCCACTTTCTGGAGGTAATGTGGCAGTCCATTCCCTGATAATCTTCTCTAGAACGCAATTAAAGAGAATGCAAGAAATTCCATCACCTTGTCTAACTCCCGTTTGGATAGAGAAACTCTCTGAGAGCTCACCTCTAAACTTTACCTTGGAGGTGGTGTTCTTGAGCGTAGCCTGGATTAGTCTGGTGGTCTTCTCATCCAGGGCTAATTCCCATAAGGTGGAGAAGAGGGTCTGCCTATCTATTGAATCATATGCCTTCTGGAAGTCCACTAGTATGACTACCCATTTGTGTCCGCCACGATTCTTGTACCTCAGGATTGTCTTGAGGTTCTGTATCTGCTCTGTGCAAGATCTATTTGCGCGAAACCGGCCTGATATTCACCTAATTGGGAATCCAGTTGACTGACCGCTCTGGTTTGCAGGGCTTTAGAAAAGATCTTGTATGTAATTGATATTAGTGAGATGCCTCTGTAGTTGTCGAGGTCTATCTTACTACCTTTCTTGTGTAGAGGATGGATCACCGCTGAGGTCCATTCCTCAGGTAAGGTCTCCGTTGCCCAAATATCCTCTATGATCTGATGGATGCTTTGTATGGATTGTTCGTCAGCATGTTTCCACATTTCCACTACTATACCGTCTTCACCTGAGGCCTTGTTGTTCTTCAGGCTCTTGATAATCTCCCTTATTTCTTCAATGGTTGGCGGTGTGGAGTCTCGGTTTCTGGAAAGAGGCTCAGAGAATGCAAGTCTCTCTTTAGGTTCCTCTGCATTGAGGAGCTGTTTGAAATACCCTGCAAGAGTATCGGTACAATCCTTGTTGTTGAACTGAAGTTTCCCATCAGGTCCACGAAGACCACTCCATTACAGTCATCATTTTACTTATCGGCACTTACTGTCCAGTAATAAGCCTTCTGTCTGCCTCTGTGGTGTAGTGGTTAGTGTGATTACTGCCACCCCCCAGAGACCCGGGTTCGATTCCCAGCTCTGCCACGAAATGTGAAAAGTGGTACGAGGTCTGGAACGGGGTCCACTAAGCCTCGGGAGGTCAAATGAGTAGAGGTGGTTAGATTCCCACCTCAGCCACCCTGAAAGTTGTTTCCCGTAGTTTCCCCACTTCTCCAGGCAATTGCCGGGATGGTACCAACTTACGGCCACGGCCACTTCCTTCCCTCTTCCTTGTCTATCCCTTCCAATCTTCCCATCCCCCCGCAAGGCCCCTGTTCAGCATAGCAGGTGAGGCCGCCTGGGCGAGGTACTGGTCATTCTCCCCAGTTGTATCCCCGGCCCAATGTCTCACGTTCCAGGACACTGCCCTTGAGGCGGTATAGGTGAGATCCCTCGCTGAGTCCGAGGGAAACCAACCCTGGAGGGTAAACAGATTAGGAAAATGAAGAATAAGCCTTCTATTAAAAATGTCCGGCGGGAATTCCACAGTAGCTCTTTTTCCTTCGAGCAATGTTCACGCATGGATGCAACTAAGGTTTTTGAAATTTGTCTCATTAATAACAGTTTCACTGAATACTTATAGCCTTTTCTTTCAGTGTCCATCGTCTTTTCGTTGACCTGAAAAGTTTATGAATAAGCATAGACAACTCGCATTGTCTACTGTCAGGAATTCATCGTAGACTAGCGCAATAACAGCAAGAAATGTTGCGCCCATTTTTCATTTACTTATTAACTATTTCCTTTCATTTTGTCAGCTTGGATCACTGAGTAATGCCATCGCCGTCTTATAAATCACACACAACTACACAACACTTGATTCGCATGTATGTGCTGGTACGGATCTTCGACGTCACTGTAAGGATTCTGTGTACTTTTCATACAGAGTACCCTAGACCGGTTTTCAAGTACAGCAAGTGGCCTGGCACGTGAGTCAACCTCTCCTACTTGCCAAGCCTTTAGGAGAAGTGCGCAACAACATGTGTTGGCTTGCGATAAAAACAGGTTCAACAAGCCCTATACTCTGCTACTGTACTTCCACTACTCGTGGACAGAATGACATAACCGGCGTATCCTGCTACGGCCGTTCAAAACACATTAGGTCCTGAAATATTTGGCTCAGTTATGGGAAAACTAACAGGACAAGGTAAACAGTACTTAGCATATATTGTGAGATGTATTTTTATTTGCCGAGTAGCTTATGACACTACCCGGAGACAAACACTGTGGGGGTAAGCCATCCCTAGCACCCTTAAGGGTGGGGAGTAAGGCTGGTTATGTAAAAAAATAATCGAAAAAATTATCGAATCCATAGTGTTCGGGATCGCTGAGATGAACCGTGGCGCTCTGAATCCCGTTTAAGTCCTGCTTCAGCCCTAATTGGACTGGAGGTTGAAAAAGGCCGAGAAAAGATGTCCCATATGACAGAGATTATGGACGTGTGTGTGTAAGTTCCAGCATAATTCTCAACCAAACATGGTACACATGGGATTTAGCTGTAAGACACCCCTATCTTCTATAGTGGCGAGGTTGAGCAGTGGATGACCTGTAAAAATAATTGAAAATGACCGTGCCGGTGAACAGAACTACACTAATCACTGTTAGCCGCGTGGCACAGTGACATAATTACCTCAAGATGGCAGGATTATTGCATCGTCCGATGACATACCGAGGTCAGACTTGTGGCTACTCTGACCACTACTCTTATACTTACATCTCCTTCACACAATATACATAACATTTGTTTGAGCGCCAGTTGCTTTTTTAAGAAAAACAACAAAATTCGGTAGAGCATACCTCTTATATCAATTATCTCAAGGCGTGAGGTGATAAACTCACATATTTGGCAATATACAGGGATATGGATCAGGACAATATTAAATTACTGTTGCATTTCCACAATTGAGGATTGTACCTGGAACTGGAATCACTTATTATAATTAAAATAAAACTGATTTTATGACTATAATTTACGTCACAATGAACAATCATTTACGTCTTTTAATTTAACAAAAGAAATATATCGTGAGATTTGCGGTACAAAGAAAAGGAAAATTTAATCTAAACAAAAAAAGCTATTGGCATGAACTTGAAGTGAGATGTGATATCGCCGCTGATTACACTCTTCTTCATGTTATGAATGCATAACATGTCTGATGCTTTAATTACCTGTTGTCTGCATACACCGCTGTTGAACTTGAAATTCTTGGGAAAACCTGTGAGCTAAAGTCGGGAGCCGTCTGTTGTAATCTTCTTATATAACAAGGAGTTGGCCTACATACCATGTACGCGTGTAGGGAGCTCCAATGTAATTACGTCCACTCAATATATTTTAAATAATTGGAAAATATTATTGAAACATCTTGTGAAGTCCATCCTCACAAGAAGATGATGTTTCTTTATCAGCATAATACCCGTCTCTGCTCGGATACAAGCACTACTTGTAGACTTCCTCGATGATTACTTCTTCAAACACCACTCTTAGCTCTGACCATCACTCGAAGATCACTTCTTCCATTTGATACATCTGACTGTTTCATATGAACTGCACGATATGAACTGCTTATGAACTGAGTACCATCAACTGAATAGATATGATGAACTGAGTAAAAACAGAATACCTCTCTCCACCGTCGCCTTGACTTTATATAACCTCGCGATGACGACTCATCTCCCCACTCACTGTTCATCCCTTCCACTTCCACATACAGTAGCTGGCGAATACTGACACTTGGTCGCAATCACGTGTCCACGCACTGATGTCATCAGTCACGCGCTGTCTAAGCGTACCCAAGCGGACCAAGAATGACTATACCGAATGCGTCACCGGGAAAACTCCTTGTACACAACATTCCCAGTTAAACATAGCCTCGATTGCAAAATACTATGCCAGCTCATCTAGCCAAAGTTACAAGCCACAGCATGACAATATGAAACCAACAAATCTCACTTACTACAATACAGAATAATTACAAACATATTCACTTAACCTATGATTAAATACAATAATATACGCGATACCTAATTATTACAGTCTAAATGATGAGAAACAGAATATATAAAATCTAATTAATCGGGTTAATAATAATAATAATAATAATAATAATAATGATAATAATAATAATAATAATAATAATAATAATAAATACAGAATGGAGTCTGTAACCCAGTTGTACGGTTACAGACTCTTGTTGCTAGAAACATTACCATGGGATATCAAACCCCGGGTTCGCACATGTTGTGTAGAAATTATTCCGATTTTAAAACCTTCACGGTTCTGTAACGTTCTGCGGCCCAAGTGTTGTTCCGAAACTATAGATTTATTCTACATGAAAAATACGAAACTGGTGTGAAGCAGGGGTGTAGTCAGGGCCGGATTAACGGGGGGGCTAAAGGGGCTGCAGCCCCGGGCCGCGCGTGCCAAGGGGCCACGGCCCTTGGCCGAACCTAAAATTGCATAAAAAGGCCTGCTGCTCCACCTCCGTGGATGTATATGAATATTTACGCTCGCAAAATATCGAACACGCACTCTTCCTTCCTTCATATCAGCTGTCGGCGTTAATATTTCATCACTGCTAGAATCAGTTCCCGTCCGGAGACACGAATCCTCGCTACTTACATACTGTAATTACTGTAAAGGTTATTGTTGACGAAAATTTAAATCTGGCGCTTGCGAGTACGGGCAGAGGGGGAAGGGGGGAAGAGGTCTAGAAAGTGAGCGGGAGGGAACAGGGGAAGCACGGTGGAATGCGCATGCTATACTATATCTTTACATCAGGAAGATAACTTCCAGTTCACCTCTGATTATTGAACCATTCGTAAGTTACAACTGTAATGTTCTTGTAAAATGGATAGAAAATGTCCTAGTGGTGCCAAAAAACGTAAGTTCTGTTTTGTATGTCGATTAGTGATGATGAGACAAATGTAAAATATGTTTTGGCATTATGAAATATTAACATGAAAAATAGAGAAAAATTGTAATCTATTTCAACACTTCCCTATTCATCAATTTAAGTGGAAGTAGTTCTAAAACGACTTCAGTATGCTAGTCTTATGTGATGTTACGAAGAAGGGGCCCCACATTTTTAAATAGCCCAGGGCCCCCAAACACCTTAATCCGGCACTGGGTGTAGTAGATGCGGAATGTGGGTGGAAACCGTTCCCCTACATGTTTCTGAGCTGTTTTTCGTTTAGAAATTGTTTTACGTCGCACCGTCACAGATACGTCTTATGGCGACGATGGGATGGGAAAGGCCTAAGAGTGGGAAGGAAGCGGCCGTGACCTTAATTAAGGGACAGCCCCAGCATTGTCTTGGTGTGAAAATGGGTATCCACAGAAAACCATCTTCAGGGCTGCCAAGAGTGGGGTTCGAACCCACTCTCTCCCGGATACAAGCTCACAGCTGCGCGCCCCTAACCACATAGTTGAGCTGGTGTGAAACATAGGTTTAGTGGAAGAGGAATGCGGGTGGACACCGTTTCCCCACAGGTTTTGGGCAAAAATACCTAATTTTTTTTAGACTGAAAATACTGAGAACTACTTTTTAAATGCAATAAATAAATAACTATTTCCTTTTGTAAACCGAAATAACATAAGTATTTATGCGATTTAGGATTATTTAAATAATTAAATAAAACGGGTGTGTATATTACCACACTTTTGAAACAGCTAGCTAGTAATACTTTAAGTTTTAAAACAGCTGACATAATAAATTCTCAGATTTTTGTTTATGTCAAGAATTTTTTCTACAAGAAATAAGTAAAAATTTGGTAACTAATATTGTATTTTTACACTAATTCAGTTGTCTTATAATTCAACTAATGTAAGTAACAATGACAGAGATAATCATAAAAAGGAAAACAATTACATTCTGTAAGTTGAATTGTTTGACTTTCATTAGAATGAACTGGAAATAATCGGTCCATCACCATTAATAAACATAGTTAAAGTAATTTTATATTAACAATAGTAATACAAAATACGCCAATGTCACACAGTATTTTTTAACGAACTTGCAAAGGGCCTCAAAATTCGCCATTCTGTTCTCAATGATCAAAAATGTGTGGGTGAGGGTCCTTGGCTGGGGGTTATTCCATACCTTCTGGTAAATCCTATACCATTCCCCCACAAATAAATTTACCATACACCACTGGTGCAAAGTTAACAGTTCGTGATACCGATGATGACGTTGATTGTCAGACATTAGCTTTGGTACCAAGCAGCTTGCACGAGTGTTGGACAAGTTTCTTTTACAACTTTAACGGGGTAACTAGATCACTTTATCTAGTATTAGAGGTTGTGAAGGATTCTTTAGTGAAGTAGTGTGTTGGTGCAAAGTTCTTCTTGCATCCTGCCGTATAGATAGTTCTGTTCTTAAAACAAGCTCCACGTGTTATAAAAGGAAATACACAATTAGAAATATTGGTACTGCAAAGAAGTGTTAGTGAAGTCCTACATGGAAGAATAAGAACCAATAACACAACTAATATTTAAACAATTCTGAAGGAAGATGAATCAATGAGACTTATGGTCACAATGATACAAGTTTCGGTTGCCAAACCTTTTTCATGAAGAAGAAGAAGGTGATGACATAATAATAATGAGAATAAATTATAATAAAATATTATTATTATTATTATTATTATTATTAACTATTATTATTGTCTATATATTAGGAAAAGGAGTTGTCTAGTTGAGGCGGTAAAGCCGTGTTTGGTTCACCCGGAAGGACGTGGGTTCGAATCTCCATTCGGAAGTCAAAACATTTAAGAAACGAAATCTCCACTTCCGAAGGTGCATATGGCTCTGAGGTTCACTCAACTTACACCAAAAATGAGTACCAGGTTAATTCCTGGGGGCAAAGACGACCGGGCGTAAAGCTAACCACACTACCGCACCAGATGCCGAGGCTACGGATAGTGGAAGGCCTTCATGGCATGTACGTAATGTCTTTGCTTTGCTTTTCCTAATATATTAAAAAAGTTTAATAATTGCAGCTTTGTCCAGTTCGTCCATCCGTTCTACTGGACCGATTTGCTTCATTTTTTGCTTTATTTTCTCCGGAATTACCTGCTGGTGAATCATCAGGCGTTGAGAGGTCTCTAAGTTGAAATAAGTTTGAATAATCCTGAAATCAATTCACTGAATGACCACTCCAGTAATAGCAGGCGAAGGCTTACCCTGGCCCCCAGTACATTCTGTACTTAGCTGGTTGCACACAGTTAAGGAGCAATATCTTTACATAAATATATCAGCTAAGCTAAACGATTAAAAAGATGGCAGCTATGGGCAAACCTGCAATTTCAACCAAACCTGGTACACACATGACTTAATACTGTCTGCAGAGAAATTGTGCGGGAGAAAGACACACCTAGCACCCCTAAGGATGGAGTGGGGAGGATAAGAAAATACTGTGGGAGTAAGGCGGTTCCTCTAATAATAATAATAATAATAATAATAATAATAATATGCGGCTTTTCACGTTTCTTGGCCAATTGATCGACGTCTACCTGAGTGTGTGTGTTAAGCAGGAGGCGGGCGGCCTCTTCCGTCGGCAGCTACAACATCTACAAGGTAATGGCCACATAACTTTATTCTTTCTTGCTACCTCCGCAGTTTAACCCGAGGGAAAGGTCCGACTCTTTAGTTATGTAACCAGCTTTTCTAAAATGTAACTTTCTTCCGGCTAATGTAAAAACTTCATAAAATCTTTAACTGTAAATCGGGAATAGAGATTGAATTACCCTCTCGAGCTCCCCTTCATATTGGTTTGAGGTGACTACGTTTTGTAATTGTTTTTCCTTCTGTAATGTGTTAAAGTAATTTCTATACGAGTCACCTCAGTAGTTTGGGAATAGCCCCTGTTTCATTGGCCTAGAGCCCCTTAGGTTTTTCATTATCTTGGAGCGCAGTATGCCTCCTTTCAGTTTGTGTTTCGGGCCATTTACTTAACCTGTTCTTTTCAGCAAAGGCCCTATAGGTTGGGTACAAATTCCCCTGTTTCTAATTGTAAGTTGGGCCATGGAAGGCCAGAGAGTGTAAGATTTTTGATGTTGCCTCGAGGAGGCTGAAAGAAAACGGAGAGCCTGTTAGCTCTTTTTTAAAGTTTTGTAATTGTAAAGTGTGTCTCTGGGAGGCTAGATGTTGTGATTTAGGGAGCAAGTGCTCTTGAATTAGGGGATTTCTGCCCCTCAGTAAACAATTCCTCTTCCTTTGTAAAATTGTAAAACTAGGGGCTTAAGGCCCAAAGTGTTAAGGTTCTGAATCTTGGATTTTCCCCAATCTTGTTTAATAATTGCTACTTGTACCCGTAACATGATCATGAAAAAAGATTGTTAAGTTTGTTTTCGGAAAAGAAATATAACCATTGTTAAAGTTTTAAATTCATTTCTTGACATTGTAGTTAGACCGATTCAAGCCCGCACCTTCTTTAACCTCTTTCTGCTCCACGGGTATCCCCGTAACAATAATAATAATAATAATAATAATAATAATAATAATAATAATAATAATAATAATAATAATAATAATAATAATAATAATAACCGAGCTCGATAGCTGCAGTCGCGTAAGTGCGGCCAGTATCCAATATTCGGGAGATAGTGGGTTCGAGCCCCACCGTCGGCAGCCCTGAAGATGGTTTTCCGTGGTTTCCAATTTTCACACCAGACAAATGCTGGGGCTGTACCTTAATTAAGGCCACAGCCGCTTCCTTTCCATTCCTAGCCCTTTCCTGTCCCATCGTCGCCATAAGACATAACTGTGTCGGTGCGACGTATAGCCAATCGCAAATAAAAATAGTATTATCAACAATGTTTTTAGTGTCTCCTATAGGGTAAGATTTGTGTGGGTCTGAGTGGCATTTGAAAGTAATCAAAAACGACCAATATTAGTGTTGAATACACAGATTTTGGGGTCGGCGAGATGAATAGTGACACTCTGGATGACATTTACGTCCAAGATAGCCACCATCGTCATTGAGGGTAATAATAATAATGGCGTATGGCCTCCGGAGAGGCCTGGTGCGGGTCTTCTTCTCGTAGACGGCCTATTAGTTGACCTGCATGTCTACCTAGGATGATTTCTAATGCTGAATACGCCACACACACCCAGCCTCCGAGCCACTGGAATTAACCAATTAAGGTAAAAATCCCCGTCCCGACCAGGAATCGAACCCAAAATCCTCTGAACCGAAGGTCATTACGCTGACCATTCAGCCAACGAGTCGGATGTCATCGAGGATGAGAAGGGGTGAAAAACAAAATGCCCATAATGATCAAGATTATGTGTATGTGTATGCATGTGTGTACCAGCATAGCTCTCAAACAAACTTGGTACACATATAAATTACTATCTGGAGAAAAATATTGTGTGTAAGACGTTCCTAGCAACCCCATGGTTGGAGGTTGGGAGGGAATGAAGTGAAAAAAATCATGGAAAACGATTAATATTAGTGTTGAATCCACAGTTTTCGGGGTCGCTGAGATGAACAGTGACACTTCAGATGCCATTGTAATTCTCCATCGGCATGGGGGATGAAAAGGGATGACACAATACATTCCGAAATGATCGAGATTATGGATGTATGTATGTACGTTCCAGCATAGCTCTCAACCAAACTTCGTACACATGTGACTTACTATCTGGAGAAATATACTGTGGGAGTAAGAAGGGTCCTCTAATTATTATTATTATTATTATTATTATTATTATTATTATTATTATTATTATTATTATTATTAACGATGTGTTTAGCGTCTCTTCAATAGCTGTAGAATTCAATTCATTGAAATTTGTCCCAAAATATTTTTAACGCGCCCATAAATGTAATGACAAGGGACTCTCGCATTTAAGAACAGTATTCGTGGGGAGTCTCAAATGTAAGTTTGCAAGAGGTTTCTCATCTATATACGTGATGCTAGATTGATTGCAATTGCATCGGAACTTTGTTCATGTTTCAATTGGTATGGTATTGCCGTATCGGTTGGTAGCACTGTGCACTACCTTTTGGCGCCAAAAGCAACTTAAAGATGGAGGGTCGACTGGAGCAGAGGTACAAGCAGGAACTTGGTGATGTTATTCGATTCTTCAACGTGAAGAGTGTGTCAGCTGCGAATATTCGTCGTCAATTGTGGAAGTCAATGGTGAGAGTGTGACGAGTTTTCAGAGCGTGGCCGAAGTTCGAACTGGGAGAGTGTCAACAGTTGACTGTGTGCAGAGTGACAGAGACACAACAGAACATCTGAGTCCCAAGTAATAATAATGGTGTCAGAACAGCGGTGAAATACGGGCACAATGGTCAGGACATCACATTTCAGCGGGGTGGCATCAAAAAACTTATTCCACGATTAGACACATGCCTCGATCGTCACGGAGACTACGTGGAAAAGCAACGTGCTAAGTGAAATATGCAGTATAAACAACTTTTATTCCTTCGAGTTCCACCTGTTAAATACTTCATTACGCTATTCGTGTTCAAATAGTCATTATACAAACACTAGGACATGTTTCGGCTCGTTTTGGGATATCTTCAGTTAGAAAAAATACAATTATGTATGAGAATTTTCTAAAATTTTCCATTACAATTGGCACGTTATAGAATTTCGTACATACTAAAACGTATTACAATTATTAAACAGATGCATGGATAAATGTGAATCATTAAAAGTCTAAAATATTTCCTCTTGACTTGATGAAATGTTTGCGAGTGACAACACTTGTTGAAAGATCGATGTGTATAGAAATAACGGTCTAATGGGTACAGGAAGATATCATATTATGCGCGTTCATTTTTGTTTCCAATATTGGTATTTAAGAAAATGATTGTCAATAAGGAAGCCTGTGAAGTATTTTGTTGTTGTTGACTAAATTGATGATGATGATGCTTGTTGTTTTAAGGGGCCTAACATCGAAGATCATCGGCCCCTAGACTAAATTAATCAGGTCTCTCCTCTGTCTTGGTTTAATTGGTTTTGATAAAAACACTCGACTCAGTAACTACAAAGTCCGTATTGGAGACACTCTTAAAGAACGGGTATTCGAAATCCATATATCCAGCAGCTGCAGAACATTTATTCTGCAATGTCTTCAGTTATTAGACTCCGTCAAGGCAGTACAAGATTTACAATTCAAAAAAGGATCCCACATATCCAAAATTATTTTCCGCTGTCCTGGAAGAAATATTTAATTCCCTCAAATGTGCAGAATTAGACATAAAAATAAACGGAATATATTTTAAACATTTTACCGAGGACTTAAACAAATGCAGACGGTATCCAGAAGAGAATGCTAGAACTCAAAACTTGAAGGTAAAAAGTTGTTCTAAAAATTAGGCTGGACAAAACCAAAGTTTTATTCAATTCAAATTGCCCTGAGAAATATCAAGGATACATACAATGTTTAAAGATTTAGTTGATCAATATGTACACACACTTTGGCCAGTTGAAATCATCAAGTGGCGGCTTAACAGAACGAGATAAATCGAAGATTCAAGTCAGCATGGATTTCCTTTGGAAGGCTGAATATCAACAAAAGCAATCTACCATTAAACCTATCCTTCCTGTAATAATATAGGCTACGTTTGTGAGACATGGAGCCTACATGCAAAGAATATCCACAGAGTAGACCAGTGAGTAATGGAAGGGGTCATTTTGGTATGTCTCGGAAAGACAGAAAGACCAATTTCAGATTAGATCTCAAACCCCTGTGGGAGATGCCATCCCTACAGTAAGTTGTAAAGAAGAGGAAGTGGAGCTAAACAGGTCACATAGCACGTCTAGGAGACGGAAGGTGAAAAGATAAGGTCCTACACTGAATTCCTCTCGACCATAAACGATCTATAGAGGCAGATCTCACATGAGATGGATTGATGAGATCAGATCATTCCTGGGGACTGAAAGGTTACTGTTGGCGAAGGGTCGTGAATTATGGAGGAGGTTAGAAGACACCTTCATCCAGCAGTGGATTCATAGTGTCTGACAATAATGATGAGGTCAAGAGAATTATGTGGACTACTGGATAGTACAATAGAATTAAAGAACACCCAGAAGTAAAATAGTCTGTGGGGCATATGGTTTCTACTCGGAATTTTATAAGACACGTACTATGGTAATTCAGGACTTGGCCGAATGGTCAGCGCTGAGGTCTGGGGTTCGATTCTCGGCCGGGTTGGGGATTTTAATCGCGTCCGGTTAATTCCTATGACTCGGATACAGGGTGTTTGTATTTTCCCAACACATTCCTCGTCATATACCCACACCACACCACATTACCAACGACTACGGAAACGAGCAATAGTGAGTAAACTCGTCCAGAGGGAAGGGCATCCGGTCACAAAACAGGGCCAAGTGTCCACACTTGAGGCATAGTTCGCATCGTGACCCCACTAGGAGTGGGTAAAGCTAAGAAGAAGACGAAGAAGAAGAAGAAGAAGAAGAAGAACCATTGTCAATCATGGGTATGTGTTTTCGTCCACACTCGCTCCTGGCAAACATTGGAATAGTGCATTATTTCAATATTGGGGTAGTTATACTCCAATTCTAGCCACAAATAGTGATAAGCATAGTGCAAAACCTTATACGACATACAGCCATAAAAGTCTTTGGCCTGTCAAGGCGACTGCTGCCCAGAGAGATGGCCTGCAGTTATTGGATGCCTCGTGGACAGAGTGACGACATTCTCAGCCGTTTTGTTTGGTTTTCGTATCCGGATATAAGCTTCTTAGTAGACAAATTAGATGATCAGAAAATATTTACATATTGCAGCTAATGACCTCGGCCTGTATATCCTATAAAATAAAATTCTCTGACAACAACGGCAGTGCTGAAGAAACGCTACGATACCAGATAGAATTCTTAACGTAGTAGTGAAGCGTTAGATGCAAACTGCACTGCACATTTTCAAGGTTATTGAGCAAACATGAGAAGCAGTAAAACTCTGACCGCAGGAGAGACAAGAAAATACTAGTCTAGACAAGTCTGGTTTTGAATTACGATAGGCGGTAGTCCGGCCTCGTGGTGTCACCCGGCGGCCCCGGATTCGATTCCTGGCCGGGTCAGGAGTTTTTAATTGTAAATGATTAATATCGCTGGCCTGGGAACTGGGTATTTGTGTCGTCCTTAACGTTCCTTTCCTCACATTCAACACTCTACACTTACGCAATTACAATTGCACGCAGGTTCATATCATATGGTGCAAGTAGTGGCAAAAGGTCTACAGAGGTCGACGCTACGAACGAATATCATTAAAAAATGACTCTGACTTTTAAAGTAATAAGGACAAACTTGTAGTCTATTCTATTCTATGTGCTTTTAGAGTATAATACCATACGTTTTATTTCAATTTTCCTCTTCTTAGTGCGCATCTAATACGAAAGGTAGCCCATTTGATGCGACATGGCACAGTCTAAGAGTCTGATAACACCCTTCCTGTACCTACAGTATGTATCTCTGTTATTCTTACAGGCTTCAATTTCTTATCAAGTCTCGTATGTTCACATTAACGATTAAAAAAGTGAAATAAAGCGTACATTACGGGTAAAATCATGGTTTGTCAATGACAATTCGTTAGTGGAAACCATACTTATTTACATACAGGCAAGAAGATTTGATATTAATGTGCTGGCATCGACAAACGGGTGTATCAGTTGTATTCGTACACATGGACAGAATGATGCCCACCATTTGGTTGCGATGCACAGAAAAGTCTCAGTGACGGCATACGACTGGTCAAGTGCGAAAGTCTCCTTCCTAGTGTATCTGTGGTGGATATCGGTAGGAGTGCAGATTTAAGTACGGAGCTCAAGAACACTATACTTAAACTGGCACTTAAAGGACTTTCATTACGAAAGATTGAACAGCTGGTCAATAGAACACATTCTACGGTGCAACATGTGGTTGATACCCTACATTTAAATACAAGGGCCCTATTAAGAACACGCCAAGGAAACCCAAGAGACAGCGTTTAACTGAAAGGAAAGAACGACTTGTTGTTCGGCTTATAAGTCAGATTCCAAATTAAGTGCACCAGTATTGAGGCAACTCACGGAGGAACGAATTGGAAAGACGATAAGCAACTCCACCATCCGTCGGATCCTGTATCGGCATGGGTACTATGGAAGAATCCATCGGAAAAGGCCATATGTAAGTATTAAAAAACAGACGGCTTATACTGATATTAGCTAAGGAGCATATAAATAAGGAGAAAAAATTCTGGAAGGATGTTATCTGCTCTGATGAGACAAAAATAAACCTTTCTTGGGTCAGATAGCATCCACAAAATATGGAGAAAAATTGGTACGAACAATGATGTGGCGAATACACTCCCAACTGTAAAATACGGTGGTGGGTCTGTAATGCTTTGGGGCTGTATGTCAGATGGAGGTGTGCGTAACATACATTTCATCGGCGGAATAATGAACAAGGAGGGCTATAATGCAATCCCGTGGACAAACGTGAAGCAGAGTGCCGAAAATATCGGGATGCCACCTGTTTATATATTCCAGCATAATAATGAACCAAAACACACGGCTGATATTAATAAGACGTGGTTGATCTGGAACATTCCTAAGCAGCTTAGAACACCTTCCCAGTCTCCGGATTAAAATCCCATCGAACATCTTTGGGCTACGTTGAAGAGGAATCTCCGTAGGCAACGTATGCGTACGAAGGAGAAACTTAAAAGTGTGATTCTTCAGGAATGGCAGAAAATCAGGCCCGACATGTGCAAGAAATTAGCGTATTCTATGCAGCGACGATGTTAGGCAATTAAAAAAGTCTTGGGGACATTCCACTAGATACTAACATGTTCCAGGAACCCTTTATTTTTTGTTTATTTCAAGTGTTCAGTTTGCTTGTACGAATAGGAATGATACAAGATTATGGGCTCGCTTTTCTTTATTAGTATGTTTGGTTAACATGATTGCAGACATACAGTAGATATATGTTTCCTGAAAGCTTTGTTGAATGTATGTTGAGTGAATAAAATCCTTTTCAGTTTATTATTTTCTGGCAGTGCGTTGAAGTACTAAAGCCAACAGCCCGTACGAATAGAATAGGTACATACTGTAGCTCACGTGGGGTCGGTCTGAAACACACTGTGTTCAGTGAGTACAACTTTCAAGACGAGTAACGAGAAGGGTTAAAGGGAGTGGTGGGGATTTTATTGGAATCCACTTTTAATTATAAAATGATTGATAAGTTGGCACACTGTAAGACAGCGTTAAACAAGGAAATTTGAATATATCAGTATAAAACAGGCCAATTTGAATTTATAAATATAAGCATCGCTTCAAACCGGTTCCTCGGCTGAATGGTAAGCGTCAAGACCTTCGGTTCAAAGGGTACTAATCCAGGCCAGTTTGGGGTTTTTAGTCGTGTCTGGTTGATTTTTCTGACTCGAGGGCTGGGATTTTGTGTTTGACCCAATGCATTTCTCTTCGTATTCATACAAGACACCACATTACCAACGACTACACGCAATAGTGAATACAAGCCTCCTTAATGGGTTGGCATCGGGAAGGGCATCAGGCCGTAAAACAGGGCCAAGTCCACATTTGTGACATAATTCTCACCCGTAGCCCAACTAGTGGTGGAAGAAAAAGATGCATCAGTTCACTTTCTTCGACAATATTCCTGAAAATTAAGAGAGAGACAGAAAGCACTGATTAATATTACTTGTTACATGACAGACTGAACTGATCCCATCGTCAGGTCTGCGAGTTCTGAGGGTATTTGCTGAAAAGTACTCGTATGCTAATCGAATCATTTAAACATTAACCGTCAATGGCAATAATGAGAGTCAAAAACCGAGTTCCCACAAGGGAAGCATAATTTAATTTCATCGGTACCTTTCAAACCTGTCTCCGCCCCAACATTCAAAACACCACCCATACTCCCTTCAATCACTGCATTCACTACTGATCTGCATTTAGGGCAGTCGCCCAGCTGGCAGACTCCATATTTGTTGTTTTCCTAGCCTTTTCTTAAATGCTTGCAGAGAAATTGGACATTTATTGAACATCTTCCTTGGCAAGTTATTCCAATCCCTAACTCCCCTTTGTATAAACGAATATTTGCTCCAATTTGTCCTCTTGAATTCCGACTTTATCTTCATATTGTGATCTTTTCTACTTGAAAAGACACCACTCAGACTTATTCGTCTATTAATGTCATTCCACGCCATCTCTCCAATAACAGCTCGGAACATACCACTTATCCATGCAGCTCGTCTCCTTTCTCACAAGTCTTCCCAGCTCAAACTTTGTAACATTTTCGTAACCGTCACAGTCTAGTCAGTTGCGTCACCCGTGGGGTGAACCCGGCCATTTCTGATGAAAATATTCTCAATGAACTTCACGCGGAAGGAATGCGGTTCGGAAGGCGTTTTGTATCTTGAATTCCTCCGGGCCCAGTTTCATGGTCCGCATACTCCTACCAACTGTCGAGGATATTTATCGCGTCCTTGCCAGTGGAGTATCTATTCTTTGGTGTCACCATGGGGTACAACACGCTAAAACCCTCCTCCCTCAACCCATCCGCTGTGACAAGTCTAACACCCCAAGGAGCGATGCACCACCGATCAACCAACGTGCGCTCATATCTCCTCACCTTCAACTCCCCCACCCGCCCACACACGTGAGGGGGGACTCACACCACGCATTTTCCCAAATGTAAGGCAATTCGCAAAACATTTTATATACGTTTTTATACTCGGCATTTATCCTATCTTAATGGCAGTGAGAGAAATGATAATTTTTCCAAATAAATTCTTATATTACGAAAATATTTTTAACAGAATATGGCCGAGCAAGTAGCTGTGCGGTTTGGGTCACATAGCTGTGAGCTTGCATCGGGAGATAGTGGGTTCGAATCCTACTGTCGGCAGCCCTGAAGATGGTTTTCCATGTTTTGCCATTTTCACACAATGCAAATGCTGGGTCTGTACCTTAATTAAGGCCACGGTCACTTCCTTCCCACTTGTAGCCCATCGTCGCCATAATAATAATAATAATAATAATAATAATAATAATAATAATAATAATAATACCCGTGTGGGGATTTACCGGTTACCTCCATCGGGCGCGTCCCATTGGAATTGGGGAAGCTCGCTGGCTCTACCCCCAGCAGAGTCAGAGGGTAGTAGGGAAATAAAATACCACCGTGAAAAAAAAACTGGTCCCTTGCCAGGGTTACGGCGAAGACTGGTAAAAGACCAGAAGCCAGAAAACATCTTGAGGCAACCTCTAGGGCTAACAACCTTAGTTGTAAAAGGATGGGTAACCGTCCAAAGCAAAGTCAAGTCAAAAAGCATGATGGCACAGCATTTCAAGAAACATACCCCAGGGAGTAAATCTTCGGATAAATCCCTCGTCGTGAACGCCACGGCGCACGAGTCTCGTTCGGATTCTGGGGGAGACTCGACATCATGCAAGAGACGAGTCGGAGCGTCTCGGTGTACCACGAAGAGTCAAAAACTCAGGCCAAAATCTAAAACCTTTCTAGCAACTTTCAACATAAATTCTCTTACACAAACTGGCAAGCTGAAAACCCTCACCAAAGCTCTTCACGAAAATCAGATATCCATAATGGCCCTACAGGAAACAAGGTACCCAGATGAAGAGATTTTTGAATCCGAAAGCTACCGATTTTTCAAGAGCAAAGCGCAAAGAGGAATCCTCAATGGAGCTGTGATGCTTGGAACCGCGTTTGCTGTTAGAACCAAGATCCTTAAATCGGTTGCAAATTTCGAACCTGTGAATGACAGATTGTCTATACTCACAATTAAATGCGCGAACAAAACCTACGCCCTAGTTAACGCACATGCTCCTACAAACGATAAGAACAAGTCTGATCCAGACGAAGTTGATAATTTCTGGGACCTACTGGATGAAAAATTAAACAAAATCCCCAAACACCATGTCAAGCTTCTTTTGGGTGACTTCAATGCCCAACTAGGTCGTGAACAGAAGTACAAGAGAGTTATAGGAAATTACCCTGCTCACAAAAGAACCAATCCCAACGGCAAAAGACTGGTGTCTATTTGCGAAAATCACAACCTGCAGGTCATGTCGACCCACTTTCGCCATCTACCCAGAAAGCAAATGACTTGGCGTTCTCCCGTCCAAGCTCTCGGAGAGTTCCAAATTGATCATGTTGCAATCTCCAGGAGAAACAGCCCTGAGATTATGAATGTCAAGGTAAAGAAAGGCATCAATGTGGCCTCAGATCATTATATATCTCTTATCAAATTCAAACCAATTCCCGCAAACACAAGGAAGACAACCAAACAGATCACACGCTTCGACAATGATAAAGTTCGGCAAAGGGTCGAGGAGTTCCAGGAGAAGGCTAGACCAAATGACACTGACTTTAACAACGCCAAAAGTCTCCTTGTTAAGGCCGCCAAAGACGTTGCAGAAATCAAGAGAGGCAAAAGCATGCCTGGTGGAATGGTACCTGCGAATCAGTCCTCCAAGAAAGACTCAATGTGTGGAAACAGTACTACTCTACGAAATCAGAAAATGATTGGGAAACCTACAAAACCCAACGTGCCCAAGCAACTAGGGTGTTCAGAACTGAGAAACGTAAATACGAAAAATCTCTCATTGAAAAGATAGAATAAAACTTTAGGAAGAATGAAAACAGAGAGTACTACAGAGCCTTCAAACGCAAACTCACTGGCTTTAAACCACCATCTCTATGCTTTGAGCGAAAGGACGGCACACTGGCGACATCAAATGAAGAAAATTGCAACATTCTGGCAGACTACTTCAAGAATTTACTTAATTGCTCTAAACCGCAAAGCCCCATTGAGACCAAGGAACCCTTACTCAGGTACCCAGATTCCAGACCACCTGACAGAGATGAAATCAAGCGCCACATTGCCCGTCTCAAAAATAACAAAGCGCCGGGGGAAGACTCAGTAGTAGCAGAACTATGGAAATATGCCCCAGAGGAATCGCTTGACATCTTGCAAAAGCAAATAAAAGAAATTTGGAACAAGGAGACCCTACCCGAAGATTGGAAAATAGCTTTGATCCATCCATTACACAAAAAAGGCAGCATGAAGAACATCAACAACTACAGAGGAATATCTTTGCTACCCGTGACCTACAAAATTCTATCACTTGCCATCCTGGAGCGTTTGGAAGCACAAGTCGAACATCAAATAGGTGAATACCAAGGAGGGTTCAGAAAAGGTCGCTCAACAGCTGAACAGATCCAAAATCTCAAAACGATCATCAGATATTGTACGCTAAGGTCCAAGCAGTATGTGTCTGTCTTTGTGGACTTTAAGAAAGCATACGACTCCATTGACCGGGAAGTCCTGCTAAACATCTTAAATGAATTTGGAGTTGATTTGAAACTGCTGGCATTAATTAGAGCCACCCTGACCGATACAAAATCCAAGGTGAAGTTCCACGGATGTCTCTCGCATTCCTTTGACATCAAAACAGGAGTCCGACAAGGTGATGGGCTATCCCCGATACTCTTCAACTGTGTTCTTGAAAAGATCATCAGAACGTAGCGGGTGAGATTACAGGAAACCAACTACAGTCCATTGAGAATAGGAACCAAATCCAAGGTGATCGCAACAGACTGCTTAGCATTTGCCGATGATATTGCTGTTCTTTCCAACGACATAGAAACCGCTAGAGCTCAAGTTGAAATTTTAAAGGAAATTGCCGAACAAACTGGTTTGCAGATATCGTTTGAGGAAACAGAAGTAATGACTAACATCAAAGAGGCTCCACCAAAACTCCATACAAAATACGGGGACATCACCCGAGTAGACAAATTCAAATACCTGGGTGAGATCATCATGAAAAATGGACTGGACAAAGAAGCACTTCAGGAGCGAGTACGCAAACTGGAAATAGCCTACCAAACATCCCGCACAATCTACAACAAAAAATGCCTTTCCCAAAACACCAAGATACGTCACTATGAAACAGTTCTGAAGCCAGTAGTTCTATATGCAGCCGAAACCCTGTCTCCAAATGCCAACAAAGGACTCCTTGAAGAACTGGAGAAAAGAGAACGCAAAATTGTGAGAGGAATCTTGGGATCAAAGTACAGAAATGGAATCCATCAAAAGAGATCCAACAAGGAAGTCTACAGCAAAATAGAGAAAATTACCGACACAATCAGAAAAAAGACGGGCACGATTTTACGGTCATCTGAAAAGAATGGACGGAAGAAAGTTAACTAAAGAAATATTTCACTTTTTTGATTCAAACCCCAAAACCACAATTCCCTGGTTTAGAAATATCAAAGAAGACCTGCAAATGCTACATATCTCAGCTGAAGACGCCCTTAACAGAGATGTCTTCCGCAAGAAAATATTGACGAACGGGCTAAACCGAGACGAGCAGCCGAAGAGAAGACACGGTGCCCCTTGGACAGAGGAGCGTAAGCAGGCCCACTCACAAAGAATGAGGGAAATTTGGGCTCTAAAGAAGGCCAAGTTCAGTGTCAAATGCAACAAGACTTAACGTGGTCCTTGATGGCCCCAGCGAATTATATATAATAATAATAATAATAATAATAATAATAATAATAATAATAATAATAATAATAATAATAATAATAATAATAATAAATCCCTTGCCCGGTCAGCTTGCATGGGGGTTTGGCTCTGAACTGAGTAAGAGCTAAGCATAAACCTGCGTGAGACACTGGGCTGGGGGCCCTCAACCCCGACACGGCGCGTCCCAATGGCTGATAGGGAAAGTTCCTGTAGATATGCAGGAGAGGTGTGCATGAGGCCTGCCAAATTAGCACCCGCGAATGAACTAAGATAAAGGGAAAATGGTCAACGGGCTCGAAGGCAGAAGAGGACATATCCCAATGCTAGACAGGACGGAAGAGCCAACTCAAATCCACTTCGCGTTTGACTTGTAGCAAGCGGCAAAGTAGTCAGCGTCTGATCACCAGATGTGCGGCTAGAAATTCATGTTCTGGAACTCAACACTCCAGTTCTAAGAACTGGACCTAGGTCCAAACTTGTGATATTGAAGTACCATGAGGCGTGTTAGAAATCAAACTTTTACCCCAGATGATGACCAATCTACTGCTGTCAAGAACAGTACAACCAGACAGTCGGATTCTGGGGAGTCTGGACTGACACGCAAACAGAGGGAGTCTTAAGACCTCTGGCCAACTTCGCCCAAACAGCAAAACCTTTTTAGGAGCACTAAACATAAATACTCTCATACAAACAGGAAAATTTTATGAGCTAGAACAAACCTTAAACGAACAAGAAATACAGATACTGGCACTACTAGAAACACAATGGATTTCTGGAACTACAGACTCTTCAAAAGTAAAACAAACAAACGAATTCTCAAAAACACGCCACTTTTAGAAGTCGCTTTTGCAATCAAGAAAAAACATACTCAACTCAATAACAAATGTCAAGCCTGTAAATGACAGACTAATGACAATCACCGTAAAGTATGCAAATAAAACATATACACTAATTATTGCACACATGCCAATCAATGAGGACAATAAAACAGAACGCGAAAAGGTAGACAAATTCTGGGAAACTCTAGAAGAAATAATATTCAAAATTCCTCCAAACCACGTAAAAATCTTACTAGGTGACTTCAATCCACAACTATGTGAAGAGAGAAAGCACAGAAAAACAATAGGAAAATTCCCAGCACATAAATGGACCAACCAAAATGTACAAAGACTAGTCGAACTCTGCGGGATATCCAACCTTAAAATCGTGTCAACGCACTTCAAAAAGAGGCCATCAAAACAAATGACATGGAGATCACCAAACACACTCATCGGCGAATTCCAAGTTGACCATGTAGCAATCTCTTATCCAAACTACAGAGAAATTATGAATGTTCAAGTCAGAAGGGGTGCAAACATAGACTCAGATCATTACCTGACAAGAATAAAACTACAGTTGAAACCTCAGAGATTCACAAAGAAGAAACAATAATCCCAAAATTTGACCCCACTAGGATCCAACCATCTCTCGCAGAAGAATTAGAAAGAAAGGAGGAAAAAAAAAATGGAAATAACTCAAAAGCAAACTGGTTACAACAGCGCAAACACAAATAATTCCTCTGCAGAAAAAGAAGAGACACCCTTGGTGGAATGAGGAGTGTGAACAAGCAATCCAAATCTCGACAGAAGGCATACAATAACTGGAACAGCACAAATACGGAGAATAACTACAATAATAATGCTATTTGCTTTACGTCCCACTAACTACTTTTTAAGGTCTTCGGAGACGCCGAGGTGCCGGAATTTAGTCCCGCAGGAGTTCTTTTACGTGCCAGTAAATCTACCGACACGGGGCTGTCGTATTTGAGCACCTTCAAATACCACCGGACTGAGCCAGGATCGAACCTGCCAAGTTGGGGTTAGAAGGCCAGCGCCTTAACCGTCTGAGCCACTCAGCCCGGCAGAGAGAATAACTACAAAACATTCCTGGCAGTGAGGAAGTAGACAGCTTGATCAGACAGACCAAAAGGAAATTTGAAAAGGATCAACTACTTGAAATCGAGAAAGACCTTGAGAGAAACAACACACGAAATTTCTACAAGAACTTCAAAACTAAGCTTGGAGGATATCAACAACAAAGTCTCTGCTTCAAGAAAGAAAATGGTCAGTTGGCACTAAACAACCAAGAAAACTGTGAAAAACTCGCCAGATATTTTAAAGAATTATTGAACAGTCCAGAACCAATACAAATATTTTCTCCACAATAACCTGAAAATACGAATCCAAATTCACTGCCACTAGATGAAGAAAAAATCACAAGACAGATCAAAAGACTTAAAAACAATAAAGCATCGGGTGAGGACGGAATCATAGCAGAAGTACTCAAATCAGAAGGCCCAAACACCATAAAAGAAATCACAAAAATCATGCAAGACATTTGGAAAACATAAAAAATCTCAGAAGACTGGAAAATGCATTAATTTACCCACTACACAAGAAGGGAGGCAGAACAGATGTAAACAACTACAGAGGAATCTCACTAGTATCGGTTGCATACAAAATTCTATCCTAATGTCTACTTGATAGAGTACAACAACAACAACTAGGACCACAAATCGGAGAATATCAGGCAGGATGCAGACCAGGCCGATCGTGTCCAGAGCAAATCTTGAACCTAAAGCTAATCCTAAGACGTCAGAGAATTTGTAGCAAAAATTTAGTCTGCACATTTGTTGATTTCAAAAAGCCTACGATTCAGTGGATCGCAAATCACTCCTTCAAATATTGAACGAACAACTTTTAGACATGAAAACACACTCAATAATAAAGCAGACACAGGCAGACACGAAGCCCAAGGTTAAATTCATGGGGAAACCTCAGATCCCTCTGAAATCTAAACGGGCTGTGAGCTTGCATCCGGGAGATAGCGGGTTCGAATCCCACTGTCGGCAGCCCTGAAGCCCTGAAGATGGTTTTCCGTGGTTTCCCATTTTCACACCAGGCAAATGCTGGGGCTGTCCCTTAATTAAGGCCACGGTCGCTTCCTTCCAACTCCTAAGCCTTTCCTATCCCATCGTCGCCATAAGACCTATCCGTGTTGGTGCGATGTAAAGCCACTAGGAAACAAATGTCTAAAAGGGAGTAAGATAAGGAGATGGACTCTCGCCCTTACTCTTCAACTGCGTCCTGGAAAAAGTGTTACAAGAATGGCGCAAACATAATTGGTCCTCAAAATTCACCATCCAACCACTTTAGGAAGAGGAAAACTAGCGATAGATTGCTTAGCATTTGCGGATGACCTAGCAATACTAACCAGAGACATTTCAACAGCCCAAAATCAGATTGAACACCTGAAAGAAATTGCGGAAAATGTCGGCCTTCAGATATCTTTTGAAAAGACAGATTACATGACCTGCAACAAACATAAACCAAAATTCATGGAAACAAAAAAAGACAAAATTAAACGAGTGTCACAATTTTAAGTACCTTGGTGAAAAAATTCAGGAAAATGGACTCGAAACGAAAGCCAATGAAATTAGATGCCAAAAGATGGAAACTGCACATCGACTAACCCAACATATCTATAACAAAAATGTATCTCCAAGCATACAAAACTGAGATACTACAATACAGTCATTAAACCAGAATGTCTTTGTGGATCAGAGACGCCAATTTTGAACTGGAAAGCAGACATTGAAAACATTGAGAAAAAAGAACGCAAAAGCATAAGAAAAAAATTAGGCCCGAAACTCACCAACGGATACCAACTTAGAGGTAGATAGGAAATCAAACAATACACAAATATTCACAGTGACATTAGAAAACGCAGGCTAAGATTCTATGGACATATTAAACGAATGCATCCAGACTTACCAAAAAAATAGTAGAATTCTATGAAAATAGGAGTAAGGCTAAAACAGACGCAATGAAATGGATTGACGAAATTAAAACCGATTTGAAACAGGCAGGAATTAAAGCAGCAGATGTCCAAAACAGTGTAATCTTCAGATCCAGATTCATAAATGGCAAGTTGACTAAGAGGAAAGACCAAATAAGAAGACTGGAACAACCTGGTCTGAAGACAGAAAGGAAGCCCACAGTAAAAGAATGAAGAAATATGGGCACAGAAGAAGGCAAATGCACGCCTATAAGCACTTGCGTAGTCTTAATGGGCTTATTCGCATATAATAATAATAATAATAATAATAATAATAATAATAATAATAATAATAATAATAATAATAATGTCCGCCTCTGTGGTGTAGTGGTTAGCGTGATTAGCTGCCACCCCCGGAGGCCCGGGTTCGATTCCCGGCTCTGCCACGAAATTTGAAAAGTGGTACGAGGGCTGGAACGGGGTCCACTCAGCCTCGGGAGGTCAACTGAGTAGAGGTGGGTTCGATTCCCACCTCAGCCATCCTGGAAGTGGTTTTCCGTGGTTTCCCATTTCTTCTCCAGGCGAATGCGGGATGGTACCTAACTTACGGCCACGGCCGCTTCCTTCCCTCTTCCTTGCCTATCCCTTCCAATCTACCCATCCCTCCACAAGGCCCCTGTTCAGCATAGCAGGTGAGGCCGCCTGGGCGAGGTACTGGTCATACTCCCCAGTTGTATCCCAGACCAAGAGTCTGAAGCTCCAGGACACTGCCCTTGAGGCGGTAGAGGTGGGATCCCTCGCTGAGTCCGAGGGAAAAGCCAAGCCTGGAGGGAAAACAACATTAAGATATAATAATAATAATAATAATAATAATAATAATAATAATAATAATAATAATAATAATAATAATAATAAAATAATAATAATAATAATAATAATAATAATAATAATAATAATAATAATAAATTAGTGTATGTTATACAATTTGCAATTCCCGGCTCTGCCACGAAGTGTGAAAAGTGGTACGAGGGCTGGAACGGAGTCACTCAGTCTCGGGAGGTTAACTGAGTAGAGGTCGGTTCGATTCCCACCTCAGCCATCCTGGAAGTGGTTTTCCGTGGTTTCCCACTTCTCCTCCAGGCAAATGCCACAGCCGCTTCCTTCCCTCTCATTCGCGGAAAAGGTCACAAACGTACGGATCACTCCACAGAGTTTTGTACAGAACACCGGTACTGAAAATGCATTGAAAAGTCAAAGCCAGCAACAAAATTCAGTAAGTAAAGAAACTGGAGTTTCACCATGTGAAGCACCGAAAAGAGCGTTACGTTCGGCTGGGAAGTCCTCCCCCAACAGGGCGGGGGGAAAGACTTCCCCAAATAGGGCTGGAAAGTCCAGCCCTCCTTCCAATGCCCAGATCATAAAGGAGGAGAAGGTGAAGCCACAGAGCTCCCTTAAAAAATTGGAGAAGAAGCCTTCTCCAACTCAGTCGGGGTCCACAGGATCACCGAAGAAATCCGGCAAGCCATCTGCCGGCTCTCCTCCCAAAAAGAGAGAAACGGTGGGCAAGAGCGAGAGGCCCCGACGCCCTCTTGTTCGATCACTTTCTGGAGAACCTAGTTCTCCCAGAAAGAAGGCCCACTGTTCCAGACCAATGAGATCACCGTCCGCGGAGGGTCCAGTCACTGCGCCTCCTTCTTCTGAGGAGACAATGGAGACTGAAACACTCATTGTCGTGGATGGTGACGACAATACCGACAACAACGGCGGAAAATGGCAGGTAGTTGACAAAAAGAAGGGCAAGCAATTGTCCTAATTTCGCAACACTACCAATCCACGCAATGGCACTATTGCAGTGGAACTGCAGTAGTTACCACTGTCGCCTAGCTGAGTTACGTCAACTGATATCCGTCTAAGCGGCCTCCATAGTTTGTCTACAGGAATCTCGTTTGAGACCTGGACACGACACGACTATGAGAGGATATCGTCTTTATTCCAAAGACAGAGTAACTGTGGATGGCGCGGCAACTGGGGGCGTTTGTACCCTAGTTCGCTCCGACATCTTCAGCGAAGAAGTACCGCTCCGTACTCAGCTAGATGCAGTTGCAGTTCGCACTCCGTTGCCAGTAATGACAACGGTTTGCAACGTGTACTTTCCACCGGATTATAACCTTGATATGCATGCACTACAAGATTTGATCGCTCAGTTGCCTCCTCCTTTCCTCATGCTTGGGGATGTGAACGCCCGTAACACACTATGGGGTTCTCCGTCTTCCTGTTCTAGGGGGAGGAAGCTCGAGCGAATGATCAACCTATTTGATCTTTGTGTGCTCAATACAGGGGAACCGACACATTTCAGTAGCGCGCATGGCACATTCTCACACCTGAATGTCACTTTGTGTAGCCGTGCGCTAGTTCCCCTGCTACGGTGGCAAGTTCACGACGACCTCTGTGATAGTGACCACTTCCCGATAATTCTGTCTCTCTTGAATCAAAGACAGTCCGAAGTACCCAAGCGCTGGTTACTTCGGCGGGCAAATTGGCCAGAATTTACAAAACGCACAGTGATGGCTGATGATATCCTGGAGTCTGTTGACGACCACGTCTCTTCCATTACTACTGGAATTTTGGCTGCTGCAGAGGAAACAATTCCTTCCTCGTCCGGTATTCGTCGCCGGAAGCTGGTCCCATGGTGGACGGACGAAATTGCAGCAGCCATACGTGATCGCCGACGGGCTTTTAAACATTATCGTCGGAATCCCACGATGGCCAATCATATCGCATTTAAGCGTCTGCGCGCGAAGGCCCGTTTTTTGATTCGAGAAAGTAAGAAAGCTACGTGGGAAAAGTATGTGTCATCCATCACGGCACATACTCCGTCATCACAAGTGTGGACAAAACTCCGCCGAATTGTCGGAGTACAGAATGTGCCCTCAGTACCCGGAATCTCCATTAATGGAGATATAGTTACGATTCCTTCAGTCATTGCAGACCACATCGCGTCACATTTCGCAGATACGTCCAGCTCTAGGAGATACGACCCTGCATTTCTTCCAATTAAGCGCGAAGCAGAGGCCCACCGTCTCTCTTTTGCCTCTAGTGCTTCGCATCCCTACAACGTGGCCTTCACGGAGTGGGAGTTGCGAAGTGCACTTCCGCTATGCAGAGATACGGCTCCTGGACCGGACAAAATCCATAATCAAATGCTTAAGCATTTGAGTGACAGATGCAAGGATATCCTCACCCTATTCAACAGAATATGGAGTGAGGGAGTGTTTCCATCTCAATGGCGTGAGGGAATTGTAATACCAATTCCCAAGCCAGGTAAAGATCCAAAACGTCTGGATAGTTATAGGCCAATATGCCTTACAAATGGCCTCTGTAAGCTATTTGAAAGGATGGTTAACCGGCGTCTTGTGTGGGCCATGGAAAGGGAGGGCCTCTTGTCTAACTACCAGTGTGGTTTTCGCTCTCATCGGTCTGCCACTGATCATCTGGTCAGACTGGAGAGCGCCATTCAGGAGGCCTTTCTCCGGAAGGAACACCTAGTCGCCGTGTTTTTTGACCTGGAAAAAGCTTACGATACTACCTGGCGATATGGGATTCTCTCCACTCTACACCAGTGGGGATTTCGGGGAAATTTGCCTACGTTTATTGAGAACTTCATGTCCCTCCGTCTCTTTCGAGTCCGAGTAGGGAATGCATTTTCTCAATATTACGTTCAGGAAAATGGAGTACCTCAGGGATCGGTACTGAGTGTCACGCTGTTCGCAATCGCCATCAACGGCATAGCTGCCGCTGCTGGACCCGCAGTCGTTCCATCGCTGTATGTAGACGACTTAGCTCTACATTACAGCTCCGGAAGGGTGGCGTTTGCTGAGAGACAGCTACAGCAAGCTATTAACCGAGTCGACAGATGGGCCCTGCAACATGGTTTTCGATTTTCAGCAGCGAAAACCTCAGTTGTACACTTCTATCGACGTCGACCTGTGCATCCCGAACCAGAGCTCCGCTTGCGAAACAGTGTCTTACCAGTGGTTGACACCTGCAAATTCCTGGGTCTCCTTTTTGATAAGAGACTTACGTGGCAGCCCCACATCCGTCAGTTAAAGGTTGCCTGCATGAAGAGACTTAACATGCTTAAGTTTCTCAGCGGCACTTCGTGGGGGGCTGACCGTGCGGTACTGCTACGATTTTACACGGCGACGGTCCTCTCCCGAATTGACTATGGAAGTGCGGCTTATGGCTCAGCATCAAAATCTACGCTGAGCCTTTTAGACAGTATTCACCATAGTGGAGTAAGGCTGGCAACGGGTGCTTTCCGTACTAGCCCCATTCCCAGCCTGCTCGCTGAAGCGGGAGTTCCACCTTTACGGATAAGGAGGCAGCAGTTACTCCTAACGTACGCTGCCAAAATTCGTGAAATGCCGCTACATCCAAGCTATCAATGCATCTATCGCACCCAATACCACTAGCGGTGCCAAGACCGGCCGAATGCCACACGGCCGGTTGGGCTTCGGATTGATAGCTTGTGTCATGATTTGAATATTGATATCGGTGGTTGTCTTGAACGAACTCTTAGCGAGATACCTCCGTGGTTGGTTCCGCGACCGGATATACGTCTAGATCTACTCCGTGGACCCAAGGTGAACACGGATTCCTCCGTTCATCGGAGGTATTTCCAGGACTTTGTTCACCAATATCCGGCCGCGAAACTTATCTTCACGGATGGTTCTAAAATCGGAGATAATGTTGGTTGCTCTTTTGTCATTGATGATATGAGTACGAAGGTCTCGCTCCCTAAAGTATGTAGCGTGTATACTGCAGAGCTTTACGCCATCTTAGAGGCTCTGCAGTTTGCACTGCGTGACGAAAGAAGCCACTTTCTGTTGTGTACCGATTCGTTAAGCTCTCTGCAGTCTATTGAAACCTGTTTCTCGCAACACCCACTGGTGCAGCGGATACATGACCTTCTAGCCAAGTTAAGCGATGCTAGCACCAGAATTACTTTCGCGTGGCTTCCAAGCCACGTTGGGATTGCGGGAAACGAACTTGCGGATGAAGCAGCAAAGGAAGCTGCACTTTTACCTGCAAGACCCGTCAATGTACCTGCTAAGGATATTTGTTCTCAGCTACGTCGAACCATCTTGGCGTTCTGGGAATCGGAGTGGCTAGATATCCGAACTCCCAACAAGCTGAGAGCAATTAAGAAGACAACTACCGTGTGGCGGTCCTCTTTCCGACCTTCACGGAGAGAGGCCATAGTACTGTGCAGGCTGAGGATAGGTCATTTACGATCCACGCACTCTTATCTCCTAAAGAGGGAAGACCCCCCAGTGTGTTCTTGTGGTGCCGAATTCACCGTGGCCCACATCCTCACAGAGTGCGCCGATCTCTCTGGCCTAAGACGGAGCCTCGGCCTGCAGGAAACACTCGAACGCATACTAGCCGATGACGCGACTACTGCTGATCTCGTCATCCGCTTTATGTGCGACAGTGGACTTATCAAGGGTATGTAAATTACAAGTGTACTGTTACTCAGGGAACGTACGTTCCCTTTTGATACGTTAGTAATCCTTTCGGCCTAATTCTATAATTGTTTTTTGTTTTATTTTGTACTGCGTTTCCAAATTCCTTTGTTGAATAAATAATTTTGTTTTATATTTTAAATTTCTTTTCCACTTATTTGTTCAGAGAGGATGATTACCTCGTTGTACTTCCTCTTAAAACAAAAATCACCACCACCACCACCTCTTCCTTGCCTATCCTTTCCAATCTTCCCATCCCCCACCAAGGCCCCTGTTCAGTATAGCAGGCGAGGCCGCCTGAGCGAGGTACTGGTCATTCTCCCCAGTTGTATCCCCGACCCAATGTCTCACGCTCCAGGACACTGCTCTTCAGGCGGTAGAGGTGGAATCCCTCGCTGAGTCCGAGGGAAAAACCAACCCTGGAGGGTAAACAAATTAAGAAAGAAAGAAACTCGATCTATACCGGTAGTTACAAATCATACGACTTCTCATAAAGAAAAGTGCTCCCATAATTTTATATCTTTCCTATTCGTACAAGCAAATTGAACACTTGAAGTAAACAAAAAATAAGGGGTTCCTGGAACATGTTAGTATCTAGTGGAATGTTCCCTGGCCTTAATAACTGCCTGATATCGTCACCGCATTGAATAAACCATTGTCTTGCACATGTCCGGGATGATTTTCTGCCATTCCTGAAGAATCAGACTTTTAAGTTCCTCCTTCGTACGCACACGTTGCCTACGGATATTCCTCTTCCACGTAGCCCAAAGATGTTCGATCGGATTTAAATCTGGAGACTGGGGATGAGTTCTAAGCTGCTTAGGAATGTTCCAGATGAAGCATGTCTTATTCATTTCAGCAGTGTGTTTTCGGTCATTATCATGCTGGAACATATAAACAGGTGGAATCCCCATTTTCTCGGCACTCTGCTTCACGTTTGCCCTCAAGGATTGCATTACAGCCCTCCTTGTTCATTAATCCATCAACGAAATGTACGTTACCCACACCTCTGGCTGACATACAGCCCAAAAACATTATATACCCACCACCCTATTTTACAGTTGGAAGTGTATTTGCCACATCACTGTCCGCACCAATTTTTCTCCATATTCTGTAGATGCCATCTGACCCGAAAAGGTTTATTTTTGTCTCATCAGACCAGATAAAATCACTCCAAAATTCGTTCTCCCTATTTATATGTTCCTTAGCGAATGTCAGTCTAAGCCGTCCGTTTTTTCTACTTACGTATGACCTTTTCCGAGTGATTCATCCATAGTACCCATGCCGATACAGGTTCCGACGGATAGTGGAGTTGCTGATCTTCTTTCCAGTTCGTTCCTCCATGAGTCGCCTCAATACTGGTGTATTTAATTTGGAATCTGACTTAATCGGCCGAATAATAAACCGTTCTTTCCTTTCAGTTCACTTTCTCCTTGGTTTCCTTGGCGTGTTCTTTATAGTGCCTTTGTATTTACGTTTATCAACCACATATTGCATCGAGAATGTGTTCTATTGACCAGCTGCCCAATCTTTCGTAATGAAAATCCTGTAAGTGCGAGTTTAAGTATAGCGTTCTTACGCCTCGTACTTAACTCTGCACTCCTACCCATGCCCACCAGAGCTACACTAGAAGGAAGACTAATTAGAGGTGGGGACGGAGCGAGTAATACCGATGAGTAATCCGGTTGTAGCGGTAGAGCGCACCACCGATCCCCTCCGCTTACAACTGCGAGTACTCGCGGAGGACCTGAGCACAGTGTAGCGCACAACACACGTACGAAAGTACCTGTATTCAATCTGTGTTGTTTCGAATGTACGTATATATTTCCTACGCTTGTTATGTTTTGTAGATAATGTAAAGTCTGTTAGATTATATTTGTGGTGTTAGTGTGATATTTAAACATATTCGTAGATAGTAGTTATATTTTTAGAACATTTAAAGGAATTTAAAGAAATTTTTACAGAAAGTTGTTCCACAATGGCCACGAAAACCGTCGGATGCCTGGCAGTTTTTTGACATCACTGACAATAGGAAACACGCAAAATGCAAATTTTGTGGCCGCACATACGCGACGGGTGGTGGCACATCAAATATAATATAATATAATATAATATAATATAATATAATATAATATAATATAATATAATATAATATAATATAATATAATATAATATAATATAATATAATATAATAACTGTATTTATAGAAGCATTCTACTGATAGCTGTTTGGCATTGGGACGTGTAGTAGTATGTTGTCAGATATGTTTTGTAATCACATTTGCAAAGAAGGACATTCCAGTCAACGTTCATTTACGTAATTACTTTTGTCATCCTGTAGATGAAATTATGTCAGTGTTTATCATTATATTCTGATAAGATTCTTTATATTCAGGTTATTCTTCTCATTAACAGTGTACCGTATCACATGAACTTACGAAATAGTTGTTAATACATTACTTTTCTGTTAACTTCCAATCCCCTTGTATACAAACCCTTTCGGTAGGTATGCGCCATACTTTGTTTCACTATTCGAATGAGTTAACTATACGAGTAACTAACATTTATTCCACATACTACCTCCTACTCCCTAGCAGTTACGTATATAACAATTATAGTGAATATATATGCAGTTATTTACAGTTGTTACGTTGTGAGAGAAGGGTATTAATAGAGGGATGCAATACCTTCGCAGTGCATACCTATAACGTGTTTAAACGTCCCGCGTCAGGACATTTACTCGGTAGTTCACTCGGTACTACCGGGTGATGACGTCACAACAACTGCTCCGCTCCGCTCCGCTCCGTCCCCAGCTCTAAGACTAATGCACTTGACCAGTCGTATGTTGTCACTGAGACTTCCGTGCATCGCAAACAAACGGCGCGCATCATCCTGCCCATGTGTACGGATACAACTGGTACATCCGTTTGTCGATGCCGACACATTCATATCAAATCTTCCTGCATGTATCTAAATACGTATGGTTTTGACTAATGAATTATCATTGACAACCTATGATTTTACCCGTAATGTATGTTTTATTTTAATTTCTCAATCGTTAATGTGAATATACGAGACTTAATAAGAAATTGAAGCCTGTACGAATAACAGAGATACATACTGTATATGTTAAGTCACTATACCGGAGGCTGCTTGGATTATCAAAATGCACCACCGATGCTCACGCCGTTATAAGGAACCAAGCAAAAACCGATGTAGGGGCCAACATGAGGCGTAATAGGCAAGTTGAGGAATGAGTCACAGCTTTCCGCACCGGGCCAGAAAGTGCTAATGCAGCAAGACTGACAATGAGTAGCACCTTTCATAACATCCAGGCACACTAGTCGTGTTAGCACCACCCATACCTAAGTAAATGCCATATACCGGGTGAGTTGCTTCGCCTGACGTTTTATGCTGTCACTGGTGTCGTTATGGTATATTCTCCTTTGCCGTAGACCAAGAACATACTACAAACCACCACAGAAACACGCGATAGTGAATACATAACTCCACCTAAGGTTGGCGTCGGGAAGGGCTTCCGGCCGTTAAAATGTACGTGAATCCATACAAAATGCCGAATCCAGGTAACTGGGAAGAGAGCCTGTATCATCATCATCGTCGTCGTCGTCGTCGTATGAATGGTTTCTCCATATTTGCAGAAGAAACTAAAAGAACATCGGGAAAGTTTCTATTTCAAATTGGCTTTTCTTCGAAGTGGTGTAAACATTTCATTTCTTCGGCTTGTGCAATATACGGTCGCATATTTTGTATAAAAGCGACATGCACACACACGGCTCATCTTTGACAATAAAGTACTAAACGTTGTCATTCTGAACGTCGTTTCCGTAAGCTGTCAAGAGATAGCGGCACTCGTCATGCTACTGACCAACGAGCTCGTTGAGTAACAACGAAGAAGAGTTTAGTTCTGCGCTCTGTATAAGGTTTGACCATATTTCTTGCTATTCTAAGTTCCATTCTTTTCGTGTGTTCAGCCTATTCCTTAAGAGCTTTGACATCATAAACGGCGTCAACCAGCGGCGGCTCGTGTACAAGAGCGCAAGTGCACTTGAACACCCAGAATCTGGAACTGGGGCCCATGTTACCCTTTTATTACTCGATGTCTAACTTATTCATTAAAATTCTGATCTTCCTCATGTTTAAGTTGCCGGTTTCTACGCTTCAAACTTCCAGCATTGCTTGCATGTGCACATCGGTCTTGTGCTCTCGCTGTGGAAGCTTTCGTGCATGCGTGAGTGATTGTGACATCATACCTTACGGAGCAGTTACCTTATAAGGGGTGCATACTTCTAATGTGCTCTTTCTTCAGAACTCAATAACCAAGCCTTACTGTAGGCATTTATTGCAGATCTCTGTACATTATAAATGTAGATCAAATGATTTTGTCCCAACTCATACTTCTTTGAAAATCAAGTCCTTTCTTTTTTACACTTCAGTATCCCGCAATATCATACTCTTTATTATCCCGTGGTCCTTAAGCTAGTGAAGACTAGATTGAGTTACTGTTATTGTGTAGTGTGTCATTGTGTAAGCCCTGGCTTCGAAAAAATAGTAATAATAATGTTATTTGCTTTATGTCCTACTAACTACTTTTACGGTTTTCGGAAACGCTGAGGTGCCGGAATTTAGTCCCGCGGGAGTTCTTTTAGGTGCCATTAAATCTACCGAAATGAGGTTGACGTATTTGAGCACCTTCAAATACCACCGGACAGAACCAGGATCGAACCTGCCAAGTTGGGGTCAGAAGGCCAGCGCCTCAACCGCCTGAGCCACTCAACCCGGCAAAAAGAATTAGAGTAATCGTGTCTGTCAATTGAGTTTTCATGTAGATTTATTTATTTTGATCAGGCAAGGCAACCATGAACTCGATCGATACAATATTAAAAAGTGATACACCGAGCTCGATAGCTGCAGTCGCTTAAGTGCGGCCAGTATCCAGTATTAGGGAGATAGTGGATTCGAACCCCACTATCGGCAGCCCTGAAGATGGTTTTCCGTGGTTTCCCATTTTCACACCAGGCAAATGCTGGGGTTGTACGTTAATTAATTAAGGCCACGGCCGCTTCCTTCCCACTCCTAATCCTTTCCTATCCCATCGTTGCCATAAGAAGTATCTGTGTCGGTGCGACGTAACGCAGTTTGTAAAAAAAGTGATACCTTAATGTACAGCGCTGATTGGCGGGTGACAAGCATTTTACCTACAGTAATACGTTATTGTTACTGTTAAATTTTGTGAACACCCAATTTTCTATTTGACGAGCCGCCACTGGCGTTAATACATAAAACCTTCCCGTATATTATGTCCAATTTTATTTTATTAAATCTTTGACGATGAAACTACCTCCACGATACGACCCAGTTTTAATTACTGCTTTGATGGGGTGAAAGTTCCTGTTGGGGATTATTGTAAGTATCTAGGTGTTAATATAAGGAAAGACCTCCATTGGGGTAATCACATAAATGGGATTGTAAATAAAGGGTACAGATCTCTGTACATGGTAATGAGGGTGTTTAGGGGTTGTAGTAAGGATGTAAAGGAGAGTGCATATAAGTCTCTGGTAAGACCCCAACTAGAGTATGGTTCCAGTGTATGGGACCCTCACCAGGATTACCTGATTCAAGAATTGGAAAAAATACAAAGAAAAGCAGCTCGATTTGTTCTGGGCGATTTCCGACAAAAGTGCAGCGTTAAAAAAATGTTGCAAAGTTTGGGCTGGGAAGAATTGAGAGAAAGAAGAAGAGCTGTTCGACTAAGTGGTATGTTCAGAGCTGTCAGCGGAGAGATGGCGTGGAATGACATTAGTAGACGAATAAGTTTGAATGGCGTCTTTAAAAGTAGGAAAGAACACAATATGAAGATAAAGTTGGAATTCAAGAGGACAAACTGGGGCAAATATTCATTTATAGGAAGGGGAGTTAGGGATTTGAATAACTTACCAAGGGAGATGTCCAATAAAGTTCCAATTTCTCTGAAATCATTTAGGAAAAGGCTAGGAAAACAACAGATAGGGAATCTGCCACCTAGGCGACTGCCCTAAATGCAGATCAGTATTGATTGATTGATCCGAGTGTCTCATGGACCGTAGTGCAGTGGTCACTGGAGGCGTGTGGACTTGTAGAACGAGCAAACAAACTTACTTTTGATTTTATAGAAATAGATTGTCGAGTTACGCTGTATTTATACTACAGTATTCCTCTTTGAGTCTGTGACACAAAAATATACTGTAAGTACAAAAATGAAAAAGTTTCGAAATTAAATCGCCTATAGAGAAAAC
Source organism: Anabrus simplex (assembly GCF_040414725.1). NCBI lineage: Eukaryota > Metazoa > Arthropoda > Insecta > Orthoptera > Tettigoniidae > Anabrus > Anabrus simplex. The sequence goes on from NC_090265.1 coordinate 315,565,654, forward strand.
GAAATATTTATTTATATACGTTAAAAGGAATATGTATTTTTTTTTGCAAGTGACTTTACGTCGCACCGACATAGATAGTTCTTATGGTGATGGTGGGTTAGGAAAGAGCTAGGAGTGGGAAGGAAGCGGCCGTGGCCTTAATTCAGGTACAGCCCCAGCCTGGTGTGAGAATAGGAAACCATGGAAAACCATCTACAGGGCTGTCGAGGGCGGGGCTCGACCCACTATCTACATAATGTAAGCTCACAGCTGCGCGCCCCTAACCGCACGGCCAACTCGCTGGGTAATATGTAAATCTATCCTTCATGTTATTTCGTGTGTACTGAACATTACGAGACCGGCCCCGCGGTGTGGGTGTAACGTGTCGGCCTCTTAGCCGGAGGCCCCGGGCTGGATTTCCAACCAGGTTAGGAATTTTTACCTGAATCTAAGGACTGCTTCGAGGTCCACTCAGCTTACGTGATTACAGTGGAGGAAAGATGGCGGCCCCGGTCTGGAAAGCCAAGAATAATGGCCGAGAGGATTCGTCGTGCTGACCACACGACATCTCGTTATCTGCAGGCCTTCGGGCTGAACAGCGGTCGCTTGGTAGGTCATGGCTTTCGGGGTTGTTGCGCCATGGTGGGTAAACATTGTAAGAACACAAAGGAACATGTTTTCGTGTACCTTACTGTTAGTTTTAATTGCAATAATAATAATAATAATCAAAAAGAAAGTATGAATGTTAAAGTTAAAAAAGGGATCATTGACTCTGACCACCATCTATCCTTAATCAAGGTCAAATTTCAACCAAACAGGTCCAAACCCGGAATAACAAAAAAACCTGCGTGTCAATCCGGAATTTCTTAAACAGAACACTAGTACTTTCCTTGAAAGTATTCCTGCTCACAATCCTTCGAACTGGTTAGAACTCAAGGACATAAAGGCTTCTCGAAATGTTGGCACACCACCCAGGAAACGCAAACATAGGTGGTGGAATGAAACCTGCGACAAGGCCATAAACTTTAGAACTAAAGCCTGGGAGAATTGGAATTCTCATAAAACTGAACAAACCTGGCAGGAATTCACCAAAATACAGAAACAAACATCAAAACTTATCAGGTCTGAAAATCGCGAATACGATCACTACAGATTGGCAGAAATTGAACAAGATTTCACAAAAAACAAAACACGAAACTTCTACAAAACTTTCAGAGAAGAATTATCAAATTATCAGGCACCTGGTCTTTGCTTCAAACGCCCAGATGGGACATTGGTAACGAATAATCAAGAGAACTGCAAACTTCTAGCAGTTTATTTCCAGGATCTTTTAAACTGTGAATCCCCTAAAGAACAACTCACCTTTGAAAAACTCTTATCTAATCAAGAAGTCAAAGAAATAATCCATGGACTCAAAATAACAAAGCCCCGGGAGAAGATGGTATAATTGCCGAAATGCTGAAGATAGGAGGTGACAGCGTAGCCCGGAAAATCCACTCGATTCTTGAGAACATTTGGATGAAGAAATCCCGGAAGATTGGAAATGTGTGCTAATCCATACACTACACAAGAAAGGGGATAAAACGAACATCAATAATTATAGAGGAATTACCTTGATACCAGTTGCTTACAAAAAAATTTCCAAAGCCTTGCTCACTAGACTTGAGAATCAAACAGACCATCTAATTGGTGAATACCAGGCAGGTTTTCGAAAACGAAGATCTTGTACAGAACAAATCCTCCAAATGCGCAAAACCAGACAAACAATCATTACTCTTGTAGATTTCAGAAAAGCACATGACTCTATAGACCGCCAAACACTTTTCAATACTCTAGAAGAATTTCAAGTGGATAAAAAAAAACAAGAGAATTAATCAAACAAACATTAACTGGCACTACTTCAAAAGTTAAATTCCTAGGCGAAATATCTGAGCCTTTTCCTGTTAACACTGGGGTCCGTCAAGGGGATGATTTACCGCCGTTACTATTTAACTTGGTACTTGAGAAAGTAATCAGGACCTGGGAAAAGGAAACTAAAGGAATAACCCTTGGAAGACTACGTAAATACAGAATTCACGTGCAATGTCCGGCCTTTGCTGATGACATAGCAATCCTTTCCAATAATAGACATGAAGCGATTCATTCCATTGAAAAACTACATGAAATTGCCATCAAAACGGGACTTCAAATTTCGTATGAGAAAACTCAGTACATGGAAGGAGCCTCACGATACTTAGATGGACAACCTATGATAACTAAATTCGACAAAATTATTCAAGTGAACCAATTTCAATATTTGGGAGAAATTATCCAGCCCTCTGGTTTAAACCGCGAAGCAAATAAAGAATTTCCAAATTACAGAAAGCATACAGGATCACTTGGAACAGGTATAATAAAAAATCAATATCTCGGAATGCAAAACTTAGGCACTATAATACAGTGATCAAACCTGAAGCGTTATATGCCTCAGAAACCTTAATCATTGGTGGCGGATCTTTAACCAAAGACATTGAGAAACAAGAAAGGAATATGGAGAAAAAAAAAAAAACATCCCAGGAGATATATTGTCATTCTGAAAAAATTTCTCACACTTTTCGGAAAAGACGATTGAAATTTTATGGACACATTATCAGAATGAACACTAACAGGCTAACTAAAAGAATACTCAACCTGGCCCTTTCATTAAAAACCAAGAACAGCTGGCTTCGTGAAATTGAAACAGATCTCCAGGAAATCAACATCTCAGAAGACATTGTACAGGACAGATGTAAATTCAGAACCAAAATCGACAATCACCACTTTGAAGACAAACCCAACACCAGAGCTACTATAACTTGGACAGAAGAACGAAGGAAGAAGCTCAGCGAGAGGATGAAGAGATTTTGGGAGGAAAAGAAGGCCAACACATCAGCTAAGCAAGTTCAACCGTGCTCCTGAGTAGTGCATAACGATGTATAAAATAATAATAATAATAATAATAATAATAATAATAATACATACATTATCATTATAGACTGTTATGTTTTTCAGCGTTCAGTCTGCAAGCCTCTGAGAATTTACTAAACGTCGCCACAATCCTCGATTTGCAACTAGTGTTGTGGCCTCATTTAGTTCTATACCTCTTATCTTTAAATCGTTAGAAACACAGTCTAACCATCGTCGTCTTGGTCTCCCTCTACTTCTCTTACCCTCCATAACAGAGTCCATTATTCTCCTAGGTAACCTATCCTCCTCCATTCGCCTCACATGACCCCACCACCGAAGCCGGTTAATGCGTACAGCTTCATCCATCAAGTTCATTCCTAAATTAGCCTTTATCTCCTCATTCCGAGTTCCCTCCTGCCATTGTTCCCACCTGTTTATACCAGCAATCATTCTTGCTACTTTCATGTCTGTTACTTCTAACTTATGAATAAGATATCCTGAGTCTACCCAGCTTTCGCTCCCATAAAGCAAAATTGGTCTGAAAACAGACCGATGTAAAGATAGTTTCGTCTGGGAGCTGACTTCCTTCTTACAGAATACTGCTGATCGCAACTGCGAGCTCACTGCATTAGCTTTACTACACCTTGATTCAATCTCACTTACTATATTACCATCCTGGGAAAACACACAACCTAAATACTTGAAATTATCGACCTGTTCTAGCTTTGGATCACCAATCTGACATTCAATTCTGTTGGATTTCTTACCTACTGACATCAATTTAGTCTTCGAGAGGCTAATTTTCATACCATACTCATTGCACCTATTTTCAAGTTCCAAGATGTTAGACTGCAAGCTTTCGGCACAGTCTGCCATTAAGACCAAGTCGTCAGCATAGGCCATGCTGCTTACTACATTTCCACCTAACTGAATCCCTCCCTGCCATTTTATACCTTTCAGGATATGATCCATGTAAACTACAAACAGCAAAGGTGAAAGATTACAGCCTTGTCTAACTCCTGTAAGAACCCTGAACCAAGAACTCATTCTACCATCAATTCTCACTGAAGCCCAATTGTCAACATAAATGCCTTTGATTGCTTTTAATAATCTACCTTTAATTCCATAGTCCCCCAGTATAGCGAACATCTTTTCCCTCGGTACCCTGTCATATGCTTTCTCTAGATCTACGAAACATAAACACAACTGCCTATTCCTCTCGTAGCATTTTTCAATTACCTGGCGCATACTGAAAATCTGATCCTGACAGCCTCTCTGTGGTCTGAAACCACACTGGTTTTCATCCAACTTCCTCTCAACGACTGATCGCACCCTCCCTTCCAAGATGCCTGTGAATACTTTGCCTGTTATACTAATCAATGAGATACCTCGATAGTTGTTGCAATCCTTCCTGTTCCCTTGCTTATAGATAGGTACAATTACTGCTTTTGTCCAATCTGAAGGTACCTTACCAACACTCCACGCTAATTTGACTACTCTATGAAGCCATTTCATCCCTGCCTTCCCACTATACTTCACCATTTCAGGTCTAATTTCATCTATTCCTGCTGCCTTATGACAATGGAGTTTATTTACTATCCTTTCCACTTCCTCAAGCATAATTTCACCAACATCATTTTCCTCCTCCCCATAAGCTTGACTGTTTGCAACACCACCATGATGATTTCCTTTTACATTCAGAAGATGTTCAAAATATTCCCTCCACCTCTCCAGTGATTCCCTGGGATCTGTTATGAGTTCACCTGAATTACTCAAAACACTGTTCATTTCCTTTTTCCCTCCCTTCCTAAGATTCTTTATTACTGTCCAGAAAGGTTTCCCTGCTGCTTGACCTAGCCTTTCCAGGTTATTACCAAAATCTTCCCATGACTTCTTTTTGGATTCAACAACTATTTGTTTCGCTCTGTTTCTTTCATCTACGTACAACTCCCTGTCTGCCTCGGCCCTTGTTTGGAGCCATTTCTGATAAGCCTTCTTTTTACGTTTACAGGCTGCTCTCACTTTATCATTCCACCAAGATGTTCGCCTTTTCCCATCTTTACACACAGTTGTTCCTAGGCATTCCCTTGCTGTTTCTATTACAGCATCCCTGTATGCCACCCATTCACTTTCTATATCCTGAACCTGCTTACTGTCTACTGTTCGAAACTTCTCACTAATCATATCCATGTACTTCTGTCTAATTTCCTCGTCCTGGAGATTTTCTACCCTTATTCGTTTGCAGACAGATTTCACTTTCTCTACCTTAGGCCTAGAGATACTTAGTTCACTACAGATCAGATAATGGTCTGTATCATCGAAAAATCCCCGAAAAACTCGTACATTCCTAAAAGATTTCCTGAATTCAAAGTCTGTTAAGATATAGTCTATTATGGATCTGGTGCCCCTAGCCTCCCATGTGTAGCGGTGAATAGCCTTATGCTTGAAGAACGTATTCGTAACAGCTAAACCCATACTAGCACAGAAGTCCAGCAAACGCTTCCCATTCCCATTAGCTTCCATATCTTCCCCACATTTACCAATCACCCTTTCGTATCCTTCAGTTCTATTCCCAACTCTCGCATTGAAATCGCCCATTAGCACTATTCTATCCTTGCTGTTGACCCTGACCACGATGTCACTCAATGCTTCATAAAACTTGTCAACTTCATCCTCATCTGCACCCTCACATGGTGAATACACGGACACAATTCTTGTCCTAATTCCTCCCACTGAAAAATCTACCCACATCATTCGCTCACTTACGTGCCTAACAGAAACTATGTTGCGTGCAATGGTATTCCTGATAAAGAGCCCTACCCCAGACTCTGCCCTTCCCTTTCTAACACCCGTCAAGTACACTTTATAATCTCCTATCTCTTCCTCCTTATCTCCCCTTACCCGAATATCACTTACTCCTAGCACATCCAGATGCATCCTCTTTGCTGACTCAGCAAGTTCTACCTTCTTTCTTCCATAAGCCCCGTTAATATTGATAGCTCCCCATCGAATTCCATTTCGTTCGCCAAGTTGTTTCCAAGGAGTCCCTCGCCTGTCAAATGGGAGTGGGACTCCATTACTCCCATAGGTCCGAGGCTTGCTTAAAGTGTTCTGAGCTCGGTAAATTCATGAAGCAGGATGCTGCCCTACTTGCACATAGTCCAAGTGAGGATCTCTCCTCTAACGGGTTATGGACCACCGGTGAATTGTGTAGTCCTAGCCACCTGAGCACAAGGAGGGCCACGACTCAGAATATGTCCGAGATGCCCACTCCCATTCCATAGCAACTGGTATCCTGACTCTCAGGACCACTTACTAGGCCACTCAGCCGTTGCCCATGGTTCACGAACTAGGACGTGACTACAGTAACCCACAAACATGAACCATATAATAATAATAATAATAATAATAATAATAATAATAATAATAATAATAATAATAATTCATCTTTTGCAGATCTCTGTACATTATAAATGTGGATGGAATGATAAACAAATAACTTTGAAATGACTGTACTATACCTATGTTCACTCCAGATCACGATAATGAACTCTCAAACACAGTGCTGGAAACACAGCTGTTCTCACACTAAAAACACACTATAAATTCACTGTCTTCACATACTAGGGATAAATATTTTAAACATACGTGGAAGTCATTAGAATCATAAATTCACATTCTCATAACGGCAATGCCTTCGCTGACGCTACCTAGTGTTTACAGTGCACTATGTCTTCTGGTGTGGGCTAGATCAAATGTGTTGCTTTCATTTCCCTGCCTCAGTCTCATCCTTGGCTTTGACGATGTATGAAAGTGAATGCGGTTTGAGCGATGCCAGTAATTCCATTCCGTATATAGCCAGTTCCTGTTATAATTGGTCTGAAAATGTCGCTCATAGGGTCGGTTGGTACGTGCATTTCAGTGGACTTGGCAGACTGATATGTAATAGCATATTCTGGCTCGTTGGGATTTAAGAAAATCATATTATATTCCGTAAAAAATTCCCTCAAAATTATCCTACAATGAATGAATGTGCCCTCATGTCCGGCTGCTTGGCTGAAAGGTCAAAGAGCCCCGGGTACGATCCCCAGCCGGATTAGAGATCGTAACTCTGTATGATTAATTCACCTGGTTCGTGGACTGGATATTATATTCATCTTAATACACTTCTCTTCATCCACATATAACACATCACACCACCAACCACCACCCTCCACATACGTAGGGTAGGCATCAGGAAAGGCACCGGGCCGTAAAACTGGGCTTAATCCACATAAAGTACCGACCCGAAGTGCGTAGTTGAAAAAATGCCAGGAAGAAGAAGAAGAATGTGTTAATAATAATTATTACTATTTTATTCTAATATAACTTTTTTCCTAACAGTGTTTAAAATGCACAAAAGATGCACGAAACAGGTACGCTTATGTTTCACACTCTGAAGTTATGCCTAACAATGGTTTATGGCAACTATGACCACGGCAGGTTACACGCATAGGCTATACGGCTGTTGATAATTATGCCTGTGTCGTTTTGGATTAAGTAGGCCTACGTCCTACGGAAAAAAGAATATGAAGAACATGAAAAACAATGATGATGTGTAGCCTATATCATGTTCTTTGAACAGTAATGGCCTATATGGATCTCTTATATTGAAATTCTTCCACATGTCCTTTGACTACGTCAATACAGGATTTGATACAGGGAACTGAAGCATAAGAGAGACCGCTTAACTAACTGTACCACTGAGCCAGTAGGAGCAAGATTCCTTACTTTAGATATGGTATGCATGTTGGATAGTGACGAGAACTTACCGTTTACAAGACGTATTTTATACGGACTCCTTGGCTGAATGGTAATCGTTGAGGCCTTCGGTTCAGAGGGTCCCGGGTTCAGTCCCCGGTCGGGTCGGGGGATTAATCGCGTGTGATTAATTTTTCTGGGTCGGGGACTGGTTGTTTGTGTTTGTCCCAACACTCTTCTCTTCACATTTACTCAACACACCATACTACCAACCACCACAGCAACACGCAATAGTGATTATATCCCTCCACATAGGGTTGAGGTCAGAAAGGGCATCCGGCCGTAAAACAAGGCCAAATCCACATGTGCAACACAGTTCGCATCCGCGACCCCACAAGGTGTGGGAAAAGCGGTAGAAGAAGAAGAAGAAGAAGAAGAAGAAATAAAAGACTAGTTAGATAACCAGCTCAATGTATATAGTGGCGACTCGTGAGAAAGGGGATAATCTTTATACAGCAATATTTTCAGGAAGCCTAAAGTATTTCATATTATTGTACGATATGCTGCCTTTAGTCTTTAGGAGCAACCCGAACGACTGTTTTAAGACAGTTGAAGAGTATCCACGCAAAACCAAACATGTATGTCAAATCCAGTCTTTCAGGTGGAAAGAAACATGTAAATCAGCAACAGCATAGCAGCTTTTGAATGCACAACTAATCAGCAAATTTTTATTGATGCAGAGAAAAGCTCTTTGTATAACTGGCACAGATCAAAAATCAATAATAATTAAATAATGCTATGTTTAAAATGGACATGTTTGTTTTTTCTCAAATCACATGGGACTTGTTTATTTTTTACTCAGACGCAAGCAGAACTTGTTCCTGCGGGTAGAGGGGAGGCGAGAAGTCACATGACAAATAGGCTACTTGGTGTGGTTGGTGGTTTAGACATGTTCTATTTGCTCAGGCTCACCACTAGAATATGTCTGATTTATCTCCGGCCTAGATTTTTGTACCTTCAATATCATGGGGATGTGTTCGGTTTTAGTCAGATTTCAGTAAGAAACGGGGCATATAAATCTCTGGTAAGACCCCAAATAGAGTATGGTTCCAGTGTATGGGACCCTCACCAGGATTACTTAGGTATTAATAGGCCTATAAGGACAGTCTTTCCGCTAGTCTGTGGGATATGCACTGCCAATTCAGTAACTGTGGTTTTAGGTGAAGAATTGACTGTTCTAATGAAGTGTTGTTTATCTCTAACAGAGAGTTTAGGAGGTCTGCCACTTATGGATTGATTTTGTTCACTACGTCGTGCCTTATAATTACGATAACTGTCTGAACAGTTGAATGGCTTCTTTTCACTATTTCAACAATTCTTCGCAATGAAAAACCCCTTTTCATGAAGTTCATTTATAACTTCCCTCTGTGCAATTGGTATTTCAGTTCTTTTTGGAACACATCTGTGTATAAAACTTCCAACTCGATCATACGGTACATAGTACATAAGCCGGATGGTACACGTGATTGAAGTGTATGTTGACTGTTGTACCTTGCTCAGTACGAATGTGTGTGTTTACAGTGCACGTTCTTAGTACAAGGGCAAAATTATTCACTGACTGATAGGATGTCACAAGCGCAGGTATCAAAACAATCAACATTCAGTAAGGGTCTTCCAAGAAATTATGGAATAATGAGGTGTACGTAGACTTTTGCTTAGAACTGTACGAGCATTGTGTTTCAGGTGTAACCCGATCGCATAATGCCGGCATTGTGAGCCTTCAACTAGACGTGTGTATGACTATCTGGTCAGCTGCACAAGATATCCAAATAACACACACATTTTGGGTATAAATGGTGACAAACTATGCCAACTTGCAAAAGAACAGCTGAAACAGAGAAATGAAGCAATAGGGATTCATCAGGTTTTCATTGTAATTATTTGCGCATTATTTATCTTTTGACCTCATTATTGTCAATATTGTCTTTCAACATAGTCCAACTCATTGGCTGAATGGTTAGCGTTAAGGCCTTCGGTTCAGAGGGTCCCGGGTTCGATTCCCGGCCGGGAATTCTTCTGGCCCGCAGACTGGGTGTTTGTGTTTGTCCCAACACTTTCCTCTTCATATTCAGACAACACACTACACTACCAACCACCACAGAAACACGCAATAGTGATTGCATCCCTCCAGATAGGGTTGGCGTCGGGAAGGGCATCCGGCCGTAAAACAGGGTCAGATCCACATTTGTGTGACACAGTTCACACCCGCGACTCCACAAGTGTGAGAAAAGTGGTAGAGCCTAGAAGAAGATTGTCAATATTGTCTTTGATAATGCTAATCTTAATACCGTATTTGACTGTTTGTTATTATTGTAATATGAATTGACGTAAAAAATATACAATAAAGCAAATAAAGGTGAAAAAATCAACTGCGCCATATACGCCCTCACTCCATATGAACACTGTGTAGAGGTTTGGAAATGAATCCAGGCTCTTGGCCCGCAATTTTGATTAGAAATTATATACCACCACCTCTCCTAACCTGGCCTGCCGGCCAACATTGTAATGTGCAAACAAGTTTCGACCAACAAAACTCAAACCGGCTAACTACGGAGTCAGACCATATAGACTTGATACCTTTACGATCATGGCCTCCAGGTGGGCTATAGTAATAATAATAATAATAATAATAATAATAATAATAATAATAATAATAATAATAATAATAATAATAATATGTATGTTGGGTATTCAGCCCGAAGGCTGGTTTGATCCTCTACAGCTCCACCAACAGCTGTCATAGAAGCCTAGGTGTCACTGAAGAGGCATACTAGGGAAATGAGGAGTGAGGTACTTTCCCGTTGCTTTCCTCACTGAGCCAGACGTTGCTATTACATATCAGTCTGTCAAGCCCACTGAAATGCATGCACCAACCGATCCTATGAGCGATATTTTCACACCATTCATAACAGGGACTGGCTGAGTAAGGAATGGCATTACTAGCATCGCTCATACCTAGGTCCTAGGTCACTTTCATATTGTCAAAGCCAAGGATGGGACTGAGACAGGTCAATGAAAGTAACAAATTTATTCTAGCCCATACCAGAGAACATAGAGCACTGTAAACACTACGTCCTGCCAGCAAAGGAATAATAATAATAATAATAATAATAATAATAATAATAATAATAATAATAATTTCAACGTCTTAACAGCAGAGCAGTAGCGCACACAATGGTGTTAGAGTGGGGGTTGCACCCCTTAATGTCGGCTAACTCTCTTTAATTTAAACGTGAAACAATATGGTATATATACATATAATATATAATAATATGGTAATATAATAAATATGGTATATAATAATAATAATAATAATAATTATTATTATTATTATTATTATTATTATTATTATTATTATTATTATTATTAATCGAATCTGCTTTGTTTCGTGTTTGAATAGTTAGCGTAGCAGGCCTTCGGTTCATAGCGCCCCGGGTTCGATTCCCGGTCGAGTGGTGGGATTTTAGCCGTGTCTGGTCCTCTAGCTCTCGGGCTGAGAATTTATGTTCGTCTTAATGCACGTCTGTATTTACATATAACTCATCACATTTACCAACCACCACAGAAACACGTGATAATGAAAAATCCCTCCATGTACGGTGGCGTCAGGGAGGGAATCTATGCGTAAAACTGGGTTAATTCATATCAAGTGCTGACGCCAATAAACTGGGAGGCCAAGAGGAAGAGGGTTATTAACTGAATGTCTTTGTTAGTTTCACATTCAGATGAATACTTGTGATTAGAAATAATAATAAATTATTTATTAATAATAATAAACTAGTTATTAATCCGACTCTACCCTGTTATTTTGGCTTTACGTTCTCTCTGACAGCTTCCCCGGAGAATTAGGGTTAATTCTTAACATTTCACATAGGTGTTACATAATACTATAAAATTAAGATTAAGCACTGAATTGTTGAGGTGACAGATGTCAAACAAAACGACAAAGTGCTTATAACACTAAACATTAAACTTACATTTAATCATGAAGTGGAAGTCCGGCGCATTAACAAATCCAGTCACTAACCCGGCACAACGTCAGACACGAGGATGTATTTACCTGCGCCTTCACGCCACCGCTAAAGCTCTTGTAGGTCTTCACATAACACTCGCCACACGCAAAGGCTTTCACAGGAAAGATAAAACAAGTCTTCGCGTCCATTTTTCTGCTCCTGGTAGCCTGTTTATGTAACGAAAGACATTGGGAGGAGAAACCTCTACTCAGGCATCGCTGAAGGTCGACTGCCCATGTGATAGACGTACCTACTGTTTTCTTCGTATTGCAATTCTAGAGCATGAGAATATAATTTCCAAATCGTAGAACATGTGAACTGCTCCTAGTCCTGATTGGAATCTAAGTTCGCGTTAGAAACAGGCTGGAGAATAGGCTACACTTAGAGAAAATGTACCCGAAATTCATCTAGCCTACAGTATGTATAAAATTATAATGGTGAATTTGAATTAGAAAACATGAATAACGTCTTCCCCCTTGGTATCGGATTGATAGTGCTCTACTGTACGTGGGGAACGGAACAAAGCTTCTGCTAGGCTATATAGCCTATAGGCCTACCTCCAGCTGGACCTTCCCAACCACCTTCTTTGCACAATTCCTTTCTGCTATTTTATGTCGCACTAACGCATAGAAGATTTTCGGCGACACAAGGATGGGAAAGGGAAAGGATTGGGAAGGTAGCGGCCGTGGCATTAATTAAAACCATCTTGAGGGCTGCCGACGATGGAGTTCGAATCCACCATCTCCGGAATAAAAGTTCGCAGCTACGCGACCAGAACCGCACAGCCACCTCGTTCGGTTTGTTCAGTTCTCTCCCATCTACTTACCTTTATAGATGAGTTAGTTGAATTTATTATTAATATTATTATTATTATTATTATTATTTCTTCTTTCTTTCTTTCTTTCTTTCTTTCTTTCTTTCTTTCTTAATCCGTTTACCCTCCAGGATTGGTTTTTCCCTCGGTCTCAGTGAGGAGTCCCACCTCTACCGCCTCAAGTGCAGTGTCCTGGAGCGTGAGACTTTGGTTCAAGAGGATACAACTGGTAAGGAGGACCAATACCTCGCCCAGGCTACTATGCTGAACAGGGGCCTGGTGGGTGGATGGGAAGATTGGAATGGATATACAAGGAAGAGGGAAGGAAGCGGCCATGGATTCAAGTTAGGTATCATCCCGGCATTTGCCTGTAGGAGAAGTGGGAAACCACGGAAAACCACTTCGAGGATGAAAGAGGTAGGAATCGAACGCCCCTCTTCTCAGTTGACCTCTCGAGGCTGAGTGGACCCCGTTCCAGCCCTCGTACCACTTTTCAAATTTCGTGGCAGAGCCTGGAATTGAACCCGGGCTCCGCGCGTGGCAGCTACCCACCACACCACAGAGGTGGGCTATTATTATTATTATTATTATTATTATTATTATTATTATTATTATTATTTCTGGCTCCATGAATAAATGGTTAGCATAATGGCCTTCGGTCCAAGGGGTCGTGGTTTCGATTCCAGGCAGGGTCGGGAATTTCAACCTTAATTGTTTAATTCCATTGGCTCTGGGACCGGGTGTCTTGTCTTAAGCATTAGAAATCATCCTAGGTAGGCCCCATCCTCACAGAAAGGCAGGTCGCCTATACGGCGTCAAATCGAAAGACCTGCACCAGGCCGCTCCGGAGGCCACACGCCATTATATTATTATTATTATTATTATTATTATTATTATTATTATTATTATTATTATTATTATTATTATTATTATTATTATTATTGATACGAAAATACCGTGGAGGACAGAGGTGTGGGCATGAATGGGTGGACAGAGACAATATCAAATCTAAATTTAAAACTCTAAAGTTTGAAATTTTATTTCTTTCCTTTCTTTCTTTTCAAATTTTAAACTTTGTTAAACAATAAGAAATAATAGTTGGATAGACATAAGGCGAGCTCTACAGCTATAGAAACAATAATTATTTAAAATCTAAGAGTAATCAGGTACAAGAAAGAGATGAGTATGGTAGCTCAAACGTTACACTACTACCAAGAGCACTACTGCTCCAATCAGTTACAAGTAAGGAGACGGGGCTCCAAAATTTGCAACATTCGAAAGGGCGCCTTTGCTCCACACAATTACCTAGGAGACTACTCTCTAAAATTTACAAGATTCTAGCCTCTGAAAGGCACAGTTTAGGTCAACTACCGCCAGTTTCCACTGTCTTATTCGCTCAACAGTCTAAGTTACATTTAAATAGGAAACTAAATAAGAATACTTAACTTTAACAGTGGTAATGCCCATTCTACATGGCCTTAGTGAAAGAGAAACGATTAAATTTATTGGCCGTAAATCAAAATGTCAGGAGGCGAACACTTGCAGCCCTTTGAAATTCACTTGACAATTTTTTAAACCCTATGTGGGCTTATGGCCCGAAGTTACAAAAGCTAAGCTTACTACGGAGGTGACTAGATGAAGAGAAAATTTGAAATTACAAAAGAAAGAGAAATTTTAAAATTTACGAAATCATAGTCGCCCCAATACCAAGTTGAGTGGGAATAAAAGATGGTTCACACTCTTTATTCCCTTAGACTAAGGACTTGTTTCAAAATTTACATTGAAAGATTGATTTTTGCATTAAGAAAGAACTTTGAAACCTTCCCCTCAAGTTAGCTTTCTGGGGCTATTACATGATTAAAAGAAGTCTGTCATTACCTTAAACTTGTGGACCTTCCGGAGATGGGCAAGGCTATGAACACATTCTGAACTTCTTGACTTGACTGGAACGATCGAAAGACAACATGGCCCAAAAGGTCCCAGCTTTTATAGAGGAGAGGAAAGTTCCAGAATTCTCTGGGCCGAAGCCCTGTACACACCCACAAATTCAATTGGTTCATTTAATAAATGTACAAAATTCCTGGTTGGTCGAAAATTTAGAAGAAGATTAAGAAGAAGAAGGAACGGATAACAGTGCTAGTAACATAAGAACACAAAACGAATTTACAACATTTCAGTTCTGAAAACCTCAAAATTACAAATTTCTTTGAAAATTAATTGTTTATCTTTCCACCAGGGGGGGGGCACATAAGTAGACAGTAGAGACATCTGACGATGAACGTTCAAATTTCTTCCAATCCACCGTTTGAAGTACACGATATAGATGGCGTTCTAAAAGGCGCCCAGTTTAAATGCACGGAGCGGATTTACCTCCGGTACAATTATTATTATTATTATTATTATTATTATTATTATTATTATTATTATTATTATTATTATTATTATTATTATTATTATTTAATAGTAATATTTATTATATAATTTGACTCGCTCCTTATTCAAGGAACTTTATTGTGGGGTGGTAGAATTCATCCACAGTATCCCCTGCCTGTCATGAAAGGAGACTCAAAGGGAGATCAGGAGCTCTCATCTTCGGAGAGTGCGTTGGCCGCCACATTTCCTCCTAGCTACTTATGGCGTGGCTTCAACGTACTTGTGTCAGGCTCCTGACTTTCACATTTCTTGCCCTCTTTGGTCAATTCTTGTTCTCTTCCACTCCCGACGGTATTAGCTTTTCGAGGCCTAGGGAGTCTTTAATTTTGACACCCTTCGTGGTCTTTCCCATTCTTCTGACGAAATCTTTTAAGGGTCGGATCTCTTCCATTTTCATTTCTGATTAGTGTTAATAGAGGATGTTTACCCAGTTGTAGCCTACACCACCACCACCACCACCACCACCAACTTCACTTATCCCAAGTATCACCTACCAAGGGTCCAGCTCCATGGCTAAATGGTTAGTGCGCTGGCCTTTGGTCCAGAGGGTTCTGGGTTCAATTCCCGACTGGATCGGGGTTTAAACCTTAATTGGTTAATTCCGATGGCTCGGGGGTTGTGTGTGTGTGTGTACCGTCTTCATCATTAGAATTCATCACAGACAGGGCCCCATCCTCATAGATGCGCAGGTCGCCGATACGGCGGTCAACTCGAGAGACCTGCACCAGGCCTCTTCGGAGGCCACATGCCATTAATTAATTAAAACTTACCAAGGACTAAGCCCGGGCGTTATTGCTTTTATTATTATAGCATAACTATTTATAATGTGTTACAGTTTATGTATTATTATTATTATTATTATTATTATTATTATTATTATTATTATTATTATTATTATTATTATTATTACCAAGTGCTTAAATTACACGAATTGTTGAACGATAAATGCAATGAATAAATAAGCTTTTTCACACTCTGAAGTTATATCTAACACAGACGGTGTACGATTGTTGATAGAATTGTCCGTGTGTTGCTTTTGACCTAGTAGATCCTCCAAAAAATTATTCTATAATAAGAATAAGAATAAGAATAAGTGGGTAGCAAAACAACTGCGTAAAATTAGGGGGTGAAATATCCGAACCTTTTCTAATCAGAACAGCAGTAAGACAGGGTGATGTGTTGTCCCCACTCTTGTTTAATCTGATACTGGATAAGATCATCAAAACCTGGGAGAGGGAAGTACCTGGAGTAAGAAGAGGAACCAAAGATAAGAGAATCACAATAAAGTGTTGTGCCTTTGCTGACGACCTAGCAATATTTTTCCGGACTCCTGAGGAAGCCAGACATGCCACCGAGAAACTTAATGAAATCGCCACCAAAACCGGCCTCCAAATCTCTTACGAGGGAACACAATAGATGGACTCCAAGAACCAAAGCCTGACATCACTTGCAAACAAATATGGCAACATCACACAAGTACTTAGGTGAAGTTATCGGGAACATTGGAAGTGAAAAGATAGCTAAAATAACACATGCAGAAAAATTACATATAGCCTACACAATCACTTGGTATATGTACAACAACAAATCGCTTTCCACTAAAGCCAAACTCGGACACTACCACACAGTTGTTCTCCCAGAAACACTCTACGCAATTGAGACGGCATCCTCAACCATCAATATCAAGGACATAGAGAAAATAGAACGGCGGATACTCAAGAAAGATATTTGGACCCAAGATTCAAGGCGGTATCTGAACGCGTAAAAGCCCAGAAGAACTGTATTCTATGACTGAGCAATTCCCCTCAGTTGCACGGAAGAAGCGCATGAAAATTTATTGACACACAGCACGAATGGACGACTCTCGACTGACCAAAAAAATATTTTCCGTCATTAACGGAAGCCGACAAACCAAATTACGCTGGTTGGTAGACACTCAAAGCGACCTTGTAGAAATTCATATTGACCCACTGGCAACTACATAGACCACATTCGGACAATCAGTTCACATAAGTTTAAATCCAAAAACCCAACAGCCAGGAACTTGAAACTCAAAAATGCTTGGACACAAGAGAGAAGACGATGAGGAAGTTTTGGGAAGATAAGAAGAACAAGAAGTCCAGTGCTAAATAATGGTTCTACGTGCTCCTTAGAGGGCAAAACGAATAATAATAATAATAATAATAATAATAATAATAATAATAATAATAATAATAATAATAATAAAAATAGTAATGTCCGGCTCCATGGCTAAATGGTTAGCGTGCTGGCCTTTGATCACAGGGGTCCCGGGTTCGATTCTCGGCAGGGTCGGGAATTTCAACCATAATTGGTTAATTCCGTTGGCGCGGGGGCTGGGTGTATGTGTCGTCTTCATCATCATTTCATCCTCATTACGACGCGCAGGTCACCTACAGGAGTCAACTCAAAAGACCTGCATCTGACGAGCCGAACTTGTCCTCGGACACTCCCGGCACTAAAAGCCATACACCATCATCAATAATAATATTAATAATAATAATAATAATAATAATAATAATAATAATAATAATAATAATAATAATAATGTCCGCCTCTGTAGTGTAGTGGTTAGTATGATTAGCTGCCACCCCCGGAGGCCCGGGTTCGATTCCCGGCTCTGCCACGAAAATTTGAAAAACGGTACGAGGGCTGGAACCGGGTTCCCTCAGCCTCGAAGGGTTAACTGAGTAGAAGGGGTTTCGATTCTCTCCTCAGCCATCCTCGAAGTAGTTTTCCGTGGTTTCCCACTTCTCCTCCAGGCAATGCCGGAGTGGTATCCCATCCCCCCCCCCATAATCCCCCCTGTTCAGTATAGCAGGTGTGGCCGCCCGGGCGATTTACTGGTCCTCCTTACCAGTTATATTCCCCGATCCAAAGTCTCACGCTCCATGACACTGCCCTTGAGGCGGTAGAGGTCCCTCGCTGAGTCTGAGGAAAAAACCAACCCTTGAGGGTAAACGTATTAAGAAAGAAAGACGATAGAAATAATAATAATAATAATAATAATAATAATAATAATAATAATAATAATAATAATAAATAAAAATAACGTCTTTGTTGTTGTCGTTTGGGTTATCAGCCCATAGGGCAGTTTGATGCAGACTCCATACCACCCATTTTTGTGCTAGACTTTTAATTTCTACACAAATAATAATCTATATATTTAAAACACTTGTATGATTTTTGTTACATCAAGTTTGAGAGAACGGCTGAACCCATTGACTTCGTAAAGCATTCTGACGAAAACTCTGTAGATTTGCAGAGTGTCTTTCAACGCATACACATGTCTTGCCACATATTTTTAAATTATTAAAAGAAAAATGTAGCATTCTGATTGGCAAATGCGCTCGCCAGTACTTCAAGGCCGCCTGAACCGTGAGAGTGTTGAGCAGCAGACAGGATAGGGGAGGTGGAAGGGGAGTATACGCACATGCACAGTCAGACGTCTTACTGGTCAGCTGTACTTAGTGCTGGGCAAAACTGTTGCTATTGGACAACGGTTGTCGCCGAAATAGTTGCGCGCAGGCAACCGTTTTATAAAACTGTTGCAAAATAACGTACTCCTACCGATATGGATAGAAATGAGGTAGTGCGTCAACCTTGGTCAACAGCGGTAACGTCTCACGACTTTCCATCTACCGGCCAGCCAGTGATCCATGTCATTCTATCCAATACAAGCTGACATAAAAGAAGTAAATTAATTTACGTATTTCAGTCATATAACATAACCACTGGATATATAAAGATTACAACGCAACCAAGAACATAATTTTCAAACCACCCTGAGCTAAAAAAAAAGTCTTACAAAATTGATAACACCATTTTCCCATGAAATATAACATTCTAAAATGTATAAACAACGTATAAAACATTCCATTTTATAATGTGTTAAAATTTGTATTCGATCAGAAAACGTGTTTTCAGAGACGCAGAGATGCCGGAATTTTCTCCATCAGGAGTTCTTTAAAGTGCCAGTAAATCTACCGACAGGAGGCCAACGTATTTGAGCACCTTCAAATACAACCAAACTGAGCCAGGATCGAACCTGCTAAGTTGAGCTCAGAAGGCCAACGTCCGAGTCGTTTTGAGAGTGTCTTTGTCATTATAGAGAAGGATTTGATGTCGTATGTTTTCGTATTAGTTTGAAATGATTCATGCTACAGCATCTAAATATCCATTAGTTCTGTATTTCATGACTGAGTGGAGTGTAATCAGAATAGCTAACAAGATTAACTAAGAAAATACTCAGCTAACTGTATCTTGTAACGCTCAAGCCATTGAATCTAGCTCTCGGTGACGTCAGGCGCATCAGCCAATAGCAGTGCAGATCTCCGGAATATCCTACCTGACCTGTGAGTTATTCTATTACATTGGAAAACTCCAGTTTCAAGAAATGCAACGATTGCGGCGATTTTGTATACGTACCGGTTGTGAAACTGTGAAATGGTGCTGATGAAGAACGCAACCACAGAGCGACACTGCAACTACAAAATGTTACTTTCTTGGAACGGTTTCATTCAACAACGGTTGTATTCCCGAAACGGTTCCGTTGTATCTGCTCTAGATCTATAGCTGTACTTCGTGGACAGGAATAGCCGCTGTTTTGCTGCTCAGCTGTTGAACGGTGCACATCAAATTCGAATTTCTCTACATTTAAATGAGAATTCAGTGTCTGGTTTAAAATTAAATTCTGAAGCAGCTGGTAATATTCGATTAGCACCATTCAATGTGAGATAAAGCCCCAATGGCAAACAGTCATTCATTATTGTGTGTGAATCGTCTCCTAAAATGTATCATAGGTAACGACATTCCGTTCCTTCCAGTGAGAAAATTATTCACTGGTCAGATTTCATAAAGGTTTTGTTTGTTTTTCGTAAGCTTATCGCCGAACAATTATTTATAAAACCAAACCACACCCCATGGCACTACAGCCCTCGAAGGGCCTTGGCCTACCAAGCGACTGCTGCTCAGCCCGAAGGCCTGCAGATTACGAGGTGTCGTGTGGTCAGCACGATGGATCCTCTCGGCCGTTATTCTTGGCTTTTTAGACAATTATTTATATTTGTATTAAATAATCTTCTCTTTGAAACGTTTTTCAAAATACTCCACTTACATAAAAATATGCGGGCAAAACCACATGAAAAATGGATTTCGCTGAATCTTTTTTTTTTTTTTTTTTTTTTTTTTGCAAGACATCGGTAACGGTGACCGCCCCTCTGTAGATAGTGACGGATCAAATGTTACTGCTCTGCCTTCCAGAATTTCATCACATAATGATAATGATATCACTTCTGCGAAAGATGTCATCATTTTCTCAAAATTTGCCTTTCTTAATTAGTTAATTTGAAAGTTATTGAGCTTATACCCGGGGGTAATTCAAAACCATACAGTAGCATCAACAAATTAATACTGAAGATGAAAGCTAGTAACTTCAATTCCCTACAAATTCCTGAATTCCTTGGAATTAATGGTTTGCCTCCATAAATTCTTGTTCTAAACATTGGAGCCATAGTTATGCTCCTTAGAAATCTGAACGTTTCCCAATGGCTCCTAAACGGAACCAGATTAGGGCCTACTTCTAAGAAGTATAAGAACCTCCGTGGCTCAGACGGCAGCGCGTCGGCCTCTCACCGCTGGATACCGTGGTTCAAAATCCCGGTCACTCCATGTGAGATTTGTGCTGGACAAAGCGGAGGCGGAATAGGTTTTTCTCCGGGTACTCCGGTTTTTCCTGTCATCTTTCATTCCAGTAACACTCTCCATTCTCATTTCATTGCATCTATCATTCATTAATAAATCACTTTGGGAGTGGCGACCCCATCGTACTAACAGCCTGTAACTGCTTCATTCATTACATCCCTGACCCGGTCAATGACTGGAAAACAGGTTGTAGGTTTTCATTTTTTCTAAGAAGTATGTATGAAAATGGTTTAGAATTGGAAATAATAAGTGGAGATAAAGCCGGACAGAGAGCTCTGATCCCCCAAACTGACTTAGCAATATCCAATAAAACACTTCCATTTTCTTTCAAGAGGCATCAATTTCCAATTCGCTTGGCTTTTTGTATCACGATCAATAAACCTCAAGGGACGTGAAGGTCTCTGTTTACCTCAGCCAGTTTTCAGCCATGGTCAGTTAAATGTTGCAATCTCAAGGGAGCGATATTTTAAAGTTGCAATAGTGCCGAAAAGTTCAAGGTGTGAGCTACAAGGAATGCACCGAACAAGGGGTTGCGTGGATTGGGTCACGTAGCTACCAGCTTGCATTCGGGTTATAATGGGTTTCGAACTCCACTGTTGGTAGCCCTGAAGATGGTTTTCCGCAGTTTAACATTTTCACACCGGGAATGTAGTTTAATTAAGGCCACGGTCGCTTCCTTCCCACTTCTAGATATTTCCTATCCCATCGTCACCGTAAAACTCATACGAGTCGGTGTGACGTAAAGATAATTGTTAAAAAATGAAGTATAAGGAATGTCGTATATAAGGAAATTCTTCAATAAATATTTATACCATTGACAGTCATGTATTGATGGGTTTCAGCTAGTAGTTTTTAAATGAACGAATTTAGCAATTAGACCACTTAGAACATAAGACTATGGTACATTTTCTATTTTTATTTTCTTCCGATAACTTACTCATACGTCGGCTGATCGCCTGTCTTTGTTCCTCTGATTATTTACACTCTCCGAGGCTGACGTCAAATTCGCATCTCTTCCAGCCAAGTGGTGGTGTGTTTTATTTTGGAGTTTAATCAAAAATCTTCTTAGCCCGTCGTCGTTCATTTTGTGAAGGTGACCATAAAATTGTAGCCTTCATCTTTTAATTGCGTCTGTAAATTTCTTCCGTCTTTGAATGCATTCCAGTATCGTTCTCCTTCCTTCACCCACTCTGTTTAATACTTCCTCATTCCTTACTTTTTCCTGAGAGCTGATAGAAGAAATAAATACACCTGAAGAATAGGACAAAAAGCCGGGAAATTTTAGCCAAGACCAGCTACAACACAGCATATCAGACCAAGACCGACTCCAATCCTCAGACCTTAATGCTACTCTCGATCGTTCAAAGATGGCGAATCGAGTAGCCGGACATGTTGGAAACGTGGGTTTGTTTTGGTTTATTGTTATCGTATGTAGTTGGTATAATTTCATGAAAGTTGACGGTAAATGTTAGTATTTTTGTAGAATATAAGTGTGCGAATGTATTTATATGAGTCAGTTGATACTTAAGGATCTGTAATCATATGCAGTAAAGTGAGAATGTGTGTGTTTTGATTGTGTTGTGAACGACGTTTAAATATAGGCCTAACTATGGCAATGGCTCGCATACATCTATTCTTAAGTTTTCTAGGGAATAAAACGTTAAGAGAGAAATGGATTAGGAATATACATCGTGATTATTTTGAAGTCGATGACAAAACTGTAGTGTGCATACATCATTTTGAGAATAAGTCTGAGGTTGGGGAAGATTTTTCTCGAATTTCAAACGGTGAAGCTATTCGTGTTCCTCGAAAAATTTTAATTTAGGTGGAATATAATTGATATTGTGATATTCCACCAATGTCTATGTGCTTCAAAGTGTCCAGTGATTTAGATGCAAGTGTAGTTTACAATAAACTGTGCTTGCCCGCGGAAATGTTTGGCTGGATCTTGGAGTATAACAAAACTTATAAGTGTGTCGGATGGAGCAATCTGCTCACTCTTACACAGAAGAAATAGTGACTTGGAGAGATTGGCTGCGTTTGTAACGCAGGGTTTTACACTACCAACGCCTTCCGATTCATGCTGTCATTATCTGTTATCAAGTAGACTACTCCGAACTGAAGCTCGTCCATGAGGTCAAATATAGATGTTTAGAGTCAATAGAGATTTTGCACTCATGTTCTTTAATGGGTACCCTAAAAACCTCTTATATCTTTATTAGTGCCTGAGCGTTTTATTACTAAGGTTACCATCATTGTGTGAAGTGCTGCCATGCCATATGCCAACATTATGTTAGCATTATCAGGGCTGTTCATTGGGTTAACATAATCATTTTGGGTGTACTTGGGCTGAGTGGCTCAGACGGTTAAGGCGCTAGCCTTCTGACCCCAAGTTGGCTGGCTCAGTCCGCTGGTATTTGAAGGTGCTCAAATACGTCAGCCTCGTGTCGGCAGACTTACTGGCACGTAAAAGAACTCCTGAGGGACTACTTTCATTATCTAAAGTGAAACAGATGTTTGGTGAATCATTATCAGAATCATTATGAGAGAATTACAATTTTTGACAAGATTATGTTTCTGGACGAGGTAGGCTATTATATTTAAAAGCGTATGGTAATAGAAGGCAGGGTGCGAAATCACGGGGGGGGGGAGGGTTCCCCCTCCCACAGATGATTTTATCTCAAAGGTTCCCCCGCACTAAAACTGACATGGGGGGATTCTGTCATTATAAAATGAGGAAAATGTAACACATATATTACTGAAATCAATGTATTTTACTGTGCATATTTTCATTAAAACATCAAGAATAATACACATAAGTTATAAATAATAGGATGACTGCGAGACCTTAAGCAATAAAACAACCCAGCGGTGGCAACTCCACACATGCAGCCTTCATGTTTCACTCTGTCAAGTCCATCTGAAACCCAGGAATAACGTTCCATTTAACATCATTCTTGTTATCACAACACAAATCAAACAAAAACCTTTTAAATTTACATTTTAAGGGGGAAGGGGATAATTTACTTAGAAGAGAATTATATACCCCAATATACTGTTTGAAATAAAACACTAGTAATTAAGCCCTACGATCCTTTTCCCCCACCATTTTTTTCCGATTTCGCACCCTGATAGAAGGTCATTCTAATAAATGTATTTCTAAAACAAGTACGTAGGTATTGGTTTATACAAGACCGACTCCAATCCTCAGACCGTAATATTAAAAACACATGGCGGCCGAAGTAGCCGAACTGCTGGTATTGGCTAACATGAAAATATCACATACATTATACCAACGGCGGTACCAGTAATTTAAAATGATACAGGGAACATCATAGGAAATATACATTTTTCACGTATGAAAACGCTTCGCCAACAAGTACGCACCACATATAATCAACTAGAATCACATAGCCTATATTCTGCTAGAAAAGATAACAACAAGTTGATTACCCTACTTAGAAATTTCAATTCTTCAAGTCACATTTTCTCCTAGATAACACTTCGCTGGATAGATGAAAATACATTATAAAACTGGCAAAAATGAATTCATAGGATCGCTTAGAATGTTTAAAAATAAACTAAGGTGCAAAATTCCTCAATTTATTCGGTCTTATGAGAACTATGAAACAAAATTTGTTGCCTTAGTTTTGAAATGATCAACAATTCCTTATATTCAGCACCCAATGAAAGGGAAATACTCCCGAAATAATAATGTTACTGGCTTTACGTCCCACTAACTACTTTATTACGGTTTTCGGAGACGGCGAAGTGCCGGAATTTAGTACCGCAGGAGTTCTTTCACGTGCCAGTAAATCTACGGACACGAGGCTGACGTATTTGAGCATCTTCAAATACCACCGGACTGAACCAGGATCGAACCTGCCAACTTGGGGTCAGAAGGTCAGCGCCTTAACCGTCTGAGTCACTCAGCCCAAGTACACCCGAAATGATTATGTTAACAGCTAATGTTGACATATGGCATAGCAGCACTTCACACAATGATGATAACCTTAGTAATGAAACGTTTAGACACTAAATATATAATGGGTTTTTACCCAATAAAGAACATGAGTGTAAAAACTCTATTGACTCTAAAGATTGGTATTTAACCACATGGACGAGCTTCAGTTCGGTGTAGTCTGCTTGATAACAAACAACCACAGCATGAATCGGAAGGTGTTGGTAGTGTAAAACCCTGTGTTACAAACCCATTTAATCCCTCCAAGTCACTATTTCTACTGTGTAACAGTATACAGATTGCTCCATCTGTAACACTTATAAGTTTTGTTCTACTCCAAGATCCAGCCAAACATTTCCGCAGGCAAACACAGATTATTGTAAAATACACTTGCATCTAAATCACTGGACACTTTGAAGCACATAGATACTGATGGAATATCACAATATCAATTATATTCTATCTAAATTAATATTTTTCGAGGAAAACAAAGAGGTTCACCGTTTGGAATTAGAGAAAAGTCTTCCCTAACCTCAGACTTATTCTCAAAATGATAGACCCTATATGCACACTAGAGTTTTCTCGTCAACTTCAAAATAATCACGATGTATATTCCTAATCCATTTCTCTCTTAAATGTTTTATTCCGTAGAAAACTTAAGAATAATTGTATGAGAAGCATTGCCATAGTTTAGACCTAAACCTGGTTCACAACACGATTAAGACAAACACATTCTCATGAACTTGGTCTAACAATAAACCCTGGAAAACCTAAAGTTATTAATATCAGTAGAGGAGAAATAAACGAAGGGCTCATTACAGTCGAAGAAGGTCATCATCATCGATTTGCCCTTCAAGCGAGCCGGGTAGGGTGTTTGAAAACGAGCGTCTTCCAAAGTTCCCTATTCAAAAACATTTCGTTGTCCAAGACAGATTCCCAATTCCATCCTCTTCTCTCCACGTCTTCCCTCAGTTGGTCCATCCATTTTCTTCTTGGTCTTCCAGCTGATCTTCTACCTGTTATTCTCTTTTCCAAATAAGCACATTGTAACCTTGTGCTATTCATTCGTTTAACATGCCCAAACCATTTAAGTCTAGATGGCCTAAGTCTTTCCTCCATCGATTCATTTAGACCTAAGTTAGATCGGATCTCATCATTTTTCACATGATCAAGTCGGGTCTTTTGGAGGGCAGTTCTAAGAAATTTCATTTCACAGGCTTGAATCCTACTATAATCCTTTGATGTTAGTGTGCAGGTTTCCAGAGAATATGTAAGGATAGGAATGAAATATGACTTGTACAGGGTCATTTTTGTTCTTTGTGGGACTTTCTGATCCCATAGTAGGTGTCTAACGATGCTGTAAAAGTTAGAGCCTTTGGTTATTCTGTTTGTTATTTCTATCTCAGTTCTGTTATTACTAGCGATTACGCTTCCTAAATAACTGAATTGGTGTACTACTTCAACTTGGTGGTCCTGTATTTTTATGTTGCATTCTGTATAATGTCTGCTGATTTTTAATGCTACTGTTTTTGATGGGTTCAATTTCATTCCATAATCATCAAACTTCTTAAACCATGCATTCAGATTTTTGCACTCCCTCCTCTGTTTCATCCCATATTGCCACATCGTCTGCAAACACCAGAGCCTGAAGATCTTTATTACCTTTTCCTTTTAGTTCCTTTAAAATGGTATCCATAACTGCTATGAATAGAAGTGGTGACAAGGCACTTCCCTGTTGTACTCCTTTGGTTGTATTGAACCATTCAGAGTGACCATCTCCAATTCTGACACAGCTTTTACAGTTACTATATAGCATTAGGATCTTCCTAATAAGGTACTCCGGTACACCAAGTTTTCTAAGACTTTTCCAAATAGTTGATCTAGGAACATTATCATACGCCTTTTCAAGGTCCATAAACACAATAATTAGGTCTTTTCCTCTTTCCCAGTGTTTCTCTGCCAACAACCTCAAAGCAAATATCAGATCTGTTGTGCTTCTTCCAGTCCTAAAACCATGTTGTTCCTCTTCTAAGATAGGCTCTAGTATATCCCTTACTCTGGCTTCAATGATCTTCTCCATAATTTTAAGGCCGTGTGATAGGAGGGTAATGCCTCTGTAATTTTCACTTTTCCTTCTACTCACTTTCTTAAAGATAGGAACTATCACCCCTTTTGTCCAATCTTCAGGTATTTCATTATCCTTCCATATTGTTCTGAGAACTCTATACAGCCACTGTATTCCTGGTGGACCAGCAGCAGAAGGTATGTAGATCAAATGTATTTCGAGGAACAAATGTGTCAAATACTTAGGGGTAAATTCCAAGAAATCAATCACACTCCTTCAGCAGAAATTCACCTCGTTATCATCCTGTCCCTGGCTTCATCCGGATCAGAAATTTTCAATTCTAAATTCTTCAGTCTGCCCTACGTTGACTTACCAGTTCCTCTGCGTTCCTGCAGGTAAAATACCACGGTGAATTTTGGAAGATGCTGACAAAGTCATTAAGAGTACACTAAAGGAGATCTTATCCCTTCCTACTGACACTCCGGATTCTATGATTTAGTCAGATAAACGGTACAAAGGGTTCGGTGTTTTTAGAGGAAGCTGGGAAGCCTTGATTCAGAATATAAACAGCTGCAACATTCTGAAACGGAAGGAGAACCAATATATTGAAGCCACTAGAAACCTAGATGAAGAAATTAACAGATGTTTAACTGAATTAAACGTAAATGGTAAAACTGAGGTTATGAAGAATAGACACGATGAGTATGACACCAAGAAACTCAGAAATAAACTACGAGAATCTGAATTTGAAAAATGGTGCTAGTTGAGAAGTAAAGGTCAGAGAGTGTGTCTGTACAAGGAGTTCCCTCCTGGAAACCACTGGATTAGAAACCATGATGGCCTTTCTAGCATGGAGTGGAGAGACGCGCTGAAAATGGCATGTAACTATGCACCTGTAAGAGCTGTACCAGGAAGGTCCCTTGATGGTAACCGCTGCAGATGTAGTGAGACTGAAACATTACCTCACGTCTTGGGTTCCTGTGCCTTCGGTGAAGATCTTCGAAACACCAGACATCACAACAGCAGGTCATTCATAGCACAGACGCTCCGTGAGAAAGGATTTCAAGTGCATGAGGAAGTCCACGGCATTGGAGTAAATGGCAGCACGAGAAGGATTGATATGATCGCAATTAAAGGGAAGAGAGGATATATATTAGACCCCACAGTAAGATTCGAAACACACTCCAACAAACCAGACGAAGTGAACTGAGAAAAGAAGTCTATCTACCTGCCTACAGTGCCGTATTATAAGAATAAATACGAACTGGACGACATAGAAGTGAGGGGTCTCAGGATCGGTGCGAGAGGGACAGTCCCTAGGAAGACGATAGAACTGATGAAGACCTTTAACATCAGCACTATGTTCATCGACTGGGGGCTGAAAGCGCTCAGGGGTTCTCTTTTGATACTCAGACACCACTTATACTCACCAGACTGAGACATAAGTTACTTATTTTTATTTTTGAATGAAATTGTTTGTGTATTCTTTGTCTTTGGCAGCCTCCAAGTGGAGGAAGATTTTGAAAATAAAAAAATCTACAAATAAACTACCGGTACCATTTATCGTCAACTGTCATGAAATTACACTGACTACACACAATAACAACACATCAAAACAAACCCACGTTTCCAACATATCCGGCTACTCGATTCGCCATCTTTGGACGATCGAGAGTAGCATTAAGGTCTGAGGATTGGAGTCGGTCTTGGTTTATAGGAAGAAGAAAAAATTACGATCTGGAATAAATTACTAAGGGTGCCCTCTACTATATCTACACCAATTCAATAACTTTCCAACTTCTTTGAAATCTTTTAAGAAAAGACTAATCTGCCACTTGGACGACAGCCCTAAATTCAGATCATTGATGATTGATTTATTGACTGACTGAATTAAAACTGCCACACTTTGAAATGCATCAGATATTCCCCTAGGACTGTTATTTTAGAATGCAGTCCTATATTACATATTTCCTGGGCCATACTATTTCATAGAAAAGACACATTTTCTGAATTTTCCACATATTGCTTATCCAAATATAGGCTATTTCTAGATAGTTTTGGTCTATTACCCAAAGTAAAGTATTCTGTTCCTTATTATTAACAACTTAGCAATTCAATACGATAATCAGAAGGTTATCAAATCTAAAAAACAAGAGTAGCTGTGGGCAGGATGGTATAACTGCCGACTTTCTAAAAGAATTCCAGGATTCTTTAAGCGGGATGCTAACAGATATCATTAATGAATCCTTGGCATCTGGTATATTACCTAGTGAGCTAAAAATAGCTAAAGTAGTTCCTGTCTTCAAGGGTGGGGATGGGAGGAATCCTAGTAGCTATAGGCCTATCTGTATTCTTTCCATAATCACCAAAATTTTAGAAACTATTGTTAAAAAGAGACTTCTCACTTTTTTAAACAAAAATAACTTCTTTTACAATGCACAATATGGCTTTCGTGAGAACTCTAACACTGAAATAGCAACCGTAGATCTCATAAATATGCTGCAAGAGTCAATAGATTTTAATAGTTTTGCTGGTGGGTTGATTATAGATCTAAAGAAGGCCTTTGATACAGTGGACCATGAAAGACTGTTAGCTAAATTAGAGAGAGCAGGAGTTTGTGGTGTTGCTTTGAAGTGGTTTGATAATTATCTGTCTGATAGAAAACAGTATGTAGTGATGAATAACTGTAGGAGCTCAGCAATTAGGGTAACCCATGGCATTCCACAGGGGTCAGTATTAGGGCAGATTCTCTTCCTAGTCTACATCAATGACATTGCAACTTGCCGCTTGAAAGGACGTATCACACTATATGCCGACGACACAAACTTGTTCTATACTGGTTGCAATATAGACTCCATTGTTAAAGATATGCAGGAAGACCTCAATACTCTGTGCTTTTGATTTCAAGCAAATAAATTAACAATTAATGTGCAAAAGACTAATTATATGATAATGACAAAACAAGGTCAGAATGAAATCCCACACAGTAAAATATATATGCAGAATACTGAAATAAAACTAGTTAGTACTGTCAAATATCTTGGGTTGGTGATTGATAGGAACTTGAACTGGACAGACCATGTTGAATACATTACTAAAAAGATCACACCTGTTGCAGGAATTTTAAAGAAACTTAGTTATCTTATTCCACAACATCTTCTAAAACAGATCTACTACTCTTTAATTCATAGTCACCTACAATATTTGAATGTAATCTGGATGCGCTGTAAGAAGTCTGACTTGAATGAGCTAATGGTAGTACAAAATAGAGCTGTTAGAAATATACTTAATCTTCCCTACTTAATGCCAATAAAATATCTATACCTAAGTGCTAAAATACCACCCCTAAGCATGAGTGCAGAATTCAATACAGCTGTACTCATGTATAAAATAAAACATAAATTTATACAACACAACACTACATATACTCTGAATTCTGACAACCATCCATATAGTACTAGGCATGCAAATGACTTTGCCTTATACAATGTTCGCTCTTATAAATATGGTATAAACAGCTTGAAGTTCTCTGCGATCCAGTTATTTAATAACATCCCTGTGGAGATAAAAACAGCACTAACTTTGGCAAAATTCAAACAAGGTACAGTGCTGTTTAAATCAAAATATCAGTTGGCATTTAAGTCATTCTCCCAAACAATCTTGCAAACTGTCTGGAACTACTCTTGTACCTCTGCAACTTTTATGTTATGTAAATGTAAATACTCTGTAAAATTGTTCTTGTACCTCTGCAACCCTGTGTTATGTATATATACTGTAAATACTCTGTAATCAATTCCTGTACGTCTGCAACTTTTATGTTATGTAATTGTAAATAATCTCAAATCTATTCTTGTACTTCAGCAACTTTCATGTTATGTAAATGTAAATACGGTCAGAAATAATTATCTGTAATCCTCATATTGATGATGTACATATTTTATATATTGTATCTGTTTATTTGCTCAACTGTTTACTAATAATCTTATATACACAAACTATATTTTGATGTGTAAGTGCCCACCAGTATGTAATGTCCTGTACAATTCCTATGTATGAGCCTGCAGGCTCGTTGGAATTAATTGAAATAAATGAATGAATGAATGAATGAATGAATGAATGAATGAATGAATGAATGAATGAATGAATGAATGAATATGTATCACAGGCTTGTTTACATTCAACCTATGTGTCGGCCATGTTGATTCTGTATTAAGGTCTGATACTATTGTAGCAAGACCGACTCCAATCTCAGACCGTAGCATTAAAAAAAAAAACATTGCGGCTGAAGTAGTCGGATTGCTGGGACTGGCTAACACGAAAATATCAAGTACCTACAATGGCGGTAATTTAACATGATAAATGTAATGTCAAAGGGAAAATCACTTTTTCATGAACAAAAACGTTTCGCCAATAAGTGTGCACCACATATAATAAACTAGAATCACATATATTCTGCTAGAAAAGAAAAAACCAGCTGATTACTTAGAAAATTCATTTTGTCAAATAACGTTTTCTCTTATATTTCACGTCGCTGGATAGATAAAAATACATGATAAAACTGTTAAATTGATATTCATAAGACCATTTTCAATATTTAAAATAAATTAAAGTGCAAGATTCCTCAATTTATTCGCTTTCATGAGAATTATGAAACAGAATTTGTTGCCTTAGTTTTGAAGTCGTGGACAATTTCTTATATTCATCACCTAATGAAAGGGAAGTACACCCGAAATAATAATGTTATTGGGTTTATGTCCCACTAACTACCTTTTTACAATTTTTGGAGACGGAGGAGTGCCGGAATTTAGTCCTGCAGGAGTTCTTTCACGTGCCAGTAAATTTACCAACATGAGGCTGATGTATTTGAGCACCTTCAAATACTCCCAGACTGAGACAGGATCAAACCGGCCAAGTTGGGGTTAGAAGGCCAGCGTGTCAACTGTCTGAGCCACTCAGCCCGGCGAACCAGTCATTAGCGTAAAGTAAAATATAAACTGCAGAAAGACAAAACATTCATTTGTAAATCAGAGTTGATAATTAAAATACATTACCTGCAGCAGTCTTTGAGTCTTTTTCCAAACATGTAAGATGCTTCAAGAATAGACTCCAATACTGTATCCTGTCAATTTTGCATAAATATCTGTAAATGAAATGGCGTTTGGCTTTTCATCCCAAGAGTGTCCGAGGACATGTTCGGCTCGCCAAGTGCAGGTCTTTCTATTGACACCCGTAGACGACCTGCGCGTCATGATGAGGATGAAATGATGATGAAGACGGCACATACACCCAGCCCCCGTGCCGGAGAAATTAACCAATGGTGGTTAAAATTCCCGACCCTGCCGGGAATCGAACCCGGGACCCCTGTGACCAAAGGCCAGCACGCTAACCATTTAGCCAAGGAGTCGGACATAAATATCTGTGTGTGTTATATTTACAATGTTAAGATAATAGTGCGTCATTATAGCACTCAATCTACTGTAAATCATAGTGTTTAGGTACTGGAAATATTTAAGTTATCTGTGAATTTATATGCAGCTTCCTTGTAATTATGACGCTATTCTTCTTCTTTTGACATCCATATTTATTCATTAGTGTGAATTCTTGTTTGATACAATTTCATGTAATATTTTGTTTTCAACAAACATAATTGTTGTCTTTTTTGATATTATTATGTAATTTATGTTTTAATTTAAATTTTATTGTTACACTACTGTGCCGCCCCCACGGTCTAGAAGTAGTGACCCTGCCTCTTACCCTGAGGCCTCAGATTCCATTCATGGCCCGGCCAAGGATTTATACCTATATCTGGGGGAGGTTCAAGGTCCACTTTGTTTACATCAGAACGAATGAGGAGCTATCTGATGGTGAGATGGTAATCCCGGTCTAAAAAGACAAGAAAAATGATCAAGACGATTTGCCGCATTGACCACACATCATCTCATAATTTGCAGACCTTCAGACTGAGCAGTGGTTGCTTGGTAGGCCAAGGCCTGTCAGAGCTGTAATGCCATGGGGTTTTGTTTTGTTTGGTATTTACTGTAACCAAGCATTGCCACTGGTCCCATTTGCAGTACATTTGTTAATAAGAATATAGAATGAAAATAACACCATCTGAGTGAGCCCATATGCTAAATTAAAGTTGGCTGGACTTAAAATGAGTACTGGTAAATGTTTCAAACCAGAGAAAAAAAGAAATGTTAAACTAGCACAAACAATCAACTAAACAATGGTTTTGCTTTCTTCCATACAAATTTTGCACAGTTTTATTTTTCAATATGTATTGAAATTGCTGATTCAGAGATTTGTAGGAATTATGATCAAAATGGTCCTGATTTCATGCCTGTTAACCCACATTTAGTGCAAGAAACACTTTGCAGTAGTTTTAGTATAACATCTTGATGACGTAAAATTCAAACATTCTCAACTCTGTTTCAAGAACATACACTAAGAGGTACCGTAACGCAGTTCAACATGTTCTGTCAAGAGAAAAGGGCTGAGTAGTAGTAGTAGTAGTAGTAGTAGTAGTAGTAGTAGTAGTAGTAGTTCTCCTATTTTTGTTACTGATTGGTTGAGACACAAGTACAGCTGTTTGTCCTACTCAACTCAATTATTCCATTAGGCCACTTGTAAGGATAACATAATCTCAGTAAACTAATACTTTGAAGCGTATCACACCAGCATGATAGGGTACATACCCTGGAGAAACTATTCTGTTTTTTTCTTCTTTTTTTTTACTACTGTTATCTAGGAATATTCTGTTACTTCTAAATAAATTTTAAGAAACTGGAAAGCTTATACACTTTTATTATAACAACAAAACACTTACAGTATATATATACAATTACAATAAAATATTATCACAAAAACATAATGTAATGCAACAACTTCCTCTTCTTCTACCGCTCTTCCCACGCCTGTGGGGTCGCAGGTGCGAACTGTGGCGCATATGTGGATTTGGCCCTGTTTTACGGCCGGTTGCCCTTCCTGGCGCCAACCTTATACGGAAAATGTAATGCAACAACACACTCTAACAATTATTCTCATTCACACATAGCACCTAATATGCTCCACAGACTGGCTCATAGCATTTGGATTATCCTCTCCACGAGCTGCCATACAAAGGCAAGTGACATCGTCTACCTCTGAACTCAGTACAGAATCCAATACAGCTGGATATATTGTCATGGTTGGTTGAATCAATGAATCAGCAATGGAAATATAGAAAGTACCAGTATATATGGGAAAAAATGGAATAAAAGTTCAGTAACAACATTTTGGATGGCTGCTTTGAAATAAAGAAACTAAAGATTTTTCATCCTATGGAAAAATACACACACATATATAATTATATAAAATAAATATGGGTATCACAAGAGTCCCTTCATTTAATTAGCATTTAGAAAAGATGTTGGGTAAAATGGATTGTCTGAAAATCTTCCTGCTGTATATGAAGACTGTCATGATGACAAAGAGTACCTAAAACATATAATTAGTTACCATATAAAATTACATACTGGTATTGGTATTTAGAAATTTTACCCTAAAAAACTGACTTAACTGACATTCAGTTTCATGTTTACATTCCATATTACCATGCGATTACAAATTTTGAGACTCTTGTCTGAAGATAACCACAATAATATCCCTTTAAATATAATGTGATAAATTTTATAGATGTAAGGGTAACAAAACTATTCTTCATTCATAGATGATATAACCTTTTATGTCTCTTGGAATACATCACCAATGACTCAATTCTCTCCATGCTCTGAAAAGAGCATCCCATCATATTATTGATTACTCCAATAATGTCAGCAGATGGTGCGAGGAGAAGTGCTCAAAGTTATTCATTTAAGCCTGTTCAAATTGTTTATTATTGGCTTGAGTCATGAACTAAGTTAACTAAGTTAACTGACAAGGGTAGTCCACAAGGAATAAATCCAGCTGAATTAGGAAACACAAAATGAGGGTGAGTTACCGAGACAAGGACGCTAAAGACAGATACATATGCATGAAAGAATTAAATATTTTGCTACAGTATTACAGTCAGAGAGGAAGATAATCCTTTTGTTCCCTTGCCTCACTTTTTTAAATTTTGCACTTAACCAACTTCGCGTATACAGGGCATTACAAAAATATCACTATAAATTGATAAAAGAGACATATAATGCCAAAAAATCATATTTGTATAGGAATGTACGTCTACTAACGTCAGCTGATGGTGCGAGGAGAATTATTGTACAAAGCCTGATCAACTTATTGGCTTGAGTGGTGAAGTAGGGAAGGAGTACTGATATGTTCTTCTCCCTGCCACATGCATTCATACAAAGAGCACTTCACAGTGAGGAATCATGATGACAGCTGAGTTTGGGAACTGGTGGATAGGTTGGGTAAACCTAGCTACTGTAATCATGAGATCTTACATGCCTCCATTTCTCCCTCCATGGACATATCAAACAGGTTGTGAATGAGATACCCTACTGCACCAGAAAAAGGCCTCAGCTCAAAGTTGCTGTTGACATTGGAACCAGCAGCAGCGATTGGGAATTAAAAGAGGGGGGGGGGGCACAAAAATGTATGGACAACAAAATGACCCAGGTTCAAGGGATATAGCAGGGGGATGATGTAGACATCAAAAATGAAAAAGAAATTTCTATAAAATGGTTTTTGATGCTCTTTGAAGAAATGTTGGTAGAGACGTAAAGGTTGACAGTCTACCAACTTAAGTGCAGTAATAATAGTACGATGCAATAAAACTTTCACCAAAGGAACAATAGTCACACATGTATTATGATTAAATAGAAGTATGGTGTGATTATACAACTTAAAAGTAATTTGGTGTTTGACTACACAGTAACAAAGTAACAGACACTAGACAGAACTGAACAGTCACATTGACCAAGTGGGACTGCCAGACTGACGAATGAGCACGGCAAGCGGGTGACTTTGGAAAAAATACATCCCTTCGTCGCAGAACATGCTACACATTGCCCTGTGGGTCTCTGCTGTTTGCTGTGGCACTGTACAATTCAGTTAGGCACGACGAACGACATTTTGTGCGTATTTCCACTAAGTATTTTTCTTAATAATTGAATAAATTAAAAGAAATAATTAGTTGGAAAGAGAACAGGGTTTATACAAAATGTTGTTTTAAAATAATTCCCAGATTCAAACAGCTAAAATGGAACAGAAATTTAGCGTTTTCTCCACAAAGCCCCCCGTAATCGCTGCTATTGATTGGAACCGCTCATGGCATGCTGGGAATCTTTGAAGATGTTCAATAACTGATGTTCCAATGTTGTTATGCATGCATTCATCATGCTGGTGGTCATATACTCGAGCACCTTCTCTGTATAAATGGCTGCTCCTAGTATTCTACACTACCTTTATTAACAAGTTTGTAAATGTCCCCTAGCACCAACAGATGACTTCAAACCTTGGTTTGGATTTTACAGATTATGTTATATCATTACAAAAAGCCTTAATACCATGCCGAGAAAAATTTGAAACTCTTTTCTTATATTAATAAAGTAGGCCTAATGAGAGTACATGTACTGGTAATACATGAATACATACTAAAACATAAGATTTTGTATGTTCTGTCTCCTATATCACTCATACAGATAGATTTGCAATACTCAGTATAACAACTTCCTTAGATATTCATACAAATCTGGAAATTATAAGTTCTTAAATTATAGCAGTCACATTACATTTCTCAGTCTTCTTTTAACTACCTAAATAAAACTTGGAACAGAATTAACTTTTTAATCTGATAATTAAAAAGTCTTTAGAAAAGTTGAAGAGTGTGTCATGAGCTAACTGTTAGCACTCAATATACAATCTCTCTCTCTCTCACACACACACACTAATAACCAGAATAATAATGTGCATTTAAATATAAGTACAGCAGTCCATAAAATTATCAAATATTTTAATATCTGATAGTGTGAATATCAATTTATGGCCTATTTAAATTTTATTCAATGTAACAAAATCACAATGTGATGAATACATTTTTTTTTTTTACAAAATATGTCCCTTAACATTTGTATAACCTCTACAAAAGGAATGTATTTGTTAGCCACAAGATGATGTTTACTCGCAAGAGTAATAAATACTGATCATTATCATGAGTCTCTTCATGAAATAAGGTATAGTCTTGATCTGTAACACCATGCTCGAGATTATTCAACATCTCTACACTAGAATTCTCATCGTGGAAGACAATGGTGAGCTTTATCTTTTTTTGTTGTTTGTAATAAATACAAGCTCTACATCATTTTCTCGCCTTCACAACAAAATCAATCAACATTTATTGCTAACTTCTTGGTCAAATTTGGTTTGGATTATACAAATTATGTTAGATAGTTACAAAGGTTCTGAATACCATGCTGAGAAAACTTTGAAACTCTTTTCTTGTATGAATAAAGTAATGACAAATAATTTGTAATGATTATAATACTTCATTACCAGTCCACTCAGATGGAAGTAAATATTATTCTTTCTGGTAAACTATGTAGTTGTTCCCTTAACTATAATAAATAAAATATAAGGTTGTACCAAGTAACTATTGAGGCTTTGTAATGCAGAAAGATGTACGAGATGTATTTCATATAGTAGATGAAGGTTTGGAGGAGTTGACAATTGGTGAATTAGGATTAGGAGGGAAATGTGTATTATAACCATAATGAAGGTGAAGGCTATGTGATGTGGCAAACTGGCATGAAGACTGCAAGCCTCCACACTTTCTCCATTGTGGGAGATGAGGGCAGTGTGAACAACAATGTGCCTCGATCAGTCTTTACTTCTAGAGCAAATCTGTTGAGGGTTAAAATTCTTTAGCGGTACTTAGATAGTGTCAAAGTTGATCAGGACTACTTGCAAAGTGGCAAATAGTTTTTTTTAATCCCTGCCATTTGTACTGATGTATCCGTGGTTCTTCTACCTGGGAAACTAATGTTTCATTTGTTAAAGTACTGTGTTGACCTCATGTAATAAAAGTGTGAACCAAAATAGTCAAAATTTTCTATTTATACTGCCTATTGTACATACTGATTATATTTGACATTGCTATGTTTGAATTACTAGTAATTCAACATGCTGTCTAAAAATAATGGTACTGTAGCATAAATTCAAACTATATATGCAGTTGACAGGACAGCCTGCCTGGTGGCCATGATTGTTATGGCGCTGAAGTCTAAATGGTCTGACACCGAGTTTAGCCGGTTCGAGTCCTGTTGATCGAAAAAAAATTTCACCATCAGAATGTTGGCTGGCAGGGTAGGGGAGGTGGTGGTATACAATTTCTAATCACTAGATTGCATGCCACAAGCCTGGATTAAATCCCAAACCTCTCCGCAGTGCTCATATGAAGTGAGGACATATGATGCTGTTGATGGTGATTCGTCTGTCGGATGGGGACGTTACGCCTTCAGCAAACCCCTTGATGCTATTCGACAGGAGTAGGCTATGTACCGGCACTGGGTTTCACCCTCTCCATACTATCATATACACGTCATTCATTTCATCTCATTAACTCCTCTGATGAGGTTGACGTCAGGAAGGGCATCCGGTCATAAAAACCCGCCATGACAGATTCACCTCACCTCATACCCGACCCCGTAGGGAAAAGGGACATGGGTTGGACAAACGATATGCAGTTGACAGGACAATCTTAGCACTGGCACTGCTTTCTATCACCCCTCTTCTTAGTTGTCCCTGTGGATCAGTGGTAGATTCCTGGCTTTTGGATCCCAAGATCACACGTTCAAACCTGACAGAGGTAATAGGATTTTTGAAGGGCGGAAAAATACATTTGACACCTTAAATTATACAATGTAGTACCTATGTAAAAGATCTTCGGTAATACATTTTGTGTTTACCCAAAAATATAATTAAAACTTATCCAACAGAGATCCACTTTACTCTGCTCTCTCATGAAGTTAAACAGAACATAAAAATTGTCATGCAGGGAGTTTAGATGGCATCAAATTAAAATGCCTTCTCATGGTAGCTGATGCCATATGTTTACTATTCCCCTCTTCTTGTACAGAGTTCAAATATATTTAAAATTTATTGGAAAGAATTATGTGTTGACAGTCTTCTTGACATAAAACTTACAAAATATTAAGTAGGCCTAATCAGTTCATTTTAAACTGCACCTGGGTTGCTGGAGTGACGAAGAAATGATGATGATGATGATGATGAGTTTAGTTATAGATAAATGTATCAAATATACATTTCTCTAAAAGATAGTTTACTGTAAGATTCTGATCAATCGCTACTGGTGTGGCATGAAATTCCTTATTTGATAAATTAGGGTGTTATTAGAAGTCTTTGACTTCAGTTTCAAGAAGGAGAGCTTGCCCCATCTTCACAATATGGAGAATCCTTCACATTACAATACTTGAACTTTCTTACTCTATTTAGATTTTCATCAAAATGAAGGGGTATACACACTATCAAATATGAATACTGGTACAGAGAAAGATGTGATTTACTGTGAAAATTAGCTCTTGGTGATAACTGATAACAGTGATGTAATATAAGTGAGGACTGTTTTTGCAAAACTTACTTTGTGTAAATAAATCAAAATTTACATTTTTATTGATACACATTCAAAATGAATCCCTCTATATGTCAGTATAAACTTTTTTTTTTGAGAACTTGCTTTAATAATCTGTAATCTGCAAATTTTAAAACTAGCTTTCTACTGAAAAAATGTTTGTTTTGAAGTTACTGAAACTGGTAATCTTTATAACAGCATGGATTTCATTTAAAATTAATACAACAATGGAACTAATATCTCTGCAAGTACTGTTTGATAGTTCTCACAGGTTCATTGTTGTTATGCCCACTATTGAGAGTATTTTATAAGACCGTCAACCTCGGTTTTGGTAATCCCCATTCTATACTTGCTCAACTTGTACATCATTATTACTTATATCAAAATGTTGCAGCTATCTGGAAAGCAAGAAGAAGGATCAAATTCAGTAGCATTTACATAAATTAAGAGCAAAGAATTTTTCCAGTTTAAAAAGGGAAATTTATGATCCTCGTCTAGACATGATGTTGGACATACAACAGAACATAACCCTTAGACTTTACATTACAGCCTTCGTACTATGTGAAATAAAACACCCACAGATAAATCTGAAGTGAATTTTTACAGTTGTTAAAAACATTGTCTGGTCAAGCAAGGTACTAATGAGATAGCTTCAGTTCTGTGAGATTACCTTGAAGAACGTGAGAGAAAATTAATAAAGGAAAGGAAGAACAATTTTATTAGACTATTTTTGGACTTGAGTATGGCTCAGAACAAAAGTACCGGTAATGTACTTATGACAACAACATCCAGATTTTTGGAAAACTCCATAGTACTCCTCAACGTTCAGCACTCCTTCCCTATTTGAGGACACAGGTTTATGCTTCTGGATATAATATTTGGGAACTGCCTTTTACTTTCAGGCACTGGTTTTGATTGCCAGCTTGTCCAAGGATTTTAATCTTGGCCTGAGCAACAGGATGCTCAACATTTTGAGGTCAAGTATGGAGGTGGCTAATATGAGAGCTGAAGTGCGTCCAGTATCCAGTAATCGGGAGATAGTGGGTTTGAGCCCCACTGTCGGCAGCCCTGAAGATGCTTTTCTGTGGTTTCCCATTTTCACACCAGGCAAATGCCGGCACTGTACCTTAATTAAGGCCACGGCCGCTTCCCTCCAATTCCTAGGCCTTTCCTATCCCATCGCCACCATAAGACATATCTGTGTCGGTGCAACGTAAAGCAAGTAGCAAAAAAAAAAAAATTTTTTTTAAATAAAAAATAAATGAGAGCTAGCAAGATCTAGTAAGAAAACTATTATCTAATAAGGAGAATCATTCATTTTCCCTGCCTTCCAAATATCCAACTGTAATATCTGGGATCAAAGTGCTGTTGTATGTACTATAGCATATTTATCCCCTCCTTATGCTCCAGAGATATTCATGCCTAGATCTTAAGGCTCTTACACATGCTAAGTTGAATCAATTAGTTAATCATTTGAAGATGTAAATGGCAGTATCAGTGCAAGAATGCTGCAGATAACTTTCGGAGGTTAAACAGAAGATGTTGTTATTAAATCACGAAGACCAATTTTAGGCCTCTTGGGGAGGAAATATTTTGTGAATTATAAGTAATGAAAAGTGAACAAACAAGAGATGGATAAAATCACATCTAGAAAGCTAAGAAGGGCAGGAACATGTACAAGGATAAACACGCTGACAGGGCACTGTAGAAAAGACAAGCAACAAAAAGCAGAGACTAGCATAAACATCAAAACATTGAAGGATGAGAACAAACTCTCAACAATAAACTTTCTTCAGCTTATTCCAGTTATTTCTGGAGTCATTGGAGCCACCCAGGCTCATTTTGGTTTGGCTGGGATTTTAAGGCTGTATGCACTTCTTGACACGACTTGGTTCCTATAAAAATAAGGCGTGATCCCTGCAGAAATTCATCAGGGCTTGGTGGCAGTCTGTGAAGAACATGCGCCATCATGAAAAAGAGTCTCAACCCAGGATTGCCCAGCATTCAAACTTCGGCCTGCCAGGTGGGAAGCTAGCAGCTAAGCCACTGAGATAATCATGGCCCCCAACAAACTCTCAACAATCTCATCATCAATCGCAAGAGAGAGCCCATGTATCTGAAGATGGCAGTGTGAGAAAATGTAGAGTTCATCCTTGTTCTGTGTTTCAGTGTTTGTCTTGGTCTCTCCTTGTGGATTTCTATATTTGATACGAATGTATATTTTAAGAATTAGGAATTCATTTTTAAATATTTGGGAAATGGTTTTGGGAAGAGCATGCTTTAATTCTGATCTTATCAGGAGCATCGAATAAACCACTTTGCTGCTTAGATGAAAAGGTGATAAATATAATATTAAAAACTGATGTCCTGCAACAAATCACTCTAGAAGTTGACCTGTAAATGTGCTGTACATTTTTCTGTAGCATAATGTAAATTTGTACTGATGTAATCAGAAATAAATCAAAAAGGAGGACATGTATCTTAGATGTGAAGTTTTCATGGTCTGTTGAGTTATTTAATTCTTCTCCTGGATTACACAATGTTGTCGATTTTTGTACTTTCCATACAGTTAGCCAATGTTTCAAACACATTGCAGTATTCTTTGTCAAGACGACTGAAATATCCCCCACTCGATCCGACGTAGTCTCCCAGGCAGCTCTAGCGGAAAACTGTGCAGAAGGTACAGAAAGCATCAACACACTTCCACCC
The DNA here is from genome assembly GCF_040414725.1 of Anabrus simplex. Classification (NCBI taxonomy): domain Eukaryota; kingdom Metazoa; phylum Arthropoda; class Insecta; order Orthoptera; family Tettigoniidae; genus Anabrus; species Anabrus simplex. Next base: position 315,607,642 of record NC_090265.1, read on the forward strand.
AGAAGAAGGACTACATAACAAGGAGTAAAGGTGAGTTCAAAACGTAAAGTCTGTGAAAAATTCAGCTTTAGCAATAGGACCGCTGACTGCTGTTGATTAGGCTACAAGTTATCTTATTTAGTGACAGAGTATAGGATGTGTACTATAATCTTTTTATTCATTTACTCTCAGTTCTTCATTATACATACAACCATGTTTTCAAATCTGAATGACCAGCATTCTGTGTCAATTACAAGTTGTCATGGTTCTTACAATAAAAAGAAGAATCTGAGTTTGGCCTGCAAACAGTAAATGATACCTCTTATAACTTTCAAAGTTAGAGATAAGGCAAGGAGGTAAGAAGAATATTGGATTCTGCAACCTCATCAAGAGCATTGTCTTGGCTACATCAGAATTTTCAATGTCCATAACTGCCAGATGAAATTTTTGATGGTAAAAACCAACACTCGATATTGTCTGAATGAGGCTAGAACAACTTTTGTTCACTTGGGCAAAAGTTATTCTCTATGCCCCAAATTAGTGTTCTACAATAGACACATCTCAAAAACAATGGGGTTTGCAACATTTTTCAAACACTTCACAGATCTCAGCCAATGTAAATTATAATGATGCTAAGAATCTGAATTCTTGTAGTCAAGGTGTGACAATGATCACACCCAGATAGCTTCTTGTCACATGTGGATGAGCTCTGGTTCACCTCCACTGTGTAGTGTTGTGGTTCGCCCACCACTGTATTCAGCAAAACGATCTAAGTCTACATATTTCCCCTCACGGGCATCTTCAACCAGCGAACCTAGTTCCCGTTTCAACTCTGAGAAGTCTGGTCGCTTAGCTGGATCAGAATTCCAGCAGTGGCTTATTACTCGGAACAACTCAGGCCTGCAGTGTGATGGGCGTTCCAATCGATAACCTTCACGAACTCGCTTCATGACCTCACGTGCTCCCATTGTTGGATATGGTGTTGATCCTACAATAAAACAAAATAAAGAAATTAAGCCATACATTTATATATTGTGTGTCTGAGCCATCAATCCATAGACTGGTTTGATGCAGCTCTCCATACCATCCTATCCTGTGCTAATCTTTTCATTTCTACATAACTGCTGCATCCTACATTTGCTCTAATCTGCTTGTCATATTCATATCTTGGTCTACCCCTACCGTTCTTACCCCCTACACTTCCTTCAAAAACCAACTGAACAAGTCCTGGGTGTCTTAAGATGTGTCCTATCATTCTATCTCTTCTTCTCGTCAAATTTAGCCAAATCGATCTCCTCTCACCAATTCGATTCAGTATCTCTTCATTCGTGATTCGATCTATCCATCTCACCTTCAGCATTCTTCTGTAACACCACATTTCAAAAGCTTCTATTCTCTTTCTTTCTGAGCCAGTTATCGTCCATGTTTCACTTCCATACAATGCCACGCTCCACACGAAAGTCTTCAAAAACATCTTTCTAATTCCGATATCAATGTTTGAAGTGAGCAAATTTCTTTTCTTAAGAAAGCTCTTCCTTGCTTGTGCTAGTCTGCATTTTATGTCCTCCTTACTTCTGCCATCGTTAGTTATTTTACTACCCAAGTAACAATATTCATCTACTTCCTTTAAAACTTCATTTCTTTATCTAATATTACCTGCATCACCCGACTTCGAACGACTGCACTCCATTACTTTTGTATCCTGTAATGCCTCTAATGGTGAGACATAGTGTTTACAGTGTGCTATGTCTCCTGGTATGCACTAGATCAAATTTGTTACTTCCATTGACATGTTTTGTTCCCATCCCTTGTTTTGCCTATATGAAAGTGACTGAGGTACGAGTGATGAGAGTAAGGCACTTCCTTACAACTTCTGTCTCAGCAAGGAAGCAATGGGAAACCACCTCATTCCTCATGTTTCCCTTGTACATCTCTTCAGCGATGACTAGGCCATTTATGACAGCAGATGGCAGAGCTGTTGAGGATCAAACCAGCCTTCAGACTGAATTCCCAACATAAAAGTAATGGAAAAGAACAAACAAGTAAATATAAAGTCATATACAGGGGTAAATCACCTAATATTTATGCCCCAAATATTTCTCTTAATAATTATAGAATGTGTATTTATTTTAGAAAGTTACATATTTTAAAAATGGAGCAATGCTTATTGACACTAAAAAAATGTAACTAGAGTAAATTAGAATGTCAAAGGTGTCTTTTCAGGATTCAAGCACAAGCAGTTTTCAAGCCATCATAGACTTCCTAGCTTCAAGAGTCATTGGGAGATCAACTTGACAGACCTTAATTCTCTTATGTGGGAAGTGTAGTACAAAAAGAAAGCTGGATAAAGACAAGCATGAAACAGACAATTTCTGTTGATACCTTCCTCGCCTCCCCTTTCGGTCCTGGCAGTATTTTCACAATATTCCTTTGTTTTTACCCTTGAAGTAAGTTTGGAAAGTCCGTCGTGGACCACATTGTTCCTCCATCTCTCCTGAAGATAAATTCCCTTTCGTTATCGTCTTCATAGATCTCACTGTCTGAATCGGCCTCCAGCTCCGTATCACTGTTATGATCCTTATCCGATACATTTATAATTTCCTCCTCCCCATACAAAAAGTCTGAGGCAGAGTCCTCTATTTCATCGGACAACTGGCTCAAAATGTCAGGTATAACGAAACCTAAAATAGAAATATACTACATGTAATTATGCCTGACTTTGCCTAATTACCCGAAAAGTACAGAGGAAATTAAATTTTAAAGAAATAAATTTTGCTTACATGACCAGGCGCGCGATTGACTTTGTCAACCAGCTTCGGGTTCCAAGAGTTCGCTCGAAATAATTACACATGTATCGCTTCCACTGTTGTCGAAACTTGACTGAACTGAAGGTCAAGAGTGAGAGCAAAGATATTAGTTGCAAGGTGGTGAAAGACTGACAGTTCTAGGAATTACGGAGTAAAATATTGCGCTGGTTGACAAAAACAACCAGCGCACCCGGTCTAGGGTTAAGAGAGGGTAGTGGGGTGGGGGTTCAAAGGGCAGTATTATTGGACCTTTATGTTTATATGTATAAATGATAGGAGTAAAGAAGTGGAATCACAGATAAGGGCACTTAAGGATGATATTATACCGTATAGAATAGTAAATACCTGAGCAACTACAAAAAGAACTTGACAGTGTTGCAAGATGGACAGACAATGGTATGTCGTAAACAGGATGAAAAGTCAGGTTGTAAGTTTCACCAAGAGGAAAACTCCTCTCAGTTATACTCGTAATCACTGCGTTGATTGGTTGATAGTATCGGTACCTCATGGGGATCACTGTAAGTCCCTAGGTGTTAATATAAGGTATGATCTCCATTGGTGTAATCGCATTAATGAGACTATAAAGAAAGTATACATATCTCTTCACATAGATATGAAGGTATTTAAGGGTTGTAGTAAGGGTGTAAAGGGTCCGACTTGTTGGCTGAATGGTCAGCGTACTGGCTTTCGGTTCAGAGGTCCCTGGTTCGATTCCTGGCCGTGTGAGGGATTTTAATCACTTCTGATTAATTCTTCTGGCTCAGAGACTGGGTGTTTGTGTCGTCCCAACACTCTCCTATTCATATTCAGACAACATACCACACTACCAACCACCACAGAAACACACAATAGTGATTACATCCCTCCATATAGGGTTGGCATCAGGAAGGGCATCCAACCATAAAACAGGACCAAATTCACATTTGCAATGCATTTCGCACCTGTGACCCCACAGGTGTGGGAAATAGCTATAGGAAAAGAAGGAGAAGTAAGGATGTAAAGGAGAGGACATAAAAGTCCCTGATAAGACCCTGATTAGAGTATTGTTCTAATGTATATGAAGCATACTAGGATTATTTGATATGAGAACTGTAAAAGATCCAAAGAAAGGTAGCATGATTCCTCACAAAAGAGTAGTATGTTGCAAGGTTTGGGCTGGGAGGACTTGGAAGAAATGACATCAGTAAATGAATAAACTTGAGTGGAGCTTTTAAAAGTAGGAATGATCATAATCTATATAAATAAAATCGTAACAACCGTGTGTCTGTACATTGACTATTTTGGCGAAATTTCCATACAGTTATCCATTTCAAGTGTAATAATGAACATCTGCATATTCTTTAGCTTTGGTGTCTGTTTGTTTGTCTGTTTGTCTATAACTTGAAAACAACTAGACATATTTCCACCAAACTTCATATTTAGAATCCACCTGTCCTAGGGTAGGTTTTAGGGCCATTATTGTTTCTAAATCCCCAAACTGACTGGGGGTTTATACAAAATCAAAACTGTGATTTTGCACTCCCACAGAATATACACAATCAAACTTAATGGAAATCTATCTGACTTTATTTCTAAAACTTTTTTCTCATGTGCATCATTTTGATATGAGGATTAATAAGGGAGATATCATTAATGGACAGTTTGTCGGTACAAGTCCCACAGGACTTAAGTCAAGAACGGGTGCGTGTAAAGCGTATTTCTTATAACTTGAAAACTACTGAAGATATTTCAATCAAACTTTATATTAGCATCCACCTGTCCAAAGGTAGGTTTTAAGGTCCATACCATTTCAAATTCCTGGAATGGACTAGGGGTTTGTACGAAACTGAAACGTAATTTTACTCTCCCACAATATATATAAGACCAGCCTGGCTTGATGGAAACCCATTTCTAAAACTCTTTTTTCTCGTGTCCAGAGGACATAGCCCAAAAGGTGTTGTACGTGAAGCAGATTCCTTATCTATCTATATAAATAAAATCATAACGATCGTTTGTCTGTGCATTGACTATATTTTCATACAGCTATCCGTTTAAGGGGTAATAATGACCATCTGCATATTTTTTAGCTATAGTTTCCTGAAAGTCCTAAATTTTACCCCCCTCGCCCTAAATCAAGATTGTGGCACGATCTGCCAGACGAGCTAGAAAATTGTAATTAGGCAAAATTATATGTTTTAGCTGGTAACCAACAGAAAGCTCCAAAGATATTAAAATTTTTCACTTTTTATCCCCAAAGAATATCGAAATATGGAGGCAATTTTAATGATGGTGAAGACCTTCATTTCAAGGTATTTTGCGGCGAAAGGGTAAGTCCTCTCACAAGACGGATGGCACAATCCCTGTTCAATTTGGAGTGATCTACAATACAACTTTGGTCCTATAACTTTTTGTCATCTCTCTTTCCTTTACAGGTTAGATTTGGCTGTATTTCTTGACTGTTCATAATTTTTGTGCTTTTTACACGTATATTACATAGTTTGAGACACTTTGGCATGCACATTGACATGACCAGTGGCTATACATGAACCAAATTTCATTATTCTAGTAGCTTCCACATAAGTATGTGAAAAATAACGTAAAATGTTAAAAATGTACCCAAATTTCACCCCATTCAAACATCGTAACTCAATCAAACCCATAAATATGGGAGATGCGAGAAAATGTTTTAAGACAAAACATGATGGTGCAAACCGTTTGTTTGTATGATGTACCGTTTAGGAGCAGTAAATCTCAAAATGAAGGTCTGCACTTACATATGTGCCGATGCTTATCTGTCATCTATATAAATAAAATCACAATGACCGTGTGTCTGTACATTGACTATTTTGGCGAAATTTCCATACAGTTATCCGTTTCAGGTGTAATAATGACCATCTGCATATTTTTAGCTTTGGTGTCTGATTGTCTGTTTTTTCTGTGTTCTTATAACTTGAAAACTACTGAATATATTTCTACCAAGTTTGATATTTAGAATCCACCTGTCCTCGGGTAGGTTTTAGGGCTAATAGACCTATTATTTCTGAATATCTAAATTTACAGGGGGTTTAACCGAAACCGTAACCACGATTTTGCACTCCCACAAAATATGCACATCCAAAATTAATGGAAATCTACTATCCTTAATGGAAATCAATTTCTAAAACTTTTTTCTCATGTGAATCATTTTGATAGGAAGATCAATAAAGGCGATATCACTAATGGATGATTTTTCAGCACAAGTCCCAACGGACTTAACTTAAAAGCGGGTGCGTGTAAAGCGTATTTCTTATAACTTGAAAACTACGGTACTGAAGATATTTCAGCCAAACTTTATATTTATTATCCACCTGTCCAAAGGTAGGTTTTAAGGTCCATACCATTTTAAATTTCCGGAATGGACTGTGTGTTTATAGGGAATCGAAATGGTGATTTTACTCTCCCACAATATATAGAAGACCAACCTGACTGGAAATTGATCAACCTTGATGGAAATCCATTTCTAAAACTTTTCTCATGTGCATTTTTTCAACAGGAGGATTAATAAGGGAGACGTCATGAATGGTCGGTTTTGCAGGTTAAGTCCAGCAGACATAGCCCAAAGGGTGTTGTACATGGAGCAGATTCCTTATCTATGTAAATAAAATTGTAACGACCGTGTAACTGTACACTGACTATTTTGGCGAAATTTTCATATAGCTATCTGTTTAAGTGGTAATAATGACCATCTGCATATTTTTTAGCTTTAGTGTCCTGAAAGTCCTAATTTTTACCCCTCTCGCCCAAAATCAAGATTGCGGCACAATCTGCCAGATGAGCTAGAAAATATTGAAATTAGCTGGTAACCAACAGAAAGCTTCAAAGATATTAAAATTTTTCACTTTTTATCCCCAAAGAATATCGAAATAAGGAGGCAATTTTAATGATGGTGCAGACCTTCATTTCAAGATAATTTGTGGGATAAACGGGAAGTCCTATCACATAACGGATGGCACAATCTCTGTTTAATTTGGAGTGATCTTATGACATTTTGTCATATCTGTATCCCTTAAATATTAGATTTGTCTCTATTTCTCGATTTTAAATAAATTTTGGATTTTATACATGCATTATTCATACTTTGAATCACTTATAGGAAAGAGAGAATCATCAAATTCTACACGATAATTGGCCCACCCAGTAGCCATATGTGAGTCAAATGCTATGTTTGTGGCTGTCACATAATTATCTGAAAAGTGATGCAATATGAGATAATTTTACCCAAATTTCACCCTTTTCAATGTTTTTAACTCAATCTAACCCATGAATATATGAGATGTGAGAAAATATCATAGGACCAGCCATTTAGACCACTAAATATGGCATCTTATAGTATAATCCATATGTCGATATGACATACTGTTAAGCAGCAATTAATATGTAAATGAAGGTCTGCAATATTGTAAACATGCATACACTTCCGTATGTCGATCTATATATATTCATTGATGTTGATTTGTAACGATCGAGAAAGGGTGTGTCTGGTATTGTAATCAGTACTCCCCACATCGACTTTGACTGGCAGTAGGAATGGGGTCCTTCTCCAACTTCTGTATAACTGGCATTAGTAAGGAAGGCCTACCATTGTAATGAATAATTCACTTCTTGATTTGAATTGTAGAAGGAAAGGGAGCATACAATTTAGTTCAAAATTCCCCTACCCACTTGTATTTGGCTGTAGGCAAGATTGCCCGCCATTATAAACAAATTTACCCTAGTGCCCTGCTATTTTAATGGGAACTCACCAACTTGGTGTGACCGGCAGTAAGCTGGCTGGCAGTAAGAAAAGGGGCCTATCATTATAATGAAAACTGCACAACTCAATTATGATGGGCAGTAGGGAAATTACCTGCCATTATAATAAAAACTCCTCAAATGTAATCTCTCTGGAAGTAGGAAAGGGGGTCTGCCATGGTAACTCTCCAAATCAATTTTGAGTGCGCAGTAGGCAATGGGGCCTGACATACTGTAAACTTCCCAACTCGATTGTGAATGGCAGTAGGCAAGCGAGCCTACAATTATCATCACAACTCCGCAACCCACACTTTACATAGGAAACAGCGTATGGGGACGTCCCTACGCTGTTTCTCGGATAACGCTAAGAGACATGCAATTTTAAAACAATTTTATTTACTGCATATACAGTAATTTACTTCAATATCTATACACAATGTAGAATACCATAGCAAAGCACGGGTACATTTGCTAGTATGAAGATAAAGTTGCAATTCAAGAGGACAAATTAGGGCAAACATTTATTTATAGAATTGATTGATTGATTGATTGATTGATTGATTGATTGATTGATTGATTGATTGATTGATTGATTGATTGATTGATTGATTGATTGATTGATTGATTGATTGATTGATTGATTGATTGATTGATTGATTGATTGATTGATTGATTGATTGATTGATTGATTGATTGATTGATTGATTGATTGATTGATTGATTGATTGATTGATTGATTGATTGATTGATTGATTGATTGATTGATTGATTGATTGATTGATTGATTGATTGATTGATTGATTGATTGATTGATTGATTGATTGATTGATTGATTGATTGATTGATTGATTGATTGATTGATTGATTGATTGATTGATTGATTGATTGATTGATTGATTGATTGATTGATTGATTGATTGATTGATTGATTGATTGATTGATTGATTGATTGATTGATTGATTGATTGATTGATTGATTGATTGATTGATTGATTGATTGATTGATTGATTGATTGATTGATTGATTGATTGATTGATTGATTGATTGATTGATTGATTGATTGATTGATTGATTGATTGATTGATTGATTGATTGATTGATTGATTGATTGATTGATTGATTGATTGATTGATTGATTGATTGATTGATTGATTGATTGATTGATTGATTGATTGATTGATTGATTGATTGATTGATTGATTGATTGATTGATTGATTGATTGATTGATTGATTGATTGATTGATTGATTGATTGATTGATTGATTGATTGATTGATTGATTGATTGATTGATTGATTGATTGATTGATTGATTGATTGATTGATTGATTGATTGATTGATTGATTGATTGATTGAACTTACCTAATGTTACAATCTCCCACATGACTATACCAAAACTCCAGACATCAGACTTGTGAGTGAACACTCTGTATAGCAATGACTCTGGTGCCATCCAACGAATGGGCAGGGCTCCCTGTTGACAAAAGAAATGTTAAATCAGGAATGGAATTAAGAACAGAAACGTATTAATCATAAAATAATCAGATTTAACCCAGAATTCTGGTTCTATGTTCTTGAAAATTACAGTTTATATGTTGGAAAATATAATAATAATAATAATAATAATAATAACTAAATATGAATCACTCACAACAAATATAAGTAACTTACAAGCAACTCAAGCAACATAATGCAGAAACATAAATTTGTAAATGTATCACTTTTTAACATAAACTAGTAATTATTATTATTATTATTATTATTATTATTATTATTATTATTATTATTATTATTATTATTATTATTATTATTATTATTATTATTATGCAACTTTCTTTTGAAAAACTTAAACCTGCAAATATACTTGTAAAGTAGGATTTTAGAAATGTTACAGCTTAATAGTGATTAAAATCTTGATGTATTGTGAGAGCACTGAGCCATGTGGTTTAATAGGGGAGGTAGAAGAGGGTAAGTACACATGAACACTCAGACATTTTCCTGGTCAGCTGTACTTTGTGGACAGGAATAGCCACGGTTTTGCTGCCCAGTGGTTGAACAATACACATTACATTCAAAATTCCTCTAAACTTAAGTGAGAGTTCGGTGTCTGTATTAAAATTAAGTTCCAAAGAAGCTGACGATATTTGATTAGCACGGCTCAGTATGGAACAAAGCCCTATTGGCAAATAGTCATTCATTGATATATATGAATTTTCTTTTAAAATATATCATAGGTAATGACATTCCATTCCTTCTGCTGGAAAATTTTTGTTCTTGGGGCAGATTTCATAAAGGTTTTGCCTGTTTTTCCACATGTATATCGCCAAACAATTATTTATTTATAATCGTATTAAATACTCTCCTCTTTGACCCTTCTTCAAAATATGTGGCTTACAGAAAAATATGCAGGCAAAACCACAAAAAAATTGAATTTGCTGATTTTTGTAAGGAATCGGTAACAGCGACTCTGTAGATGGTGACGGCTCAAATGTTATTGAACTGCCAGCCAGAATTTTGGCACATGATGATATCATGATTGTAATTTATAGCATTACATTCACTTCTGCAAAAGAAGTCATCATTTTCTCTAAAGTTGCCATTAATTATTTTTTTTTTTTTACAATTTGTTTTACGTCACACCGACACAGATAAGTCTTATGGTGACGATAGGATAGGAAGGGCCTAGGAGTGCAGGAGTGGGGAGGAAGTGGCCATGGCTTTAATTAAGGTACTGCCCCAGCATTTGCTTGGCGTGAAAATGGGAAACTACAGAAAACCATCCTCAGGGCTGCCAACACCGGGGCTCAAATCCACTATCCCCCAGATGCAAGCTCACAGTTGCGCGCCTCTGACCACATGGCCAACTCACCCAGTAATTAATTAATTCATTCATTCATTTGAAAGTCATTGAACTTATACCTGGTAGTTCAAAACCATATACAAGTGTGAAAAGGTTAATTCTCAAGATGAAAGCTAGCGACTACAATTTCCTACATAATTCTTGAATTCCTTGGAATTAATGGTTTACCTCTTACTGACCTTGATAGCTGCAGTCACTTAAGTGCCGTCAGTATCCAATATTCAGGAGATAGTGGGTTCGAGCCCCACTGTCAGCAGCCCTGAAGATGGTTTTCCATGGTTTCCCATTTTCACACCAGACAAATGCTGGGGCTGTACCTTAAATAAGGCCATGGCCGCTTCCTTCCCACTTCTAGCCCTTTCCTGTCCCATCATCGCCATAAGACCTACCTATGTCGGTGCAACGTAAAACAACTTGCAAAAAAAGAAAAGTGTCCTTCCACATATTCTTATTCTAAAAATTAGAACCATAGTTATGCTCCTTAAAAATTGGAATGTTTCCCAATGGCTCCCAAACGGAACCAGATTAGGGCCTTATTCTATGAAATATGTATGAAAATTGTTTAGACTTGAAAATAATAACATAACGATCAATAAACCTCAAAGGACATGAAAGTCTCTATTTACCTCAGCTGGTTTTCAGCCATGGCTAGTTAAATGTTGCAATGTCAAGAGAGCGATATTTTACAGTTGCAATAGCACCAAAATGTAACTGTACAAGGAATGCACCGAGAAAGTGGCTGTGCGGTTTGGGTCATGTAGCCATCAGCTTGCATTAGGGAGATAGTAGGTTTGAACTTCACTGTTGGCAGCCTTGAAGATGGTTTTCCGTGGTTTTCCATTTTCACACTAGGCAAATGCTGGGGCTGTACCTTAATTAAGGCCATTGTTACTTCCTTACTACTTCTAACAATTTCCTATCCCATCGTCACCATAAGACCCACCTGTGTCAGTGTGACGTGAAGAAAATTGTGGGGGGAAAAAATGTACAAGGAACACCGTATATAAGGAAATCCTTCAATAAATATTTACCCCATTGACCATCATGTCTTGACAGGTTTCAGCTTGTTATAAATAATTAGATTATTTCATCTTACTTCCTTATTTTTATTCTCCTCTTTGTGCTGAACCATATCCCATTACTTGTTATACGAGGGGGTGCCCAAAAATAACCAGAATAGCATTGGCATGGGCGAAGCTTGTTTAGTATGCATTTCCACCACTAGGCATGTATAGCGCAACTCATTGCTAGTTCAGTGCCACTTGTGTTGTCAACCTGGCTTGTTCTCTTCATCTGCAGTGATTGCTTTTCCTAGCGCTGTTTCATTCTTTATGATGGCAAGTTTAAGTGAACAACGTGCAAGCATTTTATTGGGAAGTTTTAAGAAGATTGTGCAACAGCGCTAGACAAAAAGGATCCAATTTGTGGCAGACAGGAGTCTGGTTTGTCCACCACGACAACGCACCTGCACACACAGCCATCTCTGTTAGAGAGTTTTTGGCTAAAAATGGCATGGTTCCACTGCCCCATGCCTGCCCTGGCTCCGTACGACTTTTTATTATTTCTGCACATGAAAAGGGGCCTGAAAGGACATTGATTTGACAACACTGAAGAGGTCAAGGAATAAATGAGGGAGGAGCTGTCAGCCATTTGTAAAGATGACTACAAAGAATGTTTTGAATAGTGGAAGCCCCGGTGGGACAAATGTATTAGTTATAATGGAGAGTATATTGAAGGGGATAAGGTTATTTTGTAAAATATTTGAAAATATATAGCTTTTAAAAAATAATTCTGGTTTTTTTCTTGGGTACCCCCTTGTACTTGATACCCCTGAGTATGAGAGTCTCATACTGGTTCAATATGGTAGTTTAAAATATCTATCTATTAAAAGAATGCTTATACATCTTGAAGATCTAACAAGAATTTTTCTTTCTTAAAGAAAGTATTGTCAACTGGGAACATTTCTAGCATATTGTAATATCGAGTATTACCTCTAACAGAGACATTAATATTGCATACAGCAGTATACTGTTGATATTATTTTTGAAGGATTTTTTACTGCTGAGTGCATGAAATTCTAGAAAATATACAAATTCTTATGGAAACTGAATCAGAATACCAGAAATAATAAACAGTAACATAAAAGAATCAATGAAGGGCTCTGTAGAGTACCATACTGAAATATTTACAAGGTCTTATTGATGAAACTTACCTTTGTCTGTCGCTGCTCATATATTTCTCCCAGTTCTCGTACACTACGGGACATGCCAAAATCAGCAATTTTGCACAATTTGTTATGGTCAACCAAAACATTTCGAGCAGCCAGATCACGATGAATAATCTGTAATAAATAGGAGACACTGTACAGGTGGTTCTCAGTTTTACTATACGTTAACAAAAGTGATAGTTCTTGTAAAGTTTCCAGGCAGTGTTTTGCACAGCATTCTAGTTTTTCTACCTTCAATCAACAAAAGCAAAAATTGCACTAAACTGGTCTTAGATAAGGTTGAGATTATGCTTTGTTGGAAAATTATACTTTTTTTCCCATTATATGGTAGGAGAATTAAAAGGAATCAAAATACTAGTTTTAATGATGAATATAGTATAGGTGAGTTTTATATGCATGGGAGGAGTAGGGCCTATATCTCTCTTTTTATCCAAATAATTAAAAAATTTATTACTGTTTCCTCATGATGAGAAGTCTTGCAATGTACCGATATGCTTTTCATATACTATTGTTTTGTACGTCTAAGCAGAAAGTGCTTTCCCATGCCAGAGAGAGAGGAAATATATGTGTGTAAAACTTGCATATTATGTTATAACCAATTCTGTACCTAACCTCATAAACACTAGAAACAGAATAGGCTACATTTGAAATTTAGCTATCTTCATTCTCCTAACTGGTGAATGTAGCAGAGGCAAGTAAACAGAAATAACCTATAAACCTTACTCACTCCAAGACCTTATCCTTGTTAATGGCCATGCTGTAGACCTATATTGCATCTTACCCCTTTAGAGACAAGGTATTCCATTCCCCGTGCCACACAGTATCCAAATACAGTCAGGTCACGGGATGTGAGTGCATCTGAGTCTTCGGAGAAGTTGTAATAGTTTTGACGTGTGCGATGGTCCCGTAAGAAGGTCAGCAATTTTCCATACATCACATACTCCATTATGAGCAGGTAAGGTTCTGATAAAAAACAATTCACAAAATTATCACTTAAGATATGTAAGGGGGTTAAATCACATAGATATAATAACAATACCATTTAAATGTAGGTTAAATTCTCTGGGGAAAAAGACATTCAGTCATAAAGAATATCTATTAAAATAAGTGACTAAAAATCCCATTCCTGTGGTGTAGCATTGCTGACCCTTACCCAGAGGCCCAGGTTCAACTTCTGGCTCACCCAAGGATTTTAAACCCACTCCGGGAGCTAGAATGGGATTCATTTGGCTTTAAAATATGAGAAAATGTAAATTCAGTTAAGAAAGCCAAGAAAGCCAAGCACAAGTAATATAACAGAAGAAGTTGTCACACAGATCATATGACACTCCAATATCTGCAAACCATCTGGCTGGGCAATAATCATCTTGGTAGGGTCAAGGCCTCAGGTTTAATTTAGTTTAGTGATTAAATAGAATAGAGTAGACTAGAATTTATTCAGTATGTTACATTCAATAGGCATTGTAAAAGAAAAGGAAACCATAAATGTACACACAGGTAATTCCAATAAGTCTTAGTTAGGAAACTCATTCATTTCAAAGTAATCTGGCACCAAGTAAAAAGAATGCATAATTAACAATGTTGTAAGCTTGCATCTGAATATACTGAATGGAAGGATTTTTTTTTTAAGATCTAATGGCAATTTATTAAACATAGGTATTTCACAGAATAATCAAATGGCTTCAGCTTGTCTTCTGTAGCCTATAAGAAGGCACACTGACTTAGTTAGGAGAACTGGTATTATATTTGTGTTGTGAACATCACTTCTGAATTTGATTTTTGTTGATTTCTCCACACACTTTAAGTAGTGCAAGATAGATGTAGGGGTTCATGACAGACTGTTGCTGCTGCAGTCCTAAAAAGTTTCACTGAATATACTCTAAGTCAGGGCATGACAAATCCTGGATGTCAGATTGCCCTGGTCGACAAGATGATGACAAATAAGAAGTCTATATTTTAATGCACACATTTAAACATAAAGGCTAATGTAAAACACTAGTTTGAAAACGTAGTTTTACACTGTGATGATCTACTGGACTCAGTTCCACCTATCTATTAAACAACAAAGTCCCTCATTTTTTGCTTGTGATCACACTTTTCAATAGAAAAAACTTTTGAATTGCTGTCTTTTGCAGTATTGTGGTTTTGCAGCCACATCTTGATATATTTCTCAGGCTTAAATCGGTCAACTGATAGGTCATTTGAATGAATTAAAATAAGGTTGGAGTCTTAGGTAACCAACAGTGACGACCTTATCAGTGACTGTGGTATGTCATTCATCAAGCTGAACCAGCACTCACATAATACAGCTGATCATGGCAATGTGGAAATTATTCTTAGCACTGGTATTATTATCTGGAATGTCTTGGACTCCAGGGTTGTCTGTCAAGCCTTTAACCCTTGCATTGCAGACGGTTCATTTAGATTAAAACATCTGCATATTCTTTCTACTTCATTTTCACTGTAACACACATTTTCTTTCCTGATTTTAGATTTTAGTAGGATCTAGTACTGCAATGTCCTGCAACAGTTGGTCATTTTCTGTAGGTACATAACCTGGATCTTATTCTTTCTGCAACACTGTGAATGAATTGTTTAGCATATATTGAGACTATTTTGAGACTTTATGAAACATACCACGCCATAAGTGGAGTGCTAAAACTACGGGGCGTGTTGGCTGTGCGCTTAATAGCGCGCAACAATGAGCTTGCATCTGGGAGATAGTGGGTTCGAGTCCCACTGCCGGAGCCCTGAAGGTGGTTTTCCATAGTTTCCCATTTTCACTCCAGGCAAATGTTGGGGCTGTTCCTTAATTAAGGCCATGGCCACTTCCTTCCCACTCCTGGACCTTTCCTATCCCATTGTCCCCATAAGACCTATCTGTGTTGGTGGGACATAAAACAAATTGGAAGTGCTAAAACTAAATGATGGAATAGAGAAATTAAAAATAAACCAAAGCAGAAGGCATAGGTAAAAATGTGGAGTTAAGCAGAGGGCAAACAGCATATACCCAGATACAGAAACAGCTTAACGAAACTGAACTAAATGTAGAATAGAACCTTATATCTCTAGATAGAGGAAGCAGATTATTACTTGTGTCATAATACAGTGTTCAGTCTTGAATTAGTTGGATATTCAGAATGAATATGACTTTATAGGGTATGTTACATGTTTGTTCCTTTCTGCTACTCAAATTTACTAGTCGTCAATTTATATTAGTTACAATAAAAGGTAAAGCCAACTAGCCAACTTGTATTTTCAATATTTCTGCAATCAATGGCAGTTTTCATTTCTGTCAATGCGTAGGTAGAAAAAGAATTATAATCCCTTAAAGTATCAAGTACTGGTACTGGTTTTAGTTTAACTTCAGTTCTATTGTTTCAATTAACATGTTATAATTAGAATATGCCTAAGTGCAGTTGAGAATTATAATGTAGTTATTTTATTAGATAGTAACTTGTTTGCTATATTCCTGTGCTATCCTTGTGTAATGCATTTGATATTTCAGCATTTAACTTAATGGCATTTTACATTTCTATTAGAGCTTAGTAGCAGAAAGTAATAATAATCTGTCTACCTATTAGTTTTATATAGTCCTCTTGGCATTTCAACATTTAAAGGTAGTTTTCATTTCGGTTTGCAAATACCGGTAGTAATAATAATCTGTCTGTTTATTTACATATTTTGTGTAACTACATTTCCTTAGTTTCAGTTAGGCTGTTATTCCAATTATTTTAAAATTAAGACATGCCTAAGTAGAATAATTTCAGTGCAGTTATTTTATTAGCAACTTGCTTGCTTTACTGTTGTTAAATCTTTGTATAGTATTTACTTTCTCTGACATATATTTACATTCATAGAATAAGCTGTTTTATTTCCAATCATATTTCCATATTATTTCATGTTTGTTTGAAGACGATAAAAGAATGGCTGAAGGAGAGAGGTATAGGAACTGTGGGTGTGAGTGGGAATGAGGGAATATGGAGGAAGAGATAGTGAGTTTGAGGGAGATAATAAAGCTTTTAACAGAGGACTGGAATGAGGTAGGTTTCCCTCATCAATGTATAAGATATAGTAGGTAGGCAAGGAGGAGGGAAAGTAAGAGGAGAAGTTATTGAAGACTTGTTAATGCCTACTTTTCAAAGTTCGCTACATGACACGTTGAGAGTGCGCGAAAGTTCAACCTATGTGAATGGACATTATGGAACAAGATGACGGATATACAATGATGGATAGAAGAAGGGATTGTACATCAGATTTTACTGGACCATGTGATATGGTACATGGAGAGAGATTTTGGAGCCTATATACATCCACGACAAGAGCTGGAGAGGGCAATTCTATCAGCCAATTCTAATCTATTCTATCATTACATCAGAGGTGGGCTGTACGTTTTGACATCAAAGAAGATCTTAACTTAGTTCACTTCGCATCTAAGTAGAGCACTACTCAAAATTATTCTCACCGAGATCTAGTTATCTCAATGACGAGAGTGGTGGTGGTGATTATTGTTTTAAGAGGAAGTACAACTAGGCAACCATCCTCTATATAACACTCATCAAAGAGAAAAAATGGAAGGGATCCAACACTTCGAAAAATGAAGGTATCGGCCAAAGGAAGACAAGGGCCACGAAGGGCGTGAAAATGAGACTCCCTAGGCCTCCATACGTAATACTGCTGGGGTCAGAAAAGAACAAGAGTTGACCAAGAGAGGTCGGATAGGATAGATGAAAGTGAGGAGCCTGGCACAAGTAAGTGGAATCAAAGCCAGGACTCAGCTAAGGGCCCCGTGGTCGCCAACCCACACTCCAAAGTTCAGAGCCCCTGGGCCCCTTTTAGTCGCCTCTTACGACAGGCAGGGGATACCGTGGGTGTTATTCTACCGCCCCCACCCACAGGGGGATATCTCAATGACGAGAGTTAAAGTCAACGAGAGACCGGTTTTTGACTGGTATAGGACAGGAGAAATTTTGTTATGTATTTAGATACACTACAATTCTGTGATACGGAAGAATACAAGTATATTCCCTCCATGAACGTAACCCAAGGTGGTTTTGCTATTGAAATTAGGACTCATTACGATTTTATGTGAGGAGTACTGTAGGAAGTGTTAAAGTCAGGAAAGTCATTGTTCAATTAGTGAGCTATGCAGGAATCAGAAATAGGACTGGTACCTACAATGAGAGATGACTATCCCAGCACGAGGGGTCCATCAAACATCAGCTGCTACATAGATCATGTCCAGGTAACAGAGTCTACAAATGGTGAGCTAATGGCATAAATTACTGCAAGTCTCCGTGCAACAGTTCAGTTTATTAAATTTTATTTCATTCAATTTATCTCTTGCTTCCGTAAGTTCAGAGTTCGTAAATACGCCATCACGTTTTTCATTCTAATAAATAGTTATTTAATTGGTTATTGCAGAAATTCTTTATTAATGATCCTTAATTTTCAAGTTAGAGTATACTTAATGGTTAGTGTTCCGTCACCCCACCTCTGGGAATATTTAGAGTCTCATTAATTATTATTATTATTATTATTATTATTATTATTATTATTATTATTATTATTATTATTATTATTATTATTATTATTATTGGTACGTCTTGGTAGTGACAAGATCAGTAAGTCTGTTGTGCATGAAATTATCGAAGATTTCGTTGGTAATCACCCATATATTGACATGGAAAGTGAGTGTAAGTAATATTTAATATCCGTGCTTTCAATATTTAATAGGATAAACTATGGTAGTGGGTGAAAAGTTCAAGACATTGACATTGTGTGTTAGTGAAAATGTGTTTTTAGGTTACCTAGTTTCGTCATAGAAAATAACAGAGAATAGATATTTCTCTGCGACCTGAGTCATGGCCAGCTGGACTCCCTACTCACGGCACGATGTCGGGAGCTGGAATCCAGTGCGACTCTGTGGATTTGAATCCAGCATCTATGGAACATGGCCACAATATCATGGACGTTTAGCGCACGCATGATACATGCAATAGTAGTATTGAGCAGGATGCGAAAACGAATCTGAGGCTTGATATCACTCAACAAATTATGAAGGATATGTTAAAAGAGGAAGAACAACTGGAAATCTCCAGGGGCCTCTTGAAAAGTATTCTTGTAATTCAGCAGAAAAATATGAAGATGGAAATTCAGCAAGGTTTAAAGAAATTGGAGGAAGCCCTAGATGTGGGATCTACGCACAGAAAAGCTTGGAAAGCAACTAGAGCATTAATGAAAAAGGATTTGCCCGATCAAGAGAAAGTAGAACAGAGCACCACAAACACAAACGTAGAACAGGATAACTGAGAAATAGCGTTATCCAAGAAGAAGAAGAGGGAACAGAGGCAGAAGAAGGAAGATGAAGATGAAGGTACTCAACCTGAACCAGTACCAGTATCTGAAACTGTTAAAAAGAACGAGCAACGGAAACGTTCAACTATAAGAAGCCGCCCAGAAGCAGTACTTATTAAACCGATGAATGGCAAGACTTTTGCAGATGTTGTGAAGGATATCCGCAGCAAGGTGAACCCAGAAGACAGTGGCGCTGTGTTAGATCGATCAGGAAAACTATGTCTGGAGCAGTTCTTCTTGAATTTAATAAGGCCACGGAAAAGAATAGAGACAATTTTAATAAATCACTTAAAGGCGCTCTTGGACATGATGGCGAAGTAAAGGTTTTGACGCCTAGAACTACATTGGCAATTCAGGATATGGACAGTGCCACCACTATTTCCGACGTAGAGGAGGCTGTAAGACGAGAATTAGAAAATCTTAATCAAGAATTGAAGGTCTCAATCACAAATCCGAACAGCAGGGGACAAAAACTCGCCATCGTGGAGATAGAAGATAGCGAGGCATGAAAGCTGTTAGACATAGGCAAAATTAAAGTAGGCTGGCTATACTGCAGAGTGAGACAGTGGGCCGTAGTTCCTCGGTACTTTAGATGTCTGTCATATGGGCATCAAGCACGAAACTGTCAAGGATTGGACAGAAGTAAACTATGCTTTAAGTGCGGAGAAGCTGGTCACAAGGCAGTAGGATGCAAAACAAATCCACGATGCATAATTTGCACAGATATGGGCGTTGAAGAGTCAAAACGACATCATGCTCTTGGCTCAGGCAAGTGTATTGTGTTTCGTGAAGCACTAGAAAAGGCCAAAAAGCAGTGGTGAATGGTACAGATCCTTCAAACCAATATACACAGGAGTCTAACTGCCAATGATCTATTGACGCAGATGATCTATGAGATAGGAGCAGACATCTTGATTCTCAGCGAACAATATCAAGACAGAGATCAACCAGGCTGGTTTTCAGACAATCTAGGGACAGCTGCGATATGGGTACCAGACCTTGGAAAATATTCAGTTACAAATCAAGGATGCGGAGATGGTTTTGTCTGGGTCCAAGTTGAGAAGGTAATTTTTGTCAGCTGTTATTTTACCCCGAACGAGGCTATTTCTGACTTCCAGACAAAACTAGATGGGCTTGAAGATACTCTGCAAGAGATGAACACTAACCTAGTTGTTGCTGGTGATTTTAATGCTCAAGCAGTTGAATGGAACATGCTTCAAACAGATTCTAGAGGACGGCGTACAATGGAGATGGTCGCGAGATTGGGATTAATGGTTATCAACGTTGGTAATGTGACAACCTTTCGGCGACCAGGGTGTCAGGGAACTATACCAGATGTAACCTTTGCTTCTGAAGACATTGCGTCTAGGATAACTGAATGGCGAGTAATTGAAGAATATCCTGGAAGCGATCATCAGTATATCACTTTTCGTGTACTTCAAGAGACTCCGAATCTAAGGATTACTACGCCCAAGCCAGAAAGATGGAACATTGCCACTATGGATAGAGAAAAATTTAATGAAGTAATACAGAATGGAATGGATTGTATGACGGATACATGTCACGGAGGCAAAAGAAGCATAATTGCTAATAAATGCGTGGAACACACCATGAGACTCCTTCAGCAAGCATGCGACGCATCAATGGCCAGAATCGAACAACGGAGAGGCAAGCGTCCAGCATATTGGTGGAATGAAGAAATTGCTGAGCTGAGGAAACAATGCCTGCGACTAAGACAAAGGACACAAAGAGCACGACATCACGATGAAGCTCTCTCAGTAGAGTATAAGACTATGAAGAAAAGACTGCGAAATACAATTAAAAAGAGTAAAGCCGACAAGTGGTGGGAAATGTCTAAGGAAGTGGATGAAAATCCATGGGGATTAGGGTATAAAATTGTCATGAAGAAATTCGGGATGCTACCAAGCCCTATCATGGATCCACGCACCATGGAAGAAATAGTACACATACTATTCCCTGATCATGCAGAGAGGATTGATGATGAGGCCGAGAAAGAACTAGATAATATACCACCTTTTACAAATGAAGAATTGGTAACAGCAATTAATTCCCTTAGAAATAAGAAAGCCCCTGGACCAGATGGTATTCCAGCAGAAGTACTAAAGGTGGCAGTCGAATTATGTCCTAAACTGCTGTTGAGAATGTATAATCATTGTTTGAAAGCGGGAATTTTTAGCTTTCGTTGGAAGATAGCTAGATTGGTTCTGATCAGTAAAGGGAAAACTGGGGGTTACAGACCTCTGTGTATGCTGGACACTGCCAGGAAGGGTTTAGAGAAGCTCCTACAACTGAGAATACTAGCAGCAGTCTGATTAGCTGGCGACCTATCTAACCAACAACATGGATTTTGCAGAGGTCACACAATGCTAGATGCTGTGAAAGAAGTGGTGAAGACAGCAGAACGAGCTCAAACGGGTAATCATTATTCTAGGAAGCTGATGCTTCTTGTGACTCTAGATGTTAAAAATGCCTTCAACTCAGCAAGATGGAGTGATATTTTGGAAATATCTCATGTATATACTGCGAGACTATTTGAAAGACCGTACATTGTTATACGACACGGAAGATGGTCAGAGAAGAAAACGGCTCACAGCTGGTGCAGCTCAAGGCTCAATTCTCGGACCACACCTTTGGAATATCATGTATGATGGTTTGTTACAGCTGGAGATGCCAGAAGATGTAAAACTTGTGGGTTATGCTGATGATGTGGCTGCTGTGATAGTAACCCGTAACCTAGAGCTGGCTCAATTTAAACTGAATCAGGTGATGCGACGTGTCAAAGAATGAATGATAATCACAAGTTAGAACTCGCAGATCATAAAACGGAAATTGTCCTCCTGACGAGGAAAAGGATTAATACTGTTGTACCGATGCAGATCGGACAGATAGCCATCGAAACAACTAGGAGCACAAAATATCTTAGTGTAACACTTGATATTAAGCTTACATATTGGGACCACATCCAACGGGTAACAGATAAGGCAGCGAAAACCATGACTGCACTGAGTAGACTCATGGGAAATATCCAGGGACCAATATCTAGTAAAAGGCAGCTTCTCATGTCGATTGTTCAATCGATACTGCTATACGGTTCGGAAATTTGGGCTGAATCCTTAAAAATTGTGAAATATCGGGCAAGAATTGCGGCTGTACAACGGAGAGCAGCTTTACGAATTGCTTGCACATATCGCACAGTATCAGAACCTGCAATTCTGGTAGTAGTAGCAGCAGTAGCTCCCATTGACTTGTTGGCCTTCAAAAGACAAGAAATTTGGCTCACACAAGAAGAGCTAGGAAGGAAAAGGGCAAAGGCTTTGGCTCATAGTCGCAGAATGCAACGATGGCAAACAAGATGGGAAGATGATTCTAGAGGGAAATGGACAAAAAGACTGATACCTTCTCTGGGCGTATGGGTTGCCCAAAATCATGGTGAAGTGAACTACTATCTCACACAGTTCTTGACAGGTCATGGATACTTCCGAAAATGTCTTCATAGGCTAGGGCTAGCAACTAGTCCGGTGTGCATATACTGCGGTGACATCGATGACGTATCACAACTTTCATTGTGTGTGTTCATGCTTAGAAGTTATGCATGGAGAATTGACGCCAGAAGGGATCATGTCAGTAATGCTACGAAGTCGAGAATCTTGGGACCAGATGGCAGTCTATGTAGAAAATATTCTGCGTCAGAAAAAGAAGGACCTGGACGATTAATACAGACAGTAAAGCAGAAGAAGGAAGATGAAGCACAAGATGCATTAAGCACGACATCCGCCCCGAAGTAATGCGAGAGCGGTTTCCGGGGCGGAGATAAACGTCGTGGGAAAAGGGAGTGTGGTTTTTAGTGGGTAAGAATCTCCACACACTTGTTGAGTACGGACCCTCACAAGCATCTTATGAAAGATTTTCCACACTCCCTCGCAAAATAAAAAATAATAAAAATTATTATTATTATTATTATTATTATTATTATTATTATTATTATTATTATTATTATTATTATTATTATTAACGTCCGCCTCTGTGGTGTAGTGGTTAGCGTGATTAGCTGCCACCCCCGGAGGCCCGGGTTCGATTCCCGGCTCTGCCACGAAATTTGAAAAGTGGTACGAGGGCTGGAACGGGGTCCACTCAGCCTCGGGAGGTCAACTGAGTAGAGGTGGGTTCGATTCCCACCTCAGCCATCCTGGAAGTGGTTTTCCGTGGTTTCCCACTTCTCCTCCAGGCGAATGCCGGGATGGTTCCTAACTTAACGCCACGGCCGCTTCCTTCCCTCTTCCTTGCCTATCCCTTCCAATCTCCCCATCCCTCCACAAGGCCCCTGTTCAGCATAGCAGGTGAGACCGCCTGGTCATACTCCCCAGTTGTATCCCCCGACCACGAGTCTGAAGCTCCAGGACACTGCCCTTGAGGCGGTAGAGGTGGGATCCCTCGCTAAGTCCGAGGGAAAAACCGAACCTGGAGGGTAAACAGATGATGATGATGATGATTATTATTAACTATCGTCTTCAAGCCAGAAGTTTGAAGGCTGGCACCCATGGGATATTGCTTATGGAGAAGTATATGAGCAATTATGTATTTATATTAAAATTAAGGTGACCCGGCATGTGACATATTGTCGCACATCTGTGGGTAAGAGTGAGTACGACACACCCTCAGGGAGTGAGTTTAGAAGAGATATTGGTGAGAAATTGGTATGAGTTACTCCAGGTAGAACAGCAGAGAGAAGATGGGGAACAGGGAAGTGATACAGCGTAAGAGAGGGCATAGACCCCTAAACTTCACCACTGAACAAGGCACTAATGAATGAATAAATAAATAAATAATAAATAAAAATATTGAAAGAGCACTGAATAACAGAATGAGTCAGCTGCTGATACCTTTCCTAAGCTAAACGAAGTGGCTGGGAGATATCTTATTTTTGCCTATCTGTGATCAGGGACAAGCCCCGCAAGACCAGCAAGACCACATTTTGTGACTACTGTCTTAGTTATTAAAGCCAGTGCAAGTTATTATTTCTTTAAACTTGTACCCTCAATGGAGTAGAGAATTTCTAAAAAATAGGAGAGCAATTTTACAAGAAGTTTGGACAATTTTACATATAGTAACATGTGAGAATATATAAGTATAGTATCTTGTTGAGATCCTTTACTTTTTATGTGTTTGTCCTGTGTTCCCATTTCTTTACCACCTGTATTTATCTTTGTCTTATGCTTTTTTTTCTTTTCCTGTACTTATCCAACTCTCTTCTTGTCCTGCACTCATCCCACTTCAAGACTGAAGATCTGTCAAGATGGCCCCCCAATGATTGTTGATGTCCACCTTCATGGGCGCCCGCAGGATCTTTTCCAGGGGGGGGGGGGGCACATTAACAATTTTCTTGAATATAAAAACCAATATAACGTCAGCAACATTAAATTGTTTACAGAAACTTCCAGTTATAACATATGCTAGATGACTGTCAGTAATTTCAGTTTATGAAATAATCTGGTATGATATTAAACAATTGAACATCTTTAGAATTCCAGGGGGGGGCAAGGGGGCCCCCCCTTGCGGGCGCCCATGTCCACCTTCCTGATGAAGTTGGGAAGCAGAAACAAGCTCATCTGTGGCTGATAATAGATGGATGTAGAACTGGGATTGATTAGGAGAGAGTCTACCTATCTGAAGATGGCAGTGTATGAAGATGTTGAAATTATCCTCGTCCTTTTGTGTTTCTATGTTTGTCCTCATCTCCTATTTCTGTTGCTCCCTCTTCCCACACTAACTTGCTCTTGTGTTCATCTTATTTTGTGTGTTCCTTTCTTATTCCTCTCTCTCTCTGATTTGATATGAATATAAGATATATAATTTTTCATGTGAGAAGCAGTAATGAACTTGAAAAATGTCCGGAGGTTATGAGTAGACACTTACCCTGCTCAGTACAGCATCCTAACAGTGTGACCACATTAGGATGTGCCCCCAGCTGTTTCATGATCTCTAGTTCACGTAGCAGGTCTTCCTTCTCCCTGGTTGTGGCTCCCTCCTTAACCAGCTTCACTGCCACCAAACGTGTAGTTCCTGGGTGTCCACTCAGATCGTCAGCTTCAGCTTTAAGAACCTGCACAACATTCAAGCATTCCACTCAGCCTCTCAGTTAACATGAGATCGATGATCAGACAATCAAACAAGGAGAATTTGTTTCTAAAAGGAATTACCTAATTCTCAACGTATAATGAAAAGAAAAGAAGTTTTACATTTTTACTTTAAAATGTTGTGGCTTTGTGCTTGAAACCTTTCTATAAGTTTGAATTTGAAAAAGAAAAAAGAAACTACTTCATAAACAATGGTAAAATGCATCATGTTTATTACTAGTGGTTAGATACTTGTGAGTAACTCAACGAAAGAATGATTTTAATTAATACTTCATATACAATGCAATTTGCTTTATGTCACACCATCACAGATAGTTCTTATGGCGACAATGGGATAGGAAAGGGCTAAGAGTGGGAAGAAGTGGCCATGACCTTAATTAAGGTACAGGCCCAGCATTTTCCTGGTGTGAAAATGGGAATCCATGGAAAACCACTTTTAGGACTGCAGACAGTGGGGTTTGAACCTATTATCTCCTGAATGCAAGCCGGCAGCTACATGACTCAAACCACGCACCAACTCACTCGGTAATATTTAATTTAAAATAATGAGTTCACTGTCCTAGTCTAGTGATCTGACTCCTTGAACAGGATCCAGTTTGTCATCTCATTTACAATAGGCAATAGGTACTTCTTATACTACTACTTCTTCTTCAGTCACCCTTGTCCAGTGAGTTTCTGGGTCAGGCAGTGGATCATTGACCTCAATTTCGTCCTCTCCTTGTCCTGATCCACTCTGACACTTTATATAGACTATTATTACAGTGGGTTTGTCACATTGAAAGACAATTTATACCTGACTGCCAGGTTTCATGGGGGCAACAACAACCTGGAGAACAGATGACTTTTACAGCCATCCCTAACCCAGAGAACTGACCCTGCATGCTGGATTTTAGTGGTATTTCCTCCACTAAGGGACCAACACTGACCTAAAAGAGCTCCTCTGCTCAAAGCCATTGGATCCTTTAGAGAGTCAGGTATTTTATTGCCCCACCACCAACATTCGGCGTTAAGTCATTGGCTGTATGGTCAACTCATACCAGATGACCCTGGCCAGACATGATGTTTCTCATCCTACTTTGTATAAATCATAATGTATATTTAATTATGTGTTTTATTGTACTGGAAATTTCTAACAAAGTCACTTGTTATTTCCATGTATAAGAGATGAAAACTTTTACTGATAATTTAAAACTGAGTATCCTAAAATAATTCTATCAAAAGTTAATAATATTCCTTCTTTAACTGTTTTGTTAATGTAGTTCGTGAAAGCTTTTCTGTGGTTTGAAATTTGCTTCTGGAAACTTTGATAAATGAAATTTATTAATCTTCCTTTCCTTGCATCAAAATAAATAAAATATGCAATAAATTTATGACATTTAAAATACTGTTAGTTTTGGTTTGAAGGAACTTAAATACTACAAGAAAATTTTCAACATCGTAGGAATTGTTGTTTCAGAAATAATGTCCCTTTTAAATACAGATCAGCTATTACTGTATGTTATTTATGTTGATGCAAGGAAAGGAAGATTAATTTCATTTTTCAAAGTTCATTTTGGAATTATCCTCCTCATTCATAGTGTACATAAAGCTAACATTACTCCATGATGATTATGACAATGATAATGTAGGCTATTTAATGAAAATGTTATTGAAAATATATTCCTAAACTACCATAGCCTGTATCATCAAAAGCCCACTGAATATCATTTAATGCCCCACTTAACTGAAGCATTGTACTCATACCACATACATGGGCGCCCATATGACAGTTTGTATGGGGTGCCTAGACCTGGGGGTATATAGTATTTTTAATAATTTGGAAGATGAATGGCGACTTGTATTCCGCGGTAGAATGACACCCATGGTATCCCCTACCTATTGGTAGGGCTGGTACTACCACTTCTATGTAATACCGACTTTTAAATCATTTTTTTGAAAGAAAAACCCCCGACTACATTAGATTTTTTTCCTTTCCCTGTGAGCTAGGGAGGGGCTGCGGCTTCCCCTTGCCCCCAGGCATGGGCGCCCTTGATCACATATACAGTACAATATACACCAAACCAAACCTTAACACCAGACTCCCCGAAGGGCTATGGCCCACCAAACGACCACCACTCAGCCCGAAGGCTTGCAGATTACGAGGTGTCGTGTGGTCGGCACGATGAATCCTCTCAGCCGTTATTCTTGGTTTTCTAGACACACCATGCCTGATGTTCAGCATCGTTCATAGTGCCTAAATATGCACTTTCCTTCATAAGGAGCCTAATCTGCAGTCCATTGAATACTCCCTCTTAGCTTTTGACAGGAGTGGAAATCTTTGGTTTAAATACTCCAAATACATACCACTTTTGCCTAGTGCTTGATGTTCCCAAGTTTGATATGCAAAGGGGGAAGTACTGTAGTAAATTTTTAGGATCAAGCAGACCAACATGAATCACATTTTTTCCTTCATGATACAACTTTCCATCTTAGGCTACTCGTTCATTATCCAATGTTTATCTCTACATCTACTATCCCTATGACACAAAAAGTAAGGAAATTTTGTGTAACCTGCTTTTTGGCCTAGCAAGATGGTTACCTCTACGTCTCCACACAACAGCCATTAATATTCCTGGTAGTTATTTTTTCTAGAATCAGCTGATTTTTTTTTTTTTTTTTTGAGAAAACAGAACAACCTACAGGGATCGAAGGAAATTCACCAACTGAAGACTATGCTGGCACTATGCTAAAACACATTTATCTAAGGGTGTGTTTATCTTAACTTATCTTTGTTTTCTTAGATATTTTTATGAGCTAACATGTTTTGGTACTCTTCTCTTCAGTCTATCAATGCTGACAAATTTATTACTTCCCTTCAATCTGTTGGTCTTGCATTGTCAAATCACCCAGTCCACCAAGAATTTCAAACACATGGCCAGCCAAAGATAAGGAACCGAGGGTGAAACAGGTGTTTTGTTTCACAAAAATATTATCTGTATAGATTTGCTCTTTTATATTTCTTATTATGTAATACTCTATAAAGTTTTCAAAGCATTCGATAAATCCAATACAATATAACATTGAGGTTGTGTTTTATTTTCATGTAGGGGTGTCTTATCCAGATAGTAAGTCATAATAATTCCACCAATTGTTATGACTGGCAATTTTTTTTTTGTATATGATAACATTATTTTCATATTTCTGTAAATTTGCATAACACACTGTAAGAATTTTAGGATATCTTTTTTTTATTGATATCTTGTAAATGGTACATGATAAAGCATTTCTGTTTTATTTCACTGAATTCTACACACTAATATTAGCATTGTTCATCTATTTTGATGCCTGTTAAAAAAATTTGAAATATGATGAAATGAATTCAAATTTCCTTAAATTTACATTAAATCTCGAACATCGATATGCATGAAATACCTAATTACATAAAATGTGTACGTGTTATGGCAAAATGGTTGGTGTTTTCAAAATCAGAACATTGTTTTCCATATGAACCACCTATTTCCAGCAAAACTGGGGAATCTTTGCAGGCTAGTATAATTCTAGAGTAATTGTTACATTGTTTTTAATACCACAACTCTATCAAGGAAACTTAAGTTACTATCATTTGATTTAATCATCAGAATACTTACCTGACCAAAGTTTCCTTGGCCTAAAACTGTCTGTAGCCGGAGCATAGATCGAGGAAACTCCCATCTGTTATTTGTATCCGAAACTGCTGGAGGAGAGGTAGGGGACTTCTCTTGTTCCCAGCCCTATAAAATGGTCAAAACAAAAGACACATTAACATTACCATACATGCTTTACAAGGAAAATAAGCTTTTCTATGTATATTAATGAAAGTCATCCACCTACTTTTTAACGAGAGGAAGACGTCATTAAGAGTTTGGTTTTCACTTTGCGATATGGAACAAGGATCTAGCAGCAAACATTAAATATTAAATGTACTGACAAGCCAACTGTATGTATGTGTACATTCTTCTATTGTACATGATTAACTATTTAGATTTCATTCTTATTATCTGAAAATCAGCCACAAAGTTTCCATATATTTCTCTGTGAAATATCTGTTACAATTGTTACAGTTTAACATTATACGTTCTTAAAAGGTAGTAGGCTTAATGCAGAATTCTACCTCCCCATTTTACCCTTTTAATACACAGATCAAGAAAGTTATGCATCACCCTAGAGCAAAGTGTTTTAAAAAATATTTTTAAAACCGGAAGAGATATTTGCAGAGATGCCATATCTATGCCAATTGCCCAACAAAACAACAAACAAATGCCTCTACAACAATACAGCTTTGCTTTGTCAATTTGAGTTACTGAATACAGCACACATCAGTATCATTAATATCAGATAACATGTCCACTTGCATTGATGCATGTCTGAATTCATCTTGTCATACTGTCCACTAGTTCATCAAAATAATGTTGGTCCAATTTGTCAAGAACTGCACAATGGATGCACGCGTTATCAGCCATTAAGACACATTCTCCTCCAAAATGCTTGTGATATGGGATCACTGTGTGTCAGAGGATCTCGCCCCTGTATTGTACAGCAGTGACATTGCCCTGCATGACTAGGAGTGCCATATGGTGGTTCCACATAATGCTACCCCAAAACATCAGGGTACCGGTACGTGCTAAGCAGTGTGTCTTAAGATGTGATGCCTGACCAGAATGCCTCCAAAAACATTACCAGTGATTGTCAGAAACAAGGTTTAGGCAACACTCATAGCTGAAAAGGACTTTATGCCAATTCTGAGACCATTCAGCATAATGTTGGGCCCATATATACCACATCACATTATGTCTGAGTTTGAGTGCTGGGCCTTGCCATGAGCCTCGTGGAACCTGCTTCTCACAAACTGAGTTGAAACGCGACAATCTGTGGCAGCCTGAAGGCTATTATTCAGCATTGTGGCATTGTGTTCAGCATTCCTCAGAGCTAAAATTTGAAGATAACGGTCATCAACTGCAGTTGTAGCCTTGGACGACCCGTACGAGGCAAGTCATCAATAGTTCTGTCTTCCTGTAGAGGGTACCGCTTCCAAGTTCGAACCACACCACTTTGATGCTGGCCCTTGTTTTTCATGTGTGTGTATAATAATATAAATATGTATGTAAGATATTGAAATGTGGCAGAAAGGAGGAATTTGAGACAGCAGATATGATAAGATGAATTAAATAAACATAACACACTTTTGGCATATGGATCAGAATGCAGGTGATCAAGGAGAGGGATAAAAGTAGAATACATGCAGTGGAAATGAAATTTCAAAGGTGTCAAGTAGGTTTAACAAGAATGGACAGAATAAGAAGTGAAAGTTAGGGAAATGGTAAATGAGGTATCCTTACAGGAAAAGATAAAAAAATCAAGGCTGCTGTGGTGTGGACATGTTAAGAGAATGGGAGAAGAGAGGATACCAAGAAAGATGTTAGAAATGAAATTGAAGGGAAGGAGACCTACAGGAAGACCAAAGGACAGATGGCTGAAAGATGTAAAGAAGAACATCGAGGCAAAAGGAGGGAACTGGACGACAGTGAGTGAAGAAGATGGACAGAAAATGATGAAGAGGCTTATGTTCCAAGTAGACCCAGCCATGTGATGATGATGATGATGATGATGATGATGATGATGATGATGATGATGATGATGATGATGATGATGATGAAGAAGAAGAACTCGAATTGTACAATCCATTACATTTTTATGAAAAAATTCTCCATTTTGTTTAGTCTTTTGGCAGGTGAGAAGAACATAAAATTTACCCGTATGCAATTTGTATTGTATTTATGTAGCATGGAATAAATAGCATTACTCATAAGTTTTCAGTTGACAAATTTCTGTGCTGGCATGAACAATGAAGTTTCTCTTAGCTGACACTAGGTTTATTTCTTTATTATCTGTAGTATCACTATTATTTAAAACCATTTACAACTTTTCCAGTCCCTGCTTAAGATCTTTGTGTGTGTTAATTTTAAGAATACATTCTTATCTGTGATTCAGCTTGATGGAAACTTGCGTGTCCTAAGAGATTGAGTCAAAGAGAATGAGCAATGTATGGTAGGTACTTAATAAATATGTCGAGACTCAAATAAGTGCCAGTAGGCAAGAACCAGCAGGGTTACAAATAATCAAAACTTGAAGAAATTTTTACCATATGAGGCTGTAGGCGAGGTAGCTTGGTGCTCGCTGGGGTGGTAGCTTCCCCATTTTCTCCTGCTCTGTGGCAGCTGATCTCCGAGCACGTGTCCGATTCATCCAGGACCTGAAAAATAACACACTGAATTTTGAAAGAGAAAAATACTCTCAAAGAACATTGACAAATACACTCACACTCCTAAATAGTAGTGGTGATTGGAAATTGGAAGTGGGGGAAGGGGCGCAAATATTTATAGACAAAATATTACCCAGGTTTGAAGGATATAGGGGGCATGGTTTATACTACAAAATTGAAAAAAAGAAAAAGCTACAAAATGATAAGTTTTTAAATGCTCTTTGAGCAAATTTTGACAGAGAGGTAAAGGTTGATAGTCTACTGACTTAATGTATTTGATTCCATATTATGGAATAAAACTTTAACCAAAGGTACAATAATTACACATGTACTGCATACTCTTGAAAAAGTTACATACAGCTGTTCAAAACACTGGAGTGGAGGGATTCATCCCTACTTTAAAGTTTGTCCTGGTGACTTATGCATTATGACATGACAGAGAAGGGTACATTTAAAGGAAATTTCCTCCATTTAAGAACGAATGGTATATTGGAATTAACAGGTGCTAAATCTATTCTTGGAATGAAACACTTTCTTCCTAAAGCTGAGCCCATCAGAATTTCTGCATGAAAGATATTTTTGTCTAGCTTTAGTACGGTACAGTCAACCTCGTTCTGTTGCACAAACCAGATTTATTAACTTCATTAACATCATCGCTTTTTACGGAATCAAAGCTAATGTACATTATTTGGTCACCTAAGAAACTATTCAGAGCCTTTTGGTTGATGACGTTAAGTTGTTCGGTTCTTAGGCATGAAATTGCCACTTTGGAGAAAATTGTAAACTCACTTGGAAGGAAAAAGTAACCAAGTGAATCTCATACAATATACTTTTAAATCAGGTTTTGTTGAATCTCGATAATGCCTTTTGGGCAAGTTCTCCATTGCCAAGTTTTAGAAGCAATTCACTGAAGTTAAACATTAATTTCAGGCTATAGAGAAGAATACAGTAGGTACTTTAAACATGACTGGACAACAGCCGCTCTGTGACAGTCAGGAGTTACTGCCTGGCATTATCGGAAGTCTGCACCGAGCAAGATCATTTTTCTAGCGAAAGGTGGTTTGTTGTTCATTATAAGCAGCTGATCTACTGCTGAAAGAGCCTCATCCCGTATGATTAATTTAGCCTGTCTCATTTCCTCTGCATCTTCTGATATCATTCTTATGTGAGACGTAGAGGTCTGTGAATTTTGGCTCATTACTCTCTCTTAACTTTACTCAATTTATCTTTCTCGAAATGTATCGTTTTAACTTCAGTTGTTCATCTCTATAACTGGATATTTTATCTTTACCACGTTTTCCTTTGTTTACTCATTTTGTCTTTCTCGTGGAGTTTTAGTACGGTGGATGGTGGGGCAATAGGTGCCCAAGGGAGATTGGACAGGAAAGTGAGGAGACTGGCGCAATTAAGTAGAAGAAAAAGACTCAGCTATTGGTCCCGCGGTCGCCACCCCACACATTCAAGTCGAAAATCCTTGAGGGTAATCGTTATTACTAACAGATGTTTAGGTTCTGATTAAATGAAATTTTCAGCAATATTTATTGTTTAATAATAACGACCTGTGACAAAGAGAAAAAATTAATATTATAGAATATAATAAAATATACTGCGTATAATTAATAATCAAAACCGTTGTATTTGTTACGAAGAAATAGTAGAAACAATAAACTTCGGCTAGTTTGTTTTGCGTCGCAATGACTCAGAGAGGTCTTACGGCGATGATAGGTCTTGAACTGGAAAGGAAGTGATCGTGGCCCTACGTATGGTACAACCCCAGCATTTGTCAGGTTTAAAAATAGGAAACCACTGAAAACATCTTCAGGGCTGCCGATGGTAGAGTTCGAAACTACCATTTCCCGAGTGCAAGCTAAAAGCTACAAGACCCGATCCACACAACCAACTCGCTCAGTTAAAGAATAAACAATGGAGGTTTTAGGCAGAGCTGAGATTCTTCACGTTAATAAACAGTAATTTTATCCCGTTTAGAGAACGAGCTAGAAATACGATTAATGTAGTAAAGCGGTTTTTCGACAATTTTAGGCGTCTGCATTTTTAATTTTTTTTGCAACTGGTTTTACACCGACACAGATGGTCTTATGGCGACGATGAGATAGGAAAGGCCAAGGAGTGGGAAGGAAGCGGCCGTGGCCTTCATTAAGGTACGGCCCCAGCATTTTCCTGGTGTGAAAATAGGAAACCACGGAAAATCATCTTTAGGGCTGCCGACAGTGGTGTTCGAACCCACTATCTCCCGGATGCAAGCTCACATCTATGCGCCTCTAAGCGCACGGTCAACTCGCCCGGCGACGTCTGTATTATTCACTAGTGTGCACAGAGAAAATCTAGAGAGATTTTACATTTTAAATGAAAAGCTTGCGATTGGCCATGCACCAGTCAGGGTTATGAATTACTGATGAGAGCAACTGTATGAAGAACATCAGAAGTGGAATATCACATTATGGAGACAGAAGTAACATTCAACACAAACAAGCAACATTTGTCGATTTAGTTGTTCGTAATCTCCTAATCGAAAATCCGGAACACACAATTTTATGCAGAGTAGGAATCACAAGAATCCGTTTTTTCATAACATTTTTTCATATTCATAGTCTTGGATTGGAGCTATAGCTCCCATAATGAGAAGTGAGATTTGAAACCGACTAATAACCTCATTTTAGGAAGGCCGATGACCTCGAAGATTGTCCTCTTCCCCTACCCGACCTATTAACAACAATCATTATCGTCATCATCTCCTCATCTTGCATATGTGCCTATGTATTCATAGATTTTAGTGCCAATTTTCGACTTCAATAATAATAATAATAATAATAATAATAATAATAATAATAATAATAATAATAATAATGTCTGGCTCCATGGCTATCTGGTTAGCATGTTGGCCTTTGGTCCAATGGGTTCCAGGTTAGATTTCCGGTCGGATCAAGGCTTTTAATCGTGGTTATTTTCTCTAGCTCTGTGACTGGGCGTTTGTGCCGTCTTCGACATCAGATTACACCGGGTGAGTTGGCCGTGCGGTTAGGGTCGCGCAGCTGTGAGCTTGCATCCGGGAGATAGTGGGTTCGAACCCCACTGTCGGCAGCCCTGAAGATGGTTTTCCGTGGTTTTCCATTTTCACACCAGGAAAATGCTAGGGATGTACCTTAATTAAGGCCATGGCCGCTTCCTTCCCACTCCTAGGACTTTCTTTTCCCATCGTCGCCATAAGACCTATCTGTGTCGGTGCGACGTAAAGCAAAATATCAACAAAAATCAGATTTCATCCTAAGTAAGGCCCCATCCTTATAGACGCTCAGTTCTCTCATGGGTGTCAACTCGAAAGACTGCATCAGGCCTTTCCAGAGGCCACACACCATTAGTTATTATTGCATGTGGCTGGTGCTAGCCTGATGCAGCCCTTTAAGGCAGACTCTCCGATAAGGGCGGGAAACATTTGCCACGTATCAGAAACTCTGTTTGTGTAGTTGAGGATAGTGTTGTGTTTGATATGGGTGAGATTGAGGATTGCTGGAGACAGCACTAACACCCACACCCCGAGCCAAGAGAATTAATCTTTTAAGATTAAAATCCCTCGACCGGCCCGAAATCGAACCCAGGCCCCAAGGACCGAAGACCAAGACGAGTACTCAGCCTTCGAGCTAGACAGTGATTTCAATTATTTTATTTCTTCGAATATATTTGAAGTATTCAGCCTACAACTTAAAAAGATAAAAGAAAATGGGAAAATTAGTACCTTTGAGAGGACGTTATAGACGTTATTGTCGCAGGATTATATGTGACCTGCTGCTCCTATTTCATTTTTAGGAGCTTGAAATATCCTAGTCCATAGCTCCAAAAGTTACAGACGTGTTCAAGTCGTAAATGTTGTTTTACAAAGATTGATTTCAAGAAATTCTGTGCTTATAGGCCTATCGTTATTATTATTATTATTATTATTATTATTATACGTTTGCTATACGTTGCACCGGCACGGATAGGAACTATATCGACGATAAAATAGGAAAGGACTAGAAGTGGGGAGGAAGTGACACACTGCCTGGTATGAATATGGGAAACACGGAAAACTGTCTTCAGGGCTGCCGACAGTGGGGTTCGAGCCCACTTTCTCCCGAATGCAAGCTGATAGCAATGCGACTCAAACGACGCAGCCACTTTTTTTTTTTTTTTGCTAGGGGCTTTACGTCGCACCGACACAGATAGGTCTTATGGCGACGGTGGGTTAGGAAAGGCCTAGGAGTTGGAAGGAAGCGGCCGTGGCCTTAATTATGGTACAGCCCCAGCATTTGCCTGGTGCGAAAATGGGAAACCACGGAAAACCATTTTCAGGGCTGCCGATAGCGGGATTCGAACCTACTATCTCCCGGATGCAAGCTCACAGCCGCGCGCCTCTACGCGCACGGCCAACTCGCCCGGTGACGCAGCCACTTGCTCGGTATTATGATATATGAGCAATGACGTGTTTTGGATTTAGAACGCTATTAGCATTCTCGCAAAGTTAATCAGAATTGATTTTAAACAACTTTCTAACCGTAAGATTGTGGCACTCTGTAAAACCACTCAAATACCTAACTACCGAGAGAGCATGGATCTACCCTCGAGAACGATGACAGAGTGCCCATCCTCAGAATTGTTCCAATGGAAGTGGATGATGACCTCTGTGACGTTAACTCGTAAATTTAGAATTCGAACAACCCAAACCAAACAAACCCAACCCCATGGTGCAACAACCCCGAAGGGCCATGGCCCACCAAGCGACCGCTGCTCAGTCCGAAGGCCTGCTGATTATGAGGTGTCGTGTGGTAAGCACGACGAATCCTCTCGACCATTATTCCTGGCTTTGTAGACCGGAGAATTCGAACAACAGTATCAAGTAATCGTGTTTAAGGTCTTTAAGTAGACTTACAGTATCTCTTAGTACGATTTGTCTAACTAAAAGCATTTTTATTTTCACGACCTAGATTTACCTGGGAGAAGAGGGGAAGGAGGCGCGATATCTGAGTGGCCCAGTCTCTGGCTTCTCACAAAGAAAGCCGTAGTTCGAATCCTGGCCAGGGCATGCATGATTTTTGAAATGAAACGTCCATGTCCTGTGGTTCATATTCCACGTGAAACTAGTTTCCCTGGCTATGGTCATTATATCAACAGTCACGTAAAATCTTGCTTGCTTTTAAGAAAAGAGTAAATGACGTTGTCCATGGAACTCCATTTTAAAAGGAAATAAATGTTTTCTAGATGTTAATGTTATGCAGCACAATAGGAATGTCTAACTTTAGATTAAAATCATGTGCAACTTACCTTTCTCCGATGCCGCAACACGCAGCGGACGAGGAAGAGTGCGCCCACTACTGCGGGGATAATGCAGATACCTGCAAGAACATAGATGACGATCTCCAGGGTCGAGGAAGACTCCGCCACCGACACACTGCTCTCCCTGGGTCGGTATATACAGCCTTCTTGAGTGGAATTCAGTCCCTCGCAGTCTTTGGTGATAAGCGGATGGCGCGTCGTACTCGTGTGACGTTCATCTTCGTAGCAACCCTCACTTCCATTGCACTCGTTCACATTTACAGAAGTATCGTTGAAAATTTTGCCCGTTTGGTTGTTAGAGACGACATACTCCTCATCTACTTTACTTACAGTCTCGTACGGCGCCTCATTGTAAGACGCCTCCTCTGTCGGATGGACTGCATCCCCCCACACAGTGGAGGCATTGTACAGTTTCACTAATGGCAGATGGAAGTCTTTGTCTGATGACTGCACTACAGGAATATTGGTTGAAGGTCTAGATGTCGTGTTCGACCACAAAGCACGACCTTTACTTAAGTTTTGTTCAGTCACTGATGAAAACGAGGGATCATCCTGCTGATAAATAGACGTGTTAACCGGTGCAATTTCGACATTTGGCGGTGGGGACTGTGGACTTGAAGATGTGCTCAGCGACACTTCTATTGCAGGTGAAGTACTCTGACTGAGAGGAATTGTGGGCGATGAAAGTGGGGCTACCGTGATATGTGGAACTGGAGATCCTGTTGTTGTGGTTGATGTAGTAGTACTTGACCTAGGAAGCGATGTTGCATTTACGTTTTCTAACGTGGGTAGGAAAGGAGGAGATCTTTGAATTTGAGGCGACTCCTTTCTACTGTAGGAAGTGGTGTACACGACACTTGAATTTGTAAACACCGGTCTTGGGCTGTCAACACCTACGAAATGTTCGTGACTCAAAGGCAGTACTTCTCTAACTGAACCAGCAGTATTATTGATCCTTATTTCTGTTCCTGATCCATTCGTTACACTTTTGAAAGTGTCACCAATAGAAGCACTCTGCGTATCAGTTTGAGCTTCAGAAGCATTCATTCCGGCAAGGAGCTCTTTGATCATGGAATAAGTTGCATTTCCAGGCGCTGTAGGATTCACCTCGGTTAGGTTGAGCTTTTCGTCTGCAAAATTCTCTGGCCGTGTGTTACTCACATCTTTCTCAGCCCTTATTTCGGACTCCTTTTCATCTGGAACTAGAATGGTTGAGTCTCTCTCTTGAGGCGGCACAGGGAACACCTCCTGGGATGGCATCTCTGTAACACCGGATGGCCAAGCTCCTTTGATAGATACTGAAGTCACCACAGCTGTAGATAAGATTTTAGTGGTTGGTATTAACAATGAAGATGTAGTGGTTGGTCGTTCCGAGGAAGTACTGAAATTGAATATATCTCCATCAACAACAACGTCTGATGATGAAGATAAGTTCAGTGATGGCGTAACAGTGGTTATAACAGAAACTTTCGTCGCTAATTCCATACTCTCTGAAGTATTTTTGTTTGTTCTTTGGCTATCATCCAAGAATACACCGTCAGATTCTACAGAATGTAAGTGCTTATTTCTAAGAATGTCTGTGTAGTTTTGTCGGAGCTGACGCCGTCCAGCACGGACATCCGCCATTCTCATTTGTTGATATTTCTCAATAATGGATGGTTGTCGGGTTGAAGCCTGATTCTTAATATCTTCTAATGTGCTATTGTTGGTGGATGAGCCGAAAGAAGAAGATGCATTACTTTCTTCAGGAGTCATATCCAACTCCGTCGTATTGTCACTAGTCTGCCTCAGTAAAGATGTCCTAAGAGGATTAGTTCTCCTTTCCGTACTGTACAATCCTGACGTCTTACGCCGTGATGACAGAGTAGTGCTATTACGACTAAACTGTCTGTGAGGTACAGTGCGCGCTGCCACCACATTGCTGGAGCTGAACTGAGTTGGATCGTGGGCTAGAGGATGCTCCGTGTTGTTTGTAGAGGTAGCGTTAGTGAGAGGGCTAATAGGAGTGGTACTTGTTGTGGAAGTGATGGTAGGCTGCTCTGTCGTAATATCGATCGAGGGGGAAGTAGGGGATGTCGAACTAGAATGGTTGACAGTAGTGGATGTTGTAGCGGCTCTAGTAACTGTGCTAGTCCTACTTATTGAGGTTGGAACAGGACTAGCTGTATTATCACTTCTGATGGACGGGCTGGTGGTGGTGTAGATGGTGGGGATGGTGGTGGTGGTGGTGGAGGAGGAGGTGATGGTGATTGCTGTTGATGTTGAGTTTGTAATTGGGTGAGATGTGGTTGAAGTGGTACTAGTCGATGTTGCTGACAGGTCAGCTAAACTCAGAGGATTAACCAGAAGTCGTACCTCTGCTTTGTCGTTTGATGTGTTTGTTAGAGGGGTTGTAGGAGCAGTGGTGGTTGTAATAGTAACAGCTGACGTGATATTTGTCAGCAGAGGTCTACGTGATACAGCAACTATTTTTCTTCTTCCATTAGAGTCAATAATCACTTCTTTCATTCCCGGAGTCACCGACAACACTCGTTTACGTTCGATATCTTTGGTATCGTTCACTTTAGCGCCAGTGTCATTAATCAAATTCTTATCTGACGAAATCACAAGATTTTCGTTTGTCTCTAACTGCTTGCGGTAAAGTCCCCCTACGTTTCGAAGGGAAAGCAAAGAACTCGCTTTTCCGCGGGTAGCTTTGTTTTTCTCGATAATAGGCTTGACTACAGCAACATCCATGTCCTCGTTGACTTCCTCCTCAGAGAGCCTAGGTCTCGTCACCGATGCTTGATACACTGTTTCTACTGGAGGATGGAAGGAAGAAAATTCGCGCACACGGGGGGAGTTGGTCACACTGTCTAACGCGTTTGTGCTGCTGGTCACTGTGGCGGGGAATGTAGTCTTGGCATTGGGGACCAGCTTCTTACCGAACTGCAGGAAGGGTAGAAACTGGTCCTCTGGCACTTCCCTATCAAGAGGTCGGAAGTGGTTATAGAGAGACTCAGACATGGTGAGCGCCGCGGGTACAGGCAAATGGGACGACACCACGTAGGATTCTGTAGCACGTTGAACTGGCCGTCGTTTACGTGCCACTGAAGTGATTGAAGTTTCTTTGGATTCTGTCGAGCTATCGACTGTGTAATCGTCTTTCGCGCCGCGTGTAACACTTACATTGGTTGGAGGGACACTGACCACTTTACTCTCATTCGACGAGAGAGTTGAATTTTCCACCCCGTCCTTGACTAGTGCTCCTGAGTACGACGTCTCCTCGGCGTGGAGCAGCTCTTCGTCGCTGTCACGTTGCCGCCTTGTGGTTTTGGGAGATACAGCCCGCTTCATAGTGCGCTGCTGCATCACTAACTGCCGACGACGGGACATGATGTTCAACGCAGCATCTGTTCCATCGTCCTTCGCAGCTCGCTTCGTCAGTTCTGAAAATCAAAGAATTAAAAAAAGTTATTCTCTGTTTAATTACTTCATCGGGAATAATAATAATAATAATAATAATAATAATAATAATAATAATAATAATAATAATAATAATAATAATAATAATAATAATATGTTTTAAAAGATAATCCTTTACAAAAGATACAAATATATTTCCTAATCTTTCACCCAGATCCGGCGGTATTATCACAATTAATTAAGAAGATACAGCGCACAATTGTGCAAAGAGTGTACACAAACCTTCATTAGAAAATATAATTGTTTATTCTTTGATGTAGTCCCTCAGGGATCTGCTTTACGCAATTTTCATTTGGGTCATGCAATTTTGTGTTTCTGCGTATTTTATGATGAAAACCATGCATGGCCAATCTCATAAATATGTCTTAATTCTTGGTTTTCCTTTTCCCCATTACTATCCGTGATGGTATCCGTGGTGTAAAAATCTGTCCATATTGTATTCCTCTTCTCTCTCCTGATGTCTAGAAGTTTCTGTTCCGCTTGGGTTGATGGAAGATATAATCTTGTTCGAAGCTCTACATTGAAAAAGGGTTCCTCTGCCAATTCAGAGACTGTGATAGTGACTCCTAGCATTTATTTTACTTTTTCCAGCATTTGAGTTCTGATAGAGTTAATCTTTCCTAAACTAGTTCTAACCCATATGTAGCAATTGGACATGTTTGTGTTTGGAATCGAGCCCTGGCAGTATTGATGGAAAGTCTGCTCAAGTTATTTATAGTGTGCATGTTTTTGATGGCTGCTGTTGGCCTTACTCTTAGGTGTGTCCGAAATGAAGTGTCTGTTGGCGTGAAAACATCTGTAAAATCAGGTCACACATTAGAGCCCTTAGTGTAACGAAGACAACTGTTCACATTCTGGCTTATAACCTGGAACTAAAGATACAATACAGCACTGGCGAGAGCCGCGGTGGCCGAGCAGTCCCATCCGAGGGAAGAGACACCCGGAGACCGAGGAGGGGAGCCGCTATCCTCCGGTCACCCGAACCGTGGTCACGCCCGAACAGACCACCCCCATTGCCCCTGTCAGGTAGACCTCTCAAGTGCTTTATTGGTTTGAGAAATGTACGTACATAGTGCCACAGGCCGACCGCCTCGAAGAGGCTTGCAAAGAAACATTTATGAATATAAATATAAGTACACAAACATATAATTTATATATATATACCCTCAATGAGAAATACAAAATATATACCGCAAAGCTGAAAGAAAAGTTAACGGTGCTTGAAGAGCAACTTTGCAAGAAATATTATTAAAGCCGACAAGCTTAACACAAATAAAAAGATGCATACGAAAAGCGGACACTCTGCTGTCTTCCTAGGTGGTGGTGAGGAGATCGCTGAAGAGGCACCCGAGGTAGAGTTCCAGGTCCTGGGGCTTGTTGCTTGGGCTGCCCGGGCTCCTTAAGCGCCGCGGCCTCTACCACGTTCAGATATGCCACGACGGACCATAGGAGCCCGGGTGTGCTGCTGGGATTGGAAGCCCGGCGGCAGAGGGAGGACGTCTTCCCCTACCGCCGAGTCCAATTGGAGGGCGTACTGCCACCCCCTGGTGAGGGCACAGTAGAGAAGAGAGGCACGCGTTACAAAATGCCGCTTTGCCCAATGTCCATGTGAGGCCAAACAGACAGGCCCCACAGGACGGCCGGGCCTCGTGTTGATCCCTCCCGACCGGCGTAGCAGGCACCAGAGACTTGAGGGCTTCTGCCAGTCGGATAACCTTAGCTGTTTACGGCCTTCTCGTATGTTGCAGGAAGCATGTTTCTTCACGTGTAGGTCTGCAGTTGATCCTCGGCCGGGTCTGGTTCCTCCTGCTGGTTTTCATCAGATTGGTGCGACGTGTGTTGTCGAATCGTCTGGAGCTCCTGCTGTGATGCAGACTGCCCGGGCCGGAGTTCCTGGAGTGCCTGCGGTGTTTCCTGCGATGAAGACATGTCAGTCTGTTCTGGATCGGACACCAAACTTGATTGTGAGCGACTGCGCGGGTGTGTTCGTAGTGGAGGTGAATTTACTGGAGCGAGACGTCTTCGTACCTTCAGGAAGGTGAGTGTGGGCTGAGACATGGGGGTGCCCGCGCCTGCGCAAGGATCCTCAGCGGATAACGAACACAAGAAGGAAGCCGTCCCCTCGACCACCACGAACTACTCGCCAGGTCACGGACCCCTGGGTTTATATGAGGCACCATTTGATTGAAAATGTGGGCTTATGTAAAATACGCAGGGGTGGGTGTTGCTTTGAAGAAAGTGACGATTTTATGGTATATGGTTTGGAATGGGTAACTTTGAAACCAAAAGACATCGGTCATTTGACAGTTTATATTTGTGTAACAAAATGGTCTGAACCTCGAAAGAAAAACATAGCAAAGGAGGGTCTTAACATGGCAAGGGAGGGTCCTAACATGTGAAGTTGGATATTGTTAATGAAATCGGCTATGTGAACGTCTATATATCAATTCTGACCCCTTACGTGATATACTCGTAGAAAGCTCTCTCTGAGCCCAAGATGATGATGATGATAATAATAATAATAATAATAATAATAATAATAATAATAATAATAATAATAATATTACTGGCTTTACGACCCACTAAGTATTTTTACGGTTTTCGGAGACGCCGAGGTGCTGGAATTTAGTCTGCAGGAGTTCTTTGATGTGCCAGTAAATCTATCGACACGAGGCTGACGTATCTGAATACCTTCAAATACCACTGCACTAAGCCAGGATCGACCCTCCCAAGTTGGGGTGAGCAGGCCAGCGCCTCAACCGTCTGAGCCACTCAGCTCGGCAAGGATAGATTTGATCAAAACGGATATATGATGGAACTTCTTCTATTAGATTTGATCAAAAAATACGG
Organism: Anabrus simplex; assembly: GCF_040414725.1. Lineage (NCBI taxonomy): Eukaryota > Metazoa > Arthropoda > Insecta > Orthoptera > Tettigoniidae > Anabrus > Anabrus simplex. Next base: position 315,650,694 of record NC_090265.1, read on the forward strand.
GTGGGAACAAGCTTGACTTTCATGACAACCAATGTCGTCCAACAAAAATCTGATTTTGGCTGAAGTGAGAGACGCATTGGAGTCAATTCAATACAAATTCATTTACAAGCGGTCGGTGGTAAAAGCCCATCAACTGTATTTTAGTCCCGCTTCCTGATATGGGATCAGGGATGAGGTGAAATGATATTTTATGGCATCGTTGTACGGCTGGATGTCCTTCCTGACGCCAGCCTCAGTTGAGGAGCTAATGAAGATGAAATTAGTGATGATGAATGAAACAGGGTAAGTACATGGAAAGATTCGGATGTAACCAATGAACAGGAACTGTCCCAGCATTTGCTTGGAAGTGTCAGTTCGATCAACTATGCTGACTTGAGCAAAAGATACGAACACATGTAGATACCCTTGGAAAGGAAAGGTCTATTCTAGGGTTCTGCAAAATTATCTTTCCTACAACATTTTGCGCACAGATACTAATGGTGGAAGCTGTGTGACAGATGGGTCAATTCTTGACTGACAGCCGTAGGAGATATGCGTGATGTCATCAGCTGACCACGACAGCGCATCTCCGCTTCCTGCCTGCCGGCCACTGTGATATAACAGAAGCCTTCCTTTCTATCTTCGTCTGGCTCCTTTCAGCTGACCATCCCCGGCTTCCACTTTATTTATTTATTTATTTATTTATTTATTTATTTATTTATTTATTTATTTATTTATTTATTCAGCTCGTAATGGTGCAGTACATACATTCAATTACACAGCAGATGTAATCTAAATCATGTAAAACAGTGTCTGACATGAGGCAGTTAACTAGTTTAGACTTAAAAGTAAGCAATGTGCATGTCTCTCTTATGTCTTCAGAGAGTCTATTAAAAATATGTACAGAGTAATTCCATAATGAACATGTACCAAACTTATAAATATATATTTGGGTAAAATGAATTTTTCAATCTCTTCTGGAGTGGTATCTGAATTAGTTTTATAGGAAGCAGTGGAGTGTATCAACTTATGCTTTAGCTTATACATCACAATAGCTAAGGCCTTTGACGGAGACTAAGGAGTGATAGGATGTTATCATATTTATACAATAGTGCAGTTGGTAGATTGAAGAGTTTTTAAAAACTGACAATTTCGACAGATGTCTCTTTGATCATTGAAAATGACGCACAAGTTTTCTTATAAATAGGTAACTTTTTGTACATTACGCGTATTGAATGCTGAGAATCGACCGACATTGGTGTGGTACTGGAACAAACAGCGTGCATACTTTTCCTTTCAACCCAGTTTTGTTTAGAGATTATTCTAATATAGATGGTTCCAAGAAGGACTTCGAACATCGTGAACAATGACATTGTATGCCTACGTTTAATTGTTATTATTGCAGATACTATCAGGAAGAGCAGATTGACATTCTACGGCAATATTCTCAGAATGAACGATGGTAGACTGACCAAAATAATTCTCAACATTATTGCACTCTCACTGATCCGAGCGGAGTGGCGGCCGGAGTGGGAGACGAGTGGATTCGAACTTCACCGTCAGCTGTCCTGAGAATGGTTGTCTTGTGGTTTCCATTTTCACTTTCAAGCAAATGCCGGAACAATTCCTATTCTCAGGCCACAACCGATTACCTCCACATCCTTACCCAATTTCATTTGCCATCTTCATCACTAGCTTCTCCTCATCTGAGGTTGGCGTCAGGAAGGCCATCCGCCCGTAAAAAGTAGCTATATAAATTCATCTCACCCCATATTAGGAAAGCGGGACTAACATGTAGACATATATCTCACTGAAAGCCAAGAATAATTTGATAATTAAAGTTGAAAGAGACCTCAAACAAATCGGTGTAACAGTAGAATTTATGCAGGACACCTATATTCAGAACACTTGTCGACAATCACCAATTTGCGAACAAATTCAAAATTACAACCAACAAAACAAAAACAAAACAGAAAAATGCAATAATAATTTCAGCAAGAAGATTAAGAGATGTTTGGAACAGGAAACACGTCAACTAAATAAGTTCTATCTTGCTTCTAAGCTGAGCGTAACGATGCAGAAACTGCAGGACTGCCGACAGTGGGGTTCGAACCCACCATCTTCCGAAGGCAAGCTCACAGCTAGATGACTCTAACCTCAGGGCTAACTCGATAGATAATAATAATAATAATAATAATAATAATAATAATAATAATAATAATAATAATCGTATGACTTCAGCTAGGCCTCCTGCAGCAGTGCCATCTGCTAATGAAGATATGATCAAGATTTACACACTTCTACAAGTTAGATGAGTATTGTTTGAAGTCCTGCTTGTTTTGCGTGCGCTGCTCAAGTAGCCACTGCCAAGTGTTGTTCTGGACAGTTTTACGACCATCTTATCTTTCAGCGAATGTCCCATTAGTCTCACGTGCTGTCATTAACGAGATAAACCTAGGAGATAGGTGCTCTTTAAAGTCTCATAGGATTGGAAGATTTACAGACATATGTCTTCAAAATTTGTTCATTCTGAAGAACATAATGCTTAGTAGGGGATGCGGGTGGGGGTGGAAGAGGTTCACATTTCGGTAGCTTATCAATCAATCAATCAATCAATCAATCAATCAATCAATCAATCAATCAATCAATCAATCAATCAATCAATCAATCAATCAATCAATCAATCAAAAAATCAATCAATCAATCAATCAATCAATCAATCAATTCAATTCAATTCAATGATCTGCAAATAGGGCTGTCGCCCCAGTGGCAAATTCCTGATCGATTATTTACCTAGCATTTTCTTGGACATTTTCAAAGAACTTCGAAATTCGAACATTTCCCTTGATAAATTATTCCATTCCCTTAGACCTCGTCTTATGAGTGAATATTTACCTCAATTTGTCCACTTGGATTCCAACTTTATCTTCATATTATGACCTTTTCTACCTTCAAAAGCTTCGCCCAAGTTTATTCGTCTACTAATATCATTCCACGCCGTCTCTCCACTGACAGCTAGACACATACCACTTAGTCGAGCATCCCGTCTCCTTACTCCCAAGTCTTCTCAGCCCAAAGTTTACAACATTTTCGTAACACTTTCCCTTTGTCGGAAATCACCTAGAACAAATTATGCTGTTTTCCTTTGGATCTTTTCCTGTTCCCGTATCAAGTAATCCTGGAGTGGGTCCCATACACTGAAACCATACTCAGGCGCACCGATTTCGGGTAATTAGGCCTGTTGGGGGAAGCGGGGGCATGAATACCATCAACACAGGCATGTGAAATGAGGAACAAGTATTAATGCAAACGTTCCTATATAATAACAATATTCACAAGCAAAGAGAAAAACAGAACAATAATAGAGCTTGTTTCCCAAATACATTTTTGAACGAGTCTTATGTAGCCTACGGAGTTTTCAATAATATTCACAAGTAAACAGAAAAATATAACTTGATTCATAAATAAATATTTTGAAGGACTATTTTATGTACGAAGCTGTCAAACATGAGAACAAGTAAAAAAAAAATAGAATTTGCATGCGTGTACTCTGTCATTGTCATAGTTACCATAAATCACTGTTAAGTACAACTTGAAAGTGTGTAAAACAAGCATTTTTTTTTTAATTTATACTACCCGTAATCGTGGGTTGCCTATTATGACAAAGTACAGGAATTCATATTTGTGTGTCTTATACAAAAGATTACGAAAAAATTGTAAATACAAACATTAAGCTCTTTAGGCCTTTTCAATCGTGAAATTACTAGCGTTTTGCCCCAGTGCAAGGCTAAGACTTATACATTACAAGTGAAAATTGCTTCAAAACGGAATCAAAAAGTACATACATACATACATACATGTTTCGTTTATGATTCTGTGCATTTTAAGCACTATTAGCTTGCATTCGGGAGATAGTGGGTTCGAACCCCACTGTCGACAAACCTGAAGACGGCCTCCTGGGGTTTACCACTTTCACGCCAGGCAGTCCTTTTGTAGTTAAAACTAGAACTGAAAGCCCCCTAAAAAGGAAGTAAACAAAGGCGGATAGTAAAATATTATCAATACAATTTTCCATTTACATATTTGTGTCGTGTGATTCTTATAAAAAAAACTAATCTACGCGTGATGTTTTCATAAAATATGTTATTTATTTCATTTATTTATTTATTTATTTATTTATTTATTTATTTATTTATTTATTTATTTATTTATTTATTACCCCATTAATATTAATATTCTACTGTTGGTCAATATAGTATGGCTTCAGGGAAATCATCTATCGTGGCCAATGTGTTCAGGGAAGTTCTGGAAAAAAAAGAAACAAACTAACTGGATGCTAGAAGGAATACGCACAAGGATAAGAGATGGAGAAAAATTTGTATTTCTGCAATACATTTATTTATATTCAGGAGTCTCGTTGTTAAACTCAAACCTGACCTGTTTTTCCAGTAGACAATTCCAGAAGAAAATTGCATATTTGAAAATTGTTCATTCTCCCGAAATAGTATACCACAGGGGGTACGCGACTACCCCTGGCGGAAAACTATTACCCTAGTGCAGCGATTTTCAACTCCATGTTTACGTAGAATACGTTTAGAGTTTGAAAAGCGTACTTGGACCGGCGAGACTATAAAAAACATGAAAGTTTTAAAATTGAAATAATGTGTAGACAACACACGTCATGATAGTGCTCAATATCTCACTTTAAAAAGGGAGGATTTTTAGTAAGTATCTGATCTCGGTTTGACGTCCTCGGGTTATGCAACAGAGACGCCTCTTGAGGTATTAAAATCACCATGCCGCGCGGGTAACAGTAAACCGGCGTGGTGAACTGTCATTTGCCTCGTCTCAGTGAATTATACGAGTATACGACAAAACAATATCAAATAGTGAATAATTGAGAAAAAGTGTGGTGCGAAGAAGTGCGAAACACTAAACGTCTCGATGTAAGAACAATGAATGGCTGCCCAGCTCCTTGGCTGAATGATCAGCGTAGTTGCCTTTGGTTCAGAGGGCCCTGGCTTCGATTCCCGGTCTGGTCGGGGATTTTAATCGTAAATAGTTAATTCTCTTGGCTCGGGGACTGGGCGTTCGTGCTGTTCCCAATATCCTTGCAACTCATACACCATGCACAACACTATCTCCCACCACACTATCACGCAGTTTCCTATACACGGCAGATGGCGACCACCCTGCTAGCCAGGTTAGCTATAACCACATAAAATAATAATAATAATAATAATAATAATAATAATAATAATAATAATATGTTTTTGCTCGCGACACACTAACGTACGAACTGTCAACACTGCACGAGATTCGATTTCGCCTTCAGCAGTCGGATGTTTGTAGACTTCCGGAGGTGCACATGACCCTAAGGTTCACTCAGCCTACACCAGAAATGAGTACCAGGTCAATTCCTGGGAGCAAAGACGGCCGGGCGTAGACCTAACCACTCTACCCTACTAAGAGTCGAGGTTACGGATAGTGGAAGCCTTTACCTTCCACCTCCCTCCCCCTCAGGGCCTTCATGGCCTGTACGGAGGGGACTTTGCTTTGCTAATTTGACACATGTTATATGCATTATTATGTTCATGTGGTATACCTGCTAATCCCAAAAAGTGTTGGGGGAAGAATGTTATAATTTTTAGTTCAAAGTGATAAATATTAATACTGCTTTGGCAGAGAAGTGCATTGAATTTAGAATTCAGTATGGATAGGTTTCTGATTGGAAGGAGAGAAGCTGACAAAAAATCAATGATATAATCTAACAGTAACAAAAGTGAAAAGTCTAATATATTTACTTTGTAGGGGATTTATTAAATTACGCCTTAAATAAAATATTACGGTTTATAAAGAGAAACTCGAGGTTGTCGTTTCTTACATAAAAGCTCAATTCATGGTGAATTTGAAGATAAAAAAACACACACACACACATTTCCTGCTCAGCACAACACTGAACAAGCGTTTCGGTCTCGAGTCTCTACTCAGACAACCAAGTTTCTGCTAAGTTACCACGTTATTCCACCCGCTAAATGCACTGCGCTCGGCAGAAAATTTCATTCCATTAAATAACACATACGCCAGGCCAAACTACTTTTACTTCGTAAAAACGACTGCAAAAGAAACAGCTTCCCATTTGACACAAACTGCAGCGTAAAACGCCAGTCAATGGAGCGAAATAGTGCCAATTAGTTTTCCTAAGGTTACTCCGATTTCCCGTCACTGTTTTTTTCTGTGTGCTAATTGCTAATCAGTGGCACACGATACATGCCAATGAGTCTGAACGGGGCCAAGAGCAGAGAAACGTCTTGACGTCACCCCATTGTCCGCGGCTCACTGTGTGTGGCGTGACGTAACCACCGTATCACGCGTCTTTCAGTAGTAACGACGTTATTGGGAGATCGTGACGTTTAAAAATAAACTCATACTGAAGTCTGTATACAAAGATTCAAACTCTCTGTTCTCAAAGTATATCTTTGCCACTCTTCGGCGGACATTGGAGTACTACAGATTGGCGAGGAAGCAATGAGTGATATATAAGTGAAATAGAAGAAGGATCGAGTGAAGACGTAATGTTTAGTCGATTAGTGAGATGCAGTTAAGTGTTCTGGATATGAGGAGGTGGTAGTAAGTGGTAAAGTTTGGGTTAAGTGGAGTAGGAAGCGAAATTTTGGTTGCACGTGAATCTGGGCTAATAGTGAGGTTAAGTAATGTAAGTTTGCATACCGTCTAGTTGAACAAAGAGCCTGCCAAGGTCAATCATCCCACGACCGTGATACCAGTAAATATATCTTTGCCCTGGAATATTTTCCTCCATTCTTTACCATCTATCAGTCATCAATGATCTGCATTTAGGGCTGTCGCTCAGGTTGCAGATGACCTATCAGTTGTTTACTTAGCCTTTTCTGAAATATTTTTAGAGAAATTGGACATTTATCGAACATTTCCCTTCATAAATTATTCAAATCCCTTACTCCTCATCCTATTTGTCCCAATTTGTGCTTCTACTTGTAAAAGCTCCGCTACTAATGTCTACTCCACATCTCTCCGTTGACAGCTCGAAACATAGCACTTACTCGAGCATGCCATAATCTCGAAGTGTCAAACTGTAGCATATTTAACACTGGATGATGATGATGTAGACAATAATAATAATAATAATAATAATAATAATAATAATAATAATAATAATAATAATAATAATAATAATAATAATAATAATAATAATAATAATAATAATAATAGCAGCATCAGGTTGCCCACATCTAGCGAATTCATACTTTTTTTGCTTTTTTTTGCTATTTGTTTTACGTCGCACCGACACAGATAGGTCTTATGGCGACGATGGGACAGGAAAGGCCTAGGAGTTTGAAGGAAGCGGCCATGCTCTTAATTAAGGTACAGCCCCAGCATTTTCCTGGTGTGAAAATGGGAAACCACGGAAAACCATCTTCAGGACTGCCGACAGTGAGGTTCGAACGCACTATCTCCCGGATGCGAGCTCACAGTTAACCGCACGGCCAATTCGCCCGGTAAGTCATACTTTAAACACCGACACTATCAAATAGCAAAAATGATCCATCAGGAACTTGCCCTCCAGTGTAAATTTCTTCCAACATCCTTTAGGTTCTAGCTACTCGCAATACGCACGAGAAGCAGTGTTCGAAAACTCAAGAGATGAGCTCCTTTGGGACAAGGGAATTATAATGGATGTGACCGTCAGTAATAAGAGACCAGGTTCTTGTTAATAAGGCTAGAAAGACTCATAGATATTGCATGCCCTAACACTTAGAACCTGCAGATAACAATATCAACTGGCAAATGGAATTGCAGCGCATGTGGAAACTTCACCCCCTTCCAATAGTTTTATCATTAATTATAATTGTGTCATCCGCATAATAATAGAGGCGTGTGGCCTCCGAAGAGGTCTGGTACAGGTCTTTCGTATAGGCGACCTCCGCTTCTGAGAGGATGGGGCTCTACCTATGATGAAGACGACACACACACACATACACACACACACAGAGAGAGAGAGAGAGAGACCCCGGAATTAATCGTCATCTCCATGATTCTTCCCTCTGTGGGTTAGAGCGGTACAATGCATCCATGGTCTCCCCTGCCCATCGTAAAAGGCGACTAAAAGAGGACTCAGGAGCTCTTAACTTCGGAGCGTAGGTTTGCGAATCCTGGCATTGCTTCCACTTACTTGTGCCAAGCTCCTCACTTTCATTTACGCTATCCGACTTTTCTTGGTCAACTTTTGTTCTTTTACGACCCCGACACTATTAGGTTCTGAGGGCCAAGGAGTCTTTCATTTACCGAGCGAGTTGGCTGTGCGGTTAGGGACGTGCAGCTGTGATCTTGCATTCGGGAGATAGTAGGTCGAACCCTACTGTCGGCAGCCCTGAAAATGGTTTCCTATGTTCACACCAGGCAAATGCTGGGGATGTACCTTACTTAAGGCCACGGCCGATTTTTTCCCACTCCATCGTCTTCATAAGACCTATCTGTGTTGGTGCGACGTAAAGCCAATTGTAAAAATAAAGTCTCTCATTTTCACGCCTTTCGTGGCCCTTGTCTTTCTCTGGTCGATACCTTCATTTTTGAAATGTCGGTCCCATTTCTTTTCTATCTCTCTTTGATAAGTGTTATATAGAGTATGGTTGTCCAATTGTACTTCCTCTCAAAACAATGATCACCACCACCATCCTGTGATTCTCCACAATTCTTTAGCCAAACTCAATCCGTCGATCTACTGTGGAGCTACAAAAGGTACCCCCCCGAGTACCCGTCATATTTTTAGGAAGTTCCCAGGAATGAGTTCTCTTCTTCACCAGACGTCTTCTCAGTATCAGGATCTGGTGATTAGTGATAGACAATAGAGTAGATAGAAGTGACTCAAATGTATGTATAAATATACTGTACACGAATAGATAGAGATGGTGTTCCAACATGAACAATTAACACTACCCCACTCCAGTACTGAAGAGGAGGGATAGAGATGGTGTTCCAACATGAACAATTAACACTACCCCACTCCAGTACTGAAGAGGAGGGATAGAGATGGTGTTCCAACATGAACAATTAACACTACCCCACTCCAGTACAGAAGAGGAGGGATAGAGATGGTGTTCCAACATGAACAATTAACACTACCCCACGCCAGTACTGAAAAGGAGGGATAGGGAGTGTTCAAGGACACTCTAGTGCCGAGAAGACGGGAAATGGAGAGTAGGTAGTGTTGAAAGCACAGAGTCTGTATTGCTATATAGATTCCGTGGCGGCCTAGATTTCATTATACTATAACACTGTATGATGGCTCTTTTGTTATCACAAGTGAATCGAGGACTTATTGTTGACAGGTGGGAGGCTCACATGACCCCTCCCCCACGCACGCACCCTCCAAGCAATAGCTCAAGCAATACCATGCAGTCCTAAGACTGTTTGGAGATGGATAGGAATATGGCAAAGAACGATGTGAAGAAGGAATATTAGCTCATAGGAAACATAAAAATGCTCCTAAAATAAGTACTCCGGAACAAGATGCTGGAATAGTTCAACTATGAACAATTCTCTGTTTGCGACTATAGGTAATGCGATTGCCGCTTTGGAACTGGCAGGAAGTCGGACTACCGTGAGACCCCAAACTCCATGCTGGAGGTATTCATAACCACCGAGCTGCGAACAAGGGGAGTAGGCTTTGCACTACAAGACCGTGTTTCTCCACTCAGGGATAGGAACTTACAATCTGGTTGGATGAAAAGGTACTTTTTCTCCTATCCAGGTAAACAGCTGAAGTGCTGGTGTTCAGTTGGCAAGCGTTATGAACTAATCAGTCGTTAGTCTTCTGTTCCCAAGATAGTGGGTTCGATTCTGATTGAGTCTGTATAATTTTAGGGTATTTAAATGTGGCAAGTCCGTGTCGGAAATTTCCGGTAGGCCTACACGAAAGACTAATGCAGAATAAAATTCTCACACCCTAATGTCTAATAAGACCGTTATAATTATAATTGTGTCTGGCTATTTCTAGACGGGTGCAGCCCTTGCAAGGAAGACCCTCCGATGAGGGTGGGCGGCATCTGCCATGTGTAGGTAACTGCGTGTTAATGTGGTGGAGGACAGTGTTATGTGTGGAGTGTGAGTTGCAGAGATGTTGGGGACAGCACAAACACCCAGCCCCCGAGCCACAGCAATTAACCAATGAAGGTTAAAATCCACGACCCGGCCAGGAATCGAACCCGGGACCCTCTGAAACGAAGGCCAGTACGCTGACCATTCAGCCAACGAGTCGGACATAAGACCGTTAACGGTTATAGACCAACGATATTCAGCTATTATTCAGCAGATATTGCCCCCGATGAGTACGACAGGCTTCGGCAGCCGGCACAATTTATGTCCTCGCCGCTAATTGGGGCTTCATTCATTGCATTCTTGACCCGGTCGAATGACTGGAAACAGGCTGTGTATCTTCATTCAGTATCATCTAGTTCCTTAGCTGAATGGTTAGCGTAGCGGCCTTTGGCTCAGGAGGTCCTACGCTTGATCCCCGACTGAGTTTTTGTGTTTGTTTGAACACACGCCTCTTCATATAGACAACACAGCACACTGTCAACCACCACAGAAACACGCAATAGTAATTATGTCCCTCCTCGTAGGTTTGCCGTCAAAACGGGCATCTGGCCGTAAAACAAGGCCAAGTCCACCTGCATGACATGGTTCACACTCATCACGCCACCAGGGTATGAGGAAAAATGCTAGAAAATAATAATAATAATAATAATAATAATAATAATAATAATAATAATGTAATTGGTTTAACGTCTTATTAACTACTTTTACGATTTTCGGGCAGGGTTACCAGACGTCCGTATTTACCAGAACATGCCCTTATTTTTAGCGTCTGTCCTGGCGTCCTTATTTATTTATTAATCACTAGCTGATGTACCCGTGCTTCGCTACGGAATTCTACATTGTATAGACTACAGAATTCTCGGTTAGGTAGTGTACACGTTGTGAGCAAGATTGTATGAAATTTCATAGCTCTAAACTTTACCCTAGAAACGCGATGGGGAGGTCAGCAAACATATTTTCTCATATGAAGACTGAATTAGGGAATTTTCACTGTGATGGTAGCCCCGTTTTCATACCATCTGTCACAATCAGGTTGGGGAGCTTTCATCATAATGGTAGACACTCACTCTCCACCTGCCTTTTTACATCCTCAGAAAGCCTTTCTTAGTGGTTTTCCCAACTGAAATGAACATATATTACAATGACGTCAGTAGGAGTGGCGCGATTAAACGCAATGCTTTCATACGAAATACTCCATCAAATGTAAAACAACACATTTTCTCACTTTTAACGAACAGGACTAAGCTACCGATCTAACAGTCCAAAGTTCCAGAGCTGGAATGACTAAGCCGCAGACTGCCGTGAGCCGTGAACACTCTTCGTCACTTTCCGGTGGGGAGGGGTTCGAATAGTGGCGACTCCCAGGGCAAAAACTACGCCCTTTTACTAATCTGTTTCCTAGGAGTACCCGATGAGTCGGAAAGTATCAATGCACTACACTGGCGGCGGAAAAATCTATCTGACTTTGAGGCAAATTTTTCCTCCAAGCCAGAGGACAAACCCCCTCTTCACTGCTAATTTGGAATAAAATGAATGTAGAATTTTAAAAAAATGAAGAGAAAGAAGCTTTTCTTAAGAAACGGCTCTTTTCAGGGTTTAATGTTGAGTTAATTAGTGAAATGTGGTGCTATAATTTGGAATAACCCTAATTGTTATTCCAGACCGGGCCACAAACCTTAAGTATGCCCACTGCACATTAAAAACAGCGCGTCAGAGTGGGGATCGAATAGCTGGAATACTATGATGAACCAGTATGTTACGTACCAGCTGTATCAGAAAATGTATGAACCAGACGAATGGCATGCTAAAGAAGAAAGTTTTCTAACTCCCCGGCCATTTCCCGCCAATATTCAGTCACGCTATTATACTCCGTACGCAGCAGTAATCCCATCTATCGGAGTTGAGAGGCTGCATAAGAGACAAAGAACATCCCAACAAACAATAGTCAATGTAATGTTATTGTTGATCAATGTTATGCGCTTTCGATATAGTAGCCCTTCACATTTAGTTTTCTTCCGACTCTGAAATACCACTCTTATCATAGTCGATACCTTTAAACTGAATAAAACATAAGTGACCGGAAATTGTATTCTCTATAACTTTTGTTATGTAGTACTTTTCGAAAGGACCAATAACATAGGTATTAAAAAAAAACATTTCAGGTGTCTTACCCTAAACTACAACTTCATCCAGGGTGAATAAAATTGTTTATAGCTTAGACTGTAGTTTATTATTCCCCGACTCCATATACCGATTTTCATTGAATTCTGTGAACCCATTTTCTCGTGGTTCGCCGTTAATATGGACTTAGAAACAAAAATACAAATTCGTGAATATCTGTGTTATCATAGCTGCTACGGTAAAAATGTATGACATAAATGGTCGGAAATTTAATTCTATATAACTTTGGTTATGTAGTACTTATCGATACGACCACTAATAATATAAATATCTGAGAATTACATTTTAGGCCTTCCACTAAATTACCATTTTACTTAGCGTGAATTAAATTGTTTATAGCCTAGATTTTAGTGGTTCATTCTGCGACTTCGCATACCAATTTTCAATGAGATAGGACCACTAATAATGTAAATATTTAAGAATTAAGTTTTAGGCCTTCCCCTAAACTACCATTTCACTCAGCGTGAATAACATTATTTATTGCCTAGACTATAGCGACTTATTCGCCGTCTTTGTATACCAATTTTTATTAAGATAGGACCACTAATGCCATAAATATTTGAAAATTAAGTTTTAGGCTTTCCCCTAAACTACCATTTCATTCAGCGTGAATAAAATTATTTGTAGCCTGGATTGTAGCGACTTATTCCCCGACTTTGCATACCGATTTTCATTAAGTTCTCTTTAGCCGGTTTCTAGTGATGCGTGTACAGACAGACAGACAGACAGACAGACAGACAGACAGAGAGAAATTACGGAAAAGAAAAAAATGCATTTCCTTGTTACTGTGGACACGACCGATACAGAAATACAATTATTTTCAAATTCTGAGCAATGTACAGACAAAACTCTTATTTTATATATATATAGATTTGCTGATTGTCCGTATTTTCGTCTAATAATGTTAAAATGAACTTTTTCCAACTGGAAACCCATTTTCGTAAACTTAGACTCGCTTATTCAATAACCTTTGACTTCAGTTGCAGCTTGAACTTTTAAAATTCCTGTAGACTTTGACGAGTATATTATCGCTGGTCGAAGTCGATAGTCGAAGTTGGTGATAGCATACGGAAACGGAAGCTAAAGACAAATCATTTTCGTCCATATTGCTGCTTAGTTGTGCCACAATACTCTACAATGTCTGTTGTGATCTGTTGGTACGTTAAATGTATTATGGGGAAAAGAAAGTGTAAGCTCACTGCTGAATTGGAGAAAAGATATAAATGCTTCAAAAAGGGCCGCAGCGACGAAGAAGCCATGTGTCTAGTAGGCCTATGTAAACCAGAAACATACGTTTCTCTGGCTAATCGTGGAGCTATGGATTTAGAAAGTCACATTACAACAGGCAAACATAAAGCTGATGTTCAAAGTGCATCAACTGCAAATAATGTGTTGACATTTTTCAAAAAGAACACATCACTAAACGGAAATGCGATTGCTGCAGAGGGAGTTCTTGTTTATCACAATGTTGTTCATCATGGGAGCTACAAAACTATGGATTGTATGTCTAAGCTTCCATCTAAATTATTTCCTGATTCTGAAATAGGGAAAAATATTCACTGTGCCCGTACAAAGTCTGAGGCCATTGTCAATAATGTACTTGAACCTCACTGTGTAGAAAGTGTCATTAAACAAGTCAAAGACGTATCATACATTGGTGTTTGTATGGATGGCAGCAATCATGGGAATATAAAACTGTTTCCTGTGCTGCAAGTGTTAGTAATGAAAAAGCTGCAACAATCTCTTCAGTGGTGTTGGATGTCCTGCAACAAAATGGAATTTCGGAGAAGTGCATTGCTTTTGGAGGAGATAACTGCAATACGAATTTTGGTGGCCTGAAAAGAAGAGGAGATAATAATGTATTTTCTAACCTCAAGTCTCAGCTTAATGAAACCTTGATTGGAGTAGGCTGCCCAGCACACGTGTTGCATAATTGTATTCAACATGGAGTTGATTTATTGTCGATTGACGTTGAAAGCATTGTGTTAAAAGTGTTCAACTGCTTTTCTACATTCACCATAAGGAATGAAGGGCTAAAAACTGTTTGTGAATTTGGTGATGTGAATTACAAATCCCTATTGAAGCATACAAAGACTCGTTGGTTGTCACTTTTTCCAGCTGTTGAAAGGATGCTTGAACTGTATCCAGCACTTCGGTCTTACTTTCTATCTGTGGATAACCCGCCAACAATTTTGAACAAGTTTTTCACCAATAAGTTCAGTGAAATGTATTTAATATTTTGCCAGTCTTTAATGCCAGTCTTTCAAGAGAACATTCTTCATGTTGAAAAGGAGAATAATTCCATTATTAAAGTGAAACATGCACTTGAAGAAACTGTTGGTATTTTACAAGCTCGTTTTTCAAATAATTTTGTTCCTACGAAAGTGAAAGAAATGATGAAAACTTTGAAGGAGGAAGGGTTGCAGGAAGATAGTGATTCCTTCATGAAATAAGTCCATGATGTATAAAATCCAAGCCTGGAGTACCTTGGAAAATGGTTACTACCACTTGAAGAATTCAGTACTTTTAAATGGATGATCTTAACTTCAGACTTCAACTGGACTGACCTTGAAGATACGGTTAAATATCTTAGTGCTAAAGGTGTACACATTGATGATGTTACATTATTTGACCAATTTGTAAATCTTCAAAAGTATGTTGAAGTGCAAAAGCAGAATGGAAATTTCTTGAAAGAACCAGTCCATACAAAATGGGCTGGTTTTCTAAATAGTGTCAATATTACATGTTCTTCCGGGCTACTGACATTGGCAGAAGTGTATTTTGCAATTCCTGCACATAATGCTAATGTAGAAAGAATTTTTCCTTTAATAAATGCACAGTGGACCAAAGAAAGAAATAGGTTAAGTGTTGACTCTGTGAAATGGTTGGTGTCAGTGAAATTTAACATGAAAGACTTCACTTGTAACCAGTTTTATGACTATTTAAAAGACAATAAGGAGTTGCTCAATAAAATAAGTAGCTCTGATAAGTACAATCAACATGAATAAGGTGTCAGTGACATTCCTGCTTTCGAGACTTCACTTGTGGCCAAGCAATATGAATAAGGTACGCTAAATGAATGGTTTTAACAAAAAATTTAAGCAATTTTAATGCTCTCCTAGTTTTGTCCTGCTTTTTGAACTCAAAAGTCCTGATTTCGAGCCGTTGTCATCTGGTAACCCTACTTTCGGGGACTCGAGGTGTCGGAATTTTGTCCCGCAGGCGTTCTTTTACGTGCCGGTAAATAAATCGACACTAGGCCGGCGTATTTGATCACCTTGAAATACCATCGGGCTGAGCCGGGATCGAAACCACCAACTTGAGTTTTTTTTTTTTTTTTGCTAGTTGCTTTACGTCGCACCGACACAGATAGGTCTTATGGCGACGATGGACACGGAAGGGCTAGGAGTGGGAAGGAAGCGGCCGTGGCCTTAATTAAGGTACAGCCCCAGCATTTGCTTGGTGTGAAAATGGGAAACCACTGAAAACCATTTTCAGGGCTGCCGATAGTGGAGTTCGAACCTACTATCTCCCGAATACTGGATACTGGCCGCACTTAAGCGACTGCAGCACTCGAGCTCGGTAACTTGAGTCCTATCGCCTGAGCTACTCAGGCTGGCATTATTATCATTATCATTATTATTATTATTATTATTATTATTATTATTATTATTATTATTATTATTATTATTATTATTATTATTATTATTATTGTCCGCCTCTGTGGTATAGTGGTTAGTGTGATTAGCTACAATCTCCGGAAGTCCGGGTTCGATTTCAGGCTGTGTCACGAAATTTGAAATGTGGTGCGAGGACTCAACCTCGGTAGGTCAACTGAGTTAGACGGGGTTCGATTTTCGCCTCAGCCATCCTCGAAGTGGTTTTCAATGGTTTTCATTTATTATACGTTTCTTGCGTTTTCTCACAACTTTCTTCCGGTGGAAATAGCACCTCCTCATATATTGTAACCGATCTTATAATTTCGAATCTAGCAAGTCAGGAACATATTATAGTGCAGCTCTGAAGGTTGTAAAATGGGATGATGAGCGGTATATCCAGTACTTATTGAGAGTGAATCAACACTTATGATAATTCGCTAGTGACGGTCACAATCTGCTAGTGAACTGTGTATCTCTTGATGTTTACGATCTGTAACGGTAGCGACATACAGTCGCTCTACGACAGCTAACGAGAACTCGGGTCCGTTACATAACCGTTCAGTTTACTTCAGTTCATATTCGTATGACGCATACGCGAAGATCACACCGGAAGAAAATTATGATATACCTCACTGCTTTCTATCCGCGTGCCCCGAATTCTAATCCAGGTTGCCACATATGAAACCTGTGGTGGGTGTATTTTCGTCATAGCCTTCTCGATCAGTTAGCTCCAGGAAGGGAACAGGAAACACGCACTGTGGAATAGGCAACACTCCTTACTTTCTGAAAGCTACGGCAGTCAATATCATTACTGATATAACATTATGAGATGAAGCATTCGTAAATAGATCAAACTATCAAAAAGGCAGAGGGAATCTCTAGAAAAGGGGAGAGATGGTAGACCTCCTAGCTCCCTCTGAATATTGCCAGAAAAATGTCTCAAAAATCATGTTATCAGCTTACGTAAGGTTGTAATACTTTCGAAAGTTATTTCAATAATTCTCGTAACTTTTCACTTTGTTTTACGTCGCACCGACGCAGGTATGACTTACGGCGACGATGGTGTAGAAAAGGGTTTAGGAGTGGGAAGGAAGCGACCGTGGCCGTAATTACGGTACAGTTTCAACCAACCAGTATTTATCTTGGTGTGAATATGGGAAACCACGAGAAAACTTCCTCAGAACTGCCGACAGTGGGGTTCGAGCCCAGAATTCCGTAAATGCAAACTGACAGCTACGTGACACAAACCGCATAGCTACTCGCCCGGTCTTTGTTAAAGGGGAAGCTCGGCTATATCTGCAGTGCAGCTAATTCAGCAGTAATGAAGTATAACTTTACTGCGGCTTTACCCCAGCGTGAGAAGATCTGGTCGGCATATTACGTCCTCTAAACATCTTGAGCCGGGCTGAGTGGCTCAGACGGTTGAGGCGCTGGCCTTCTGACCCCAACTTGGCAGGTTCGATCCTGGCTCAGTCCGGTGGTATTTGAAGGTGCTCAAATACGTCAGCCTCGTGTCGGTAGATTTACTGGCACGTAAAAGAACTCCTGCGGGACAAAATCCCGGCACCTCGGCGTCTCCGAAAACCGGAAACGTATTTAGTGGGACGTAAAGCCAATATTATTATTATTATTATTATTATTATTATTATTATTATTATTATTATTATTATTATTTATTATTATTATTTATGCCTTTGCTGGCGGGACCTAGTGTTTACAGTGCACTAAGTCTTCTGGTATGGGCTAGAGCAATTTTGTTACTTTCATTGATCTGTCTCTGTCTTATCCTTGACTTTGACAAAATGAAAGTGACTGAGGTATGAGTGATGCTAGTAAAGCCATTCTTTACGCAGCCAGTCCCTGCTATGAATGGTGTGAAAATATTGCTCATAGGGTCGGTTGGTGCATGCATTTCAGTGGACTTGGCAGACTGATATGTAATAGCAACTTCTGGCTCAGCGAGGAAAGCAACGGGAAACTACCTCACTCCTCATTTCCCTAGTACGCCTCTTCAGTGATGCCTAGGCCATCTATGACAGCTCATGGCGGAACTGTTGAGGATCCAACCAGCCTTCGGGCTGATGACTAAACATACACATTATTATTATTATTATTATTATTATTATTATTATTATTATTATTATTATTATTATTATTATTATTATTATTATTATACATCTTGTACCCTGATGTTGTGAATTGTGCAGTGAATGCCTTTGTGGTAGCATCAGGAAACTTTGGTACCGGTACGTAACCTGTTTACTGCGCTTGAAAGACAGGCTTCTTTAACGTGAGTACTTCTAAAATATTTATCACTAGTTTCAAAAAGTATTATTTGTTGCGTTATTCGCAACGATTTCATGGACTACTGCTGAATTAGCCATACCACACTGTAGAATAAACCAGACTATGCTGATTTAGCCATACGAGGACCACACTGTAGAATAAACCAGACTATGCTGATTTAGCCATACCACACTGTAGAATAAACCAGACTATGCTGATTTAGCCATACCACACTGTAGAATAAACCAGACTATGCAAATTTAGACATACCACACTGTAGAATGACCCAGCGGTGCAGATTTAGCCTACCACAGGACTGTGCGGATTTAGTCATACCACAGTGTAGAATAAACCGGACTATTCGGATTAGTCATACCGGGCGAGTCGGCCGTGCGGTTAGGGGCTCGCAACTGTGAGCTTGCATTCGGGAGATAGTGGGTTCGAACCCCACAGTCGGCAGCCCTGAAGATGAGGGTGGTCAGATAATTTACAATCAATCTGTTTCCGTGGTTTCCCATTTTCACATCAGGCAAATGCTGTACTTTAATTAAGACCACGACCGCTTCCTTCCAACTCCTAGGCCTTCCCTATGCCATCGTCGCCATAAGACCTACCTGTGTCGGTGCGATAAAGCCACTAGCAAAAAGATCGTATATGAACCTACGCTTAAAGCAGGGTTGATAAAGTAACAATGGCGGGTGATATCGACTTTTTCATATTTTTCATATTTTTCAGGATGTCCAACCCGGTTTACATTGTTTCCGACCACCCTATACATGACTTGGTTTGTCTTTTCTTTTACTAAAACTAGGCCTTTCTACAACGTGTAAGGTACAGTTGAGCATACCATGACAGTTGAGGAGTACTTAAACAGGATTTCAAAAATCAATAAATACAACTTTACTCATATCTTAAATAAGTCTGTTATTCTGGAAATGCACATGCATGTGACTGCCCAATTCGCAAATGGTTTGCCGAACTTTCATGAACAAGTTTAGTGAACTTTGTGTACCAAGTTTGGAGAGTGAGCAGAGTGCTGAGGAAAGCGTGGAGACCTGTCTCTGGAAGCCGGAACCAACACAACAGATCGCATTACATCGCCTTTCTCTCCGCGTGCCTGACGGGAGTACAGCTCTTAACTCTGCGATTAGCTGATACGTCAAGAGAATGGAGACGTGTTTCTACAAGAACCTCCCCCTCGATTCAAGAATGCCATAACGAGTGGCTCACACGGTAGAGCAATAGCTTTCTGAACACAAATAGGTGGGTTCGATCGCGGATCATTTCGCTGGTATTTGAAGATGCTTGTGTTAGTAGGCTACATTTACCGGCCCGTAAAATAACTCCTTTAGGATGAAATTTCCAACTTCTCAGGGTCTCTGTGAACATTTAAGTGTTTGAATGGACACTAATGATTTTATGTCCCACTAATGATGTTTACGGTTTTCTGAGACTTCGAGATGGCGTGCATTTGGTCCCGCGGGTGTTGCCCTACGTGCCGTTAAATCCACCGACATAGGCTGGCGTGTTTGAATACTTTCAGCACTGTACTGTCTGAGCCACACAGCTCCGCCGTTAAAGTGGTTAGTGGTACGTAAAGCTCATAGAAGGAAAACGCTTTAAAAATATTTGTTCGGATCCCACAGATCGGAACTGTCTTTCTTTCTTTCTTAATCTGTTTACCCTCCAGGGTTGGTTTTTCACTCAGATTCAGCGAGGGGTCCCACCTCTACCGCCTCAAGTGCAGTGTCCTGGATCGTGATACTTTGCGTCGGGGGATACAACTGGTAAGGTGGACAAGTACCTCGCCCAGGCGGCCTCACCTGCTAAGCTGAACAGCGGCCTTGGCTTTGGGGGAGGAGATCGGAAGGGATAGACAAGGAAGACGGAAGGAAGCGGCCGTGGCCTTAAGTTGGGTACCATCCCAGCATTTGCCTGGAGGAGAAATGGGGAAACTACGGGAAACCACTTCGAGAATGGCTGAGGTGGGAATCGAACCCCCTCTACCCAGTTGACCTCCCGAGGCTGAGGGGACCCTGTTCCAGCCCTCGAACCATTTTTCAAATTTCGTGGCAGAGCCAGGAATCGAACCCGAGCCTCTGGGTGTAGCAGCTAATCACACTAACCATTATACCACAGAGGCGGACTAGATCGGAATTGTACTTGCCAATTTCTTCCTGCCACAACTTTCTTCTTGACGTCAACATTTCTGAATCGTGAACTGTAAATGATAGCGAGAGTAAGTTTTTTAAAAATTATTTTTTGCAAGTTTCTTTACGTCGCACTGACACAAATAGGTCTTATGGCGACGATGGGACATGAAGGGCCTAGGAGTGGGAAGGAAGCGTCCGTGGCCTTAATTAAGGTACAGCCCCAGCATTTGCCTGGTGTGAAAATGGGAAACCACGGAAAACCATCTTCAGGTCTGCCGACAGTGGGATTCGAACCCACTATCTCCCGATTACTGGATACTGGCCGCACTTAAGCGACTGCAGCAATCGAGCTCGGTAAGTCTATTTCAA
The DNA here is from genome assembly GCF_040414725.1 of Anabrus simplex. NCBI lineage: Eukaryota > Metazoa > Arthropoda > Insecta > Orthoptera > Tettigoniidae > Anabrus > Anabrus simplex. The sequence goes on from NC_090265.1 coordinate 315,671,455, forward strand.
TATCGTTATAAACTTAAATGAGACGCCGCCGATTGAAGTTAAAGCAGTAGCCTCATAATTGGAAAGACTAAGGTTCACACGGTAGTGACACTTTTATGTTGTGCTCTAGCTTGAAGGTGACTTTAGTCTACAAAATGAGCATTACAGCTATTTCTCCTCTAGAGATGAAGCATAATGCAGACCATATCACCCTCATATCCATCACTGAGGCACGAAAACACAAATCTTAATCTTCATGTCAGCGCCATGGTGAAGAGGTAGCGTGCCTGTCTCTTACCATATTCAGTTCCCGGCCAGTTCGCAATTTTAATTTCAGACTGAGGGCTTGGAAGGGGTTCATTCAGCATTATATAACTAACTGAGTAGCTCTATGATACGAGAGGCAGCAGACTCGGTCAATGCAGCTGAAGATGCCCTTACACTGACCACGTGACACTCCAGTACTTGCAGGCCACCTGGCTGGGTATCAGTTATCTTGGCAGGCTGCTGAGACCTCCATGACTTCACTGGACCAGTAATGGCACTTTACTTTTCCTTACCTTACAGATAAAAGTCTTCAATTATATTACGGACATTTATTCAACTACCGTTGCAATGTTTCAAACTTATCTTTCTGTGTTTTTGTACTTCACCTTTCCATTGCTGTGTGAGTCGGTGGTGCACCCAGCTTAAATGTGGGTCTTTACTGCCACCACACACTGATCCTAGTAAACATCCCACCCAAAGTCACCGGAGTTCGAGCCTAGGATACTCGAATTGGGAACTGAGTGGCTAGTCCACTGCACCATTTTACCTGCCTCCATCCCTTTCAGCCCAATCGATAATAGATAAAATTAAACTCAATTTACATTTCATAATAACTGACTTATCGTACATATTTATTTCGTCGTTATTAAGAAAATAAATGAAATAAACGTAGTAATTAATTAAACAAATGAAGTTAATTGCGATTAATCAATTAAAGAAATAAATGAAACAGATTTTTCTTTTGAAGGAAATCATTCTATTCTACCAAAATATACAACTATAAGGTATTATCTGGCTCCGTAAACTGGATTACTGGGCCGATGATCTTAGATATTAGGTCCCTTGAAACAACAAGCATCAACAAACTGGATTACTGACGATACAATCACTGCAGTAAGCTGGTATCAAATCTGGTAGCTGGAGCACAGACGTCTTACTTTGACTATTACTACGATACCGCTTTTTTTTAATACCGAGCGAGTTATCCGTGCGGTTAGGGGCGTGCAGATGTGAGCTTGCATTGGGAGATAGTGGGTTCGACCCCCACTGTCGGTAGCACTGAAGATAGTTTTCCGTGGTTTCCCATTTTCGCACCAGGCAAATGCTGGTACCTTTATTAAGGCCACGGCCGCTTCTTTTCCACTCCTAGCCGTTTCCTATCCCATCGTCGCTATAAGAGCTAACTGTGTCGGTGCGACGTAAAGCCAATTGTAAAAAAAATATATATTCATCACGTATAATTTTATTTATTCTCCCTTCTAAGTTCAGTGGCTCGTTCATGGTGATTGTCTCTGTGCGTTTGCTCAGGAAACTCCTGGCGTGATGTATTCCAAGACCAGGAGGTTATAGGTCTGTGCATAATTCCAGATAAAAATCTTATCACAGATATCACTACAAACAATGCACAAACTCCGATACTCATGCGACCATCAAATTCACAAGAGTAATGAAAATTTTATTCAGTAACAATAAGAATGGTGGAATGCATGAGGCAGTAGTAATACCCTCGCCTCTTGTGGTCGTAATTACGGGATGGAATTCGGCGGCAGTAGTTCAGCATGTATAAAGGCAAGTACACACCTAGCGACCAAGTCGCGGGACATTGTATGAGAACAGTTGCGAGACACTGTCCCTAGACTGTTGCGATATTATGTCCCGCGTCCACACCTATAGAGCCAGTTGCACCAGAGGAACCGGCGCGAAATGCTGTTTTTAAAAACTACATCTCTTATAAGAAAATGGTGAAAAATAAATTAAATATCCCCCAGAAAAAGCTCTGCCCCGTATGTATTTGTCGCTGATGATGCTTTTGCATTAACAACCCATGTAATGAAATCTTAACCAGGTCGATTGTGTGTGTCACCAGCAGAAATGATTTTTAATTAAAGGTTATCTAGAGCGCAACGAATTATTGAAAATATATTTGGTATTATGAGTTGCAAATTTAGTGTAATCTTGAAACCTATTACTCTTCACCTTGATAAAACGGAAGCAATGGTTCTAACTATCATTTGCATACACAAAATTTTGGGAAGATCTTCTCAATCAAGAAGTTTTTAAATTCCTCCAGGATCATTTGCTCTGGAAGATGCGGATGGTAATTTGGTACAGGGACAATGGAGATCTGAATTTAGAAAGTGGTTTAATAACTTTACAAACCATGCCTCTATGTGCACTCACCCAAGTGCATAACATTAGAGATGAATTTAGAGTTTATTTTATGTCTCCAGAAGGAGCGTTGTTTTAGCAAAACAATCTGTGAAAGCGCCGTTATGATATTTAAATTTCATTTGTATAGGAATACAAAATAATGTTTATTCTTATTAAATTTGTATGTCAATTTTTCGAACATCACCTATTTTTTTAAGTGTTAATAAATGTGAACGTGTAGTAAGTAATAATATGTAATTGTTTAAGAAAATAAAATGTACTTAATTCATTACTTGTCTGCCTTTTCCCGCCTTCATCGCCGTCAATGCTTCTGCTTCGTCTCGATTCCAGCCCTTGCAGTAAAAACATTATAGGCTGGTAACCAAACCAGTTTGACCTCTTGGGGGAAGTGCCAAGTTTTCTTTGGATTTCGTAAGTTTTTGTGCTCTCGCTTAAATTGTGATTTAATGTTGTGAATCTTTTCCTCCATCTCGTGAATGGACATAGTGAACTTTTTAGCCAGAGACTCCATTGCTTCCCTCCTTTTGTCTCTGTTTTAATACTCGGTAGACATAACATCCCAAAGGCGAGGGAGGGTGTGTAAATCCTCAATAATTTTTAGAGTAGTTTCCATCGCAAAACAACAGAACACGAAACACAACAAAACACCAACACGAGGGGGCTATCTGCACACTGGCATCGGCGTGTCCCGGTGTCTCGCGACGCGTCCAGACTACATCATGTTGCGCAGCATTTGTATCATGTATCCCATTTCGAATGGGAGACTTGTGACATGCAACTTTTGTATCGCGACAGTCCCAAACACGGAAAAAATGTCGCAAGACATCCCTGGGACTTGTTGCGATACACGTGTTTCGCGACTTTGTCGCTTGGTGTGTACTAGCCTTAAGAGTTATAAATTCTTGTCAGCAGATTAAACTACACGATAAAGTAAACAGAATCCAAGATCTTCAGCGTGTCGCTAGACTTCACTAGTTGAAGGAACATTGAACACATATAAAAAGCAGCAAGCTACCTTTCCTTTAAAAGACAGGAAATACTTGTTATTTCCTCGATAAACCATGAATATAGCCAGCAGCTGTTGTCCAGGAAAGTGACAAATTTTGTGCTTAGTAATCTGGTCTTGCTCATTTGATTCTCTTCCATGAATAGACATTTAATGGTTCGAAATAAGCAATCTTTCCTTTAGCTGTATAACTTTGTATTCCAGAGGCTCGAGTCTTGAGGAAGCGCGCGCGTGATTGCAAGGGGCTGGTCGCCAGGCACGCTCCGTACCGGATATCGCCGTCCCGCTATGGGACAATGGGAGGGACCACACGGCCTCGTTCGACGTCGCAATACTATTATAAAATAATTATCGTATTCATCCTTTCTCCTTGTTCCATTTATGTCCTCAATAACATAGTGATGAACAGAAAAATAGCAAGCAGATATCTGACTGAGAGTTTGGCAAATGCTGTACGTACGATTTCAGAGATAGAAGTCTCGTACCCAACGGCGGTCAACAACAACAACAACACTTCCTTCAAGAAGTTGAGAGACTAAGGACCAATCTCTATTTTTGCGAGAAATGATATCTTCCTAGTACTGATGATGATTGGTTTTGATAAGAAAATGAAGATATTATGATTTTCTTGCAGCATTCATATAAAAAAAGAAGCAATATATCAGAGCCCTTAAATGATAAGGAAAGTGGATGAAGAGAGATATCCTAAACCCTTTGAGGATAACAAGAGTTTATGGATGAAACTTTGGCAGGAAAGATAAAAGAAACGAGTGAAAGCAGTGCCAGACTCAGTTTGGGACCCATCTGTCCTTAAGTCTCACAGGAATGGGTCCACGGGGGGTAAAATTATGGCAAGTCTTGTGAGTTTTAGTGAAAAATGGAAGGAGATATGGAGGTACTTAAAGGCAGAAACGAGTTCCAGGAAGGACATTGCAGGAATTATAAATGACAAAATGGAATGTATATGTGAAAATTTACGGAAGGCAGAAGTATTTGTTCGGCAGTATGTAACGAGAGTTAGACATACGGATAATGTACAGGTAGAGGGGGTAACTAATACTGGTGATGTAATGACATTTTCCTTTAATAATAGATATGTTTACAAAAGTATACAAAAGTTGAAAGCTAGAAAAGCAGCTGGGAATGATAAGATTTGTGGAGATATACTTTTTTTTTCGCAAGTTCCTTTACGTCGCACCGACACGGATAGGTCGATGGTGACCATGGGGCAGGAAAGGGCTAGGAAACAGCCGTGGCTTTAATTAAGGCACAGCCTTGCCTGGTGTGAAAATGGGGAAACCACGGAAAACCATTTTCAGGGCTGCCGACAGTGGGGTTCGAACCTACTATCTCCCGAATACTGGATACTGGCCGCTCTTAAGCGACTGCAGCTATCGAGTTCGGTGGAGATATACTAAAGCAGTGGGTTGAGATATAGCATCATATATGAAATATATATTTTATTATTGTTTACATGAAGGAGCTATATCAAATTAATGGACAGTTGGAATTGTAGCCCCATTGTACAAAGAAACGGGCTATAAACATAAAGCGGATAGATACAGGCCAGTCAGCTTGACGTGTGATATATGTAAGCTTTGGAAAAGCATTCTTTCTGATTATATTTGGCACGCTTGCGAAATTCGCCATTGATTTGATAGAAGGCAGTTCGGGTTTAGGAAAGGTTATCCCTTTGATGCTCAACTTGTAGGATTTCAGCAAGATACAGCAGATATTTTATATTGAGGAGGTCAAGTTGACGGCATCACTGTTGACCTATCCAAGGGTACATCATGGAAGATTATTTACGAAAATGAGGGCTATTGCAACAGGTGACTGAATACGTGTCTAAATTTCTTGAAAACAGAACTCAGAAAATTAGAGTAGGTGAAGCGTTATCTGATAATGTAATGATTAAGGGGGGACGAAAGGCAGTAAGGAAGTAGAATCACAGATAAGGAGTTTTACGGATGGTGTTTTACTGTATGGAGTGATAAATAAGTTATGGGATTGTGAGCGACTGCAGAAAAAAAAAAAAGACTCGACAAGTTTTAAGATGGATAGCAGACAATTGTCTTCGAGGTTAACGGGGTGAAAAATTCAGGTTTGAAGTTTCACAAAGGGGAGAAGTGCAATAAGTTTTATGTTATATGGCAGTATCTTATGTGGATCACTCTAAGTATATAGATGTTGATATGAGAAAATATCTTCATTGGAGTAATAACTTAGACTGGATTGTAAGTAAGGGTTACAGATCTCTTCTTATGGTTACGGGGGTGTTTAGTGGTTGTAGTAAGGATGTAAAGCAGAGGGTGTATAAGCCGCTGGTAAGACCCCTCTTAAAGTATGGTTCTAGTATATGGAACCCTCACGAGAACTGGAATACATTCAACGGAAAACAGCACTATGAGTCCTGGGTGATTTCCGACAAAGGAGGAGTGTTACGAAAATGTTTCAAACTTTGGACTGGGAAGACTTGGGAGTAAAGAGACGAGCTTATATATTCATTGGAAAAGTTACTTCAAAGCGTGTACCATCTGTAGTATTGGTTGAAAAAGTGACTTCGGTGCACACATTATCAACTATTGGTCGATAAAGTGACGTCAGTGCGTATATTGTCTGTAATATTGTTAGAAAACGTTTCTTCAATACGTAATTGTCTGTAGCATTGGCTGGACAAGTGGCCTCAGTGCTTGTATCTTCTATTAATATTGGTTTGTAAAAGGTTGCAATTCTGACTTCTATGTATGAATCGTCTGTAGTATTGGCTGAAAGAGTAATTTCATTGCGTGTATCGTCATAACATTGGTTGAAAAGGTGACTTCATTACGTGGATCGTCTGAAGTATTCGTTGATAAAGTTACTTCAGTGCCTGTATCGTCTGTAATATTTGTCGAAAAGGTGACTTCGATCTGCGTATCTTCTGCAGTATTGGTTTGAATAGTGACTTCAAGTGCGTATAGTCCGGCTCCATGGCTAAATGATTAGCGTGCTGGCCTTTGGTCACAGGGGTCCCGGGTTCGATTCCCGGCAGGATCCGGAATTTTAACCATCATTGGTTAATTTCGCTGGCACTGGGGCTGGGTGTTTGTGTTGTCCTCTTCATCACTTCATCCACATCACGGCGCGCAGGTCGCCTACGGGTATCAAACCAAAAGACCTGCACCTGACGAGTCGAACATGTCTTCGGACACTTCCCGCACTAAAAGCCATACGTCATTTCATTTCAGTGCGTATATTGTCTGGTATTAGTCAAAACAGTTATTTCAATGCATGTATTATCTGGAATATTGTTTGATAAAGTGACTTCAATGCGTATATTGCCTATTGTATTGGTTTGAAAGGTGACTTTCGACCTCATTTGCCTTATGTATGTTATTTTCTGTTTCTACGTAAGATTAAAAACAAGGAAAAATGGAAACAAAAACAATGAGTAGATAACTTCCACCGGGTATTTTACTATTTTTTAATTTGAAAATAATTCTATACCAGAAATAACTGATAATGTCAAGTCGAGCGTTATAAGTAATACCGAATAATGTGTAATAATAATAATAATAATAATAATAATAATAATAATGGTATTGTTTTTGCGTCCCACTAACCACTTTTAACGGTTTTCGGAGACGCCGAGTGCTCGAATTTTGTCCCGCAAGAGATTTTCACGTCCCAGTAAATCTACCGACACGAGGCTGACGTATCTCAGCATCTTCAAATACCACCGGACTGAGCCAGGATCGAACCTGCCAAGTTGGAGTGAGAAGGCCAGCGCCTCAACCGTCTGAGCCACTCAGCCCGATCGGAATAATGTGGTGTGGTAAACTGAGGTGATACCAGAAGTCCAATGGAGAGAAATGAAATATATACATACCTCATCTCATGCGATTCTCATATCTGTGTCAAGATGCAGACGCCAAATATGGATTTTTTTTTTTTTTTGCTACTTGCTTTACGTCGCACCGACACAGATAGGTCTTATGGCGACGATGGGGCAGGGAAGGGCTAGGAGTGGAAAGGAAGCGGCCGTGGCCTTAATTAAGGTACAGCCCAAGCATTTGCCTGGTGTGAAAATGGGAAACCACAGAAAACAATTTTCAGGGCTGCCGACAGTGGGATTCGAACCCAGTACTTCCCAGATGCAAGTTCACAGCTGCGCGCCCCTAACCGCACGGCCAACTCGCCCGGTAAATATGGATGAACCGTTATCCTTTGTCTACTCTAGTCTCGAGACTCCTGGTTTCTTCGAGGATCTCTCCAGCTCATTTTTCTTGTTATCAATCTGAAATTATTTATTTTTGTTGTTATTAGTTTTACGTGCCACTAACTACTTTTAAGGTTTACGGAGACGCCGAGGTGCCCAAATCTTTTACAGCAGGAGTTCCTTAAAATGTCAGTAAATCTACCGACACGAGGAGGCTGACATATTTGAGCACCACCAAATACTACCGGACTAAGCCGAGTTCGAAGCCACCAAATTAAGCTCAGAAGGCCAGCGCCTGAACTAGTCAGCCCGGCATATTTATTTTTGTTTATTGTAGAAATTCGCTGACGTGTGCGTGAGAGAGCAAAGTTCTCATCACAAGAAGCAGTTTTAATGACGTTTGTTAGACACGAACTTTCTTCAGCTTAAGGCACTGGCTATTTGTTGGGCAGCAGAACGTTGAACTCACTTCCGTGCACCGTGTTCGTGATCTTCGAGGCCACAGCACACATGTGTGCCATAAGTACACCGCTTAAATCAGTTATCAATTTCCCAGTTCGGTTAAAGTTTCTATTGCTGTCTAAGATACGAGTAGATATTTATGCACTCAACAGCTCTCAGAGTGACAGCAAAGAAAAAAGGTTGAAATATTAATTTTATTAACTTCAGTTGCAACCATTAAGAAAGATTATTGTATCAATGAAATTTACTTTCTATGTTAAGTCGAATTCAAGTATTCTATATGCCTTACGAAGTCGATAAGGTGAGAAATGATTTTGTTATATCGTATAAGAATTTCTTGTGTGCTGAAATTAACGCTGTAATTATACTCGTATTATACATTTTATGAACTTTCCGAGAGTCGTAAAGTGGAAATCCTAGGTGGTAGTGGTGAAAATGAAAATCCACAGCCTATTTCCAGTCATTCGACCAGGTCAGGAATGGAATGAATGAAACCCCCATCTAGTGGCGAGGATAGGAATTGTGCCGGCTGCCGAAGCCTGTCGCAATCCTCTGGGGCAATGATTAATGAATAACAGATGAAATTAAATTATATTGGAAAGTGATGGTAGTGATGGTAGGGATTCTTTTTTACCTGATAAGAGGAAGTACAACGGGGCAAAATACAAGAATCATATGAGATGCGATACGTACACTCATGTTCGTAAAAAAGCAGAACATGTTGAAAGACTAGACATGCGTGATGGCATCGACGCGTATAAGGAGCGAATGGCGTCCTAAGGTATAGCCATCCACGCTGCATTCACCTGGTTCCACACTTCATCTTTGGTGGTTGGCATTGGGTCACAGCGTCGCATTCGTCGTTTCACCATATCCTACACATTTTCGACTGGCAACAAGTCCGGTGCTCCGGCGGGCGAGGGCAACAGCCTGGCATCCTGTGACAACAAGAAGCCACGTGTTCGTGCAGCAACATGTAGTCGCGCATCCTGCTGATATATGACGTCTGGGGTGTCGTGCAGAAAGGGTATGGCTACGGGTCGCAGGATGCCATTCACGTAGTCACAGTGCCCTGGACACGCACCAACTGTGATTTATGGTTGTACCCAATAGCACCCTACAATATAAAGCCTTGAGTTGGCGCTGTATGTCTTGTGCGAATGCAGTCAATGTGATGCCTCTCCCCCTGTCTGCGGCGAAGCAAAATGCAGCCATGCTTTTCAAACAGAGCCTGGATTCGTACAAAAACACTATCTGCTGCCATTCCTATCCCTAGTGACGTCGTAACCCAGACCGTAATACGGTGACGCACTGTCACTCCTGATAGTGTACGATGTGTTACACTGTTCCACTGTTGCACCAGAGCCGAGGAGGACGCAGATCTGTCCTGCAATGCCAATCGGATGAAATGTCCATCTTCTCGGAGGGTGGTCTGGGTGGTGCGACCAGACCCATCTCGTCATGTTCTACGGCCTTCTGTGAACCATTCTGAACACACCCGTTGCACTGCCGATACACTCATACTACACGAGCAGCAATATCCCGGATGGATGTATCACGTTCTCTCAAGCCAATAATGCGCCCTCTTTCAAATTTACTCATTCGACGGTAAGGTTCTCGCATACGTCTGCGAGGCATTCTGCACGTCTGCTCAAGTCACACTGATCCATTACCTTCGGTTTATAGCGACAACGCGAGCCGCAGGCACATTTTCCCAGTCGGTGGTGGTGCGCCAAGATATCGATGTGGACAAGTCCTGTGAATATGAACTTCCTATCTCTAGTCTTTCAAGGTGTTCTGGTTTTTATGAACATGAGTGTATGTATATATATATATGTGTGTGTATATTTTATATGTATTTATCAAGCTGATGTAATAATTTAAACACTCAGTTAGCACATTCAATATTTCGGCCATCCTTATAATGTTCAATTAAGCTTATTATATATTAATGGAATATAACATGTGAAGATTAAACAGGAAAAATGGAGGAAATTGTCATTTACCAATGTTGTTAATCTTCGCTTTCTCTTGTTGTACCTATCCGAGAAATAATATTTTACGTACAGCAATAGTTCGGTTTTCGCCCACGCGTTGAAGTCTCTCCCAACCTACGCTACAGACAATACGCGCATTGAAGTCATTTTCTCAAACAGTACTACAGACAATACAACGAGAATTGTATCACTTGTTCGTTCCCTTCACAACTCTCAAACACAAGACCTATAGTCACACACTTGTTTAAAAGCCGTCAAAAACCTGAGTTCGTGCGACGGCAGTGGGTGGGTAAGGGATAGGACTATGGATATTAGGATACAGCCCCAATAAGTTCGTCGCGTGGAAACGAGAAATCAGGGAAATACTTCTTCAGGGCTTGAAATGGTGGGGTCGTACCTACCATCTCCCGAATGCAAGCTTACAACTACGCGACCGAAACCGTGAGGTTAATCTCTCTCGGTAATAATACACCTGAGCATGCCGTTACTTTACTACTACTACTACTACTACTACAGTCCGAAGACATTAACAGTGTGTTTTACAATCGGCTGTATTTCATAAAGCTGTTGACTGTCGACAAGCGTCAGTTTTATTATGCTATATTCTTGTCCATAGCTACCAAGGGTTAGTGTACTCTTTGACTGAAATTATTACTTAGTAGCTAGTCTAAGCAAGAATTACATACTTATTGTTTAATATGTGTAAATTATAGGCTATACATATTCAATGTACATTTACAAGAATTCGTGTTTATATTTTCAGCACTCAAAGACACGTGTGTCTGGAATGCTGAACTTTATTTACTACTATCATTATTCATATTGTTCTTTTTCTTATTATTAGGCTATGCTAGTCGTGGGTATTAGTTTGAATGTGAGAAAATAACAAGGAGATTCTATGAATAATATTTATTATCTATTGTTTTATGTTTTAATTAAAAAAGAGAAGCACACATGTTTAAGAGAGAGGTTTGTATACCCGGAGAACCCCTCCTCTTTTGCGTACACCACTGTGTTCTTCGCCAGACCGTGCACTTGGGGGTTTCTACATTAATTTACTTTGCTTCGCCATCTCCTTAAATGACCTTGTGGGTGGCCGCGTGCCTGCCTTCTCTTCTGTAATCTTCGTAATATTATTTAATCTCCAACAGCTGTTTTCCTGTACGAGGGCAGCTAATGCTGCTCTCGACAGTAATCTTCAGTCCATCAGGCGTCGTCAAGGCGAGAACTCGAGTGGAAGGTAACTGGACTTCCGGATGGCTCATCTCTTTATCAGGAGACACGAATAGACGTAAAGTTCAGAGCTAAAATGGCGTGATAAACAGTGCCCGGGCAAGACCACCTACGATGGCAGTGTAGCTGCTGCTATGTGGTTACTGCTAGCCTGGTGTGGCCCTTGTGAGATTGACCCTTCGACGAGGGTGGACGGCATCTGCCGTATTGTTGTGATGAAGGATAGTGTTGTGTGTGATGTATAAGTTGCAGGGATGTTGGAGACAGCGCAGACACCCAGTCCCTGAACCAAGGGTATTCTTATTATTATTCTACTGCTTTTCCCCACACTTGTGGTGTCGCGAGTGCGAACTGTGTCGCATATGTGGATTTGGCCCTCTTTTACGGCCGAATGCCCTTTCTGACGCCTACCCTATACGGAAGGATGTAATCACTATTGCGTGTGTCTGTGGTGGTTGGTAGTGTAGTGTGTTGTCTGAATATGAAGAGGAAAGTGTTGGGACAAACACCAACACGCAGTCCCCGACCCAAAAGAATTAATCAGATGTGATTAATATCCCCGACCCAGCCGGGAATCGAACGCGGGAGCCTCTGAACCGAAGGCCTCAACGTTGACCATTCAGCCAAGGAATCGGACAACCAAGGGTATTAACATTTAAAATCCCCAACCCAGACGGAAACGAACCCAAGGCCTCCTGTACCGATTACCGCTACGCTGACCATTCTGTGAATTAACTACTCGTCTCCATAATTCTCTGTTTCCAACTAATTCAGTGGCCACGTTCAGTTACAGATCTCTTAGCATTACATTGTTACCATGGTCTCCCTCTACTCCTTTTACCCTCGATGGCTGAGTCCATTATTCTACTAGGTAACATATCCTTAACCGGCCGAGTTGGCCGTGCGGTTAGGGCCGCGCGGCTGTAAGCTTGCACCCGGGAGATAGTGGGTTCGAACCCCATTGTCGGCAGCCCTGAAGATGGTTTTCCGTGATTCCCCATGTTCACACCAGGCAAATTCTGGGGCTGTACCATATCAAGGCCTTCCCTATCCCATCGTCGCCATAAGACCTATCTGTGTCGGTGCGCCGTAAAGCAAATTGATAAGAAAGATTTATCCTTCATCTGAGCACAATACCGAAGCCGCTTTATACGTACAACTTCGTTCATCTTAACCTTCATCTTTCTTAGTTTTAGTTTTAGTGGAAGCCATTTCTTTTCAGTCTTGACTCGGTTATTTTATAAATGTTAAGTTTTTCAGTCTGTCAAAACTAATTTACGAATAAATAAATACGTTTCAACAGACTGGGGAACCTAGCAGTTATAAATTAACCTTTATCTTGTCATTCCGAGCACCCTCCAGTCATTATTCCCACGCGCTTTTACCAGCAATCATTCTCGCTACTGTCATGTCCACTACTTCCAAGTTACGAATATCATTTGACTACCCAGCTTTCACTCCCCTACATCAAGGTTGGTCTAAAAACAGACCGGTGTAAAGATAGTTTCGTACGAGTGCCCACTTCTTTTTTACAAAATACCGCCGATCATAACTGTAAGCTCGCAGCATTAGTTTTGCTACACCTTTATTCAATTTCGCTTCGCACACCATAATCCTGGGAGAATGCGCATCCTAAATACTTGAAATGATTCACCTGTTCCAGCTTTGTTTGTCACAGCCCACACTCAGTCCTCTTTGGTTTCTTCTCTACTGACATCATTTTACTCTTAGAAATGTTAATATTCATATTAAACTCGCAGTACCTTCTTCGCGTTTTAAGATAACCCTATTAGATTTCAGGCATTCATTTGACTTTGCCATTAAGACCAGGTCTTCGGCATAGCCCAAACTGCTTACTCAATTTCCACCAAACGGAATCCCTACATGACATTTTACACCTTTCAGAAAATGATACACAGGCCTATTATGAACAGTAAAGATGAAAGATTACAGCCCTATAACTATCTTGAAGCAGGAACTCATTAATCATAAATTCTGATGTGACCCGATCGTCAACACAAATACCTTTAATTGCCTGTAATAAGCTACCACTAAATTCATTTTACACAAATATATTTAACTGAAAATAAATTAAATTTAAACGGATGAAAACAGTGAAATAATAATATATGTCTCCAAAGACTGCCGTTTCAACAATCGGTGTTTCTCTGATGTGTTGACGTCCTAGCCACCCGTCCGGAGAGTGACGGATTCATTTTGATTCCCGAGGGTGGCCACATTTTCAGCTTTTTCGTCCCAGAATAAGAATACAATATTTTTTGTATCTTGTCTATACTGAAGTTTAAGTCGCATTTTCAGCTCTTTCATCTTATAATTAATAGACTAGGCAATTAAAAATACGGAGAAGATGTTAAAAACCTGATTTCATTTAGCAAACTATAGTCTGCATCTAATCAATCTTTGATCGAGTGAGTTGGCTACGTGGTTTGACACGTAGCTGTGAGCTTGCATTCGAGAGATAGTGGGTTCGTATCCCACTGTCGGCAGACCTGAATACTGTTTCCCCATTTTCACACAAGGCAAATGATGGGACTGTACCTTACAACGCCACGGTCGCTTCCTTCCCATGCCTAGCCCTGTCCTATCCCATCATCGCTGTAAGCCCTGTCTTTCTCAGTACGATGTCAAACAAGTATTCTATTTAAAAGAACAGACTGTCCACCGACGATTTTCACAAGGTAACTTGCCCAACAGCCCCTCTTACAACTCCGCGATTTATCGAGGACTTCTGATATATTTGCTGTGCGGGTATTTGCCAATGAGGGGCTTAGCAAGTTACGTTGTTGTGGCCTGATGTCGCGCATAAGAAACTTTTCAAGACAAGGAAACCCATTTAACGTTTACCGGAGCACAAGATAACGCACTTTTACTGTAAATTAATTAATTTTGTTTTGATCATTTCCTAAATTCATCAAACTCTCGTTTTACTAAATACAATATCTATACTGCTTGAGTATAATGTTATCCAGGGGCATACTTTATTGGCTGGTGTCTTCAAATTTAATCTTCTAATTCGAATTTCTGATGTTGGAAAAATTTTACTTTGGTGGAATATGTACATTAATAATTATGGTGTAACATAACATTGTGTCCTGTTGTTATCAATATGATTACGTTTGCCAATCCATACAATATATTCGATATACAAGAGGTCATCAAAATGCATTGTGTTTTACTTTAAAGTCTTACTTATTATGGCTAAACTGTCCTTTCTCTTGGTGATCCGAAACCATTCATCGCACACAACTGAAATTTTACATGGAACATAACAGTACATCTTGTACCGGGATCTCGATATTTCGGGTGTCGATTGAGGAGGGTTCCGTCAGACCACTATACCAATTATTTCGCTCTGTGTAAGATGCTATCAAGGACTCGGTTATGTATGAGATGGCCGAAACAAACAGGAAGTGTTTTACAATGAATACTGATATTCATCTTCTTCAGCATGTGTAATCTCGAGGACTGACGTAATTGCATGAGTGAAAAGTGCTTCCTGGCTCCCTCTTGGTGCACAAATCAAAAGTAAGTAATATTAAAAAGGTGTGGAAGATCGTAAAACTCTTCCCCTGTGAGTGAAATTTATGACATCCCTTGGGTGAATAATTTCCGTGAGAACTGCTGGGGACGGGATTCAAAGTGCAGCTTCCAGGATATGAATCATGAAGAACTGCACAGGTACTCATAAGCGACGTGCCCCTGAGGCTCTTTGTAATAAAGACTAAATTGCAGTGCAACAGACGGATGTTTTTAAATATTACCTCGGGCCCTACAGGAAGGACTGGAAGGATGTTTGTCAAGTAATCTGACCGTCACATCTGTAATTATAAAGCTGATCGGTAGGCCACCGTGTGACTGTTGCAGGTAGATACATCCCAGGATGACTTTCTATTACTCGTACTGTATGTATCTTTCCCATCCGGTTTCTGTAACCACACCTTATGGGAGAAGGGAAAGTAATATCGACAATATTTGCACGCATGAACACAGCACCACGGTGGTCTATCAATGAGGCAGCATTCGGTCCTCGCAGTGTCACTGACCTCCACACTTTAAGTACACAGAGCTGTTGGCCGTGATGTCTAAAGCCCTCTTCACAAACAAGAAAAACTTAGAAATAAGGTACATTAAGGTGTATGCCTGAAGTGAGGCTGACCGCTGTCATGACTGTTGGCAGGTTCGATCCTGGCTCAGTCCGGTGGTATTTGAAGGTGCTCAAATACGACAGCCCCGTGTCGGTAGATTTACTGGCACGTAAAAGAACTCCTGAGGGACTAAATTCCGGCACCTCGGCGTCTCCGAGGACCTCAAAAAGTAGTTAGTGGGACGTAAAACAAATAACATTATTATTATTATGTCATGACTGTCACATATCAGTCCCCTTCCTCTCATCCAGATACATGTAACACGCCACCCAAATAGTGGAGGTGCTCTCAGTTTACTCGGAAGGACATGGGTTAGATTCCCTCATAAGTTAACAAGATCTTGAACGAGACAGTGTTTTCCTTGAGAAGCGCTAGTCCTGAAGTTCACTCAACCTACAGCAAAATTGTGCACCAGATTAATTTATGGGGAGAAAAGTGCTCGAAATATGGATTTAGTTTAATAATAATAAAAATAACAATAATAATAATAATAATAATAAATAATAATACTGTGTATGTTGTATGTTGGGTGTTTAGCCCGAAGGCTGGTTTGATCCTCTGCAGATCCGCCAACAGCTGTCATAAATAGCCTAGGCGTCACTGACGAGGCGTACTAGGAAAATGAGGAGTGAGGTAGTTTCCCGTTGCTTTCCTTACCGAGCCAGCCGTTGCTATTACATATCAGTCTGCCAAGCCCACTGAAATACATGCACCAACCGACCCTATGAGCGATATTTTCACACCATTCATAACAGGGACTGGCTGCATAAACAATGGTATTACTAGCATCACTCATACCTCAGTCACTTTCATGTTGTCAAAGCCAAGGATGAGACTGAGACAGGCCAATGAAAGTAACAAATTTGATATAGCCCATACCATAAGACATAGTGCACTGTAAATACTACATCTCGCCAGCAAAATAATAATAATAATAATAATAATAATAATAATAATTTTACGTCCCACTAACTACTTTTAAGGGTTTCTGAGAACTCAAAGTGCCAGAATTTTGTCATGTAGGAGTTCATTTACGTGCCGGTAAATCTTCCGACTCCAGGCTGGTATATTTGAGCACCTTCAATTACCACCAGACTGGGCCGGGATCGAACTCACCAGCTTGAGCTCAGAAATCCAGAACCTCTAACGTTTGAGCAACTCAGCGCGACTGGACACAGTTTAGTGTCTTGTCCACATCCTGTACTTGGACTACCTAAACTACGTCGAGCGAACATTCATCAGACATCCTGTATCGGAGTTTTCTGGCACAGGTGGCCAGAAACTTTTCGCTTCCTCACGAGGCAACAGTTGTTCTATTCATACGTCCAATAAAACACAAATTAGAATGACGCGTAACTCCAGAGATCTTACGGAAAATGGAGTTTTAACATGGCTGCACCGTTGGCTATTTAAGTAGAATACAAAACAAATCTTGCTAGTATTACACGCTGATTCAGCCGTTCGAATATCTGAAGCGAATCCTAGCTTTGCGCATTTAATGGGTTTCGATCTAATTAGAGAAGAGAAACTTAGCCTACTGTTGTCTCCGGATTGGATTCTGTGCTCCGTCGGTATAACCAATTGTCATTCAATTAGTTCACTCAAGGGTATAGTTCGATAGTCATGATACGCCCGTCACTGCTTGCTTTCCTGGTGAAAGTTTATGTTATTTAGGTATTTTTAACAGAATGTTGACATACACACATCTCATTAGAAGCGCTGATTAAGAAAATTGCAGTGAATTCCGTTACAATATTCCACAGAACCTTCTCTGATCAAGATTCTGCTCATACATTTATTGTCAGGGAGTAGAACAAAATAAACTACTTCCACACCTTGGTTTAGGATGACTCGAAAGATTAGACTAGAAGATTATTTTAAGTCGTCTCCACATAGGCTTCGGGAGGTCCAAAGCGGAGTGGAAGTTGAAAATCTCGGCACTGTGTAGGATAGAGTGGTTAGCTGTACGCCCTCTGGAATTAAACTGGTACTCATTTTTGGTCTAAGCTGAGTGAACTTCAGGGACATGTACATCTCCAGAATCGGAAATCTCGTTTCTAAATATTATTTCTTCCTGGCGGGGAATCGAACCGACGTCCTTCCTGGTGAATCAAGCACGCCTTTACCGTCACGGCTAGGTAGCCCCTGAGGAAATATTATTAGCTTTTTAATTCAGACTTACGAAACATGTTCACTACGACGGTCACTTGTAAGATCATTATTCGTATCTATTTCGTCCGCCTCCGTAGCGTAAACAACTCTTTGGCTGAATACTTCAGTTCCTAGTTGGGTCTGTGATGTTAGACACTCTGGCTCGGCAACACAGTATTTGTATTTGTCATACACATCTCTGCGTACACAACACAATACACTACTAATCACTACAGACACACAATACTGTTGGCGTTCGGTCGTAACACAGGGCCAAGTCTGCATGAGCGACTAGTTTATACCAGCGATTTCGGGGGCGTGGAAAGAAGTATCAGAAGAATGATCATTCCTACCCTCTTCAGCCCTCGGTTCTTCTTTCCTTCTACCGCTTTTCCCACACGTGTGGGATCATGGTGTGAACTGTATCGCACATGTGGATTTGTCCCTATTTACGGCCAGATGCCCTTCCTGACGCCAACCCTATGTGGAGGGATGTATTCAGTATTGTTACTGGTTGGTAGTGTAGTGTGTTGGTACAAACACAAACAGCCAGTCCCCGATCCAGAATAATTAATCAGACGCGATTAAAATTCCCGACCCGGCCGGGAATCGAACTCGGGACTCTCTAAACCGAAGGCCTCAACGCTGATCATTCATCCGAGGAGTCGGATTCTCCATCCCTCAGTCTAGGATTAGAATTCTTGCACGAGCCGGGAACCGAACATGGGGCCTCCGGGTACGAAGCAGACACGCTACCATTGCAGCACGGTTGAGTATGGGTTATCATTAAAGCACTTCATAATAATATTTAAAATATAAAAACTTAACGATGTTCTCTCTTCAGGGACGAATTTAAATAGATCTTGTGTTTTATTAAGTACATTATTATGCATTGTGTATCTTCTTCCTCTGGGTACTACTTGCAATAGCTTATAAATGCTACTTTTCCTATGTGTCCCATTCCTTATTTAATAACTTGACAGTTGCATGCGTTTTCTTCTCCCTTTCTGTTTTAATGTTGTGTGAAGAGAGCTGATTAGTGCACTTATTTACCCGATTGCTTTCTGCCCAGGCGGCTGAGATTCTTATTCGGGTGGGTTTAGGCTGACGATGTCACTCGGGTTTCACTTCTCTTATTACGAATATCCTGCTGTAGTAATGCTCGAGGATCCTCACAACTTTAGTGATGCAAACTCAACATTACACACTCTCTTGGCTGGAAATCTGTCCTTGCTTTTAGTTTTGCGGCATGTGCAGAAGCTATCTTGTGTAAAGCACCCTTCCTATATTACAAGTAACTGGGTAAAGGTGTCCATCGTGTTAAAATTATATCCAGAAGTTAAGACTAAGATGGTTTGGCCACTTCATGAGGATGGGATGTGATTTTGTAGGAAGAAGCCTCTAGGATCTGCCTCCTCCCAGGAGCAGAAGAAGAGGTAGGCTCCATAGGAGATGGGGCGACTCTGTCATATTCAGATCTTAAAGAAGTGGAGTTGGAGGGGGCGCTAAACAGAAATGGATGAAGGAGACGGATCCGCATCAGCGACCCTGCGTGCCAGCGAGACTAATCATGCACGATAAGAAGAAGAAGAAGATATTACAAGTAACTAGGAATTGACTAGCCTTGGGTGGAAATAGAATTGAGCATTTGTCTTGCCTTTAGTTCTAGCAGGATGACTGACCTTCACAGGTAAGGTTCTAGCACTTGCACAGATTACAATCGCGTTGTCTGGAAACTGTCCAATACGGGCGACCCAAAGAACTCGAAGATATCGCTTATGCTCCATGAAACATCTCACCAGCGCTGGACAGTGCCTAATACCGTATCTATTTCTTGATGGATGGAATATTTTCTCATCTATCTCTTGGGAAAAGCCAGAACAAGATGAAGTCTCAGTATTGACTGTGACAGTAATGAAGTTGCTAAGTAATAAGTGTAATGAAGGGTGTTGCTTCCTGACGACGTCTTAAATCCTAGTTCTCTTGCGAAACACCGTTTTCGGCGTGTAGGAGACATGAAACTTAAAAATCAGTAAAAAAGAAAAACCCGGAGGTCGATTTTTTAAGCTGTAATACTTTTCTTCACTCCTGTCGTCATCCGAAAGTAAATATAGAGCCCAGACCAAGGAGACTGACTGCGGAAAATCTTGCTTGATATATTACAGTTGTAAAACTATATTGCGTTACGTTTCCCTGGTTTGTCTGGATGAAAATCGAGATTTAGAGGGTTGGTCCTTATACTCATTCTAACTGCCCTGATTTGCCGGCCTGAGTAGCTCAGACGGTAGATCTCTAACCTTCTGACTCCAAATTGGCAGGTTCGAACCTGGCTCGGTCCGGTGGTATTTAAAGGCACTCAAAAACATCAGCCACATGTTGGTAGATTCATGACACGTGAAATAACTTCAGCAGGACAAAATTCTGGCACCTCGGCGTCTCCGAAAACCGTAAAAGTAGTTTGTGGGACGTAAAATTAGTAACTTCTTTGATCCCTTTACCACGGTTGTGATCATTGGACGGCATTTTTTCGCATATCCCGTGTGTATGTATTTATGTATGTATGTATGTATGACAGGACGGCCAAACATGTGTTTTCATGTACAGTAGAACCCCGTTTATCCAAAATAAAGGGGCCGGAGCCACTTCGATTGACGCATTTTTTCGGATGACACACGGTAATTATTTTCGGAAGTTAAATGTCGAAATAAAAGTGCATAAACTCTGTTAAGCAAAGGTGCATACTGTATATTAACATTAAAATATTTACATAATATCACTCATTGTATAAAGTCAGTGATTTTCTTCTGAATTTTCTTGGTGCAGCGCTGTCGTGCAGCTATGTCGCGCCACCGTTTAATCAACCATACATCAGCTGGTGTAGATTCATTGCTTTGTTCAACAAAGCGCAACGAAATTTGACACAATGAAACTATTTTTGTTACTAATGAACTGAATACTGTATACAGTATTTTCTTTTTTTTTTTTTTTTGCTTTACGTCGCACCGACACAGATATGTCTTATGGCGACGATGGGATGGGAAAGGCCTAGGAAGTGGAAGGAAGTGGCCGTGGCCTTAATTAAGGTACAGCCCCGGCATTTGTCTGGTGTGAAAATGGGAAACCACGGAAAACCATCTTCAGGGCTGCCGAAAGTGGGGCTCGAACCCACGATCTCCCGATTACTGGATACTGGCCGCACTTAAGCGACTGCAGCTATCGAGCTCGGTATACAGTAATTTTATTACAGTGCTGTACTTAAAGCGTGTGGTACTCTATTATAACAAAAATTCGAAATCAATCTTACCTCCAATGCATTAAATCCAGCATCTGCTGTAACTCAGTTCTCAGAACTGCTATTGTCAAGGTCGGAGTCGTCTACATAATCTTCATAACGAATAATACAGTAATAATATTATTATTATTAATAATAATAATAATAATAATAATAATAATAATAATAATAATAATAATAATAAAAATAGGGTTTGCCTAGTGGCTCTCAGCACATATAGCAAGAGAATTACTAATATCGACGGCTAAGAACGAGATGGTAATGACAAAATATTAAAATATAATTTTGCAAGGGCATTTCGGTTAAGCCGGGTTTCGGTTAAGCGTAGTTCGGTTAAGCGGGGTTCTACTGTATTACAAATATTTATCGTTATTCACAATAATGACTTGTGTGAGGTTTGGTTCTTGTGGTATAATACGGTGACATTGTTTAAGTGCTTTTGCTTACAATTTGCCTTACGACGCACCGACACAGATAGATCTTACGGCGACGACTGTTTAAGTGCTGACACACTGTGTGTTTTAGTTACTTTATTGTATTACCAATATCTAGGTTGTTGACCTCACTTGATAAAATTAGGAGGACAGTGAAATAAAACCAGTGCGTCCTCCTCGCTGACGGAGTCCCACGCGACATGTCATCCGAACTTTCTCCGCGCCTACGGAACGTGACCATACTTCTGGGACGTGTCCATGCATCCGCCTATACGCAACTGCGTAACTCTCGCTGATATACAGTACGTGCGCGAGCTGCTATTGTACACCACTTCATGTCGAAACTGTACGCTCATGTAAACAAGTCTTAATTATACAATGATAATAGGCAGCTGATGTTGGCGGAATTTTGTCCGGCTCCTTGGCTGAATGGTTTATAGGGATCCGGGTTCGATTTCCTGCCCAATCGGGGGGTTTTAATTGCGTGAGGTTAATTCTTCTAGCTCAAGGACTAGATGTTTGTGTTAGTCTTAATACACATCTGTCCATCAGCACACAACTCTACCAACCACACTAAAGAATACAATCTCCACATAGCCTTGGCATCTGCAAGGACATACGGCCGTTAAACTGGGCCAAACTAGTATCAACTGCTGTCCCCAATAAATTGAGAAAAGGGTTAAGAAGAAGAAAATTATTATTATTACGACTAGAACATTTGTATCATATAACGTTTACTTAATTATGCCCTACAGCACAGTGATGACTGCAATTATTATTATGATCATGATTACATGTTTCAATTTAAATTCCACCCAGAGTTATTTATCGCATCCTAGTTTCCACAGTCGTTTTTCCCTCCGATCTCTATCGCTTAGGTTTGTTAACCCCCTCTTCCCAATTTTTCATGACCTACCTCTTTCTTAGAATTTGTTTCACGTCACACCGACACAGATAGGTCTTATGGCGACGATAGGATAGGAAGGGGCTAGGAGTGGGAAGGAATCGGCCGTGGCTTTAATTAATATACAACCCCAGCATTTGCCTGGTGTGAATATGGGAAACCACGCAAAACCATCTTCAGGGCTGACGACAGTGGGGTTCGAACCCACTATCTCCCGAGATGCAAGCTCACAGCTGCGCGCCCCTAAGAACACGACCAACTCGCCCGGTGTGCCTACCTCTGTGTTTCTGTCTTCCACAGTCAGCGCACGTGTCCATACAACCATGGTTAGAGGAGTTGTTTTGGGGAGTGTGACATCGAGACAAATACATCACAACAGCTATATATTATTAATAAATAAAATGTATTTTCGTGTATAACTTACTTTTCTGGGGGAGATAACAAACGCTAGAGAAACAGCGAGAGTGATTACTAGAGCTAGGAAAATATTTTGAGTACGAATTCAGTAGCATTAGTGAACCTAGAGGAAGCTACAAAATACACCCCCCTCCCCAAGAAAATACCAGGTATATAATTCATGTTCGTTCTGTCTTGAAATAGGAATATGATGCTATAGTGACCAAAGGTGGTTCAAATATGCTTAATCACATACAAGTGGTCACATACGGATACTACTACGTACCTGCATACTGTCTTTTTTAATAATATAATTAAGGTACAGGCCTCAGCATTTGCCTGGTGTGAAAATTGGAAATCACGGTACATCATTATCTTGAGGACTGTCGACAGTGGGGTACGAACTTAACTATCTCCCAAATGCAAGCTCACAGATGCGCTACCCTAACCGCACGATCAACTAGCTCGGACATACATACATACATACATACATACATACATACATACATACATACATACATACATACATACATACATACATACATACATACATACATACATACATACATACATACATACATACATACATACATACATACATACATACATACATACATACATACATACATACATACATACATACATACATACATACATACATACATACATACATACATACATACATACATACATACATACATACATACATACATACATACATACATACATACATACATACATACATACATACATACATACATACATACATACATACATACATACATACATACATACATACATACATACATACATACATACATACATACATACATACATACATACATACATACATACATACATACATACATACATACATACATACATACATACATACATACATACATACATACATACATACATACATACATACATACATACATACATACATACATACATACATACATACATACATACATACATACATACATACATACATACATACATACATACATACATACATACAAAATATTTAAACAGTTCTTACGTTTCACGAACTCAATAGTATTTGAACTACTGTGAGAAAAAGACATAGTTTTGTTTGTATTATTATTTTGTTTACTTATGTACATCATAACAGCCTTCGAATAAGAATGTGTCTCACATATAATTAGAAAATTAAGTTACATTTGTAATATGATTACTCAAGCATGTAGTATTACTGTCATGTATTGGAGCATGCTGTGAATAAACGATATAAAAATATATACACCTTCATTATATTCTGTTATGCCTTTCAGCATTCAGTCTGCAAGCCTCTGTGAGTTTATTAAACACATCCCTACCTCTTCTCTTTAAATCATTAGAAACTGAGTCTAACCATGGCCGTTTTGATCTCCCTTTACTTCTCTTATACTTTATGACCGAGTCCTTACTCTCTCACGTAACCAACCTATCCTACTCCATTCACCTCAATAATAATAATAATAATAATAATAATAATAATAATAATAATAATAATAATAATAATAATAATAATAATAATAATAATAATAATAATAATAATTTGGCCTTACGTCCCACTGCCTACTTTTACGGTATTCGGAGACGCCGAAGAACCGGAATTTTCCCCCTACAGGAGTTCTTTAACGTAGCTACCGAGAAATATACCGACATGAGGATGGCATATTTGAGTACCTTCAAATATCACCGATACCAGCCAAATGAGGGGAGGGGCTGTATCTTAATTAAGGCACGGACACTTCTTTCCCACTCCTAGCCCTTCCCTATCCCATCGTCGCCGTAAGACCTATCTATGTCGGTGCGATGTAAAGCAACTTGAAAAAAAATTGAATCACCGGACTGGACCGGGATCGAACCAGTCAACGTTAGTATCTAGGCCTGAGTTACTTATCCCGGCTAAATCTATCTAACAAGGGACATTAATTTATTAT
The DNA here is from genome assembly GCF_040414725.1 of Anabrus simplex. NCBI lineage: Eukaryota > Metazoa > Arthropoda > Insecta > Orthoptera > Tettigoniidae > Anabrus > Anabrus simplex. Next base: position 315,696,067 of record NC_090265.1, read on the forward strand.
ATTTTTCCATAAAAAAGTGTTTCTAGATATAAGGAACATGTCCTTACCAAATTATACAGTATATGCAAAAACATTAAAATAATTTATTTTATTACCGTATTATTATTATTATTAATAATAATAATAATAATAATAATAATAATAATAATAACAATAATAATAATAATAATAATAATAATGGTGCTGAATGACTTTGAATTAGTAAATGCTCAGTACATTCGGAGTGTATCTTTTAATAAATGGTGTTGAATTTGTCATGCATCCTACGGTATAAAATATATTAAAAATGTGGCTTGTTGTTTCAGAATACTACAAGTTTATGAAATCCACGTAGATGGAAACAGCACGGCGTTGGCGGTATGCACAACCACACGGTAGCCGATTAAGGCTAGGAAAATCTCCCTCAGTTGCATCATACCTTCAGTAGAAGTTAGTAGAATATAATCTCTAACATAAGTTTCTGCTATCACTTATGGAGAGCAATATAGAGCATGACTTTGATGCCCCAGAGAACTCTGTATGGTTGTAGTAGGACATACCTCCGACCCTCTTTAGGAACAATAACTGATGAATGAGTCAATTTTTATTTAACATCTGCGTTAAGTGCTTTTGGCCTTCACAGATGTGAATTCTGTTCATCCCTTTATACAAGGTTGTCAGGGAAGACTAGCTATCGGCTTTATATCGTACTGATTCAGACAAGTCGTATGGTGACAATGGGTTACGATAGGGATGGTACTGAAGACAACGAGCGTGGCCTTAGTTGAGGTACATCCCCAGCTGGTGTCTGGTGTGAAAATGGTAAACCATGGAAAACCACTCCCGGGGTTACCGATAGTGGGATTCGAATCCACTATCTCTTGAATGCAAGATCACGGCCAGGAAAGGCATCCAGTCATAAAATCGAGATTGATGCACATTATTTTCGATCCCAGGCAATTGGTGGAAGGACCAGGAAAGAAAAAGAAAAGATATAGAAGAAGAATACGACAGGTGGATGGGGAAGAGCCGATGTCAAACACAACGCCTAACGGTCTCCGAGGCAGCCTGGGCGACACCCGCGCTTGGCAGATAGCCTGCACTCCCGGGGTAACTGCTCCAGTTTGTGCACTTGTCACGTGACAAAAAGCATGTCATTACCCTCATTGCCGAGGTTTCGTAAAGCGGAATTGTTCCCACCACCACGACTAGTTCACAGACAACACTGATATGCAGGAAACTGGGGCTGAGGTCACACTCCTACAGAAGATGAAATGACAAACTAGGAAACATGCTGAAGCCAGGACACGGGCCCTTAGTTCCTTGTTCCCTATTCCATCACGGGCTGGCTACTGACGAGAGTAGTAACTAATCCTGGCAGCAGGAGTTTAACTCCTTTCACTTCAGGATGGATTCGTAGTACCTTCCATTCTACTAAAAAGCTAGAGAATTATTGTCACCGCACGTAAGAAAAACGCTCCCACAAAGCCGAATAATGCTCATCTTCGATTATTTTGATGTAGTTTACAACACTATACGACTCGTACCGGATACCCAACTCACTCGGCAGTTGTAAGTTTTAATTCTAAATAAAGTAAATGTTCCATAGCTAAAATGTAAGTGTATATATGGTTGGACAGACTTCATAGCCTAAATTCCGCTATGTAAATCAAGGCAATAAGAGTGGTATAACATAACTCTCTTGGCCTCAGATTCTTAGAATGCAAAGAACCCCATTTTCAGGGTGTTTGGTCTGTCCTCCCTTTATCGGACATTTGTGGCGTAATTTACCAGCCCTGTTATCTATTTTAATTTTTCTATTAATGAACTTCTTTACCACCCAAACAAATGTAACCAAAAAATAGGCATGTATTAGGTTGTCGTAGGATTCAGTGTTATTGATTTCGACAACAGTAAGAACGCCCCTCCCCCCCTATATGGGATTTAATTTGATATGTTAGGAACGGATATATTCCATATATGTGTAACATCTCCTTGATGTATTTTCTTTTATATTTTATGATCCATTTTTGGAGAAACTCATAAAATTTTATAGTTGAGAATAGTAAATTCTTGGTATTTCGTTTTCACTACAGTATGTCGGTAATTAAGAATAATTGAATTAATTATAACTGATCTTCTCGATGACTTATTTTACTAGTGTTTATTTAAGGAGGATTGTTGTTCAACTAAATCGAAAGTAGGCGATTCACTTTGAAACCTTGCCATTTAAATATAACATGTTAATATAATTGACGATAATAAAAAGAACAACATTACTTCATTTACTAAATTAATTAATAACACTCTAGAATTATTCAAAAACACTCCATATATGGTAGTAAGAAGGTGCTATTAACCCAATCGCCTAAATAAAAAGATGTTTGCGGGGATTATTAAAGATTCATGTTGTCTATTAATAGCAGGAAGTAGCACAAGTACCACAAGCCTCCGTGGCTCAGGCGGCTCCTCACCGCTGGGTTCCGTGGTTCAAATCCCGGTCACTTCATGTGAGATTTGTGTTGGACAAAGCGGAGGCAGGATAGGTTTCTCTCCGGGTACTCCGGTTTTCCCCTGTCATACTTCATTCCAATAACATTTCATTTCATATGTCATTCATTAAACATTGCCCCAAAGGAGTGCGACAGGCTTCGGCAGCCGGCACAATTCCTATCCTCGCGGCTAGATGGGGGCTTCATTCATTCCAATCCTGACCCTGTCGAATGACTGGAAACAGGTTGTGGATTTCCATTCATTTTCACCATAATTAATGCTGTATACAACTCTTTGTGCACCTAATGAAACTGACTGTGTAATTAGAGACATGAGTACTTAGCGCTGGTTCAGTTTCTATCATCAGGAGTTGAAAACTCTATCCACAAACAAACTTCAAATTCTTTGAGGAACCTTCGCTTTATCCTTTAAGTACTTTCACGATCAATGTAGCTACTCGCCTCGTACAGTCCGACGTAATTTCAATATCCAGGGCGAGGGAGATATTCACATCTTATTTGTAATGCGAACTTGACGCTTATAATTTCTTCATGTCCCTACTTCTCGATTATCTGATATAAAAGGATAGTGAGGGCTGATGTTTTTCTTTTAATGAGAAATTAGTGCTGAAGTCTCTAAACTCCGAGAAATGGTATTTCCTTCGTTCCAGAAATGTCAATATATCGTAGTTAGTTTTCTCTTCACGTTAAAATAAATACATTCGCCTGACTACGGAAACGGACTTCCAAGGAATGTGACCAATTCAGGACTTCTCTTTACTTAGTCCATGCAACCTCGGCCTTGAACATTTGAATGGTTTCTTCACGATGTCCTCTCAAGGAACGTCCCAAACTCAAATGTTGGCCAGGTCCGTGTGTCGAACCCGGTTTCACAGGGACAAGAGCCAGTAAAACTATCCAAAGCTAAGGGGCATGTTTAGAACTCAACGCAAATATTAATCCTAAACCATAACTCAAGGTGACTATAGTTTTACACTGAATCCGAACCAAAGGAACATGACGTTCCATTCCAGAGACCTGACTTGCAGTTACGGAGAATTGAATCACGTCAGCCTTGATAAGGAGCTACCGACCAAGGCACTCAATCATCACAGGCTCTAGGAACACAAACAGCTAGACTACACGGACCGACGTTTAAATCACATATATTATTTTGTATGCAATTTACTGTCTTTTCTTGTGAGATATACAACCCTTAAGGGCTTTGTATTTCCAAGATTACTTCAATCCAGCCACATGGCCTGGTGACGATGTTCTCAGTTGATCTAGTGAAATTGAATGATTCTCGGTTTCAGCCCTCAGTCCAGAAGTATAATCTTGGCCTAAAATCGAACTCAGAACCTCTGGATAAGAGGCAGTCAAAAGGCTACCCGCCTCCGTAAAGTAACGGTTAGCATATCAACTGCCATCGTCGGTGGTCCGGGTTCAATTCTTGGTGTTGCCAGAGATTTAAACATGGCAGGAGGTCCGGTATGTTACTAAAATGGCACACGCAGATCGCCTCCACTGGGGGTGGGGTTGAAAAAAAAGCTGCACCACCTTGGGACGACGACATGAGTTTACTTTGTCATAAGGTTGGCAGCGTTGATATAGCGAATGGAGGTATGCCATCAGCCTTAACAAATAAAACTAAAAGTAATACGAAAATCTACTCAGAAACATGAAACTACTAAATATTTTGACACGGCATTACATAAAGTCGGGAAGAGATTATATGCGTGAATGTGCAAGTTCTTTACTAGAATGTCTCGACTGCATTTTATCATGGAGCAGTTTCGTCCTCGGAGTTTCATAAATACTGTAACAATATGTACAACAGGTTTATCTGCACCATTTACGACAGTATCTATCAACGACAATTCTTAATCGACATCTTGCGAGTTTCAGAATGCTAAATATATATATATTAGTAGAAAAGTAAAATTGAGCTCGTGCTCAGAGCATATAAAGCGTCAACTCGAAAGACCTGCACCAGGCCTCTCCGGAGGTAAACTCCATTATTATATTAACCATTTCCTTCAATTTAGTACATTCCAGTGGTGAAGCGTGCTGGTATCCACTGTTACCACTGATAACAGTTTGAAAATATAAAAATCGAATATTCTTTAATATTAATAGTTTTGTTTCTTCGGCGGGACGTGTCGCGAGAACTCTGTTGCAGCAGTTTGCCACCGTCAAAGCTGAGCGAGAGGCTGTTACCACTCCATGCAGTGAATCTCTTCTAACAGCTAGGCGAGTATTACTGCGCCTGCGCCAAGCAGGGCCCTTTTCCCCTCGACACTGAGATGTGTCCTGCTACGTTCTCCGGTCGTGTTACCACAGAGGAAAGTGGAAACAAAAGCTTATAAGCTCGGTGCTGAGCTGTTCCCTTCGTTCCGCCGCGCTCAACAGCGCATTGGTATATTATTATTTTCTATTATAATACGATGTAACTTATCTTGTTAAAGTATAAATTTATATTTACTTTATGTTAGGTAAGGATAGTCTATAGGACTGCACAACGTATTAAACATTAACATGAGTGATGACGCTTCTACCTCGAAAATAAGTGAGTTGGAGGGCCCAGAATGTTCGTGTATAATAGGAAACTTAATGAACACGCCATTTTCGTTAAGGACTTTTGAATGAAAGCAAAACATAATTGAAAAAAAGGTATACCCACGCCTACTCTTAAAATTTATTCAAGGAATCGAAAAGAACAGCACGATATTTTCATGACTCGCGATACATAAATCTGGACTAGTTATATGGTTGTGCAAAAATGAATAAACTGTACTGTTGGCCATGTATTCTATTTTCCTCAGAAAATAATGCTTGGAATAAAGACGGTGTGGACAATTTAGATAGTTTCAGAGTTTTAAAGAGACACCATGAGGTGTCTCAAGCACACATCAACGCTGTTACGGATATGATTCAGTTCGGAAGGTCCAGAATAGAGTTCTGTCTGAGTACAGCTTACAGAAAGAAAATTGACGTGCATAATAAGCTAGAAAAAATAACATATATTTTCAGCACTTTAATAGATGTTTATGAGTGCATGAGTAGCCTGCCATACGTTTTTCAATTAGTGCATGATCGAGACTTCTAGTCTCTATGATTTTGATGCTCACTAGTATTCAATATATTATGTGCCATTTCATCATTTTCAAATGACGTTATCATAATACAAAAGTAATATCAATTATCAAGCCTTTCACTTTTATGAAATGGCATCTGTACTGCTCATAAAAATACTGCGGTGCGAGCGACAATATACTCTCAGAAGGAGTGTGGTAACACTTATCAAAACGTCACGCGTCGCCACTGGTACATCCGTAATTGTTATTTTTGTAAACTCTGCAGTAACACTAAATATAGACTTTAATTTAATAAATAGTGCTATTTGAGTGTACTAGTATACGCCAGTTGTGGTATTCTGTGTATTGATGGATGCCAGAACGTAACCATTTTTGAGAAATGATGGAAATATATTTTCTAAATGAGTATCGTAATGAATTATTTTCTCTGTATTTATGCATTTCTGGCCCCGCGGTGTATGGGTAGCGTGTCTGCCTCTTACCCAGAAGCTCCGGGTTTTTAACCGGATCTGAGGTCAGGTACGAGATCCACTCAACCTACGTCATTGCAATTGAGGAGCTATCTGACAGTAAGATAGTGTCCCCGGTCTAGAAAGCCAAGAATAACAGCCGAGAGGATTCGTCGTGTCGACCACATGATACCTCGTAATCTGCAGGCCTTTCGGAGCTGTTGTGCCATGGTTGGTGTATGTAAATACCTAGGTATAAATATAAGGAAAGATCTTCATTGGGGCAATCACATAAATATGATTGTAAACAAAGGGTACAGATCTCTGCACATGGTTATGAGAGTATTTAGGGGTTGTAGTAAGGATGTAAAGGAGAGAGCATACTTGTCTCTGGTGAGAGCTCAACTTGAGTATGGTTCCAGTGTATGGGACCCTTACCAGGATTACTTGATTCAGGAACTGGAAAAAATCCAAAGAAAAGCAGCTCGATTTGTTCTGGGCGATATCCGACAAAAGAGTAGCGTTACAAAAATGTTGCAAAGTTTGGGCTGGGAAGACTTGGTAGAAAGGAGACGAGCTGCTCGACTAAGTGGTATGTTCCGAGCTGTCAGTGGAGAGATGGCGTGGGAGGACATCAGTAGACGAATAAGTTTGGATGGTGTCTTTAAAAGTAGGAAAGATCACAATATGAAGATAAAGTTGGAATTCAAGAGGACAAATTGGGGCAAATATTCGTTTATAGGAAGGGGAGTTAGGGATTAGAATAACTTACCAAGGGAGATGTTCAATAAATTTCCAATTTCTTTGCAATCATTTAAGAAAAGGCTAGGAAAACAACAGATAGGGAATCTGCCACCTGGCCGACTGCCCTAAATGCAGATCAGTAGTGATTGATTGATGTATGCACTGATAGTTCTAAGGCACTCTATTATGATTATAACAAGGAAATAAATGTGATATAAATACAATAAACCAAGTTCTTCACTTCTATCATATCTAATCAATGTAGACAATGGCATTATATTACTATATTGCTATTCGAGTAATTATAGGCTATACAGTATGTATTCACCTGCATATCTTATCAGAATAACAAAACACTCAAGCCAACTTCGGAATTCACAATATATGTGTCCTGTATTTTTCAGGTTCCTGAATACCGGCCACTGGTACCAGTAAATCAGTTATGAGGAACAGGTATCACAACAAGCTAGTGTCAAGAGAAATTCAGTGGGCATCATAGAATCCAGTAATCAAGAATGAGTTAAAACCCGGGACTGAATAGAGTGATTTGGTAACCGTGCCCGCGAGAGAATCACATCCAGCTCCTTGTCTGCAGAAGAAATAGACATTTATTAACCATGGAATCAGTGAAGCGCGTTAATTGACTTTTAGCTCTAATACGCCTGACGAATGCTCATATAATAAACTTATATTCTCACGCTATGGTGCATTACCTTATTAACGATTCGTTTCCAGCAGCGTGAGCAGGCAATGGAACCACCTGCGCAGTGACTTCACATCTGTTTACAGAACCAAAAACGATTTTCTGCTACACGTAAACAAATTACCTAATACGAAGTATTTTTAGTCAAATAGAGACCTGTTTGCCTACGCTGAATGGCATAACTCTCTGGAGGTATTTAGAATACAGACATGTCTATGTGGGGCAACCAATTCTTCTACCCAGTTCCGACCAACGCATTCCAGTGACTTTTCTGCAGACATTGAACAAATTTGTTCAATTATTTAATTTTAGAAGTTTCGATCCTTTGACATATGATTAGTTCGCTTGAAAGCTTTTTTTTTTTTTTTTTTTTTTTTTTTTTGCAGTTGGCTTTACGTCGCACCGACACAGACAGGTCTTATGGCGACGATGGGAGAGGAAAAGCCTGGGAGTTGGAAGGAAGCGGCCGTGGCCTTAATTAAGGTACAACCCCAGCATTTACCTGGTGTGAAAATGGGAAACCACGGACAACCATTTTCAGGGCTGCCAACAGTGGGGTTCGAACCCACTATCTCCCGGATTCAAGCTCACAGCTGCGCGGCCCTAACCACGCGGCCAACTCACCGATCGCTTGAAAGTCACCAGGGAATTTAATTATTTACATGTTAGGTTATTAAGTTGGTAACGAACATTTCAATTATAGGCTATTTTACATTCCTACCATTTCACCAAAGTCTTTGAGTGATATGAAAGATTTCCGTCCGTTTTTCCTAGGTGATGAAAAGTCGTGTTTGAATTCCGAGAACGCCATTATTGCTCCAAGTGTTATGAGATGCTTCTAAGCTATCATTCTCTGTACATTCAACTAGAAAATTATTTCTCTCACGATCCTAAGAGATCCTACTTAGCAAACATTATTATTATTATTATTATTATTATTATTATTATTGAAGGAAATAAACTTATTTCTGGACAAGCAAGAAATTCTCTGGAATAGACGAGTTTCGAATAACGCTGAAAACAGTAATCTAATCATGAACATTCATTGAATAGGTCGTTAGCGGACCAGTGGAAACTCTATGACGGAATTGTCCGAATCGTCAGCTCCATAGCAAGTACCTTAGTCAACAGGACAAGTTGGTGCATATTGTCCGAGGAATTCCTCCGAAAATAGGTTAATGGTTCAATTACAAATGATAGAATAACATTTTATCTCTCTGCTGTAGGGCATGAAAACAATATAGGCCTACATTACATGGCTTTATAGCCTAAGAATCTGAAGTTAATAAGCCACTGAAAATTTATAGTCAATAAACCTGTCTGTGTGAAGTTTTTCAACCATTAGTGGCCTTAATAGACGTCAGAGAGCAGGATTTGTCCCGAAAGGTAGTTCCTTATTGATCATTAACTTACTTACATGAGTCGCATTTAAGGGCTTTTCAGTGTCAATTATTATAAGAGAAATTAACTTATTTTCACATACTGTATATGTGAAATTCTGTGGAAGACATGAGTTTCGAAGTTTCTTAGGTTTTGTATATAAAATGGGATAATAATAATAATAATAATAATAATAATAATAATAATAATAATAATAATAATAATAATAATAATAATAATAATAATAATAATAATAATAATAATAATAATAATAATAATAATACGAACCCTTGATTGAATGTTCAGTGTTGAGGCCTCCGGTTCAGAAGGTTCCGGGTTAGATTCCCGACCGGGCTGGGGATTTTAATCACGTCTGATTAATTCATCTGGCTTGAGGACTGGCTGTTTGTGTTTGCCCGAATACTCTTCTCTTCATATTCACACGACACACCACACTACGAACTACCACAGAAACAGTGGTTACATCTCTCCACACAGAGTTGGCGGCAGGAAGGGTATCTGGCCATAAAATAGGGCCAAATCCAAATGTGTGACAAAGTTTGCACCCGCGATCCCACAGGTGTTGGGAAAGCGGTATAACTTCATTTAGTTCCAGGGTTTTTCCAGTTACTTTTCAGGTCTTTCGTGTGGTTTTCTGACTAATACGAGCAAGGTTCTTGCTATATAAATATATAATAAGCGGAAGTCTCACATCATGTTCATACACTGTAAATTCAGGAAAAAGATAATTATTACTTTGTGCTCTCCTCATTGGAAGTAGAGAATGCTAAAGTTTCAAATGAAATAATTACGGAACCATTTTCTAAAAGCTGAAATTATACGACGTCGATTGGTCTGTCTCTCCCGTCGCTGCACGTTTCGCAATGTGGTAGACTTGTCAACCTATCATTATACTGTCAATAATTGCGTGAGATGATGCAAACATGATGTACATCTACCATGCTACATGATAACACTAAGTTACACCTTGCACAAAACTGTTTCCAACATTTCCAGGAATATTACTAGATATAAATAAGAAGCTTGCATATCATATTTAGAGGCACTCCTTTTTTCATTTTTTCGTTCAGCACGACAAAGCGTGTTTTAAGTTATTGTGTGGATTCTTGACGTCCATGTAATTGTGATCAATATGCATACGATTTTTTTTATTCATTCTTATGTTACGGTCGATTTGAAGAAAGAGTGACTCATTGATGCCGTAACTAAACGATATTTCTTAACACGCGTGAAACATATATAATATAAACCGTATACTATATTTCATACTAACTGAATATACATCACGAAAATGGACCATATTAATGTTTCGGTGAATTCTTTATCTGTTAGAGATTTATGTAAGAATTTCTTATCATTGGCCAGTTTGAAAAATCGATTGAGTTCTTGTAAATGCGTTCCGTCTCAAATTCCACTACGTTCTGGCGGTGTGAGAGTTATCGTCGTCTCCCTTCGCAAGGAGAGGAAATATAAGCAATGTCATCATTGTTACTTAACTGGAGTTCAGCTTTAGTGGTTCATCGCTGAGCACTGATAATCACGTCGTTTTGCTCCTTATAACATCACCACACTGAGGCTGACAAGGGCCACACGCAATTAAGTACTGTGAATTATTGATCGACTGTGTCGTGATTCGATCTTGTAACTTACAGCACAGGTTACGTTTGATTATCCTCCTGCGCCAAACCATAAGAAATTACACAGGTAAGTAGATACACGCAAGTAAGTTGTTAAATACATGATATAACATGAACAATTGTTTTTTAGGCGCGGAGGTGTGAAAATGATTATATTCAAAAGATAAATTAGAAAAAAAAAAGGTAGCATTGGTTTTGGCCATCGTCTGGAGGCCGTGATGTTTGAGTGACATAGTCACTGGCTTATCAGTTATCACTAACGTAGCCGAGGATGGAATCTCGGCCAATGCATGTGGGATGTTTGGATCTTAAAATTCACCTCCCTGTAGCTTGGATCCCACGTAAAACTGGAGGTCCCGTGGCTATGCTGAAGATATCAACAGTCATGTTGAACTATAAGCTTGCTTGCTTATTTATTTTGGTTGAACTTTACTTTTCGACTAACAACATGGAACTCACATTCATTCATTAATGCGTATAAATGAATATTGTGAAATGACAAGAATTCCTTTAAAAATATTACGTCAAGAACATGTCTTTATGTTTGATCTATTGACGTCCCAATAAACTCATTTTCCAATAGTTATTGTATTAATAACTTATATTGTTTATTAATTGAGAATTATATCATATTAAATTAAAATAAAATGATCACTAAAACCCTTTAAATGATTACGGTAGATTAAACTTTCAACAGAAGATTAGGAATAAAGGAACCTTAGTTTGCGTGTCCGCTCTCAGATATGTTTCCGGCTTATAACATGGGACTGTTTGAGGCAAAATAAATCTAAGTTACTTTTCCATAATATTTTCAAAATACACCTTATACTGAGAACACGTCTTTTTGTTTGATTTGTTGACATTCCTGATCAGGTGACAAACCGGAATGATGGTGATAAATTGTATATAAAAAATTGAAAGTGACAGAAAACAAGCTGAAAGGAAGATACAAATTTATCAACAGAGGACTTACGTGACTTGTTAAGAGTCAAAATTAGTAGGACTGCCACTACTGATGACATAATTTCATGACAATAAAACTTCTATAACTATGTATTTCAAACAGACCATCGACAAGAGGAAATAACACATGGCAAACCTCAACGAATCACAACTGATTCAAGGGCTGTAATTTTTTTAATTATGGAAATAATCAAAAGTGGTATTCGGCATAATAACTTTCACATCTCTGCCGACAGTGCCAAAAAGTAAGCATATTTTTGAGCTACGCCCAGTAAAACATTCCATCATCAAACCTCTGGCGTTTGGTCGTTATCTCGTTTGTATTCGAGGAGTGTCCGAGAACACACTTCTCTCTCTCTCTCTCTCGCTCACCTTCTTTTAGAGTCGAATTTGCGCAACTGTGCAGTAAGGATGGCTCTCTGAAGGGAGATGAGTTCTTGAAGACACCTTCAGCCTCTTCCTAGCTACAGAAGTAAGGAGACACGCTATTTCGCCGTAAAATAAGCCTTGAAAATTCTTGTGATGAGCTAAAAGAGAAAGTAATTTCTTACCTACACAAGACTTCCGCAGTCCTGTCTTGTTTTATTGAAGTATTACTTCCAAGCAGATGTTTCAACCTGAACCTTCTACATCTTTGAGATATTACCTTTAGGCACTAGTTTCGAAGATCTGAAAGCCTAACATGTCACTACTAAAAATTTTCAGTATGATTAACTAATTCCAATCTAAGAGGCTGACTGGATCATTAAGTATATTACCTAAATGATGATAATAATAATAATAATAATAATAATAATAATAATAATAATAATAATAATGCAACACGTAACTGCTATGACTGGCCTAAGGATCTCATTCGAAGAAGCAATGTATATGGACTCAGATAAGATGGACCTTAATAGCGAGATTAAAACGGTATATGGATTTGATCAGAGGGTATCCAAATCTAAATAACTGGGTGAGATTCTGACATCCCAATGGCAGTGAAAAGGAAGCGCGCAGGGAAAGAGCAAGGTCAGAATATCCTACGATGGAGAAAAGGGAAATGTATTTCCTCATAATGATTTTAGGACTCAAGAAAGAGTAGGAAGAATTTACCTTCCATCTGAGGTCCAACAGGAAATTACATTGCTCAAAAAGACCAAACAGGTTATCTCAGTGCGTTGTGGCACGGCCAGTTATGGTTGCTAGTTCTGTACTCGAGAGACAGATGTGTTCAAATTTCCCGTCGACCATCCTCGAAATGGTTTTCCGCGGTTTCTCATTTCAGCTCCAGGAAAATGCCGGGGTGGTACCTTTCTCAAGGCAACGGACGCTTTCTTTCCATTCCTGGCCCTTACCTGCACCCACAGAGACTCTCTCTCATCCCCATGGAGTAGACCGGAACTGTGGAGCCGAACATGTGCTCGGACACTCTCGGCACTAGGACGGAATGTTACACAGAATCATGACGTGTGCTGTCAGAACTTATTGTGAACTGAGCTCTGTTCCGTATGTAATTAAAGATTAAAAGTGTCAAGAAAATAGCGTTGGGGTGGTTACCAACATTTAACACTTGTAAGTGATTAGAAATTGTATATTGTGATAGTACATATATCACACCCCCGAATTATATGTAGAAGGTAGAGATATTATTGTCAGTATTCGATTTATTATTATTATTATTATTATTACCGGTATTTCATTTGTATGTTTTGTCATTTATATTTATAAGCTGGAAGATATCCACATATGTAGGTATGAGTAATTTGTTTTGCACGAGTGGGAAAACATTCCTTTAATAACTCTGGTAATTCGAATGAGTCATATGGCTACCCCAGTGTCTGTTGTGATGTACTTGTGTCGGGAAATTCATGAGTCATGTATATATCCCAGCCTGATGAGATGAGCTTGTTGTTGTACCAGGGAAATTTGATGATTCATGTAAAACTCCCGAGAGTTTGTTATTGTCTTGGGAGGAAGAAGTAGTTCAGGGCTTGGTCTTGACAAGAGGTTCACTCATGATTGGTGGGCAAGCACCAATCCAGACGTATCATCTGAGAGGAGGGGGATATTGATGTCTATAAAGGTTGATCATACGGCGGCAACCGGGGAGATTGTAAGAAACATTGTAAGGGTGATTGTAGAGGTAACTGTAAAGGAACGAGAAGGAAGATAACTACAACTACAACTACAACTGACGCACTGTACGGGTAGGAAGTGGTGCTGATACACGGTACTGGTGTGACACGGCTGCAATGGACTGGACTTCAAACGTTCGTGGAGCGTAGTCTTGTTATGTTTGTGGAAAGTGGCTGATTGTGGAGAGTGCTTGCGCATTAAGTATTGTAGCACTTGTGGCGGCCTAGCATTACATGTTGGTGAAAGCTATCTCAGACTTTCCATAAATTTATATATTGAGGATCGACAGACGTGTGTATATATATCTTTACAACAAGTGTTAAAATATGTGAACACAGTAGTACAAGGTACAGTATCTGTGTGATGTGATAACTGCCGATTATGAGAATCGGTAAGTCGAACTGATATAGAGACAGTGAAGGGTATTTATCTTCATACATGTACATTGTTCATCGGACTATCTACAAATGGTAGCTTAGTTCTCGCTTTCGTTTTCCCACGATTTTCATTATTGTTGTTGTTGTAAATATGGAGTCTTCCAGCAATATTTTATGTGTGTATTATATGTATAATGTTGTATGTTGATGAGGTGCTCATGCACGGAATTTGTTCAGAATATAGTTAGCTATTTTAGAATCAGTGTTATTGATGAACCTAGGTGCAGTTCCTACCTAATTAGTCGTTTTCAGGAGGTTAGGTAAGGCCTGCAGCAGATGTACCAGTACGCAGCATTATGTACACGCCCTGGGATATAAAGTTTATCATGCTCTTATCTAAATTCGAGAGATCCATTCTGGTGAACTCTGGCGCCCATACTACCGACATTTCGGTTAATTATGCTTATTAATTTTATTAAGTTTTTGAGTAATTTTATTTATATATTTTATTATTATTATTTATAAGTATCCATCAAAGAAAGTTACAATATATAAGGAATGGCCTGAAAGGAGTATTAAATGCACTACTGTTGATATTTTAATGCAACGCTCAACCCACTGTAAACTGTAGTATTAAGACATCTGAATTATTTAAGTAGTCTATGTGTGAATTTGTAAGTAAAATATGAACGTGACGTATTTATAATGCTAACATAATAGTAATTGGACGACTCAATCTACTCTAAGTCATTAGTGTGAAATTTTGAAATACTTAAGGTACGTGTGAATTTGTATATGACGATGCTGGATTTAGAATGTTAAACTAGTAGTATTTCTTGTGATATTTTCCTTCCATGTAATTGCTTGTTGTACTCTTGTTGTTGTTGGGTAATTATGCATTAACTTTATTGTGACACCACTGTAAGTGATCATTGCCACCGGGATATTTCCCCATTGCGATTAATAAATTAATAATAATAATAATAATAATAATAATAATAATAATAATAATAATAATAATAATAATAATAATAATGAAATGAAATGGCGTATGGCTTTTAGTGCCGGGAGTGTCCGAAGACATGTTCGGCTCGCCAGGTGCAGATCTTTTGAGTTGACTCCCGTAGGCGACCTGCGCGTCGTGATGAGGATGAAATGATGATGAAGACAACACATACACCCAGCCCCCGTGCCATTCGAATTAACCAATTAAGGTTAAAATCCCCGACCCAGCCGGGAATCGAACCCGGGACCCTCTGAACCGAAGGCCAGTACGCTGACCGTTCAGCCAACGAGTCGGACATCATAATAATAATAATAATAATAATAATAATAATAATAATAATAATAATAATAATAATAATGGCCTTAGATACCAAAATACAATTCTTTGAGTCGAAATCTCCAAGGAAACTTATGTGTCAATTTCGACTTTTTCATTTTTTTTTTTTTGATTAACAGGGCGTGCCACTGAACGTAGTTAACTACAATTTAAACTTCGGAACAAAATCATTATAAATCGATAAATTAAAAGGATGGAATGTTACAAAGAATCATGACGTGTACTGTCAGAACTTATAGTGAACTGAGCTCTGTTCCGTATGGAAGCTATTTCAAATATTATGATGAAGTGATGTGTTTTGAATGATTACTCGCGTCCTTCAGCCACAATGACAGTAGCTTTGCACGCCAGGCATCTGCATCTAACCATGACGAGTGTCATTCCGGCTCTTATAAGTCACAAATGTACTTCTCAATATTCAGAACAATCTGGTTAAATATTCATAGAAGAGAGTACTGTAAACCTGATCGAAACATTCATATTATGCATATTCAAATGAAAGAAGGGGATGGAAAAGACAATCTCTGTCTACTACTATTCTGTGCAATGGAGTGGAGAACGAAAGTGAGAGCGCGGTAGAGTCCTCGAAAAGGTCAATTTAATTTCCCTTTCTTAAGAACTCAGAAATCATTTGGAGAAGATCTTAATTGTTTAAGAATTCCAGTCACAACATCTCTCTTGGCTGTGCGCGCGCTTATAATAAGGCCGAGTGTATCCTATTCCAGTCACTGAAGTCTAAAGTCCATCTTATAATCATGACCGAGCCTGGAATCAGTATCGGGTCAGCCAGGTGGGATTGTGTGCATGAGCTGTAAATCTACAAGGCGGTGTATTTCTCCTAGCGCCGGAACATTCGTATTAAGTAGAATGTTAAAATCCCACCTGGAAGCAGTTTTCTGTACTTTCCCACTTCAGTTCCAGGAGAATGAGGGATGACAAATAACATATAATTCACGTCTATCTCTTTCTCAATTATTCTAGTCCCCGATAATTACCAAGGATCGAATTTCTACGGTGCCATACTTTTATCCTAGTTTCATTTTATAAATTTTTAGTTTAATTCAACACATTTATAGCTTTTGTCATCATCATCATCATCATCATCATCTGTTTACCCTCCAGGTTCGGTTTTTCCCTCGGACTTAGCGAGGGATCCCACCTCTACCGCCTCAAGGGCAGTGTCCTGGAGCTTCAGACTCTTGGTCGGGGGATACAACTGGGGAGTATGACCAGTACATCGCCCAGGCGGCCTCACCTGCTATGCTGAACAGGGGCCTTGTGGAGGGATGGGAAGATTGGAAGGGATAGGCAAGGAAGAGGGAAGGAAGCGGCCGTGGCCTTAAGTTAGGTACCATCCCGGCATTTGCCTGGAGGAGAAGTGGGAAACCACGGAAAACCACTTCCAGGATGGCTGAGGTGGGAATCGAACCCACCTCTACTCAGTTGACCTCCCGAGGCTGAGTGGACCCCGTTCCTGCCCTCGTACCACTTTTCAAATTTCGTGGCAGAGCCGGGAATCGAACCCGGGCCTCCGGGGGTGGCAGCTAATCACGCTAACCACTACACCACAGTCGCGGACTATAGCTTTTGTAAACACCATAATACGGTTTATACTGGGTAAATACATATTTCACTATATACATATATTTTGTACCAATAATCCTCAGTGATTTTGTTTGTATTTGGTTATTCTTCCCTCAGAAGTATTTTACGGTTAAATTAAATATCTAGGCAACTGTTTCGCGAGATGTCAAAAAATAAATAATAAAATAATGTTAGGGAAGTGGTCAGTTTGCTGCTGGTTGGCCTCATCTACACATCCTTCACCACTCCAAAACATTCCCTGTTAACTGGTTCCAAACTCATGCCAGGCAGTCATTCTGAGCAGTTAGGGACTCTGTTAACATAACCGTGTTAGATGTTCGAAGGACAAATGTTTGACATTTTTCTCATTTTTCTGAGAATCCTTTCGTCTTCACTAAAGTGAACTGTGAATTCAGTTAAATACATTTTATTATTTTCTTGTGATAGTTCATCATCATAATCATCATCTGTTTACCCTCCAGGGTCGGCTTTTTCCCTCGGACACAGCGAGGGATCCCACCTCTACCGCCTCAAGGGCAGTGTCCTGGAGCTTCAGACTCTTGGTCGGGGATACAATTGGGGAGAATGACCAGTACCTCGCCCAGGCGGCCTCACCTGCTATGCTGAACAGGGGCCTTGTGGAGGGATGGGAAGATTGGAAGGGATAGGAAGAGGAAGAGGGAAGGAAGCGGCCGTGGCCTTATGTTAGGTACCATCCCGGCATTCGCCTGGAGGAGAAGTGGGAAACCACGGAAAACACCACGGAAAACCACTTCCAGGATGGCTGAGGTGGGATCCCACTCTACTCAGTTGATCTCCCGAGGCTGAGTGGACCCCGTTCCAGCCCTCATACCACTTTTCAAATTTCGTGACAGAGCCGGAAATCGAACCCGGGCCTCCGGGGGTGGCAGCTAATCACGCTAACCACTACACCACAGAGGCGGACTCTTGTGATAGTTAATTTATCTTATTCTATTTGTATAGGGCGAACAGTCTGCTGTGGTCAATAGGAGTTAATTTTCCTTGTTTAGTAGACTGATGAATAAAAACTCTTAAGAACATTTTGGACAATATTTCATTTCCCCTGTGTCATATTTTCAAGTTTTTATGTCACATTCTGATATCTTTTAGGGCATTAGCGCATGCGTATTTCCAGAGTTTTCAGATCACAGAAATCCGTACAAATACATTCACAGTATATTGTGGATATGGCTTAACGCTTCTACGTGTTTTACCTTGTAGAGCTGAGTAGCTCATACGGTACAGAGTTGCCCTTCTCACTGAAAGTTGGTGAGTTCGATCCCGGCTCAGTGCGGTGGTATTTGAAGGTGCTCAAATACGTCAGCCTAGAATCGATAGATAAGTCTATACCGTCACGTAAAGGAACTCCTGCGCGACAAAATTCCGACACCTCGGTGTCTCCGAAAACTGCAGAAGTGTTAGTGGTACGTAAAACTAAGACTATTTTTCGTGGTTTCTCATTTTCACACCAGGTAAATGCTGTATCTGTACCTTAATTAAGGCCACAGTCGCATTATTCCCAGTACTATGGTAATTAGTATTGTTGTGTAAGTATGAAGAAAAGTGTATTGAGATAAACACATACATCCAGTCCCCAAATCAAATGAATCAAGTCATCGCCCCGGCTAGGAATTGAACCCGGGGCTCCCTCAAGCGAAGACCAGTATGCTGATCATTCAGCAAAGGAGCCGAAAGATGATAATAATAATAATAATAATAATAATAATAATAATAATAATAATAATAATAATAATAATAATAGTAGTCCAATTGTGTTTGACCGGGCGAGTTGGTCGTGCGCGTAGAGGCGCGCGGCTGTGAGCTTGCATCCGGGAGATAGTAGGTTCGAATCCTACTATCGGCAGCCCTGAAAATGGTTTTCCGTGGTTTCCCATTTTCACACCAGGCAAATGCTGAGGCTGTACCTTAATTAAGGCCACGGTCGCTTCCTTCCAACTCCTAGGCCTTTCCTATCCCATCGTCGCCATAAGACCTATCTGTGTTGGTGCGACGTAAAGCCCATAGCAATTGTGTTTGACGTCTCTTCAGTCCCTCGACTTTCAAGCGGATATATTATTATTATTATTATTATTATTATTATTATTATTATTATTATTATTATTATTATTATTATTATTATTATTATTATACAAAACTAAGATATGACCAGAGATGATCTAGTGGGGAAGATTACATCAGGGTCAGTAAAAAAAAAAATATTGTGTCCTCATCCTGAAATGATGCAGTAGTTCTTAAATCTCTGACAGTACCGGGAATCGAACCCGTACCTCCTAGAACGGCAGCTAACAGTGCTATCCCTTGTGCTACGGAGATGGACAATGAAATATATAAGTAAAACACTTTCACGTGAATTAACTATGTAGTTGTATGATTAGCATTGAGCGAATCTGTGGAGTATCTCCTTGGCCCTGTTTTGCAGTCTAGTGGAAAGCTGCCGCTAGAGCTCAGGATAGTCGCCAGCACTTCCGTTTCACCATAGCCACTCACTGTGTTGAGGGTCAGCAGCCGGAAATAATATTATTGCACATTTCCGGTTAAGCTGCACACTCTTTTTTGATGATGATATATATGACGTAAAGAGGTGCTCTTTGTAAGATCTTGTTTGTATTATCAAGACACAGCAAACTAAATGGTTCAGAAACAGGTTATTGATTGCTTTAAATTGACTAGTCTAATGACGGCTTTTACATGGACCACACACACACATACAGAATGAGGTGCGAAAAACAGAGATTTAAATTAGCGGTTTACAGTGGCAGGTCATTATGGCTTGTTACGATCTGTAACTGGGGGCTACTAAGCTGAGAGGTAAAGGAGCGCTTGGTTTGGTGGTGGTAGGCAATCTTTCATATTAACAACAAATTCAAAACAAACAAACAATCTTGCTCCATGGCTAATTGGTTAGCATGCCGGCTTTTAGTTCAAGGGGTCACAGGTTCGATTCCCGGCCGGGTCTGGGATTTTAACTTTTGCTAGTTAATTCCGCTGGCTCGATGGCTGGATGTTTGTACCGTCTTCAGCATTAGAATGTCGGACTCGTTGGCTGAACGGTCAGCGTACTGGCCTTCGGTTCAGAGGGTCCCGGGTTCGATTCCAGGCCGGGTCGGGGATTTTAACCTTAATTGGTTAATTCCAATGGCATGGGGGCTGGGTGTATGTGCTGTCTTCATCATCATTTCATCCTCATCAAGACGCGCAGGTCGCCTAGGGAGTCAAATAGAAAAGACCTGCACCTGGCGAGCCGAACCCGTCCTGGGATATGCCGGCACTGAAAGCCATACGACATTTCATTTCATTTCAGCATTAGAATTCATCTAAGATAGGGCCGCATTTTCGCAGTCATGCAGGTCGTCTGTACGGCGTCACCTCGAAAATCCTGGTGCAGACCTCTCCCGAGGCCACACGCCATTATTAATAATAGAAAGAGAAGAGGACAGCCCCTTAGAGGAATAGCGGTATCGGCAAATGAAAGGAAAGGATAGCCAAAGGTGTGAAAATGAAGGACTCCCTACGCCTCGTAAATCTAATACCATCGGGGTGTGAACCAAGAGAAGTAAAATAAAACAATGCGAGACTGTTAGAACTCCAGTGGTCCTAATTCGACTCTCTCAAGGTGAAAATCCCAGGAGTGTCCCCTGTTTGTCGCAAGAGGCGACAGAGATTATCGGTGTATTCTACCACTCACCACCCACAGATTTGATTTACGCGAAAGTAAGTCGAAAATTTACGAGCAAGGCTCCTACTTTTAGGCCTGGGGTTCACTAGGCTTACAACAAGTATCAATACCAAGTAAATACCCGAAGACAAACGCTGTAGAGTGTAGTTAATCACACGATCCCTCTTTGTGTCAAAATCACGAAAAGGTGCTCTTTAAAAGTTCTTGTATGTATCAGTGCAATGCTCTGTAATTTGCAATAATGTGGTTCATCATCATCATTGTCATCTTCTTCTTCTTCTTCTTCTTCTTCTTCTTCTTCTTCTTCTTCAGGCTTTAGACCAAAAGTGATCGTATCACGTATCGTCCTCACTATGTTGATGCGGACTGTTCCATCTATCGGCATAAATGAGAACTACATCCATTCTTGAGTTCTGTCATCTTCCACAGCTGAAAAGGCGAGAACGTATAGAAGACCGAATATGGTACCAGATATAGGTTTAAAGTACAATTATGACAATCATATTTGAACTGTTTAGTGAAAACAGTGAATGAATCATCTTCGCCATTCTGGCCTATGCTGTGATATTACCTCTTACTACTGAGTTCGGGTAGTGACATCTAACACATTTTGATGTAGATGCTTTGTTGTATTTCCATAGTAGATACAACAATAATAATAATGTTATTTGCTTTACGCCCCACTAACTACTTTTACGGTTTTCGGAGACGCCGAGGTACCGAAAATGTTGTCCTGCAGGAATTCTGTCTCTTGTCGACAAATCGACCGACACCAGGCTAGCGTGCGTATTTGAGTACCTTTAGATACCAGGGGACTAAGTTGGGATCGAAATCGCTAACTTGGCTTCAGAAATTCTGCAGTCTACCTTCTGAGCTATTCATTCAAGCTCAAGAAGTGCGTTTCGAGATTTAATTCCTAATACCGCTCCGTGCGGTTTCACAGCAAGGCTACTCGCAAAAACAGGTGAAGAAAAATTTGCATACGCTTATGTTACTGTAACGAATGCGAAACATCGACATACTGTAGATGGGAAAATGCTGGAGACGACGTGAGAAAGGTCTCCTGGTGTAAATCATTCGTCATGCTCTTGTGCCTTGGCTCCAAGGACACTAACAGTATTTAAATAAAAATGTTCCCTGGGCATAGAAGAAATAACTAGAGGCAACCTTCCGCTGGAGCTTAATAAACAAACGCCAGCCTTCAAGGAGATACGTTATGCAGGAATGAATCAGGTGCGGTCATAGGCCACGATGACTTTGGTGGCTATCAAGAGCTTGCTTTTTGTCTCCTCGAGTGTTGTGTAAAATAATGATAACAATTTCATGTACCTGTTATTATTAGCCTGGTCCAGTCCTTGCGAGGCACACCTCCGACGAGGGTAGGCGGCGTCTTCCTTGCACTGGTAACTGTGTGTTGGTATGGTGAAGGGTATCAATCATCAATCACTACTGATCTGCATTTAGGGCAGTTTACAGGAGGCAGATTCCCTATCTGTTGTTTCCTTAGCCTTTTCTTAAATGATTGCAAAGAAGTTCGAAATTTATTTAACATCTCCCTTGGTAAGTTATTCCAATCCCTAACTCCCTTTCCTATAAACGAATATTTGCCCAAATTTGTCCTCTTTAATACCAACTTTATCTTCATATTGTGATCTTTCCTACTTTTAAAGACACCACCCAAACTTATTCGTCTACTGATGTCCTCCCACGCCATTTCTCCATTGACAGCTCGGAACATACCACTTAGTCGAGCAGCTCGTCTCCTTTCTCCCAAGTCCTTGTAGCCCAAACTTTGCAACATTTTTGTAACGCTACTCTTTTGTCGGAAATTGGGCAGTGTCATGTGTGGCGGGTGAGTCACAAGAATGTTCAGATCGTGCGTTTTTTATCGTAAACGGTTAAATCCACTGTATTTGGGATCAGGTGGTAGTGCTTTCCCCTATAGACTATTCTTTCAACTCACACACCACAAACAACACCATCCTCCGCCATATTAACACGCAGAGTCCCATACACGGTAGGTGTCGTTCAATCTCATCAGAATGTTTGCCTTATCAGGCGGTGATAACCACACGAAATTATCCCTATATATAAAAGTGAAATAACGTCCGTATGTCTACCTTGCGAAACCACAAAACGTTTAACTGGTTGGCGGAATTTTAATGACATATTGTACAAGCTTTCTCAGAAGGAACTGTCATATGACTTCAAAATACTGGCCTCAAAATAAATTATTTGCAAAACTATTCGCAAAAATGGCGTAATAGCTTAAAATGAGATCTTGTGTCCGTTCCTTTGTCGCTTAATCATACCAAATGTGACCGCCTCTGTGGTGTAGTGGTTAGCGTGATTAGCTGCCACCCCCGGAGGTCCGGGTTCGATTCCCGGCTCTGCCACGAAATTTGAAAAGTGGTACGAGGACTGGAACGGGGTCCACTCAGCCTCGGGAGGTCAACTGAGTAGAGCTGGGTTCGATTCCCACCTCAGCCATCCTGGAAGTGGTTTTCCGTGGTTTCCCACTTCTCCTCCAGGCAAATGCCGGGATGGTACCTAACTTTAGGCCACGGCCGCTTCCTTCCCTCTTCCTTGCCTATCCCATCCAATCTTCCCATCCCTCCACAAGGCCCCTGTTCAGCATAGCAGGCGAGGCCGCCTGGGCGAGGTACTGGTCATTCTCCCCAGTTGTATCCCTGACCCAAAGTCTGAATCTCCAGGACACTGCCCTTGAGGCGGTAGAAGTGGGATTCCTCGCTGAGTCCCAGGGGAAAACCGACCCTGGAAGGTAAACAGATTACGAACGAACGAATAATCGTGTGGCCTCATGTACCGAGTATAAGCAATTTTAATTTGAGGTCGTCTGGTCGCCTGATCGTCATTTTCGACGTTCCGTTTTACTCTAAGCCAACTAGATCGCAGAGTAAACCGAATCTCTCTTGGGTGTTTATTGTTTTCGGGTAAACACGAAATGTGTCACCAGAGATCTTTTACATGTCGCCATCGTATGACATGAGTGTCGCATGGACATTTTTCTGCCCTTCAAAATTCGACTACCTCTGTGGGGATTAAACCACTATCTTGGGGATCCGTAGACCGACACTCTACCACTGATCCACAGAGAGAGCTTGATTGTTGAATAATTAACCAGTTCATAATGACGAGCAAAAATATATAGGTACTTACTGAACTTGAACGTATTTTATCCACAAGAAACCCAAATGATGGGCAAGTAGTTAGTCGTATCAAAAATACAGCCCAGCATGAGTAATTAAAATTAAGTTTTCTATAAAAAAAAATGTTACGTGCATTTTATTTCTAATTCTTATAGTTCTCGAGAGCTTTTTTCGTGTTAAAGCACGCGTTCCAGAGCATCCACCAGGTGTTTGGTACCCAGCAGGTCCTGGTAATTCACACATTGGACACTAGGGTGTGCGGAGGTTGCTTTAGCTTGAAACCAATGACCTCTGGAAACTAATTCACCGGTTTTTTGAACTAAACTTGTTTCGTTACCAATGGCTTACCAATTACAGCTTAATGTTATTGGTTTTACATCCTACTAAGTACTTTGACGATTGTCCGAGATGCCGAGGTGCTGAAATTTTGTCCCACGTGAGTTCTTTTACGTTCGAGTAAATCTACCGACACGAGACGGGCGCATTTGAGCATCTTGATATATGACCGAGCTGAGCCAGGACCGAACACGCCAAGACGGGGTCAGAAGGCTAGCGCCTAAACCGTCTGAGCCATTCCGCCCTGTGATAACATGTCAGCGAGTACAAAGAAAAGTTAGCAAACCGAGTGAGTTGGCCGTGCGGTTAGGGGCGCGCAGCTGTGAGCTTGCATTCGAGAGATAGGGGGTTCGAATCTCCATTGTCGGCAGCTCTGAAGATGGTTTTCCGTGGTTTCCCATTTTTACATCAGATAAATGCTGGGGTGTACCTTAATTAAGGCCACGGCCGCTTCATTCCCATTCCTAGCCTTTCCCTATCCCATCGTAGCCATCTGACCTATCTGTGTCGGTGAGACTTAAAACAAATAGTAAAAAAAAATTACCAAGTACTGACTAGTCAAATGCACGTACGTTCTGACAGTTATTAACTTATTAATAAAGAGATGTTAATGAGCACGGCTCAATATCTAGTGTTTAACCTGAACACCAGTCCGAATCTATACAATTAGGATGACGCTTAATAGCAAGATAGCACAAGGATCATATCCTGGATTGTGGTTACTGTTCTGAGAATGTGGTTGCCTAATTATGAGGTAAGTGATAAATATATACATCTTTTCATAGTGCTCAAACCACAATGTTATTTGATACTGAGAAGGTACGCACGAAAGAGAATTAGACAACAGTTGCTAGGGAATGTGAGGGAGACTTCCCATACGAGAGAGAGACTTTTTAAAGCTATATTATGTAAAACTAATTGACTAAAGTGAGGGACCTAATGAGGTACTTAAGGTGTAGATTGTCCCCTTACGAATGAAGGTGTTTAGACTAAAGTTCCTTCGTAAGAATAAAATACTCGGTGAAATCGTGATTGTGGTTATTATAGTTTTAAGTGGAAGTACAAATGGACCACCATTCTCTCCAATCAGAGGAAACATTGGAATAAATCTCATTCTTCGAAGAATGCAAGTATTGGCGAATGAAACAGGTGGAAGGGAGTGGGAAAAGAAAAAGACTCCTTAGGCCTTGCAAACTTAATACCGTCAGGATAGGAGGAGAACAAGGGTTGACCAATGGATGTCAGTTAGAAAATATGAACGTGAGGAGACTGGCACAAAAGGAGACAATGCCAGACTCAGCTAGGAGTCCTTCCAAGCTGAGAGCCCCGGGGGTTCTCTTCCTAGTCGTCTTTTATGACAAGCAAGAAATATCGTAGGTGTATTCTACTGCTTCCACCCACAGAGGATCCAGTGATATTTTGCACCAACTATAGCTATTTTTCACCCTTCGTAGCAACAGAGAGCCCCATTGTAGCTTTTACGGTTTACGAAGACGCCGAGGTGCCGGAATGTAGTCCTACAGGAGTTCGTTTACGTGCCAATAAATCTACCAACACGAGACTGACATATCTGAGCGCCTCCTAATATCACAGGATTGAGCCCAGATCGAACTTCCCAACTTGAGTTCAGAAGGGTAGCGCTCTACCAACTGAGCTACTCAGCATGTAAAACTACAATCTTTCTTGCTTTAAAACCGATCTAAGAGGGCCAGGTCATAAAACCCCAATGTTGATCGTTTAAAGGCGTGATCTTCTTAAATAAGAGCATATTAATACAACTCTGCTTTAGTCGATGCAAACTCTATATCATAGTGCATGTTTGAAGAATTATTTGTATGATCAATAATAATAATAATAATAATAATAATAATAATAATAATAATAATAATAATAATAATAATTAGGCTCCCCCGTCTATTTAAACTGCCGCCGATCTCCAATAGTGGTGTTATCTATTCTCAACCGTCTGAACTATAATTTATTGCAGAAGTTTTATCTTTTGGAACTAGATGTCCCTAGTATCGATTTTCTAGTGCCCCCTTGTATTCAGAAAGTAGAAGTATTATTGACAAAGTTATTTGGAAGTTGTGTAACCTAATCAACAGTCAATTGTTATTTTTTTATTTTGGAGTTATCATCACTGTGATTAAATTGATGTGGTAAGTGTTACGACTTGATATAAAAATCAGCCTATCACAATTGACATCACTTAATATGTTCCAGAACCATCTGCCAGTCCGCTATAAAAGGTGTGAGTTTTTGAAATAAGGAATTTGCAGAAGTGTATTATCGAGTGTTCTACGTGAGCGAGATCTCCTTCGGGAGGTTCATGGAGCGGAGGTGGCATGAAAAGGCGGCAATAAACAAGGTATGCCAAATATGCCAGCGTTTCCCTTTAGAATGTAACTGTTACGGTAGTTCGTCTGGCCTTTCTTTAATTTTAATGTAGGGTCTTCTCTTACAACTTAAATTAATGTAGGTTTATCTAAGCAGTCTTCGGACTGTATAATATTTCTCCTCTATTGGGAATTTCCAGGTCTAGAAAGCCAAGAATAACGGCCGAGAGGATTCGTCGTGCTGACCACACGACACCTCGTAATATGCAGGCCTTCGGACTGAGCAGCGGTCGCTTGGTAGGCCAAGGCCCTTCAGGGCTGTAGTGCCATGGGGTTAGGTAATTGGGCATTTCGTTTCCCTTCTTCAATTTTCAGTTCTGGTTGACCAAGTTTTTTCTAATTTTTCTAGAATTATTATTCTCTTTTCGGCCTTTAAAATTTTCTTCCATTAGTCACCTTATAGTATGGCTTAGCCTCTGTGTCATCAGACCTTGTGACCAGTTATGTATTTACTGTTGAACTTAAATTTTAGAGTGCTTGGTGCTTCAGCCTTCATTCTCATTTTTTTCTCGGCCTTGAGAGTATAACCTTCCATTTTTCTACTCTCTTTTCGTGGCCGTGTAGTGTGGGCCTTATGACTTGGATTACTCGGAGATATTTCGATCCTTTTTCAAATGCCGAAAAAGCATTAAATTAGTAATTCATTACAGCAGAGTGCATTTGCTGCTTAAAGTGTCTGTCGTGTCAGACAACTGTGATTAACATAATCTACTGGCACAGTAATGGGCGTTTTGTAAAATTAATTATAAACTGAGCTCCAGGGTTCGAAACCCGCGTTATGTAAATTTTTTCTAGAAGCTACGACTTCTTTCTCTGAAATGTACTCTCCTGGATATGTATAAGCTACCCTATCCTTTTCAAATGTACATTTTCGAGACCTACGTCTCTGACTGTTTCTTTCGAGATGGTTTTCCTCCTCAAATATTGAAAATTGTCTGAGCTTATGAGCTCTTCTTGTGTAAATATAAGAGATTCTAACCTCTTAAGGTGAAACTTTCCTTTTTATACGGTTGTTGCTGTTGTTGAAAATATATAACCATAGGAAAAGAAAGAAATAAAGTTTTACATTGATTTTGTCAGTAATACTTAAAATTTGGTATGTGCTTTGTCCAGCCATTCACTCCCTCACGCTTTTTTCCCTCTCTGGGCCACGTAAATATCCGTAATAATAATAATAATAATAATAATAATAATAATAATAATAATAATAATAATAATAATAATAATAATAATACTAATAATAATAATAACACATGTAGTTTTGCATCCCGCTATTTTCATTTTCGGAGACGCGTAGGTGTAGGTATATCGTCTCGCAGCAGTTTATTTACGTTGATGTATTTGTAGACTGAGAAACCCAGCACTCTAACGTATTGAGCCACTCGACATATTGGATCTCTGAATGACACAAGAGACTTTCAGCTTCCTGCCTGGCAATATAACTAGGCAAGTAAAGGCAAATGAAGTACATATCTCAGAATGTATCTGACTTTATCTACAACACTTTCTACTGGAGGCGCCAAGTGTGGTCTCACTGGCCAGGTCACGAATCACTGATCGTTGGGAGAATTTGGGCATGTAAACCAGAATTTGTCCACCTCGTTCGCGTGCTCCGAGCAACGCCCATCGCGAAGATATAACGCTTAAGGTGATTGTTGGTGATCAGTCCCTCGCAACAACGACCTACAGTAAATAAGATGAAGTCCAATCCCTCCAAGAATGACAGTGTCGGCTAAAAGAAGAGCCATGAAAGCGAAAAATAGAAGATGTTTTAGCTTTTACATCTGAAGAACACCGAACAATTTAGCTTCATGGTACGTAACGCATAACTATAAACTTCCATTCGGGAGATCGTCAGTGCAAAAGCAAGCATCTGGTTTCCATTTCCACGTAGGAAAATGCCAGGGCTGTACTAATTTAAAACCATTATCCCCAACTTCCCAGTCCGGCTCTTTCCTATCTTAGTGTTACTGAAAATCTATATTGGGTTCGTATGACTTTAAGTTACCGGAAAGAACAAAAAACCTTCTGCGGAGATCCAACAATTGACCAAGAGATGTCCGATGGGTAAGATATAAGCGATGAGCCTGGGACAAATAAGATAATGTTTTCTTTCTTTCTTTTAATTAATGATTTATTTATTTATTTATTTATTTATTTATTTATTTATTTATTTATTTATTTATTTATTTATTTATTTGCTAGTGGCTTACCTTGCACTAACACAAAGAAAGCTTTCGTAGACGCAAGGATGGAAAAGAGCTAGGATTTGGGAAGGTATTGGGCGTGGCCCTAGGATTTGCCTGGTGTGAAAACGAGAAACCACAGAAAACCGTCTTCAGGGCTATCGACAGTGGGGTTCGAACTCACCATCTCCAGAACGCAAGCTCACAGCTACGTGACTCGAATCGTGTAGCCAACTCCCTCGGTACAAGAGGAAGTAATGGTCATGACCGCCACTTTCATCACACAACTTGTAGGTCCGGGAGGAAATATTACTCTTAGTTTGGTGCAGGTTTATTCATTATATAAGTGACGGGCTCAGTCACTGTTGGAAACTTAGGGGTGCATTATACCTGCGTGATATCGTCACTGGCTTCCCTCCAAGAGGACCGCGATTCGAATACAGGGCAATACAAGTGGAATTTTTAAAATGAAATTCACGTTCCTGTGCCTTGGATTCCTTATAAACATGGAGGTCCTGTGCCTATGACTCGATATCAACAATCGTGTAAAACTATACGTTTTCTTGGTTTTGTTGAAAGCGGGTATGATTTTTGCATTTTTAGTGTGATATACCAAGTATTCGGTAGTGTCTTTCTGCCTGTGTGCTCTAATACCTACCGAAGTAGCTGAGAAATATGGTAGGCCTATATGGGCGTCTTTGTATGGACAGGAGGAGAAGGGACAGGGAGAACTGCTAGAAGATAAAACTAATGATATCTAGCTCTATGGTATAGGGTTAGCGTGTCTGCCTCTTACCCAGAGGTCCCGGGTTCGATCCACATTCAGTCCACGGATTTTAATTCTGGACTGAATGTTGTAACGGGGTTCTCTCAGTCTCGTGGGACAAACTATATAAGAGGCGGTGGACGCGGTCGCGAAGGTAAACAGTGCGACTGAGGATGACCACGTGGCACTCCGATGGCTGGGCAGCAGTCATCTTGGCAGGCTAAGACCCTCATTTGGCTGTATATGTAACGAGTCTTCCTTTTTTTATAATCATTGTTCGGCGTTCCTCATCTTCCTGGATAATTCCGGTTCTTCGCAATTTATCTTGCAAGACATGTTGTACAACCTTAAGAATGACCTGGCATTCGACGATAATCTTCTGACACGCTAAATTCACGAATTCTTTTAAAACTCCGGAATATATATACCGAAAATCAAGTAGAATAGCAGGGGTTGAATTATGTTAGTAAATCTTAAATTGACATTATTTTATAGATGTTGACCATAAAGTGCACAACAGTGCGTCTTCCCAGAATGTACGAAAACCATAGGATCCGTTAGACGAACACTGTCTCGTTCCCAGCAGTCTGGAGTACATTCCTCAGCGTGTTGTCCAGACAGGACGCTCCCGGGCAGGAAGCCAACGGTGGAGTTAGTTCGCCTCCCCAGTAAGGAACTACCGGACACGACAACGAAATACATCTCTTTCACCTAGCACCTGTGATAAGACATTCCCATTAACTACTTTTAAACCGGGCGAAGTGGCCGTGGGGTTAGGGGCGCGTTGCTGTGAGCTTGCATCCGGGAGATAGTGGGTTCAAATTCCACTGTCCGCAGTCCTGAAGATGGTTTTCCGTGATTTCCCATTTTCACACCAGGCAAATGCTGGGGCTGTACCTTAATTAAGGCCACGGCCGCTTCCTTCCAACTCCTATTCCATCGTCGTCATAAGACCTATCTGTGTCGGTGCGACGTAAAGCCACTAGCAAAAAAACTACTTTTACGGTTTTCGGAGACGCCGAAGTGCAGGAATTTAGTCTCGCAGGAGTTCTTTTGCGTGCCAGTAAATCTACCGACACGAGGTTGACGTATTTGAGCAGCTTCAAATACCACCGGATTGAGCCAGGATCGAGCCCGTCAAGTTGGGGTCAGAAGGCCAGCGCCTCAACCGTCTGAGGCGTTCAGGCCGGCTATCGTACATGTACATGTAGACTATACATGCATACATATATACATATATAACAAACAACATTAAATACTCTTTCTCTCTTTCAGCGTTCAGTCCGCTAGCTTCTGTGAATTAACTAAACGCCTCTAAAATCCTCTATTTGCAACCAGCTCTGTGGCCTCATTTAGTTTAAGGGGACATTAAACCAAATGTGACTCAGAAAAAAAAAAAAAGTATAACGAACAAAGTTATCAGTCAGTCCAAAAATATTGCTTAAGCAATGTTAAATGGAACACGTACATTTTACATCGGATATGGCTAATAACTGTTAATAATTAGTTATAAATATTGTATCACTTCGCTATAAACAAAGTGCCTTTTCTACACAACCAACAAGCCCAGTGAACTGGACCTCTGTCTATAGGTTGCATTAACAATCAGAATGTATCACTTCTTGGATCACTGAGCGGAGTCATCGTGCACATTAACTCGCTATGGCTAATGAGCCAATATCTGGATTCAGGAGACTCGTGATTTCGAACCCTACCGTTGACTGTTCTGAGAATGGTATTCTGCGGTTCCAATTTTAACATCCAGGCAGTTTCTATTCATAGGCCACAGCCGGTTCCTTCCATCTCCTTACCCAATTTCATTCGCCATCATTCATTTCATCTTAACTGAGGTTGAAGCAAGAAAGGACATCCGTTCGTAAAAATGTGCCATACAATTTCATCTCACCTCATCCCCGATCCCGTATCAGGAAACGGTACGTACATACTTTTTGCATCACCTAAAGTTTTCATTGTTAATCATTTTTTGAATAAAAGTTTAAAACTTTCTCGAAATCATTATCTATATATATATAAAATAGCTTGTCCTGACTGACTGACTGATTCATCATCGCCGAGCCAAAACTACTGGACATAAAGAAATGAAATTTTGGGGATATATTCATATTATGATGTAGGTGCTCGCTAAGAGAGGATTTTTGGATATTCCTTCGGTGAGGGGGTGAAAATGGGGGTGAAATTTTAAAATGAGTGTATCTATATCTCAACACTTTAAACGTTTACAGATGTAAAAATTGGTATTTAGAATCTTCTTTAAAAATAAGGAAACACGTATTTTTTTGTTTTCAGAAAATCCCAATATGAGGGATGAAAAAGGGTGAAAATGGAGAAAAATGGGTTGAATGCCTTTAATAAGGATACCGGTACTTATATCTCAGAAACTGAAGATATTACAGACCTGAAAATTGGTACTTTTGATCTTTTTAAAAAATAAAAAAGCACGTATTTTTTTGTTTTTGTAAAATCCAATTAATGGGAGGGTGAAAGGGGGGTGAATTTTTAAAATGAGTGAATCTATATCTCCAAACTTTTAAAGTTTGCAGATGTAAAAATTGGTATTTAGAATCTTCATTAAAAATAAAGAAATACGTATTTCTTTGTTTTCGGAAAATCGCAATAGGAGGAGTGAAAAGGGGTGAAAAATGGGTTGAATGCCTTTAATGAGGCTACTTATATCTCAGAAACTGAAGATATTATAGACCTGAAAATTGGTGTTTGGGATCTCTTTTAAAAATAAAGAAACACTTGTTTTTCTGGAAAACCCAATTAAGGGGGGTGAAAAGGGGGTAATATTTTAAAATGACTGTATCTATATCTCAAAACTTTTAAAGGTTATAGATGTAAAAAATGGTATTTAGAATCTCCATTAAAAATAAAGAAACACGTATATTTTGTTTTCGGAAAATCGTAATAGGAAGGGTGGTAAAGGTTGAAAAAGGGGTCGAATGCATTTCATGAGTCTACTTATATTTCAGAACCTGAAGATATTACAGACCTGAAAATTGGTGTTTGGGATCTCCTTTAAAAATAAAGAAACACGTATTTTTCTTTCTGTGGAAAATCCAATTAATGGGGGGGGGTGAAAAGGGGGTGATTTTTTAAAATGAGTGTATCTATATCTCAAAACTTCTAAAGTTTATAGATGTAAAATCTGGTATTTAGAATCTCCTTTAAAAATAAAGAAACACGTATTCTTTTGTTTTTGGAAAATCCCAATAGGAAGGGTGTAAAAGGGTGAATAATGGGTTGAATGCCTTTCATGAGGCTACTTATATTTCAGAACCTGAAGATATTACAGACCTGAAAATTGGTATTTTGGATCTACTTTAAAAGTAAAGAAACATGTATTTTTTCGTTTTGGGAAAATCCAAATATTGGGGGGTGAAAAGGGGGGGTGAATTTTTTAAAATGAGTGTGTCTACATTTTAAAACTTTAAAATTTACAGATGTAAAAATTGGTAGTTAGAATCTCCTCTAAAAATAAAGGAACACGTTTTTTTGTTTCCTATAAATCCTAATAGGAGGGGTGTAAAAGGGTGAAAAATTGGTTGAATGCCTTAATTGAGGATACACATATCTCAGAAACGAAAGATATTACAGAACTGATAATTTGCATATGGGATCTCCTTTAAAAATTAAGAAACACGTAATTTTTAGTTTTTGGAAAAGCCAATTAATGGCGGTTAAACAGGAGTGACAAATTGGGGTGAATTTTTTGAAAGACTATATCTACAGAATATCTTGGAAACGTAAAATGTTACAGACGTAAAGAGTGGGTGTAAATCTCCTGTAAATGTAAAGAAATATAGGTGATTTGTTTTTGGAAACTCCACATAAGGCGAACTCAAAAGGGGTGAAATTTTAAAATGAGAATTTTTACAGTATATCTAAAAAAACTTAACATGTTACAGAAGTGAAAAATGGTATTTTTTTATCTCTATTAAACATAAAGAAACGTGTGCTTTTAGTTTTCGAAAATACCACTTGGGTGGAAGGGGGGGGGGGTATAAGTGACTGAAAATGGTGATGAATTCTTTTAATTAGGCTACTGATATCTCAAAAATGAAGATGTTACAGATGTGAAATTTTATATTTGCAATCTGCTTTAAAAGTAAAGAAACACGTATTCTCGGAAAATCCAATGAAGGGGGGGGGGGTGAAAGAATTGACAAATTAATTGACTTAATTTATGAGAATACATCTAATAAAAACTAAAGTTGTTACAGACGTGGAAATCCTTATTTGGACCTCCTTTAAAAACAAAGAAGAACGCGTTTTGGTGGGGAAACCATCTTGGAGGGCGGGAGTGTAAAGGAGTTGAATTCCTTTCATGAGGACACATAAATCGAAAACTGAAGAAGTTAGAGTCGTGATAATTGGTATTTAGAAGATCCTTTACTATTAAAGAAACAAGTATTATTTGCGGGAAAATTCACTTAAGGGGGGAGGGGATTATTGTGAAATGAAGTGAAAAAAAGTGAATTATTTTTATGGGGATACTTATATCTCAAAACTGAAGGTAATAGACGTGAACATTGGTGTTTGGAATCTCCCTTAAACATAAAGAAACAAGCATTCTTTTAATTTTTTATGGTGGGGGGGGGGGGTTTGGCGGTAAATAAACTTAACTTCGGTGGGGTGTAGAAGGAGGTGAGACCAATTGATTTTACTGTTATTAATGTAGGCCTACTTATAAGGATCCTCCGTTGCTCAGGCGGCAGCGCGCCGGCCTCTCACAGCTGGGTTCCGTGGTTCAAATCCCGGTCACTACATGTGGCATTCATGCTGGACAAAACGGAGGCGGGACAGGTTTTTCTCCGGATACTCCGGTTTTCCCTGTCATCAGCCATTCCAGCAACACATAATAATAATAATAATAATAATAATATTCCGGACCGTCGTCAAATGTGCGGACCGCGCTGGAAACGGCTCCTGGACGGGTAATGACTAAGAATGCAGTCCGGCCGCGGATTCAGTGCCGCCAAGGCACCCAATATGACACCACGCCGGATCTCCTGAAGGATTTTATCCATATTAAAACATATTATAGGAAAAGATGGCAAAGATTTACGGGCCCAACTGACCGGGAGGAATACCTGAGCCTAACCCGGGAAGTACGAAAACGATTGCTGGAAAGGAAGATTTAAAAATGGGAGGAAACGTGCCGTAAAATAATAGAAAACCAGTCAGATCGGGAATTTTGGTGGATTCTCGCAGAAAACGAGTCAGATCGCGAATTTCGGCGGATTATATATCTAAAACAATAAGCATTCAATTATAAATTTCAGTATAATACCGTAGCGAAGCACGGGTATCTTGCTAGTATTAAAATATAATTCTTTGATATTCTAAATGATTTCTTGTTTGAAAGTTCATGAAATATGCTCAGGAAAAAGTGTTGATAATAGTAGAATTACTAACCAACAGGGTAGCCGTGTTGAAACACCGGATCCCCTTATATCCCGGAGTTAATTCCGGCTCCATGGCTAAATGGTTAGCGTTCTGGCCTTTGGTCACAGGGGTCCCGGGTTCGATTCCCGGCAGGGTCGGGAATTTTAACCATCATTGGTTAATTTCGCTGACACGGGGGCTGGGTGTATGTGCCGTCTTCATCATCATTTCATCCTCATCACGACGCGCAGGTCACCTACGGGAATCAAATAAAAAGACCTGCACCTGGCGAGCCGAACTTGTCCTCGGACACTCCCGGCACTAAAAGCCATACGCCATTTCATTTTTTCTGAAGTTAAGCGTGGTCAGAACTTGGATGGGTTGCCATGTGCTGTTGGCTAGAGGTGAAGCGGTAGGGAATAGTCACTCTAAAGCAAATAAACTCCGCTGTAGGGTGTCTGATAAGTGGTTCAGGGTGGTTAATAGCATTTTCACCTGGGCGACGTGCGAGAGACAAGATTGGCTAGATCACCAACATCCATGTTTGGATGAGGCACTTGGTTAGAGTAGAGTTACTATTTTCTAGAGAATAGAAACATAGTATTTGAGACGGGATTATTTGTGAAAATATAATTTATAAGACAAATGACGTGTTCGATGCACTTCAATGTCCAGATTCATATGCTCAAAAGAACGTGGAAATATTGAGGCTATGCTCTGAAATTTTACACAGAGTCGTACTGAATCCTTAAAAAGAAAATTAACTGGAAAACAGATTATTTTCGTTTTTATCCGGTTAACGACCCCTTGAATCATTAAAACCTGAGTCTAACCGTTGTCGCCTTGGTCTCCTTCTTCTCGTACCATCCATGGTGGAGTCCATTGCTCCTCTAGATAACTTATGCTCCTCCATTCCCCTCGCATGATCCTCAAATCGTAGCCAGTCCATACGCACAGCTTCATTAAAATGTTAGTAAATCTATGGTGAAACTACCTCACATTTCAATACCGACCGATTGCACTGGGGATCAATCCTGAAGCCTTGGATATAGAAGGTATTGTACCGGAAGTGAATACTTCTCCACCTGTCCTATCTGAAGTGATTATTCTAAGAAACTGATGTGATGGTTTGGTGAAGATAAAGCACCGTAATGGGAAGTTTCGGATGGGAAGTCTAACGGATTATTACCTATTTCGCATATAGGACAAACTATTAAGAAGTACAGTGGATTTAATTTAGGGGAAGGTAATATGTCCTCCAGTTACTGCTCGAGTAGACGCTTCAGTAGCGAGGTTGGGAGCTGATATCTTGAAAAGTGTCTCCTCTGCGCAGCCAACGGCAATCTGATTCTGGCAACGAGACGCGACTCCTTTCGTCTGGTTATAATGTTGTAACATTTTGTGTAATCATTTTACAATGGTCTACTTCAGGACTGTCAATATCCATATGGGCCTCATGTTAGAGATTTGATATCGTTCCTCTTCCCTTGATCAGGTTTCGTCCAGAGCAAGTGGCTTGTAAAACCCAGTAGGATGTTAATCGTCGCCTCAAAGGTGTGTAGAATAATATATTAACTTGAAACATTCTTGCACGTAAGAATTGTTTGGCCTGTACACGTAGCCTTCCAGGTGAAATCACGGAGACGTTTGATATGTTGCCTTGTAATAATCCTATTGTGCTGCAGGATGGTCAATCTAAACCATTTATAGTTCGCTGGTAGAATAATTTACCATCCTAGTAACCTAATGTTTATCATTTAGAAACTATACCATATTACAAATAAATGCCTTTGCTGGCGAGACCTAGTGTTTACAATGGACAATGTCCCTGATATGGGCTAAAACACATGTTACTTTCATTGACCTGTCTCAGTCTCCAATCTATGGCTTCGACAATATGAAATTGACTGAGGTATGAGCAATGCCAGTGATGCCGTTCCTTCTGCACCCAGTCCATGTTATGAAAGATGTGAAAATGTGGCTCATAGGGTCTGTTAGCGCGTGTAATGCTAACTTCCGGCTCGGTGAGGAAAGCAACGGGAAACCATCTTACTCCTCATTTCTCTGGTACGCCTCTTCAGTTATGTCTAAGCCATCCATGACAGCTGATTGAGGAGGTGTTGAGGGTCAAACCAGCCTTCGGGCTGAATGCTCGACATGAACAGAAGTTATTCGTTACGGTTTGATAGATGTTTGAGTGTAGGGTAAAGAAAATGAACTTTGACATTGAAACATATGTTTCAACAGAAAATTATTTTTTACCGCCTCAAAAAGTCTTCCTCTAGTTGGATTATATGCAACATTTATTTATTTATTTATTTATTTATTTATTTATTTATTTATTTATTTATTTATTTATTTATTTATTTATTTATTTATTTATTTATTTATTTATTTATTTATTTAGAAATGATGGATTAAATCGTCTTGAATATCAGATTCGATGTGAGCAGAGATTCTTGTTGTATATTAAAGGTAGGTTTACTCTGATAATTCTCTACTGAAACTAAATAGAACCGATGACTGATTCCTATAGCCTAATTAATTACAGGTACTACAGCCATTCAGAAAATGAGGCAGACTTCTCGGGATGTGAATCACTTTGCATTAACCCCCCAAAATGAAGCAGAAGCATCACATTAGATGCTCAGTTCAGGGGTACGTCGACAACTATGAACTCAGGTTTCACGATACCACTGACCAAAATGCTTGTTGCCAAAAACATTTCGATGTTATTGATTAAGAATGGATGTGCAGTACAGTAGAAGATACGCGTGAATTAGAACAAGTGTGGTCAGTAACTGTCGCGGGGCAGTGAAAAAAAAAACCACCCGTCAGGGCACAAAATGTAAGTTTCGGGATGCTATCTTAAACCACGACCAGACCTTGACCTCATCACCGATTTGAAAGTCTACTCTAGATCGCTCCTAACTTGGATAAAAAATTATCTGGTTTCAAAGCCTGTCTTTGGTTGGACTGTGGTAAAGGATATTGCGACGAGTTCCGGACTAAATTTTGAGTTAACAGAAGAACCTCACAGGAGACGTAAATAAACACATTATATCCGGGTCCACCTCCGTGATCGAGAAATATAACATTCTAACCAGTAGCCCTGGTTTGATTCCAGGTTCCCCCACGAGTTTATATATTTTTTTAAAGAGCTTGAGGTACCTACTGTTACGGATTTCACTCCGCCTCAAGTAACGTCGATGGGAAGGGATGTGAGTAAAATTCTACTCGCGACCAAGAAGAGGTTTGTATGGGTTACCCTTCCCTTTAACTCCATGTTGAAATGGTAATTACCTAAGAAAAGGTACGATCGCTTTCTACCAAATTCTGTCTCAATTACCGATACACGCACAAGAACAAACACCGCAGTTACGCAGAATACAGACAGAAACAGACACACACACAGTAGGTCCACGCAG
Source organism: Anabrus simplex (assembly GCF_040414725.1). Taxonomy (NCBI): domain Eukaryota; kingdom Metazoa; phylum Arthropoda; class Insecta; order Orthoptera; family Tettigoniidae; genus Anabrus; species Anabrus simplex. Next base: position 315,734,366 of record NC_090265.1, read on the forward strand.
TTCTGTTGGTGTAAGTATTCCAAACAACTGACATGAAACACAAACAAGAACAGCGACTGGAAACATGACTCTGTATTGCACCCTTTTAGGTTGGAGTATATCACGTGATGATGATGATATTAATAATAATAAGAAGAAGAAGAAGAAGAAGAAGAAGAAGAAGCTACAGCATCCTTTTCTTTCAAACTATTCTTCCGTGAGTACCACTGAACACGTGTGCTGAGCTCAGAAGCATTGCCTTATTTTTATTTCTGGCTTACTCTTTTACTGATTACTTTACATATTACGAAATATAGAAGTCAAATTACTGAGCGAGTTGGTCGTGCGGTTAGAGGTGCGCAACTGTGAGCTTGCATTCCGGAGATAGTGGATTCGAACCCCACTTTTGGCAGTCTTGAAGGTAGTTTTCCGTGGTTTCCCATTGTTACACCAGGCAAAAGACCACGGCAGTTTCGTTCCCACTCCTAGCCCTTTCCTATACCATCGTCGCCATAAGACCTATCTGTGTTGGTGCGACGTAAAGCAATTTGTAATAATAATAATAATAATAATAATAATAATAATAATAATAATAATAATAATAAATCAAACTATTTATCTGTAAGGTACGGTAGTTTTAAACATATGAGCAAGATACGAGTTTTTAAACAGAAAATGTATTAAACAAGAAAAAAAATTCAATATAGTAAGAAAGGATTCTTTTTTTTTCAAATGTAAATATTTACGTTACATCAAATTAAAATCATTCCAAGGAGATAAAAATCTGACCTCAACAGTGTAAACTGATATGCAATATTCAGGAAAAGCTCGGATTGAGGAGGAAGAGCGATGGCAAGATATTTATCTATACATGAGATTCATTAATGGATGTTACTAAATCAGAAAATACCTGTCTCCCATTAGTTCATACCAGTGTATTTATTTAGCCATATTTTCATTAACATTTTCAGTATGAGTTAGTTGCGAAATCGGTGTACCTTTGAAATTAGACCACATTTTAACATTTCTTTAACAATTTTCTGGTACCACGGATTGAAAATCCCTGATCTAATGAATTCAGACTACAAACATTGACACGACTAAAGATCAAATAATATCACCCACTAGAGATGGGGCTTGGTACAGCTAGAAACGACCTATGTATCAGAAATGGATAAAAGAGTCAAGTTAGTGGTGATTGTTATTTTAAGGGAAAATGATGAATCTCTTAGCACCATGTAGCGCATTTATGTGTCTCTTATCCAGAATGTATCAATTTCACCAATTTTGGTTTCTCTCAATTACTCTTGACAAGTGCTGAATAATTTGCAAGATTCCGAGGATCAGCACTTTATTTATTACTCCTACCTGCCTTGAGTGGTTGATCTAATGATATAGGTATTAGCAAAATAAAACAAACAGAAAATAACGTTCACTTCCTTACCAATATTTAAGTTATTTTAGTTAGTCACGTATTCCTTACAGTAATAGCGAAAATATGTTCAATTATTATTATTATCATAATATCAGTACTTACCCATTATAAACGGAAATATATGCCAGTTGCTAAGTTCATGTTAACTAAACTAACCCCCTTGGCACTAGAGCCCTGAAGGGTCTTGGCCTAATAAGCGACCGCTGCTCAGCCTGAAGGCCTGCAGATTACGAGGTGTCCTGTGGTGAGCACGACGAATCCTCTCGGCCGTTATTCTTGGCTTTCTAGACCAGTTCATGTTAACTAGGAATTTTATTTTATTTTTAACGTAAAAAATGTTTTCCCAAAAGAGAAAGACGGATAGCACTATCAGCAGCTGTGTGGCGTACTCGTATACTCTGTCGTGGTCATAGTTACCATTGTTCAGCGTGTGAAAAATAATCGTATTATTTTGTATTACATGATTCGTTAATGTATTTGTGCATTTTAAATATTGTTACGTCAAATTATAACTGTCTATTAGACTAAGATAGACTTTTTGTTTTGTTTAGCTATTTTGCTTTACGTCGCACCGACACAGATAGGTCTTATGGCGACGATGGGACGGGAAAGGCCTAGGAATGGGAAAGAAGCGGCCGTGGGATTCGAACCCACTATCTCCCGGATGCGAGCTTACAGCTGCGCTCTCCTAACCACACGGCTAACTCGCCCGGTTAAGATAGACTAAGATAGATAGATGTATTTATGTACTGATCTGAAGCTTAAAGACGTCCGGGTTCGCTTAGTTTCACTTCATATGATGTAGATTAATTAAGGAATCAGTACGTTGACATGAAATTTTCAACTGTTTGGCACTTTTTCGATTATGTATTTTTAAATCTCATATATTAGCCTGAGTCTTCATGGCTTAGGTGTCAGCGCACCGGCCTCTCACCGCTGGGTTCCGTGGTTCAAAACCCGGTCACTCCCAGTAAGAATTGTGCTGGACAAAGCGGAGGCAGGACAGGTTTACCTCCGGGTACACCCGTTTTCCCTGTCATCTTTCATTCCAGCAGCCACACATCTGTCAGTCATTAATCATTGCCCCATGCCCCAGAGTCCGCCTCCGTAGAGTAACGGTTAGTGTTACTAGCTGCCGTCCTCGGGGGCACGGGTTCGATTCCCGGTACTGCCAGACATTTAAGAATGGCAGGAGGGCTGGTATGTGGTTAAAATGGTACATGCAGCTCACCTCCAATGGGGGTGTGCCTGAAAAGAGCTGCACCACTTCGGGATGAGGACACGAGTTTACTTTAATGCCCCAGAGGAGTGCGACAGACTTCGGCAGCCGGCACAATTCCTATCCTCGCCGCTAGATGGGAGCTTCAGTTATTCCACTCTTGACCCGACCGAATGACTGGCGAATGACTGGAAACAGGGTGTGGATTTATTATTTATTATATTCGCTAGCTTGCCACAAAGAAGACTGATGTTGTTGCCTTCAGTTCCAGGTTCATCGCTTGTTGGAACAATGACGTCTCCTCAATGGCATGCACGTTAATACATATGATAGTCGTGACTAGCAAAGAAAGGGAAACAACAAAACGCAAGGCCAGGAGGCTTGAACTAGCGCCACGACAAACAAAAGGCTTCTCACTCTGTCGCCTTCAATGATATCTTACTTCTGAAATAGCACCATTACAGAATCAAAAGTGGCGTCACCGACATATTAGGTATTACTGACATGTTAATTGAATCACTTACTGACATACGTCGATTACTCAGCTATTTGTACTGTAGAACAAAGCGTCACCTACTGTACAGACAGAGGACTGATGTTGGGATATCTGTGAACTGTGATATTATAAGCTGTAAAATAATTTAATTTGGAGAAAGAATGATGAATACTAAAATATTCAAGCTTTTTAGACCTATTCAATGGCAAAATTACCGGCGTTTCACCCCAGTGTGGCAGCGGGCTTGCCAGTTGGAAAGTAAGTTATAGTTCCCATCTGGAAACTTAATTTTATAGTGATAAATATTATGATTTTAGTAATCGAAAATGCAACAAAATTTTGTCCATGTCATATTGCCATATATTTATAATTTCCTACAAAACTCACTCAGAATGCATTACTTTTAGTGTAAAAATGTTTTATTTGATAAAAATATATCTGTTGATACGAATATTACCTCAATACCTCTCGTGGTGGTTTTTCCCTGCATAGATTTGAACACCGTGCCACTGAAAATGCTACCTAGCATATTTATTACACGTAAGAAGATCTGGAGGCGGCCCCGTGGTGTAGGAATAGCGTGCCTGCCTCTTACCCGGAGGCCCCGGGTTCGATGCCAGGTCAGGGATTTTTACCTGGATCTGAGAGCTGGTTCGAGGTCCACTCAGCCTACATGATTAGAACTGAGGAGCTATCTGATGGTGAGATAGCGGTCCCGGTCTAGAAAGCCAAGAATAACGGCCGAGGGGATTCGTTGTGCTGACCACACGACACCTCGTAATCCTCAGGCTTTCGGGCTGAGCAACGGTCGCTTGGTAAGCCAAGGTCCTTCAGGGCTGTAGTGTCAGCCACCTGCCATTGGGGGTAGCTTCTATGCCTCTCATCCCATGGATCTCGGTCCCATTTCAGGTTCGTCCAAGAATGATAGCTCAGTATCTGGAGGTTATGTTGCTGAGCAGTAGTCGTTATGGTAGTCCCTTGTGTGAGCTACAGATTCAGTTGAGATCTTAATTTCTATTCTCGATACTAATTTAGTAAACTCGGGCAAACTATTAGGTGCTTCATTTTAGACAAAGCAATGTAGTTTCTTTCGTGATTATTGATGTAGTGAGCATAGCCACGGAACCTCCAGTTTTTAGTGGAATCCGATCAACGTGGATATGACATTTTATTTGAAAAATCCCAGGTGCCCTGGCCGAAATTCGAACCGCGGCTGCCTTGATGAAAAGGCAGTGACGATCCCACTCGGCTATCACGCCATATCTTCATTTTATACAACTCTACAGCATGTTACTACAAATAAACACAAATTTACCTCCCCTCACTCCCTGAAGGCCTATGAAAGAGTGGAATTAAAGGTTTCCACTTTCTGTAACCTCGGCACTAAGCCCTTACCGCCAGGAATTGACTTGATACAGTGCGCACTTCGCCGAGCGAGTTGGCCGTGCGTTTAGTTGCGCACAGCTGTGAACTTGCATTCGGGAGATAGTGGGTTCGAACCCCACTGTCGATAGCCTGGGAGATGGTTTCCCGTGGTTTCCCATTTTCACACCAGGCAAATGCTGGGGCTGTACCTTAATTAAGGCCACGGCCGCTTCCTTCCCATTCCTAGCCAATAGATACGCATTTCTCTTATACGATGTGTGAATCCTAGCGCTAGGTGCCTCTTCAGAAGAGGACTGATCATTTCTAAATTTATCGACAACCTGTCGGGGAATCCAACCTACGTCCTTCAGGATAAACCGAACACGTCTTTGCCGCCTCGACTAGGCATATCTCAAATCTAAGAAATAAATTAAATCCAAAAATAAGCACTGCACTTTATTGATATTACTAATGTGGCCCAATTAGATGAAACAGGCTTGCAGTTTAACATGCCCTTCAATCTTGTATCTGGCCTCATGTAAGGGGCTTAAGACATCATGATAAAGAGTCTCCTGTCCTAAGCGTGTGTGAAGCATAACAAATTGGTATCTGTACTGACGTGTAAATTGTGAATAATGAGGTTTAGGTTTTCCCGGATCCACTTCTGCTGAGACCTAGTACGTTATGCCTTATGGTATGGGCTAGAACAAATGTGTTACTTCAGTTTGTCTGTATCAGTCCTTTGATAATGAAAATACTGTAATTGAGCGATGCTAGTGCTCGTTCCGTCATTCCGTTTGCAGACAGTCCTGTTATGGTGTGTAAATGTCACACATACGAGGAGTTGGTCGTACATCTCAGTGAACTTGGCATGCTGATATTTAATAGCAACTTCAAGCTCGATGTGGAAAGCAACAGGAAGATCCAACCAGCCGTCAGACTGAAGACCCATCAAACAAAGGAAAGTTCAGGTATGAGAAGGAAATGATGTGATTTTTATGTTAAGCATTATTCTAGAATTTGCCAGGAATCGTAGTAGGAAATACACGATATAATCATTTTTCAGAATTAACGAATGTTGCCGGGGATGAGTCTGCTCTTCCCAGACCATCTTAACTTTATAGCACATTCATAAATCGAACCCTGGGTTAACTTCTACTTCCACTCATTGATCCAGTAGAATCGTTAAGCTACGTGATATAGGCCTACAGCTTTATGTGGAATCGAAATCACATCGATGTGGCATTCCATTTCAAAGACGACGCGTTTATTAACCGTGATTTGAATAACAGCGACCTTGGTGAGAAACTAGCGATGAACAGAGCTCGATAACTGCAGTCGCTTAAGTGCGGCTGGTATTCAGTATTCGGGAGATAGTAGGTTCGAACCCCACTGTCGGCAGCCCTGAAGATGGTTTTCCGTGGTTTTCCATTTTCACATCAGGCAAATGCTGGGGCACGGCCGCTTCCCTTCCACTCCTAGCCCTTCCCTGTCCCATCGTCGCTATAATACCTATCTGTGTCGGTGCGACGTAAAGCAACTAGCAAGAAAAAAAAGAAAAAACTAGCGATGATGTTATTGAGCTGACATATTTGAATAATTTTAGTGGCGTGTGGCCTCCGAAGAGGCCGTTGCAGGTCACTGTTTCTGTTATACGCTTAATGTCACACTAATACATGGAAGGTTTTGGCGACAGAAGGATGGGAAAGGGCTAGGATTGGAAAGAAAGTGGCCGTGACCTTAATTAACGTACAGACCCAGCATTTGCAGGGTATGAAAATGGGAAACCACGGAAAACCATCTTCAGGACTGCTGATGATGGGATTCGAACCCACTATCTTCCGAATGCAAGCTCACAGCTGCGCGACCCTAATCGCACGGTGAGTGCAGGTCTCTCGAGATAACACCGTATGGGCAACCTGCGCGTCTTTGAGGATGGGGTTCTACCTCTGATTAATTCTAATGTTGAAGGCACGCACGCCCAGTCCCCGAGCCATTGGATTTAACCTATGAAGTTTAAAATCCCCTTCCCGGCCGGGAATCGAACCCTACAAACCGGACCAAAGGCTAATATGTTAACCATTTAGCCTCGGAGCTGAACAGCTACCACACTGATTCTTGTTTGCGCTGATTTAGTATGTCAACTACTTCATTTATTCTGTTTTCTATATTCGTTTTTTTTTTTATTTTGCTTTACGTCGCACCGACACAGATAGGTCTTATGGCGACGATGGGACAGGAAAGGGCTAGGAGTGGGAAGGAAGCGGCCGTGGCCTTAATTAAGGTACACCCCCAGCATTTGCCTGGTGCGAAAATGGGAAACCACGGAAAACCATTTTCAGGGCTGCCGACAGTGGGGTTCGAACCTACTATCTCCCGAATACTGGATATTGGCCGCACTTAAGCGACTGCAGCTATCGAGCTCGTTGTTTTCTATATTCGGTTATTTTATAACTACTACCCATGAAGAACATGCACTAAACCGATTGTTTTCAGTCACACACATTTTTTCAGTGGTGGTGACGTGTTCCACCTGAATTTATGCTCATGATTGCTGGTATATCTGTACCAGAAAGTTTGTGAATTTATATTTGGAGGGTACTCTCGGGAACCACTGAATTGATTTCAGTAAATCTTTCATCATTAGAAAAATAATTCTTCCATATTGTTACAGGCTGTATATACATTCATAATTATGCTAAATCGTCTGAACGGCATGTCGTTTAAATAAAAATTTAGAAAGCTTAAAACGAAGACGCTACCTGAACTATTATATATACAACAAACGTACCTTGGTAACGTTTGTAGCTCTTAATGAAATCTTAAAAGGAAGATTTTCTTTCTTATGATAGTAGTTTAACGTCGCACTAACACAGCAAAGTTGCATACGGGAGATAGTGGGATCGAACCCTACCGTCGGCAGCCCTGAAGATGATTTCCGTGGTTTCCCAATTTCACACCAGGCAAATGCTGGGGCTGTACCTTAATTAAGGCCACGGCAGCTTTCTTCCTCCTCCTAGGCTTTTCATATCCGATCGTCGCCATTAAGACCTACCTGTGTCGGTGCGACGTAAAGCAAATTTAAAAAATACACACACAACAAAGGATTTTCGACGACGCAAGGATAGAAACATTGTTAAAACTGGGAAGGAAGCGGCCGTGGTACAGCCCCAGCATTTGCCTGATGTGAAAGTGGGAAACCGCGGAAAACCATCTTCAGGGCTGCCGACGGTAGGATTCGAATCCGCCATCTCCCGAATACAAGCTCACAGCTACGCAGCCCTAACCACACGGCCAGCTCACTCCGTTACAAAGGAAGTCTCCCAGAGCATGTGTTTATCTTCAATAGGTAATTCGCGATATGTGCTTTTATGACTGCTTCAATCAAGAAACGGATTGTATAAACGAATACCATCGTAAAGACTTCAAAGTTCTTATGAAAATGAGCCACACCCAGCACTCTATGGCGCTATAGCCCTGACGAGCCTTGGCCTACCAAGCGACCGCTGCTCATTCTAATGGCCGTCAGAATTATTATTATGAACTGATGAATATATAAACAAGTGTAAACGCATTTATGTCAAAATTCTGTGTACACCTTAGCGAAAAGAGAGCAAGCTCAGGAGCAGTACATCAATAATATGTGGTACGGGAATATCGTGGATCACAGAGTTGTAAGAAGGTGTCAGGGTGAATGGGCGGACAAGGAAATGACCAGAGCATAAGTTAAAGCACTAAATTTTGACATTTTATTTCTTTCCTTCCCTTTTCTTTTTTGACTTTAAAATTTGATAAGTAGAAGATCTGAATAAACATTAACAATATAATAATGAGGTCGTCAGCTTCAACAACAATGACTTACAGTCAGAAAAAACGAAAACAGGTACAGTATGTATGTTTAGTCCTCAGCCCGAAGGCTGGTTGGATCCTCAACAGCTCCACCATCAGCTGTCATAGATGGCCTAGGCGTACTTGGGAAATGAGGAGTGAGGTAGTTTCCCGTTGCTTTCCTCACCGAGCCAGAAGTTGCTATTACATATCAGTCTGCCAAGCCCACTGAAATGCATGCACCAACCGACCCTATGAGCAACATTGTTACACCATTCATAGCAGGGACTGGCTGTAGACAGGTACAGTACTCAAGAGAATTATCAACACGATATCATTCAGGGAAAGAGCATTTTAGCTCTGAACAGGTACACTATCTTATAAGAGGATGTTTGCTCTACTATTTAACATAGCCTAAGAGTCTGAGCTCCAAAAGTTAAAGTAGTCCAGCCTCTCAGAGGTAAAAATGGCCTTAATGTAAAAAAACAAGGTTGAACATCATTGCTCATGAACAAAAGGGTAGGAGGCGATACACTTGCACTCCTTGTAGAAGTTTCTAAAACCCTAAATCGGCTCATGGCCCTATGACACAGAGCCTACGCCTATTCTACACCGGGGTGACTAAATGAAAAGCATTAAATTCCAAAAGAGTGTTAAGAAATTTAAATAATTAGAAACGTTATTCACCCCATACCAAGTGGAATGGGAATCAACAGAGGGTATTCACTCTTTGTTCCCTTACATTATATGTTTCCCAGCAGGGATATGAACAGAGTCCTCAGACTTGCCAAAAATCTACATTTAATCCATGAAATAAGAACTTTACATGAATAAAAGAAGTTTGAAAACTTCCCTTCAAGTTATCTTCCGGAGCTATCGCCATGTTAAGAAAATGTTGCCATTACCTTGAGTTGCTGGGCCTTCCGAACGCCGACCTGCGGTCCCTGTCCCTTTAGCACACAATCAACTGGAGCGGTGAAGATAACGACTCAGCCCTAAAGTACCCAGCTTTTATAGCATTTCGAGGGCAAGTTTCCAGAACTCTTTACAGATAGGCTTGATGCCTGTAAACACACCCAATTTTAATTGGCTAGAGAAAATATTCCCAAAATTCCTGATTGGTTGGTAACTATAGAAGCAGGAAGCAGTAGGAGTGTTGACAACTTTGATACATGAACAAAACAATCTTTAAAAACGAAGATTATCCAACTTTAAAATTTCGACTTTCCCTTAAGAATGAATTGTCCTTAATCCCACCAGAGGGGGGCACTTAGGCCGATGGTAGATACGTCTAACTGTTGCAAACCCAAGTATCTTGCATACTATTAATTCAAGTTAAATTAAAAAGATGGCCTTATAGAAGGCGCGCAGTTTAACTTTTCCTTTTCAATTTCCTTTACGTCGCACCGACACAGATAGGTCTTCTTTTTTTTTCAGTCAATAATGATCTGCATTTAGGGCAGTCGCCCAGGTGGCAGATTCCCTATCTGTTGTTTTCCTAGCCTTTTCCTAAATGATTTCAAATAAATTGAAAATTTATTGAACATCTCCCTTGGTGCGTTATTCCAATCCCTAACTCCCCTTCCTATAAATGAATATTTGCCCCAGTTTTTCCTCTTGAATTCCAACTTTATCTTCATATTGTGATCTTTCCTACTTTTATAAACGTCACTCAAACTTATTCGTCTACTAATGTCATTCCACGCCATCTCTCCGCTGACAGCTCGGAACATACCACTTAGTCGAGCAGCTCTCCTTCTCTCTCTCAATTCTTCCCAGCCAAAACTTTGTAACATTTTTGTAACGCTACTCTTTTGTCGGAAATCGCCCAGAACAAATCGAGCTGCTTTTCTTTGGATTTTTTCCAGTTCCTGAATCAAGTAATCCTGGTAAGGGTCCCATACACTGGAACCATACTCAAGTTGAGGTCTCACCAGAGACAAATATGCTCTCTCCTTTACATCCTTACTACAACCCCTAAATACTCTCATAACCATGTGCAGAGATCTGTACCCTTTATTTACAATCATATTTATGGGATTACCCCAATGAAGATCTTTCCTTATATTTATACCTAGGTATTTACAATGATCCCCAAAGGGAACTTTCACCCCATCAACGCAGTAATTAAAACTGAGAGGACTTTTCCTATTTGTGAAACTCACAACCTGACTTTTATTCCGATTTATCATCATACCATTGCCTACTGTCCATCTCCCAATATTATCGAGGTCATTTTGCAGTTGCTCACAATCTTGTAACTTATTTATTACTCTATAGAGAATAATCCACAAAAAGCCTTACCTCTGATTCCACTCCTTTACTCCCCCGATGGGACAGGAAAAGGATAGGAGTGGGAAGGAAGCGGCCGTGGCCTTAATTAAGGTACAGCCCCAGCATTTGCCTGGTGTGAAAATGGGAAACCACGGAAAACCATCTTCAGGGCTGCCGACAGTGGGGCTCGAACCCACCATCTTCCGAATACTGGATACCGGCCGTACTTAAACGACTGCAGCGCAGTTTAACTGGATGGAGAAAGTGCACCCCCGGTACAATATGAATTCAATCATTTCAACAATCCATTAAAACTAAATAACTAATACTAATAATAATAATATTGTGATTTGATAGAATCTGATGATGTTCTTTCAAGAACGAAGCACGGCATTCTGTTCTTAATTGAATGATATTTTAAGAAGTATCTGTTACTAAATGTTTTCCTTTTCTGGTATTTTCTAACTTTATTCATCCTGAACTAGTTTTGGCAGATTCACAGTTATATATTAACTAAGTCGAAACTGAAAATAAATGTCGTCCACAATAACAAAATAGATATTAAGTATTATAAATACGAAATGTAATAAATCTCACAATCAAAATGAAGTACAAATTTTCATGCATTCTGGAACCAATTATTTTTTTACGATTGTGATGGGTGACTCACAGACAGAACAGAGCATTCTTCAATCAACAGCCATACAGCTCCAGTACTCACCTGAAAAGAAGAAAAATAACATTTATACATTTCCTAAGAAGATACGCCTTTCATTAATTTTAAAATTATTTTACTTTGGGGCGAGGGAGGAGGGCAGGGAGAGTAAAATCAATGAAGGACGTTACTTTGGATGAGGAATCTGAGTCGAGAACCACATTTTTGGTAAAGATCGTTAATAATCTGCCAACAAACCGTACATCAACGATGTGGAAAGATAAACATGATCTTTTTTGGTCTGTGTATTCGCAGGCTTTAGTGTCAATCAAATCAAAATTATCATTGATATGAATTTGGAACTGTTGCTCATGTGGGACATTTTCTATCAATTGTTCACCTAGACTTTTCATTAATTATTTCGAGGAACTTCGAAACTCATCGAACATTTCCCTTCGTAAATTATTCAATCACTAATTCATCTTCATATAAAGAATACTTGACCAATTTGTCCTCTTGAATTCCAAATTCAGTTTCGTATTATGAACTTTCCTATCTTTAAAAGATCCATTCAAGCTTATACGTCCACTAACGTAATTCCACGCCATCTCTCCATTGACAGCTCGGAACATCCCGCTAGTCGAACAGCTCTTCTCCTACTCCCAAGTTTTCTCAGCCCAAAGATTGCAACGTTATTCATAACACTACTCTTTTGTCGGAAGTCACGCAGAACAAATGCGGTATGTGATAAAGAAGCTCGGAACATACCACTTAATCGAGCAGCTCGTCTCCTTTCCCCCAAGTCTTCTCAGGCCAAACTTTGCAACATTTTTGTAACGCTACTCTTTTGTCGGATATCACCCAGAACAAATCGAGCTGCTTTTCTTTGGATTTTCCAGTTCTTGAATCAAGTAATCGTGGTATGAGTCCCATACACTGAAATCTTACTCTAACTGGGGTCTTACCACGAACTTCTATGTCCTCTCCTTTACAACCTTACTTCAACCTGTAAATACCTTGATAGCCATATGAAGTGATCTGTAATCTTTATTTACAATCCCACTTACGTGATTATACCAATGAAGACCTTTCCTTATATTAACACCTACCTATAGGTATTTAAGAGTGATCCACGTGTGGTACTTTCACCCCATCAACAAAGTAATTAAAACTGAGAAAATTTACAACCTGGCTTTTAATCCAGTTTACCATCATACCTTTGTCTGCTGTCCATCTCACAATATTATCGAGGTCTCTTTGCAGTGCAGCCTCCGTGGCTCAGACGGCAGCGCGCTGGCCTCTCGCCGCTGAGTTCCGTGGTTCATATCCCGATCTATCCATGTGAGATTTGTGCTGGACAAAGCGGAGGCGGGACATGTTTTTCTCCGGGTACTCCGGTTTTCCCTGTCATATTCCATTCCAGCAACACTCTCCAATATCATTTTATTTCATCTGGCATTCATTAATCATTGCCCCAGAGGAGTGCGACAGGCTTCGCCAGCCGCGGCACAATTCCTATCCTCGCGGCTAGATGGGGGCTTCATTCATTCCATTCCTGACCCGGTCGAATGACTGGGAACAGGCTGTAGATTTTTTTAACAGTATAACATCAGAGGCTGCCTGGCCGAGGCGGTAAAGGCGTGCTCGGTTCATGCGGAAGGACTTGGGTTCCATTCCCCGTCAGGAAGTCATAACATTTAAGAAACTAGATTTCCACTTCCGGAGGTGCACATGGCCCTGAGGTTCACTCAGCCTACACCAAAAATGAGTACCAGGTTAATTCCTGGGGGCAAAGGCGGCAGGGCGTATAACTAACCACTCTATCCCATCAAGTGCCGAGGTTACGGATAGTGGAAGCCTTTACCTTCAACTCCTCCAAGGGCCTTCATAGCCTGTACGGAGATGACTTTGCTTTTTTTTTTCGTATAACATCATCTGCAGAAACCCTGATCTGTGATTCCAGTTCTTTACTCATATAATTTATATATAGATAAGAAAACATAAAGGTCGAACAATAACAATAATATGTTATAGCATTACTCCATTAATTTACGTAGTTTCTAGAGACTGTTAACAATGTTATTTTTCCAAATCATGTGACTATCTACTGTATGTTGTAGTTAAGTGTAAGAGAGGGCCGTGAATCCTAACTTTGCCGCATACAAAGGCATAAAATAAAATAAAATAAATACATTAAATAATAATGCCTTGCAGGACTTCCCCCTCCCGCCATCTTAATTGTTACAGGATCAGATAATGCTTCACCTACAATAATTCTCTGAGTTCCGTTTTATAGAAATGTAGCCACTCATTCAATAATTCGTTTATCTTGTCCAAGAGTCCTCATTTTCGTCAGCTATCTCCCATGCTCTACCCTATCAGAAGCCTTGGATAGAGACGGCGATAAGGACCCCGCAGACCCCGCGCAGCGTGGTGGGGGGGGGGGGGGGGCATAGCTTGTGAAGGCCCCATGACGTTTCTTAATTCAGTATCTGAGGAGTGAAAATCCACAGCCTTTTTCCAGTCATTCGACCGCGTCAGGAATGGAATGATTGAAGCCCCCATCTAGCGGCGAGGATAGGAATTGTGCCAGCTGCCAAAGCCTGTCGCATTCTTCTTATGCAATGATTAATGAATGACAGACGAAATTAAATGCTATTGGAGAGTGTTGCTGGAATGAAATATGATAGGCAAAACCGCAGTACCCACCTCCGCTTTGTCCAGCACAAATCTCACATGGATAGACCGTAATTTGAACCATGGAATCCAGCGGCGAGAGGCCGGCGCGCTGACGACTGACCCACGGAGGGGTCTGAAGAGTGATTTTACATATTGATAAAGCTACAGCACACAACACAGCATTATTTTTATTACAGAGGGTTATTCCAAACTTAGGCCGTCGTAGTGCTGAGCTTCTTTCGTCAATAGGAGTATGGTAGTTACTTCTGCATTAATGTAGGTTTCCCAACCTGTTCCAATAATAACCATCCCTTGCTGCCACTCACAACAATCAACAAGGCTTTTGAAGTACTGTAATTAGCCAGTTCTGAGAACCCAGTAGTCAGCGAAGATGGGATAACAAAGACATCCTCCTTATCTATACTCTAAATGCTGAAGTTTCGAGCCTGTTTATAATTCTCGGCAGTCAGTGTAGCTAAGTATGCCTACGACTGACGGTTGAATTGTAAGTAGTGCTAAATTATTTGGTCCTAAGAACGAGATTATTTCTTAATATTGTGAAGGTCAACGTGTTTTGGTTACTATGATTGTAATATGCATTTCTTGTGTGCATGTGTGTGTTCGTACCATATACGTGTATTTTAATTCATTCGGATTTGGAAACTAAATTGTATAATTTATTATTATTATTATTATTATTATTATTATTATTATTATTATTATTATTATTATTATTATTATCATCCTTATCCTCATCATCAGTGCCGTTGCTGTTCATTGTAGTAATATACAACCTTGTACTACAAAATAAGCTTGTAACTTTCCTTATCAGGAAGCGAGGGGCACATTTTTAATTATTGTGGGAGAGGGGAGGGCGAGTTTCTTAGCGCCGCTACTGGCCTTGGATAGGTCAGTAGCAATACAGTTCATTTGATCCTCTGAATCTACAATATCTCTTATATCTTGTTGGAATCCTACAAGTTCAGTCGCACTGGAATAACCTTTCCGATACGCGAACTGCCTATTATCAAACTAGTTAGTAATATTGAAAACGCCTCTAATATAATCAGAAAGAATGTGATTTCCAGAGCCTACATGCAATACATGTCAAGCTAACTGGCCTGTAATTATCCACTTCATGTTTATAACTCTTTCCTTCGTGCTCTGTGGCTACTATAGCAAACTAACTAACCGAGTCTGAAATGTTTCCTGTCAGTTTATTCCTTCCTCGGGTTAAATTTTGCCAATCAGAGAATTTCCACCTAATATGACCTAATATAAGGGGTTATCTAGTCGAAGTGGTAAAGGCGTGTTCGTTTCACCCGCAGGGATGTGCACTCGATTCCTCGCTAAGTAGTCGAAAAATTTGGAAATGAGATATCTTCACTCGGAGAGATACACGATCCTACGGTTCATTCAACTTCAAAACTGAGTATACTAAGTTAAATTCCTGACGGTAAAGGTGGCCAGGCATAGAGCTAACTACTCTGTCTCACTTGGTGGCGAAGCTTGTCCGGTTCCATGGATAAATGGTTAGCGTGCTGGCCTTTGGTTCAAGGAGCCCCGAGTTCGATTCCGCCAGGTCGGGGAATTTAACCTTTATTCATTCTTTACGCTGGCTCGGAGACTGGGCGTGTATGTTGTCCTTAAATGGACAATAAAAGGAAAAACAAGTGAATAATGAGAAAAACAGGAAAACATCAGGAAAAATGTGATTTTTAAAAGTTACGCGTTACGGGCCTTTGGACGGCAGGAAGTAGGCCTACATGACATGTGTGGAAATGTTTTCTGTTTTTGGGAACTAATACATTCAGCCTGACTGTACGTCACTGTATGTATCCAGAGATACACCGCTCTCGAAAAACTTCCCTTAATGACAATATACCTATGTGTAGCAAATAGTTCGCAGACCTGGCGTTTCTGTGCTCGTGGATAATTGGACACGTCTGTGCAATAGTTCCCTAGTGAGTAAAGGATTGTGGTGGTGTACGTATGAACCAACAGAGGAAGATATCGTACTTAACATAAGGAGTGTTGCTACACTGAGATATCAAACCGTTAAAGGGCACATTAAAGAGTGACATGACTTCTCTTCACATTGTCTACACTCTCCCGTTCTAGGCGCAACACGTAGGATAATTATCTGTGTTGGATATGGTAAAGCCATTCTACTTCGCATCTCCGAGGTTGGTAGGGTAAAATACCAACTTTTTAATAAAAAATTTAGCTTCTATACTAAGAACAAAACGTAACGTTATTGTTTTACATCCCACTCTAATTTTCTGACTTTTCCGAGGCGATGAGGTGCCCAAAACTTTGTCCCTCAGTCCTTTGACGTGTGGGTAAATCTATCGGCACGAAACTAGCATATTTGATCATCTTCACTAGGCCGGGATCAAACCCACCATCGTGGGCTACCATGTATGGTAAGAGTATTCCAAATAACCATACCAACATCAGTTTCAACTTAATAAGTGTGATTTACAACAAATGCAATTTTCTAATTGAGATACAGAATTTATAAGCATGTTTTTCCTCGATGGTTTTCAGAAAATCCAAATCCAGGCCCAGATTTTCTCAGCGAGGTTTTCGTCCGTAGTTGACAAAAACAATTTTCTAATCTAGGCGCAGGATTCCTAAGTATAGTGTTAATCTAGGCGTGGACTTCATAAGTGCGGTTTCATTTCTTGTACCAACTTTTCACTTCTCACACGCTGCTTTTATTTGTAGTCTGTGGACATGTTTCCCAATTCTGTTGAATCAACCTTCAAATTGTTCTTGAATTTTTTCTAAAAGCAAGCAAGTCTGTTGTTTTACATAACTGTTGATATCGTTACCATGGTCAATAGTACCTAAAAATCCACGTCACACAAAAATGCCACATGCTTCGGCTAGATTTTACATTGTGGCCTTCTTGGTAAGAAACTAGTGACGACGACATCCAACTACATCTGACAATGTTCCTCTTTCGTCCTGAAGAAATCCAGGAGTTCGATGAACTTAAGACTAGTCTGAAGGACAGTTTAAATTCCCAATCTTGTTGATCCTAGATGTGATTTCCCTCGAATGCCGGCAGTTTTTTTTTTTATTCTACGAGTAGTTCTAGTGACTTACACAACTATCTCCTATCTCCAAGGCGGTGCCTTCTTCCACGAAGAGTGGAGAACGTCATAGTGATGGGAGACAAAATATAGCAGACAGGGATTTAGAAAGAGTGGTTTCCTCCATGAAGATCCTATGTCTCCTTATCTATTCACCTGCTTATTAGAAGTAAGTTTTCAGAAAAGTGAATGTTATGATGGGCATCAATAAGAAGCGGTCAAATCTGAGGTTCATCAAATCATAATCCTTCCCTAGGATAGTTCCCGACAACTTCATGGGATAACAGAAGATCTAAATGAGCACAGTATGTAAGTTATACTCATGATTAATGAAACTGATAACAACGATTTCTTTCTTTCTTTCTTTCTTTCTTTCTTTCTTTCTTTCTTTCTTTCGTTTTGGCCAACTGTTGGAGCACGTTAATTCGATTTCAGCTGCTTCTGGGATTTGTTCTGCGCCCAGTAATCCTTCATTCCTTCACTTTGCAACCGTCTTCTCTCTTCCGTCAATGGTGTTTGGGTACGCAAAATAACTTTTTCTTGGAAACAGATTGTGTTCTTTATTTTCGACTTGTAAGTTTCCCTGTTGCTTATTTCCGATCCTTGTATTCCCAATAACGATTTATTTATTTATTTATTTATTTATTTATTTATTTATTTATTTATTTATTTATTTATTTATCGTAAGGCTTTTAGTGCCGGGAGTATACAAGGGCATGTTCGGCTCGACTGGTGCACGGCTTTCTATTTGACTCACATGGGGGACCTGCGCGTCTGAATGTGGGATGATGATGATGATGATGATGATGATGATGATGATGATGAGGTAGGAAAATGGTGAAACCCGGTGTCGGCACATAGCCTACTCCCGTCGAATATCACCAAGAGGTCTGGTCAAGGCTTATCGTCTGCATCCACGCACGAATCACCATCAACAGTACCATATGCCCTCGCTCCATATGAGCACTGCGGAGAGGATTGGAATTGAATCCAGGCTTTTGCCGCGCAAAGTAGCAATTCGAAATTGTACACCAACACTTCTCTTACCCTGCTGGCTAAGATTTTGATGGTATTTTTTTTTTCTACCAAAGTTACTCGAACCGGCTAATAACTGTGTCAGACTATATAGGTTTGACGCCTTAAAGATCATGGCCACCAGGCTTGAGATTTGTTTTCTTTTTACTATTTGCCTTACATTGCTCACACAGATACTGTAGGTTTTATGGCGATGATGGGATAAGAAAGTGCTAGGACTAGGAATGAAGTGACCGTGGTCACTATCCATCTCTGGTGTACATTTACCATCCTTATCCACTTAGCGGGAACCATTCTCAATATCGACTTTTGAGCCCAGGTTCTTCTTCCAGCGGTCGGGCTGATTGGTCTGTTGGTAGAACTCTGGGTTTGTGAGTCCAAGTTCGATCTCAGCTCGGTCTGCTGTTATTTGCGCCAGCCTCATGTAGATAGATTTACCAGCAAGTAAAGGCGCTCCTGCGCGATGCAATTTCAGGCACATCAGCATCTCCGAAATCCGAAACAACGGTACCAAAAATTGTCCATCATGGATGTTATGGCAGGTGGTAGTAATAATATTGTTTTAAGCAAGCTACCTGGTAGTCTTACTTGATTGTTGATATGCTATTGCTATTTGCTTTACGTCGCACTGACACAGATAGGTCTTATGGCGACGATGGGATAGGAAAGGCCTGGGAATTGGAAGGAAGCGGCCGTGGCCTTAATTAAGGTACAGCCCCGGCATTTGTCTGGTGTGAAAATGGGAAACCACGGAAAACCATCTTCAGGACTGCCGACAGTGGGACTCGAACCCACTATCTCCCGATTACTGGATACTGGCCGCACTTCAGCGATTGCAGGCTTTGTTTCTAACGTCCCCTTCATAATAATTATAAGATTCAAAAGATGCCAGGGAGCCCAAGTTTGCCCTAAATAGCCTTTTTCTGGCAAATCTATCGACACTAGTTTATCTGATATTAGGACCCTAAATTCAAGCATCTGTGTCAAAATTCGATCGCACAAATTTAGACACAGGAATAAGCGCTTTTCCAACTGAGCTACTCTGAGGACCGAGTGTAATTTTATCTCACCTTTGTTGCTTCGAAACAGCACCCTCTTCTGATAACTTAGCTATGAAAGAAGAAAAGAAAAAAAATGCTATGACCGTGCAGACCAATGTGGCTCGGGGAGGGGTGAAAGATGTAGGGTGCCTTTATCCCCAGGAATTAACATGATACTCACTTTTGGTGAAGGCTGAGTGAACCTCAAAACATGTGCCTCTCCAAAAGTCAAAATATTATTTTTAAATTTTTCGTCTAACTGCCACCTTTACAGTCTCGGCCAGGCGGTCGTTAAAGATACCTAGATCTCGTAATACAAATACTGTCGGATCAGAGCAGAGGAAGCCCGCAAGGGAAAAAGTCGTATGTTAGTAGCGGCAATGTCAGGTCCTCAGACTTTCTATACACTCACTCGCACTTCGGACCCATAATGTAATAATAAGAATAGCACGGAACTGTTATGCCCACCTTGGATTGTTCGACTCTCGGCTATTACCGGTAAAGGTTACGTCAGCTTGGGAAGTGGACTCCGCCCCCCTTGTTGTGCTAGAGGCGGCCGTGAAAACGCAGTGAAAGGTGCGAGGTTCAGTGCAGCTAACGTTACTTTTCGTAGCCTAGGGGTTCTCGGGAAGTACTGTACTGTTACTTCTTAACTAAGTGATTTACTCCTCTGAACCGTTCATGTTTACAGATTTACTGATTACTGTCAGATGTTCTGCAGCTGACACGTCGTTTATGATTAAGACCTATGCTCTTGCAGAAGATACATCTCAAGTACCGTAGAATCCAACACTCCACCCACTCTTTGTCTCAAGTAAGTTGATACACAACATAAACATAGCCTAACCGCGTGTGTATAGTACTACTGACCTAACACGTGCTATGCACTACACAATATTAAACTACACGTTACAAGATTTTTCTTTTTGCTAGTGGTTCAACATCGCACCAACTCAGGTAGGTTTTCAGCAACGATGGGATGGAAAAAGGCTAGGAGCGGGAAAGAAGTGGCTGTGACCTTAATTTGTCTGGTGTGAAAATCGGAAACAACGGAAAACCATATACAGGGCTGTCGATGGTGGGGTTTGACTCGAATGTAAGCCTACAGCGACGTTGCGCGTACAGAACCCTAACAAAACTACTGTATGCTATTTAACACTAGATTTTATTCGTTTCACGGAAACACTAATAACACACATATACACAAACTAGCCAGGCACGATTGAGCCACTCACGAGGAAATGTTGTACAGCCATTACTGTATTTGCGCGGGGGCTGTTCTAGCTCGTTAACATCGTCTCCGTCTTTTACAGTTTGGTAGTTACTGTAACGAATTTCTTCGTGAACACAAATTTGTTCAAATAAATATAACATGATCATTATCAATAGAAAATTAAGTTCAGCTCTTTAGCTGAGTGGTCAGGGTAGCATCAAACAAATAGAGACAGAGACCAAGTGAACTGGGTGCGCGGGTCGCATCGCGCACCTGAGAACTTGTATTCGGGTTGGAACCCCGCAGTCGGCAGTCCTCAGGATGGTTTTCCGTAGTTTTACATACCAGATAAACTCTGGGACTGTATCTTAATTTAAGACCACGGTCACTTATTTCCCAGTCCATCGTCACCGTAAGACCTGTCCGAGTCGGCAGTGCAATGACTTGGCGTGAAGATAATATGCAAAGAGGCGCATTAACTGGGCGGTTGTGGAGAAAGTTTGGTTGTTGCCGTTAAGCGTAAACGTGTCGTGTTAACAATGGCTGCACCACCCACTAATCTTCATTTTAAGATAGACAGAACACCTACCTTCGTTTCACTATGAGCTGCGCCATAGTAACTCTGTCCAGTAACCAGTGTTAATACATACATACATACATACATACATACATACATACATACATACATACATACATACAGGTCGTTATTCCTTTCGGCGTTCAGGCTGCAAGCCTGTCTGTCAAGTGGAAGTGGAACTCAGTCACTCTCTATACGTCCGAGACTTTCTTTAAACATGCTGATACCGGGCGAGTTGGCCATGCGGTTAGAAGCACGCAGCTCCCTCGCATGCGGGAGATAGTGGGTTCGAACCCCACTGTCGGCAGCCCTGAAGATGGTTTTCCGTGGTTTACCATTTTCACGCCAGGCAAATGCTGGGGCTATACCTTAATTAAGGCCACGGCCGCTTCCTTCCCATTCCCAGGTCTTTCCTGTCCCATCGTCACCATAAGACCTATCAGTGTCGGTGCGACGTAAAGCAACTAGCAAAAAAAAAAAAAAAAAAAAAAATGCTGATCTCAGTAATTTTTTTGTGAAGAAGGGTGCTAGCCTTACTTATACATAGTCCCAGACCGAGCGAGTTGGCCGTGCGGGTAGGGGCGCGCAGGTGTGAGCTTGTATCCGGAAAATAGTGGGTTCGAGCCACACTATCGGCAGCCCTGAAGATAGTTTTCCGTGGTTTCCCATTTCCACATCAGAAAAATGCCGAGGCTGTACCTTAATGACGGCCGCGGCCGATTCTTCCCATTCCTATCCCATCGTCGGCATAAGACTTTTCTGTGTCGATGCGACGTAAATCAAATTGTAAAAGAAAAAACATAGTCCCAGTGGCAATTCTTCCTCTCATTTTGTGTCTGTATAGCAAGATATCTAGTATACAGTGTGCTGTCTGTCTGTCTGTCTGTCTGTCTGTCTGTCTGTCTGTCTGTCTGTCTGTCTGTCTGTCTGTCTGTCTGTCTGTCTGTCTGTCTGTCTGTCTGCCATCTAGCTGGCTATATGGTCATTAGGCCAAAAGCCAAATATGAAATTTAAAAAAAGGAATTCTCCTCTAACGGTTTAGAGACCACTCATGAAAGTTGTCCCGGGTATTAAGGTTCAATAGCTTTCCTGTAGGAAAAATGCTTTCCTTTATCAGGTGAAAAACCTAATCCTGCAGCGAGTAAGTTTTCATAATAGGACTCTCAGTGGCTAAGCTGCCGTTGAAGAGAATTGAGGTAACACGCTCCTTTTCCCCTATGATGTTTGTGTGTGTGAAGATGATCAGTTGAGGACAGACTTGTGGAAGGCTCCCGAGAACACATTTTCAGCATTTTTCCTGGCGTATCGGCAAACGGTGGTAAATGAAGGTCTACATACTCGGGATGAAATTGAAACGATTTAGGTAGCTCATCTTAAACTGAACAGAGTCAAACAGACTTACTCACCGAAGATCGAGTTTTGCGGCTTTGGAGCCGAGGTCTACTTCGGGAGGCGGTGGGCCGTCAACTTTGAGAATGTTCTTTATTTGTGTATTGTATATGGTTTCCCATTCTCACTTCTGTCAAGTACCGGGACGGACAGTTCAAGCCTCAGACGCTCCCTTCTCACCCTTCACCTCACCCCAGTTTACTGAGACACATCTCCTAGCAAGAAAAAAAGGCGTCACCCTCTAAGTGGCCCGCCTGACACCTTCAGGGTAAGGAATGAAAGCTAGAAGAAAAATCACATCACCGAACACTCCGCCGCCGTGTCTGAAATGCTTATTGAGTTCGTGAAATGGTAATGAAGTGTATCGGGAAAGCTTCGAGTTCTTCTTTCTTTCTTTTTTTTTTTTTTTTTTTTTTTTACAAGTTGCTTTACGTCGCACCGACACAGATCGGTCTTATGGCGACGATGGGACAGGAAAGACCTGGGAATGGGAAGGAAGCGGTCGTGGCCTGAATTAACGTACAGCCCGAGCATTTGCCTGGTATGAAAATGCGAAACCACTGAAAACCATCTTCAGGGCTGCCGACAGTGGGGTTCGAAACCCCTATCTCCAGAATATAAGCTCATAGCTGCGCGCTCCAAACCGCACGGCCAACTCGCTCGGTGGCTTTGAATTTGTGAGCTTCTGATACCTTGGATCACTGATATGAATATAAACAGAGAAGTTCGATACAGGTTAAGCACGGTCAGCAACAATGATATGACTTCAAGATAGGTTCCTTTCCCAATGTGTGAGGCATAGCACGAAAATATTGCTGTATCAAACTCTCTCACGTCCTATTCTCATGTGTGGAAGTGACTAATAATAATTCGATGTAACGACTCGAAAAGTCAGACTATAGAAGGAGATGTTAAATGCTGTGCGAGGAAAAAGTTGGAATGTCAGAAGAGCAAACCTGAGGTAGCACGAAAGTGTGAGAAAAGAAAAATGGAATGGAGTTTTCCATTCTATGCCGAATTCCATATGTTTACGTTCTTTAAAAGTAATGTGCAAAGTGGAACTTTACGATACCGTAGTTACTTACGCTCTCATCTTCTAATGATATAAAAGCATACCATCAGAACCTTTCTCAGTGCATATAAAGCTGTTGCTCAGACAATTATCATATGGCTTATTGTGGGCGAGATAGTGCATCTTCTATCAACTGGTTCTTTATATCGATGTTTTCATGGATAGCGCCGACTGTTTGAATGGTGGAATCTGAGCATAATGTGTTCATCTTAATATTATTAAACTAAAACTAAATAAATTCAACATAGTGTGAAATAAAATATTGTACATTATAGTATTTGGGGGGATATTAGGTTGTGTTGCAACTTGGAGACTGCTAGCATCATCGTCTTCACAGCAATAAGAACGAAGAATGAAACCAATTAATGGTAATCGTCACTCCATAGTAACTAGTCTCAAATGTAGAAATGTAGTTCATTCCACGGCCTCAAGAGTCAAGGAGAAAGATGTTGAAGACTGAACTATGAATAACAACCATGATCTACTCAGTATATATGCGCCCCTTTGTTAAAATTATAGGTGTATGTAGCAATTTCTATCGTCTCACGAATGATTCTAAGTGTAAAACGTTCCTCCTTACAAATGACAGGTGTGGCATAAAAATGTATTTGATGGTCGTTAAGTATGGCATGCTCTGCCACAGCAGACTTCTCTGGCAGGCAAATACTTACGTGCCTGCTATGTTCCTTAAACCTTGTTGTTACTTTCCCACATGTTTGGCCAACCAACAGAGCCACAGAAACGAGTAATAATGTATATTCCAACACAGTTTAAACCAATAGGATATTTAACAGATCGTAAGCAATTGCCTATGATGATTGCTTAAAGATAGTCTTGATATTGTACCTTCTGAGAACATTACCAATCCTATCCGTGACAGATTGGACGAATGGCAAGAAGGCAAAACTCAAAGGAGGAGAATCACGTGATAATATGCCTTTTGGTTTAGGATATAGCTCCTCGTCAATGAATAGCCATTGCTCGGGATCAAGTTCTCAGTCTATCTTATCCTTCCAGAAAATACTATATCGTCATTTAGTCGTCGCGAAAGTCTGCGTTTAAAAATATATTTTACATTACTGGAACGAAGGTGTTTCACATATTCGTTTCGAAATTTTGAAAACATCTCAACTCATATGTAAAACCTCTCTTACGACCCTTGAAACGTAAATAACTACACATAAAAAGTGGATAACTGCGGCTCAAATAGAGAGGGATGTGAAAGACATCTAAAGAAGGACAAAGGCCGTCGTGCCCATGACTATTACACCACTCCTCCGTGAAAGGGTAAGAGTAAAGGAAAGAAGCATGTGATTGACAATCTCAGAACTGCCGTAGCATTTCCAAGGACGTCTCCCAAACTGGTGCGTGGTGTACTGAGGAAGCTATACAGGTCACGCGTACAAGTGCCAACATTGTTTGTAGAGACCAGCCAAATTCCAACAAGGCCACACTATTGGCAATGAAGAAGCATACTGATCTTAATAAGATGCACGTTTCCGGTTTTCCAGGCGCGGTGAGAAGCTGGCAGCTAGTTATAGAGGGCGGGCAATAAGAACATTGCGGAAGTCTACGGAACTACAGAGTGATGACCGTGTGAAACTGAAAAGCTTCCTTCCTGATGTTCTTCAGGGCTCCTCCGATGTTTACGACGCGTCGTTATTCTTATTTTTACAACGAACTGGATGCTTAATCCGTAAGTATAAAAATGAATCTGTCTGCCTTCCGAAACATCACGTTAAGTTATAACAGCTAGGCAGAATCTCATGAAATACTGTAAAACCATTCCCAGAAGGCACTGTCAACCAACTTTTATTTCTCCGTAGCGTAATGATTAGTGCTATTCGCTCCTGTCCTCGGAGGCCCAGGTTCAATTATCAGTACTGTCAGAGATTTAAGAACGGCAGGATCGCTGGAAAAGCCGGCCCCGTGGTGTACGGGTAGCGTGCCTGCCTCTCGCCCGGAGGCTCCGGGTTCGATTCCCGGCCAGGTCAGGGATTTTTCTCTCGACCTGAGGGCTGGTTCGAGGTCCACTCAGCCTACGTGATTAGAATTGAGGAGCTATCTGACGGTGAAATGGCGGCCCCGGTCTCGAAGGCCCAGAATAACGGTCGAGAGGAAGCGTCGTGCTGACCACATGGCCCCTCGAAATCTGCAGGCCTTCGGGATGAGCAGCGGTCGCTGGGCAGGCCAAAGCCCTCTCAAGGGCGTTAAGTGTCATGGGGTTTGGTTTTTAGGAGCGCTGGTACATGGTTAGGAAAGGTACATGCAGCACCCCTCCATTGCGGGTGTGTCTAGAGAAAGCTGCACCACCTCGAGAAATACGATGACACGACTTTTCTTACTATTCCAAAATAATGACCTGAAAATACATAATTTATTTGTTTGTCCCGTTACTCTACGAGGTCGGGTATGAGGTGAGATAAATCTGTCGTTTTATGACCGGATGCCCTTCTCGACGCCAACCTCATCAGAGGAGTTAATGTGATGAAATTAATGACATGATATATGATAGTAGGTAGGGAGCGGGTGAAAACAGGTGCCGGCACACAGCCTTCTCCTGTCAAATAGCACCAAGGGGTCTGCTCAAGACTTAACACTCCCGTCCGATGGACGAATCACCACCCAGAGCGTCATATGCCATCACTCCATATGACCACTGCGGAGAAGTTCGTAATTTAATCCAGGCTTTTGGCACGCAATCTCGTGATTGGAAATGGTATACCACAACCTCCCCTCCCCTGCCGGCCAACATTCTGATAGTGATTTTTTTTTTTTTTTTGACCAACGGGACTTGAGCCAGCTAACCACGGTGTCAGACCGTTTAGACATCAACGCCTTAACGATCATGGCTATCAGGCGGGCTCACCTGAAAATACATAGTATCATTTGAACAATGCGCGGAATGGCTTAAAATGAGATGGTGACTGTTTCTTGCTCAATCATATCAAAACTACAGGACCAACTGAACTAAAATTTAGTATGGATATACCTCAAATATTCAGTTCAAACGCAGGCCTATTCTGATTGTTCAATAATTAAATGTTTCAAAATGACAATAATAATGCTATTACTGATTTTACGTCCCACTAACTAATTTTATGATTTTTGGAGACGCCGTCGTGCTGGAATGTTGTTCCGCAGGAGTTCTTTTACGTTCCACTATATCTAATGATACGAAGCTGGAGTATTTGAGCACATCTGTGTAGCACCGTCAAAGCCAATATCGAGCCCGCCCGAATAAGAATTATTAAAGAATTGTCGGCTATTTTACTTCTTTTGTTTAAAGTAACTTGCATGACTTTAGACATATTTTAAAAAATGTTAGCCTTACTTAAATTATTATAGTCTCAGGGATATTTTTTTTCATTCTAGCGGTTTAGTGATAGATAGCGAGATAGATAGACTTATTTCACTTGCCAAAGTTTGATACACTTGTCCCTGTTTACACTTAACTAGTAAATACGTAATATACAGTCTAACTCCCACCGTACTATCCCGTATAATATACCATATAGTATACAAAATTAATATACATTTTAATAATGCTATTTGCTTTACGTCCCACTAACTACTCTTTTACGGTTTTCGGAGACGCCGAGGTGCCGGAATTTAGTCCCGCAGGAGTTATTTTACGTGCCAGTAAATCTACCGACACGAGGCTGACGTATTTGAGCACCTTCAAATACCACCGGACTGAGCCAGGATCGAACCTGCCAAGTTGGGGCCAGAAGGCCAGCGCCTTAACCAACTGAGCCACTCAGCCCGGCAATATACATTTTATATTCATATATAAATTAATAGTAATAATTGTACATACCACTAACAACTATTACGTTTTTTTTTTTTTGTTTTTTTTTTTTAATAGACGCCGAGGTATCGGAATTTTGTGCCACACGAGTTCTGTTACCGTCATCAGATTAGTGCATTTAAGCAACTTCAATTACTACGGGACTGATCTGGGATCAAATCCACCAACTTGGCCTCAAAGGGACTGCGCTCTACCGTCCGAGCCACTAAACCTGGTTGTAGAGGTGCCTTTCTTCTGTAAATGTTGGGGAATACTGGCCTAGGGGTATCATAGTGAGGAATGACTTGGCCGTCTAGGTGATGAGCTTGGGAATATTCAATATAGAGTTTTTTAGAGAGTCTTGTAAACAGTTCGTTTTGCACACGTATTAAGGTCACAGCAAAAGTAATCGTCACCTTTGTAAATAGTATAAGATGCAGGTTTTTATAGAGAAATTGATGATGACTTTCAAGTCCAGTGGGAGGTGAGTGTAGGTCGCGGACTACATCTTGTGCTCAACTGTACTTCCACACTTGCATTAGCTTGGAAAGTAAAAGAAAGTTAGTGCAGCCATACAGGTAACGGGACCCCACTTTCTCCACTCACCTCTGATCTCCACCCTTCCCCTCCTCATTTATAACAAACAGGAGATCGCCGCAAGGACGGATGTTAGGTCCTGCTTTGTTCATCCGGTATATGATCATAAAATGACTTTAAGTCATGTTCCAGGTCATACACAGTTAATGGCCAATATAGTTTGCCATCTGAGCTCTCTGACTTCAGAGCCACAGGATATCCTTAGTTTAATGTTGTTATTATAGCGTCAGTTTTGAAACAGAAGTTCATGATGGTCACCAGTTCCATGAGAATATTGCGCGTATGATAAATCTACTTTACCTCCCGTCGGAGGGGGGTGGTAGAATACATCACGGTATCTCCTGCCAGTCATAAGAGACGACTAAAAGGGGTAACTCCCTCGGGCTCTCAAATTGGGAGGCCAAGGGTCCAATAATTGAGTTTGACATTGCTTCCCACTTACTTGTGTTTCAATTACAGTGTTGATAGGGTGAAAACAACTCATGGGGATCACTGTAAGTATGTAGGAGTTAATATAAGGAAATATCTTCCTTGGAGTAATTATATAAACGGAATAGTATATAAATGTTACAGGTCTCTTCGTATGGTCATGAGAGTATTTAGGAGTTGTGGTAAGGATGTAAAGGAGAGGGTGTTTAAGTAATTGGTAATACCCCATCTGAAATATGGTTCCAGAGTACGGGACCCTCACTAGGATTACTTAACTGAAGAACTGGAAAATATCCTAAGGAAAGCGGCGCAATTTGTTCATAGTGATTTCCAACAAAAGAGTAGTGTTACAAAGATATTGCAAATTTTGGGACAGAAAGACTTGGGAATTAGGAAACGAACAGCTCGACTAAGCGGGAGGCTCGGAGCTGCCAGTAAAGAAAAGGCTAGGAATGACAGTTGTAAAGTTTAAGAGGAGATTTTACCAAGTATGGAAGATCATAAATATGAATATAAAGATGCAATTCAAGAAGACAAATCGGGGCAAATACTCGCTTATAGAAAGAGGAATTAATTTACCAAGGAAGATGTTTGATAAATTTCCGCCTTCTTTGAAATCATTTAAGAAAGGATTAGGTAAACAACTATAAGGGAATCTGGTACTTGGGCGAGAAACATGCAGATCGGTGGTGATTTATTGATCGATTCTCACTTTCATCTTTCCAGTCAGACCATACTTGGTCAACTCTTGGTCTCTTACGACCCCGATAGTATCACGCCTAGGGAATTCGATCCCGGCCCTTATTTCTAATGCCGGGATTTCGGGATTAAACTTGGTCAGTCTCGGGATCCCGGGATTATCCCGGGATTGAAAGTTACAAATAAAAAACAAGATATTCTCCCAGAAATCAGCTGTTTAATCGGAAAATCAAAATTTAGACAAAATAAACATATTTTACAGTATACACCTAGCTAATCTAATCACTTTAACTAATCAGACTTAGAGTCAGACTAACCAGATTTAAAATCACTCAATCTGTATGTTAAAATTATTCTTTTCCAAGGATCAGTGAGATCTCTTTAAACTTACATAAAGTTAAAAAAAAAACTTATGTAACAAACTATGCAAATAAACTTTAGAAATTAACAACAATCTCTCTGAACATAGACTAAATAGACGACTTTCAGGTAACAACATAATAAGTAGGTAGAAAGTTTCTTAGCAAAAAGTATTTAAAAATAACATTAACCAGTCACATTTCACATTTCTCGTAAATATAAAGAAAACTAATTTAATTGCAACATTCTAGTTTAAATTGCGAAAATATGATCTGAGAAATAACAACGCGTCCAGTGTCTCATCACCAAACCTGCTTCTCAATTTGTTGCACATATATGCAGCTGCTGGGAAAGCGCGTTCAGGTTCCATGGAAGTTGGAGGAATCGTTAGTAAATACTTATAAGCCTGATCTAGGTTATAGCTCCGAGTAGAATTTGAAGACTCGTATAGCTTCATTTCTTTCTTAACAATTCTGGAAAATTCATTTTCATTTAATGCTTCAGGAGACATAATTTTCATGCTGTTTTCTATTTCCAGCTGAAGTTTTTCTTTGAGCGTCAAATCACTTTTTTCTGTATTTGTAAGCTCGACTTGCATATTTCGTTCTTCCTCTTCGTATTTTTTACCATTTAATCTCTCAATTAAAGAAACAATGTATTTTTTATCAGGACTTTGCTCAGACTTGAAAATGTACGCTTTATTTCATCATCGAACGCCAACGCCACATTGTCACTATGAGGATTTTGTAGGTAGCATAATACGCCACTCAACTCGTTTCTTCGGCGATCTTTCATGCGCTTTTGTAAATGTATCTTGAATTAGAAGCCAACTCGGAGCTATTGTCATTTAACTGCTTAAAAAGAAACTTTAGGGTAGCACCAGTTGTGCATAAATACGCATCAGTGCGACAGAGTGCTTCTACAGTTAATTTGACTGGAGCCAAGACTTTAATGATTTCATCGATGAACTCGAAATCGGACTCTTCCAACTGCACTGGATTGTTCAAAGCTATAAGCGCCTTTTTGACGCCAAATTTCAAGAAGGCACTCACTCATCTCAATCACACGGGAGAGGTAATGTACCAATGCACGCAATTGTAGTCAGACTTTCACGCACATCGGGGATGAACTCATGCGCTAAACGAGAACACGCATTTACACTCCGAAAAGACGCATAAATAACGCACTGAGAGTTTCGCTTCACGCAGTCTATTTTGCAAATTTTTAAAAAGATGTCAATCCCGAAAATCCCGGGATCGCGAAAACGTAATCCCGAAATATACGGTATTGAAAAGCGGTCGGGATCCTCTAATCACGCCCTACGTGGCCCGTTCCTTTTAGTTTGCTGATACCCCCATTCTTTGTAGCGTCGGACCATTTCCAATATTTCCCTTTGATTATCAAGGAGTCGGATCCTTCCTCCCGTATTATAAGACGTAGTTTTTGCGAGTACCGGATTCGGGAAACATGGTTATATTGTACATAAAGCAAGTACTGTACATTCTTTTTCAAGTCCTCCTACCCCGAACATCAATAATTTGATGCTCACAAAATGATGCGAGATATTATTTCTTATACGAAATTTTACATTTTAATACGAAATCCTGTTGTTATTGTTTTTTGTTTTTGTTTTTTACGGCGAACTCTTTTTTCTGTGGAATTGTTGCTTAGCATTTAATTAAAAATACTAAAATCGTAAAGTTCAGTGCTGTGAATTGAATCCCAAACTGGCTCTTGACTCGTCGGGCTAGCCGGAATGCCATAGCGGGTAATGCTATCGTTCTCAGTGTACCGCGTGGCGTAAAAAGTCTGCTTAACATTTCGAGTAGGGATGATAAATGAGAGCTTATGTCTCGAGAAGTACTTGCAGAACTATGCAATATGATATTGCACCACGAGGGCTATTTTATCTTTCTGCGAAAGATCGCCGAATTCGTGTTTTTCTATATGAAATAACACTGAAATTAATTCCGAAATTTAAGATTTTTATTATTCACCCTAAAATGGGGCCCCTGTGTATGAATAACAATATACGACTATGGAAGGCGATCCTTCCTTTAATACAAATCACTCCTGACTAGGACCGAGCTCGATAGATGTAGTCGCTTAAGTGCGGCCAGTATCCAGTATTCGGGAGATAGTAGGTTCGAACCCCACTGTCGGCAGCCCTGAAAATGGTTTTCCGTGGTTTCCCATTTTCACACCACGCAAATGCTGGGGCTGTACCTTAATTAAGACCACGGCCGCTTCCTTCCCACTCCTAGCCCTTCCCTGTCCCATCGTCGCCATAAGACCTATCTGTGTCGGAGCGACGTAAAGCAAATAGCAAACAAAAAAAAAAAAGAGAAATAAGTGGTGCTCGTCAGTGAGCGCTGAGCAACCGTTGAATGGGCTAGTACAGAAGAACATGATGATGATGATGATGATGATGATGATGCTTGTTGTTTAAAGGTGCCTAACATACAGTCATCGGCCCCTACTACAGAAGTTCTCAAACTGTGGAGCACCAACTGCTGAAAAGGAGGGCTCCGATATATTTCCTACCAATAAATATTAAAGCAAATAAATTAGAATAGATATGCAGAAGAGATAACAATGTACAAACAGAAGAGCCATTGATGAATAAATTTGAACTTCGATACTTAAATACAGTATTTCGTTTCCTTTACGGATAAAAATTAGTTAGGCCTGTATATTACTCAAAAATTGTTTCATTTTTAGCAAATATTATTATTTAAATAGGGAGTGCCTAGCTGAAGCAGTAAAGGCGTGCTCGGTTCACTCAGAAGGACCATTCACCGTGTAATAGTGTGTATTTTTATAGGTATGTTTATAGTGTTTTATATATATACTCGCTTTCGCTCGTTGGGGGCTGCGCCCCCAAACCCCCCATTCCTGTACATTATAAGTGGTCACATGGAAAATTACAGTCGCGAACCGGTACTTCGTTACGAAAAACGGATTGCGCCACCAGACGGCCCATATATTCGCTTACATGTATGGTCCTCTAATATTTTCTCGTACCGTACATTCACGAGTTATAGAAATGATAGCGTTAAACGTTTCGACGTGGTGAAAATTACATACGATTCTCACAAGATAAGAAATTATTTTCCTAACGTAACGGGGAGCTACAGTCTTGAAAGTTGGTAGGTTTATCGTTTTTGAAACGCTCTATATTTCCGTTATTTGATGTTATTCGTATCTGCATCGTTTTCGCCGCAGATTGGTTTAGAACCTTTGATTAGGAATACAGTGTTTCCGTTTTACTTTCTTTTTTCCATTTTTACAGGGTGCTAGAATCATGCATTTTGCTCACGTGTCACCCTCGAAAGTTCCAGTGAGCCTGCTAAATTTCATGAACCTATCGGTCTTATAAGTGTGTAACACAGTAAAATTAACTACGGAAAATGTAAAAATTGACGTTAAATCTGAAAAATGCAGCTCTATCTAAGGCATAAGGGATCATGATACGACTAAAATTCCCGGGTCAGAAGTTGTAGATCTCTTCATGATCGGATCCGTCTTGTCCATTTGGTGGTAGAACTTACAGTTTAGCCACCAAAATCCTCGAAACGCTAGTTAGCACCATAATGAAAATTACTTCCAGATTTCGATATTTTCTGGAGATAGAATTTTACTTATTTAATGTTTTGCCGTATCTCCAAAGGATTCACCATAAATTGCTTAGGAACCTTAAATTAGCCTGAAATTTTATTGGTGTTTCCATATATTCCTTCATTTTCCTATACATTCAAGGCAGCTAGAATAATGAATGTCGGTCTGCATATGCCCAATAACCGTGCCAAGGACCGTGCTGAATTTAGTGCATCTATCTGTCTCATGAGTGTGTGAATCAGTAAATTAATTTTTGAAAATTTAACAAAATTTTCCAAAACCGGGAAAATGAAGCTCAATCTAAGGTAGAAGGGGTCGAGATACGACAAAAAGTCATAGGACCAAAGTTGTAGATCTCTTAATTTTAGGGAACGAAAGTGCAATCCGTTCATTGATAGCAATTACCGTTCGGCCACAAAATAGCTCGAAACGAAAGTCTGCACCGTCCTATATATTGAATCGGTGGGAGGGGGTTAATTATTAAAAATTTTAGCTTTTCGGATTTTTTCCAGGGGTTACAGCCTAATAACTATCAGATTGCTGAATTTCAAGTTCCTAGCTCATCTGGAAGGATATACCCCGAAATTTTAGTCCGATACTTTGATTGGGTGGAGGGGGGCTAAATAGGAAAAGATTCAGCTTTTTACATTTTTTCCTGGTGTTACAGCCGAATAGCTATCAGATTACCGAATTTCAAGTTCCTAGCTCATCTGGAACAGAAGGGTCTGACCCGAAATTTGAGTCCGATATTTTGATTCCGTGGGGGGCTAAATACAAAAAAATTTAACTTTTTGGAATTTTTCCTTGGGTTACAGCCTCATATACATCAGGTTGCCGAATTTCAAGTTCCTAGCTCATCTGGAAGGGTCTAACACGAAATTTCTTTGATTGGGCGGAAGGGGGGCTAAATATAAAAATATTCAACTTTTTGGAATTTTTCCTTTGGTTGCAGCCTAATAGCTATCAGACTGCCGAATTTCAAGTTCCTACCTCACTTGGAAGTGGGCAAACATTAATGTCAGTCAGTCAGTCAGTCAGTCAGTGAGTCAGTCAGCCTTGTGGCTTTATATATATAGGACTCGCTTTCGCTCGTTGGGGGCTGCGCCCCCAAACCCCCAATTCCTCTATATTACAAGTGGTCTTATGGGAAATTACTGTGAGGAATGGGTACTTCGTTACGGAAAACGGATTGTGCCACCAGACGGCCCATTTATTTGCGTATATTTTTGGTCCTATAATATTTTCTCGTACCGTATATACACGATTTATAGCAAAGATTGCGTTAAACGTTTGGGCGTGGTGCAAATTACGTACGATTCTCACAAGATATGAAATATTTTCCTAACGTAAAGGGGAGTTATAGTCTTGAATCTTGGTAGGTTTATCGTGGTTGAAACGCTCTATTTTTACGTTCTTTGATGTTCTGTCGTATCTGCATCGAATTACGGGAAGATTGGTGTAGAACCTTTGATTAGGAGTACAGTGTTTACGAATTACTTCCGTTTTGCATTTTTACAGGGTGCTAGAATCATGCATTTTGCTCACATATGATCCACGAACGTTCCAACGAGCCTGCCATATTTCATGATTCTGTCGGTCTTATAAGTGTGTAAAACAGTAACATTAATTAGGGAAAATGTAAAAAAAATGGACGTCAAATCTGAAAAAGCAGCTCTATCCAAGTCATAAGGGATCAAGGTACGACTAAAATTCCCGGGACCGGAGTTGTAGATCTCTTCATGATGTGATCCGAACGCCTGGTCGATTTGGCGGTAAGACTTACAGTTTAGCCACCAAAATCCTCGAAACGTTAGTTATCACCATCATGAAAACTGCTTCCAGATTTCGATAATTTCTGGAGATAAAAACGTTAAACAATGCAACTCTTTCGAATTTCTCCCTCGGTTGCAGGCCAAAGTTGTAACTGCGACAAATATTAATTTTCTTGCGCACGGCAACACATCGTCCACAATTTAGTTTAAAAGGAGGGAAATAAAAATAGCAAAAGTCAACATTTAGCCAGGCAATGTGCATGCTAAATAGTGCAGGCTTTCGTTTGGAAATTTATTGCGAGCAAACGGTACGTCGAATCGAGGTACGGATTGCGGCGTTAGGCGACCCTTTTAGTTGTCTACATTACTGTCTTAGGCGCTTTCTCCTATCCTGCATATTTTTGCCATAGAAAGAGGTGAACGTTTCGATCCATGTCAAATTTCGCCCACTTGCCACAAATTGAAAAATAAATTTGCCAACTTGGCAGACAGCTACAGTCTTGAAACTTTGCAGGCAGATTGACGATGAAACGACCTATAATTTTGCTTATTTGAGGTTTTGCCGTATCTCAACGGGTTTCGCCATAAATTGCTTAAGAATCATAAATTAGGCCGAAATATCAGTAGTGTTTCCACATGTACCCTCCGTTTTCCCATACTTCAAAGGCAGCTAGAATGACGAAAGTCTGTCTACATATGGCCAATGACGTTGCCAAGGAGCGTCCTGAATTTCGTTCATCTATCCATCTTATGAGTGTGTGAATCAGTAACATCATTTATGGAAATTTAACAAAAATTACCAAAACCGGGAAAATGAAGCTCAATCTAAGGTAGAAGGGGTCGAGATACGACAAAAAGTCATAGGACCAAAGTTGTACATCTCTTCATTTTAGGGGACGAAAGTGCAATCCGTTCATTGATAGCAATTACCGTTCGGCCACAAAATAGCTCGAAACGAAAGTCTGCACCGTCCTATATATTGAATCGGTGGGAGGGGGTTAATTATTAAAAATTTTAGCTTTTCGGATTTTTTCCAGGGGTTACAGCCTAATAACTATCAGATTGCTGAATTTCAAGTTCCTAGCTCATCTGGAAGGATATACCCCGAAATTTTAGTCCGATACTTTGATTGGGTGGAGTAGGGCTAAATAGGAAAAGATTCAGCTTTTTGCATTTTTTTCCTGGTGTTACAGCCGAATAGCTATCAGATTACCGAATTTCAAGTTCCTAGCTCGTCTGGAACTGAAGGGTCTGACCCGAAATTTGAGTCCGATATTTTGATTCCGTGGGGGGGCTAAATACAAAAAAATTTAACTGTTTGGAATTTTTCCTTGGTTTACAGCCTCATATACATCAGGTTGCCGAATTTCAAGTTCCTAGCTCATCTGGAAGGGTCTAACACGAAATTTCTTTGATTGGGCGGAAGGGGGGCTAAATATAAAAAAATTCAACTTTTTGGAACTTTTCCTTTGGTTGCAGCCTAAAAGCTATCAGACTGCCGAATTTCAAGTTCCTACCTCACTTGGAAGTGGGCAAACATTAATGTCAGTCAGTGAGTGAGTGAGTCAGTTAGCCTTGTGGCTTTATATATATAGGATAGCATAGATCCAGGCAATGTGCAGGCTACACAGTGCAGACTTCCATTTGAAAATTTATTGCGGGCAAACGATAAGTCGTATCGAGATACGGATTGCGCCATCAGACGTGTCTTTTAGTCACCTACAGTACTGTCTGAGGCATTTTCTCGTATCTCGAATATTTATGCCACTGAAAGGGGTGAACGTTTCGATCCATATCAAATTTCGTCCGCTTAACACCAGCTGAAAAATAATTTCGCCAACTTAGCAGACAGCTAGAGTCTTGAAACTTGGCACACAGATCGACGATGAAACGGCCTATAGTTTTGGTTATTTGAGGTTTTGCCGTATCTCAAATGGCTTCACCATAAATTGGTTAAGTATCATAAATTAGGCTGAAATTTCAATAGTGTTTCCGCATGTACCCTCCGATTTGCCATACTTTCATGGCAGCTAGAATAACGAAAGTCGGTGTACATGTGGCCAATGCCGTTGCCAAGGAGCGTGCTAAATTTCGTTCATCTCTCTATCATATGAGTGTGTGAATCAGTAAAATAATTTATGGAAATTTAACAAAATTTTGCGAAACCGGGAAAATGAAGCTCAATCTAAGGTAGAAGGAGTCGAGATACGACAAAAAGTCATAGGACCAAAGTTGTAGATCTTTTAATTTTAGGAGGCGAAAGTGCAATCCGTTCATTGATAGCTATTACCGTTCGGCCACAAAATAGCTCGAAACGAAAGTCTGCACCGTCATTCAATTTGGCTTAATATTCCCAATTTTTTAATGGGTAAAATATTAAATATTTGAACTTGTTGCAATTTCTACGTCAGTTTCAGGGTAGGAGCTAGATTTTTGCCAAATTTCAATATTGTAGGGTACTGCATCATGGCGTCCGCCATTTTGTTTGGGGGGCGGGGGGCAAAAATTAAAAATTTGAATTTTTGGGATCTTTTCCGTAGCTTACACGCTAATAGCTGTAACTTTGCCAAATTTCACATTTCTACCACATCTGGAAGTGGCCAATCATTTATGTCAGTGAGTGAGTCAGCCGTACGGCTTTATATAATAGAGATAGCATAGATCCAGGCAATGTGCAGGCTACACAGTGCAGACTTCCATTTGAAAATTTATTGCGGGCAAACGATAAGTCGTATCGAGATACGGATTGCGCCATCAGACGTGTCTTTTAGTCACCTACAGTACTGTCTGAGGCATTTTCTCGTATCTCGAATATTTATGCCACTGAAAGGGGTGAACGTTTCGATCCATATCAAATTTCGTCCGCTTAACACCAGCTGAAAAATAATTTCGCCAACTTAGCAGACAGCTAGAGTCTTGAAACTTGGCACACAGATCGACGATGAAACGGCCTATAGTTTTGGTTATTTGAGGTTTTGCCGTATCTCAAATGGCTTCACCATAAATTGGTTAAGTATCATAAATTAGGCTGAAATTTCAATAGTGTTTCCGCATGTACCCTCCGATTTGCCATACTTTCATGGCAGCTAGAATAACGAAAGTCGGTGTACATGTGGCCAATGCCGTTGCCAAGGAGCGTGCTAAATTTCGTTCATCTCTCTATCATATGAGTGTGTGAATCAGTAAAATAATTTATGGAAATTTAACAAAATTTTGCGAAACCGGGAAAATGAAGCTCAATCTAAGGTAGAAGGAGTCGAGATACGACAGAAAGTCATAGGACCAAAGTTGTAGACCTTTTAATTTTAGGAGGCGAAAGTGCAATCCGTTCATTGATAGCTATTACCGTTCGGCCACAAAATAGCTCGAAACGAAAGTCTGCACCGTCCTATATATTGAATCGGTGGGAGGGGGTTAATTATTAAAAATTTTAGCTTTTCGGATTTTTTCCAGGGGTTACAGCCTAATAACTATCAGATTGCTGAATTTCAAGTTCCTAGCTCATCTGGAAGGATATACCCCGAAATTTTAGTCCGATACTTTGATTGGGTGGAGTTGGGCTAAATAGGAAAAGATTCAGCTTTTTGCATTTTTTTCCTGGTGTTACAGCCGAATAGCTATCAGATTACCGAATTTCAAGTTCCTAGCTCGTCTGGAACTGAAGGGTCTGACCCGAAATTTGAGTCCGATATTTTGATTCCGTGGGGGGGCTAAATACAAAAAAATTTAACTGTTTGGAATTTTTCCTTGGTTTACAGCCTCATATACATCAGGTTGCCGAATTTCAAGTTCCTAGCTCATCTGGAAGGGTCTAACACGAAATTTCTTTGATTTTGCGGAAGGGGGGCTAAATATAAAAAAATTCAACTTTTTGGAATTTTTCCTTTGGTTGCAGCCTAAAAGCTATCAGACTGCCGAATTTCAAGTTCCTACCTCACTTGGAAGTGGGCAAACATTAATGTCAGTCAGTGAGTGAGTGAGTCAGTTAGCCTTGTGGCTTTATATATATAGGATAGCATAGATCCAGGCAATGTGCAGGCTACACAGTGCAGACTTCCATTTGAAAATTTATTGCGGGCAAACGATAAGTCGTATCGAGATACGGATTGCGCCATCAGACGTGTCTTTTAGTCACCTACAGTACTGTCTGAGGCAT
Organism: Anabrus simplex; assembly: GCF_040414725.1. Taxonomy (NCBI): domain Eukaryota; kingdom Metazoa; phylum Arthropoda; class Insecta; order Orthoptera; family Tettigoniidae; genus Anabrus; species Anabrus simplex. The sequence goes on from NC_090265.1 coordinate 315,773,144, forward strand.
TTTCTCGTATCTCGAATATTTATGCCACTGAAAGGGGTGAACGTTTCGATCCATATCAAATTTCGTCCGCTTAACACCAGCTGAAAAATAATTTCGCCAACTTAGCAGACAGCTAGAGTCTTGAAACTTGGCACACAGATCGACGATGAAACGGCCTATAGTTTTGGTTATTTGAGGTTTTGCCGTATCTCAAATGGCTTCACCATAAATTGGTTAAGTATCATAAATTAGGCTGAAATTTCAATAGTGTTTCCGCATGTACCCTCCGATTTGCCATACTTTCATGGCAGCTAGAATAACGAAAGTCGGTGTACATGTGGCCAATGCCGTTGCCAAGGAGCGTGCTAAATTTCGTTCATCTCTCTATCATATGAGTGTGTGAATCAGTAAAATAATTTATGGAAATTTAACAAAATTTTGCGAAACCGGGAAAATGAAGCTCAATCTAAGGTAGAAGGAGTCGAGATACGACAAAAAGTCATAGGACCAAAGTTGTAGATCTTTTAATTTTAGGAGGCGAAAGTGCAATCCGTTCATTGATAGCTATTACCGTTCGGCCACAAAATAGCTCGAAACGAAAGTCTGCACCGTCATTCAATTTGGCTTAATATTCCCAATTTTTTAATGGGTAAAATATTAAATATTTGAACTTGTTGCAATTTCTACGTCAGTTTCAGGGTAGGAGCTAGATTTTTGCCAAATTTCAATATTGTAGGGTACTGCATCATGGCGTCCGCCATTTTGTTTGGGGGGCGGGGGGCAAAAATTAAAAATTTGAATTTTTGGGATCTTTTCCGTAGCTTACACGCTAATAGCTGTAACTTTGCCAAATTTCACATTTCTACCACATCTGGAAGTGGCCAATCATTTATGTCAGTGAGTGAGTCAGCCGTACGGCTTTATATAATAGAGATAGCATAGATCCAGGCAATGTGCAGGCTACACAGTGCAGACTTCCATTTGAAAATTTATTGCGGGCAAACGATAAGTCGTATCGAGATACGGATTGCGCCATCAGACGTGTCTTTTAGTCACCTACAGTACTGTCTGAGGCATTTTCTCGTATCTCGAATATTTATGCCACTGAAAGGGGTGAACGTTTCGATCCATATCAAATTTCGTCCGCTTAACACCAGCTGAAAAATAATTTCGCCAACTTAGCAGACAGCTAGAGTCTTGAAACTTGGCACACAGATCGACGATGAAACGGCCTATAGTTTTGGTTATTTGAGGTTTTGCCGTATCTCAAATGGCTTCACCATAAATTGGTTAAGTATCATAAATTAGGCTGAAATTTCAATAGTGTTTCCGCATGTACCCTCCGATTTGCCATACTTTCATGGCAGCTAGAATAACGAAAGTCGGTGTACATGTGGCCAATGCCGTTGCCAAGGAGCGTGCTAAATTTCGTTCATCTCTCTATGATATGAGTGTGTGAATCAGTAAAATAATTTATGGAAATTTAACAAAATTTTGCGAAACCGGGAAAATGAAGCTCAATCTAAGGTAGAAGGAGTCGAGATACGACAGAAAGTCATAGGACCAAAGTTGTAGACCTTTTAATTTTAGGACGCGAAAGTGCAATCCGTTCATTGATAGCTATTACCGTTCGGCCACAAAATAGCTCGAAACGAAAGTCTGCACCGTCCTATATATTGAATCGGTGGGAGGGGGTTAATTATTAAAAATTTTAGCTTTTCGGATTTTTTCCAGGGGTTACAGCCTAATAACTATCAGATTGCTGAATTTCAAGTTCCTAGCTCATCTGGAAGGATATACCCCGAAATTTTAGTCCGATACTTTGATTGGGTGGAGTTGGGCTAAATAGGAAAAGATTCAGCTTTTTGCATTTTTTTCCTGGTGTTACAGCCGAATAGCTATCAGATTACCGAATTTCAAGTTCCTAGCTCGTCTGGAACTGAAGGGTCTGACCCGAAATTTGAGTCCGATATTTTGATTCCGTGGGGGGGCTAAATACAAAAAAATTTAACTGTTTGGAATTTTTCCTTGGTTTACAGCCTCATATACATCAGGTTGCCGAATTTCAAGTTCCTAGCTCATCTGGAAGGGTCTAACACGAAATTTCTTTGATTGGGCGGAAGGGGGGCTAAATATAAAAAAATTCAACTTTTTGGAATTTTTCCTTTGGTTGCAGCCTAAAAGCTATCAGACTGCCGAATTTCAAGTTCCTACCTCACTTGGAAGTGGGCAAACATTAATATCAGTCAGTGAGTGAGTGAGTCAGTTAGCCTTGTGGCTTTATATATATAGGATTTGCACTTGACAGACTGGAAAGTTTTTTATACCCCATTCACCGTCAGCGAGGAATTTAGAAACGAGATTTCCACATCAGGATAGGCACATGACCCTGAAGTTCATTCAACCTACAGAATTTTTTTTTTTTTTTTTTTTTTTTTTTTGCTTTACGTCGCACCGATACAGATAGGTCTTATGGCGACGATGGGACAGGAAAAGGCTAGGGGTGATAAGGAAGCGGCCGTGGCCTTAATTAAGGTACAGCCCCAGAATTTGCCTGGTGTGAAAATGGAAAACCACGGAAAACCATTTTTAGGGCTGCCGACAGTGGGGTTCGAACCTACTATCTCCCGAATACTAAACACTGACAGAAAAATGAGCACCAGGTGGGATAGGTAATGCATCTAAGTGAGGAGCTAATACGCTCCCTACTCCTAAATAATAATAATAATAATAATAATACATAGAATACAAACATAATAAGGAGAAGCATCTCGAACAAAGTATGGGAAAGTCAAGAGATCAGATAAATTTAAATATCTTGGTAAATGGATCCAGACAAACGAGCTTGATAAAGAAGCAAATAAGAGAAGGGCCAGAAAGCTGGAGTTGGCCTGACGCAAGTGTGATAAACTGATATCACTTGAAAGCAATATTCTCTCACCTAAGGGTAAATAATGCAAGTATCGAGCTCGAATTATTATTATTATTATTATTATTATTATTATTATTATTATTATTATTATTATTATTATTATTATTATTACAACTTGTGATGTACATCCACTTATTAGTATCATTATTAGTTTACGATCGCATTACTTGTGAGGTTATGTCATGAAACATTTGTTGTATATGGATATTTATATGAGTTCAGTTAATGTAAGAACCAGTATATAATTTATTATTACCTGGATATATGATTTGTAATCCACTACAGAATTGTGAAACACACTGTAACATCCAGAATGGCACTGGGTACGCGAGAACTCTGTAGAATATTCTGTACATTATATATAGGCCTTAAGCACTCTAGAATTTACGAGAAAATGTATCTTTGTAGAAGCCTGGCCAGGCACATTATATAAAGAAGTGGTCTTGATGGTAAAGACGAGTTACTGTTGAGTTGGAGTTGTGGTTTAAAAGGAGTATACTTGTGACCACGTGTTGTGGGTGACATTCTGTTAGCAGTCAACTGTTTCAACTGTGTTTTAAGGTTGCAATCTCCATATGGTGTGTGCTCAGTGATAGGCATTTGTTAAAGATGGCGGTGTGTTGATGTGTATATTTTGTTTGTGACAGCAGTGATTAAGGTTATGTGTACGTTTATGTAAAGTTAAGGTGAAATAAATAAGTGTACCAACTGACAGCATTTTGTGTGCGTCTTTGTGGATACTTCAAGCCTATAGATTAGTAGAGAATAGATACAATAAAAGAACGATATCTTACAGAGCAAAGATCAGACACTATACCACGGTTATCAAGCCAGAAGGACTTTACAGTTCAGAATGCCTGATACTGAATAAGAAAGGGAAAATGGATGAGCTAGAGAAGAGTGAAAGAAAAATCTTGAGAAAGATCTTACGACCCGAAAAAAGAAAGGATGGTACATGGAGGAAGAGGAGAAATGAAGATCTATACAGACAGACAGACAGACAGACAGACAGACAGACAGAAGATCACAGACACCATACGTAAGAGGTGACTGAAGTTTTATGGGCACCTCATAAGAATGAACAAGAGTAGACTAATAAAGAAAATCTTTAATTACATCATCAAATTAAAAGCAACGACTAAATGGATAGAAGAAACAAGATAAGACATGAAGGAAGTTGACATCAATGTAAAATAAATCTTTAATAGAGATACGTTTCGATCTAAAATTGATAAAATAAGGGGTTCCAGGAAAAGCAAAATGAAAATTTTAAGAACATGTGCTTAGAGGAAAGAAAGAGGAATCACAGCGAAATCATGAAGAAGTTCTGGATACCGGGCCAGTTGGGCGTGCGGTTAGGGGCGCGCGGCTGTGAGCTTGCACCTGGGAGATAGTGGGTTCGAACCCCACTATCGGCAGCACTGAAAATGGTTTTCCGTGGTTTTCCATTTTCACACCAGACAAATGCTGGGGCTGTACCTTATGGCCACGGCCGCTTCCTTCTCACTCCTAGGCCTTTCCTATCCCTTCGTCGCCATAAGACCTATCTGTGTCGGTGCGACGTAAAACAAATAGCAAAAAATAATAAGAAGAAGAAGTTCTGGGAGAGAAAAAAGGACTAACCAGCAAGTCAATTGTTTACCGTGCTCCATAAGGCCAAAATCGAAGAAATAATAATAATAATAATAATAATAATAATAATAATAATAATGTTATTTAATGACGCCTGTTTTGGCAACTCGAATTTCTAATAGACACCGGGATGTCAATATTTCATTCGTCAGGAATAGTTTAACGTGCTGATGCCAATGACATTACAGCATCTTTAAATACTGCCGACCTCCACCAGTATGAAGTCCTTTGTCTTCAGAACAGAAGGAAAACAGTTAAGCGACTGCGCCACTCAGACTTGGGAATTTACGAAGGACATCCTGCAACACTGTCTGCCTGAAATTAGGGGATTCGAAGAGCATCACGCGCCGAAGAAATGTAAAAGTTGAAGCGAATTATCGATAGTCAGGTATTTTTGAACGTCAATAGACAGGCGCATTGTAGAATGTTCCATTTATTTTTATGGTGGTCTGCGTGTGTTCTGTTAACAGCATACCATGAACGTTGCAGATCACGTAACGGAGACACGGCCAAGTATTACTCTATGTTAAATTAACTCATTTGAGCTAGTTAGGTAAACAAACATGTTACTGTGTACCTGCCGCGTACGTTAGTGCGCTTAAAGATTTCGTTTTAATTGAAAGTGCGCTTCCCGGATCCACACCCGGTATCAGCTATTCTAACTTAAGACTAATCTCGCTCAGTGATCTGACAGAGGTGAAATAATAATAATAATAATAATAATAATAATAATAATAATAATAATAATAATAAATTTACTTTCAATCACGGGTCTTTGTCTGCGAAGACATCTGCTATCCAACCAGATGGCCTGTAGATATTGGAATCTTACGTGGTCGGTGTAAGAACTTCCTCATTAACAACGGAATCTAATGTTTTACATTGGTATTCTAAAAGAAAGGCATAATATTGGAAAGATTGTATACTATGGATGGTAAAGCATATTAAGAGTGGGGAAAACACCCTTAAATGGTCTCACAAGGGACACACGGTACTTCACTTAAAATACTGAAGCAACAAAAACAACGGCCTTTTTAGGGCCACATAAATAACATACAGCTACTGAAGCTAAGTCGGCTTTTTTCAAATTCGCGATTTTCAATTAATCCCATTCCAGCCCTCAGTTTTAAGATTTAAATTTTCCGATGAGCCGGGAATCAAGCCACGGACCTCTGGGTAGGTAGCTGACACGTTGTCTCTACACCGCATGGCTGGGACAAACAAGTTACAGTCGATATAGAAGTCTGAAAGGAAATGATTATTTCTATTCAATAGCACTTCACGGATTACGTACATGTAACTGCTGACGATCTTACGAGATGTACTTGACTGTTAACGTTTTGTTATAAACCACGATAACCAAAATTTTACGTAGAATCTTAATCAATAGGACGTCATTTTCCATTTAAAAACCTCACTAGTACTGACCTGGATTCAAAACACGACACACTTGGTCAGAATCTTGAAACGGAGTCACTCAGCTATCACGCCCTGCAAAGCTATTGGCACAGGTGTCTTGCATTCATCAACCTTACCTGGTAGCCACACTTCGATCGAGGGCTTAGAAGGCGAGGTTTTCAACGAATGTGCTAGATAGTCTGATCAAAGGTACGGAAGCTACTTTGGGGCACCTCCAGATATCCATATTCTTGACATGCTGTATAGAAAAGTAGAGGTGCCAGTTCCGCGGTTCTATTCTTGTTCTAGTAGTTTTAACGTCGCACTAACTCAGGTAAGTTTCGACAACGATGGGACAGAAACAGGCAATGATTGGGAAGGAACCGGCCGTGGCCTTGATCAAAGTACAGCCTCAGCAACTGCCTGCTGTGAAAAGCGGAAACCACGGAAAACCATCAGACTGTGGGGTTAGAATCCACGATCTCCCAAATGCAAGCTGACAGCCACGTGAACCAAACCGCGCAACCACTCGCTCGGTGTTCCAAGTTGTAAAACGTGCCCCACTCTGTAAGAATGTTCTTAGTTTAACATACAAAATGTATCCATACGTTCACTAAGTACCAGCTCTCCACGGAGACGTTCACTATACCGAGACTTATCTGAAGTTTTACGTAACACAAGTAAGTGGTCTAACGTCGAACTTCAATACATTCCCGAAGTTCAAGGATAAATACTGCTATTAGAGGTATGCGTACCGGGCGAGTTGGCCGTGCACGTAGAGGCGCGCGGCTGTGAGCTTGCATCCGGGAGATAGTAGGTTCGAATCCCACTATCGGCAGCCCTGAAGATGGTTTTCCGTGGTTTCCCATTTTCACACCAGGCAAATGCTGAGGCTGTACCTTAATTAAGGCCACGGCCGCTTCCTTCCAACTCCTAGGCCTTTCCTATCCCATCGTCGCCATAAGACCTATCTGTGTCGGTGCGACGTAAAGCCACTAGCAAAAAAAAAAAGAGGTATGCGTATTAGCAAGTCCCGCAAATATACTGTACAATACGATTTACGTCTCACGACATCATTAGTTAAATAATCATTCCTATTACTCTGGCACCATACCATCTGTTTGCTAAATTACTTATCCCAGTGAATACAATTTCAGTATTCTAAACGCGCGAAAAGTTTTCATTTGAGCACGAGATTTAAGATATTTCCACGAAGATGATTAGGTTAAAGAACTCAGAAAGACGTAAATTGTTTTTACCTTGCAGTGAGAAAGAGATGATAAGTTACGTAAGTAGCTTCACCTCTAAATTGTTTGTTCAAGGATTCGTCACCAAATGCCTATTATTATTATCATCATAATTTTGTTTCCTTGACCAATGGGTCATTTTTAGATAGGTGTTCGCTGTGCTGCTATACTCAAATACCTCTGATTCCGGCTCAATGCTAACAAACACATTAACCGATCATCCAACATCCAGCACCTTGGCTTAATCGCCAGCGTACCGGTCTTCAGTTACAAGGGTCTTGGTTTTGGTTCTCGACGGGGTCGGGGATTTTAACTGCTTCTGGTTAGTTCCTCTGCCTCTGTGTTTGTGTTCGCCTTATTACACATCCCTTCATCCACTTACAACACACCACACTACCAATCACAACGGAAACACGCAATAGTGAATACGGTTGGCGTTAGAAAGGGTACCCACCGTAAAACTGGGCGAAATCCACATCCATTTCTGACTCCAATAAATTTTCGAAAAGACCAAGAAGAAGAAAGAAATATCTCGAATAATCCAAAAACAATCCTGTTACGTTTGTCTCGAAGACCTAAGGTCTCAGGTTTCTGTTCACAGAATTATCCTTTTTACGGTAATGTCAGGTTCTATGTCAGGCTTGTTTCGAGGAACCCTTTTCCTACTGTCTTCCACTGGAGTTATCTTGAAGTATCTTAGATCAGATTTCACATTCGGACTTATCGAGATACTTTCTTTACCGTGTTCTACTGAAAGGATCTTGGAGTCAGGTTTCAGATTTGGACTTCTCGAGGGTATTTCTCTACCGCCTTTTGTTGGGAATGTCTTGGTGTCAGGCTATTTGAACTTCTCCAGGGATACTTTCTCTACCGTACTTATCCTACTGGAAGTGTCTTGAAGTACATTGGATTTAAACTCCACATTTGTATTAACTAAGGTATCCTTTAGGCCCTATGTATCGTCTCCCACTGGAGATACGATTAAAATAACTTAGATGCTTCACATTTGGAACATCCGAGGAATGGTTTCTCTATTTCGTCCAATGGAAGCATTTTGAAGTACCATACGTAGTCCGTTGATTCCAGTGCTAGAAATGGCCTAATAGATGGTTGTTGGAGATCTTCGTTCGTTCCCTCACAAGGGCATTTTTCTTTCTCTGTTGAAGCGGGGAATGTGGCTCAGGACTTCTGCTTAGAATGCTGAGGTGGATTTCATTGTACAAGTTATAATTTGCAATGTCTCATTGTAATAATAGTTTCGTGTGGCTATTTCTAGCCGAGTGCAGCCCTTGCAAGGCAGACCCTCCGATGAGGGTGGGTGGCATCTGCCGTGTGTAGGTGACTGCGTGTTATGTGTGGTGTGTGAGTTGCAGAGATGTTGGGGACAGTACAAACACCCAGCCCTCGGCCCACTGGAATTAACCCTCAAGCACACGCGCCAAATCGTAGGACGCAGACACACGCGTGGCACAGTGGGTAATTTCTAGCATCCAGCCGGCCAAAAATAATATTTTCAACCATTGTCTTTGGTGCAAATTTTCTGTGAGTCGTGTTTATAAGACTCTTGGGTACAGTAATTCAGTAATAAAAAGTCGCGCTGTCTGATTATCTATTCTCACCGAAGGCCTAAAGTGGCTCTCCTCCGTTAGGGCATCATATTCTGGCGAGGTGAGCGCGCAGTTATTATTATGTGAGGGCTCAGTAAAGACGTCAGAACTAAATATTTCTTTAGCTTGCAATGTGATTATATTAGATGAAGGTATGTATTTTTATACAGTACGTAGCATTTTCTGAAAATTACTATATTGTTGTCCGAAATATGCACTTAAAAATTCAGGTACACGGTGTCCAAGCGCTATATAATTATACAAATTTGAACTGACTTTCAAAATGGATTGCCTTTGATTTCCGCAATGAAAGTCTTTTGGATGAGTTATCTATACTTCAATGAATAGAAAACCGTGACTTTTTGCTGCGACCAGGCGCGACCATGAGAGTAATTAATTTTTTTCAGAAGCCATGTACTCTGTAACCCGGAGGTCGGTTTTCGAGCTGTTGAGGAACACCAGGGAATATAAGCGGAACGATGATATTGCGAATGTTGTAATTGAACATTTAGGCTTTGAGGATTGTTTAGAGGATATATCTAAGTCAATAAGGAAATCTGTCAGTATTTTGTGTGCTAAAATTCGATCACGCTGGACGAAATATAGTAGAAAAAGGGACAAATATCTGAAGTAAAATAAAAGTTGGTTCGAGCAGAGAATGAGCCTTGCAGAAGGACGTGCATCACAACAATGTCAGGATGAGCCTGCCAGTACTATAGCTCATTCCATGTTAAGAAAACAGTATTGCTCTTATGACAACAGGGTTGCCATATCGAACGGCTCCGCCCAACGCCATCACGGGAAAACGGCAGCACATAAATTACTTTTATGAATTGAAGGGGACGTGGGGTTTACAGGGGCCACTTTTGGTTTGTACAGAATCAGAGGTAAACTACGGCACATACGAGGTAATAAACCTCAGCACTGAAATATAAGGCCAATTGCGAGAGAAAATAGACAAATAATTTTATGGACTTGAGGGGCGGGAGATGTATTTAATTGCATTTAATAAATTTATCCAGACAATAAAAACTAGAAAACAGACGCAGTGAATAAATACTGCAGATGACTACAAAAGATGTGATAGTACATATATCACACCCCAGAATTATATCTAGAAGTTAGAGATATTATTGTCAGTATTCGATTTTTATTATTATTATTATTATTATTATTATTTCATTTGTATATTTTGCCATTTATATTGGTAAGCTGGAAGATATCCACATATGTAGGTATGAGTAATTTGTTTTGCACGAGTGGGAAAACATTGCTTTAATAACTCTGATAATTTGAATGAGTCCTATGGCTGCCCCAGTGTTTGTTGTGATGTACTTGTCGGGAAATTCATGAGTCATGTATATATCCCAGCCTGATGAGATGAGCTTGTTGTTGTATTAGGAAAGTTTGGTGATTCATGGAATATACCCCAGAGTTTGTTATTGTCTTGGGAGGAAGTAGTAGTTCAGGGCTTGGTCTTGACAAGAGGTTCACTCATGATTGGTGGGCAAGCACCAATCCAGACGTATCATCTGAGAGGAGGGGGATGTTGATGTCTATAAAGGTTGATCATACTGCGGCCCAGTTGGCATGGGACAAAGGACCCAGAAAGGTCGGCGGTCCCACAAATGATTCATAATAAAACCACGCGACCCCCCTTCGGGGGGTCACGTGGTCTCGCATATCGGTCGCGTGCAACCTGGAACATTGTAAGAAACATTGTAAGGGTGGTTGTAGAGGTGATTGTAAAGGAACGAGAAGGAAGATAACTACAACTACAACTGACGCACTGTACGGGAAGGAAGTGGTGCTGATACACGGTATTGGAATGACACGGCTGCAATGGACTGGACTTCAAACGTTCGTGGAGCGTAGTCTTGTTATGTTCGTGGAAAGTGGCTGATTGTGGAGAGTGCTTGCGCATTATGTATTGTAGCACTTGTGGCGGCCTAGCATTATATGTTGGTGAAAGCTATCTCAGACTTTCCATAAATTTATGTTGAGGATCGACAGACGTGTGTATATATCTTTACAACAAGTGTTAAAATATGTGAACACAGTAGTACAAGGTACAGTATCTGTGTGATGTGATAACTGCCGATTATGAGAATCGGTAAGTCGAATTGATATAGAGACTGTGAAGGGTATTTATCTTCATACATGTACATTGTTCATCGGACCATCTACAAATGGTAGCTTAGTTCTCGCTTTCGTTTTCCCACGATTTTCATTATTGTTGTTGTTGTACATATGGAGTCTTCCAGCAATATTTTATGTGTGTATTATATGTATAATGTTGTATGTTGATGAGGTGCTCATGCACGGAATTTGTTAAGAATATAGGTAGCTATTTTAGAATCAGTGTTATTGATGAACCTAGGTGCAGTTCCTACCTAATTAGTCGTTTTCAGGAGGTTAGGTAAGGCCTGCAGCAGATGTACCAGTACGCAGCATTATGTACACGCCCTGGGATATACAGTTTATCATGCTCTTATCTAAATTCGAGGGATCCATTCTGGTGAACTCTGGCGCCCATACTACGGACATTTCGGTTAATTATGCTTATTAATTTTATTAAGTTTTTGAGTAATTTTATTTATATATTTTTATTCATGATTTTATTTATTATTATCATCAAAAAGTTACAAAGATCACAGTATTAATGTTAAAGAAATAAATCACACACGTAGGCTTATCGCATAACTCTCATTCAACACAATACATTTACGCACTGATTTAAAGTCTAAAATACACACGCAATAAATAAATACTGTAGATGACTTCCCTACAGAAGTTCAGGGAGGAAACGCGTCTATTGGTTGATATCCGAAGCAAAGTGCTGGCAGTACCCATGATGGAAACCGCTAGAAGATTCTTCAGAGAGGCTTCCACTTCTGCGGATATTACTGGAGTAGATATAAATTTAATAAACTATCTACGTGCCATCGTAGAAACTCTTTCGTGTGGGTATGCCATTGATAAAGTGACATTTGGAATGTACGCAAAGGAAACTATACAATTGTACTTACAAAAATACAAATCGTACTGCATGCCTGTAACTTTGCACAAACTCTTGATTCATGGCACTGTATTATACCTATTGGACAACTCTCCGAGGAAGCCACCGAGCTCGATAGCTGCAGTCGCTTAAGTGCGGCCAGTATCCAGTAATCGGGAGATAGTGGGTTCGAGCCCCACTGTCGGCAGCCCTGAAGATGGTTTTCCGTGGTTTCCCATTTTCACACCAGGCAAATGCCGGGGATGTACCTTAATTAAGGCCACGGCCGCGTCCTTCCAATTCCTAGGCCTTTCCTATCCCATCGTCGCCATAAGACCTATCTGTCTCGGTGCGACGTAAAGCAAAAAAAAAAAAAGAAAAGAGGAAGCCCAGGAGACCAGGAATAAAGATAATAGGAAATCTCCCAGAAAGACACAAATACTGGCCTTTTCCATAGGTTGCTTATATCATCGGACCCTTATATTACCAGCTTAGGGAAATCAAGGAGGAGGTAGTTGATTCCGCTTTCACGAGAGAAGTGCTCAACTTACTGTCTGAGCCTCCTGTATCTGGTTCTGCCGAAGGAGATAATGAAAGTTTGCTGGCAAGATGTAGTGTTTACACTGCACTATGTCTTCTGGTATGGGCTAGAACAAATTTGTTACTTTCATTGACCTGTCTCAGTCTCATCCTTGGCTTTGACAATATGAAAGTGTCCGAGGTATGTGTGATGCTAGTAATACCATTCCTTATGCAGCCAGTCCCTGTTATGAATGGTGTGAAACTGTTACTCATAGGGTCGGTTGGTGCATGCATTTCAGTGGGCTTGGCAGACTGATCTGTAATGGCAACTTCTGGCTCGGTGAGGAAAGCAACGGGAAACTACCTCACTCCTCACTTCCCTAGTATGCCTCTTCAGTGACGCCTAGGCTATCTATGACAGCTGTTGGCGGAACTGTGGAGGATCAAACCAGCCTTAGGGCTGAATACCCAACATACACAACACACGATAGCGATTCTGATATAACTGCATTTAATGAATAAATTGTTTGGCAAATACATGTATTCCTGTATCTGTCTTTAAACATACTAAACAGCATGTCCCACTATTAACATCTATTTAATTTCTTAAAGCTACAACGAAAAATGATTAAAATTACAAATATTACTAATTCTATTCCTTGCGTAGTAATTTGTTCTTTGTACTTGATTGACCACACACTTAATTATCTCCAATAATAACAGTTACATACTAAGTTTTATGTAAATCGGTCCATTAGTTTCCGAGATACGATTTTTGGCCGGTTAGATTCCTGAAATTACGCACTGTGGGGGGTGCTTTCCACCCCACATATCATTGTATTGTAAAATATGAATTACTGTATTAATTGGAGATTTTAAGATACATTATGTAAGAATGACTCTTTCTGCGGGGATCCAGCCAGAAAGATATAAGAGCGGGGAGATCACAGCAAAGTTATTTGTACATTTCACAAAGAGAGTGATCATAAAATAAACTGAAAGGGGATATGGTATCTGAAAAGAACATTGTAGACATTCGGACAAAAGAGAGAATGTCCCTTCTAACTGCTACCGGTCTTCACGAGCAGAGAGAATCATCATCTTGTAGGGATGTCAGTGAGGGATATTTCTGCTTCATTTAACGACTTAGCAGAATTCTAGCGAGCAGTACCTTGTGATTCAATATTAACTGAAGAGATTCGTTGCCGATTGGTTCAGTGTGGCTCGCCTACTCGTCGCCTTCGTCAAATGCTCACAAGACTATTGCGCTGCAAGGGTGATTTTTTAAAAATAATATTCCCCTTCCCTCATTAGGGAAGAAGGCATCTCTATACTGAGGAACATTAGATTAGTCTACAACCAGCTGCCACGGCAGACACTTGACCTTGGTTTCAAAAATACGTAGGTAGAAGTTAAGTAATATGACTTATTTCTACTTGGTCATCTAACAACATACCATAATTTAGTTTTATGATCAAAGCATCTGGCGAACACCAGCTGCGTGAGCTGCACGTAAATATGGAGTATGACTCATCACAACAATAATAGTTTACAAGAATGTTATACCATCCATCATAAAGAATGACAGAAAATCTTTAAATCCCTGGATGAATAGTTTAAGCTGAGAAATTAACCTAAGGTATATTTTACATTCCTGAAATTATGTTGGATGAAACATTATAATGTTAGGCAATATGTTTTTACAATTAGTTAACGTCGCACTGACGCAGGTAGGTCTTATAGCGACGATGAGATAGGAAAGAGCTAGGAGTGGGAAGGAAGCGATTATGATCTTGACTAAGGTACAGCCCCAACTGTTTATGTTTAACGTCACTTTAATTGCTATACATTTAAAGAGACATTAGATTGCTGAGATTTCGCTCTAAAAAGTTCTTCAGCGTACCTCTAAAATTACTGACACGAATCTCGCGTTCAAGTGCTCACAGACATCACCCGATTGTGCCGGACTTATTATCACAGAAGGTGAGTGCTCAATCAACAATGCTAAGCAGCCAGACTATAGTGAATGAATAGTTCCCATATTGTATTGAACTCCCCGGCTCCTTGGATGAATGGTTAGCATAGCGGGCTTCGATTCAGAGGGTCCCGTGTTCGAATCCTGGGCGGGCCAAGGATTGTCACTGTGTATAATTATTTCCTCTGACCCTCGTCTTAATACACACTTCTCTAGAGTTCTGATCTATATTCAACACACCACACTACCAAACACCGCAGAAACTCATATGCATAAGGCTGGCGTCAGGAAGGGCACCCGACCGTAAAACTGGACAAAATTCACACAGATTGCTGACCCCAATATTTTTGGGAAAGGCCAGGAAGAAGATCCCGTTGCTAACCTCACTGAGCCAGAAGTTGCTATTACATACCAATCTGTTAAGCCCACTGAAATGCATGCACCAACCAACCGTATGAGCGACATTTTCACACCATTCATAACAGGGACTTACTGAGGTTCGCTCAATTCAAATCTTTATGAAACGGGTTCGCAAGTCGAAACAGTTAAGGAACTATGCCCTAGAGGAAAGAGAAATTGTGGATGACTCTGTAAACCAAGGAAAAACGATGCCGGAACAGGTTGAATGGTCTAACCCGCAGAAGTAGAAGAAGACGACGAAGACGACGACGACGATGATGATGAAGATGAAGATGAAGATGATTATCATTATTATTATTATTATTATTATTATTATTATTATTATTATTATTATTATTATTATTATTATTATTATTATTATTATTATTCGCTGGGTCCACAGTGGCTACTTTTGTCGCCAGTAGCCATAGAGCCTAACACAACTCCAAACTCCGCTACTTGTCTTCTCATGCACCTTCGCAGATCTCCCAGAAGTCTGTTGTCTACTTGCCTGCGGGTTACAGGAGGAAAGCCGGATGCTGTAGAGTAAATGACACCCAAGACAGATAGTGAGTGTATTTCTCCGAATTGTCTCTTACACTACAATGACGTCACTTTGTTAACCGGTCTTCCACGGTGATGAAGCTTTTATCACATATTTTCACTTCCTTAGGGCTCGAGTTACAAAGGTTTATTATTCACTTCCTGAAAACACTAATAATTCCAGTTCCCTATGTTTATTATACCCTCTCTTAGCTCATGTAGCGTACTCCCTACTTCCTATTCGGTAAGAAAACGTTACAGATAGCTCGAAAGAAAAATGTCCATCACCTCCATAACATTGTTATTAAAGAATAGAACTTTTAAAATTGCTTTATTATTGTCATCTCCTTCAGTGTTGCCAGATCCTCTGAAATTTCGTGAGATTTTCCGATTTTAAAAATATTCCAGAACATAAATTGGTTGGAAATCTCATATTTTTATGTCCTTACTTTACAGATCCAAGCTACTTGGCAAAAGTGTTTTATGCCGTACATCAATACAATATTTTGTGTTTAACTTCCCTTGAACTGTCATCCGTTTTAAGAGAATTAAGTGTGCGATGCTGACATTATCTTGAGAATTAGTTCTGGTTCTCCTGCATGTGAGCAATCTTAAATGACACCCTACTGAGCTGGAGTTACCACATAATTCCTAGGGGCAATTGAAGAGTAAAATCCTGCAAAGGTTTCGAACTTGGTACGATCTTCCTACATCTGAGAAAGAATCACATCTATGAGGGCCAGGAGAAGGAGCAAAGGGAGCGGGGCGCTGACCTGGATGTTAGCCCCCTTTAGGCAACAATCATCATCGCAATCATACGAAAGAGTAAGATCCTTAGATGAACGAATGAGATTTATTTATCACTTAATGTCAATTGTGCGATCATTCAATTTTCAGTAAAATAATAAAAATCGACATATTTCTAAATATCCTCCGATAGTCTCCCATAACCCTAGATTCATCTTAATGGGTTTCGTACACTAGAGAACATACATCTCAGGAATCTCTCGAACTATTTAAGGAATGTTCTTGAAATTTGGCGCAAATGTTCATTATCACTGAGAATTTTGTATCGCCCTCTCCCCCAAACCACATGGCACTACAGCCCTTGAAGGGCCTTGGCCTACCAAGCGACCGCTGCTCAGCCCGAAGGCCTGCAGATTACGGGTGTCGTGTGGTCAGCACGACGAGTCTTCTCGGCCGTTATTCTTGGCTTCTAGACCGGGAGAATTTTGTATGGTTTAAAGTAACGGATAATTATCAACTGATAATTAACAGATCTTCACAATTTTGCTCCCATTTTTTTCTTTTTCTAAAAGCACATTATCCCCATATCTAAAGCATAAACAAATGTTTTCACTCCTTTCGAAAGTTGAAATTTTATTCTAGACTCTAGAAGATGAACCACTATAAGATTAATAAATACATTTATATAATTTTCAGAAATTTTCAAGCATATAATAATGTAATATTCTCACCTCTAACCTATTCAAATTTTGATGAAAATTAGTTCATCCTCGAAAATAACTATATAAGAAGTATTATGCAAACTTTGATCATCCAATTAAGTTACGAAGAATAGGTTGATTCTTTGTTTCTTTATTGACCAAGAGAATAAATCAAAGAACAATGTTGTGTTCAAATGCAACACCCACTACTTTGACTGGAGCATACAACTCTTCATTCAAATGCAAATATCTGGGAACTTTCGAATGAGATAAGTTGCAGACGAAGAAAGAGGCGAGCTATCAGATAATAATGTCCTGTGGTTATGTGTTCCTGGTGCAGCCTTTATAACGCAGACATTTCGATGACAGCGGGTGGTGTCTACCAAGTATGGGTAACTGCATGTTAGTGTGGTGGAGGATAGTCTTGTGTGTGGTGAGTGAGTTGCAGGGATCTTGGGGATAGCATAAATACCCAGTGCCCAAACCAAAGAAATAAACCGCTCGAGATGAAAATCTCTCGATTCCACCAGGAGTCAAATCCGGACGTAAGGTCAAGACACAGGCCATTCATTCACGAAGTCGGACATCTATCAGATGAACTTAACAAAAATAAAAATTTGATTGATTAGTGTATAAAGCACCTTAAGTCAAATACAGTGTTTACTGTGCACTACATCTTCTAGAATAGGATACAAGTTCAATATGGCTTTAAAGCAAAGCAACACGTTTCCCTGTGGATTTTGAAGATTCCAAAATTCGAAAAGTGCATATGTCATTTTTAAGAATCCCTGGTGTCGGAAGGTTCAAGCCCCACGGCAACATATTCTAGAGGACCGGACAACATAAAATATTGTATTTTAATCTATTTGACTCCGACTCTCTTTCTCTTTCTCTCTCTCTCTTCTTCTTTTTTTTTTTTTTTTTTTTTTGTTGCTTTATCAATATTATCCCCGTCAGGCAGTCGTAAAAATTTAAGAAACGAGATTTCACCTTCCGGAGGTGCATATAGCCCTGAGGTTCAGTTCAGCCTACACCAAAAATGAGTACCAGGTTAATTCCTGGGGGCAAAGGCGGCCGGGCGTAAAGCTAACCACTCTACCCCTTCACATGCCGAGGTTAACAATGGTGGAAGCCTTTTACCTTCCACTCCTCCAAGGACCTTCATGGTCTGTACGGAGGTGGCTTTGCTTTTTTATCAATATTAAAGTCAATCAGGTATCAGCAGCTCAGTGACATCGCTACTGGCCTTTCATAAAGGTGTCCGTGATTTGAATTTTGAAATGAAAATTTACGTTCCTATGGTTCGGATTCCACGTAAAGCGGGAGGTCCTCTTTTTCTACTTATTTAACGTCACACTAACACATGGGAGGTTTACGGCGACGTTAGGACAGGAAAGGGCTAGGATTGGAAAGATAGCGTTCATGACCTTAATTAAGATACAGCCCTAGCATTTGCCTGGAGTGAAAATGAGAAACCACGGAAGATCATCTCCACGGCTGCTGACGGTTGGATTCCCGAATGCAAGCTCACAGCTGCGCAACCTAACCTCACGGCCAAATCGCTCTTTAGTAAGAGGTCACAGTTACGTAAAACTGCAAGCTTACTTGCTTTTCTTTTTTCTTTTGGCAGCCAATACTAGTGGCGGGCCAAGTGGGCCCGAATCTACCCAAAAATCTGAGACTTTAAAATTTCGAAAAATAGTTACTTTAGAAAACAAGGGCGACGATAGAAATCAAGCAGAAAAGACGCGAGCTTAATGGGAAAGCAACAATGTAATTTCACATTTTTCGAGATATTGGACAATATTCTGTCACGGAATAAGAGGTTTTCCCAGAGTACAGATACACTTCACACGCCGTTTCTCCTGCTAATCCTCAGATTTATTCATGAACTCGAAACTCCTCTGCAACTTTGCTAATTAATCGACATGGGGAATCATTATTAATATAAATAGACGGCATTCTCTTGCCAAAATTATGGGTGAGGATTGTGATAATACACTTCAATTTTTGAACATTTACAAAATGGAGGGGTGTTTCAAAGAGATAAAATATGTTCTTAAACTCTTCTTTCTGCTACAGCAGAGAGAAATTTTTAACAACGAGGCTTATCAAAACGTACATGAAACCGATTATGATCGGGAAACTCCATACTCATCGAGCAGTGACCGAGCAAGTGACCGCGTGGTTTGGATCACGTAGCTGTCAGCTTGTATTCGGAAGATAGTGGGTTCGAACCCCACTGATGGTTTCTCATTTCCACAGCAGGCAAATGCCGAGGCTGTACCTTAATTAATGCCACGGCCGCTACCTTTTTAAACCTATCCCATCGTCGCCATAAGACCTATCTATGTCAGTGTGATGTAAAGCAAATTAAAAAAAAAATAGTCCGCCTCTGTGGTGTAGTGGTTAGCGTGATTAGCTGCCACCCCTGGAGGTCCGGGTTCGATTCCCGGCTCTGCCACGAAATTTGAAAAGTGGTACGAGGGCTGGAACGGGGTCCACTCAGCCTCGGGAGGTCAACTGAGTAGAGAGGGGTTCGATTCCCACCTCAGCCATCCTGGAAGTGGTTTTCCGTGGTTTCCCACTTCTCCTCCAGGCAAATGCCGGGATGGTACCTAACTGAAGGCCACGGCCGCCTCCTTCCCTCTTCCTTGTCTATCCCTTCCAATCTTCCCATCCCCCGACAAGGACCCTGTTCAGCATAGCAGGTGAGGCCGCCTTGGCGAGGTACTGGTCATTCTCCCCAGTTGTATTCCCGACCCAAAGTCTGAAGCTCCAGGACACAGGACACTGCCCTTGAGGCGGTAGAGGTGGGATCCCTCGCTGAGTCCGAGGGAAAAACCGACCCTGGAGGGTAAACAGATTTTTTTTTCTAGGGGCTTTACGTCGCACCGACACAGATAGGTCTTATGGCGACGATGGGATGGGAAAGGCCTAGGAGTTGGAAGGAAGCGGCCGTGGCCTTAATTAAGGTACAGCCCCAGCATTTGCCTGGTGTGAAAATGGGAAACCACGGAAAACCATCTTCAGGGCTGCCGATAGTGGGATTCGAACCTACTATCTCCCGGATGCAAGCTCACAGCCGCGCGCCTCTACGCGCACGGCCAACTCGCCCGGTAGTAAACAGATTAAGAAGAAGAATAAATAAATAAATAAATACATAAATAAATAAATTAATTAATTAAATAAATAAATAAATAAATAAATAAATAAATCTGGCAGTGATTTCAACGGAGAAGGAGAAAAGCTACCACACATGTGTGAACCATTTGTTATCATTGAGGAGTTCTCCTCACAGAAAGCTCGCCGACTTTTTTAAAGTATACCACGAGCATGTGAGTAATTCTGGTAAATGTATTTCATACAGCATAATATAGCATAGAGCCTCCGTGGCTCAGACGGCAGCGCATCGGCCTCTCACCGCTGGATACCGTGGTTCAAATCCCGGTCACTCCATGTGAGATTTGTGCTGGACAAAGCGGAGGCGGGTACTCCGGTTTCCCCTGTCATCTTTCATTCCAGCAACACTCTCCATTCTCATTCCATAGCACCTATCAGTCATTAATAAATCACTTTGGGAGTGGAGACCCCATCGTACTAATAGCCTATATCTGCTTCATTCATTCCATCCCTGACCCGGTCAATGACTGGAAAACAGGTTGTAGGTTTTCATTTTCAATATAGCATAAACATATAACTTTTTCATATTTTCTAAAAAGATACGCAATACTTTGTTTAGAAACAATTTGAATCTTTTTTTTTTTTTTTTTTTTTTGGCTGGTGGTTTTAAGTCGCACCAACACATCGAAGGTTTTCGGCGACGCAACGATGGGAAAGTGTTCGGATTGGAAAGGAAGCGGTCGTGGCCTTAATTAAGGTACAGCTACAGCATTGCGTAGTGTCAAAATGGAAAACCATCTTCAGGGCTGCCGACGATGGGATTCGAACCCACCAACTCCTGAATGTAAGCTCACAGCTACGCGACCCTAACCGCATGGCCAACACGCTCGATTTAAATCATTCTGATAACGTGAACGAATTAATGATATTTTCAATACTATGCTGCTTTTGAATTTGTACGAACAGCAAGTAACTTTTAAGTTTGAGGCCATCCAGTATATTTCTGCTAGAATTATCACTGGTCAGTTCCAGTTGATGGATGTAGTGCAGCAGCTAGTGCTTAAAGGGACAGATGGTGTACCTGTTTCTATAAGGTTGACAGACTGATATATAATATCAGCTTCTGGCTCTGCCAGGAAGACAGCAGAAAGCTACCACACTTATATTTTCCTCTAGACTCCTTCACACACTTTTCATCAGTGACTCACAAAATAACTATATAACCGGTAGGTTTCCTTCGCTGGCAATCGAGAACTCTGATGATTACAATTTTGTATGTTTTACACTTTACTAACTAGTTAAACGGTTTTCAGAGACGCCCAGTTGCCGGAATCTTGTCCTGCAGGAGTTATTCTTCGTGTCAGTAAATTTGAAAATGCGAGACTAGTGTATTTGAGCACGTTCAAATACCACATGACTGAGCCGGGATAGACACTGCCAACTTGGACTCAGAAGGCCAGCGCTCTACCGTCTGAGCCACTCAGCCTCTCTCAAATTATTATTACTAATATGTCTAGTGCCCTTTCAGTTTACAAATATCTTTAACAGACACAGGAGTGTTAGAAGTTTGTCGTAAAGAGTGGTTCTATTAAGTACCAGTAAATCTACAGACACGAATCCTTCAAATTTAAGCATTACTATGCTGCATGTTATCAGACTGCGTCAAGATTCGACCCCGCAACCTGGAGCATGGGAAATCATTCACGACAAGCAGCCGGTCCAGGGGAATAATAATAATAATAATAATAATAATAATAATAATAATAATAATAATAATAATAATAATAATAAATGGTACCGTAATCGTGTCTATTCTAACTATCCCAGGATAAGTAACTTGCAAAGTAGTACAAATCTAGCACGGTGAAATTTCCGAATCTTTTCTTACACCTTCCTTACTGTAGAGGGAGACATTTTAAAGAACCCTAATCTCCAATGAGGAATCTCTTTCTAGTGAAATGTAATTCTCTCCGCTGTAAAGTAACGGTCATGCATTGCTTTCACCGAGTAGTTAATACGTACAATAGCATGAAGCCAAGCAGAGTCCAGCGGGAATACTGCTGCGCTATCCTTCTTAACAACCTCATGTACAATAAAACATCATATCGTTAAAATTTGTCGTATATTACTGTAATATATTACGCGTTCACCAACATTCCATTAAAGCCATCTCCCCATATACCTTGAAAGGCCCTTGAAAGCAAATAATAACCTCAGCACTGAGTGGTGTTGAGTGGTTAGTTCTATGCGTGGCTGCCATAGCATCCAGAAATTAACCTGTTACTCACTTTTGGAGTAGGCTGAGTGAAACTCGGTATTTTATATTTTTCCAGAAGTGAAAATCTCAATTATTAATTCTTCGACTTCAGTGGTGGAGGTTATTATTGTTTTAAGAGCTAGTGCAAATGGGCAACCAAATCGTACCGTAATCTCTACTAAAATATGAAAATCTATTATAATTCTCTGTTCAGTTTAATATAATTATCAAAATTGTCATACATTTTCAGTACTTTAATTTCTGTGCAATTGATTTTCTTATGGCCCACATAAACAAGAAAGTATGAACGCCCCAAATATCAAAAAAGTATGGAATTTGTCTGGAAAATGAACTTTACATAAACAACTATTCTGAAATGAAATGGATAGACGTTCATTTCTCATTTCAGTGTTTTCATTCGTTGATATACCGGTAAGCCTACATTCTGTAAAAAGAATATTCAGAAAATATGTTATTATTAAATAATTGATAGACCTACCCATACCTGTTGTTCATAATTATATTAAAAGCATCATAAAGTGGTTGTTCCCATGTAAGGGATACACGTTGTCGCATGCAGTATACATCTTTCTTTAATTCATTTAATTTTGTCATATCATAAAATACCATCGTTTAAAAGTGTTGGTACCATAATGATTGGCTGACAGGTCGGCACCACTGTCTGACAGGCTTCACAGTTCACTTCCAGAGGGATGATGTAGCGTCATTCAGATACAGTAGGTACACATTATAATGCATCCATAGCCGGGCTGAGTGGCTCAGACGGTTGAGGCGCTGGCCTTCTGACCCCAACATGGCAGGTTCGATCCTGGCTCAGTCCGGTGGTATTTGAAGGTGCTCAAATACGTCAGCCTCGTGTCGGTAGATTTACTGGCACGTAAAAGAACTTCTGCGGGTCTAGATTCCGGCACCTCGGCGTCTCCTAAACGCTTAAGGAACGATCACCAAGACAACAGTGCTGAAATCTGTGAAACTTATAAGTGACACTGGGGAAGTGTCGGTGACATACTGCGTACTCATATGCGCTTTCTCCTCGAGTAAGAACAATGATCAGAAACCCATTGACCTCGTAGTCAGCGAGTCAGTAGTTCTCAGAAGTTTGAGGTGAGCGAATTATGTCATCGCAGCTGAAATTCTTAGACCTTCAGGTCATCACATGCACCAAGACGATTAATTAAGACCTTACATCATCTCTATACGGAAAAAAGTAAGAACCAAGAAACAGATACGTTTATAAGAATACGAGCGTCGTGTCATAAGTCATGGCAATTACTTTTTTCTCGCGAACAGGAGACAACACGGACAATCTAAGATATACATTTGGAAATATAGGGCATGTACTTATGCATGAAGACAAATCCTGACTTCAAGAGATTCTCGTAGGAAAGTGACAGAACACGGGCCATTGGTAAACACTGTTTTATTATGGTAGAGACAGCAAATACACAAGACTACGTACAAAGGACAGGTCTCCAATGGTTACAGACTTTCGAAATAATCACCCAAGGTTTCCACTGTGCGTGTGCGTTGCCAGCGGTGGAGCAGGCGCTGAATACCATTCGCTGCATGTGTATCGCCAACGTGTGACACCTGTTACGATGTCCTCTTTGTTAACAAGCCGTTGTCCACGTAACGGCTTCTTGACTTTGGGGATTAGATCATAGTCTCATGGGCTCAGATCAGGCGAATAAGGCGGCTCCTGCTTGTTGACTTCCATTTTGTGACGCTCTCACTCACACACTGAACTTGGGGGCATGCTTAGACCCACACTGTTGTTTACATACACCGTCTAGTGGCACCATACGCAAGTACATACCGTACGTTTCCAAAAGCATATCTTAGATTTTCTGTGTTGTCTCCTGTTAGCGAGAAAAACAAATAGTTGCCATGACTTATGACTCGACTTACATATTTCTTGCCAAATTAGCTACAATAACTATTCTTGCAAGGGAATGAATCCTCTCAGAGCATCTTTAACACTCGTCGAATACTTAAAAAATATTACCTTATTCCACAGTCTTTTACCTTCACGTTGCTGGCTAGGACACTTATGGAGTTCACCTATATGCTTTGTAAATAGGAGTTGACATGTGTTATCCAAACTCGTCCAGTAAAATGAAATGGCGTATGGCTTTTAGTGCCGGGAGTGTCCGAGGACATGTTCGGCTCGCCAGGTGCAGGTCTTTCGATTTGACACCCGTAGGTGACCTGCGCGTCGTGATGAGGATGGAATGATAATGAAGACGACACATACACCCAGCCCCAGTGCCATGGGGCCGGACACTCGTCCAGTCTTTTACATTCATGAACCAAGTAATATTTCTCCTCCTTTTACTTCTTTCTCCTTTCGTAATGTCTTCAATTATTCGTTAGGACAGTCGGTATTTCATATTTTCTCATTGGCTATCCTGAATCGGAGAATTTCGTGTATATTGTTGTATTTATGAGTATCCTTTACTTCTCCATTCGTTTTAAGATACTGCATATTCATTCTATCATCGATCAATCTAAGGAACTTCCTATAAGTGACAGCTTATCCTTAGGTATCTACTCCAACTTGTTACACAGGCTGGGAATGGAGTACAGTGATTACAGTGTCAACAAATAGAGATTGCCGTGAAATCACTGTTGCCTATGTGGGACTGCATGCATATTTAAAACAGCACTAAGACCATACAATCAAGGAATCTCTTATTGTTTTTATTTCAGGACATACATTTTTATCTTGTGTTATACAATTTCAGTTCGAGATGTTAACATTATGTATTATGGATGTATAATATGTTCATTGCTGGCCGCACACCTATTTGCCGAAATCAAAGAAATATGGAATTGTTGACAAAGATACACTTCGCTTGTTGTTAATACAGTATACTCCTTTCCATGGAGTCTAGTGGATAAAATGCTAAAGGATTTTTTTTAAACTAAGCAATCAATAAATCAAGCAAGCAAGCAGGCAAGCAAGCGGGAAAGAAAGAGAGAAGAAAAAAAAGAAAAAAAAAGAAAATTGTAAGGGAGTCTCCAGTTCTTTTTTTAGAGGACTGAACTCCATCCTGCACCCCTCGTCCTACTTAACCCATGGTTGACTGATTTGGGTAGCAGATACTTGATCCCTTGTAACAGAAATACTGGGATACAGAGGTAATTTCAAAGAATTTAACTGCTAGTAGGTAAGGTAAGGGTTATTCTGCCCGAAGGCAGGTCCGAACCTCCGCAGAGGTGTTCCTGAGCCGGAGTTTACGTGTGGTAGGGTGGCCAGTTCCTTTCCGCTCCTCCTTTCCCTTACCCCCCACCAACAGCGCGTGGCAACCCATCCAACTCCTGACCACGCCCAATGTTGCTTAACTTCGGAGATCTAACGGGATCCGGTGTTTCAACACGGCTACGGCCGTTGGCTCTAACTGCTAGTGTATGGAAATAAATAATTTGACCATATGTTTCTCAACTGTTCTTAGAAAACCCTCAGGTTACCATATGAGAAGAAACTCCTCAATTGTTGTTGTTGTTATTATTATCATCATCTTCTTTCCTAGTGAAGAAGTGAGGTGTTTTAAATATTAAAATGTTATTATAAACAGTAAACCATAGCTACCACATCTGGTCTCTAAAAGTCATCTTGCCTTCTCCTTCAAGTGTACAAATTCACACGATCCAATGTGTAAGACGTCGCCTTTCACCGCCGCGCTCTACATTCAGATACAATATTGGTTAATGCGTGTGAAATATGAACTGGGCTAAGTGGAAGTGGACAGGTTTCTCCGAGACGTCAGTGTTGCTGCAAAACAATTCATTTATCATTTTCCGGAGATAAAGGTCAAGTTGCACCGCCTGACACGTTTCTCACCTAATCTCAGTGGAAGGAGTCGTTTCTTTGAAAGAACAGGGACTGCGTGGTCATAGCAAAGTAGTTTGCTCTCTCGTCTAGCTATCTAGAGTGTTGTAAAGTGCTATCGGCTCTGGAATACAGTTCAGCCATGTATAAGAGTCCTTAATTGCAGGTGTGTTGAACATAGCGAATTTACACTCTGAAGACCGAGAATTGAATCACGGCCACTGCGAGGTGGAATTTTCATCTAAAAAAATTACGCGGTATAAGGAAGAGCATGTCCGGCCCCGCGGTGTAGGGGGCAACGCGTCCGCCTGTCACCCAGCGCCCCCGGGTTCG
Organism: Anabrus simplex; assembly: GCF_040414725.1. Classification (NCBI taxonomy): domain Eukaryota; kingdom Metazoa; phylum Arthropoda; class Insecta; order Orthoptera; family Tettigoniidae; genus Anabrus; species Anabrus simplex. The sequence goes on from NC_090265.1 coordinate 315,799,390, forward strand.
ATTACCGGCCGGGTCAGGGGCTTTTCATTGTAATGATTAATATCCCTAGCATGGGGACTGGGTGTTTTTGACGTCCTTAATCTTCCTTTCCTCACACACAACATTCCACATTACTGCCATTCTAATTAAACGCAGGTTCATACAATATGGTGCCAGTAGGGGCAAAAGATCCACATGGGTCGACGCCCCGAACTAATAGCATTTTATAAAAAAAAGGAAGAGCATTCCACCTTCAATTTCCAGTCAAAGGGCAATGTAAGCCACAGTGGCTACAGTGATTCCAAAAATAACTGGGATAATTTGATGTCTGAAACAAGGTTCACCCAGCTTTGTGAGGGTAGAGGACCAATCTGTTCCAAAATATCAAGTGAATTGGTTGGCTTTTGAGCGAGTTGGCTGCGTGCTACGGGCCACGTAGCTGTACTTTTACATTTGGGATGTGGTGAATTCGAACCCCAGCTTCGGCAGCCCTGAAGACGGTTTCCCCAGGATTTCAACTTCCACACCGGCAAATGCTGGAGTTTTGCCTTAATTAAGGCCATGGTCGCTTCCTTCCCTGTCCTAGCGATTTCCCATATATACGTTGCTGAAAACTTTCCATATATTTGTGCGACGTTAAACCACTAGCCAAAAGGACCCCCCCCCCTAAAAAAATTGCAATTAAGGTGGTGAGGTCCAAGACGCTAACCACATGATGCCAAGTCTCGGAGAAGTGGAGCAATAGGCCAGCAGACCAAACGACCACGATTCCAGTGGAACCTTCAGATTTGATTTATCATTAGTTACGTTTGATTTAATTTCGCATCAAATTTAGCGGATCATCGCGTTTAACGTACTGACCATCTGACAAAATAACCCTAGAATATATAGATACAAACATCGTAGACATGTGTGATCAATAGTCTCTTGTGAACATTCTGCCGAAGAGTGCAGTATATATAGTACTAGCTGATGTACCCGTGCTTCGCTACGGAATTCTAAATTTTATACAGAATTCTAGGTTAGGTAGTGTAAACGTTGTGAGCAAGATTGTATTAAGTTGCATAGCTCTTAACATTGCCCTAGAAACACGACGGGGAAGTTACCAACGTCTTTTCTCATATGAAGTCTGAGTTAGGGAATTTTCATTGTAATGGTAGGCCAGCTTGCCTTCCGTCAGTCACGATCAGGTTGGGGAGTTTTCATTATATTGACAGACACTCACCCTCTGCCTGCCTTTATAGATTCTCAGAAAGACTATCTTAGTGTTTTTCCCAACTGAAATGAACATGGGTCATTACAGTGACGTCAGTAGGAATGGTGCGATTAAAAGCAATGCTTTCATATGAAATACTCGATCAAATGAGAAACCACACATTTTCTCACTTTTAACGAACAGTACTATGCTGCCGAACTAACAGTCCAAAGCTACAGAGCTGGAATGACCAAGACGCAGACATCCGTGATCCGTGAACAATCTTCATCCTTTTTCCGGCGGAGGGGGTGGGGGAGGTTTGAATAGTGGATAGTCCCAGGGAGAAAACTATGCCCGTTTACTTATCTGTTTCCTGGGAGTGCTCGATGAGTCGGAAAATTTCAACTTACTACACTGGCGGGGGAAAGAACTATCTGACGTGGAGCCAATTTTTCCTCCAAGCCAAAGAAGAAACCACATCTTCGCTGCTAATTTGGAATAAAATTAATATAGATTTAATAAAAGTGAAGAGGAAGAAGCATTTCTTAAGAAATGGCTCTTTTCAGGGTTGAATTTTGAGTTATTAATTTAGTGAATTGTGGTACTATAATTTGGAATAGGCCTAAATTGTAATTCTAGACCAGTTCATACTACTACTCCTACTACTACTAACTGAGCCTCTGACTTAAGTGCGCACACTGCTCATTCATAACAGCGCGTCAGAGTAGGTATCGAATAGCTGGCATACTATGATGAACCAGTGTGTTACGTACCAGCAGTATCAGAAAATGTATGAACCAGAGGAATGGTGTGCTAAAGAAGAAAGTTATCTAACTCCTCAGCTATTTCCCGCCAATATTCAGTTAGGCTGTTATACTCGGTACGGCATCCGGGAGATAGTAGGTTCGAATCCCACTATCGGCAGCCCTGAAAATGGTTTTCCGTGGTTTCCCATTTTCACACCAGGCAAATGCAGGGGCTGTACCTTAATTAAGGCCACGGCCGCTTCCTTCCAACTCCTAGGCCTTTTCTATCCCATCGTCGCCATAAGACCTATCTGTGTCGGTGCGACGTAAAGCCCCTAGCAAAAAAAAAAAAAAATACTCGGTACGCAGCAGTAATCCCATCTATCGGAGTTGAATGTCAGCATAAGAGACAAAGAACATTACAACAAACAACGGTCAGTGTAATGTTATTGTTGATTAATGTTACGCGCTTTCGATATTGTAGGCCTTCACATTATTAGTTGTCTCCCGGTTCTGAAATACCACTCTTATAATAGTCGGTACGGTAAAACTGAATAAAACAAACGATCGGAAATTGTATTCTCTATAACTTTTGTTATGCAGTACTTTTCCATAGGACCAAGAACATACGTATTTAAAAATTAAATTTTAGGTTCCTTCGCCTAAACTACCATTTCACCCAGGGTGAATAACATTGTTTATAGCTTAAACTGTAGTTTCTTATTCCCCGACTCTATATACCGATTTTCATTGAATTCTGTTTACCCATTTTGTCGGGGCTCGGCGTTGATATGGACTTGGCAACAAAAATCCAAATTCATGAATATCCGTGTTATCATAGCCGGTACGGTAAAAATGCATAAGACGTAAATGATCAGAAATTTAATTCTATATAACTTTAGTTATGTAGTTTTTATCGATATGACCACTAATAATATAAATATTTGAGAATTGAATTTTAGGCCTTCCCCTAAACTACCATTTCACTCAGCGTGAATAAAATGATTTATAGCCTAGATTGTAGCGGCTCACCCCCCGACTTTACATACCGATTTTTATTAAATTCTCTTCAGCCGTTTTCTCGTGCTGCGTGTACAGACAGACAGACAGACAGACATTACGGAAAAGTAAAAACTGCATTTTCTTGTTACTGTGGACATGATCGATACAGAAATACCATTCTTTTCAAATTCTGAGCAATGTACAGACAAAACTCTTATTTTATATATAACTTATAGATATATTTGTTGCGGCGTCTCTCGAAGTGTGACTTTTTGGGACAGGATTGTAGCTGCACCAGAACATGATGTGAACTACTATTTATAATAAATAATGCTAAGTGCAAGAATGAGCTGGCTAGCCGAGGTGGTAGAGGCATGCTCGGTCGCCGGAAGAACGTGGGTTCGACTCCCCGCCAGGAAGCCAAAAATTTAGAAATGAAATTTCCATTTCAATAATATTGCTGGTTTTACGTCCTACTAAGTTCTGTAACGGTTTTCAGAGGATTCCCAATTCTGGAAGGCACATGGTCCCGAGGTTCACTCAGCCTAAGCCAAAACTAAGTATCGGCCGGAGATAGTGCTGATCGCTATATTCCTCTAAGTGCTGAAGTTACAAATAGTACCAAGCTTTAACTTTAATCCGCTGGGAGAGTTGACCGTGCGGTTAGGAGCGTGCAGCTGTGAGCTTGCATCCGGGGATAGTGGGTTCGAGTCCCACTGTCGGCAGTTCTGAAGATGGTTTTCCGTGGTTTCCCATTTTCACACCAGGCGAATGCTGGGGCTGAACTTTAATTAAGACCACGGCCGATTCCTCCCCACTCCTAGACCTTTTCAATCCTATCGTCGCCATAAAACCTATCTGTGTCGGTGCGACGTAAAGCAAGTTGTAAAAAAATGTAACTTTAATTCCTCCAAGGGCCTTCATGGCCTGTACGGAGATGGCTTTACTTTAACTACGTGCTAAGTTCAATGGGTCGACCTCAGCGGTGTAGACGGTTTGTCGTAGTCCTGTTCCCAAGATAGAGAGCGTAGAAATATTCAGGGAAGAAAGGTACGCAGTGTATGGGACCCTCACCAGGATTACCTGATTCAAGAACTGGAAAAAATCCAAAGAAAAGCAGCTCGATTTGTTCTGAGTGATTTCCGACAAAAGAGTAGCGTTACAAAAATGTTGCAAAGTTTGGGTTGGGAAGAATTGAGAGAAAGAAGAAGGGCTGCTCGACTAAGTGGTATGTTCCGAGCTGTCAGCGGAGAGATGGCGTGGAATGACATTAGTAGACGAATAAGTTTGAGTGGCGTTTATAAAAGTAGGAAAGATCACAATATGAAGATAAAGTTGGAATTCAAGAGGACAAATTGGGGCAAATATTCATTTATAGGAAGGGGAGTTAGGGATTGGAATAACTTACCAAGGGAGACGTTCAATAAATTTCTATTTTCTTTGAAATCGTTTAGGAAAAGGCTAGGAAAGCAACAGATAGGTAATCTGCCACCTGGGCGACTGCCCTAAATGCAGATCAATATTGATTGATTGATTGATTGATTGATTGATTATTGATTGAAGGACGACTACCAAAATTTGTCATGTTCTTACGTTCAGTAATCAACTACTGTATGTTCTAGACCTATCGTGGAGCGAGTCTTGCCGCGTTCGAGTATAAAGGAAGGAAGTGTTGTGTTTGTTCTGACGACCAGTCAACAGCAAGAAGCTCCGTCTACTGGAACAGTATAGCCACTGAGAAATGTTAAACCAGAGAGTAAAAATAAGTAGTGTGGGTAGACCACCTGTTGTACGGAGGAGTGTATACCTCTGTAAAATCCCTATATGGAGGGAACATCCAGGCTGGCCCTCCCACATTCAACGGGCAGGAACTACAGTGTTTGTTTATTTCGCTGGAAGTCTCGTGAAAACATAGCGTTAGTTCGATGGGGTTAAACGTCATATATGTACACTGAGTATTTATTTATTTATTTATTTATTTATTTATTTATTTATTTATTTATTTATTTATTTATTTATTTATTTATTTATTTATTTATTTATTTATTTATTTCACTAGCGGTTTAATGTCTCACTAACACGTCGAAGGTTTCCAGCGACGCAAGGCTGGGACCGGGCTAGGATTGGGAAGGAAGTAGCCGCGGCCTTAATTAAGTACAGCTCCAGCATTCACCTGGTGTGAAAATGGGAAACCACGGAAAACCACCGTCAGAGCTGCCGAAGGTGGGATTCGAACTCACCATCTTCCAAGTGCAACCTCGCGTGCACACAACCAACTCGCTTGATTAGTTATTATTGCTCTCATTGATATAAATTAATTTGCTCCTGTGAATAGAGGCTGCTTAACCGAGGCGGCAAAGGCGAGATCGGTTCACCTGGAAGGAAGTGAGTTACATTCCCTTCACCTTAGTTTTGATGTTTATTTATTTAAAATGTATTGCTATTCCAAACATGTTCTGTCGAACGTCAGGGAGATATGAGTGTTGATAACCATAGCCGTTGAGATCTGAATGGCAAACCAAAAGGAGGGATACTAATGAGATTCCTCATTAATTGGCCCCTTAAAATAACAATCATCATCAAGTAATACTTCTGTTCTTGATATTTAGATACATTAAAATAATGTGTATGATATCAGGCATCTTAATCGTTATTATCCGTTGTATATATCAGTAACAAAAGCTCCCTTTACAGTAATAAGTAATTCAGAACGAACTGAATACAACTTCGATAACTAATATTATTTTTGAAGTTTACATTTTAATTTAATCACCGACGATGTCTTTGTTTTCGGAGGGATTTGATAGCCGAGTGGTACTGTCACTGGCTTTTCATCAATAGCACTGCAGTTCGAATCTCAGCCCATGCATGTCAGATTTTTGAAATGAAAACTCATGTCCTCGTGATTCGCTTTTTTTTTTTTTCTTGCTAGTTACTTCACGTCGCACCGACATAGATAGGTCTTATGGCAACGATGGGAGAGGGAAGAAGGGCTAGGAGTGGGAAGGAGGCGGCCGTGCCCTTAATTAAGGTATAGCCCCAGCATTTGCCTGGTGTGAAAATGGGAAACCACGGAAAACCATTTCCAGGGCTGCCGACAGTGGGGTTCGAACCTACTATCTCCCGGATGCAAGCTCACAGCTGCGCGTCCCTAACCGCACGGCCAACTCGCCCAGTCCCCGTGATTCGGACTCCACGTTAGGTCCCACGGCTATGATCAGAACATCAACAGTTACGCAAAACTTACACGATTCTCGATTTCTTCTTCACAATTTGCCACTAAATATAAAATTCAAGCATCCTTCTCGTTCGTACTGGCTCGAGGTAGTAATGTCATTTTGAAAATGTATTGGCGACGACTGGATAGAAAAGGTCTAAAACTGGGAAGGAAGCGCCCGTGGCCCTAATTACGGTATAGCCCCAACATTTGCCTAGTATAAAAATGGGAAATCACGGAAAACTATATTCAGAGCTGGCAATGATAGGGCTTGAACCCACTATCTTCCAAATGCAAGCTAACAGCTGCACGACCCGAATCAAGCAACCAGCTCGTTCGGTCAGTAGTAGTTTCGTGCAACTCTTGATATAGCGTGGGATATCCAGGTTGATGTGAAATCTGAACCGCAGGGATGTGACTTTTAATTTCAAAGTCCTGCATCTATTGGCCAACATTCGAATCATAGTCGTGTCGGTGGGAAACCAGTCATACTTTAATCATAACGTAATTAATATGAGCATTTGTGTAGGATAATCTCACGTTATTGCATGGTTTATCCGAGAATTATTTTCATGTAAACCTCTGAACTGCCAGAGGGTATAACAGACTACAGTAAACCGAGGGAGATGCCGTGTGATTAGGGGCGCACAACTGTGAGATTGCATTCGGGAGATAGTGGGTTCGAACTCCACTATCGGCAGCCCTGAAGAGCGTTTTCCGTAGTTTCCTCATTTTCACTTCAAACAAATGCGGTCGCTTCTTTCCCACTCCTAGTCCTTCCCTATCCCATCGTTGCCATAACACCTATCTGTGTCGGTGCGACGTAAAGGACTACAGTAAAAGCGGGGGAAATAAAAGAGCTACGAGGAAGAACACTCCTTGTAGCACCACAACACAATCTATGCTCTTGAAATACCACGACATAAAGAAAAGCATTGAAAACACGAAACAATAGACGAACCTCACTTTCCACGTACCGAGTCGAAATAAAATGGACGTCTAATGAAATGATTCCTCGATTCGTCTCGGTTAAGATGGTTGGAAACACTCTCGCCTGCCGGACCGTACAGAAAGGAAACACCCGGTTAGTTCCAATACCATTTCGTAACTGCCGGGAAGGATGTCACGATTTCACTTCAATCACGATGGTGTGATGAAACAATAGTAGCCAAGTTAATACATACTGTGTCCATTTTATTCTACTGCCCCATTACAGAAGCCCTAAGGTGGAATGCTTGGAGAAAGGACAGTAATCAACTTGTCTACACAACAATAAGACGGAAATGTAACTTGAATTCTTGGTATATTGCCTTTCTCCAAAACGATTATTTGAGCATGTCTCTAGAACTTTATATTATAAAGCAATAGTACGTACAGTGAGCCTCCGTGGCTCAGACGGCAGCGCGTCGGCCTCTCACCGCTGGATACCGTGGTTCAAATCCCGGTCACTCCATGTGAGATTTGTGTTGGACAAAGCGTATGCGGGACAGATTTTTCTCCGGCTACTCCGGTTTTCCCTGTCATCTTTCATTGCAGCAACACTCTCCATTCTCATTTCATAACATCTATCATTCATTAATAAATCACTTTGGGAGTGGCGACCCCATCGTACTAACAGCCTATATCTGCTTCATTCATTCATTCCATCCCTGACCCGGTCAATGACTGGAAAACAGGTTGTAGGTTTTTTTTCTTTCAGTGCGTACAGTATAGGCCTGACTCCTTGGCCGAATGGTCAGCGTTGAGATCATCGATTGAGAAAGTTCCTGCTTCAATTCCCGGCAGAGTCGGGGATTTTAATCGCATCTGGCTCGGGGACTGGCTGTATGTGTTTGTCCCAACACTCTTCTCTTCATATACTCACAACACAACACAACACAACACAACACAACACAACACACTACCAACCATCACAGAAACACGCAATAGTGATAACACCCCTTAACATAGGGTTGGCATCAGGAAGGGCATCCAACCGTAAAACAGGGCCGTATAGACATGTGCGAAACCATGGATGTGGGAAAAACGGTAGAAGAAGAACTGTATATAAACTTGGAAATTGTTGTACGAAAGTATAAAAAGCAGAAAAGTAGCGTAATAGGCTCAGACCAATCCTTAAAATTCATCACTGACATTGTAACTATTATTGTGTTGTGGTAATTAGAGAATACGATATTAAAATGGCGTGAGTCAAGGTAACTAAATTTTACAGCATACAAGAAAAACGTAGAATTTTTCGGACGGTTTGTTTTTATTTTACGTCGCACCGGCATAAATATGTGTTATGTTGATGGTGGGATAAGACAGGGATAGGATTGTGAAGGAAGCGACCAAGGTACTGCCCTAGCATTTGCCTGCTGTGAAAACACGGGAAACTATCCTGTGTGCTGCCGATACGGGGGGGTTCGAACTCACTATCTCCCAAATGCAAGCTCACAGCTACGTGACCCAAACTGCTCCGTAATCTCTGTTCTGGATGCTACCCAGATTGTACATAGATTTTACAGACCACTTACTTTATATATCCAGGATGTTGTAAATTCTTCAAACAATCGGTATCTGCCTTACACTGTACATTACTGTCCGGCTCCATGGCTAAATGGTTAGCGTGCTGGCGTTTGGTCGCAGGAGTCCCGGGTTCGATTACAGGCAAGGTCGGGAATTTTAACCATAATTGGTTAATTTCCCTGGCACGGGAGCTGAGTGTATGTGTCTTCATCATCATTTCATCCTCATAAAGACGCGCAGGTCGCCTACGGGAGTCATATCAAAATACCTGCAATTGGCGGGTGTCCTCGGACACTCCCGGCACTAAAAGTTGTACGCCATTTCATTTTTACTGTACGTTACTCTGATTCTTCCGAAGTAGTCTTCTCCTACCGAGGAATCTTGCTGATCACGGAGTCATAGAATGGGTTATACAACTGGATCATTTTCTTAAACTTGTGTGCATCTTATAACTTGCACTGAGCAATGGGACGATTGTGTAAACGTGTGATAGTTTAAAAACCTTATTGTCTCATGAATAGCCTCGCGATTCCTGGCAACCACAGTACATCTGGTAATCACCAGATTCCTACGCGCGGTGATCATTGCGGGGTAGACCCACTATTATTGCTCCACTGGGCAGTCATCACTGCGGGGGGACCCACTATACTTGTCATAGCTTATTCATTACTAATAACTGTAGTTTAGATTTATTCACAGGGCTACCGGCTCTCCGGAAGTGAGTTGACCGTGAGCCATTTGTTTCCAATTACTAATCGAATTATTTTTTGTCATTGCGCTTAATCTGGGGAGTTTATACATTCTGTACTTGCTTAGGTTGTTATGGATTTGAACACTGTATTGGGAGAAGGCCTATAAGGTTCAATAAATCCTGTATGTATGTGTAAACGTGTGAACACAGAGGTGCGACATTCGACATACCTGGATGGATTTTTTTTTTGGCTACGTTGAATCTGACATGCCTTGCAACGGCCAGTGCGTACTCCCTAGAAATGCGTGAAACTTACTATAACTAAGGGAAAAATCTGATTCGTGCCCTTTTCTAGCTGTGAACTTGTGATCTGGAGATGGTCGGTTCGAACACCACCGTCGGGAGCCCTGAAGGTGGTTCTCCGGGGTTTCCTATTTTCACACTAGGCAAATGCTGTGTCTGTACCTCAATTAAGGCCATGGCCGCTACCTTCCCAATTCTAGCCTTTCCCTATCCTTGCGTAGCCGAAAAACTTCGATGTGTCAGTGCAACGTTAAACCTCTAAGAAAAAATAAAAATCTAATTAACTGGACTCCAGCCACATCGTGGGTCAGATGATGGAGCCCAAACTACTGGCAGAGAAACGTACCGCATGGTAGGGCTGTCGCGCACCTGTGGATTGATGACGAAAACCAGTAAAAAGCCTGAGCTACCTGAACTAGGAATGCAGCGTTCAATGGCTGACATTCAAGCAACTACACCAGTGTCCAAAAGTTCATTATCACTAAACGAGGCTATACCACCTGATAGGAATGACACACGAAGTGCTGAAAAAACGGAAGCTGAATCACACACCATATGTCACACAACTTGTCCAAAAAACAGTGTCACAAAGGTACTGATAGCTAAGGTACACCTTTGACAACACCTAACAAAACTTGGCAATGTCTTCCATATCAAAATATGCTGTTAATAGGGTGTATGGTTACCCCTAACGGCCGCACATGCTTCGCAGCGACGTGGCATGCTCTCTATCAGATGGTCCAAGAGCTCTTGTGGCAGTCGATCCTATTTCTCCGAAGGGCAATGCGAAGGTCTTGGAGGGTCCTTGGTGGAGGCTGACGGGATGAAATTCGTCTCCCCAATGCATCCCAGGCATGTTCTATAGGATTCAGATCCACAGACCTCGCTGGCCAGTCCATGCGATGAATGTCTTCCCCAGCCAGAAATTCATCCACCAGTGCAGCGAGGTGCGGTCGGGCTTTATCGTCCATTAAGAGGAAGTCTGGACCAACCGCACCTCTGAATAATCGAACATGTGGTTTCAGTACCTCATCCCTGTATCTCCGAGCGTTAACAGTGTTCCTCAGACCAACCATGAAGATGTGCAGGTCCGTACGGCCATTCAACATGATGCCACTCCACACCATGACGCCACCATCACCATACTGGTATCGTTCCACGATGTTCCTGTGGTTGTATCGGCTACCCTGTTCTCTACAGATTAATGTGTGACGGGAATCATTCTGCAAACTGAAGCGGTATTCATCTGTGAAGAGCACATGCCTCCATTCATTCATGGTACAGTTTCGATGTTGACGGCTCCACAGTAAATGGGCCCGTCTCTGTGCTGGCGTGAGTGGGACGCACACCACTGGACGTCGGGCAAACAGCCCTGCTGTTCTGAGCCTCAGGTACACAGTTTGCCGGGAAACGGCAACCCCTGAGACGGCTGGAAGCTACGCCGACAATTGTCTTGCAGGTGCACTCCGATTTCGTCGGGTGGTCAAGGCCAGATATCGGTCCTGCTGTGGGGTGGTTACCCTTGGTCGACCTGGTACTGGCCTGCGACTAACGTCTCCTGTGTCTCGAAATCGCCTCCAAAGCCTGGAAATGACACTTTGTGACACATACAAGAATACGGCGACTTCGATCTGTGTCTGGCCTGCTTCCAAGCGGCCGAGTATTCTATCCTGCAAAACGGGGTCCAAATGGAGTCATTGTGCCATTATGTTGCCACGTTCACCACGAGGCTACAATCCGCACACTATAACAGGGCGTACACGACTGAGGGAATATGGGGCGCAGGCACTGGCTGTGTTTACCTTGCGGTAAATGAAATGTTGTATGGCTTTTAGTGCCGGGGTATCCCAGGACGGGTTCTGCTCGCCAGGTGCAGGTCTTTCTATTTGACTCCCGTAGGCGACCTGCACGTCGTGATGAGGATGATGATGATGAAGACAACACATACACCCAGCCCCCTTGCCGTAGGAATTAACCAATTAAGGTTAAAATCCCCGACCCGGCCGGGAATCGAAGCCGGGACCCTCTGAACCGAAGGCCAGTGCGCTGACCGTTCAGCCAACGAGTCGGACTACCTTGCGGTTACGCCGCTAGTCAAAGCAGGGAACACTCCTTTCCTATACAGAGCGAACACTAAGTTTGGTAGGTGCATATGTCGTGCGATTTGCGGTCTATTTCCTGTTGTCCTGCTTACTCGTAACTTATGCTTAACTTTTGGACACTAGTGTAATTCATGAAGGAACTATACATTTCTACCAAACTTAATAATAATACTAGATGATCCGTTTTGTTACCAGACTACACCAATTGTCTAGGTCACGTTGTGTCGGTTTATACAAAACTTACCGTAGACTAGAACAGAAGTACAATATCACAACGGGAGTGTTTGTACCATGCTAATAGTCTACCTAATAGGACTTAGGAAACATGGCCATTAGAAGGTGCTGAGGTGATTAGATAAAGACGGTGTCCGATGTCAACAATCTGCCACTTGTAAGCTAGTGGTGCTACTTTCACAATTCATGACAATGTGCAAATTAGTGACACAACTCACACTGTAATCTCATTGTGTGTTCGCTACATATGTATTTCCTTATATTTAAACAATCATATGGAGCGAAATTCCGAAGAAAATTATCCCCCACAAAGCTACGAATACCAAACAACAAAAACACAGAAAAACCCCACCTAATTTTGAAGAAATATATTATTATTTATAAACAGACAAATAACACAAATTCAAAGCGTTACAGCGCTGATGGAGTTCGCCCCCGTAGTGTAACGGTTAGTGTTATTACCTGCCGTCCTCGGGGCCCGGATTCTATTCACGGTACTGCCCGAAATTTAAGAATGACAGAAGGGCTGGTATGTGGTTGAAATGGTACATGCAGCTCACCTCCAATGGGGGTGTGCCTGGAAAGAGCTGCACCACCTCGGGATGAAGACATGAGTTTGCACTTGCAGCACTGATGGACCTCGGCCTGCCAAGCGACCGCTGCTCTGCCCGAAGGCCTGCAGATTACGTAGTGACACAGGCTCAGTGCAACGAATTCTATTAGTCGTTATTCTTGGCGTTGTAGGCCGGGTCCACCAACTCACTGTCAGATACTGCTTCAATTGTTTTCACACAGGCTGAGTGTAACTGGAACCAGCCCTCCGATAAGATTTTAAAAAATCCCTGGCCTGGGAGGGAATTGATCCTGTGGTCTTCTAGTATGAGGCAGGTTTGCTACCCTAAGACCTCTGGACCGATGCTATTATTTATATCCCCCACTACCAATTTTTAAGGTTTTCGGAGACACAAAATTCTGTCCCACTTGAGTTATTTTACGTGGCGGTACATCTACCGATACCAAGACGGTTTATTTCCTTTAAATACTACCGGATTGAGCTAGCGTCGAACCCACAATATTGGGCTCAGAAAGCCAGTGCTCTACCATCTGAGTCACTCAGTTCGGCTGAATTAAAACAACAATAAAATTCGCTAAAATCGAAAATTATCGATTACAAAAAGTATCATTCAAAGTGTTTAACAAGTCAAAAATTCATGAAACATGCTATTACAGAAACTAATAATTAAAAATGTTAATTTGTAAATTGGTCTCTGTGCTATAAAAAATAGGAAAATATTTCCTCTATAGCAGTGTGAGACAATTCGAACTCCCTCTAATATTGTAAGAGTGATGGTTGATCAAATCTCCCTACTCCAGAAGGATGCGTTAGTCGATGCCGCCAGGATCGTTCACGCACGGAGGACGAAGACTGCTCCACATACAGCTACTCAGAATATGGTTCCAAAGAGAAGTTAACATTAATTAAACAACCGGTATCTAGCCTAACTTTCGTGTTCCGTTCCTAAAACCTCTCCCGTCATGAACTTCAGTCCCATCGAGACCATGGTTAACTCAAGGAGAAGTGATCTCATCTTACAACATTGTCTTGTTGTTCTGAACAAAAGACGGCGTGGGCGTTTGAGGAGAGCAATTTATGAGAATCTTCTTCACCAAATGTTCTTTACTGCGACTGGATCGAGGTCACCTTTTTATTAACGTCCGTGCTGAATATAAACCACCACACGTATACTGGGCTTCAGTCACGTCAATTTATCGCAATATATAACATGCAAATTGCCATATCAATCCGCTCTCGGGCACGTAATCTGCTCACTCCATAACCGGTTATAACATTCTTGTTTTCAGCGTTAACTGACCTACCGCAGTAATCCAGACCGGTACAAATATGTCACAAATTAGAACAAAGTGGGTTGCCAGGACAATGACATTCTATCTTGCTGAATCCCTACGCACAAAAAGTGAAATTACAGTACGTCTGCCTTTCGAAACGACATCACGCCTAAACCGATGGGCGGAATTTCATGAAAGTTATGCTTAGAGGGGAATGTCACACAAGGGTTTTATTCCAAAATATTGCACTGAAAATACATTGATCGTTGAGACTTCAAGTCTATATGGTCTGACTCCATGGTAAGCAGGTTCGAGTCCCGTTGGTCGAAAAAATTTCACCATCAGAATGTTGGCCAGCAAGGTAGAAGTGGCACTAGATTGCGTGCCAAAAGCCTGCATTTAATGCAAAACCTCTCCGCATTGTTCATATGGAACGAGGGCATCCGGTCGTAAAAGCTCGCTACGATGATTCATCGCACTTCATACCCGACAAGTTTTGGACATTTATATTATTTTTAAAATGCTATTTGTTCGGGGCGTCGACCTATAGAGATCTTTTGCCCCTACTTGCACCATGTGATATGAACCTGCGTGTAATTGGAATGGAGGAAGTGTAGAATGTTGAATGTGAGGAAAGGAACATTAAGGACGACACAAACACTCAGTCCCCAGACCATGGATATTAATCATTTACAATCAAAAACCCCTGATCCAGCCGAGAATCGAACCCGGAGCCGCCGGGTGACAGGTGGACGCGTTGCCCCATCCACCGCGGGCAAGCACATGTAAACACTATCTGCAAGTTATTTCTGCAAGTTACTTGTCAAAAACTTGTATAAGTAACTTGCTTAGTTTTCTTGCATAACCTGTAAATCCAGCAGCAAGTGCCTTGCAAGAATTTGCAGCAATAACTTGCGTAAGTTATTTGCTAGTGAAACCTAGCCTAACTCGGTTCTAGCAGTTACGTACCGGACGAATTGGCTGTGTTATCCATGATAAAGTGGGTTCCATCCCCACTGTCGGCAGCCCTGAATATGGTTTTCCGTTTTCACACCAGGTAAATGCTGGGGCTGTACCGTAATTTGGCCACGGCCGTTTCCTTCCCATTCCTAATTTCCTATTCCATCTTTGTCATAAGACCTATCTGTGTCGGTGGGATGTAAAGCAAATAGTAAATAATAATAATAATAATAATAATAATAATAATAATAATAATAATAATAATAATAATAATAATAATAATAAGAAGAAGTTACGTTATGTCACAGCGGAACACTCAAGTAGGTAACTATACAAATTTCCATTTTGTACCCTGAAGGGGCCTCGTAGAGGGTGACGCTCTCTCTCAGGCCAGGAGATTTGTTATGGTGAATGTGGTACAGAGAAGGGTGGCTTATAAAAAGAAATATTTCGGTACTCGCATTAGTGAAGGAGAATGGAAAACCGCGGAAACCCATTCTCATGGTAGTCAACGGTGGGAACCAACCCTTCCAGAATGTAGAGTTGCAAGGCTAGTCAAGCTAGCTACTGTTAAGCCAAAACCTACTCTGCTCGGTGAATCAGTACGTCGTATAGCAGCACCGCGTGAGCTTCGGTTACTTCCAGTTACGATAAGCAGCGGAATTATGCTGCTGTTTCGCTTGCAGACTGAGACAATTGTCCTATTTATCTGTTTTATTATATATAGATCTCTGTTTAACACTTGTGTTCTACATTTTGTCGACATTTGTTAAATAAGAAAGAACTTGTAAATGCTAGTGGCAGAATGAATATGTCGCGTCTCTAGGCACAATTACAGCATGCACCCTCCAAAAAAGTACTTAACTGCTTGACATAACAAAATATGGTACACCGTAAACATCATTTAAACATTTAAATAGATCCACTAAACATGGAGGCTTTGTTTCACGTTAACTGTAGCATCAAATCATCGTAGTTCTAGTTTTTCATTTCGTTTTGTTATTAGATATCAGAGAGTGTGGTTAACAAGGAAGAGGGCACTGACATACAGACATTGCAAGAAAGAAAACTGCCATGTTGGAAGAGCTGAGAAAGACAAATTTTAAACATACCTATGTTTCTTTTGAAAATGAGACCACACAGTTGCTATATTATTCTAGGAATAAGCAAAGTTATCTCCGTACAGGCCATGGACGCCCTTGGAGAGGTGGAAGGTAAAGGCTTCCACTAACCGAACCTCGGCACTTGGTGGGGTGGAGTGATTAGCTCTAAGCCCGGCCGCCTTTGCCTCCAGGAATTAACCTAGTACTCATTTTTGGTGTAGGCTGAGTGAACCTCACGGCCATGTGCACCTCCGGAAATTGAAATCTAGTTTCTTAAATTTTACGACTTCCTGACGGAGATTCGAACCCACGTCCTTCCGGGCGAACCGAGCACGCCTTTACCGCCTCGGCCAGGCAGCCCCTATCCTAGGAATAAGGATCGAAAAATTAAGGCAACAACTTCCCTCTATAATTACTCAAAAAGTACAGAAATATTATTGTAGGTATTAACAGAAAATAGTAGCAGCCAAAATTTGTTACCGGCCCCCCAGCTCTTCAAGTGCCACCGCTCCAAGGCACATGCTTAATGGACCTATATTATAAATCCATCTCTGGTAAATGCGACGATCCTGAACTTATTGACGAATACTTTTAGATGCAACTCGGTGTGTGATTTCCTCCCAAGCCATTTCGTTAGTTCACGGCCTTTATCCTCAGAGCCTCGGAGAAGAGTTGCTCACCGAAGTGCTTTGGTATTCTAAAGGCTCGTTTTGGAGGCAGTTTCCAAAAGGGTTCACTCCTTGACCCACACTGTAAAAAGTAGCACTTCGAGTTGCTGGAAAGGCTAAAGAAGTTCCGTACGCTAACACGCGGAGAACGAGTTTAGAAGTAACCTGAAGCAGCGAGTAACAAAGTCGCAAGAACATGGTCCGAGTACCTTAACGCTGTCTTAAAATTTGAAAGGGACTAGATGTCATATTGGAAGAGCTGAGAAAAACAAATGTTAAATGCGTGTTTCTTTTGAAAAATGAGACCACACAGTTGCTGTGTTATTCTAGCAATAAGGATCGACAAATTAAGGCAACAACTTCCCTCTATAATTACTCACAGAGTACAGAAATATTATTGTGTTATTAACAAAAAATATTACTAGCCAAAATTTGTACACCCCCGCTCTCCAAGTACACAAGTGAATCAAATGTCAACGGTGCGATCAGATGCCATAGTCATAAAAAGGCATTTTAGGAATATATAAATCCGCTACCAGGTACACGGATCCGGTTCATCAGTGATCCAACAATCGTTGAAATACCTAACGAACGTGCCCTTGGCTGCTTTAGCCTAATTGCTAAATTTGTGCTCGCAGAAGGGATGCTTTCTTCTGCCGGACAAATAATTTCCGACCAATGTCATCCACTGCAAGACGAGTTCAAACCCTGATATTTCCACATAGAAGTTCATCCTATGTAAGACCTGTTACACATAACTCACCTCCAAAACAAGCTTGTATCACTTATTAACGTTTCACAGCACTAAAATGCTTGACTTTAGATTAGGTTAGATATTTTTTTTAATAATAAAGTTACATTTTGACAATTATCACATGCTTTATAGAAAACTTTTGTCCATATTCAGTAACAATATCTGACATTCTTGTTCCTTAACGTCAAATCTAACTTCTATAATTAATACCGGTACAAACTTTTAGCTACACAATTACACATTTGTAGTCGGTTGTAATGTCTCATAGTACTTGCTCCAAATTGAACCACTCCGTCTCCACCACTAGCATTTAAAACCACTTAAATATTAGAACACGTTTCAGTAGAATTACTGGGATATTAAAGAACCCTTCTTCAGGGCAAGCTTCTCGCACTCTGCGTCTCATTAAAATCTGTACGGTAGAAAAATTATTATTATTATTATTATTATTATTATTATTATTATTATTATTATTATTATTATTATTATTACAGTTAAATGGAAATAAAAAATTAGAAAAATGCACATGTTGGTTATGAAGGAAATACAGACGAAAAAAACTCTGCCACGGTGGATCAAAAGTAATGAATATGTCGAACTCATGCTCCCAAGATCGTGGGTTGTATCCCGGACGACAGGAGTTAACACGCGGCTATCCGAAGCTCAATGATCATGGCCACGGTTGAAGTACCGTGGGTGAGTTGTGTGGGAGGGCGCCAGCCAGTAAGGTGCTCGCTTACATCATCTCAGTGTTTATAGAGGCTCCTACGCTTGCTATTTCACTTGCTCTTTCTCTTGACCCTGTAACTTCGATTTTAGGAAAACATTTGCGAGTTTCTGTTGTTGTCGCTGTAAAGAGCTTAAGTCGTCGTGGTCAGCAGCCACGTGTTCTTACTCTGAAGTTCATATGATAACATGTGTGCAGGTGGTATATGTACTACGTTACCTACTGCGTATTTGTAAATTAATTGGGATATTAAGAAGTGGCCATGACTTGACATTTTATGAAAGCCCTTTCAGTGTAATATTTCGGCTCTCTCGCGGTGATTAAGACAATAATCATAATAAGCTCACTGGACAAAAAATTAGTCAGCCTAGTGCGCACGCACAGATGGAAGGTTAAGTCTGTATAGATAGCGGAGCGAACGAGTCATGTGCTCAACCGCACGCTCAGTGCCTCTACGTGAGCATAAGGGTACGTCCAAGATGCACGCTGGTTTTCTGAGTCAGACAGTCGGCGCCGAGTCGACATAAGTATGTCCTGTGTTTTTAAGCGGGACTGGCCATAATGCACCTGCGCACTGGTAGTCTGACTCAGATATTTACCGGAATGATTCGTTCATTCTGGTTTCAGACAACCTGCCGCCTGTGTTCAAATTTTAACAAAATAAAACAAAACGTATCCGAACTCATTCTGAAATATTCAAAAATCTGTTTTCGTCGACAAGTAACTGTGAAAAAAGGTGTTTGTACTCCCCGTAAATAGATCTTAATTCATTTATTGGATGTATATCACTTCTCATTCGTTTTGTAACATTGTCACTTAGCAGCAATAGAGCTGCAGCCTGTTCTCTTGTTAGTTCCATGCTACACTGATCAGTTGTATTTCATATCTTTTCTTTTGTGGCAGCTCTGTCTGCGCTGACAACCAGCTTTCATAATGGCCACATCCCACCTGCCACTCGGAGTCAGACATTCAGCGCCGACTGTCTGACTCAGAAAACCAGCGTGCATCTTGGACGTACCCTAAGGCAGAAGTGATCAGTGAGAGATTGACGCTTCAAGGGGACAGTGAACGTCAACATGGGTAGATATAAGGATGTGACAGAGGGGCAATCGTGTATGGCTGTGCCCATGTGATGTTTTCGGGATGTTTTTCGTATTATGGATTGAGCCCGCTGAGGTGACCACTAACATGAATCAGCATGTTTATTGATGATCAGGAGTTGCCTTTCGGTCAACATCTGCATGATGAATATGCTATTGATACCCCGATTGTTCAAGATGACAAGATCAACGTTCATCGGGCTGAATGCATATGTGATTGGTTTTATGAAGACTCCTCCGCCCTATTACATCTTGATTGGCCTGCAAAATCACCTGACTTGAATCCCATTGAAAATCTGTGGGACATGGATCAGCGGGCAATACGCCGACATCAGCAGCCCCGCAATTTGGTGGAATTTCGCGATCAGATCCTCAGCGAGTGGCTTAACTTGGATGCGACGTACCTGTACAACCTTGTGACTCACTTCCTAACCGAATACAGCCGGTTATCAAGTCCAGAGGCGGAGTTTCACGGTATGAAATGATCCTTGTAATGATATCTTCAGCGGTGGCTAATATTTTGTCCGGTGAGCTTTATAACTCGCTAGCACTACCGGCCACGAAGGGCATTTGGCCTACGAAACGATCGCTGCTCAGTCCGAAGGCCTGCAGATCATGAGGTGACGCGTGGTCATCTTGACGAATCCTCTTGGCCGTTATTCTGGGCTTTCTAGACGGGGGTCGCCATCTTATCGTCAGATACCTCTCAGGCCCAGGTAAAACTCCCTGGCCTGGCCGGGAATCGAATCCAGGGTCCCTGAGTAAGAGGCACGCATGCTACCCCTACATCACAGAATGACATATTATTACTATTATTATTATTATTATTATTATTATTATTATTATTATTATTATTATTATTGTATCATCCGTAATTTGAATATTATAGACTCTATTCGTGATTTAAAAAGGGCAAAGTTTGTATCTTCAGCAGACACTCTCATTGTTCGAGAGGATGGAACTTTTCGTTTTTCATGTAATATTACGACGGGACCATCAATCTCATCGTCTCGTCGCCATCACAGCTAAAACGTGTGGTTCCTTTGACTTCATTGTTGATAGCTAAATTCCTTTCTCTTCATTCATATGGTTCTTTCTTTACCAATTCAGAAACCAAGGACGTCAAAGGAGTCTTTCTGCACAGTAATGCACTTGAACATCATCTCTCTCTGTAGCGAGTACGATTCTTCCGCATTGTGAATTAACCATAATTGTGCGGGAAGCAGCTTAGGTCTATACCCTCACAGCCATATCATATTCTGTCCCAAAATAAAGTACAGCTCTCATATTCCTGAAGGTAAACAGCCAATTCCCTCCACATTCAAGTTGTAAACACTGATGACCAGAAGACCTATTCCCTCCATACTCAAGTTGTAAACACTGATGACCAGGAGACCTATTCCCTCCATATTCAAGTTGTAAACACTGATGACCAGGAGACCTATTCCCTCCACATTCAAGTTGTAAACACTGATGACCAGGAGACCTATTCCCTCCATACTCAAGTTGTAAACACTGACGACCAGGAGACCTATTCCCTCCATATTCAAGTTGTAAACACTGATGACCAGGAGACCTATTCCCTCCATATTCAAGTTGTAAACACTGATGACCAGGAGACCTATTCCCTCCATATTCAAGCTGTAAACACTGATGACCAGGAGACCTATTCCCTCCATATTCAAGTTGTAAACACTGATGACCAGGAGACCTATTCCCTCCACACTCAAGTTATAAACACTGATGACCAGGAGACCTGTTCCCTTCATATTTAAATCGTAAGCTCCGATAATCCAAAGGCCAGTTACCTTCGTATTTTAAGTTATAAACACTGATACAATTAAGATCCCTATTACCCCCATACTTGAGTTATAAACACTGATAATCAGGAGCGCCGGGCTGAGTGGCTCAGACGGTTAAGGCGCTGGCCTTCTAACCCCAACTTGGCAGGTTCGATCCTGGCTCAGTCCGGTGGTATTTGAAGGTGCTCAAATACGACAGCCCCGTGTCGGTAGATTTACTGGCACGTAAAAGAACTCCTGCGGGACTAAATTCCGGCACTTCGGCGTCTCCGAAGACCTAAAAAGTAGTTAGTGGGACGTAAAACAAATAACATTATTATTGATAATCAGGAGCCCTATCTCTGTATTTAAGTTGCAAATATTCATAATGAGGAGCCCTGTTCCCTCTGTATTTAAATTACAAACACTGACAATCAGGAGCCCTGTTCCCTCTATCAGAATAGGCCTTTCTTTCTCCGTATTTGCGTCGTAAACCTTGATAATGAGAAAGCCTGTTCCCTCTGTTTTTTCGGTGTAAGCGTTGATAATGAGGGAGTTCTGTTCCTTCTGTATTTACATCGCATAAACGTTGATACTGATGAGGATGCCTCTTTTCTACGCACAATGGAAATACAGTAGACCGTTCTGCTAACCTCAGAGGCGCAGTCTGTGTACTCAAGATGTCCGGCTCCATTGCTAAGTGGTTAGCGTGCTGGCCTTTGGTCCAGAGGGTCCCGGGTTCGGTTCCCGGCCGGGTCGGGGATTTTAACCTTAATTGGTTAATTCCAATGGCTCGGGGGCTGGGTATGTGTGGCGTATTCAGCATTAGACATCGTCCTAGGTAGGGCCCTCATCTTCACAGACATGCAGGTCGCCCAATAGGCCGTCTAGGAAGAAAAGACCTGCACCAAGCCTCTCCGGAGGCCATACGCCATTATTATTGTACTCAAGATAGCGGGTTCGATCCCTACTGAGGTCAGGAACATTCCGGTTCGTTTAAATGTGACAACTCTGTGTCATTAGCTTCGGGCGGTTGGAGATTTTCCTTTGAGAAAATCAAAAAATGATCATAAACACATGTCTCTCAGTCATGACCCATCCATCAACGGTTGCTAGGTAACATCGCGTTACATACTTTGTATGGCTAATTTCAGACGAATCCCAGCCGTAAGACATAGTTTTGTCAAGAAACACTTGTGTAAAAAATTCAGACATGCTGGCACATCTTAAAATCTATAGCGATTGAAGAGACATTGAACAAAATAACATATTATTATTATTATTATTATTATTATTATTATTATTATTATTATTATTATTATCATCATCATCATCATCATCATCTGTTTACCCTCCAGGTTCGGTTTTTCCCTCGGACTCAGCGAGGGATCCCACCTCTACCGCCTCAAGGGCAGTGTCCTGGAGCTTCAGACTCTTGGTCGGGGTATACAACTGGGGAGAATGACCAGTACCTCGCCCAGGCGGCCTTACCTGCTATGCTGAATAGGGGCCTTGTGGAGGGATGGGAAAATTGGAAGGGATAGGCAAGGAAGAGGTACCATCCCGGCATTCGCCTGGAGGAGAAGTGGGAAACCACGGAAAACCACTTCCAGGATGGCTGAGGTGGGAATAGAACCCACCTCTACTCAGTTGACCTCCCGAGGCTGAGTGGACCCCGTTCCAGCCCTCGTACCACTTTTCAAATTTCGTGGCAGAGGCGGGAATCGAACCCGGGCCTCCGGGGGTGGCAGCTAATCACGCTAATCACTACACCACAGAGGCGGACATTATTATTATTATTATTATTATTATTATTATTATTATTATTATTATTATTATTATTATACAGGGTGAAGCGAAATTCGCACACTCGGGCGTCGCAACGCGACTCCTCACATGCCAGCAATAAAAAAATCTCTCTCACAAAAGTTCGTCCTGCGAGTATATCCGGCAGAAAAAGAACGTTGAAGAGTGGCAATCTGGCAACACTGTAACCACATGTAGGGTATTTACCTCTGTCAGCACATATTAGTCGTGCTGTACAGTTGGTGCAGTGGATAGAGTTTTGGTTTAGCATGCAGGAGGTCGAGGGGTCGATCCTGGGTTGAGGCATGTTTTTTATTTCGTAAATGTAGTCCAGGTGGTATGGGATCTGGCATCTTAATCGTCAACAGCGATTGCAGCGGGTCCTCTAGATACCATTTGCACTTACATACTACGATCGTCGAAATGGACGAACATTCGTTTTCATTGGTCGGCTTTGGAAAACGCCCTTTCCACGTCGTGGGCGTGAATTTATTCGCACCACTTCATCTACTAGATGCGTTACAACGTGTTCAGCGTTACTAAATTTTGTAAATGTAGGATACATGTGACCCAAGGAACGGTGTCTTACTGTATTCTTCTTCTTAATCTGTTTACCCTCCAGGGTCAGTTTTTCCCTCGGACTCAGCGAGGGATCCCACCTCTACCGCCTCAAGGGCAGTGTCCTGGAGCTTCAGACTCTGGGTCTGGGGATACAACTGGGGGGATGACCAGTACCTCCCTAGGCGGCCTCACCTGCTATGCTGAACAGGGGCTTTGAGGGGGGATGGGAAGATCGGAAGGGATAGACAAGGATGAGGGAAGCGGCCGTGGCCTTAAGTTAGGTACCATCCCGGCAGTTGCCTGGAGGAGAAGTGGGAAACCACGGAAAACCACTTCCAAGATGGCTGAGGTGGGAATCGAACCCATCTCTACTCAGTTGACCTCCCGAGGCTGAGTGGACCACGTTCCAGCCCTCGTACCACTTTTCAAATTTCGTGGCAGAGCCGGGAATCGAACCCGGGCCTCCGGGGGTGGCAGCTAATCACACTAACCACTACACCACAGAGGCGGATGTCTTACTGTATTACAGTATGTAATGTCCCATGGAAATTAGCAAATAAAAAAGCGCCTCAACCCAGGATCGAACCCTCGACGTCCTGCATGCTAACCCAAAACACCATCCACTGCAGCAACTGTACAGCACGATTAATATGTGCTGACAGACGTAGTTACCCTACATGTGGTTACAGTGTTGCCAGATTGCCACCCTTCAACGTTCTTTTTCTGCCGGATATACTCGCAAGACGAACTTTTGTGAGAGACTTTTTTTATTGCTGGCATGTGAGGAGTCGCGCTGCGACGCCCGAGTGCGCGAATTTCGCTTCACTCTGTATAAGCTTCCGTGGCTCTGGCGGCAGCGCGCCGGCCTCTCACCGCTGGGTTCCGTGGTACATATCCCGGTCACTCCATGTGAGATTTGTGCTGGACATGGACAAAGCAGAGGCAGAACAGTTTACTCCAGACCCGGTCGAATGACTAGAAACAGGCCGTGGAATTATTATTATTATTATTATTATTATTATTATTATTATTATTATTATTATTATTATTATTATTATTATTATACACTCCATGCCACTTACAGACTGCAGGCTAAAATAAGTCGAAACTTTACTAAGTAATTAATAGATACTGTATGTAATATATTTGTAGTGCGATGCCTAGTCGAGGCTTTAAAGATGTTGTAGGTTCAGCTTAATGGTTGCGAATCCGATTATCGTCAAGAGGTAAAGAAATTTAGGAAGAAGGTTCCCACTTCTGGACAGATACATGACCCTCAGATTAATTCAATCTAAATACAATGTTATTTCCTGGTTACAAAGAAAGCAGCGCACAGAGCTGACCATTCTGTGACACCTAGCATCGAGGTTTCCGGTAGTCAAAGCCTTTACCTTAAGCTCCTCCAAGGTTTTTTTTACACCGGGCGAGTTGGCCCTGCGGTTAGGGGCGCGCAGCTGTGAGCTTGCATCCGGGAGATAGTGGGTTCGAATCCCACTGTCGGCAGCCCTGAAGATGGTTTTCCGTGGTTTCCCATTTTCACACCAGGCAAATGCTGGGGCTGTAACGTAATTAAGGCCACGGCCGCTTGCTTCCCATTCCAAGCCCTTTATTGTCCTATCTTCGCCATAAGACCTATCTGTATCGATGCGACGTAAATCAAATAGCAAAAGAAAATTTTATTATGGCCTATGCAGATATGGTTTTGTAAAAAAGAAATAGGAACAATTTAAACAGTTTAAGTACTAACTTGTTTGGTTCCATTTTTGTATTTATATCTCAGTTTTGTAATAAGTGACAGTTCACCTTCATCGAATCCATCGACGCATAACTTAAGTTTATTGACCTTTATAAACCTTCATATTTTGTGATGGTTTCACTGAAGAACTTACTTTTTTAATTGTTTTGGACAATTTGCTTTACGTCGCATCGACACAGTCAGGTCATATGTTGACAATGGGATAGGAAAGTGCTAGGAGTGGGAAGGAAATGACCGTGGCCTTAATTAAAGTACAGCACCAGGATATGCCTGCTGTGAAAATGGGAAACCGAAGAATTCAGGTTCATTTTTTCATCCAGCTGAATAGAGTTTAATGTTGATGTGAAAATAATATATCGCAATTTAGTGATCATATTGTTTATAGAAAATGGTCGGTATGGAACATGATTCTAAATACGGGAGGAAGGGATCATTTAAATTTCTAAACAGTATCCAGGAGGATGTCGTATTATTATCCTTGAGCCGTGTTCCATAAGGAAGAAATATACCTGCGGAAATTAACCGAGAGAGACAGATCCACATGCTACGAATGACGAAATAAACCATTCCCTATCATGAGAGCACTGCAGACGGTCCAAGTTTATATCGAAGGCTATAAAAGCTAAACACCCGCAGCAAGCAATGGATGTAAAATAAGTTAATGAACGTGAATAACGAACCGCTGCTAAACAACTTCTTCTGAAAATCATCGTAATGGCTACGCTGCAAAGTATACCCGTTCAGTCTTATCTTGTTCTTCTCCAACAGGTCAGCTGCCTAGTTCAGCTCATTATGTCTGTATTAAAAGGATCCAATTCCGGAACAGTCATTTGGCATTTTAGAGTGCGTAAAGAGAGAAACCTAGATGAAGTAGGCCTACCCCTTTTCTGGGCAAAATTCCCACATTCCAGCATCCTTTACAATCGATTCCATTTCAAGAATATTAAACACACATGATTATGATCATTATTATTATTATTATTATTATTATTATTATTATTATTATTATTATTATTATTATTATTATTATATTAAAAGCAAGCTTGTAGTTTTAAGTGACTTTATATCGTTATCGTAGCCATGGGACCAGCTGTTTTATGCGGAATCCGAATCACAGTTGACATGACCCGTACCAACTACATTCTAGGACTCAGTAAAGACAACATCTATTTGTTAGAAGAGTACATTCAATTCTTCGAAGAAAACCCATTCTGCGAACAAACATCAGATGCTGCTATAAAACTTAGTCTGTGGCGGAAGGTAAAAACCCTCGGTGGATAGAAACGATAGAAGGACTAGACATGAGCAAAAGCAGCCATATGGCATGGAGATTACTACGTCGACTAAGTAATGATCCAACGCGAAAGAAAACCCATGCAAACATCTCCAAATCAAATAGCACAACAACTTTTGAAAAATGGTTAAAGAGACAAACGAGGTAGAGGACCCAAGATTCAAGGGCAAGAATATCTGGAAACTAATGAACTCTCAAGACATTTTCAGAAAATGAGTTGTAAAAGGCCATGCAACAATGTAAGAACAACAAGGCAGCTGGATTAGATCATATAAGAATAGAGAAAATAAAGAAATTTGGACCAAAAACACTGAACTGGCTTGTGGAACTCTTTAATAACTGCTTAAGGCAGAACAAGATTCCGAAAATATGGAGGAAAACTAAGATAATTGCTGTCTTGAAACCTGGGAAAGAACCTTCTGATCCCAGGAATGTCAACACGCCGATCTGAGAGGTTCAGACAGTTAAGTCGCTGGATTTCTGAGCCCAGCTTTGCAGGTTAGTTCCTAGCTCATTCTGGTGGTATTTGAAGGTACTCAAATACGACAGCCCCGTACCGGTAGATTTGTCAGCACGTGAAAGAACTCCCACGGGACAGAATTCCGGCACATCGGCGAGTTCGAAAATCATAGAAGTAGTTAGAGGGACGTAGAACAAATATTATTATTATTATTATTATTATTATTATTATTATTATTATTATTATTATTATTATTATTATTAAAAAGTCTGACCGTGATCCCGGCACAACTCCGTTCATTTTTTTAAATATTAAACCACTTGTGGAATCCAAATCACAGTGGCTTAGTCGTTCCCCTCTCACTCTCATGAAGACAGTGAGTCGATTTCCGAATTAGGCCTATGAGTTATCTCGAAAGTACTTCGTATATTCACCCTCCTGTCGTTCGAATTCTTCATAGACTTTGCAAATACGTGGCTTATAATGACAAGATGAAAAGATTTATTCTATTTTGGAGTTACTTTGCCCTCTAGTGAGGGAATCATCTTGTATCACAGGGTTGGGAAGAAGGTGAATATCGTGCAGTGACAGTTTTGTATGTTGTATGCTAATGAACACTAGGCTCGTAATAAAGTCACCTCCCCTACCGGGCTAAGTGGCTCAGACGGTTGAGGCGTTGGCCTTCTGACCAACTTGGCAAGTTCAATCCTCGCTCAGTCTGGTGGTATTTGAAGATGCTCCAATACGTCAGTCTCTTGTCGGTAGATTTACTGGCACGTGAAAACTCCCGCGGGACAAAATTCCGGCACCTCGGCGTTTCCAAAATCCGTCACGAAAGTAGTTAGTGTGACGTAAAAATTAAAAACGTTTTTATTAAGCCACCTCCCGACAACACTGTCTATACTGGTATCTGGGATCTAAAATAATACTTCTTGAAAAGACCATGTAAAACTCACTTTGTTTAACTTCAGCGCTTCATTCAGAAAGAATAAATAAACGTCATTTTGTTTTACTTAAGTACGGTACTTTCTTCAGAAGGAATAAATAAGGTTCGTTCTCGTTATCTAAATAATTCTTTATAAACGAAAATAAGATGCATTTGTTTAATTTATGTACTTCCTTCAGAAAGAATCAATAAGGGTCGTTTTGTTTACTTAAATGATTGTCTAGAAAAGTCACTAGAGATCGTTTTGTATAACTTCAATACCTCTTTTGAAAATAATTACTCATTTTTATCACAGGGACTCGCAGACTGAATGGTGAAAGGTGAAACAGTCTATAATGTGTATGTATGTATGTATGTATGTATGTATGTATGTATGTATGTATGTATGTATGTATGCATGCATGCATGTATGTATGTATGTATGTATGTATGTATGTATGTGTGTATGTATGTATGTATGTATGTATATATCACAATCATAGCCACAGGACCTCCAGTTTTACGAGGAAATCGAACTACAGGAACATGACTTTCCATTTCAAAAATCCCACACCGCTAGTCGGAATTTCAACCATGGTCGCCTTACTGGGAGGCTAGTGTTATTTAACATGAATTACTCTCTCGGATAAAATAATGTTTTTTTAACATCAAAACAAGCAAGAAAGCTAATAATAATAATAATACGGTAATAAAAAAATAATAATGATTTTTATTTTCTAATTCGTTCAAACAAAGGCTGCCACAGATCATACCCAACAGAGAAAAGAACAAACATCGAAAGAAGTTTAGCTCTGAATATCTACTTATACTGTATTGTATAAATTGTGACCTTTCAATAAGAGTCCCGGGAAATGACATGGTTTCCTAGAGAGGTCAATTATAGTGGAATTTTGACCCGCAGAAGTTCTTTTACTTAACAGTAAATCTGCTGATACGAGGCTGAGTTACAGTATATGAGCAGCACCAGACAGGATCAATTCCGCCACCTGAACTCAAGTAGTTTCATTGTTATTTAAAAACAATTCTACGCATATAGTTTTCATGAAAATTATTTTTAAAATTCTTCTTCAACTTCAGTACTTCTATAGGAAATGGTAAATATGTTACGTTTTGTTTAACTGCCTTATTTCTCTTTGAAGGAGTGAATTATTTCATCAGTATTCAATAAACATATTTGAAAACTGACAGCCGAAAGAACTGCAAATATGTTGACAGTGTAGATAATATGCAGCATGACACATAAAACGGGCATGACGTGTCTTAACGACGGAACGCCGTACGAATAAGGCGTCTTTACAACCTTGATCTTGACATTTCTAAGTGCCTGGAACTGATAACGTTTAATATCTCATTGTTACCCGGAGAAAACGGGCCTCGTTTTACAAGTATTTTTATTTCTGAGACGATATAACAAACATCGATATCTATTATTATTATTCATATTATCAATATTCATATTATTATTAGGCCTATATTATTCTACCACCACTACTTTTTCCCACACCGTGGTGCGAACTGCATTGAACATGTTAATTTGGCGCTGTTTTACGGCTGGATGTCATTCATAACACCATCCCTACACTCAGGGTTGTATTCGCTATTGTATGTGTCTGTGTTGGTTAATAGTGTGATGTGTTGTGTGTGTAGAAAGATAAATCCAGTCCCTGAGTCAGAGGATCGTTTTTCCTCTCTCGTCTGTTGGTAGCAGTAACGTTCTTTATTATTTAACATGCTCGAAAATTGTGTATTCTTTCACTCACAATATTGTGAATGGAATGATATACTGAACGAAGTAAACAATGCGCCCAATGGTTTGATTACAGTAGATGTTTAATATGCCCCCTCCTACTTCGATGCAGAGTTCACAATGGTTTAGTAGTGACCTTCAGAATGTGTGATGTGTCGCTAATGGCCTTGAAAGCTTCCTGTATTTTCAGTACTAGTTCATCTTCTCTTTCTACGGGATTCGCATAGTAGTCAATTTGTGCAGAACGAACTGTACACTGCCTACTGGGGCTGGGATGTGACTATGCGACACGCACGAGAAACTTGTGCATTCGCACCGAGCATTATCTCTGTCTCCCACTTTCCACTTCCCC
Source organism: Anabrus simplex (assembly GCF_040414725.1). Classification (NCBI taxonomy): domain Eukaryota; kingdom Metazoa; phylum Arthropoda; class Insecta; order Orthoptera; family Tettigoniidae; genus Anabrus; species Anabrus simplex. Next base: position 315,829,230 of record NC_090265.1, read on the forward strand.
TCCCTTCCCTCCTTTGACGCACAGCAACAGGCAGTGAATCGTTCTCTAGCATAGCAAGTACGGCAAGTTCGTCAATTTGAATCGCGCGCCTGGAAGTCACAAAACAACCTTATTTTATCGAAAGGAAACAATTTCTCCGCCAATCCGATTAAAACCATCTTTCTTAACATAACACGAAGAGCATCCCTGATTTTTTTGTCGGTATAGTTCTGATACTTCGTGTATTGAGCTGGTGAGAGGAGACCTAGTTGGCAAACTTTGGCGAGAAGACGAAACATTTTGGTATGACACAACAGAACTTCTTCAGTTAGTTTTAGTGGAGGGAGGGAAGAGTAGAGTGGTACCTTTGAGGGAGGGCAGGTATGAATAAAGCAAACAGATTACAGTAGATGTAGCGTTACAGTTATATATTAGGATAGGAATTTAGCAAAGAATAATGAAGCATGGGTGCCTCCGTGGCTCAGACGGCAGGGCATCGGCCTGTCACCGCTGGATACGTGGTTCAAATCCCGGTCACTCCATGTGAGATTTGTGCTGGACAAAGCGGAGGCGGGACAGGATTTTTCTCCGGGTACTCCGGTTTTTCCTGTCATCTTTTATTCCAGCAACACTCTCCATTCTCATTTCATAGCATCTATCATTCATTAATAAATCACTTTGGGAGTGGCCACCCCATCGTACTAACAGCCTATATCTGCTTCATTCATTACAATCCTGACCCGGTCAATGACTGGAAAACAGGTTGTAGGTTTTCATTTTCATTTTCATTTTCAAGGAAGCATGGACAGCTGTATCAACTTATCATGTGGAATAATATCCAAAGAATCCCGAGGCCTAACAATTCGAGATGTAGATTTTCTACTGAAGAATCCTGGACCTTGTTTTGTACTTGCTAGTGAATCAGTATGCCTTTGCTGGCAGGACCTAGTGTTTACAGTGCACTATGTCTTCTGGTATGGGCTAGAGCAATTTTGTTACTTTCATTGATCTGTCTTTGTCTTATCCTTGGTTTTGACAATATGAAAGTGACTAAGGTATGAGCGATGCTAGTAATGCCATTCCTTCTGCAGCCAGCACCTGCTATGAATGGTGTGAAAAATGTTGCTCTTAAGGTCGGTTGGTGCATGCATCTCAGTAGGCTTGGCAGACTGATATGTAATAGCAACTTTTGGCTCGGTGAGGAAAGCAACGGGAAACTACCTCACTCCTCATTTCCCTAGTACGCCTCTTCAGTGATGCCTAGGCCATGTATGACAGCTGATGGAAGAGCTGTTGAGGATCCAACCAGCCTTAGGGCTGAAGACTTTGCATACATACATACATACATACATACATACATACATACATACATACATACATACATACATACATACATACATACATACATACATACAAAGTGAATCAGTCTCAGACATTAGATTTCACTACTGCATCACGGGATATAATTTCAGCGACTACGTAGTACCAAATTCGTGCTCGACAAAGAAGAGTATCTATTGTTTTCCGTTTCTTTTAGTCTAACAATGCTACACAATCATTTTTGGCCGCGTTCAGGGCAACACACAACAGTCACCATTTAGCTCTCGGGGCGACTCCTAACTTGGCATTTAGGCGAAGGATTGTATCTACTGAGTACAGCAACAACTATCTGCGTCTGATGAGAAGTCGTGGCAGCTTGTACATACGGCGCGAGTAACAGATACTACATTTTTTTTTTTTTTTTGCAAGCTGCTGTACGTCGCACCGACACAGATGTCTTATGGCGACAATGGGATAAGAAAGGGCTAGGAGTGGGAAGGAAGCGTCCGTGGCCTTAATTAAGGCACAGCCCCAGCATTTGCCTGGTGTGAAAATAGGAAACCACGGAAAACCATCTTCAGGGCTGCCGACAGTAGGGTTCGAACCCACTATCTCCCGAGTACTGGATACTGGCCACACTTAATCGACTGCAGCTATCGAGCTCGGTGATACTACACTCAACATTAGTCGTAGAGACAGTGCGACCTCTCTGAAACAGATTCATTTTCATAATTAAACTGTTTATTATGCAGTAGTTACAGTAAATGTGTAACTAACGCACAATTGCACTTCCACTTTGAAACTCCACTACACCACCTCAGTTCGCAAGTCATCGCGGACGAAACAGATGTTTATTGTCAGGCTTTGAGACTTCAAATAGGCGCATGCGCAGGAACCATAGTTATCCTTCACCCCGCATCCACAAGACCTCTCGTCAAACGACCATGTAACTACACTGCACGCTGAAGACAGCTACGTCATTCATCTTGCGAATACAATAAGAATGTAGTCTCTGGCCAAACATTCCTTTCACCGCAGTTTTGAGAAGGCTGACAGTATACACGATGCGTAGACGGTAGTCATATTTTTTAAAATTTGAATCTGTCTGTCTGTCATTAGGTTTGGATTATAGAATAGACGCAAAATCTGCTAAGCCTTCATGAAATATTCCAGTATTAAAGCTGCAGGCAAAAACTAGTTACTACCAAGTAAAGAAGAAACGTGTTGCTTGTTTAATGATTCTTGAAATACAAGACTTGAAGAGATTGAGATAGGAAATGTCGGGTGGTACCTGACACTTAAGTCATCAACAGCTTCCATCAAAACCGAAGCCATAAATCATTTCAACAAAGTCACACAGGTCTTTAGACAATTCCTGGTTGGGTTGGAGATTTCAACCATAAATGGTTAATTTCGCTGACTTTAGGGCTGGGTGTTTGTACAGACACCAACATCCCAGCAATGCACACACCCACACACCACACTACCTTCCACTACAATAACACGTAGTTCCCATACATGGCAGATACCGCCCACCCTCTTCGGAGGATCTGCCTTACAAGGGCTGCACCAGGCTTGCAATAGCCACATAGAATAATAATAATAATAATAATAATAATAATAATAATAATAATAATAATGGTTTTACGACCCACTTACTAATTTCGTGCTTTCCAGAGCTACGTAAGTTCCAAAATTTTGTACCGCGGGAGTTCTTTTATGTTCCGGTAACTATATTGACTCGAGACTGGCGTATCTGTGTACTTTCAAATATTATCGGGCTGAACCGATATCGAAGCCGGCAACTTGGTCTCAGGAGGACAGCGTCTGAGCCTTTCAACCCGGCACTTAGTAATCCACAGCACAGTGGTCGGAAAGGATGATACGATGTTATTTGGAGAGGAACTGAATGATGGAACCCGTTAGGCTGTAGGAAGCAGTCTTCATCCTGACACGAAAACATAATAGCTGGTAGTCGCTGACAGGCGTACTTTCTCTCCTTCCTCGGAAAGGACCACAGGTGCTCGAGTATCGTACGGCAATGACTTGTGTCCTCTCCCATCTGACAGTGCTTCAGAAATGAAGTACTTATCTTCACCTGAAGAACATTTCCCTCTTAAGTTCCCTTTATACAAACACAGACCTGTCCACTGTAGAGTTCTTGGCGGTTAAAGTTATTTAAATGTCAACTCGAGAACCACGCCCTAATAATCGAAACAGACTTTCAACGTATTAGGTCGTGTTACGTACATGTAATACGTGTTAAAGAGATGTTAAGTACAGAACAAAAATGGCCAGCCGGACACCAGTGGGATCCGAACCCACAACCTCCCGATTTCGCGTCGGTTGCTCTACCAATATTCAACGCCCTAATAACTTGGAAGAGGCACGTATTAATATTATTAGGGACTGCCTAGCCGAAACGGTTAATATACGCTTGGTTCATCTGGGATGATGTGGGTTCGATTCTCCATCAGGAAGTTGAAAAGTTAAAAAATGGAATTTCCACTTCTGGAGAGGTATATAGCCCTGAGTTTCAGTCAGCCCACACCAAAAATCTAACACAATTCCTAAAGGCAAAGGTGGCCGGGTGCAGAGCTAACCACGTAGTTGCGAGCTTAGGGATGCCTTCTGCTCCTCCAAGGACCTCTATGACCTGTACAGAGGTGGATTTACTTTTGATATTAATTAATTAATTTATTTATTATATAATGTATTTATTCAGTTGCTCTATATTTTAAGAGAAGCCGAAGTGTTCTTTTTCCGGAAGTAACTCACAAACGCGCGTGAAACCAACGACACCGAGTTGGGGCATTTGAGCCCACTCAGATGCCACCAGCTTCAGCCGAGTTCTAACCCGCAAAAAAAAAAAAAATCAACTGTCTGTACCGCTGAAATAGACTCACACATCAAGATCAATAATAGTTATAACTGGGGCCGATGACCCTTAGATGTTAGGCCCCTTTAAACAACAAGCATCATCATCATCATCATCATCTTCATCAATAGTTATAACTATAAGATGAGTGTTAATACAAATTTTCAAATACGTCGCCATCAAGAGAAAAATGCGTTTTGACATACTGGTGCTTTTTTTCGTAATGAAGACCAATTTTTATAACATGAAAGTAATAGAACGAATTGAAAGATGAAATAAAGACCTACGAGGGCTCCTCATTTTCATCAAAGCAGGTAATTATCAATTCTTAGTAAAATTGCTGGATATTAAACTATTTCTATATAATCATCAAAAGCCTTGTGCAGTTCGTAAAACCCATAGGCTATACATCCTGGGAATAGCACGCGTACAAGATTTCTTACACTATTATCGAGTCTCCGACTGAATTATGACGAAGAGCATTTTAAAAAAATGCCGACTTTTTGGTGAGACTAACACTCAAACTGAATTAAGGCCGATCCAAAGACCCCATTTATATCGGGAATAAGTTGATGAAAGCTTGAAAAACTCTACATTCATTTACATCACAAACAGACAATGAAATGATTAGCATAGTGGCGTGATTGGTTGAACGGTCCTGCCACCAGAGGCCATGAACTTCCTAATACCGGCGGCCTATATAAAGACTCGCAGAGGCTATTCGCACATAGTAGAAGCTATTTCCGGTTGTGAAAATCTCTTCGACTATTCGCCATGCCTCAGAAAGATTTCGCTCACTTATCAGAGTTTGAGAGGGAGCGCATTATCGGAATGTGTAGGGCTGGATGTTCATATCGATGAAGCACCCATCACCTAGGACGTTCTGATCAGAGAATCAGGCTTTGATATATTTTATATTTTATAATGATTATAATTCGAGGATGGGTGAAGGTACGCACACATGGCAGTTGGGCTCAGGACGTCCTCGACTGATGATCAAGAGAGAGAATCATCAGATCCTCCGACGAGCACGAGCAGAAAAACTGTTGCGGTGTCCGTCATCCAGGCACATGTAGCACCATTGTTACAGGTCCCCGTGTCTGTCCGAACCATTTCTAGACGCTTGGTTGAAGGAAACTTAGCCTCACGGTGCCCATTATGTGCCCTGCCATGGGCACCAACCCACCAATGCTGGTGTGTTAGTCTGCAGGGCGAGGGTTGCATCGCATATGAAAATCGGTCACTGCTAGTAGTACTACGAGGGACACTGATAGAGGAGTGACATACCGCATAGTCGCATGTGTTGCTCTTCACGACAGGGCTTCCAGAGAGGCGTTTTCCAGCAGGATAATGCTCGGTCTCGTATAACAAGAGTATTTCAGAAATGCCTCCGCAATATTGCCACAATTCCTTGACCTGCCCGATCGTCAGATTGAATACGTCTGGAACCAGCTTTCAGCAGCCCAGCAGTTTACATGATCTAGAGAATTAGTTGCAGCAAATATGCGCAGATATGCCGCAGAATACCACACGAAACCTGTGTGCCGTTTTGCCCGCTCGTATAACATTTTGTATTCAACGTAGAAGCGGATTACAGAGCTTTCTTTTACGACTGACTTTACGTCGCACCGACAGAGATAGGTCTTATGGCGACGATGGGATAGGAAAGGCCTAGGAGAGGGAAGGAAGCTTAATTAAGGTACAGCCCCATCACTTGCATGTGTGAAAATGGGAAAACACGGAAAACCATCTTCAGGGCTGCCGACAGTGGGGTTCGAACCCACTACCTCCCGAATGCAAGCTCACCACTGCGCACCCGGCCAACTCGCCCGGTGATGCATAGAGTACTAGTCTCAATTCAACTGTTCAGTTTTCAGAAATAAATTATTATTTTTGCTGTGACATTGCACTCCCTTACTTGTCTGACTCCCTGGTGGAGTGGTCAGCGTTGAGGCCTTCGGTTTAGAGTGTCACAAGTTCGATTCCTGGCCGAGTTGGTGATTTTAATCGCGTGTGATTAATTCTTCTAACTCGGAGACTGGCTGTTTGTATTTGTAAAAACACTTTTCTCTTCATATTCAGACAACACACTACACTACCTACCACCACAAACACGCAATTGTGATAACATCCCTCCATATAGTGTTGGCGTCAGGAAGGGCATCCGTCTGTAAAACAGGGCCATATTCACATGTGCTACACAGTTCACACCCGCGACCCCACAAGTGTGGGAAAAGCGCAGAAGAAGAAGAAGAAGAAGAAGAACTGCACTCACTTGCTTATATCAACGTTACAATAATCCTTCTTGATGCACTCTTCTTCTTTTTCCTCTCAAATGAGTGTATTTTCACATTTTAGTCCCGCGGTCTTCCATTCGGACAAGCTTGAACCAACGGGTTTCCAAGAGGAACTGGTTATCAATTATTATATCAATCAAATCTTGTGTATTAAATGTTTGTTTGTCCGGTTTATTGGCTGAATGATTAGCACAGCGACCTTCAGTTGAGGGTCCCGGGTTCAGTGCCCAGCCGGACCAGGTATTATAGCCGCGTCTGATAAATTATTTATTTTTGCAAGTGATTTAACGTCGCACTAACATATCTAAGGTTTTCAGTGTCATAAGGATTGGGAAGGAAGCGGCCCTTGATCTTAATAATAACGTACAGCCCCAGGGTTTGATCGGTATGAAAATGGTAAACCACGAAAAGAACTCTTCAGGGCTACCGACGGTGGGATTTGAACCGACTATCTCCCGAATACAAGCTCACAGGCACGTGACCCGAACCGTACAGCCAACTCGCTCGGTCGTCTGGTTCACTTCTCCAGCTCAGGTACTAGGTATTTGTGTTCATACACACCTCTTACTTTTCACACAATTCACCTCACAATCCCGTAATAACTGAATGCATTCCCTCCAAATGGAGTTGGCACCAGGGAAAGCATTCGCCTGTAAAACTGGGTGAAGGTACACGTGAGACACAGATTACACCCGTGACCCTACCAGGAGTGGGAAAAGCGACGGGTGAAGATAATGTAGATCTCTTATTCGTTAACGGTGAGTGGTGTTTCCAAAATATTTTAAAGATGAGTAAAAGAAACTATTCATATAATTATTTTTAAATAATCCACCTGGTGACCATGACCATTAAGGCGATAAGTCTCTATGGTCTGACATCGTGGTTAACCGGTTCGAGTCCCGCTGGTGGAAGTGTAAAATTTATAATCAATAGACTGCGTGCTGAAAACGTGGTTTTAATTTCGTTTTCGTATAGAGTGAGGGCGTATGAAACTGTTCATGGTGATTCGTCAGTCGATGGAGACGTTAAGTCTTGAGCAGACTCCTTAGTGTTATTTAACGGGAGTAGATTATAGGCCTATGCCGGCACCGGGTTTCACCCTCTCCCTATCTAATCATCATCAACAACAACTCTCACACCTAGACGTGCAAGTCGCCTATGGCAGTCAAATAGGAAGACCTGCCCCAGGTAAGCCGAAAATGCCTCGGACATTCCTGGCACTAAAAGCCATGCGCTAAATAAATAAATAAATAAATAATACATACATTATCATTATAGACTGTTATGCCTTTCAGCGTTCAGTCTGCAAGCCTCTGAGAATTTACTAAACGTCGCCACAATCCTCGATTTGCAACTAGTGTTGTGGCCTCATTTAGTTCTATACCTCTTATCTTTAAATCGTTAGAAACAGAGTCTAACCATCGTCGTCTTGGTCTCCCTCTACTTCTCTTACCCTCCATAACAGAGTCCATTATTCTCCTAGGTAACCTATCCTCCTCCATTCGCCTCACATGACCCCACCACCGAAGCCGGTTTATGCGTACAGCTTCATCCATCGAGTTCATTCCTAAATTAGCCTTTATCTCCTTATTCCGAGTTCCCTCCTGTCATTGTTCCCACCTGTTTGTACCAGCAATCATTCTTGCTACTTTCATGTCTGTTACTTCTAACTTATGAATAAGATATCCTGAGTCCACCCAGCTTTCGCTCCCATAAAGCAAAGTTGGTCTGAAAACAGACCGATGTAAAGATAGTTTCGTCTGGGAGCTGACTTCCTTCTTACAGAATACTGCTGATTGCAACTGCGAGCTCGCTGCATTAGCTTTACTACACCTTGTTTCAATCTCACTTACTATATTACCATCCTGGGAAAACACAACCTAAATACTTGAAATTATCGACCTGTTCTAGCTTTGTATCACCAATCTGACATTCAATTCTGTTGGATTTCTTACCTACTGACATCAATTTAGTCTTCGAGAGGCTAATTTTCATACCATACTCATTGCACCTATTTTCAAGTTCCAAGATGTTAGACTGCAGGCTTTCGGCACAGTCTGCCATTAAGACCAAGTCGTCAGCATAGGCCAGGCTGCTTACTACATTTCCACCTAACTGAATCCCTCCCTGCCATTTTATACCTTTCAGCATATGATCCATGTAAACTACAAACAGCAAAGGTGAAAGATTACAGCCTTGTCTAACTCCTGTAAGTACCCTGAACCAAGAACTCATTCTACCATCAATTCTCACTGAAGCCCAATTGTCAACATAAATGCCTTTGATTGATGTTAATAATCTACCTTTAATTCCATAGTCCCCCAGTAAAACGAACATCTTTTCCCTCGGTACCCTGCCATATGCTTTCTCTAGATCTACGAAACATAAACACAACTGCCTATTCCTCTCGTAGCATTTTTCAATTACCTGGCGCATACTGAAAATCTGATCCTGACAGCCTCTCTGTGGTCTGAAACCACACTGGTTTTCATCCAACTTCCTCTCAACGACTGATCGCACCCTCCCTTCCAAGATGCCAGTGAATACTTTGCCTGGTATACTAATTAATGAGATACCTCGATAGTTGTTGCAATCCTTCCTGTTCCCTTGCTTATAGATAGGTGCAATTACTGCTTTTATCCAATCTGAAGGTACCTTACCAACACTCCACGCTAATTTTACTACTCTATGAAGCCATTTCATCCCTGCCTTCCCAGTATACTTCACCATGTCAGGTCTAATTTCATCTATTCCTGCTGCCTTATGACAATGGAGTTTATTTACTATCCTTTCCACTTCCTCAAGCATAATTTCACCAACATCCTTTTCCTCCTCCCCATGAGCTTGACTGTTTGCAACACCACCATGATAATTTCCTTTTACATTGAGAAGATATTCCAAATATTCCCTCCACCTCTCCAGTGATTCCCTGGGATCTATTATGAGTTCACCTGAATTACTCAAAACACTGTTCATTTCCTTTTTCCCTCCCTTCCTACGATTCTTTATTACTGTCCAGAAAGGTTTCCCTGCTGCTTGACCTAGCCTAAATAAATAAATAAATAAATAAATAAATAAATAAATAAATAAATAAATAAATAAATAAAACCAAACCAAAACCCTTGGCGCAACAGTCCCGAAGAGCCATGGCCTACCAAGAGACCACTGTTCACTCCGAAGGTGTGTGGTCGGCATGATGAATCCTCTCCGCCTTTATTCTTGGCTTTCTAGATCAGGGCCACCATTTCACCGTCAGGTGGCTCCCCAGTCGTAAACACGTATGCTGAGTGGACCTCGAACCAGCACTCAGATCCAGGTAAAAAATCCCTCACCTTGCCGGGAATCGGATCCGGAGCCTCCGGCTGAGAGACAGGCACGCTACCCCTACAACGCGGTGCCAGCTAAATTAATAAACGAATAGATAAATAAAGAATAAATTCATTTAAATGGTGGCAATTCTTTTGCCAGAAATCTGTGATATTCGAAAAATATCGTCTTGTTCCGAGGTGTTAGTGAACGACTTCACTGACACGAAAGCAAGGTAGAAATTACAGTAATTCATTTCTGGATTTTCTGTTTTTTCTTTTTTGGTAGTATATGAAGCTTGATGGTGGCTGGCACGACCTATGGAGTAAGTGTAACTCATATTTTTTTTTCTATTTGCTTTACGTCACACCGACATAGATATGTCTTATGGCGACGATGGGATAGGAAAGGGCTGGGAGTTGGAAGGAAGCGGCCGTGGCCTTAATTAAAGGTACAGCCCCGGCATTTGCCTGGTGTGAAAATGGGAAACGACGGAAAACCATTTTCAGGGCTGCCGACAGTGGGGTTCGAACCCACTATCTCCCGATTACTGGATACCGGCCGCACTTAAGCGACTGCAGCTATCGAGCTCGGTTATATATTTTAAATTAAATTATTAATTATTTTAATTCATTTTTAAAAGATATCGGTCAATGTATGGGAGATTTAGCTGCATATATTTGTAATTGATAAAAATGTAGGCCTATTCATGCTTACTTAAAATCGGGAGGAGACCTTTGAGCACTGCCTTGCGATACGGACCATAACATGTAGTTACGTTACTAACCATGGTCCGACAAGAACGCCCTTGGCAACAGGATGTAGACAGACTTTATTTATTAAGGAGGTAGTGCCTGAGTTGGCTTATTTGTTCCTGTAGAAACCACACCACATTCAGTGTGGAGTACAGTGCTCCTCCTTAAAACCCTAGTTATAAAGTCCTTCACTGACAACATAAATAACAAGCAAATACATTACTTAGGCGGTAGGTGTCACGATTCGAGTGAGGCGCTGTGAACAGAGAAGCATATTCAAGAAAACTGGTACTTTTGTTTGAGATCGACAAGTTTTGTTACTCCCTGGCTCTACATAAAATCACAGCATATTTATGAAGGTGTTAAAGAATTCGACTCTTGAAGTTATACAAGTTGTTTGTTTATGAACTAGTCCTTATGGTATGTTACGGCTCACGTTTGTGACTTTATAATACCGTAGCTTAAGTAGGGGAGGCTCGACTAAAACCACAGTAACCGAAACATAACATTACTGTGGTTTACCCCGGCGTGACGTGGTTTGATACGCTTATTACTTGTGTACTCTGATAGTAAAGGCTGTAAATTGTGGAGTGAATCCCCTTGACGGTAACTTTAGTACTCATACCATTTACAATCTTAGGAAGATAGAGTTTTTTAAGGCGAGTACTTCTACAATATGTATTACAGCATCGTACGGTAAAGTGCAGTAAGTCGTTCATTGTCACTGCCTCTCAATTATACAACGATCTTAAACTATATGAAATTCAGCAAAGTAGTGTTAGAACTCAGAAAAAATATCTTAAATACCGCCACCTTTCCACTTATTAAGCCATGTAAATGAATTTTCACCAAATTAATTAAATAATACGAAATATCATAATCCCCTAGATACATTTTAGATGCTCAGTTTTACTCTTAATTCATCCTCGGCTTTAAAATTCTTAGGTTTCTGTTTCGTCTTCTGTTCCTTGTTAGTATAGTGTATGTTTATGAAATGTTAAAGTATTATTGTAACCTCCTAGATGTTTAGTTTTTAATCTTATTCTTATATCCTCTGTAGGAAAATGTATCTTACGCTTTTTACGTATTCTTTCATTAGATTTTGTATGTTAGGTGATACATTTAAGTTAAAGTGGCAGTTAGTTACAGCCAAAGGGACCTCTGGTCCTACTTGTAATTAACTTTAAATAAATATATTTCTATTTCTATAAGGGGCGATCAAAAAGTTTCCGTTCGACGGCCGTAGAGTCCTGAATCGGGATGCCAATCAGACAAAATCGCCGTGAGCACTGCTCGCTAGTGGCTTTACGTCGCTCCGACACCGATAGGTCTTATGGCGACGATGGAATAGAAGAGGCCTAGGAGTTGGAAGGAAGCGGCCGTAGCCTTAATTAAGGTACAGCTCCAGCATTTGCCTGGTGTGAAAATGGGAAACGACGGGAAACCATCTTCAGGGTTTCCGACAGTGGGATTCGGACCCACTATCTCCCGGATGCAAGCTCACAGCCGCGCGCCTCTAACCGCACGACCAACGCCCCCGGTCGTGAGCATTGAGGCACTCATCTCACCGACGCACTAGGTAGAAGATCTCCGTGTGCTAAAACACCGTGTCCTGCTGCACATCCTCGTCCGACAGGAAGCGTCGACCCTTCAAGGCCTTTTTGAGGGGACCGAAGGCGTTATAATCGCACAATAGGCCTCATCCACCGCCCGCTTGTTGTTGTCCGTAATGGATGAGGCTGGCCTCCCCGTCTTGTGTCGAAACGCGTTCCGCACGGAACTTGGTGCACCATTCAACAACTGTGGTTTTCGACAGACATGCTGCCCCGTACACAGTCTTCATACTCCTATGGATGTCCACCGGTGTTTGTCCTTCGGCAGCCAAGAACAGAATAACAGCACGCTGGTCCTCTTTGGACGCATTTGGTAATAACGTCGCCATAGTTCACGTGGCCGCATTTAAAGCACGCACCTCGGCACGACTCGACTGCCACACTACTCCCTTCGCTTATATGGTCGTACTTATATAACAGCATCGGAGTCACGCTACGTTGCATGTCCGCTGCAGCAATGCCCTCAAACGAAAACTTTTTTATCACGCCTTATATTATCTGCAGTGTTATATAGCAATTAATTCACGGACTACTACGGAATTACCCATAATAGTATCGATTTACCCTAAGTATTACAATTGAGTGAGTTAATTGAAAAAGTTAATTGTTTTGAAGTACTACATAAGTATAGCATTAATAACACTTGTTCTAGTGTATGCATTTTGATAATCATTCTCAAAATGCGTCATAATACATTTTTGTCTTAATATTGAGGATTTAGCAGATTTTCGCCTATAGTTGTTTTATTTTTACTTCGTTTAAGGGAGGTGGTACCCCTTTATGAGACAAACAGTAGCATTCTTTGACTTCACAACGTCTTTACCTGAAAGGATGTACAGCATGTACTATGCACACAAAAAATCTCACTATAACAGCCAAATGCTGTGTGACTACAGTCACTCGTATAAGTATTCGTCCATCTGTCCTGTTCATATATTGAACATCAAAAAAGCATTACAAGGCTTCGGGTACGTTCAGAAACAAATACGCAGTGCATATGCAATATATACGTACAATAATACCGGCATAATATGCATCTTGCACGTCAATACTATTTAGTAAATAATAATGAGTGTGGTTGGGCTAGGAAATGGCAACGTAAAAGTATTCGTCCACCTTGTGCACTGGCTTGTAGAACGAACCCAGCATTGAGTAAATGAGACACATCACCAAGCTCAGTCCATCAGTGATACGGACGGTGTCGGTGAGTTAACATCTAGTGCATGCCTTGAGTATAATGGGTAAGATAAGGGAACGAACTGTTGTTGAACGCCAACGAATTATCCAACTCCACCAACTTGGTAATTCGCAACGAGTAATTGCTGAAAAAACCGGAATACCGCGAACTACAGTCGCAAGTATCATTCAGCGATATAAGACCAGTGCAACTGTACTCAACAGAGCAAGAACTGGGCGGCTGAGGAAGCTGACAGCACGCGAAGAGCGAAGCATTATACGCACCGTCCAGAAAAATCCCCATGTGTCTGCACCTGTGCTTCGAACAGAAGTACAAACCTCCACTGGGAAGAACATCAGTACCGACACCGTACGACGTGTGTTACACAGGGCTGGTTTGCAGGGGCGTACAAGTCGGAAGAAGCCCTGGATAAGTGAGGTGAACCGTAAGAAGAGGCTGGCGTTTGCCAAACAGTACGTTATGAAGCCACCAGCATTTTGGAAACGCGTGTTGTTTACGGACGAGAGCAAATTCTGTTTATTTAATTGCTCTGGAAAGCGACGTGTATGGAGAAAGAAGAACGCCGAGCTCCAAAGTCAAATTCTGCAACCAACCGTAAAATATGGAGGAGGTTCCATAATGGTCTGGGGGTGTATGTCGGCGGCTGGGGTAGGCAACTGCCATATAATACATGAACGGATGGATAAGATGGTGTATTTGAATATATTAAAGCAACACTTACCACCCAGCGTAGCAAAATTAGGTCTTAGTAGTGGATACTTCTTCCAGCAAGATAATGACCCTAAGCACACTGCTCGGGTTGTTCGGGAATGGCTACTCTACAATACACCTCATGTGCTGCAGACACCACCCCAGTCCCCAGACTTAAACCCCATAGAGCATTTATGGGCGAAATTAAAGTGTGAATTGAGCAAGCAGCGTATTCCCAATAAAGAAGCTCTGAAGCAATCCTTCATGGAAGAATGGCACAAAATAGGCCCGGAAGTGACAGAAAAACTGGTGACATCCATGGTGAAACGCCTTCAAGCCGTGATTGATTCCAAAGGACGTTCGACGCGCTTCTGATACTTAGGCAATGACTGAACATTCCTTGAGTTCTTATTGTGGATGAATACGTTTGCAACGTGACTTTCCTGCAAGCAGTGCGATTGTTTTTTATTTATTCCAAATGCCAGCGCTTAGGGTGCTATAAATTATGTCCTCAGCTGTTCAGATGGCAAACAAAACATACTATTACTTGTTTACAATTAACTTCTTTATTGTATTGGTGCTGTGGGCTATTGTCCTAACATGACGAACGCGGACGAATACTTATGCGAGTGACTGTATAAAGCACAAAGCAATTCACATCGCTATGTAGCTACTGTCCTTGACTCGATGGCTCACTCGTTTAAAACACGCACATCGATAGACAGATCTAGTCAATTAAAATACGATGGTGAAATAATCGTCGAGGTATCTCCATCTGTTCAAGCTATATTCACCCAACAAAATGATGATACGCCGTCACCCGCACCGCCATCTTGTGACACGCTTCGCTTGTCCAGTGCGACCGCGGTGATGCAAACATTGAGTTACATTCATTCGATTTTGTAACTTACCAATACATTTGTTGCATTCGACACATGCGTTTCATTTCGCTAGACTCGGTATGCAGACATTCACACGCCTCAAAACTTGCAGCCGTGTGTTATACACACCCTACGCGAGTTTTTAAACTTGTCTTTCCTTATAAAACATATTCTACTCTTTAATCGGGTGAAAAAATAAGTCTACCCCTTTGACGTGACAACGTCTCACTCCGCACACAGAAAGTTGGCTTCACGGAAATGAGCGTATTTATCACAGACTGTTTCTGAAAAAATAAATGTGATACATTCTGATATCGCTACATTATTTATGGCCTCAGTTAAATGCCACTATAATACATTTAGCATTAAGGCCACGGCCGCTTCCTTCCCACTCCTATACTCAGAGTCAACTTAAGTCCTAAGCGGTTCCTATGATACCGATCTCGATAGCTGCAGTCGCTTAAGTGCGGCCAGTATCCAATATTCGGGAGATGGTGGGTTCGAACCCCAATGTCGGCAGCCCTGAAGATGGTTTTCCGTGGTTTCCCATTTTCACACCAGGCAAATGCTCCGGCTGTACCTTAATTAAGACCACGGCCGCTTCCTTCCCACTCCTAGGCCTTTCCTGTCCCAGGGTCGCCATAAGACCTATCTGTGTCGGTGCGACGTAAAGCAACTTGATTGGTTCCTATGATGTTATAGGCCTATATGTTACAAACACCGCATGCATTACCAGCCAGGTGCAGGGGGAGAACTGAGATGGAAAGAGGGAAAGTTTTCACACGCGGAACGATATTTTCCGCAGTTCTTCAGATAATTACCGGTAAAACATCAAAGGGGCCGCTTAGGACTTGAGTTAATGCCGACTATAGCCCTTTCCTATCCAATCGTCGCCATAAAACCTATCTGTGCCAGTGCTACGAAAAGCCAATTATAAAAACAATTACAAAGCAACAACAACAACAACGCATTGCTGCAACTTGTGTGCGTGGGCGCCTCGTGCTTTGAGCGCTCGATTACACCCATCCAGAGCACTTTGGGGCGTCGTAACGAGTAACGTTTCGACCGACTTAAAAAATTCTGTTCTTGGTCTGTTCACAAATAAGACAGACTAACAAACATAAGAGACATTATAGCTAACGCAAGTAAAGTTTGTGAATAAGTGACTATGAAGTTTGAAAATATACAACAAAAGTTTTGAAAAATCGGCTATTTGACCGTCTAAACATCAATTCCGACTCCTCATGGGGAATACCATTAGAAATCTCTCTCAGAGCCTGAGATGATGGTACCAAAATCTTCGCCCTAAGAACGTTACGGACAAAGTTACGCGGAGTAAAATTGCAGAATTTCCAAATTTGGTTCATATCGACTTCTGAATGTAAATTATCATTGAATAGAAAGTCTTACGGTCCCATTGTGGGAAACTTAGGGTTAATTTGGGCAGAGGTTACATGGTATAAGAAATTATGATATTTATTCAATCTGTTGAAACATATGCTTCGGCTGTATAACTGGCGCCCCTTGTGGATTGGGGCGTTAGAATAGCATCCACGGTACCCCCTTCCTGCCACAAGATGCGATTAATAGATGAACGAGGGGCTCTCAACTTGGGAGTGTGGGTTAGCAACCATGGTTCCCCTACCTGAACCTCTGGCGTTGTTTCCACTTACTTGTGTCAGGCTCCTCACTTTATATTTCCTGTGCAGTATGAAAATGGGAAACCACGGAAAACCATTTTCACGACTCTAACGCCGTAAGCTCGTAGCTGCGATCAATTGTATTCTGTAGGAAAAAAGAGAACAATCGGACAAAAATATCTTTACATCGGTCTGTTTTCAGACAAAGTTTGCTGTACGGGAGTGGAAGCTGCTTGTACTCAAGATATCCGTAAGATGGAAGTAACAGACGTGAAAGTAGCGAGAACGATTTTTCTCGTTCAAACAATGGCAAGAGGGTACCGGTACTCGGAATGAGCAAATAAAGGCTGTTAGGAATAAACTCGTCGGATGAAGGAGTAGATGGTGAAGTCACATGAGGTGAATGAAGGAGAACATCTTACCTAGGAGAATAATGCACTCAGGCATGGAGGGCACGAGAATCAGAGAGAGATCAAGGCGATGATGGGTAGACTCAGGTTTCAATTATTTGAAAATAGGGGGCGTGGAACTATATAAGCCCACAGAGAGTTGCAGACAGAAGATTGTGGAGACGCTTAGTTAACTCACAGACGCTAGTAGACTAAAGGTTGAAAGGCATAACAGTCTATAATAAAGAAGTATATATGTATGATAATTCTAATATAGCACTGTATAAAATGGAATTCTCAGTTCTCTACGAAAGCTCCTCTAGTAATGCAAGGCCAGTGTCGCAGCGTGACTGTCTCTTACCGGGAGGCCCCCGGTTCAATTCCCGGCCAGGTAAGGGTTTTTACCTGGATCTGAGGACTGGTTCGAGCTCCACTCAGCCTACGTGATTACAATCGAGGAGCTATCTCACGGTGAAATAGTGGTCCCGATTTAGAAAGCAAAGAATAACGGACGAGGGGATTCGTCGTCCTGACCACTTGACACCTCATATTCTGCAGGCCTTCTGGCTGAGCAGGAGTCGCTTGGTATGCCATGGCGCCATTGAGTGGTCCCGATTTAGAAAGCAAAGAATAACGGACGAGGGGATTCGTCGTCCTGACCACTTGACACCTCATATTCTGCAGGCCTTCTGGCTGAGCAGGAGTCGCTTGGTATGCCATGGCGCCATTGGGTTTGGTTTGGTTTGGTAAGGGTTAGGAGAACTTCGAGTGACCGAATCTTATGGATTCATCTTGGAGCGTAAGTGTTTATTTCCTTCTATGGAGGAGCACTTCACGCGGTCAGAGGCAGCAGTTATGACAGCATCTCGCCTCTCCGGATCCCGAATACCAAGCCAAGCCGACACGAAGGCCAAGGTCGAGATCGTCACTGCACCAACAGCACCACGTGCTGATGTACGAGGGCTCGGCACCTGCCAGACCAGAGTTACAGCATGCTTGACGATCCCCAGGAAACACCAGTTATGGTGGCGCAAAATACGTTCATTGTTTTAAATCTGCTTTACGTCGCACCGACACAAATAGGTCTTTTGGCGACGATGGGATAGGAAAAGACTAGGAATAGGAAGGAAGCGACCGCGGCCTTCATTAACGCACAGCCCCTGGTGTGAAAATAGGAAACCACGGAAAACCATCTTCAGGGCTGCCGACAGTGTGATTCGCACCCTCTATCTCCCGAATGCAAGCTGATAGCTGCGTGACCCAGACCACACAGCCACTTGCTCAGTACATTCATTTATTAAATGTATATCAATAAAAATGGGGGCTGTCTGGCCGAGGCGGTAAAGGCGTGCTCGGTTCGCCCGGAAGGACTTGGGTTCGAATCCCCGTCAGGAAGTCGTAAAATTTAAAAAACGAGATTTCCACTTCCGGACGTGCATATGGCCCTGAGATTCACTCAGCCTACACCAAAAATGAGTACCAGGTTAATTCCTGGGGGCAAAGGCGGTCGGGCGTAGAGCCAACCACTCTACCCCATCACGTGCCGCGGTTAACAATGGTGGAAGCCTTTACCTTCCACTCCTCCAAGGCCTTCATGGCCTGTACACAGGTGTCTTTGTCTTTGTCGTTGTCTTTATACCAATAAAAATAGGGCATTCCCAAGAAAGTAGGAATGAATAGGGGGTGTGACACCCTAAAACAACACAAAACGTCCCTATGAATAAACGCACTATGGTCGATCATTTACGAGTTACGTCTGTTTATATTATGAACTGGAATGAAGAGGATATTTCGTATTAATTTTGCGGTCAGGAATTCTGTCTTAAGATCTCGCGGCATTTATTCATTATGAGTTCGATGATGTCTATTCTTCCTCCATGGGAAAAAATAGCGTAAGGATTTCTCATTGACATCGTCAGGCACGATTCCCAAGAACACGCGAAAATACGCTGTTTACATTGGCGGAAAATAAAATCCCAACACCAAGAGGGATTTGTGCTAGATAAATGAAATTCGGGAGGCTTGTTTGCAAATCAGCGCGCTAGGTGCCGAAGAGTGGTACTAGTAGCTCCACTATGACCTTGCAAAGCAAGTTTGTTTCAAATACGCGCTGTACACAGCGTTAGTCATCGTCCGGTGTTGATGTGAGGTAGATGTGAGTCGAACATGCATTTAACGAGACGAAGAAGGCAGTATCAGCAGCTTGCTGAGTTTGAACGAGGCCGTGTAATAGGACTACGAGAAGGTGGATATTCTATCCGCAATAATGCGGAAAGACTTGACAAGGATGTACCCGCAGTGCATCGGTGTTGGCAACAATGGTCACGGAAAGCCAAGAAGACCGGCGTCTGGCTACACATGCGTCTACTACGGACAAGGGAAGACTACCGTATTTGTCGCATGGCTGTGATGGATCGCACTGCAGCTGTTAGAGTTTTAGTTAGCACCAGAGTGACACAGCGAACTGTACCGCTAACAAATCGATTACTTGCTGGGCAGCTCCGAGCCAGACATCTTGTAATAGCGTTCGTGCCACTAACTCCGAATCACTGCCACCTGTGACTTCAGTCAAGTCAAGCTAGAGCAAATTGGGGGTGGGGGGTGGAGTGAAGATCTGTTATGTTCTCAGATAAGAGCCATTTCTGTCTTGGTGCAAGTGATGGATGGCCGTAGGTTGGGAAGGAGGAGGCGAGGTGAGTGCTCGCTTGGAGCCAAGTTGTCTGCGGCATCGACACACTGGATCTACATCAGGAGTCATGATCTGCGGAGCGATTTCCTTTGACAAGGTAATTAACCCTGCTTTGACAACAAGAGCACTCTCGTCGTTATCACCAGAATCTTGACAGCAGATTTGTAAATCAGACTGGTGACTGAACCGGTTGTGCTCCCATTCATTCCCAGTATTAAAGCGGGTGTTTCCCAATAGGATAACGCTCGTCCTCATACCGCTCCTGTCACCCAACGTGCTCCACAGAGCGTCGACCAGTTGCCTGGGTTTGCGAGATCACTCGACCTTTCGCCTATTGAGTACGTATGGGACATTATGGAACGACAAATCCAGCGTCATCCAATACCAGCATGAACCGTTGCTGATTTGACTAGCCAATTGCAAGAGGCGTGGAAGTCCATCCCATAAAATGATATACAACACCTGTACGACACAATGCATGACATTTGCATGCTTGAATTCAAATTCGTGGCGACTGCAGCGGTTATTAATGTACCACCATGTCATATGACTTCTCGCGCATACTTGAACCTGTAACCTGGAAAATTCAATCATATGTTACCTTGACAATGGCTTAACCTAAACTGCATTCCTCTAGACTAATGTCTTCTTGGTGCTGGGATTTCATTTTCCGTCAGTGTATTAGCCGAAAAGCCATCAGGTGTGACACATTTTGAGCACTTCTTGTAGACTGACGTATCACTGCTGATACACAAATACAGCTTACAGCTACTCGAAGTGGGATGTGACAGGTAAGGCTATGGTCAATCATTCCATTACAGCCTTGGAATATCTGCTGTAACCCGCAAACAATCAACCATAGGATGTATGATGAGAGGGACATCTTGTAACGTCTTAGGATGTATTATCCACGCAACGATTACTTCCTACATTTTTGGGAACACTTTGTAAATATTCTACTATTTACACATTAAAGAACAACAAAAGGAGAATATATGAATGTTTACACCCTTGTTGTAATAACAAGAAGAATGTTATTGATTTTACGCCCCTTTATTGCAAAATTTTGAAGATATCGAGGTGCTGGAAATATTTTGACGCGCAAGAGTTCCCTCACCGGGCGGGCTGGCTGCGCGGTTCAGGCCATGCACTGTACTTGTTAGCTTTCATTCGGGAGATGTTAGGTTCGAACCCCACTATCGCAACCTTCAATATGGTTTCCTGTGATTTCCCATTTTTCCAACAGGCAAATATTGGGGTTAGGCTACGCCCGATTCCTTCCCAGTTCTACCCTTTTCTGCTCTATTGGCTCCATAAGTCGGTGTGACATTAACACACTAGCGAAAAAGGTGTTCCTGCGGAAAGAGTCCCTCGATTTCATCTGCCTCTAAGAGGCTGGTCAACTTTCAACCGCATAAGGTCAAGTCATGGAGTCTGTAGGGATAAAATTACTTCTCCATTGGACTGATAGAGGAATTATTAGCATTTCACTGAAGAGTATGTCAAGTATGCCTACGAAGCAAACCTAAAAGACGTTTTTTTACTAACATCACAGGCAACTGATAGCTCAAACCCCTTTATTTAAAGTTCTGACGTTTAATTATCTAGTTTTGTAGCATTCAGTGAACTGAATAAACATACATTTACATCCAATCAATAATGAGAATAAACACGACCAGATTGATTTGAAAGTGAGCTCAGAAACCCAGCGCTTTAGCGTCACAGCCGCTCAGCCCGCCCTTGTTTAACAATGTTGGTTTTACGTCGCACCAACTACTGTCATAGTTTACGAAGGGGCTATGGAGCTAGAAATTTTGTCGTTCAGGAGTTATTTTTCGTGCCTGTGAGTGTATTGACACGAGGCGACGTATATGAACAACTTCATATGTTACGAAACTGATCCAGGATCGAACCTGTCATCCTTATTTTACACCAAGATTGTATTCTACTTGTTCCACTACTATACATTGCTTCCTTTCACAGCGTACTGATCTCGTGAATGAACGTCGATGTGATAGTAATATTTTTAGACATGATACTGTATTGGCTACTGGGCGAGTTGGCCGTGCGGTTAGGAGCGCGCGGCTGTGAGCTTGCATCCGGGAGATAGTGGATTCGAATCCCACTGTCGGCAGCCCTGAATATGGTTTTCCGTGGTTTCCCATTTTCACACCAGTCAAATGCTGGGGATATACCTTAATTAAGGCCGCAGCCGTTTCCTTCCAACTTCTAGGCATTTCCTATCCCATCGTCGCCATAAGACCTACCTGCGTCGGTCCGACGTGAAGCCACTAGCAAAAAACTGTATAGGCTTTTGGGCTTATGCCATGTCAAGAAAATAAGGTAAAGGCGTTTCGCAGAGAACTGTGCTCTGCGTCATCAGAAGAAAATCTCGACTGTCCGCGAGAAAGGCTTCTTAAAACAATGAGCTTTTGAAATTTATACGTTATAATAGAACTGGAAATGGTACGTTCATTCGTCACCAGATGGCTCCCCGGACGCGGCACACCGTTAGCGTTCGGTCAGCTTCCGCTTCGAACGCTAGCGCTGTGTCGCAGAGCACGTTCTCTGCAAAACGCAAAGAATTTCGCCTTATTTTCTTGACACGGCATAAGCCCAAACGCCTATACAGTATGATGTCTATAAGTACGAGCCGTGAAAGCATCAATGGCAACAGTAATATTTTTATTTGACATTCCTACATGATTTAAGTCTATTACTTTTAGTTTTCTGCTGACCGTACAAAAGTCTTCCTTCACGTTCAATAGCACCTTTATTTGTACTATTACAACACTCTCTGTCGTCCAGATTATTTTATGAACCCTCCTTGATACGCCGAAATTGCATTGATTCTATAATGATATATGCCTTGTTAAAGTCCCTGTTTATATGCGCGGGATTTCATAACGCCGTTGATCGCTATAGATCTGATGCCATATGCTATTGTTCCTCTTTGGTTGTAAATTACTCTTATTTTGAAGGAACAATTTATAATTTTACAAAAATACAAGAAACCTAACAATATACTGTATAGCCTACTAATATCAAAGACGCGAAATAATAACATAAAATGTTAAACTATAAAAGAGATCTTGAATGAATGGGCCTGGCTGAGTGGCTCATTCGATAGAAGCCCAAATTGACGGGTTCGATCCCGACTTAGTCTGGTGGTATTTGAAGGAACTCAAAAATACGCCTGCCTCTTGTCGGTAGATTTATCGAAATGTAAAGTAACTCCCGTAGGACCTCATCGTCTCCGAAATCCGTAAAAGTAGCTTAGTTAGTGGGACATAAAAGTAGGAACATTATTATTATTATTATTATTATTATTATTATTATTATTATTATTATTATTATTATTAGTATTATTATTATTATTATTATTATTATTATTATTATTATTATTATTATTATTATTATTATTATTAGATAGAATCGTCGCACTTGTCTCGCCAGGATTCGAACATTATTCTGGATTTTCTCCTCTATAAATTTCACCACGCTCGACAAGAATTGAACCTATGGTTGTAGGTATAGAAACCTAGTTCGTTAACCTGTTCACCCCTGCCATTGACACTTCAATACGTGTGCTATGTTGTACAAAATATCGTTAGATTTGTCTTGTGAGACGGTTAGAGTTTTATAGATCCTTCAGAAATCCTTTCTACAACGTTTTGACCGAGAAACACCATTTCTCGTGTGAATTGAACACTTCCGACGAAGAACTCCAAGGTTAGTAGACCTTATCTCTCGTCCATATTTGGAAAACTTTGTCAGGCGTAACATGAATTTAAACAGAAGGTGCGAGAATACAATGATACAAACTATAGTTCCCAGGCATGTCAAACCTGTACACGTGTGAGAAAAGACAGGAGAGAGACATTGAAGTCTTCATGGCATGGATAGAATGAATCACTGGAAACTCCCAACAAGAAGTGGTACTTATCAAGATTTTACATATTGGATCAACGCAAATGATTTATAGACTTTTATATAGTTTTCCCACGGGAGTTCTTTAACGTGTCGGTAAATCGTTCGATGCGGGGTTGACGTCACCGGACTGAGACGGGATCGAATTCACCAAAGCCTTCTAACCATCTGAGCAGTCTAGCATGCTGAGCCTGGCAGCTGGGTTATTATTATTATTATTATTATTATTATTATTATTATTAACAAGGTAGAAATTATTTTAAAAATCATTTACATATTTATGTTGCTTCATTGTTATAGAACGTATTCTCTGCAGGATATTCTCATGAAAACCGTAATCATTTTCTTTTTACTATTGGTGATACGTCGCACTGACACGGACAGATCTTATAGCGACGATGCGTTAGTATAGGGCTAAAACTGGAAAGGCAGCGACCCTGCCCTTAATGAAGGCACAGTCCCAGCATGTGCATAGTGTGTAAATGGGAAATCACAGAAAACCACCTTCAGGAATGCTGTGCTGACAGTGAGGTTCGAACCCATCATGTCCTGAATGCAATCTACAACTACGTGACCCAAACCTACCGAGCAAATTGGCCTTGCTGTTAGGTGCGCGCATTCGGGAGATAGTAGGTTCGAACCCCACTGTCAGTAGCCCTGAAGACGGCCTTTGGTGACTTCACATTTTTACAGCAGGCAAATGCTGACTGTACCTTAGTTAAGGTCGCGGCCGCTTCCTTTCAACTCCTAGCCCTTTTCTATCCCATCGTCGCCATAAGACCTATCTGTGTCGGTGCGACGTAAAGCCAATCGTAAAAAAAACTGACCCAAATCGCTCAGCCAATTCTCTAGGTAAAGTATTATTATTATTATTATTGTTATTATTATTATTATTATTATTATTATTATTATTATTATTATTATTATTATTATTATTATTATTATTATTATTATTATTATTACTTCAAAGCAGCATTCGCTATGGTATGCAACTGATAAGTCGTGACCCCAGGGCCCCCGCTGAGACTCACATCGTTTCCAGTTGGATTCTAAAAACAAAGAGCTTGCAGTCTTTACCTAAGACTCTTAAGTCCATTGATATTGGTAGCCTATATCCACATTACGTAACATGGTGGGAAAACCTCGAAGCGGCATTCAATAAAGATGTCTTCATTTTTAATTATGAATGAAGAGCTAATAGTACTGAGAATTGAATCGCTTCTCTTTGTCCAAACACCCGTGTCTCCTCGAGGACTTGGAGCAATGCCACATGATCCATCTCGGAGTAGGACACTTCCAAGAACACGGAACACTATTATTCAAAGAACGTCACGATCTTTAGTTCAGGCGAACACTCAATAAGACGCGAGACGGGATGAGATGAGACGCAGAAAACGGATTCACGTGAGAACAGCGTGATGTCAGTTTAATATGGTCATCGCGTGGAATAATGGTAATGGTAATAATCCGCGCCGATTTTGTCCGAACAACAAGGCCAGTCAACGTGTCTTGTTAGTAATAACGAGTTTAACTTACAGTATTTTGATTATTTCAGAACCCTCTTTACGCAAAATAAAATGATGCCTGCCTCTTACCCGGAGAACCCGAGTTTGATTCTCACACACTCTAATATTTTAATTCTGGTCTGAGGCCTGCAACAGTGTTATTTCAGTCTCATAAGACCAACAAAGCAGTTATCTGATACAAGAGATAAAAGCCAAGCAATGCGTCTGAGAATGCCGTTGTGCTGACCACGTGACACTCCAATATCTGCAGGCTACCTGATTGGCAGCAGCTGACTTAGCAGGCCAAAACCCTCAATGCGTTGTTGCACTACAGACCTGGGTTTTTTAATCAAAATATTTTATGAGTACAGTACGTGGCAAGGAGTGGTGTGGTCTATGACACCTTGATCCACTTTTAAGGTTTTCGGAGACACTGAAGTGCCAGAATTTTGTTCTGCACGAGTTCGTTTACATGCCAGTAAATTTAACGACATGAGGCTGGAGTATTAGAGCACCATTAAATATCACCAGAGTGAGCTGGGATCAAACACACCAACTTGGAATCAGAAGGTCAGAGCTGTACCATCTGAACCACTAAGACCGGCTCTCGAAGAATCACAATATCGGCAAAGTAAATAGAAGGACCATTAAACTGCGAAATAACGTTGGGGTTGGAAGAGAACAAGGAGAGATCAGAGATGAGCCCGGTAAAAGCCGAGTGGAAGCAACACCAAACTCAGCCCTGTGGCAGCTACTCTACGCTCGCAGGAGGGGAGTATCCGTCCCCGACTCGATGCTGAGCTCTCGTGGTCGGTGTATCTTTCATTTCACATAGGATTTTCATTCTTAACAGTGCAGAGTAATTCCTGTGTAAACGAGATGTCGTGAACTACCTTGTCAGGCCGCACCGGCCTACGCGCACCTCTGTGTTGTGGTTAGTTCTGGTGGGCACCTTTCTCCAGCATCACTCGCAAAGGTGGTTAGACACGAATTCGGCAGTGCGAGACGATCACTCATTCCTGACGTGCTGGAGTCTAACCTTGGTACTGACTTGGACAATATGTATCTACTTGGTGTGAGAGTGAAAGTTAAGAAGAAGGGGACTTGGTTTTAACTTCATAGTTACGGTTTATGCATTCCTCTTTTACACATTTAGCTCGCATATCTAGGTTCAGGAGGTGAGAACTTTCACTAAATGTCTTGCGGTACAAGAGGCAGCCTCTGGTATAGGAGTAGCGTGCCTGCCTTTGACCTGAACTCTCCGGGTTCGATTCCTGGCCAGTCCAGGGATTTAAATTCTGGGCTGAGGGCTGTTGCGAGTTTTTCACAGCCTCGTCAGACCAGCTTAGGGCCTGTCTGATACATGAAGCAGCGGACTCGAGAAAGCCGGCATGCTTACCACGACCATCTGGCTGGGCATGCAAAGGTCCTTAATGGGCTTTTGTTCCATGGGTGTTGTTTGTTTGTTTTGGTTTATTTGCATTATGGTGTAAGTCATGTAAGTATTATGGTCCATGAGAGTTAATACTCCCATCGATTGTCTTTTACAAGTACTTACATGATATAGATGTTGATGCCCATAGTACGGTACTTACATGGCATACACCCTTGTCAGTAAAACTGCCCAGCGAGTTGGCCATGAGGTTAGGATCGCTCAGCTGTGAACTTACATTCGGGAGATAGTAGGTACGAATCCTACCGTCCGCAACCCTGAAGGTGGTTTTCCGTGGTTTCGCATTTTCACACCAGGTAAATGCTGCGGCTGTACCTTAATGCAGGCCACGGCCGCTACCTTCCCATCCATCCGTCGCCGAAAACCTTCGATGCGTTAGTTTAACGTTAAACAATTAGCAAAAAAAAGAAGTGAAACAGCCTCTATTCATAGAAAGATTTTTTCCGGTTCCACGGCTGAGTGACCAGTGTATTGACCTTCGGTATTCGCGACTCTGGGTTCGATTCCCGGCTGGGTTGAAAATGTTGATCGTAAACGGTTAATTCCCTTGACATGGGGACGAAGTGTTTGTGCTGTCCCCAACAATACCACACACACACACATACACACACACACATTAACACACAGTTTCCCATACACAGCTCCCGTCGCCGCCCACCCTCCTCGAAGAGTAGATATGATTTATAAGGGCTGCTGCACCTGGCTTGCAATAGTCACACGAAATGATTATGAATTGCGTTATGAATTGACAGGAAGTTAAACACACATGTTTGTTGAGTCATCTTAAAGGTTAATGGGATCCAAAAAATCAGCAGCGTTGGTTATGCGGTTAAGGGGAGAATACTAAAAGGCAAGTACTAAGCAAGGGAAGGAGAACTACAGCTTGTGATTCCTTTCCTCATTAAATAGGAAAGAGCTATAGCAGCATCACAGACTCTACGAGTAGACTAACACTTTTTACAACATGCATTGTCCTGATTGTGTCCTGAATGCCATTACTGAGTACCTCAGCAGGTACCACTGTTAAAGTGAGACTTAGCCATCAGTGCCTTGCACATTCAGCCTATGCCAATAGCGCAGTTAAACCCATTGCATTGAAGAAAATATTACTATAGTGGTGTTCATCGAACGCTTTATGAGGTGCACGAATCTCTGCGTATGAAAATAACAGAGTGCGAATAGAACCGACTGCTTTGACAGATCGTCTGTAAATATTACTAATATTAATAATAATAATAATGTTATTTGCTTTAAGACCCACTAACTACATTTACGGTTTTCGGAGACGCCGAGGTGCCGGAATTTTGTCGCGCAGGAGTTATTTTACGTGTCTATAAATCTACCGACACGAGGCTGACGTATCTGAGCACCTTCAAATACTATCGGACTGAGCCAGGATCGAACCTGCCAAGTTGGAGACAGAAGACCAGCGCCTCAACCGTCTGAGCCACTCAGCCCGGCTGTAAATATTACTTTAGCAACTGAAGTAGGTTAATTCAGTTTAAAGAAGAAGGTACCTATCCTTGTGAATTTCTTCTACTTTCAATTTCATGTTCGTCTGACTCATTACACAATACCTGACGTTTATGAACCGAGAGATTGAATGCGCATTTCAGATCGTGCCGCCGTCAATAGTGGGGTTCAAACCCACCATCTCCCGAATGCAAGCTAACGACTATATGACCCGAAGCGCGCAGCTAACTCGCTTGTTAATAGTAGGCCTAATAATAATAATAATAATAATAATAATAATAATAATAATAATAATAATAATAATAATAATAATAATAATAATAATAATAATAATAATAATAATAAGTGTGTTTAAGGTTGCTCTATCCACTATCGAGCCTAGGAGACCGAAGTGCGGGATGCAGGATTTGTGTACTTCAAAAGGAATTTCTTAACATATCAGCAAATATACCATTTAGAGCAGCCGATCATCGCATTAGAAAGACCAGGCATTCGAAGTTTTAACAGTCATGAATTTCAAACAGATGGAATTATCAGTTGCAACTTGAATTAAATGTATTTACTAAACTACTAATAATCTACGTTGAACAGTATATCATAACAGAAAGTTAAACATAAAAAATTTAAAAAGTACACTAGGCTAGTTAATTGTTCGCAAATTAAATCATTCGGCATATGGATGCAATATTAATTTTACTGTAGTTTGTTCGGTAAGTTCAGTCTCTTGTTCCTGTGTTCATAAGCATGGAATAAAACAGAGTGCCGTTAGTTCGATATTCTCAAATTTTAAATATGTATGAATAAAAATAAATGCGCTAGTTCCTCTTTGAATGCAATGTGGTTCGTCCGATCATTTTTTACATTGGGACTCACCCGTCATCATTAGTAAGAACTGAGTGTACGGACCACAGGAATTGAGAACGCATAACGCCCAAGTGCAACATCCTCACGAGTAACCTTGGCAGTTTCATCAGAACTAACTTCCTTACATAGCGACGGCCTCATTTTCTACCACTTACTGACATCATTACTCCGTCAGGAGTAAAAGACACATATGGGATATTCTCCGGTCGCTGCCCGTCCTTAAATAGAGTATTTAACTCGGTCATTGGTCTTCTCGTCTCTGTAATCTTAATTGGATGTGATGAAGTTCTCATTAATTAGAAATTTAGTGGGACGTAAAACCATTATTATTATTATTATTATTTATTAGAAATCTTTTCTTTTTTTGTTAGTTGCTTTACGTCGCACCGACACAGATAGGTCTTATGGCGACGATGGGACAGGAAAGGGCTAGGAGTGGGAAGGAAGCGGCCGTGGCCTTAATTAAGGTACAGCCGCAGCATTTGTCTGGTGTGAAAATGGGAAAACACGGAAAACCATTTTCAGGGCTGCCGACAGTGGGGTTCGAACCTACTATCTCCCGAATACTGGATACTGGCCGCACTTAAGCGACTGCAGCTATCGAGTTCGGTTTATTAGAAATCAGCGTCGACAACCTGCCTTGTATAACCCTACACGATGGTGATGTTTTAAAACTTAAAAGTAAATGTACACCAAAAACAAACCCAGCTCCGCACAGAAAATGAAAGTCCTCGGAGGAGTGGAAGCTAGGTATAAGCTTCCATTATTTGTGATCTCCAAGTGGGATAGTGTGGTTAGCTCTATGCCTGTTGCCTTTGTTCGCAGGCTGAGGGCTGAAAAAACCGCAGAGGTATGTGCCGCTTTCTTTCGTTTCGTTTATACATTTTTAGTCTTCCTAGCGAGGAATCGAACTCATATTTGCGGGTGAACCGAGAACGCCTTTAACACATCGGTATGGCAGTCGCCATAAAGGGGTACCGGGAAATCAAAATGTAGGCAAAGTTTAGGAAATTAACAATATAGTTTAATTAAGAAATAGAAGTTGGAAGCAAATTTCTCGTAGATTTCTCGTGTTAGCGGTTTGGATGAAGGAAATGGATACCGGTAATAATAAACAGGTCGTTCTAGACAGAGTGTTGCAGATGAGTCATTTAAAACTGACGTGAAAGATTTCTATAATAATAATAATAATAATAATAATAATAATAATAATAATAATAATAATAATAATAATAATAATAATAATAATAATATGTGTAGGCGAGCCAACTAAGAGTTGTACAGGTATACTAAAAAGATCTAACGCTCTGTGGTCATATATCTCAAGGATGAATTCAAACAGACCGACTAACCAGCTTCTTATTTATTGGAACTATAGAAAGATCAAGACACCATGGCTAAAAGAACAGACCAAAGACATGCAGAAATGAAACTAGGAGTAACAGAACGTGATAACAAAGACCGATTACCTGTCAGAAGGATATTAAAACAATTCACCACGAAAAAAGACAGGCGCTCTCTGGACGAAGGAGAGAAAGGAACAATACAGCCAAAGAATGGGAGATTGCAGGGTAAACATCAAGGACCACTCAAAACAAAAATATTCAGCATCCTGGTCTCAAATTGGCCAATTCGAAAGAAGAAGAAGAAGAATTTGTGTTTAATGTCCGGCTCCTTGGCCGAATAGTCAGCGTAGTGTTCTTCGGTTCACAGGGCGTCGGGTTCTATTTCCGGGCGAGCCGGGAATTTTAACTATGTTTGGTTAATTCTTCTAGCTCAGGGACTGGGTGTTTGTGATCGTCTTCATATACATCTTCATTTACAAACAACATATTACACTACTAACCACCAGGGAAACACGCAATAGTGAATGCACCCTCCACAGAAGATTCGCATCAGGAAGGGTATTCGGTCGTAAAACTAGACTTAATCCACATTAGTGCCGATCCCCTCCACAGAGGATTCGCATCAGGAAGGGTATTCGGTCGTAAAACTAGACTTAATCCACATTAGTGCCGATCCCCTCCACAGAGGATTCGCATCAGGAAGGGTATTCGGTCGTAAAACTAGACTTAATCCACATTAGTGCCGATCCCAGATGTGGCGCTGGGAGAGGGAAGACTAGGATAGGTAGTGGCCGTGGTCATTAGTAAGTAACATATTTACAGGTGTGAGAATGGTAAACCGAGGGAAACTATCTTCCGAACTGCAGACAAAGAGGTTTGAACCCACTATCTCCCAAGTGCAGGCTTGAAGCCTGCCAACTCATCAGTACAGTTCACTCCTGCAAAGTGGTTCTGATAAACATCATTAAATCTACTTAAACGGTCCTCTCTCATATTACGCGCTATTAAATTACCAACCGACTGCTCTAACATAAGATCCCGCGAACTTGAGCACTAAAGACGACAAAGCAACAACTATTGGCACCCGACAATCAAGAATTAAAGTCAATCAGCAAAAGGACGCAACCAATATTAAAAAAGTAAACTTGTGTCCTCGTCTCGAGGTAGCGCAGCTGTTGTCAGGCACAACCCCAATGGAGGTAAGCGACACGCACCACTTTAAGCACATACCAATCCTCTTGCCATTCCTAAGCCTAGAATACTGCTAGGAATTTAACCTGGACCTTCGAGGACTGCAGCTAATAATGCTAACCGATATGCTACGGAGGCAGACGAAGCAATGGTAATCCCAGAAACGTGTTAACTGATTACTAGAGATCCCTCGAGCTTATTTAATGAATCATTGATTTCAGACAAGAGTAATTTTACTCAGATTTATATGAAATCAAATCAGTTAATTCAAATTTTAAATATTTAATGTTGATTTTAGTAGAATAACTCTCTTGGAATTATTTTCTTACTTTCTTTCTTATCGGGAGAGTTGGCCATGCGGTTAGGGACGCGCGGCTGCGAGCTTGCATCCTATCCCTTCGTCACCATAAGACCTATCTGTGTCGGTGCGACGTAAAGCCAACTGCAAAAAAAACTTTCTTTCTTTCTTTCTTAATCCATTTGCCATCCAGCATTGGATTTTCCCTCGAACCCAGCGAGGATCCCATCTCCACCGCCTCAAGGCCAGTGTCCTGGAACGTGAGATTTTGGGTCGTGAGGATACAACTGGAAAGGAGGACCAGTACCTCACCACCTGTTATTCTGAACAGGGGCCTTGTGGGGGGGGGGGGGATGGGAAGATCAGAAGGGATAGGCAAAGAAGAGGGGAGAAAGCGGCCGTGGCCTTTTACGTATCGTCCCGGCATTTGCTTGAAGGAGAAATTGGAAACCACAGAAAATCACTTCGAGGAAGGCTGAGGTGGGAATCGAAATCGAACCCCCTCTACTCAGTTGACCTCCCGAGGCAGAGTGGATCCCACTCCAGCCCTCATACCAAATTTCGTGGCATAGCCGGGAATGGAACCCGGGCCTTCGGGGGTGGCAACTAATCACACAAACCACTACATAACAGAGATGGACCTCATGGAATTATAAAAACTAAAATTTATTTGTCATAATGAACTGTACTATGTTAAGTCCCAGGTGTTAAGTGCCACTCGCCATCCGACAATGTACCCACCAGGCGCGTTTCTACCTTAATGGGCACACATTCACGTGTCTCTCCAACAAAAGTCGTTAAAGCTCTGAAAAAAAAAAATATGCCGCATTACTTGTGTCAAATAGGCCTAGTTCCTTTAAGAAAAATGGCGCCAATTTTCATTTAATTTCGTGATTTGTATGTCTTCAAACTTGGGCTCACAGAGCGACGCGGACTTCTTTTAACATCATCCCCTACAATGAGCTGAGGTAGGTGACGGGGCTATGACAAATTTCATTCGACTTGACGCAATACAGTAACCCTGGGGCTTCTCACTGTAGCATCGTCATTTCGTACATCCGCATAGTTACTGCTACAGTCGCTATATTGTTATTAGCAGCGCTAGGATTTCTATGTAAATACATGTTTGTTTTTACGTTATTTTATTATATGTTTACGGATTAGGATATTTGTAGTGATTTAAGACATATTCGATTTTCCATATTTGTCCATATTTCCGGGTATCATACATATTTTTGCATATAGAAAAACGTGCGGATCTTTACATAACTGAACATTTTATTTTAAATATATTCAATTTTTTTATGGTTTCAAACTTATTCTTGTCCGATAATCATTTAAAATTTATTTTAATAATAATAATAATAATAATAATAATAATAATTTATTTATTTATTTATTTATTTATTTATTTATTTATTTATTTATTTATTTATTTATTTATTTATTTATTTACAGAGTTTACGCCCACATTGGAGCACTTAAATCAGACTACAACAAATTTGTCTTCCTTTTCTTCTCCCAGAAAGTATTGAGTCTGGTTGACCTGGCTGCCCTCTCCGCATCCGTTATAACATATTGTTTCCTCTGTACAGTGGTCAGAGGAAGCCTGATGCATTTATTCTTCAAAATACTTTTCTCGCCTCTGTTTTCTATGGTTTGCATGGTAATATTCAACTCCTCCAAATCACTTTGAACTTCTTTAAACCAATTGTTTTTCGATTTACTATTCCAAAAGTAATTAAATAATTGTTTTAAAACTCTGTTATCACTTAGTCGAAATATATGACAAAAAAAGGCAATTCTACTTTTTCTCCTCGTGTCTGTGATGGACTCACTTTCCCGATAGATAACTTCATTCGGCAACAATCTCCACTGTCCATCCACCTGATGTTTCTTGTTTATGATAATAATAATAATAATAATAATAATAATAATAATAATAATAATAATAATAATAATAATGTTATTTGCTTTACGTCCCACTAACTACTTTTACGGTTTTCGGAGACGCCGAGGTGCCGGAATTTAGTCCCACAGGAGTTCTTTTACGTGCCAGTAAATCTACCGACACGAGGCTGACGTATTGGAGCACCTTCAAATACAATCGGACTGAGCCAGGATCGAACCTGCCAAGTTGGGGTCAGAAGGTCAGCGCCTCAACCGTCTGAGCTACTCAGACCGGCTAAAAAAATTTATATTAGCATCTGTATTTCAAAAGTGGATTCTTGAATTTCTATGGAATACTGAATACAAGTCGTGTGGTTATGCCCATTCTTTTGTTTATTGCTCAGCCTCAGCTTTGGCTTTGTCCTCGTGATAATATAATTCCTTATACCTGATCAGAGCAGGCCTGGTCCAGGAAATTAACAGAGCATTATCGCCAATTATGTTAACCTATTCTATTCAGTACTTCAAGAACCATCAACATTCGTGTATGAGCTTTGAGTGCATATTCAGTGTGTTTTATATATTTGTTCATTCGGTGTATTACATAGTTAAAATGCCATCAGATCGTTAAGTCCTTATTTGTATAATTAAGGTCCTATGTAAGTGATTTTCCGAACAAAGGACTATCAACAGACGGTAAATTAATTTTCTGTAGTGCCTGCAATCTCCATTTCTCAGCAATTTCTAGTACAACACCAACAAAAGCACAAGGCCAGAAATAAGCTTTTAAAAAAAGCAAGGAAAAACATATTCCTATCAGATATGCAACAGAATGTGAAAAGTGAATGTAGTAAGGTCCTTTGTCGAGACCTTATCTCGTCGCCATAAGACCTATCTGTGTCGGAGCGACGTAAAGCCCATAGCGAAAAAAAAAAAAAAAAAAAAAAAAAAAAACCTTATCAGCGCAGATATACCACTCTACAACCTGTGCTTCAAGAAGTTCCTGAAAAATGCACAATGAGGAGTACACCAAACCAGTCAACATTAAGGAAGAACTATACCCTATTGATCTAAGAAGAAACGCTGGGAGAAATAAGGAAATCTATGCAAGACACTCCAATATGGTATCACTTTATGAGACGACAGATAGTGCAAGGAGAAAGATTGGAAACGTTGTCATCGGTTTATTGAATGGTGAACTTGTAACTCTGTTCTTTTAAGATGGCAAGTCTTGCATACATGTAACAACAAGAGCATAGCCGATTTGTTCAATGATGCCATGACAATTCTGTGTCCGGGTGGTATTAGATGTGAAAATGTGCTCATGTTTCTGAATGATGCAGCTCCGTTGATGGTCAAAGCTGGTGAAGCATCGAAAGGAATACATCCCAAAAAGATTCGCTTCTCTTGCTCAGCCCATACCCTCCATCGTTGTGCAAAATTTATTCGAGCCAGCTACCGTAAAGTGGATCTCATAATATCTTCAATGTAAAAAAGGTATTTTTTTTGGAAGGTTCTTAGTAGGTGTACTGAGGCACATGAACCCTGATATGTCACTGCCACCCAAACTGACCACAACTCAATGGGGAACGTGGTTAGAGGCAGTAGCATACTATGCAGTATACTGAAGTCACCGAGAATGTGTTAAAGTGTTTCAGATTATGACAGCGCTGCTTCAACTGAATCCGCAAAGTCGATGTTGATGACAAAACAGCGAAAAATGGCATAGCTTACATCCAATAAAATGTCTCTTGCATCATAACAGCATTAAATGCTTTCCAAAAGCAAGAAACCACCCCGTCTAAAAGTCTTGCCTTTGTAAGGGAAGTAATTGAACATCTCAATTGCTGCAGTGGAAATGTTGGGGAAGTTGCAAACGCGAAGTTAAGTACAGTGCTAGTCAAGAATCCAGTGCATTATCAGGGCAATTTTCGGTGGTGAATCAAGTGTGGAACTATATCTGGATTTAGCCTATCTCTCGCAAAAATTTGCAAGGTTTAAAATGGTCCTATAACTTTTTGTGACGTTGAGCGGAGTTCCAGTGAGTAGAAAGCAACGTCAAGAGATAACAGACACAGTTTCTCTTTTGAAAATGTAAAACAATGTTTTGTAACCCACTGCTCTGCAAATAGGCAATTCTCATTAAAAGATTACGATGGTAGGGTGTCCGCCTCTGGATCCCAAGATAGCGGGTTAAAACCAGGCAGAGATAGTCAGAATTTTGAAGGGCGCAAGGAAGTCCATTCGACACTCCATGTCGTATGATGTCGGTGTGTAAAAGATCTCTGGTGACACATTTGGTGTTCAGCAGACAAACTTAATTAAAACTCAACCATAGACGCCCAAGAGAGATTCTGTTTACTCTGCCATCTAGTAGACCTAGAGTAAAACGGAACGTCGAAACTGACGAGCAAGCAGTCTGACGACGTCAAATTAAAGATGCTTGCACGCCGTGGTTGAGGCTATACGATTATTATTATTATTATTATTATTATTATTATTATTATTATTATTATTATTATTATTATTATTATCCATTTAAAAGTAGTAAAAGGGAAATTTTCCTAGAATGAAACGTCACTGCTCAGCTTTCATTTCACGCTGGTCATTGTTTTATGGCTTAAATTCTTGCTATTTGCTTGACGTCGCTCGGACACAGATAGGTCTTATGACGACGATGGGATAGGAAAGGCCTAGGAATGGGAAGAAAGCGGCCGTGGCTTTAATTAACGTACATCCCCAGCATATGCTTGGTGTGAAAATGGGAAACCACGGAAAACCATCTTCAAGGCGTATGACTTAAAGACTTGATTTTAAACCGACGTGTTTTGTGTCAGTATTATAATTATTTTGTTTGCATGATTTATTAGAAGTAAATGAGGCAAAGTATATCAAAAACACTGGACTCAAATATGCAATAGATTATATTGATAAATATAGACTCTGTGACATACAGGATTTATGCACAGGTATTCTGTCAACTGTGCACTCACACTTGCTGTACTCGTATCCTTTGTCCTTGCAGCAAACTTGCTTTTTGTAACCAAGAAGAAGTTTAATAAATGAAGGTCGTGAGTTAGCAAAAGAGTTAGAGCCGACTGAGATCTCGTCTTTGCATCAATCAAGTATCCAAAGGCAAAAGCCGGACTTACAACTGAAATGCTAATGCAACTGTGTGATATGTAGGCCTGGATGCGAGGGTGTCTTTGGATATCATATTGTTTTGTTTTCCGTGAGTTCTTTCCGGTGACCAAGGCACGTGGACTGAAACATGTAACATGTCTGAAAAAAGAGTAAGTTTAGATAATGATTAAAAGGGTAATGCAGAAATTCACTCCAGCAAAACATAGGAAAATGAAATTGGTCTACAATACATAAAAAATGACAAGGGAAGTTTTGGTAATCATGCTTTGTTTCGTTTCATATTTTAAGAAATATTTTCAGGTGCCCCTCATTTCTTTAACCTCACGAGCAGCCACTGGTACCTACTACACTCTTTGCGAATGAAAGTACACAAGAACCTTGTTTATCCGGCCCTCATTAATCCGGATCTCCGGTTTATCTGGATCGAAAATAATAATAAAATATTTTAACTCGTACAGTATTTCTTTTACGGCGTCGACTCTTCTTGAATGTCTTTTCCGCCAAGGATAGTTACGGACAAGAATTGGAAGTAATTCGGCCACGGTCTATCAAACGTACCGTTCCGGCGTTCGCCTCGAACTGAGAATGGGAAACCGTGGAAAACCATTCCCAGGACATCCGAGGTGGGATTCGAACCCATGCTCTTCTGAATGCAACGCACTATTAATTCACTGATGGTGAATTCGAAAACGAAACCGGCGTTCCATCAGAAGAAACAATGACTCATGGAGAGACAACAATGCAGCTGAACTAACTGATGAGCTATTTAGAATCCTTGACTGAAACCACACCGGCTGAACTGTTGTTAGTAAAACGTCTTCGTGATCGTGCTGCGCGCAAACGCTATACAAATGTAAAACAGAAAAAACTCATAAATGATTTTAGTGCATAAAACAGAGTCGTAAATGTACGAAAAGCGTTCTTATATTGTTTGAATAATTATTGGAAAAGGGTATTACTGTACAACTTATGTTAATAGATTATTCACCGAGCTCGATAGCTGCAGTCGCTTAATTGCGGCCAGTATCCAGTATTCGGGAGATCGTGGGTTCGAACCCCAATGTCGGCAGCCCTGAAGATGGTTTTCCGTGGTTTCCCATTTTCACACCAGGCAAATGCTGGGGCTGTACCTTAATTAAGGCCACGGCCGCTTCCTTCCCACTCCCAGCCCTTCCCTATCCCAACGTCGCCATAAGACCTATCTGTGTCGGTGCGATGTAAAGCAACTAGCAACAACAACAATAGATTATTATAACATGTATTGTATTTGTTTTTTATTTTTTCCGAATTATCCGGATTTTTGAGAATTCGGATCAGTTCTGGTCCCACCGAATCCGGATAAACGAGGTTCTTGTGTACTAGAGTATTACTTGCCCGGCAATAGCGGGCACACATGGCTAGTAGTCAGAAATAATTGAATGTATGTTACCTGTTGTCTGCATGTGAAGAGCGTGCAAGTGGTCGGAGAAGATGGCTCGCGTGTTCGCAAGAGCAGTCACGTGTACCATCCTCCCACACTAGACACGACAAAAGGACCAATCTCGGACCTTGAAAGCAGCATTATTACGTGTTCTCTGTCAGCATCATTTTCCGCAGAATTACAGTTTAAGCCGAGTTAACGCTTTAGTGACTGTGTGCAAAAGATAGGTTGGAACTGAAAATGGAAAGATGAATTGCAAAACGTTGGGAGCACCAAGTGATGGCAACCATCTTGATAATGATCATTCATTTATTTACTTTTAATTACCTCATGGAGATAGTTTGTGCCGGCAACAGCGGTCGAGCATGAAGGGCGCAGGCTCTGCACGCATGACTTTCAAGTGCAAACAACCATGCGCGTATAACCTTGAAACTTCATGAGAGCTGTCTACCTTACATAGCGACGTCTTCTTCTTCTTCTTCTTCTTCTTCTTCTTCTTCTTCTTCTTCTTCTTCTTCTTCTACTACTACTACTACTACTACTACTACTACTACTACTACTACCTTTTACTGACATCATTACATCTGCTTCGAGTACGGGCGCACAAACGCCGTCCACATAAAACTAAAAAAAAAATATATTTCGCTTTAGTTGTGTATGTTGTATGTTGGGTATTCAGCCCGAAGGCTGGTTGGATCCTCAACAGGTTCAACATTAGCTGTCATAGATGGCCTAGGTGTCACTGAAGAGGCGTACTAGGGAAATGAGGAGTGAGGTAGTTTCCCGTTGCTTTCCTCACTGAGCCACTGCTATTGCACATCAGTCTGCAAAGCCCATTGAAATGCGTGCACCAACCGACCCTATGAGCGACATTTTCACACCATTCATAGCAGAGACTGGCTGCATAAGGAATGGCATTAATATCGTCACTCATACCTCAGCCACTTTCATGTTGTCAAAGCGAAGTATAAGACTGAGACAGGTCAATGAAAGTAACAATGTTATTCTAGCCCATACCAGAAGACATAGTGCAGTGTAAACACTACATCTTGCCAGCAAAGGCCTTCGCTTTAGTTATAAATGGAAATAATAATCTACCGGCTGCCATAGCCATGCGTGTCAACCACGAAAGGGTTAAGCATAAGGGTCTGAAATCCTTCTCTACGCTGGTCGCTATTATCTATGGATCTGAACATAAATAAGTCAGAAATTACTCCATGAATTGAGCATAACCGAATTATGAAATGCAGAAACCCACTACGTCCACCTTTTGTTGTTGTTGTTGCTAAAACGAGCTATTGCCAGTACAGGTGAAGAGTGCGCACTTGTTGCCCGCTGGAGGCTGTGTAGCTCAAAACCTTTCCAACAGGACAAATATGACCTAGGCCATCAGAGTTCAATTGGTAGAGCATTTGACGCGAAATCGGAAAATTATGGGTTCGAATTCCACTAATGTGCAGCTCACCAAATTCTTCTGTACTTAACATATCTTCGTCATGTAATACATGTATTCGCACGGCCTAATAAGCAGAAAGTCTATTTTAAGTACAATGTGGTGTGAAAATTAAATATTCACAAGAAGCAGTTTGTTGTCATTTATTGTTCTTTATCATTTAAGTTGTCAAGGTACTGCAGAAACTTCTTCTATCCCCGAGTTTATTTAATCTATTTAATATTTTTTTTCAACTTTTGTGACAGATATGGAATTGAATCTTCGGGGCGGATCGTTGCTTACGTCCTTATGAATTACCTAGTATTGCCCTACACGAGTTCTTTAAGAACCATTCAACTGAAGATTTTCGGCATAGTGGAATAGTGGCATTCATGATGAGAGTGCACAGTTTCTTTGGTCTTGATGCAGGGACAGGCAAGAAGGTATGGACTTCAACACATCAAGCAGAAAAGCACGGAGAGTACAAGATTCGCTTACCAGTAGCAAACACCTAAAAAAATCATGCACTAAGCTCAGCTGAAATACCATAGCCAATAGAATGGTTAAAGTCACGCGAGGTATCAGAGATAACTGTCACACTAAAAAGTTGAATACCATCTCACAGATCTCTGACGTAGTATTGAAAGGAATGATCAACTATCCAGGCCTTTTTCCATTGAGAAAGTCTCAAGTGCAATTAAGTTGCTGAAGACTGGTAAGGTGGGTGATCCCGACAAGATCTAAACCAAATTTATCTGGAACATGGACCTTGTCATCATAGCATGGTTTACTTCTCTGTTCACTCCTGTATTTGTAAAAAACAAGTTGCTCAAACAGTGTAAACACTCACAATTGATAGCCATACCCAAACCTGGCAAGCCAGAGGACAACCCTCAAAAGTAATCGCCCAATAGCACGTCTTATTTGAATATATAAACTCCTGTAGTGCATTCTCCTTACCGGGATATCTCTGTTTATAGAGGCCGCAATTCTATCTGAGCAGGCTGGCTTCAGAAGTGGACACAGCTGCACTAATCTTACTACGCACATAGAAGTAGTGTTTTAGAAACAGTTGAAGTCATCAGCTGTGTTTATCGACCTCACTGCTGTCTCCGACACTGTTTGGAGACACTGCTTGATCGATAATGTGCTGAAAGTGATCCCAAAAAGAGACATTGCGGACTTAATTTCCAGTATGTTCAGCGAAAGAAAGTTTGAGGTTTTTCTGGGTGATTCCAAAAGTCGCAAACCAAAACTTGCCAACAGCCTGCCGCAAGGTTCAGTTTTGGCTCCACCTTTCCATTCACGATTTACCGTCACCTAAAACCACCAAGTGCATCTATGCTGACAGCACAAAGCAGGAATTTTGAAGATGGAGAGAAAATTATTTCGGCAGACTTTGAGAAATTGACAACTTTCTTTAAGTCTTGGAGGCTGATTTCGGTTACCAATGAGACTGAAGTCTCTTGCTTCCATCCCACACATCGTCTGGCAAACTATGAACCAACTGTTTTATTTAGAGGACATAATCTCACGTAAAATCCCTTTTCAAAATATCTCGGAGTCGTCCTTGACAGAACCCTAAGCTACAAAGTAAACCTCACTAACCTCTCTCTTAAAGTTGTTTCAAGGAATAACACCTTGCATAAACTCTGTGGTATTTCCTGGGAAGACTCCGCTGACTGCATGCGCTTAACTGGTATCAGTCTTACCAACTCTGCTGCAGAATATTATGCTCCTACGTGGTTGGCGAGTATGCTTATGCACAATGTAGACGCCAAGTTAAGCGATATAATGTGATGTATCACTGGCACTGTGAAGTCGACCCCATGCCACTGGTTACCGGTACTCAGCGACATTACACCACCGCACCTAAAGAAGCTATTTGTTTTACGTCGCACCGACATAGATAGGTCTTATGGCGACGATGGGATGGGAAAGGCATAGGAAGTGGAAGGAAGCGGCCGTGGCCTTACTTAAGGTACAGCCCCGGCATTTTCCTAGTGTGAAAATGGGAAACCACGGAAAACCATCTTCAGGGCTGCCGACAGTGGGGCTCGAACCCACTATCTCCCGATTACTGGATACTGGCCGCATTTAAGCGACTGCAGCTATCGAGCTCGGTCACCTAAAGAGGAAGCCAAGCGCTGCTGGAAGAAGCTGTTGTAACTACAAAGACGCACACACGAGATGCTGTATATTGTGTACACTATTTAATTTACAAATTATATACACATTAATGAGACGCCATTCTGAACAAACTTTTGACTGCTACAAAGAAGAAGAAGAAGAAGAAGAAGACTGCTACATTAGCATGTCAACCGATTACCAACACAACATAATCACAACATGAGTTCACCCACTCAACTAACGACTTTCACTAACAAGTCTCGCTAACAACTCTAGATGCGTTGTTTGAACTATTACCCTGTGTTCCACAACATTACATTGGATTTATATGTGATATTTACAGGTAATAATAAATTATATACTATTAATTACGTGTTCTTACATTAAATAAAGTCATATTAATATACATACAGCAGGCGTGTCGTAACATAACCTCATATATGTTGTTACACAAGACAGATCATACAACACAAAAATACTAAATGATATGATTTATACCAAATAAAGTCCGTACATAACTACGTAAACAATAATAATAATAATAATAGACGTAAACAACTTCATAGCCACACATCACAAGTTATAATAATAATAATAATAATAATAATAATAATAATAATAATAATAATAATAATAATAATAATAATAATAATAATAACACCTACTAATCGAGCTCGATATTTCTATTTGCCCATGGGTTTAGAGAATTGTTTCCAAGTTATACTAGCCCAGGTTATGTAGCGCAAACATGTCTACGAAATGCCACTGTAATATTTGTCCCAAGTGGAACATAATAATTGCTTTTACAAAAATGAAGTGAAAAATCTGCGGTAAATTAAGAAATACCGCCATTACTAGAGAAATATGTATACGAACTTACGGGCTGTAGACAGGACTCCCTTATGTTGTATTCCGCTGCTCGTACCGTCTTCTGTTTCTTTCTTGAGGTCCAGGGCTAACACCGACGAATGGGAGTGCTATGTCTGTGAATTCTCATTATCTTTGTCCATATGACTAGCGCGGCCAGTTCAAACAGCAAAATAAATATATTACCTTTTTGCTGAAGGAAAATAGCATGATCCCTGGACCAATAAATATATGAGTTAGGGCACAAAACGAATGAGCAACATGAAGAAAACGACAGCTAATTAATTCAAACAACTTCAGTGAGCAAAGACATCACACGAAAGTGTTAGACGAACAAAACACATGCGGAAGCGCTGCGATGTAGCAGAAAAAATAGTTAAGGTAGTAAAGTATGTATCCATATTATTCTCTGCAAGTAACATATTTCGTGCTATTTCTTAATTTACCGCAGATTTTATTTGTGTAAAAGCAATTATTATGTTCCATTTGGGACAAATATTATAGTGACATTTCGTAGATATGTTTGCGGTCCGTAACCATGTCACCCACCACATGAGCTGCTTAGATGTCAGAGACCAGCCTGCATTACTGCTGTCAGACTCATGGTGGACCGCTTTGACATCACCCTATCCTGAACAAATGAGTGGTAAATTAAGATTTCTGGAACATTCGCGCATGCCCTAGATCCAACGAGGAAGCTGGTGCCGAGTGACTTCCCGCGAAAACAGTGGAGCCGTCTGAACTGAGCACGACCGATCAAACTACCTTCGTCACAACACTGTGGTGAGGAAGAGCAGACAGTTGAGCTGCCCTCTCCATTCCTATCCTGGAAGCCGTAAGGACATATCATCGCTGCTGTACCAAAACCACGAAGGAACCTTAAATACATCATAGTCTAGGAGTGCGTAAATAAGTAATGCAAGCATACATTCCTACAGTACGGTACAGTAAGGTTTATATTACTTTACACACGCTCATAGGAATATGAACTCAACGAAAATATTGTTCTGGTGGACTTCATATCAATATGTAGCTGGGAGGCGTGACCAGTCTTAAAGGAAATAATGGATAGGAAGAGCATTGTCACATTCGCGGTTTTGGTACAGCCTCCAAATGTTGTTAACTGTCTAAAATATGTAAAAGTTGATTGGTTAATTAATTAATTTTATTTCACATTGTATTTCCGTAATATTGTCATAAATTATACTTGAGTTTTCGTAGTTATACACACTATGGTAGGTAGGTTCCTTAATCCACAAACTTTAGTTGTGATGCTAGACAATACAATGCCACTGTGCAGCTTTTTGTTCCTCCAGAAGACACTCAATTGCACATGAGGGGTTTCTATATTTCGTGTTTTAACTTCACCCTGGCTGGTACCGTTATGTTGTAATGTGGATGAGAACGGTGGAGGGTGAGTATGTACACTATGTGTGAAACCCACTAATTTATCATAAAAAGGGCGGTATGTTTCCGCGCGCGGAGGTGGGTATATGTTCACTTGTATGTGAAACACCTTAGTTTATCATTATGGGGGTGTATGTTCACTAGTGTGAAACACCTTAGTTTATCATTAAGAGGATGTATGGTCACTAGTGTGTGAAACACCTTAGTTTATCATTAAAGGAGGTATGTCCGGTATGTTCGCTAGTGTACGAAACTCCTTGATTTATTATTGAGTGTATGTTCGCCAGTGTACGAAACCCCTTAGTTTATCATTAAGCGAGTGTATGTTCACTAGTGAAATATTCGCT
This sequence comes from Anabrus simplex, assembly GCF_040414725.1. Lineage (NCBI taxonomy): Eukaryota > Metazoa > Arthropoda > Insecta > Orthoptera > Tettigoniidae > Anabrus > Anabrus simplex. The sequence goes on from NC_090265.1 coordinate 315,873,562, forward strand.
CTCAGCTGAGACATCTGGTCATGTCTCATTGGGAGATGGAGTGGCAGGCATTCCACTTCCCAATAAGCTGAGAGCGATAAAAGGAACAACGAAGGTATGGAGGACTTCCCTTCGGGCTTCGCGGAGGGAAACCGTGGTATTATGTCGTCTTCGGATCGGCTACGGTGTCGTAACTCACTCGCATCTTTTGAAAGGAGAACCCCCTCCGGTGTGTACCTGCGGCGACCATCTTACCGTGGTACACATCCTTACAGAGTGTATGGACCTGGTCGATCTTCGCCGTAGTCTTAACCTTCCGGGTACCATCTCCCTTATCTTGCGAGATGACGAGCAGTCAGCAGACCTCGTCATCCGCTTTATGAGGGATAGTGGTCTGTTTTATCGTGTCTAGTGATGTCCTCTGTCCTCGTGTATTTGTTTCATTTGCGCTTTTATCCCATTGACTTCATTTTAGTTTGTGTTGCGTATTTTAATGTGTTATTTTAACGTCTAATGTAAATGAAGTATATATATATATATATATATATATGCACCACCTTATTCTTTTTCTCCGTATTTTTTCTCTTATTTTATTAGACAATAAGGCATTGCGAATTAGATCCACTGCTGTTTTAATCTCATGCTCATTTTTTCATCACCATATTTTTTAAACTCTTGTCAGTGGATACATTTAAAAAAAATTTAATATCATGTATCATGTGTAACGGTTCAAATCCCGTTACAAGATGATATCTGTATTTTTATTATTGTATGATTTTATCTGTATGTTATTATTATTATTATTATTATTATTATTATTATTATTATTATTATTATTATGTCAGTATTATTATTACGTTATCTGTGATATTATTACTATTATTGTAATTATCAGTCTTATTCAATTCTGTTTTGCAATGCCTGTTGCTTGCAAGATTGTACTTAGATGTATGCATATATACGTATGTGTAGAATAACACTCAATACCTGTACAGTGAGAATTGTTGTATATATCAGAGATTGGAAGTGACGTTGTTATATTGCGATACCACTGGCGATTCTGCCAAGTCATCGCCACTCCATGGCTACGGCATTGTATTTATTTAGAATATGCGCTCAGAGAGTCGGCCGGCCCGGGGCTATTTCACCACTGGATGTAATATCTGTCGCGTAGGTGGGAGTATGTCATTGTTATTTCTGGAGATTACGTAGCTGTGTCAACCAACGTCTATAAAAGGTGGGTGCATATTGTAGCGTCAGTCATTAGTTATACGGATGCAGTACAGTGAAGAAGTCTACTAGATCAAGAGGCCTTAGTCGGTCAGTCAACAAGTGTGAACGAGAGATGGAGAAGACTCAGTGAGCCATTAATTATTGGTCATTGAGAGAGTGAGGCCAAAAGTTAGTTGGTCACTTAGTTGAAGACACGGACGGAAGGCTTACCATGGAGTCAGAGAGGGCAACCCTGGACCTGCCAAGAGGTAATACCATATTGACTTACAAAGAAGTCAGATGATATGGAGAAGAAGCAGTCACAAGGATGTATCACCAAGTTAGGCGTGACACATCTACAGTAAACACCAGATCAAAGGAATACGTCGTAATTACACTAAAAGTGTTGAAGGTACACTCAAGTGAATCAGTGAGGGAAATATTTCGTATAAATTGTTAAATGTCCGGTCAAGAAGAATTCAAATTCATGCCTAGTTTCTTTCAGTTGCAATGTCATAATTTCACATTCTCATCTGTTTTATCGCAACAAGACTCACTATTTTTTGATATATTATTTAAAGAATATATATTGTTCTATCAAACGAATTCATAGTTTTATTTCAATGAAAGTAAAATATCTTAACCTCAAAATTAATGGGGAAACCGAACGCCAATCTCCTTTTCCCAGAACTTATATGGTATGTTGTCAAAAGTAAGCTTATTACCCCACACCCTAGAGATAGTCAAAAGTCTCATTGTATTATTGCTGCACTGAGTGGCAGCTGGCGCCCTTCAAATAATGTATGTGTAAGTAAGCAGGTAACAAGTAAGTGTGAGTACAAGGTTCAACAAGTGTGTATTTTATTTAATGAATGTTAATTTTCATAATTTCCATTTTAAATGCAGATATTCAGATTTTTCAAGTTAAATGCAGTTTGATATAATATTTGTAAAATTTAGTCAGCAAGATAAGAAAGTCACACATGTCGTCCATCACGTTCCATTAGGGGCCGATGACCTTCGATGTTAGGCCCCTTAGAGCAACAAGCATCATCATCATCATCATCATGTAGTGAAATAGTTTAATTTATAATTAAGGAGGTGCACGTTGGAGCGTGAGAAATCCTTAGCTTTGAATTAAGAGTGTGTTTTCGCTAGTGTATGAAACCCCTTTGTTTATCTTTAAGCGGAGTGTATGTTTGCTAGAGTGTGGAAATCCCTAGTTCATCATTAAACAAATAATAATACAATCCTAAAAACTGATTTAACGCATCACATGAACGTAATATGCGTTGAATCGATATGCCCTGTAACATGATTCGCAATCAACGCTAGTTAATAATTATGAGTAACTCACGGCAAGCAGAAGACCTCTTGAGTCACCAAAGATGATGAACAACTCACCTGGAAAAAAGAAGAAAAAGTAAAGGCAGATGTTATATTACTTAGTCACAAAAACGTATTTAAAAACGTTTGCATTCGAGGAAATTTAATTATGGTTTCCTTCTAGGAACCTTATTTTTGATAAAAACATATTAATTGTGATAGTCAGTTCCTTCATTGCAGCAATCAAACACAAATTTAAAGAGAACTATGCACTAGCCACCAGCATCTTTTGAAGATGTGTTGCAGTCCAGCTAATGAGCCCGATGCTTATGCCACACTGGGGCGAAATGATGGTATTTCACTACTGAAAAATCTAAAGAATTGTAATACTTATTTAAAGGAAAATGTTACAGAACAAGACTATGAAGAGCCTCTTAAAAGGAGAGGTAGGAAGTATTCAGTTCTCTTTGTTGGAGACTGCGGTTTGTAGTCCCCCGTCAGCAGACCTGAAGATGATTTTCTGTGGTTTGACATTTACAAACTAGGTAAATGCCTGCCCTGTACCTCACTCTAACGTCGCTTAAAATCCACCTGTGTTGGAGTGACGTTGAAAATCAATAATAATAATAATAATAATAATAATAATAATAATAATAATAATAATAATAATAATAATAATAATAATAATAATAAAATTTTCATTATTTACCGGGCGAGTTGACCGTGCGGTTAGGAGCGCGCAGCTGTGAGCTTGCATCCGGGTGGAAGTGGGTTCGAATTCCACTGTCGGCAGCCTTGAAGATGGTTTTCCGTGGTTTACCATTTTCACACCAGGCAAATGCTGGGACTGTACCTTAATTAAGGCCACGGCCGCTTCCTTCCCATTCCTAGGCCTTTCCTATCCCATCGTCGTCATAAGACCTATCTGTGTTGGTGCGACGTAAAGCAAAATAGCAGAAAAGACATCTTCATTATAGACGTTTATGCTTTTCAGCGTTCAGTCTCTATGAGTTTACTAACGGCCGCTACAATACTCTATTTGTAACCAGTTGTGTGGCCTCATTTAATTCTTAATCTATCTGTAAACAATCTAACCATTCGGCAAGTTGTTTCCAAGGAGTTCCTCGCCTGTCAAATGGGACTGGGACTCCGTAACTCCCATAGGACCGAGGCTTCCTGAAAACGTTCTGAGCGTAGCAGGATGCTACCCTTATTTACACTTAATCCTAATGAGCATATATCCTCCAACGGGATAGGAACCACCGGTGGATGTACAGTCCTAGCCGCCTTAGCACAAGGAGGGCCATGACAGAATATGTCCGAGATGCCCACTCCCATTCCATAGCAACTGGTATCCCGACTCTTAGGACCACTTGCTAGGCCACTCAGCCATTGCCCATGGTTCACGAACTAGGACGTCACTACAGTAACCCACACCATGAACCAATAATAATAATAATAATAATAATAATAATAATAATAATAATAATAATAATAATAATAATAATAGCCTCATCCCGTTTTAACGCAAGGTTTTGTGCATATTCTCTAATATACTTCCTTTCCAGATGTTTCTCCTTTTCATTATTTATTTTATCTCGCATATGATTTTTCATTTCTTGTTAGTTACTTACATAGACCACTTAATTTCTGACATATCTGTGCCGGTGTGACATAAAGCATATTGTTAAAGAAAACTTCATTTCTTGTTTTGTTTCCATTAAATAGGCTATGTTTTTATGTTTATTTCTATAAACTACTGTATAATTCCCAAAAATGCTTTTTTTTTTTTTTTTTGCTATTTGATTTACGTCGCACCGACATAGATAGTCTTATGGCGACGATGGGATAGGAAAGGCCTAAGAATGGGAAGGAAGTGGCCTTAATTAAGGTATTTGCCTGTTGTGAAAATGGGAAACCACGGAAAACCATCTTCAGGGCTGCCGACAGTGGGGTTCGAACGCACTATCTCCCAGATGCGAGCTCACAGCTGCACGCTCCTAACCGCACGGCCAACTCGCCCGGTTTTCCAAAAATGAGTGGCAAGTTACTTCCCGGGGAAAAGGCGGCCGGGTGTAGAGCTAACCGCTCTACTTCACCAAGTGCCCAGGTTACGGATAGTGGAAGCCTTTACCTTCCACCCTTCCAAGAGCCTTCATGGACTGTACGGAGATGACTTTTCTTTGCTTTTGCTATTGTATAATTCAATCACCTATTCAACGTATTGCGGGACTCGCATGTTCCCCAAATCTCAGATAACTAATGTGTATAGCAGATCTTCACTTACACCGCTATGACACCATTCGCTCTTCGAATGATTTGTAACGCTAATTGAAGAGAAACTGAGCTAAGTCATCTGAGTTGTTTCAGTAATTGTGCCTGGAAGCTCAGTAAAAGTTCCCTGTAACTGAATATGCAGGAGCCGAAGAGGAGCTTGTACAATCTCACGAGCGAAAGGCAAGCAATCGTGCTCTAGTTTATTAGCGCGCCTTGGGACTGGAATGAACTAGTAGAAGACCTACATGCAGCATGCAACTTCATTTCACTCACCAAAGAGAAAACTGCTTGCACGGTGGTGAATAAAAACGTATTGTAAGTGTACTTAGTGGCATTTCCGTATAGATGACCGTAGGATAAGTGGCACAAAATGAATTAAAAAAAAAAAAAGAAATGCAGCTTTTCAAATACGGTGTGACGAAATTTGAACAACCCATTTAGTATAAGATGAATTTTGAAACGAAGGCGATGGGATTATTCATTTTGTTTCAATTTCGTTTTACGTCGCACCGACACAAATAGGTCTTATGGTGACGATGGGATAGGGAAGGACTAGGAGTGGGAAGAAAGCGGTCGTGGTAAAGTACAGCCTCAGCATTCGCATGATGTGAAAATGGGAAACCATGGAAAACTATCTTCAGGGCTGCCAATAGTTGGGATTATTCAACCGAAGTCCTAAGGTCTTATAAGATTTCCTTACAGGTGGCATTTATCTTTTTCTCTTCTCATGTCATTAAAGAAAAGATGCCTCTTTAATGGCTGTTAAAGGTGATAACTTCTTCTTGTTGGCTTCCAACAAGTCAAAAATTGAGCAGGCCTATGAATTAAAATTTCGATACTGTGGAGTCTCTTTAGCAGCTTGAACGGACGCTAAACAAATAACAAGGAAATAATCGTTCTTACCTGTGTTGTGGAGAGTCACCTAAATTTTCCACCAGAGAAATACTTTCTACTTAAGTCAATAGCCACTACTTGTCTCTCTGATTTATTGTGTCTGTTAGGAGACGTCTTGGGACATCCAGGACGCGTTCACATACTTTCTGAGGGTAGTGTCAAGGGAAAGAACGGCACAGGACTTTAAGACGTACACGAAGTACAGTAACCAAAAGTTTTCAAGTGGCTCAAGTAACAGTATCTGAAAGGCATCTCACCGTCCTTCTCCACCATAATCAGACATTTTTAGCCGTGGACAGCGAAGTCGCCCCGCAACAAGAGGTAGAGAACTCTGGAAACCCCAGTTCCACTTCCGGCACGGTCAGCGATATTCACCTGGACCTGAAGGCTGGCTCGAGGTCAACTCAGCCTACGTAAGAACAATTGAGGAGCTATCTGGCAGTGAGGGCGGCCGAGAGGATTCGTCGCGCTGATCACGCGCACCCCGCAGTCTCCAGGCATTCGGGCAGGAAGGAAGGAAGGAAGGAAGGTAGGAAGGAAGGAAGGAACCGTGCCCTTAATTAAGGTACAGCCTCAGCATTTGTATGGTGTGAAAATGGGAATCCACGGAAAACCACCTTCAGGGCTGCCGACAGTGGAGTTCGAACCCACTGTCTACCGGATGCAAGCCCACAGATGCGCGCCCCTAACCGCACGGCCAACTCACCCGGTCGTTGTCTTTTTTTTGTTTTTTTTTGTTTTAACTTTCCATTCGGATTTCATTCCTGAGGGCAAATAATAAGCAATAATTGGCACAAAATAGTGAAGTGGACAATGGCACCTTCTCCATGACAACATGCCTCCACATCGGCCCTTACTGGTCGCAGGGTTTCTCGTCAAATATAAAACATCTGTGCTGCAACATCCCGCATATTCACCGACTTTAGCCTCTTGTATCTTTTACTCAAAGGTAACGGAAGTTCTTCCAATGAAAAGTATGTAGTCACCCGGATGATACGCCAACAGTAAGTAACTGTATGTCTTCTCATACTGTGTTAGCTAGTACCAGCCTTTCAACGGCACTATTTAAAATTATAGGTCAGCAGTCACGAATCAGTTACAACGATACGAAAGTTAAACAAATCATTTTAAAAAATCGCAAGAGGAGATTCTAACATGTGGCAAAATGACTTCAAATGTTGGTTCGTATTTAAGGTGGTATTGGTGGTGGCTGTTTTGAATGTGCAAAACAAGGATATTAATAGCCTCTCACCACAATTCAAAGGAGAACTAGGAAGAAAAACCAAGCAATTTGAACCACAGGGACACGACTACCACATGCATTGGCCAGAATTTGAACCACGATCACCTTGGCGAGACGCTAGTGACTATGTTACTTGGCTATCACGCTGAAAGAAAGAAAGAAAGAAAGAAAGAAAGAAAGAAAGAAAGAAAGAAGGTGGAAGAAGTTTGCCCATTCGAACAAGGGAAAGGGTCCTAAAATGAAAGACATGCTGGGCTTTATAAACCTATTCCGATCAGGATCAGAAAGGAACAAGTGAGGTCAGATGTAAGAGACGAAACAGAGGCACCAGACACAAATAAGTGGAAACTGGAACCACTCCACTCTTACAAGTCATATTTATTGCAGGTATAAGTGAGATAATATGTACTCAGCAGGAGAGAACCACTGTCATTTAGAATTCAAATACGTAGAAGAGAGCAAGGTGTTCCCCAACTTCTCCTAGGCCGCTTAACGATGAAAAGGCGTGCTTACAGTACGTTCCTTTTTCTCTGAGAAGCAGGAATATCCAATTATCTTACGACCTGTCCATGACCTAGAAGGAGCTGGATATACCCATAGCACCTGCTGCTCCTCGATGTGGGCGCTTCTTATTTACATAATGTAAACAGAAAGAGCACTGCCCATTCTATAGCTCCGACTGTAGACACATGAAAAAACTTTCAAAAGGGTAAACGAGGCTGACAGAATACAGCAGAAATGTACTGGTAAGGTAATATCTCACCTCATCCCCACTCCAGTATTCGATTCTCTCTTTTCTTTGTACAGAGTGCTCTCGTGAATGTAATCAGGGAATGGATAGTACATCCCAAAACAACATAAAACGTAGTAATGAACATGCGTCCTATGGTCAATCGCTAACGAGTTGCAGTCCAAACTTGTACTGGAATTATTGGCAATAGTCCTACCTGGCACGTCCTACTTTGAGTAGTTTGTATACAGTAAGAGCTCAGAATACGTCAGAAGTTTGATACTTTTTCGGCTACTGAACAACGTATTTGTTGGGAACCGTGCATGACGTTATCAATGAGAGAATATTACGGTACTTTGGCCATGAGAGAAGAACATATATCATCGAACTCATAATGATATAGATGGTAAATTATTTGATACGAGGCCTTAAGACAGAATTCCTGACTGCTAAATCAATAAGAAATACCCCCTCCATTCCAGCTGATAACATAAAAGATTACGGTCGACCAAAGAACGTATGTTCATGGGGACGTTCTGTGTTGTTATCATGGATCAACACCACGATGACTTCCTGTATTCTGGAAACACCCTGTTTAATACATTAGTGTGTTCAATATAGTTGCTCAAAAGAGAATGACCGTTCCTCGCATTCTATATTCTTACCGTAATTTGAATTATTATCAAAATATAATTCACCTCCCGAATAGACACAAACCCCGCGGATACTCACAACAAACATTATATGTTATTTACAAGTTCAATTATTTGTGAGAAAAGTGTAACTGTGAGGAACGTATACAACAGCGTGCACTCGTTATTTTTTGAGTGACTGTACATATTTATGTCTTTTTAAATTAAGTATCACTTTCACTTTGTTTTGAAATCGTTCATTTTTTTTTAATTAATCTGCCAGAAATTACAGGTGACCTCAAGGATCCAGCATACTACAGCAAATTGATAAATTAATAGCCTACAGTAGTTAAGAACAAAGGAAATGAAATATAAGCATAAAAATAAATTGGTGATTAGTGACGCAATGAGCGCGTTAGCATGAAGAAGATTGTAAATGGTGTCACAATATCTTGATGGATCCCTTCAGTGCTGTGAGGACAACGGCATGGACGACGCCATTGCTAATTCAAATCAGTGTCTGGATCTCGGCAGCTAAGGCCGGCCAAATTATTATTATTATTATTATTATTATTATTATTATTATTATTATTATTATTATTATTATTATTATTATTATTATTATTATTATTATTATTATCAAATCCAAGAGACTGCCAAGGAGAGTAGTAAGAGGTTAAACCTTCTAGAAGCAGAGATTGCAATCGAATTTCGAGGATAAAGAGCAACAATAAATAGTACTCTTTTTACAAATTAATTATCCGGAAAAGAACGGCACCTGCCTACGAACTGATCATAGAAGTCCAGAAAGAAAAAACAAAATATAATATTCTAAAAAATTGTGAGCAGAAAATGTTGGACGTTCTCGGAACGAGAACACAAATCCTCCAAGTTTGTAGCGTATTTTATGTCCAGAGCGAGAAAGGTACGAAGAGCCTACCAAGAAGAAGCAGTCAGGATTCCAGTGAACTCTCATTTAGTCCATATCTGAAATCTAATATTCCAATTTATGTATCCCAGCATTCCTAGTATTACTTAACTCCGGGTACCTTTAAACGTTTAAGGAGAGAGAGTGAAGAAAGAACATTTACGCTTTAAACGTTCATTAAAATATTATTGGATGACAGGATAATTGTGAACACAACGGTATATTTTGAAACTGGACAGGGTATGTCAGAATGAGTAATGTAGTACAAATCCAGGTAACAACACATTTTTATTCTATCCACGTGGCTTTGATGAAGCTGAAGCTTAGTTATGTTCCTTGGTCGTTGGTTTTATACAAGATACTGTAAGTTACGGCCAGAACGCAAGTATCGCTTCGTATCATCGCCCACGTCAGCGCGTAATAAAAAATAATAACAACAATAGTTGTCCGCCTCTATAGTGTAGTGGTTAGTGTGATTAGCTGCCACCCCTGGAGGCCCGGTTCGATTCCCGGCTCTGCCACGAAATTTGAAAAGTGGTACTAGGACTGGCACGGGGTCCACTTAGTCTCGGGAGGTCAACTGGGTAGAGGGGGTTTTGATTCCCACGTCGGCCATCCTCAAAGTGATTTTCCGTGTTTTCCCTCTTCTTCTCCAGGCAAATGTCGGGATGGTACCTAATTTAAGGCTACGACCGCTTCCTTCCCTTTTCCTTGCTTACCCGTTATATTCTTCGCATCCCCCACAAGGCCCGTGTTCAGCATAGAAAATGAGGACGCCGGGGTTGTGTACTGGTCCTCCTCCTCAATTGTATCCACGACCAAATATCTCACGCTCCAGGACACTGCCCTTGAGGTGTTTGAGGTGGGATCCCTCGCTGAGCTCGGGGGGGGGGGGGGCTGGACGGTAAAAGTATTTAATAATAACAAAAATAATGATGATAATAAATATAATAATTCCCACTGATCTGTATTTAGAGCAGTCGCCCAGGTGGCAGACTGCCTATCAGTTGTTTACCAAGCCTCTTCTTACATAATTTCAAAGAATTTGGAAATTTATTAAACATCTCCCTTGGTAAATTATTCCAATTCCTAACTCCTCTTCCTATAAACGAATATTTGCCTCAATTTGTCCTCTTGAATTCCAAATTTATCTTCACATTATGACTTTTCTACTTATAAAACACTACTCAAACTCATTCGTCCACTAATATTCCACACCATCACTCCACTGACAGCTCGGAACATACCGCTTAGTCGAGCGGCTCGTCTCATTTCCCCCAACTCTTCCCAGCCCAAAATTTTCAATATTTTTTGTAATGCTACTCTTTTGTCGGAAATCACCCAGAACAAATCGAGCTGCTTTTCTTTTGACTTTATCCAGTAATCGAATAAAGTAATGCTGGTGAGGGTCCCATGCAAAGGAACCATACTCTAATTGTGGTCTTACCAAAGACGTATATGCCCTCTCTTTTACATCGTTAATACAACCCCAAAGTATCTTCATAGCCATATGAAGAATTTTTTTAAATATATATGTTTTTTTAAATTTACAATCCCGTTTATGTGATTACCTTTATATTAAACACCTAGGTACTTACAGTGATACCCATGAGTAACTTTCACCCCATAATAATATAATATGTCCCACAATCTACTTTACGATTTTCAAAGACGCCGTGGTGCAGAAATTTTGTCCCGCTGAAGTTGTTTTACGTGATGGTAAAATCTGCCGACACGGGCAGATACTGGTGAAAGTGCCAACCCAGAATCGACCATAATCTGATCATTGGCCACCTGAATGGAAGCTGTCCGGCTCCATGGCTAAATGGTTAGCGTGCTGGCCTTTGGTCACAGGGGTCCCGGGTTCGATTCCCGGCAGGGTCGGTAATTTTAACCATCATTGGTTAATTTCGCTGGCATGGGGGCTGGGTGTATGTACCATTTGCATCATCATTTCATCCTCATCATGACGCGCATGTCGCCTACGGGAGTCAAATCAAAAGACCTACACCTGGCGAGCCTAACTTGTCCTCGGACACTCTCGGCACTAAAAGCCATACGCCATTTCATTTCAGTGGAAGCTACTGCACAAATCAAGCCTGAGGAAACAGGATCTATTTATTCCCTAATACATTCTATTTTAGTTTGTACTTCTTACGCAGGTTAGTGGAGACACACACTGGTTTGTTCTCTAACCCTCTGATGGAACTTACTCAACAGTTGCAAATCTACCAGCGATGTGCCTAACAATGAATACCTCGGTTTAAAAGAGCTTGTCGTTTTTCCCTGCATTGTATAATCGTTCCTCGTTACATATAATACATATTCGTCAAAAACTTCCCAGATAACAATGCCTTACCTCAGTGGCAATTCACACGATGTGTCTCTAGATATGACATCTCCTAATATGACCGCTCCTAATTGCAACTCATAATGATGAAACATCCGTGAACAAGGAATGAAACCGATATTCCGCATGAAGGCGGGTAGGACAGTTCTCCAACGGATTCCTAAGGCTTGCAGGAAAGGATAAGTTAACTTCTGACGAAGACTACCTTTTTTCAGGTCATCATTACACGTTGTATAATTTTATTTCTGGGGCCACCCCTTTAAACAACAAGCATCATCATCATCATCAATTTTATTTCTCTCGCCCTCTGACTACTACCCAAGTCATCTTGATTTAAATTCTTCGACGTGCACAGTAGATGGAGTTACTTTATTTCGATGTTATGCCCCTAAATGGTAAAGGTGTGCTCTGTTTACGTGGACGGACCTGAGTAATGTATTTATAAATGAGATTTTCACTTCTAGGGAGGCGTATATCCCTGAGACTCACTCAGTCTACGTTGAAAACTGAGTACCAAGTTAATTCCTGAGGCCAATGACGGCGAGACACAGAGCTAACTACTCTGTTCTACTTGGCATCGAAAACACACGGAAATGCCACCAGTCTTACCAGGAATCAAACCTGATACCTTGGGAACAGAAATACGAATAACTGCATATCTGGCATCAGCCATTTCAAAAATGTAGTGTCAAAAATTTAACAAGAAGCGATCATAAAATGTAATAATTTCGACATTAAAGGTAATGAACAGTCTTGTAAAGATAGAGGCCTATCATCCCTTGTTCCACATTTCGTGAGCTCTTTTTGAATCCTGATTTATTTAGGTATCTACTTCATTCGTAACTAGGTGTGGTCTGCACCGTAACTAATGCTGAAATAGCTACAACCTTTGGCCAGGCGATAAAGGCGTGCTTGTTTTACCTGAAAGGATGTTACCTTGTTGAGGTTGAAATATTTAGAAACGAGATTTCCATTTCAGGAAAGACGCTTGACGCTGAATTTCTCTCAGCCTACACCAAAAATGAGTACCAGACGGACAAAGGGCTAACCAATCCATTCCAGTTAGTGGGGAAATTACGAATAGCGAAATCCTTTACCTTCCACTCATCCAAGGGCCTCCATAGCCTGTATGGAGATGGTTTTGATTTTTTGCTCGGTCTTAAGTTGTCAGTTTCATCAGTTACACCGAAGACTACGAGAAGCCGAGGCCTTATTTAAGGTACAGTCCTAGCTTTTGCCAGAGATGAAAATGAGAAACTACATTCAGGGTTGCTAGCACTAGAGTTTGAGCCCACCATCTCCCGAATGCAAGCTTATAGGTGAATGAACCGTACCGTGTGTCCAACTCGCTTGGTTAGGAGTAAATGTGGTATTGCTTAATGTTCATAAGCTAACGTCTTGGAGTTTAAACACACTCAAATACCACTAATCCTAGCTGTGAGATCAAACCCGGTACCTTGGGAACACAAGAGCGACTAATTGCATACTTGAGGTTACCAATCACAAAAATGCTGTGTCCTATAAATTTAACAAGTGTCGTGACCGAGTGGTCATAAGACTGAAGTCATTATTTCGACATCGAAGAGATTATAAACAGTTTTGTAAAGAAACTCAGATTATTCTTTGTACGGTATCCATATTCCATGAGGTTCTTTGTATCTTAATGTATTTAGATTACTATTTCGTTCATAAGTAGGTGGTCTACGTTGTAACTTTCACTAAACTATTGCTGAAATAATTAGATTAGCTACAACCTTCAGCCTCTATCCTTTTATACGTGCTTTTAACTTCGGCTGAGTACTGACTTCTGTCCCGAAGACATTGTACATACAACATGACCGGGTGAGTTAGCCGTGCGGTTAGGGGCGCGCAGCTATGAGCTTGCATCCGGGAGATAGTGGGTTCGAACCCAACTGTCGGCAGTCCTGAAGATGGTTTTCCATGGTTTCCCATTTTCACGCCAGGCAAATGCTGGGAGTGTACCTTAATTGACGCCACGGCCGCTTCCTCCCCATTCCTACGCCTTTCCTATCCCATCGTCGCCATAAGACCTATCTGTGTCGGTGCGACGTAAAGCAAAGTAATTTTTTTAAATAAAACATGTCTCATTTTGCGGCTTTCGTTACCACCTACTCCTGTAAAATTCACCCTACTTTCCGGTTGGCAAATACCTCTGGCTCCGAAACATCATTGCACTAACCTCCAGGCAGGCTCTCAAAGCAATTTCTTGAAATTGTGCTTTAGAATTTTGTTTGACGTTAATTATATAATACAGTTAACACAATTAAACTTCGAAAAGTATAATTTACGTGTACGGCAACCTTTCTATTGTGTACGAAGTCACACATTACACGACAAGAATTCACCATTCACTAGGAATATCCGTATATATTGATTTTGATTTTACGTTTTCTGAATTTTTCAGTTTGCTTAAAGGAATATTTAGTAAGTAAATGGTCATTATACACATTTTAAAAGAAATTAAATGTATGTTATGATGTCCGAAAGAATTCGTTAATACACTATTTACCCTATCTCTGTACCTCATTGTTTTTATCGTCGTGGAAATCCCTCTTCTCGACAACGATAAATCAATTTTTTACTATTGTTCATTAGTGCAGAAAATTCTAAAAACATAATATTATTGTAATGTTGAGATATATCTAGCATTTACCACACTTGTTCGTGTGTGGTGTGTGTATATTTTAATTTTCATCAATTATTAATTGGAACAAAACAATTGCAAAAATTTACTTTTTCTTTTTTTACAATTTGTTTTACGTCGCACCGATACAGATAGGTCTTAAGGTGACTATGGGGATAGGCGTGAGAAGAAGCGGCCGTGGCCTTAATTAATATACGGCCCCAGCATTTGCCTGGTGTGAAAATGGGAAACCACGGAAAACCATCTTCAGGGCTGCCGACAGTGGTGCTCGAACCCACTATCTCCCGAATACTGGATACTGGCCGCACTTAAGCGACTGCAGCTATCGAGGTCGGTGCAAAATTTACTGTAACTGGACCCAAACTCTTTTGTCGACTGTACTTATAAATAAATTGTTCCTGGAAAATAAATCAATAAACTATGGCTGCTAATACTGATGCGTGAAGAAGTTTCTCAGTGCTTTTCTTATCGAGCCAGAGTGTGCTGTTACATATCAGAAAACCAAACTCACTGAAACAGACCCTACATCATTCATCACAAGAACGGACTGTGAGGAATGGCATTACTAGCGTCACTTTCATATTCTTTCTTTCTTTCTTTCTTTCTTTCTTTCTTTCTTTCTTTCTTTATTTCTTTCTTTCTTTGTGACAGCAGTACAGTATTGAACACTATTAGAACTCAAAATCAAAAACTACCGTATGTGTACAACTTAGGATTGCCAGATGTACGGTTTTGCCCGGAACAATACGATTTTCTCATTTTGTTCCGCGTACGGTGCACCATTTAAACCCAATGTTCCGTTTTTTTTAAATATCATGGTTTTGACAACAGTATAGTATCAAAAAAGTGCGCGGTTATGATCAAAATATTCTGTATTATGACCTGACCAATGATCAGCCATCATAGTTGATTGAAAGTATTCTAGCGGCACTAGCGGGCATGTGGTCTCCTCCATTTTATTTATCATTGGTTTAATTGGCCCAGAAAAACTGAAGAACATCTTGATGGTACATAAGTTTGTCTTAAGTATATTTCCATCAAATGCTTATACTTTTTAAAATCGTGTGGCTATTTCTAGCCGAGAGCAGCCCTTGTAAGGCAGACCCTCCGATGAGGGTGGGCGGAATCTGCCATATGTAGGGAACCGCGTGTTATTGTGGTGGAGGATAGTGTTATGTGTGGTGTGTGAGTTGCAGGGATGTTGGGGACAGCACAAACACCCAGCCCTCGGGCCATTGGAATTAACCAATGAAGGTTAAAATCCCCGACCCGTCCGGGAATCGAACCCGGGACCCTCTGAACCGAAGGCCAGTACGCTGACCATTCAGCCAACGAGTCGGACGAATGCTTATACTGAAAGAGTATTTTCAGTAATGGCAATAAAATGGAGAGATGACAGAAACAGATGTTCAGTAGATATAATAAAAATGAACTTCTTGTGTGCTTCAACTATGATGAGAATTGTAAGGAATTTCTCAAGAAAGTTTTGTTGAATAAGAAACTGTTACACATTGCTTCTTCAAATGACAAGTGCTTGTGAAATGTTCATTTCAATGTAAAGGCTAACGCATCATTAGTTTATAATAAATTAAGCACCTACATATTTCAAGTTGACGCTGTTATATTATTACCGGTATTTATTAATATAACCCTGGTCTTTTCTCTTAATCATGGCTATAGTGCCTTAATTTAGCGCTATATGGGAAAGAAATGGAAGTGTTCCTTATATGCTAACTGGAATCAAGCGACTGTTCCTTATTTGCCATCCGGAAAGCTGGCAACCCTAGTACAACTGCCGATGCTATACAAGTCCCTGTCCAAAATTTAGCCACCTCAAGAGCATTCGCTGTAGTTAACATCAAGTCCATCGTGCAGCTGGATGACACAGTGTGTTGTGATTGCCCGTAGTTCGCTGTAATCACAAAAGACTATGTCGATAAAGTACCACTTAACGTATGTTCTACTTGGATCTTGCAACTTATGAAAGTAGCTAACTTCTTACAGGATGCGAACACTATCCCGCCGAAGATAGATTTAGGTTTTGTAAGATACTTAGTGCGCTTGAAATATGTCCAACGATCTGTGCAGTTGTGGCGTAAGCGTTGGTGTGTGTATTAGTAATTAAATGGGCTACTATTGGGAAGGAAGTGGCCGTGATCTATATGGCAAGAACTAAACTTCCGTCTGTCTGTTACCAAAACCAGATCCTTATATTTGACTGAAATTAGTGACTGAAGCGGGAATAGAACCCAATTCAATGGGACGGAAGCTTCAAGATAGAATTTCAACGACGAACAGAAAAAGAAAGAAAGAAAGAAAGAAAGAAAGAAAGAAAGAAAGAAAGAAAGAAAGAAAGAAAGAAATACATTCCTAGACTCGCTTTCTTTCCTTCTGTTGTTCGTTGGCAGTGTGATGTTTTATGCGCATTTCTTTTTTTTTTTTTTTTTTTGCTCTATGTCGCAGCGACAGGTCTTATGGCGACGATGGAATAGGAATAGGAAAGGGCTAGGAGTGGAAAAGAAGCAGCGGCCGTGGCCTTAATTAATGTACAGCCCCTGCATTTGCTTGTGATAATGGCAAACCACGGAGGACCATCTTCAGGACTGCCGACAGTGGGGTTCGAACCCACTATCTCCCGAATAGTTGATAGCTACGTGACCAAAATCACACCAGCCACTTGCTCGGCGAGTTTGTAAAATTAAAAAAAAAAATAGCCCATGTATTAGGACGAACACCAACCCCCAATTCCCAAGCCAGAGGATTTAACCATTCCCGGCAAAGAAATCCCCGACCCAGCCAGGAATCAAACCCAGGCATCTCTTTCCGAAGGGTACTACGCAAACGTCCGACTCGTTGGCTGACTGGTCAGCGTCCTGGCCTTCGGGTCAGAGGGTCCCGGGTTCGATTCCCGGACGGGTCGGGGATTTTAACCTTAATTGGTTAATTCCAATGGCCCGGGGGCTGGGTGTTTGTGCTGTCCCCAACATCCCTGCAACTCATACACCACACATAACACTATCCTCCACCACAATAACACGCAGTTACCTACACATGGCAGATGCCGCCCACCCTCATCGGAGGGTCTGCCTTACAAGGGCTGCACTCGGCTAGAAATAGCCACACGAAATTATTACTACGCAAACCATTTAGCCAAATAGCCGGACACAGCTGGAAGGCTAAAATTAAGGAATCGAATTCCCTCCACACTCGTGTTGCGGGTGATGTTATTGGAGCTGGTAGTAAATGTTGTTTTGAGAGAAGCTTGACTCTGGGGTCATCAGCCCCGACAGGGTAAGTGGAGGAAGCAGAGAGCATGGGTGAAAGTAGTAAAGTGTTTATATGAATCTTGACGTCGTCATTCAGTTCTAGCAGAGTACACTATGACATATTGTTATATCAACAGGAGTTACAATGATAACAGGGAAACAATAGGTACTCGCTGAGCACTGTGATACAAGCGAGCACAATGGAACAATACTGAGAGACGAATGCACAGAAGTGTCTGTTACCTTCACCTTTTAGACATAGGTAGCCTACTCGATGAGGGGTTATGATGCAAGCAAACACATAGCAGACAAGGGGAACTGTTTGGGATGGACCACATTGACTTTAATGAAATTTGGTAGATGATCAATTAAGACATAAACTCAATAGTAATACTATTATTTTATTTATTTCTATTTGCTTTACGTCGCACCGACACAGATATGTCTTATGGCGACGATGGGATGTGAAAGGCCTAGGAAGTGGAAGGAAGCGGCCGTGGCCTTAATTAAGGTACAGCCCCGGCATTTGCCTGGTGTGAAAATGGGAAACCACGGAAAACCATCTTCAGGGCTGCCGACAGTGGGGCTCGAACCCACGATCTCCCGATTACTGGATACTGGCCGCACTTAAGCGACTGCAGCTATCAAGCTCGGTCAGAAGTAATACTGTAGACATTCTACCGTAAAATTATATATATATATCTATTTTTTTTCTTTTTTTGCTAGTTGCTTTACGTCGCACAGACACAGATAGGTCTTATGGCGACGATGGGATGGGAAAGGGCTAGGAGTGGGAAGGAAGCGGCCGTGGCCTTAATTAAGGTACAGCCCCAGCATTTGCCTGGTGAGAAAATGGGCTGACGACAGTGGGGTTAAAATTATATTTAGGAACTTAAAAAATAGTAATTTGTTGCTGTAGTTATAAATGAAACGTGGTGTGTCGAGGGTAGCAATGAACCTTCGTAAGATCGATCAATCCATCAAATCAATTACCACTGATCTTCATTTAGGGCTGTCGCCCAGCTGGCAGATTACCTACTATTTTCTTAAATAATTTCAAAGAAGCTGGAAATGTGTCCTACAACTTCCTTGGTAAATTATTCCAATCCCCAAATCCTCTCCGTATAAACGAATATTTGCCCCAATTTGTCCTCTTTATGTTCCAAATGTGTCTTCGTCCTGCTTTGTCTTCTCTGTCCTACTTTTAAAAACATCACATCACCTAATGTCATTCCACGCCATCTCTCCTCTGACAGCCCGGAATATACCGCTTAGTTGAGCAGCATGCCTTCTTACACCCCCAAGTCCAGTAATTAGAATTACTCACCATACTTTACTTCCCAGAAGCAAGCAAATTAGCAGTTTTACGTAACTGTTCATCTTGTGGGACTTACAGCTTTGCTTGGAAACCCTATCCCAATTGAAAAATCTCAAATGAACTAAGATTCGAACCGCATCTACTTTTGTGAGAAGTTAGTAACTGCGTCACTAGGTACACGCAAGAATACCTATACCTACTCCTACACCAGGCTGATAATTATGTTTATATCCCTCTCTATGGGTGGGGGCGGTCATATACATACGCAGGGTCTCCTGCTTGCCGTAAGAGGCAGATAAAAGATGCTCTCAATTAGGGAGCGTGGGTTGGTAACCACAGGGCCGGAATCTCGGTCAAGTTTTGCACCCATGTATTTGTGCTAGCCTCCTCCGTTTATTCTTTCTCATTCAACCTCCCTTGGTCTACTCTTGTTCTCTTCCTACCCCAATGGTAGTAGGTTTGCGAGCATAAGAAGTTCATTTTCACGCCCTTCGTGGCCCCTCTTCTTTTTTTTTCTTTTTTTACCAATATCGTCATTTTTCAAAAGGTCGGAACTCTTCCTCGCTTACTTCTGATTACACGTAAGAGGGGTTGGTTGGTTGTACTTCTCAAAATAACAATCACCACCACCACCACCGCGACCACCACCACTCAGAATCTTTCACTTTCGCGTTCGTCCTTTCCTTTCTATTGTCGAGCCCTCATTCCTCCGTTAAAGTTGTATATTTTCGTCCCCATAAGACCTATCTATGTCGGTGTGACGTAAAGCACCTAGCAAAAAAGAAAAAAAATTGTATATTTTAAAACGAATATAATCGTAGAATGGCCGCCTCTGTGGTGTAGTGGTTAGTGTGGTTAGCTGCCACCCCCGAAGGGTCGGGTTCGATTCCCGGCTCTGCCACGAAATTTGAAAAGTGGTACGAGTGCTGGACCGGGGTCCACTCAGCCTCTGGAGGTCAACTGAGTACAGGTGGGTTCGATTCCCACCTAAGCCATCCTGGAAGTGGTTTTCCGTGGTTTCCCACTTCTCCCCCAGACAAATCTTCCCATCCCTTCGCAAGGCCTCTGTTCAGCACAGTAGGTGAGGACACCTGAGTGAGGTACTGGTCATTCTCCCCAGTTGTATCCCCCGACCCAGAGTCTGAAGCTCCGGGACACTGCCCTTGAGGTGGTAGAGGTGGGGTCCTCCGCTGAGTCCGAGGGAAAAACCGACTCTGGAGAGTAACCACCTAAAGAAGAAGAGAAGAAGAAGAATCGTAGAATATTACCGTAAGATGCTCTTCTCCGTGTATGGAACTGTTTCGCTGACATCAAATCAAGGTTCTATTAAAAGAATGCTATATTTAGTTGAGCCGGCCCCGCAGTGAAGGGGTAGCGTGCCTGCCTCTTACCCGGAGGCCCCGAGTTTGATTCCCGGCCAGATCAGGGACTTTTACCTGCATCTGAGGGCTGGTTCCAGGTCCGCTCAGCCTACGTGATGACAACTGAAGAGCTATCTGACGGTGAGATGGCGGCCCCGGTCTAGAAAGCCAAGAATAACGGCCGAGAGGATCCGTGTGCTGACCCCATGACACCTCGTAACTGCAGGCCTTCGGGCTGAGCAGCGGTAGCTTGGTAGACCATGGCCCTTCGGGGCTGTTGCGCCATGGGGTTTTGTTTGGTTTTTATATTCAGTTCAGTTAAATGACACATTGTTAAGAAGTACTTCGTATAATCATTACCCAGCATTCAGCTGTTATGTAAGATTATGGTAGGTATAATTTCATGAGTGTATTTACCATTATATGTCGATTTCTTTTTTTTAAGATCCGGAAAGAAAATGTAAAAGTTATAAATTATTATGTACATAATGAAAGAGTAATTATCCAATTTCTGTACATATTTCGCAACATAAGATCTTTATGTGAACATCCATTAAGGGAAGTATAATAGCTTAAAACTTATTCTTTCTCTACTGGCTGAGTCAAAAGGTTGTGCAGAAACTGAAGTAGCCCATGAAGGCGCCGGCGTACAAGTACAGGACTAAACCTGGAGTTGTAGCAAGCCCGGGCAAAACAAGGAACGATAAAGCCTAAACCTTCCTATTCGAAATTTGTTCTATTTGTTGTATTTCGACCCTTCTAGGTGCTACTTCAGTTTCTGCAGAACCTTTTGAATCACCCGGTATAAAGTTAGCCACGGAATCAATGAATCAACAGCGGTATCAGGACAAAACGTTGTATTTCGAAAATCCCAAATGCACTGCAGGGACTCGGAATGTAGCTGCCTGGGTGGGAAGCAATGGAATAATAGGGTCCCACTAATTACTTTCACGGTTTTCCCAGATAGTGATGTAGTGGAAATGTTTATCCCCAAGGAGTTCTTTGACACGGCGGTAAATCTACCGACACGGGGCTGGAGTATCTGAGCATCCTAAAATTGAATTGTGATCGAATGCACCATCTCGGGCTCAGAAATCAAGCGCTCTACCATATGTGCCCCTTTGCCTGGTAGTAAGCAAGTGACAATGTCACTGGTTATTTTACAATTTCGCTTTATGTCGCACCGACACAGACAGGTCCTATGGTGGCGATGGGATAGGAAAGGGCTAGGAGTGCGAAGGAAGCGGCCGTGGCCTTAATTATGGTATAGCCCCAGCATTTGCCTGTTATAACATTCTTCAGGACTGCCGACAGTGGGGTTCGAGCCCATTATCTCCCGAATGTAAGCTCACAGCAGCGCGACCCCAAACTGCACGGCCAAATCGCTCGGTTATCATAACTGAAGTAGATTACTGTAGATTTAGCAATGTTGAATATTTACATCACATCAAGGACCTATGACGACAACGCAATTACAAACCAGAATAGAAACATGATGGAGCCTCCGTGGCTCAGGTGGCAGCGCGCCGGCCTCTCACCGCTGAGTTCCGTGCTTCAAATCCCGGTCTATCCAAGTGAGATTTGTGCTGGACAAAGCGGAGGCGGGACAGGTTTTTCTCCGGCGACTCCGGTTTTCCCTGTCACATTTCATTCCAGCAACACTTTCCAATATCATTGTGTTCATCTGTCATTCATTATACTGTACATTGCCCCAGAGGAGTGCGATAGACTTCGGCAGCCGCCACAATTCCTATCCTCGCCGCTAGATGGGGGATTCATTCATTCCATTCCGGACCCTGTCGAATGACTGGAAACAGGCTGTTTTCATAGAAACATGACACTCCCTTTGTTGAAACGAGAGGAAATAATTGTTACGTTTCTATTACCTTTCCTAACATTTCGCAGAAGAAATCGTTAAAGAAGAAGCGAAACCCTCGATGATAATTTATAATACAAAACAGTAATAGAGCGAGCTCGATAGCTGCAGTCGCTTAAATGCGGCCAGTATCCATTATTCGGGAGATAGTGTGTTCGAACCCCACTGTCCGCAGCCCTGAAGGTGGTTTTCCGTGGTTTCTCATTTTCACACCAGGCAAACGCTGGGGCTATACCTTAATTAAGGCCACGGCCGCTTCCTTCTCACTCCTAGCCCTTTCCTGTCCCATCGTCGCCATAAGACCTATCGGTATATCTGTGTCGGTGCAACGTAAAGCAGCTTGCAAAAAAAAACCAGTTATAGTGTATTGAAATTACATAACTTCGTTTGCACTGATAAACGTTTCTTTACACATAAACAATAATAATAATAATAATAATAATAATAATAATAATAATGGTCAAGGCATGAAAGATTGATTTTAATAGTTTTTATTAAATTTGTATTTTTTGTTTGTTTGTTTGTTTGTTTGTGGAGCGCTTCAATAGCTAGGATTATTTTTCTATATAGTTCTTGCACGTGCTTTCTCCAAGGAGGAAGTTCATCAATGATTTAACAATACTGTAGATACGACCGGGCGAGTTGGCCGTGCGGATAAGGGCGCGCAACTGTAAGCTTGCATCCGGGAGATAGTGGATTCGAACCCCATTGTCGGCAGCCCTGAAGGTGGTTTTCCGTGGTTTCTCATTTTCACACCAGGCAAATGCTGGGGCTCTACCTTAATTAAGGCCACGACCGCTTCCTTCCCACTCCTAGCCATTCCCTGTCCCATCGTCGCTATAAGGCCAATCTGTCTCGGTGCGACGTAAAGCAACTAGAAAAAAAAAATAGATACGCTTGCGTTCGCCAACCCTCTAGTTGGAATAAAGTGTGAAAGATGGCGTAAGAGATTATTACGAGCTCTTCATAGCACGTAACTACAATCATAACGCTACACTGTTTACTTTATTCCATTACGTGGTGTTCAGATTGTTTATATCCACAAAGCAGGCCAAGGAGGAGAAGTTCCCTCCGATGTTAATCTGGACGTGAACAATGAGGTATCCCACATACACCACAAGCACGACCTTAATGCTCGCCAGGAAGAAAGTCCACAGAAATCTGCCCATCACCACATTAGAACGAAGCGTGACCTCGCCAGCCCTCACAACTTTCTTCTCTCGAAATTCATTTCTCCCACCAATATGGTCGAGAGTGACATAGATATTTACGAACGAACAAACAAACAAACAAATAATCAAGGTTGTAAATTTTACGTTGCTTAATTTCGTGACATAGCCACAGGATCTCCAGTTTTACGTGGAGTACGAACCAAAGGGTTGTAACTTTTTTCAAGGAATACCCACCTCCGTAGTGTAACGGCTAGTGTTATTAGCTGTCTTCCTCGGAGGACCGGGTTCGATTTGCGATGCTGCTAGAGATTTAGGCCTAAGATTGACAGAAAGGCTGGTATGTGGCTAAAAAAAAAAAAAAACACATGCAGCTCAGCTTCACCTTCATTGGGGCACGTCTGAAAATATCTCGAGGTATACGAAGACACGACTCCCTTGCATGTAAGTTATCGACAGCTGACTGTGAAAGATATGGATCTTACAAGCTAGGTGGATTAATCCCGTGCAAAGACTTCTTTTTTTACGTCGCACCTACACGGATAGCTCTTATGGCGACGATGGGGAAGGAAAGGGCTAGGAGTGGGAAGGAAGCGACTGTGGCTTTAATGAAGGTACATACCCAGCATTTGTCTGGTGTGCAGCCCTTAATAGGCTGTATGTGTGTGTTTGTATGTTTGTTTTTGTTCTTAACTTTAAGGGTGCCTTCTTCTTCTACATCTTGGAGCCGATGACCTTCGATGTTAGGCCCCTTTAAACAACAAGCATCTTCTTCTCCTATTCATCTTCTTCTTCTTCTTCTTCTTCTTCTTCTTCTTCCGCTTTTCTTGCACTCTGTTGCGGACCGGGTGCGAACTGTCAGACATCGGAATTTGGCATTATTTTGCGGCCGGATGCCCTTCCTGATGCCATCCGTATGTGGAGGAATGTATTCATTATTGTGTGTTTCTATGGTCCGCGATTTATAGAAATTAACCAGACGCGACTAAAATCCCCGTCCCAGCCGTGAATCGAACCCGCGATCCTCTAAACTGAAGGTCTCAACGCTGACCATTCACAAAAGTAGTCGGACAAGATTCAGGATACCTATCACAATCAAATACAAAGAAACAGGCATCATAATAATGGCCATCATAGTGGTCCTACGCACAAAATAGTTATTTATGTCACAATGGCTTTTATTTAAGTTACGGTATGAGTTGAGGCGTTTATGAGCGAGTAGAATTTCGAACCGAATACGTGAAACACTTTTACCCGTATAATGTACAAAATTATATTGCATATGACGTTGAATTCTTATATATATGAGATAATATTAAGATGAAGTCACTATGCTCAGTTCAGAGCCTACCATTCAAACAGTCGAAACCATCAGAGAAAGAAGAAATAATCATTCAAGAATCAGGTGACAGACATAATGGACTCGCCCACATAACACAATGACCGGGTGAGTTGGCCGTGCGGTTAGAGGCGCGCGTTTGTGACCTTACACCCGGGAGATAGCGGGTTCGAATCCCACTGTCGGCAGCCCTGAATATGGTTTTCCGTGGTTTCCCATTTTCATATCTTAATTAAGGCCAAGGCTACTTCCTTCCAACTTATAGGCCTTTCCTATCCCATCGTCGCCATAAGATCTATCTGTGTTGGTGCGACGTAAAGCAACTAGCAAAACGCATTGTAACCATCTGGCAAGTATCTAAGTAACTATTTCTTATGGATTGAAAAAAAGTTTTTGATGGCATGTTTTTATATTGATAGTGCTGAGTGTAGTAAGTAACTACGTTATCACAACGTCCCGTTTTCCACATTATTTTGAACAACGCAAACATATAAAATTCAATCATCATTGATCTAAATGTAGGGCTGTCACCTAGGTGGCAGTTTCCCTATCAATTGTTTAATTATTTCTTAAATGATGTCAAAGAATTGGAAATCTTCCCGTGATAAAATATACTATCCCTAATTCCTTTTCCTGTAAATAAATATTTGTCCCAGTTTGTCCTCTTGAATTCTAACTTTATAGGGCAGGGCTAGGACTGGGAAGGAAGCGGCCATAGCCTTAATTAAGGCACAGCCCCGGCACCCGCCTAGTGTGAAAATGGGGACATCACAGAGAACGGCTACGGACAGTGGGCTTCGAACCCACTATCTCCCGAATGCAAGCTAGAGCTACTTGACTCGAACCTCGTGGTCAACTCGCTCAGTGGCATAACAGTCGTTAATGTAGGTGTATGTATACTTTCATTTCACCCCATCTCCGACCCGTATTACGAAACGGGACAGTTTGGCTCTTTAATTTGTAGAACGCGATGGACCTGATATGTAATATTGTTATGTAACACGTTCATTATCATTGGTATTACCATTTTTTGTTGAACTTTGTACTAAAAACTCATTGCGATTTGCATATCTAGTGTAGTGTACAGGCACCGCTACCCAGAGATAAAAGCGACGTACGGAACAAACATGCAAACATTACAAGGAACATGACGGTGCGAATAGATCAGTGTTAAGAAGTCCTGGTAGTCCTGGTGATTTGATCCTTAAAGGAACAACCACGACCACCATTATTTACAGTGTTTGGGGCTGGTTCGGTAACATGTAATATCAAGCCGAAACATTCAGAAGGAGCCACGGGTGACCTGGTCACGGCCGGCATATACACTAATAAAGTCGTGTGGAAGCTAAACCAAGGACTTTTGCTGTATTCCCAGGCTACGGAACTCAAGGTCTGGCTTTATCGCCTGTATACGTACGGTCGCACAATTCTGAATTTCCGGTAAAACGAATTTAAATAACCACTCAGCTTCTTTCTCTTTCGACGTTTGCCGAATTTAGTGGCTTAGAGGGTAAAGCGCTGGCCCTCTGAGACCAGAATGATGGGTTCGATCCCGGCTCAGCCTGATGGTAGGGCCACTTGAAGGTGCTCATTTAAGTCAGCCTCGGTGAGTAGATTTACTGGCACATAAAAGGACTCCTGCTGGTCAAAATCCTGGCAATTCACATTCCCGGAAAACAGTAAAAGTAGTTAGTGAAACGTAAAACAAATTATTATTATTATTATTATTATTATTATTATTATTATTATCATTATTATTATTATTATTCGACTCATTTGCTGAATGGTAAGCGTTGTTGAGGCCTTCGGTTCAGAGGGTCCCGACTTAGATTCCCGGCCGGGTCGGGGATTTTAATCGGGTATGATGAATTCCTCTGTCTCGGGGACTGGATTTTTGTCCCAACACTATCCTCTTTGTATTCAGACAACACACCAATCTGCCAACTACCACAGAAACAGGCAATAGTGATTACAGTCCACCATCCAGGGTTGGCATCAGGAAGAAGGGCATCCAGCCGTAAAACAGGACCAAACCACTTGTGCGATCCCACAGGTGTGCGAAATTCGAATAATAATAATAATAATAATAATAATAATAATAATAATAATAATAATAATAATAATAATAATAATAATAATAATGTGGTTGTAGTATTCGGATGCACTTACCATGGGATGTCTTTGATTTATCCTGTTCTTAGTTTTTTGTACAGAAGGATTGGTGGTGGTAGATCGTTCAGATGATGACAGGTATGAAATAAATCTAAGGTGAGGACGACCTCGATATTTGGCCCTTGAAACGGTGGTGATCATCATCATCATCATCATCATCATCATCATCATCATGGTCATCAGATTTAAGGTTATTGCCATTGTTGCAGGTGATGCAATACTTGTGTTTCTCTAGGTATAAATGACCCTGAAGCAGTAATTGATTTCAGCTGTGTCGCCATCATAAGGCAATGGACATCATAATTTGTACGAGGTGTGCTTTCCACCTCATTGTGCGTAGACTTAAGTTTCTCTTGTAGTAACATGCATGCAAACACAAGCACATTTCTTGACTGTTTCATGTTAAGGATATCTAAAATTCAAGGACGAATAAGAATGCTTCCCAGATCACGCACTCTGTCAACCTACAGAATATGTTGTTGCTTTTTTTGTTTTATTGCAGTGGTTAGGGACATCTTAGGTAATCAATCAGTTGTATTTCTTTCATGCTACATCGAATTCAATAAGAAAAGTCCTCTCAATTTTAATTACTATGTGATGGGGTGAAAGTATCGCTGTAAATACTTTGGTGTTAATATAAGGAACAATCTTTGTTTTTGTTTTTTACAACTGGCTTTACGTCGCATCGACACAGATAGGTCTTATGTCGACGATGGGACAGGAAAGGGCTAGGAGTGGGAAGGAAGCGGCTGTGGTCTTAATTATGGTACACGAGCTTGATAGCTGCAGTCGCTTAAGTGCGGCCAGTATCCAGTATTCGGGAGATAGTAGGTTCGAACACCGCTGTCTGCAGCCCTGAAGATGGTTTTCCGTGGCTTCCCATTTTCACACCAGGGGCTGCACCTTAATTAAAGCCACGGCCGCTTCCTTCCCAGTCCTAGCCCTTTCCTGTCCCATCGTCGCCATAAGACATATCTGTGTCGGTGCGACGTTAAGCCAATAGCAAAATAAAATGGTACATCCCCAGCATTTTCCTGGTGTGAAAATGGAAAACCATGGAAAACCATCTTCAGGACTGCCGACAGTGCGGTTCGAACCCACTATCTCCCGAATGCAAGCTCACAGCCGTGCGCCCCTAACCGCACGGCCAACTCGCTCGGTGGAATATCGTCATTAACGTAATCACATAAACGTGATTGTAAATATAGGTTACATATATCTTCATACGGTTATGAGGGTATTTAGCGGTTCTAGTAAAGGAGAGGGCTATAAGTCTAGAGTATGGTTCCGATGTTTGGGACCTACACCAGGATTACTTGATACGAGAACTGGAAAACATCCAAAGAAAAACAGCAAGATTTGTTATGGGTTATTTCCAACAAAAGAGTAATGTTACGAAAATGTTGCAAATTTTGGGCTAGAAAGACTTAGAGATAAGGAGACGAGATGCTCGACTAAGCGATATGTTTCGATCTGACAGTGCAGAGATGGCGCTGAATGAGTTAGCTGGCGAAAAAGGTTCACTAAGTTTTTAAAAGTAGGAACATTAAAGACCGTTATGCCACTGAACGAGTTGACTACGAGGTTCGAGTCAAGTAGCTCTAGCTTGCATTTGGGGGATAGTGGGTTCGAAGCCCACTGTCCGTAGCCCTGAAGATGGTTCTCTGTGATGTTCCTATTTTCGCACTAGGCGGGTGCCGGGGCTATGCCTTAATTAAGGCTATGACCGCTTCCTTCCCAGTCCTAGCTCTGCCTTATCCTATCGTCGCCGTAAGACCTGTCTGCATCGGCACGACGTAAAACAGGCCTTGCAGCGTTCAATCTGTGAGCCTCTGTGAATTAACTACGGCTCTTCACAGCCCTCTATTTCCGAATAACTCTGTGGCCTCGTTTAAATCATGTCCGGCGCTGTAGTTAAATGGTTAGCGTGCTGGTTTTTAGTCTAAGGGATCCAGGTTCGTTTCCCGGCGGATCAGGGATTTTAACCTTCATTGGTTAATTCGTTTGGGGGTTGGGAGTATGTGCAGTCTTCAGCACTAGGATTCATCGGTAAGTAGGGTCCTATCCTCATAGACGTGCAGGTAGCTTATAAGGAGTCAACTCGAAAGACCACCACCAGGCCTTTCCGAAGGCCAAACCCCATAATAATAATAATAATAATAATAATAATAATAATAATAATAATAATAATAATAATAATAATAATAATAATAATAATAATAAATCGTTAAAAACGTATCTAACCATCGTCGCTTTGGTTTCCTTCTACTCTTCTTACCCTCCAAGGCCGAATCCATTATTCCCGTTGGTAACCTATTCTCCTCCATTCGCCTCACACGACCACACGCCGCCAAACGTACGGCTTCATGCACCAAGATAATTCCTTAACTTACCTTTATCTATTCATTCCGAGTACCCTATATCCATTGTTCCCACCTGTCTGTACCTGCAATCATTCTCGCCACTTTCAATGTCCTTTAGATATGTACTATATACTATTATTTCTCTCCTATAGACTTATTTAATATTTGTATTACTTTAAATAGTCTCAGTACACGTGAATTGTACCAAAGCAAATATGCATTATAACTTTCGGAAGTAAGTTTCCCACTGGGTGAAAAAATGCTTATGCTTGAGTACTTAAAACGGTTTTGATTCTGAGTTCCAGTAATAAAACTTTTCCAGTTGGATGACCGGGCATTTTTCATTTCTCTAGGATTCTTGGTGGTATCAGATTATCTGGTACCAAGTTATAAGTTTCTAGTGTATCTGAAAGTGCCTCATTTAATTGACGTCGATTTTCACTTTTGTAAGTATAAAAATTACTATTCGACTTCGACTACTATTTCTTAGTATAGGTTAAGCATAAACAAACTACAAACAGAGATTCTGTTGCATTTCATCGGTTTGTTGCATTAAGGAAATGGTAATTCGAACCCCAATCATCGACAACCCTGAAGATGTTTTCCGTGGTTTCCCGTTTTTATACCAGGAAAATTCTGTTACTGTATCTTTATAGAGGACTAGGCTTTGGTTTCTTGAAACAGCGAATATGGTAAACATTGGTACAACAAATGACTGAGTATTCCATCAGACTGTGTATCCCGTGAGACAAAGTCGATGGTAGGATCCAATATCCGGTCAGTGGATGGGATGTCCCTGGACCCGCCTGCAAACTTCCGGTTCCGGCTTGGCAGAGAAAATGGGCAGTGTTTTCCGATGCATTATCCTGCATAGCTCAACTTGCATACATGTTGTAGCGTAGTTGTTCTTTTCACCATCTCCCTTCCGTTTCTCATTACATTCTCTGTTGCATGCATGTGTGTTCATTGTCCCGCCATTAAACTTGACCCACTAGCCTTCCATTTGCCACAAATTCGTATCCTTAGATTATCTTCTTGTTCCTGGTATTTTCCCAATTAATTGGTATCGGCACTATGCCGCTGCCCTAGCTCAGTACTAAGACGTCTTAAAAAAATACGGGTGGGAACATGCGAGGGATTGCCCCGTTGGGTGTTCATGACACTGCGGCCCGGCGCAAGTCTGACTTGCAGTGTAAATAGTCAATTCAATACGATTTTATTTACAAGTTACCGACGATAACTGCAATAAGGGATGAATAGCATCGTTGTGGGTAATCGTCAAATAAATAAATATAAATAAATAAAACCGACTTAGTGATTTTATATTTTCAGCTGTCAATTTTGTTTTAGGCCTATTGTGAATAGCTGGTCGCCTAGCGACAAACATTGCTAATTATTCAGGTGCTGCTGATTACTGTTTTAAGAGGAAGTACAACTAGGCAACCATCCTCTATTAACACTAATCAGAGAGAAAAAATGGAAGGGATCCGACACTTCGAAAAATGAAGGTATCGGCCAAAGGAGGACAAGGGGCACGTAGGGCATGAAAATGAAAGACTCCCTAGGCTTCGAGTGCTCTAATACCGTCGGGGTCGGAAAAGAACAAGAGTTGACCAAGGGAGGTTGGATAGGATAGACGAAAGTGAGGAACCAGGCACAAGTAAGTGGAAGCATTGCCAGGAATCAGCTAAGCGCCCCGTAGTCGCCAACCCACGTTCCAAAGTTCGGAGCCCCTGGGGCCTCTTATAGTCACCTCTTACGACAAGCAGGGGATACCGTGGTTGTTATTCTACCAATACACCCACCGGGGAAGCTAATTATACAGCCCCGAACACATGTTTCAAAACATTATTGGTGAGGTGGTGGTGATTATTGTTTTAACAGAACGTACAACTGGGCAGCCATCCTCTTTTAACACTAATCAGACGACAAATGGAAGAAGACCAATATTTCGAAGAATTAACCAAACCAAACCAAACCAAACCAAACCACATGACGCAGCATCCCCGAAGGGCCATGGCCTACCAAGCGACCGCTGCTCAGCCCGAAGGCCTGCAGATTACGAGGTGTCATGTGGCCAGCACGACGGATTTTCTCGGTCCTTATTCTTGGCTTTCTAGACCGGGGCCGCCATCTCACCGTCAGATAGCTCCTCAATTCTAATCACATAGGCTGGGTAGACCTCGAACCAGCCCTCAGATAGAGGTAAAAATCCCTGATCTGGCCGGTAATCGAACCCGGGGACTCCGGGTAAGAGGCAGGCACGCTACCCCTACACCGCAGGACCGGCTTCGAAGAATTGAGGTATCGGTAAAAGAAGGGGAAGGGCCACAAAGGAAAGATGAAAGTCCCTAGGCATCACAAACTTAATACGGTCAGCCCCGACACTTGCCTGGTGTGAAAATGGGAGACAATGGAATATCATCGTCAGTGCTACCGACGGTGGTATTCGAACCCATCATCTTTCGAATGCAATCTCACAGCTACACTACCCAAATCGCACAGCCAACTTGCTCGGTGGAGGTCAGATAGGAAAATAAGGAGTCTGACAAATGTAAGTGGAAACAATGCCAGGCTCAGTTAGGCGAACCGTGATCGCCAACCCACGCTCCCTAGTTGAGAGGCCCTGGAATGCCCCTTTTAGTCGCCTCTTACGACAGGTAGGGCATCCTACTACCGCCCCCACCCACTGGGGGTACATTTCAAAATTTCATACACCACGTACTGTATCCTCTGCATTAACTGTCCCAGGTTTGCAGCAGTTGTAAGATTCTCTATTCAATGGGTAGAAACAGACGTGCTCAAGTCGACATGAAGCAAATTTAAGAAATTCCACATTTTTCCACCCTACATGACTTTGTCCCTAAGGGTCGTAGGGCAACCACTATTGTATCATCATCACGGGCTCAGGAGTGAGAGATTTTTAACGATATCACACACGAGGGGTCGGAAATTATATTTAGAGTCACATCACTTGTTTTAAAGTAAATAAACTTCAAATGATGGCTTTGCTTTGCTCTTGGAGTTCAGACTATCTTGTGCGAATATAAGTCGTCAAATGCTCCGTCCGTAGACATCTTACCACCTTCGTATGTCTGGGTTTTTCAGTCATTAATAGTACACTAAACTATACGCCTCAAACAGGTGGCGTCGCGCCGACCTCTCAACGCTGGATCTCGTGGTTCAAATCCCGGCCACTCCATGTGAGATTTGTGCTGGGCAAAGCGGAGGCGGGACAGGTTTATCTCCGGGTACTCCGGTTTTCTCTGTCGTGGTGTGAAAATGGGAAACCAAGGAAAACCATATTCAGGGCTGACAACATTGAGGATCGAATCCACATCTCCCGAATGCAAGCTGATAGCTACGCGACCGAAACCGCACAGCCACTTGCTCGGTCAAGTCTATTTGGTCTGATACTGTGGTTAGCTGGTTCGAGTCCTGTTGGTGGAAAAAATGCCACCATCAGAATGTTGGCCAGCATGGTAGGAGAGGTGGTGCTACAATTTCTAACCACTAGCTTGCGTACCAAAAGTCCGGATTCGATTCCAAGCCTCTCCGCAGTGTCCATATGGAGTGAGGGCATATGATGTCGATGGCGATTCGTCTGTCGGGTGGATGAGTGGGACGTTAAGCGTTGACCAGGTCCCATGGTGTTATTCGACAGGAGTAGGCTCTGTGCCATCACCGAGTTTCACCCTCTCCCTGTCTCATTTTATCACCACCACTACCACCCTCACCGCACATCCAAACGCGTAGGTCGTCCATTGGAGTCAACTAGAAAGACCTGCACCAGGACTCTCCGGAGGCCATATGACATCAATCACTGAGTGTCATGTTTTCTCCAATCAGACGGTACCTCAAAAATTTGGATGGGATCGTTAGTTCCGAGCTATAAACTCGAAAGTGAACACATGATTTCGTTACACTGGGGTTCTAATGTATGTCGCCTGACAGCTGTCAGTTTGCATTCGGGAGATAGTATGCTCGGACACCACAGTCGGCATCCCTGAAAACGGTTTTCCATGGTTTACCCATTTTCACACCAGGCAAATGCTGGGGCTGTATCTTAATTAAGGCCACGATCGGTTTCTTCTTACTCCTAGCCCTTTAGTATACTATCGTAGCCATAAAACCTATATGTGTCGGAGAGATACAAAGCAAATTATTATTATTATATTATTATTATTATTATTATTATTATTATTATTATTATTATTATTATTTAACGTACCGTCTTTTTCGGTGACGCCGTGGTGCCGATTTTTTCTGTAGGTGCCAACAACTCTTCCGACAGGCTGACATATTTGAGTACCTTCGAATACCATCGGCCTGAGTCGAAATCGAACTTGCGACACTCAGCCTGGCAATTACCTGTTCCTCTGGTGTGTTGTCAGTGGGCGGGTCTATCAACACGAACACAGCCCCAAGCCGGAGGTATTAACGAGACAAGGCTAAAATCCTCGTCCCGTCTGGGATTCGAACCGAAGAGGACTATTCTGACCATTCATCCAGGAAGCCGGTCTCGTACCCACATATTTAAATGATATTCATCTAAACAATAATTGTTGATTTTAGAGAAATAAGGTAGATTGATTCGGCGTGAATTTGAGGTGATTGCAAACTAATTCGTGATATTTTTCGTGTTTACAATTGATTTAAGTGGATGTATATTTACTTTTGTAACCTAGTCCATCGTCCTAGGAGGCATCATTGCAGCTTCCCGCCGGGTGACCCGGATTCCTTTGCCGGCTCTACCACGAATTTGAAACTGGTTTTCTTTGGAACCTGGTACAGACAGCTTTATGAACAGATTCCATAATCGTGTACCCTAGCAACTAGCAATGGTTTGCCGTGCTTTCCCACTTCATTTCAAGCCTTTGGAGATGGTGGTGGTGATAACGTAGAAGGAAGTACGACTAGATCTGCTTTTCACTCTAATCGAAAGAGAGAAAGTAAGACATCCAACTCTGCAAGAGTTGAAAGCGATTGAGATGGAAGAACCTAGAAGATAATATAAAACTCTAGGCCTATATATCTTTGTGGTCAGAAAGCAAGAGATGACCAAGAGAAGTCGGATGTTTTAATTTTAGGTTTACAAGTCATCTTACGCTGCACCAATACAGATATGCCTTACGGAGACGATGCGACAGGAAAAGGCAAGGAATGGGAAGAAAGCGGCCGTGGCCTTAATTAAGGTACAGCCTGGTGTGAAAATGGGAAACCATGGAAGTTTTTTAATTTGCTAGTGGCTTTACGTCGCACTGACAAATATGTCTTATGGCGACGATGGGATAGGTAAGGCCTAGGAGTTGGAAGGAAGCGGCCGTGACCTTAATTAGGGTACAGCCCCAACATTTGCTTGGTGTGAAAATGGGAAACCACGGAAAACAATCTTCAAGGCTGCTGACAGTGGGGCTCGAACCCACTCTCTCCCGAATGCAAACTGAGAGCTACGTGTCCCAAACCCCTCAGCCACTTACTCGGTACTCAGCTTTTATCTGGTCCACTGCTCCTTCTTTCAACTTAGATGAGCTAGATCTTTCTTCTGGGTATTATTCAGAGTTGTGCATAGTAGTGTCATAATATGAGCAGCCAGCATTTATTAACAAAACGAAATCTTCCATAATTTTCTGTTTGATTATCTGATTTGAGGCTGCTCTCCTGTTTCCTACGTACCCCTTCCCGCCCTACTACTACCAGTAGTATGGAATGTCTTTCTCATATTTGAACATCCTAGGATGTTATATCTTTATGGTGCTATAGGCTACAGGTGTCCAGTGACCATACATAAGAAGCTAGTGGAATAATCGGGCACATCTTATCAGGGTATCACCTAATCAAGTTAAATTATTAAAAACGAATTAATTTGAAAGATAAAGTGACAATGATTACAATGATTTATTACAAACAAGCTCCTCGTTTCAAAATTATACTTTGTTAGAAAGTTATATTTATATGTGCCTAAATGATTCAAAGTTACCACTGAAGGATACAAAGGTTTTTACGACACATTTATTTATCATGAATACGTGGCAAAAAACGACAAAATAGTGAAGGGAAAGATAAATTTAGGCAGAGAAAGATACGAAACAGAAAGAGAATGGAAATGCATATTTAAAATATTACACAGAAGTAGATATGGGTACGTCATTTTCTTAATGGACTTCTGCAACTTTATTTATATAGATAGAAAACTCTTCATGTATTTAATTATAATATTGAATGTAATATTTCAACAATCATTTTTTAAAGTTAAAACTTAGTTCAGTGGGCCGCTGCCTTTCTATCCGGAAGTCCGAGGTTTGATTCCCAGTCAATCTTGGCTTGGAATTTTCACCTGGAAAGTCACGTGGTGTCAGGAAGGACTTCCGGACTTAAACCCCCGGCCGACATCCAAAATTACCTAGGTGGCTCTAGCGATCCCACAAATACCTTGGATAAGCTGAAGTAAATTTTTTAAAACTTAAAATTAGGTAATATTCAATACAGGAATATTTTATTTATTTATTTATTTATTTATTTATTTATTTATTTATTTATTTATTTAACTGTGTTCATAAAATGGCGAAGTCAGGACTCTTAGCCGTTTCTTACATTTAACCTTATACTTAACTTACTGTACAACGATTAAATATTTTATGTTCTTTTCGGCACAACTAGATTCTTTTAAAGTATTCGTTCTGAGAAGTACAGAACGGATGACCTGAAATATTTGAAGTGCGCCTCCAAGACAGGAGCATATGGACTTGAAGGAACTACCTGGCAGGAGAGGCGGAGTGCGGGGGAAAAGAGGGAGAGAGAGAGAGGGGGGAGAGAAAAGTTACAGACTACAGTACGGTCGAAGAGAGAATCTGGTGTGGTGAAGGTGAATAACCACGATTAATATTATTAGAAGAAGAGTCTTAGACCCTCGAAGAAAGGCATCGCGTGAAAACATGTAGGGTCATGGAAGCAGGAATATAACAAATTAGACCCGACTCGTGAACCTCGTAAAACTCGTCGTCTAAAAGGTTCAAGAATTGACCGCCGAGCTGAATGGTTCACATGGTTGAGTGCTGGTTTTCTGAACCCGAGTATAGGGCTCGATTCCTGCTCAGTCTAGTAATGTTTGAAGATGCTCAAATACTGTACACCAGGACGCAAAAGAATTACGAGACAAAATTCCTGCAACTCGGCTTCTCCGAAAACCGTAAAAGAAATTAGTAGAACGGAAAATTATTATTATGGAAGAAGGACTCTGGCACAAGTAAGTGGAAGCAGTGCTAGAGTCACAAGGAGATCGCACATTATTCTAAATCTCAAATCGGTCGAAATGTATAAAAGTGTTATTGATATTAAAGTTCATATACAAGAATGGATGTTGTTGAGAACAAGGAAAGAGAGGCTAATCTACCTTGACCTCGTGCTATATTGCTGCATGTGGGAAGACTGACTTGAATTACAATTTTCTCGCAAACTCAAGCCTTTACCGCATTACTAAATCCAACCTTGTCCGGCCCCGCGATGTAGGGGGCAACGCGTCCCGGGTTCGATTCCTGGCCGGCTCAGGGGTTTTTAATTGTAATGGATTAATATCCCTGGCCTGGGGACTGGGTGTTTGTGTCGTTCTACACTTTCGCAATTCCACTTACACGCAGGTTCCTATAATATGGTGAAAGTAGTGGGAAAAGATCTATAGAGGTCGACGCCACGAACAAATATATATATTGTATATATATATATTTTTAATCCAACCTGCACTTTCGATTGTCCTGTGGTTCATCACAATTGAGACTCTAAATAATGTGCCATCTACTTGTCAGCTGATAAATTTTATTCCTACCCATCAAAAGTTACGAAACCCTGAGGAGAATCTAGTGTACATATTATAGGACCACAAATCTCAGACACATTTCTTTTTTCTTACCCTCCAGAACTGCTTTTCCCATCGGATTCAGCGAGAGATCCCACCTCTAACGCCTCAAGAGCAGTGTTCTGGAACGTGAGATTTTGGGTTGAGGGGTACAACTGCGGAGGAGGACCAGTACCTCGCCCAGGCGGCCTCACCTGCTATGCTGAACAGGGGCCTTGCGGGGGGATGGGAAGATTGGAAGAGATAGGCAAGGAAGAGGGAAGGAAGCGACCGTGACCGTGAGATAGGTAACATCCCGGCATTTTCCTGGAGAAGAAGTGGGAAACAACGGAAAACCACTTCCAGGATGGCTGAGGAGGGAATCAAACTCCCCTCTACTCAGTTGACCTCCAGAGGCTGAGTGAACTTCGTTCCATCCTTCGTTCCACTTTTCAAATTTCGTGGCAGATCTGGAAATCGAACCCGGGCCTCCGGGAGTGCAGCTAATCACACTAACCACTACACCACAGAGGTGGATTCAGACGAAATTACTGAGTAATATTCAGCATGTCCGGACTAGAGGTATACAAAAATACATGGTTATATTTTGAATACCCATAAGGTGAATTATATTGATTTCTCCAACATTGAACAAAGTAACTCAATACATTTTTATGCACATTGACACTCCTCAAAGGGGGCACTATTTGTAGCTCTACAGTTATCTAAGTTAAATGATATTCAAGCTCTCGCTGCGTGTTTATAAGATCAACTGCTTCAGTGATACGTTGTCTCAAATCAGGCAGATTTGTGCTTTGGAGTCTACATCTTGTTTAATAATAATGATCTAAACAGCTAGACTAGACAGATATATTTCAAGTGTTACTTATGACAGAGATGAAATATTGACAATGTCTTTGTATACTTGGCTCTGAAGGTCAGCAGCGCTTCTACCCTGTTCCTGTGGTGGTTGCTAATGAGATGTGTTGTCAGTGTATAACAACTTCGCGTGGCTACTGCTCGACTGGCGAAGCCCTTGTAATGCAGGTCGTCCAATAAATATATGCAGCATCTGTCATGTATAGGAAACTATGTGTTATTGTGTGTTGTATGAGTTACAAAGATGCTGGGGACATAGCAAACACCCACTCCCCGACCCAAAGTAATTAACCACTTAAAAATATCTGATTCGAGCCCGGTACTCATTGTACCGAAGGCCACTACGCTGATTATTCAGCCAAGATGCCAGAATGTCAGTTTATGAACAAATGTGTATTGAAACAAACACAAATTCCCAGTCCCCGAGCCAGAGGAATTAACCAGACGCGACTAAAGTCCCCGATCCGGCGGGAAATCGAACTCAGGCTACGACGCTGACCATTCAGTCAAAGAGCGGGACAAAATTCGGAAGATCTAATTTCATAATTTTTCAATTTGTTTTAAAACCCGAAAGATTATCCAAAATGTTAGAAGATCTGGCAAAATGAATGACAACATATAGGCCTATGCCGAGAGTTTAAGAGTCCTATATTAACGGTGACGAAGGAAGCGTAGGGATTACCTTCCGTTCTTGAACTCTGCTAAATGCGGTACATGCAGCCAATTTTCAGCCTTGGTTTTCCAAGCGACTGCTGCCCATCTAGATTGTATGCAGATATTTGAGGGTTATTTGGTCAGCATAACGACATTTTCAGCCGTATTGTTAGACTTCTGTGACCGGGAAATAATGCTGAGGGGTCGGGGAATCATGTGCTCGTCACCGCCAGTCAGTAATACTGTATGTGGTCCGGCTCCGCAGCTGACCGGTCAGCGTCTTTGCCTCCGGTTCTCGGGTGCCGGGTTCAATTCCTGCCCAGGTAGTGGGATTTCAGTCTTGAATGTATAATTCCTTAGGCTCGTGGTCTACGTATTTATTCTATTTCCAACCTTTCTGCAACTCACACCACCACAACACTACATTCTCCACCACACTAACACGCAGTTTATTATGCACGGCCAATGCCACCCTTCCTCGTAGGTGAGTCTACCTTACAAGGATTGCACCAGGATGATAATCCACACGAAATAATTATTAGTTACAAGTATCGCACTGATGGTTAATGGATGCTAACGGCTATTTCAACATCTACAGGAA
Source organism: Anabrus simplex (assembly GCF_040414725.1). NCBI lineage: Eukaryota > Metazoa > Arthropoda > Insecta > Orthoptera > Tettigoniidae > Anabrus > Anabrus simplex. The sequence continues at coordinate 315,912,627 of NC_090265.1, forward strand.
TTATGAACGAATTTCACTCATTCATTGCCTCCTTCACAAAATATATGAAAGGAACAGCGGTCTCTTACGTAATTCATTAGCTGAGAATTTAAATTCTACGTGATATCTGGCTCGTGATGGCAGAACGTGACATTACCTTTCAATATACTCTTTGTTTGTATTCCACAATTGCGCTACTTCATTGTGTTCCTTCCGTTGTGTAACACCACTGTTTGTTTCTTCTGCACGTCCCTCGCTGTTGTAGATCACGGTCCCAGAAGGTTGTACGCTGAAGAAGTACGGTACATTACTAACCCAAGATCTGTTAAGGACATCGTCACTGGATTCTCACCAATGCGCTTGTAGTTCAAATCCCAGGCAGTGCATATGGGATAATTTAAATGAAAATGTGGTTCAAATTTCATTTTAAAGAGGAAGTCCAATGACTATGGTCACGACATATAAACAAGTTTACTTATATGACCAAATTATTTAAAAAGAGGTAATTTCAGATCAAATACCCGTATGTATTTTCTTCTTCCTTCCTTCCTTCCCTCCCTCCCTCCTTCCTTCCTTTCTTTCTTTCTTTCTTTCCTTCTTAATCCGTTTACCCTCCAGGGTTGCTTTTCCCTCAAGGGCAGTGTCCTGGAGCGTGAGACTTTGTATCGGAGGGATACGACTGGGGTGGACGACCAGTACCTAGCCCCGGCGGCCTCATCTGCTATGGTGAACAGGGGCCTTGTGGAGGATGTGAAGACTGGAAGGTATAGACAAGGAAGAGGGAAGGAAGCAGCCGTGGCCTCAAGTTACTGTAGGTACCATCCCCGTATTTGAAAGGAGGAGAAGAATAAACCACGGAAAAACACTTCGAGTGTGGCTGAGGTACCGTTTTTCAAATTTCGTGGTAGAGCCGGGAATCAAACCCGGGCCTCCGTGGTTGTCATCTAATCACGCTAACCACTACACCGCACAGGCGGACCAGCATCTATTTTCATTATGTAGAATGATCATGTTATAGCCATGTTTCTTTTTTAAAATTCAGAACCATATTACAAATGTGTGAACTACATTTTCTATTAGCCAATTATTTCAATTTTTTAAAGATTGTTTATGCAGTTTATGCAGGCTATCTTTTTATGTGCATTACAGTATCATGAAAACCGAAAGAGTTTATTGCATGGTTCGGGCCGTGTAGCTGTCAACTTGCATTCGGGAGATGGTTTTCCGTGGTTTTCCATTTTAACACCAGGAAACTGCTGAGGCTGTATCTTTATTAAGGTCACGGTCTCTTCCCTCCCTGTCCTATCCCATCGTCGCCTTAAGACCTGTCTGAGCCGGTGCAACATAAAACTAACAGCAAAGAAAACAAACATGAAATATCGGCTTGAGTTGAACAAATAGTGCTCTATAGTTTTTCAGAAGTTAGTGTGTATTTACACGATATCATAATCACAGCTGCATTAGACGCACCTTAGAAGTGTCACAATGCACAAATACAACTACAGAATATTACTTGAAATATTAATTTTGCATAAGCCTACATCACTTTTAAGTTCTGGCACCCGTTAAACAACACACTATCATAAATAAACTGGCCAACCTCAGAACACACAATATATCGGTCCTACTGTATAATTTATTTCTTTTTCATGTTTATAAATAAGCCTACCACATCAGGTAGAAACACAAATTCGGAGAGTAGAAAATAGTTATCCCAATTTGCCTGTCAAAAGACAAAAGACAAAGAGTGGAAGGTAAAGGCTTCCGCCATTGTTAACCGCGGCACGTGATAGGGTAGGGTGGTTAGCTCTACGCCCGGCCACTTTTGCCCCCAGGAATTAACCTGGTACTCATTTTTGGTGTAGGCTGACTGAACCTCAGGGCCATATGCACCTCCGGAAGTGGAAATCTCGTTTCTAAAGTTTTTCGACCTCCTGACAGGGATTCGAACCCACGTCCTTCCGGGCGAACCGAGCACGCTTTTACCGCCTCGGCCAGGCAGCCCCTCAAGAAGCCAGTAAGAAGAGAAATGTATTAAGAACCATATAACCTAATAAACACGAAAGGGTAGAAGGAAAACATATGGATTCTTTTCGCGGCCCATTTGTGTAGGACAATGACATGAAGTTGTTGAGAGCTCAATATATAATTTCTGTAAACAGCGCAGTGATCTAATGAGACAAAATATGGCTTGTTGTTGCTTGTTGTTTAAAGGGACTTAACATCTAAGGTCATCGGCCCCAAAATATAGCTAAGGTGAACGTTTTACAGTGCCAAAGTCCTATACAAGGTCGTTCTTCAGACGATAGTACGAAATCACCCGTATGGTCTAACATATCAGCCCGTATATAAAGTGCAATTAAGCAAAATAATTCGTTAGGCTTAATGTGTAATAGTTTCACTTTCCTCAGGCAGTTGCTTACTCAACGACTGTTAATGTTGCAGATTAACGTCGAAGAGGGACGTATAGCCATGTGGATTTGTTTCACTTGAGCATGCAAAGATAGAAGCTTATTAATTTCGAACACTCGTACAACACGCATTTCCGTCCATGTGTTGCACATGGTAAATAGTTTACGATCACATCTACAGCATTTTAAGCCGGACTGAGCAGCTCAGACAATAGAGTGCTGGTTTTCTGGGCCCAGTTTGGCAGGTTCGATCCTGGATCAGTCCGGTGGTATTTGAACGTGCTCAAATACATCAGCCTCGTGTCGGTAGATTTGCTGGCAAGTTAAGGAACTCCTACGGCACAAAGTTCTGACACCTCGGCGTCCCCGAAACACCATAAAAATAGTTAGTGGGACGTAAAATAACGTTATTAACACTATGTAAAACATAAAACATAGCCCAAAATCATTGTAGGCCTATGACTTACAGGTCCACGTGAAGGTAAAAAATACAAAACTGTACGTCGAGCATTGGTAGAATGTTCTACTATGTGGTATTGCCTCTTGGCAATGAAGACTGGCCACTTCAAAAAGCACCTAAAAACTATAAGAATAGATTCTAAATTCCCATACAATTCTCAGAAAAACAAAACTGTTCTAATTTAAGGTATTGCACTTATTCGTATGTTACACTCGTGGGAATTCCAATGCCTAGAATAAATTAACTATGAATAAAAACCATAAAACGTCAAACAAATAAGAAAAATCTTAAGAGTTCACAAGAAAAAATGAAATGGCGTATGGCTTTTGGTGCCGGAAGTGTCCGAGGACCCGTTCGGCTCGCGTCTTTTCATTTGATTCCCGTAGGCGACCTGCGCGTCGTGATGAGGATAAAATGATGATGGAGACGACACATACACCTAGCCCCCGTGTCAGCGAAATTAACCAATGATGATTAAAATTTCCGACACTGCCGGGAATCGAACTCGAGACCCCTGTGGCCGAAGGCCAGCACGCTAATCATTTACCAAGTTCACAAAAAAATTACACGTTAAAACATATAGGACCTTCAACAAAGCCAAATAACATGACTAGTGACTGTGGTGATGACGTTGGTCTAATGCGGAAAGCACTGAGATTGTCAAAAGGAGACATCTGACCACTCGAAGGGTGACGTTATCGGTTATAGAAAGGAAACATGCTATGAAAGGTGGGCAAATGATGATGATGATGATGCTTGTTGTTTAACGGGGCCTAACATTATAACGTCATCGGCCCCGGTGGGCAAATGAATGAAACCTCGAAATCCATATACCGTCGTACTTGGAAGAGAACAAGAGTTTGCCAGGAGAGATCGAATATGAAATATGATATGAGAAATAGGAATAAGCGGCAGTAGGGAGTGCCTCAGATGGTAAAATGTTCGTTTTCTGAGCCCAATTTAGTGGGTTCGATCCCAGTCCAGGTCGATGACATATGAAGGTGCTCAAATACGTTTAAGACCTCTTCTAGAACAAAAAACCAACACGACGGCGTCTCTAAAAATTCTAAAACTAGTTAATGGAATGTAAAACCAATAATGTCCGCCTTTGTGGTGTAGTGGTTAGTGTGATTAGCTGCCACCCCCGGAGGGCAGGGTTCGATTCCCGCTTCTGCCACGAAATTTGAAAAGTGGTACGAGGGCTGCAACGGGGTCCACTAAGCCTCGGGATGTCAACTGAGTAGAGGTGGGTTCGATTCCCACCTCAGCCATTCTGGAAGTGGTTTTCCGTGGTTTCTCACTTCTACTCCAGGCGATTGTCGGGATGGTACCTAACTTAGGGCCACGGCCGCTTTCTTTTCTCTTCCTAGTCTATCCCTTACAAACTTTCTATCCCCCACCAAGCCCCCTGTTCAGCATAGCAGGTGAGGCCGCCTGGGCGAGATACTGGTCATCCTCCCCAGTTGTATCCCCGACCCAGAGTCTGAAGCTCCAGGACACTGCCCTTGGGGCGGTAGAGGTGGGATCCCTCGCTGAGTCCGAGGCAAAAACCAACCCTGGAGGGTAAGCAGATTAAGAAAAAAACCAATAATAATAATAATAATAATAATAATAATAATAATAATAATAATAACTAGTGAAACGTTGATGTGGTCCCCGGCTCCTTGGCATAGGCCTTCGACTGAAATGTCCCGGGTCCGATTCACGATTGCCCTGATGATTTTAGCCGCGTCTGGTTCATTCCTTCCGCTAAATGGCAATCCACATGTAGTGGATTGGGAAAAGGCCAGGAAGAAGAAGAAGAAGAAGAAGAAGAAGAAGAAGAAGAAGAAGCGTTGATATGACAATCGTGAGGACCTAGCTGAGTCTGACATTGTTTTCCCCTGACTTCCACATCCTCCTTGACAAGCTCTAGATAACGCACCACATACTCGGTGCTACAGCTCTCGCGCGTCGCGACAGATGGGGAAGTGTGGAATGCGTGCAACACTCTCAAGACATGTATTTGCGATCCTCACTTATCAGTACAATACACGCCACGGACGTGACACATGAACGGTGTTCGTTCGTGACCATGAGCAAACTTCATTTCCTCAATACATCATGTCTCAGTTCGAATATTTTGTATACAACGTAATGGGTTTCTTCAGCCATGACGTTAGCCAATGTTATCGCCCAGTAATTCCGTAACAGCAATCAAAGTGTACTTAGATCGCATTAATACGGCTTTGAAAAACGTATGAACTAATTTCGCTTAAAGAAACGGAGTTATCATAGAATTAAAGACCTTCATGCGAATATTTTAAGAGTCTTAATTTTTTAGAAATGTCGAGTCTGCTTTAATGAAATAAACACTATGCTGCAGTATCCCTCCAGAAATCAAACAGAGGTATAATATGTAGCTATCACTGGTACTGTATCCACAAGAGCTGTGGTCCCTCTGTCACCTTTCTAGTTCGAATTTCCATGGTCATCTCGTGTCATTGTTCTACCCAGACGGTATTAAATTTGTGGGATTCTGACAGTTTTAATAAGCTCATATTGCGTGACTGTTTCCTTTCTTTACATTATTATTATTATTATTATTATTATTATTATTATTATTATTATTGTTATTATTATTATTATTATTATTGAAAATGAAAATCCACAGCCTGTTTCTAGTCATCCGATCGGGTTAGGAATGGAATACTCCCCTGGGGCAATGATTAATGAATGACAGATGAAATGAAATGATATTGGAGAGTGTTGCTGGAATGAAATATGACAGAGAAAACCGGAGTACCCGGAGAAAACCTGTCCCACTTCCACTTTGTCCAGCACAAATCTCACATGGAATGACCGGGATTTGAACAACGGAACCAGCGGTGAGAGGCCGGCGCGCTGCCGCCTGAGACACGGAGGGTATTATTATTATTATTATTATTATTATTATTATTATTATTATTATTATTATTATTATTATTATTCCTAGCCTCTTCGCCATTATTTGTGGTCAGGACCACATGTGGATTTGTCACAGGTTTAGGGTCGGATGCTCTTCCTGACGCCAACCTGTATGGAGCGATGTGTCCACTATTGCGTATCTGCTGTGGTTCGTAGTACGATCTGTGAATAGAAGAGTATTAAGACGAACCCTAATATCCGAGTGAGAGAAATCAATCAGACGTGGCTAAAATCTCCAGATCGACCGGGAATCGAAGCCGGTAGGTACCCTCTAAGCGTAGACCGCTAAGCTGATCATTCAAGCAAGGAGCCGGACTCTTTTCTCTTTCTATCACATGCCTTAATTCTCCGAGTGGTCCTCTTCAAATATGGGTTGATGGCTTTAAACTGCTACCGTACACAAATTATTTCTAAGTATGAATAAATTTCAAGTTATCTCACAATAATAGGTTACACATACAATCAATTTCCTCCTCCCACACTTTTTTTTTCATAATTTGCTTTACGTCGCACTGACACAGATAGGTCTTATGGCGACGATGGGCGACGATGGAATAGGAGAGGGCTAGGAGTGGGAAGGAAATGATCGTGGAACAGCCCCAGCATTTACCTGGTAATAATGGGGCGTGGCCTCCGGAGCGGCCTGGTGCAGGTCTTTCGAGCTGACGCCGTATAGGCGACATGCGCGCCTGTGAAGATGGAGCCCTACCTAGCATTATTTCTGTTGCTTAAGACAGCAAACACAGCCAGCCCCTGAGCCATCGGAATTAACCAATTAAGGTTAAAATCCCCAACCCTGCTGGGAATCGAACCCGGGACACCCTGAACCAAAGGCCACAATGCTAACAATTTAGCCATGGAACCGGACATTTGCATAGTGTGAAAATGGAAACCACGGAAAACCATCTTCAGGGCTGCCGACAGTGGGGTTCGAACCCACTATCTCCCGAATGCAAGCACACACCTACGCGACCCTAACCGCACGGCCAACTCGCTCGGTCCTATACAACAGCCTTCACATTTGGTCTCTGACTCGAAATTCGCATACATTTACTGTAGTAATATGTAATTTATGTCGTCATATTTTAATAAAACAGTTGGAATGTATTATTTCAGTATTAAGACAGTCGAACCGAGTGGTACTAGTCGTGTAGCTTGCATTCGGGAGATAGTGGGCTCAACCCCACTTGGCAGTCCGGAAGATAGTTTTCCATGGTTTCCAATTTTCACATTAGACAAATGCTGAGGCTGAACCCTAACTGAGGCCACAGTTGCTACCTTCCATTCCAAGACTTGTCCCACCCCAAACCGCCGAAAACCTGTTCTTATTAAGAGAAACCGAGCTAGATAGCTGCAGTCGCGTAAGTGCGGCCAGTGTCCAGTATTCGGCAGATAGTGCTTTCGAACCTCACTGTCGGCAGCCCTGAAGATGGTTTCCCCTCGTTTCCCATTTTCACACCAGGCAAATGCTGGGGCTGTACCTTAATTAAGGCCACGGCCGCTTCCTTCCCACTCCTAGCCACTTCCTGACCCATCGTCACCATAAGACCTATCTGTGTCGGCGCGACGTAAAGCAACTTGTACGTATTAACAGTGACGTCAAATCGCTAGCAAAATAAGCGGATGTAGTATTCAAATGGAAAATGAATTCATTAATTGTGCTGCATGTATCGTTAACAAGATCACAAATATTTAGTGGTGCTACCAACAATGCTGTTAGATCTATTGAGAAAACTCCCTTGAGACATAAACGGAGCTACCTATTACTCTTGAATTATTTTTAGAAAAAGCTCTGAATAACCTTCAACGTGACCAAAACATCCAATTTAAGTAGTGGTGGTGGTGGTGTGGTGGATGAGGTTTATGCAACAGGCGTAAAATATCTTCGGTAAAAGCCCCGTGTTCGTAGTGTCTGTGAAGTCTGTCTGATAACCTGTACGACTGTCTTCTTCTTCTTTTCCCGCTCTGGTGGGGACGCAGGTACGAACTGTGTTATGCATGTAGATTTGAGCCGGTTTTACATCCGGATGCCCTTTCTGACGCCAACCCTACGGGGAGGGATATATTTAATAATGCGTGTTCCTGTGGTGGTTAGTAGTGTGATGTGTTGTGTGAATATGGAGAGGAATGTGTTGGGGAACATCCAGTCTCCGAGTCGTAGGAATTATCCATACACAGTTAAAATCTCCGGCCCGACCGGGAATCGAACCTGAGGCCCTCTGCACCAAAGGCCAGAATACTGACCATTCAGCCAAGTAGCCGGACTGCAATAATAATAATAATAATAATAATAATAATAATAATAATAATAATAATAATAATAATAATAATAATCCCTCAACTCCGTGTACAGGCATTTTGAAAATACAACATTTAAGCTTCCTGCCTATCAATTCTGACCTTCCGTTTTAGTCTACTAGATGACAGAGAAACAGATCTCTGCTGAGCCATCTGTTGCTAATTTTAATTAAACATCAAACATCTAGTAAAACTCAAATGGTCCGGCTCCATGGCTAAATGGTACAATCAATAGACATGGAGTGCTGGATGGACTTTCTTCCGCCATTCAAAGATCTGACTATCTCTACCAGGTTTGAACCGACGATCTTGGAATTCGGGGGTCAACACTCTATCACTGATCCAGAGAGGGAATTAATTAAAGACATCAGCCGTGTACGGTTCGCGTGGAGTAGAAGGGCGACATTATGCACACAAAAATAAACTTTTAGGACGTCCAAGAAAACAATTAACCCACTTTTTTTGTGTGGCTATTTTCTTTACGCCACTCGGCCACAGATAGGTCTTATGGCGACGATGGGACAGGAAAGGTCTAGGAATGGGAAGGAAGCGGCCGTGGCATTAATTAATGTACAGCCCCAGCATTTGCCTGGTGTGAAAATGGGAAACCACGGAAAACTATCTTCAGTGCTGCCGACAGTGGGATGCGAGCTCACCGCTGCGCGCTCCTAACCGCACGGTCAGCTTGCCCGGTAAACCCACTTTTCACAATTGTGTAACCTGATATAATGTGAACTATACAGTTCCTTAAATCGGCCTTAAAGGGAGTATCTGAGAACCGCTAACCTTAGAAACAGAGAGTAGCATCTTGATCCTAGTAAGAAGACATTGAAAGGTCACTGATAGTGAGTTCATCCAAGCAGACTACCACGGTACCAGAATCTTCCAATACACAATAGTCAGGAAATTACGTCTAGTCCAGGGGAGTTGAGCACCCAAGAGAAGCAGCAACCAGAGTGGAAAGCGAAACGGAGCGGCCCCGTTAAAAACTGAGTCCAATGTACTCCCAATGTCTTAACGCGGAACGAAGTTGCGAGACGAATATCTACCTCAAGCGCTCAGAAAGGGATTCCTGAACTCTGTAAGGAATTATCTTACAGAAGGTTCGACCTTTTCTTGCGTTATACACTCTTAAAACCCTAACTGAAGATAATGCCTCTCAAGGAAGCAAACGCAGATCTGAAAAGGGTATTTATCACACCGCCATGTCAACCACGTACAAATAGAGAAGTTGAGAGGGCAATAGCTTGGCCCTCATATTCCTCCTCTGCATTTAAAATAAGTACAGAAATATAGATCTCAAAATACTACCGATATTTTTACGATAAAAGCGACAAGATAGTGTCAAATTTCGTTTCCGTAGGCGATTGATACACTGATCTGGTGTCAGCGTCATGCTCTTTGGTTCAGAAGGCCTTGGGAATGATTCCCCGCATGGGCGGGGATGTTAGCTGCATCTGGTTAATTTCTCTGGCTAGGGGACTGAGTAATTGTGTTTGTCTCAATACACACTTCTTCATTTGCATCCAACACTCTCCATCATCAACCATCATAGAAACACGAACTAGCTGAACACATTCCTCTACACAGGGTTAACGTCAGGAAGAGCCGTACAATAGCCGTTAAACTGGGCGCATGTGCCTACCCCCAAGTAATTGGGACTTAGATATATACAGTATACGACCAGGAAACAAAAAAGATGACGAATTGTCATAGACTTGCAAATATATTTTTTTGTTATTAGTTTAAAGAGCCTCCGTGGCTCAGACGGCAGCGCGTCGGCCTCTCACCGCTGGATATCGTAGTTCAAATCCCGGTCACTCCATGTGAGATTTGTGCTGGACAAAGCGGAGGCGGGACAAGTTTTCCTCCGGGTACTCCGGTTTTCCCTGTCATCTTTCATTCCAGCAACACTCTCCATTATAATTTCATAGCATTTATCACTCATTAATAAATCACCTTGGGAGTGGCGACCCCATTGTAATAACAGCCTATATATGTTTCATTCATTACATCCCTGACCCAACAATGACTGGAAAACAGGTTTTCACTATTAGTTTAACGTCATTTCGACTCAGAGAGGTCTTGTGGCGACAATGAGATAGGATAGGGCTAGGACTGGGAAGGAAGCGACCGTTGCCTTAATTAAGGTACATCCCCAGTATTTACCTGGTGCGAAAATGGAAAACCACAGGAAACCGAGTTCCAGGATTCCAACAGTGGGGTTCGAATCCACTGTCTCCCGAATGCATGACAACAGCTACCCGCCTCGGACCACGTTACCAACTCACTCGGTGTGCCAAGAAATAAATTCCAGAGTACAGTAAGTAAGGACACGTTATTTCATTCAATATTACCGATAATGATGATGCTTGTTTTTTAAAGGGTCTAACATTTAGATCATCGGCTCCTGTTCATCATTTCTCAACAATCACCTAATATACACGGCGTAACGAAAAAAAAATAGTCATAGTTCAGATAGTTCATATGCAGGGAAGACAAAAAAGGTTAATCAGCATGGGTCAGGAAATGAATGGCAGAGTCTCGACATGTCAGCTGTCGGCTTCATCAGAATAACACAGTTACGTCCTGTTCATTGTCCACTTTGTGGTCAAATGTTTAGCGCATTGGTCTGATGAATTAATATAAAAACAGTGCACGTAGGTGTGACCAAATGAGGTGAAAACGACAAAAGTTTGGAGCTGTTGATTGGTTGAAGCTCCTAGTATTCTTATGCCTGATTAGTCATTGGGGCCGTGAACTAAATACAAGTTCAGGATAGTTTGAATTAACGGGTCTGGTATTAGAAAGAAAGCATCCGTGACTGATACATTAGGGAACATCTCAAAGTTGAATCATGCAGTCACTGCACGGAAAAACATAGTGTCATGGATGACTTAGATGACAAGAGTGCGAGTACATGCACAACTGCGAAGTGCAAGTGTCTGTAATAGAGTGCAGGAGTTTGCAGGATCAATTAAGTACTTTTCGCGAAGAAAAATAGAATACTGATAGAATAACACAAACATTTACACATTAATGTACAGACACATTAGTTATGCACGGTGATAGGAAAAGTACGAAACGTACTATTGGTTGTTAAATGGTTTACACGGTGACCCTAAAGTTCATTAACCGAGCTCGATAGCTGCAGTCGCTTAAGTGTGGCCAGTATTCAGTAATCGGGAGATAGTGGGTTTGAACCCCACTGTCGGCAGCCCTAAAGATAGTTTTCCGTGGTTTCCAATTTTCACACCAGGCAAATGCTGGGGCTGTACCTTAATTAAGGCCACGGCCGTTTCCTTCCCATTCCTAGGCCTTTCCCATCCTATCGTCGCCATAAGGCATAGCTGTGTCGGTGCGACGTAAAGCAAATAGCAACAACAACAACAACAACAACAAAAAAAAAAGTTCATTAACATTTGACGAGGAATATTGAAGGTAGAGAGGTAAGATTTGACACACATTATGAGCCTGAGCCTCGCGGAGGGACTGCTGCGAGCAGCAGCTGTGGATTTGATTGAGTTCCCCGACCTCATTGGGTCTTTTATCTCAGCTTGACGTGGGCTCCTAACAGCGTAAACTGTTGATTTAGTTTCATGTTTAAATTTCAGTATTTCGGAAGGGCAAGGAGTGGCTAAAATGGAGCAATTGAAATATGGAGCTGGCAGTTGTTTGCGACTACGGAAAGGAGCCTTGATTGCGCTTAGGAGGGTGCTGGCGATGAGGGATGCGTCGTGGGGCGTTGGGCATGCAGTGCTTGTGGGTGGAAAAAGGTCTTGGGTTGGGGGGGGGGTGCTTGGTTATGTGGTATTGGTTAGTAGGTGGAGATTTTGACACACATTATTGGTATGACATGGGGTTTTACTGACACCAAAATAAAGTACACAAAATGACCAACAGATGTCGGACGGCTCTGGACAGCAACATGTCAGGTACAAATGGCCACACATGTTTGATATGACATGGGTGTTTTATTGACGCCCACATCGAGCACAAAAGCAGGCCAACAGATGGCGCTGGACGCTTCAGTGATGCCGCATGAGATTAGTACACGTGTGAAAGATCTCTTGCGCACATCGTTTAGTGAGGATAGCGTGCTGAGTCGCCACTTCCGTCATGCTTGGCCTCCCCAGTCTCCCGACCTCAATCAGTGTGATTATTGGTTGTGGGGTTACCTGAAGTCCCAAGTCTACCACGATGGTCCGAACTCATTAGGGATACTAAAAGACAACATCCGACGGCGGTTGTAGAGTGGGCTTCGGCTGGTCCGACGGCTCTGCACTCCAACCGACCAACCGAGAAGAGGAGGGGTGGCTGCGGCTCTGCCGTAGCTCTACGTCTCTGTATTCGGGAGACGGAGAGGGGCTGGTCCCCACCGTCAATCAATCAGTCACTACTGATCTGCGTTTAGGACAATCGCCCAGGTGGCAGATTCCCTATCTGTTTTCCTAGCTTTTTCTTAAATGCTAGCAAACAAACTGGTAAGTTATTCCAATCCCTAACTCCCCTTCCCATAAACGAATATTTGCCCCAATTTGTCCTCTTGAATTCCAACTTTATATTCATATTGTGATCTTTCCTACTTTTAAAGACATCATTCAAACTTATTCGTCTACTGATGTCATTCCACGCTATCTCTCCACTGACAGCTCGGAACATACCATTTAATCGAGCAGCTCGTCTCCTTTGTCCCAAGTCTTCCCAGCCCAAACTTTGCAACATTTTTGTATCGTAACGCTACTCTTCTGTCGGATATCACCCAGAACAAATCGAGCTGTCCTGAGAATGGTTTTCCATTCTCCTGCTCTAAAGCGAATGCTGGGACAGTTCCAACTCTAGGTCACGGCCGTCAAACCTCTCTCCTCCGCACATCTCCTTCACCGTAACAAATATCCTGGCTTGAGAGACGGCGTCACCGTCTAGGAGGCCAGCCTCTCCGTTCAGGGGAGGAATAATCACATTTTTAGTAGTAGTAGTAGGCAATTTCTCACCATACCTAGGGATATGCTGAATAGTGTTGTCGCTCGACTACAGGTATTGTTGATGAATGACGGCCGGCATATTGAGCATGTGTTATGAAGAACATCGTTTTTGCTAAACCTCGATTGTTATGCTGATTATTGCTTGTGTATCGTATAAAGCGCCATCTGTTGCTCATTTTGTGTACTTTATTTTGGTGTCAATAAAATCCCATGTCTTGCCAATCCCGTGTACCAATTATTACCTCTCTACCTCCAATATTCTGTGAAGTAATGCCACGTCGAATACGAACTTTCGGGTCACGCTGTACATGCGAACGTATCACGCATGAAGGAGAGAAACTCTTGACCAGGTGCTGACTTCAAATCGATGTTCAAATCATCGGCAAGTACGATGGCACCCGTTCTCACGAAGCTTGCGCTCATATACTAATGTACATATGGCGCTACTGACCTAGTATACATATATGACGAACACTGATTGCCATGGTTGCAACAGTGCCGGGAAATTGATGACACTAATTTCCAGATAGACTCCAGCCCAAAATTTTTCTTCTTCCTCTTTATCTGTTTACCGTCCAGGGTCGGTTTTTCCCTCGGACTCAGCGAGGGATCCCACTTCTACCGCCTCAAGGGCAGTGTCCTGGAGCTTCAGAGTCTGGGTCGGGGATACAACTGGGGAGGAGGACCAGTAGCTTGCCCAGGCGGTCTCATCTGCTATGCTGAACAGGGGCCTTGCGGGGGGATGGAAAGATTGGAAGGGATAGACAAGGAAGAGGGTAGGAAACGGCCATGGCCTTAAGTTAGGTACCATGTCGGCAATTGCCTGGAGGAGAAGTGGGAAACCACGGAAAACCACTTCCAGGATGGCTGAGGTGGGAATCGAACCCACCTCTACTCAGTTGACCTCCCGAGGCTCAGTGGACCACGTTCCAGCCCTCGTACCACTTTTCAAATTTCGTGGCAGAGCCGGGAATCGAACCCGGGCCTCCGGGGGTGGCAGCTAATCACACTAACCACTACACCACAGAGGCGGACGCCCGAAAACCCACCCATGTTAAAAAGCAGGAAGTGGGAACAAAACCAGTCAATTAATGTCAGAGCCCGGAATCGAGAAGTACCAACCGTGAGGGTAGCAGCTATGCTAATAACGGAGTGGTTTTGGGTTGTTGTTGGTTTTTCTTTTCTTTTTTTTTTTTTCTATTTGCTTTATGTCGCACCGACACAGATAGGTCTTATGGCGACGATGGGATAGGAAAGGCTTAGAAATGAGAAGGAAGCGGCCGTGGCCTTAATTAAGGTACAGCCCGAGCATTTGATTGGTGTGAAAATGGGAAACCACGGAAAACCATTTTCAGGGCTGCCGACAGTGGGGCTCGAACCCACCATCTCCCGGATGCAAGCTCACAGCTGCGCGCCCCTAACCGCACGGCCAACTCGCCCAGTTTTTGGTCTTTCATGCGGACGCTTAAAAAATACTTCATGACGTTGCAGTAAACACAAGTGAGAATAACAATATTTCATTAATTTCCTGTCCTCGGGCCAGTGTTCAACAGAAAGGAGCATATGAGCGTGGTGAAGGGATTAAATTACGTCTACTTTCGCTGGCCTGTAGAACGACTGAGGGAACAGGAACACATACCGTATATCATTGCTCCAAGTACACCGAGAGTGCCTCTTCTCGGCTTCATTATGCAATTTAGTTAACAACTAATGTCAGTCTTCAGTTCTGTGTCTCATATTTACGTCAAATATCTTTCAGTAATCTAAGGCATTTAATTAGATCTAATAAGCATCCTGGTTAGAAAATTATTCCCCAGACCAAACTGATTGTTGAAGATTGGAATCTACCAGCAATGCCATGGTTCTATATACTTTCATTAACATTACTCCACTTTCCATTACATTTACCATAGCGCCAGTTTGGACCTCAAAGTCTCAGGTCTATCAAATATAGAATACTAGCATGTGCCCGCGGCTTTGCCCGCGTTTAGTAATTCAACCGTTAGATGTTTCTAAACTCTTTATTTAAAAGCACATTAAAGCACTATTATTTATTAACTCACATCTTTTTGACGTAAATTGCATGAAATACATTATTTTATTTTTATTATATTGTTACTTTCAATACTTAAGATAACGGGTTGATGGATGGTACAAATAATATTAAAACCATGTAAAAGATCATGTTATATAATCGAAATATATTGTTTCCTTAGAGCTTCGTAATAAACTATATTAATGTCCTTCCATTTGGAGGTAAGATGTATACTGTATTGTGTTTGCCTTTCGAACTCTTGAACAATCCACGTACTGTTGACAATGGCAAAAACACCGTTTTCGGAGATGAGTCCTACAACTTTAAGCGATTGTCCTATGTCAAAATTTCAGATCTCTGTGTGTCGTAGATTTGACTGGGCGTCGCATGCATACACACAAACACATCCGAATATTACGGGCTGATGGTTCCTCGTTTCGCGGGCCGAAAATGGTTTCCTACTCAATGGACTTACAGTCCGAGGAATACTACTTCACCCGCGGCATGCTCAGTCATGATGGTGGCTTCAGTAATATTCGTCATCAGTTTCAGAGCCTTTTCATTGCAGAGGGAAGTATTCATATTCCTGAGAAGGATAATCGGTGCCACAATCGTCCACCCCAAGATGTCCGAGGGTACTCCAGGTGACTTCAAATTGTTCACAATCTCTGTCGTGTAGTTGACAGCCTCATCTGTATGACATGTCGTGTCGATAGACTTTTCAATTTATAGGAAACCGGATAATTCTTGTGAGTGTTACTTGTTGACGACGTTGACAGCTTCATGTATTGGTGCAAGAATTGCTCTCAGACACAGCCATTCGTCTTAGGTGAAAACCTATGCCCACCTATGACAAACATTTTAGATCTTTAATACGGTGAACTTGAGTTCCTAACCAGAACATTTCTGAGCAATGGCTATTCAGGGAAACAGATTGACGAAGTGCTACATCCTAAGCCAAAAGACAGATTGTCACGTGATTCTCGTCCTTTGAGTCTGGCCTTCTTGCCATACGTGCAATCTGTCACGGATAGGATTGGCAATATTCTCAGAAAGCACAATATCAAGACCATTTTTAAGCCTAATATCACCATAGGTAATTGTTTGCGATCTGTCAAAGATCCTATCGGTTTAAACTGCGCTGGAATATATTTCATTCCTTGCTCCTGTGGATCGGTTTATGTCGGCCAAACATGTAGGAAAGTAGCAACAAGGGTTAAAGAACATCGCAGGCACTTACGTCTTTGCCAGCCAGAGAAGTCTGCTGTGGCAGAACATGCCATACATAGTGACCATCAAATAATTTTTTATGCATCTTCTGTCATTTGTAAAGAGAAACATTTTATTCCCAGAATCATTCGTGAGACGATAGAAATTACTAAACGCCCGAATAATTTTAACAAAGGTGACGGCTATATACTAAGTAGATCATGGCTACCCTCAAAGTATTTGCTACCCTCCATAGTTAACTCGTCAACATCTTTCTCCGTGACTCTGGAGACCCTGGAATGAACTATATTTCTAACAGGGTCTCTCTGTCTTGAATCTGGTTACTATGGAGAGACCGTAGCCATTTTGCTCTGAAGACGGTCCTGGTCGCAGGATTGAAACGCGTCAGCTGGTATTTATTTATTATTACACGACCTAATATCCCCAAATAATTATCATAATTTTAGATCTTTGTTTGCCGTGGATTTGGCTGGCCATCGCACACATGAACACAGATGGACAGAAGGATAGACAGACAGAGAGACATCATGGATTGAAGGAAAATGGCTTCCTATTCCACGGACTTACAATGGCACCCTGACTGATATATGTATTATTCCTTGTTTATTATTATCGTCTATCTTGTGTCATATATGTTTCCTCTAAATGTATACGTGTGGTGCAACCCTTGTCCCCTTTCTCTGTGGGGTTTGGATATGAAGTGAGATGAATCTTCGTAGCGAATATTTACGACCGGATGACTTTCATGAAGTCAACCTAATCAGATGAGTTAATGAGATTAAATGAATGACATTATATATGATAGTAAGAATGAAAAGGATTAAACCCGGCGCCGGCACATAGCCCAGTCCTCTCGAAGAGCTCCCGATCCGACGGACGAATCACCATCAATAGCGTCATATGCCTTCACACCATATAGGACTAAAAACGGTTTCCTACGCCCCGGACGTAAAATGGCTGCTTGAATATTGTGTTCTCTATCTATCGTATGTACGTTGCCTAGTGACAGTGACTCTATGCATTTAATCTTGGTGACAGCACGTTGGATTGTCAAATCCCAATGCACGTTTTCTGATGGTTTCTCGTTCATAACTCACCAACGAAAGCGAAAATGAAAATTCCGGCTTCGAGGTGCATTCGGACCCCTTTCCGTCTACTTATTTTCAAAATTTCAGATCTCTGCGTGCTGTAAATTTTGCTGGGCATCGCGCACAGACGCACCGACACACATATTATCCGCACACTTTATCTTGGTGCATTTGTGTACGGGGGTGAGGAGTAAGGAGGGAGCTGTCCCGGTATCGATAGTGCTGCCTGGTGCTGCCAACTGAATGAAAATGAAACCTGAATTGAATCGAGAATATGATCGATCGATATGAAATTTCTAAACCGTTATCATCTTAAGCCAACAACTATGTCACATACACATTACATAACATTATAAAACATTTCTCGATGCCAATCTTGTTCCTAGCATGAATTCTATACTTTGGCTTTGTTGTGTAAACAACAACAGTACCAGTACGTAAAGTGTACGCCAGATGTCGCACAACGATGCTTAAGCGGTTCATAGTTTGTGTTTCAAAGGTTGCCAGTACGAATCTCGAAGATCGCCGAGGTCGACCGATTCAGCACTAGGGTGTAAATGCACCAAGATAAAGTGTGCGGATAATACAGACAAACAAACACTTCCTTTTATAATTATAAGATTAATGGCACGAGTAACAGTGGTCGTAAGGTTGAAAACAATGTCTTCATACTGTAAGTTGTTTATGACAATAATAATAATAATAATAATAATAATAATAATAATAATGGAAATGAAATGGCGTATTGCTTTTAGTGCCTACATTTAAAAATATGGCAGATTAATGTATTTTCTAAACATAAAATTATCCTTCTGAATGCCGTACAAATGAATTTTCGGTATTCGAAGTGATCCTTTTTTAGTACATAGGGCCATTTGCTTGACGAATGAATTGTCTAATTTGTACTCCCTAGAGAATTTTACAAACAAACTAACAATTGTTCCTCGGGCTCCGATCATGAGCGCATTTGTCTTGATGTTTGTTAAACGATATGTCTCACGGTAAAAGGAACAGTTGGTTCATTAATGCTGCGCTTTTCGTTGTGGACTTCGTTCGGCTGTTCCTGACTATTTTCCCATCTGATAGTTGGATCTATATCGGTGCCAGACGCTCAGCCAGGTTGTATAGTTATGATATCGATTCTTCTGTGCGATCCGTTATCATAAATCCGTGAATTCCTTAACCTCATATTGTTTTCCCTATGAGCTTCAGCACTGCATGATGCCTGGTTGTTTCTCAGAGTATCACCAAACGGACTGGCCCCAAGGACATGAGCGTTTCGATCTCACTGCCAGAACGGCGGCAGAGGCGACTGTCCTGAGACCTGCATGGCACAGCCCTGGGCATACATTCGTTGTCATTTTCAGTGTTTCTTTCCATTCGCTGCTGCTAAGTCCTTCTGGTCGATGAACTCAGCAGTCAGCAGGGGTGAACTCTTTGTACAGAATCACACCTTTTCCTTTCTGAGGATGTGTACACTATGACTGAAATTCTGTCTCCCTCAGATGTTTTCTCATCATTTGCACGTTAATGCGGTCTGGAGTAGATCCATTGATGGCTAGGTTGAGTAAACGTAAACACTTATTCATCTCATCAGAAGTGGTGATTACATCGCATTTACACACGCTACAAGTAAACTTCTCAGCGACTTTGAGAAAGCCCGAGATCCTCGTGTTTCTTTTCGAAGCAGATCGTACTATCCGGAAAATCTACTGCTAACTGCAGCACATCTTTCAAGGTGATCCTCATATCATAATATATGCATCTACAAGAAGCTTTCCAGGGATCTTATTAAACGGTGAAGTCTAGCAGGAATAAGTAAGTGTGTGACATACAAATCTCAATAGAGCTGTGAACTTCTGTTGAGACTGCAGTAGAGGTGTTGTTACCAAAGAATCTAATTTACTTTGCAAAATTTCCATATTCTTCCTTGAGTCGAATACAGTGCTATAGACAGTGTACAGTAAGGTAGCAGATCTTCTCATATACGGCTAGTGAGGGAATTACCTTCTCTGTATCTAGTATCAGAGATTTGTAATGAATAGTTCCTTTGACAAGCGATATGCACTTTAATTTTTGACGTTAATATCAAGCCCTATTTCTCTGTATCTTTATATTGCAATGCTAATAAGATGTTTAGCTGAACTTTCGCTGTTTGTTGTAATCAAGATGTCATCGCCAAATCCCATGACTAGGGAGGGCGGGACTGAGAGAATAACCATAATCCTCTATATTATCACCTGACGCGAGTTCATTGATAACGTGGTCGGTAGCAAGGTTATACAGGTTAGGTGAGAGTGGTGATCTCTGCAATACTGCCCTTCAGATACTAATAGGCTGAGATTTTGTTTGTTTGCTTTTATTTGCTTATGTTCTAAAATAAAATAAAATTCACTAACAGTTTGCGAAATCTAGCGGGTCATCACCTTTAAATAGCATTCCTGTCCTAACTTCCCTTCAACAAGGAGGAACAACTGTGTAAGTTAACATACAAGAAGCTACTGTATAATCACTAACATGTCATAACAGACGTCATCTTTCAGTTCTCTGATCAGAACATGATCTGGTCCTGGCGCATTGTTAACCGCAATACCATTCACTGCGGCAGATATCTCTTCTTTAAAGACAATTTATTACAGCCAATCACTCTGGTTCTTCATTTAAATCCTTCCTATCCGACCTCCCTCGGCCAATTTTTGTTCCTTCACCTTGATGACATTATGTTTGCAAGGCCTAGATATACCTCATCTTTTCCTTTCTTTTGTCGGTACCTTTATTCATCGAAGGTCCAGAAACTCTTCTTCTTTCTCCTATGGTTCGCGTTAAAATAACGCTGTAATAATAATAATAATAATAATAATAATAATAATAATAATAATAATAATAATAATAATATCATTGGTTTTACGTCCCAATAACTACTTGCACGGTTTTTAGAGATGCCACGATTTTGACCCGCTGATGCTTTTTCATATGATAATAAATTTAGCACTTTGAAATACCATCAGATTGTTCTTGCATCGAACCCGCCAACTTAAGCTCCGAAGGTCAGTGCTCTACCGCCTGAGCCACTCATCCCGGCAGGTTAGATTTAAGAAGAGATTATTATGTCGATGTACTTCCTCTTTAAACAACAATCAACACCATTACTAGCAGTAATTATTATTATTATTATTATTATTATTATTATTATTATTATTATTATTATTATTATTATTATTATTGGATTTGTCAACAAATTCCCTTCGTGGTGAATTTAAACCTTGTGTAACAGGTAGTGAAGGTAACCGAAGAGCTGGCAATTTGTCTCCATTGCAATGTCGATCTACTGGCACCTGCCATCTCAGTTACATCAGAGTGACATCTGAAAAGAGAGAAGAATGCAAGCTCTGGTAGTCACGCTTATCTGCTCCTTTCACCTGTCGAATTGGGCGGCCCGGTGTGCACCAACGCCCAGCCACTTGCCTTCCCAAGATACTTCGTGCTGTGAAGGAATTCTCTTTTCGACTAGGAGTGTCCAAGCCATGCGGCACGCAACGCATTAAACAGTATGGACTCAAGTCTCCCTTCGTACAATATGGTAACGTGATCACTGATGTGTGACTTGAATGTTGTAAAGCAGGTGTAAGTAAACCTCCCGTTTATTCGCTGAAGATGTGTATTAAGACGAACACACATCCAGTTCCTCAGACGTAGTTAACAATCCTCGGCGCACCCGAGAATCGAACCCGGGGTGCCCTAAACCGAAGTCCAGTACGCTGACCACTCAGAGAAGGAACCAAACCTGTAGCAGTTTCAGATGTTTTTTAAAGTGGAAGATATTTTTCTTTGCGGTTATGACTTAGTATATTATTATTATTATTATTATTATTATTATTATTATTATTATTATTATTACCAGTGATGAAAACCTACTTGGTTCGTTTATCCTACGGAGTTCACTCCTCGAGACGGTACTGTAAGAGATAGGATTGGTTCACTGGAAATTATGTGAGTTCTCTTTTCCATCCGGAAGTACAAGAGCAACGTTCGCCTAACCTGCATCAGAATGAGTACTACATTATTATAAATAATGAAAGAGTCCGTGGCTCGTAGTATTATTGTCCATATGTTGGGTTATCTGATCGGGGAAGTGAAAAACAGAGTAAATTTTTCAATGTTTTTCGATATTATAAACGAGTACTCTCCTTAAAAAAAGTTTGTTCAAAAGTAGACGTCCCAAAAAAGTAGTACATGTACTCTTAAAAAAATGTCTGATAACCCGAAGTAAATGTTCGATTCCCGGCTCTGCCACGAAATTTGAAAAGTGGTACGAGGGCTGGAACGGGATCCACTCAGCCTCGGGAGGTCAACTGAGTAGAGGTGGGTTCGATTCCTTCCTCAGCCATCCTGGAAGTGGTTTTCCGTGGTTTCCCACTTCTCCTCCAGGCAAATGTCCGACTCGTTGGCTGAATGGTCAGCGTACTGGCCTTCGGTTCAGAGGGTCCCGGGTTCGATTCCCGACCTTAATTGGTTAATTCCAATGGCTCGGGGGCTGGGGGTGTGTGGCGTGTTCAACATTAGAAATCATCCGAGGTAGGCCCCTCATCTTCACAGCCATGCAGGTCGCCTAACAGGCCGTCTACTAGAAAAAGACCTGCACCAGGCCTCTCCGGAGGTCATACGCCATTATTATCCAGGCAAATACCTAACTTAAGACCACGGCCGCTTCCTTCCCTCTTCCTTGTCTATCCCTTCCAATCTTCCCATCCCCCCGCAAGGCCACTGTTCAGCATAACAGGTGAGGCCACCTGAGCGAAGTACTGGTCATCCTCCCCAGTTGTATCCCCGACCCAGAGTCTGATGCTCCAGGACACTGCCCTTGAGGCGGTAGAGGTGGGATCCCTCGCTGAGTCCGAGGGAGCAACCTACCCTGGAGGGTAAACAGATAAAGAAAGAAAGAAAGAAAGAAAGAAAGAAAGAAAGAAAGAAAGAAAGAAAGAAAGAAAGAAAGAAAGAAAGAAATGTTATTCATATTTTTTGTACATGTTATTGTTTACAAATATACGAATAGTGAAAGTGATTTGATAACCTGATGATATTCTTTCAGGAACGAAATAAGTCATTCTATTATTACGAGTAATACAATGTTTTCTTTTTCGATATTTTTTTTGGTATTTATTAATCCTACATAAGTTTCGACCGACTTCAAAACTTAAAGGTATGTATGCTTCTTACGCAATACTAAATTGATATAAGCTTCCGAGTAAGTTGATGAAAAGACAGGTTCCATTAGAGAATTTCGAGGACGGTTAATTAAACAAATAAGAGTAAATTCACTGAATATACAACCCATCTAGAGTCTTTAAGACGATCACTGCTCAGCCAGATGGTTTGCAGATTTTGAAGTGCTGTGTGTTCAGCGTGACAACTACTCGACTTTCATGCTCGGAAAGGATTCCTAAATTCCTCTGTACCAAATCCAGGTAAATTGGGTAGAAAGTTATGAATTTTTGATCGGATATAACTCCCGTGTTATTTCAATTTGACAATAGCTTTCGAATTAGAGTTGCAACACTCCCAATTTTCTGTAATGTTATTGATGAATACTTGATGAATTTTAAACACAGATCGGAAACTACATTTGCAGTTTACTCACTTTCTCTTTCGAAACCTTACAATTACTACATTGCTTCGTGCCCTGTCGTTGCAGGTAAATTATTTATGTAAAGACGTCTGATCAGTGGCCTGGTATGTTTAAAGTAGGGCAGTTCAGCATGACGGAAGACTATCCTAAAAATTCTCTCACCAGGTCTCCTTTTCGTCGTGAAAGGTCTCTCGGCTCTAAAATACATACAGTACTTTAATTCAAAATAACTTCGGGAAATTAAGAGTAATTACCGTAGAAACACGTAGTCTTCGCGTGAGCTTTTCAAGCAGTGAATAGTATCTTAATCAGGAAGATAATTAGGTGTGCTTGTAGCCGTAGGCTATATGTTTCTTTTTAAGGGGGCTTAGAGCATCGTGGTCAACATTCCCACGTACTTTTTAGTGCGAGGGAGATCTGGCTGATAACCTGCGTGGCTTATGTGTCAGTAGTAGAGTTTCTATTTATCAGTTACGGTGCCGCCTCTGCGGTCTGCGTCCTACCAAAAGATACTGTATTCTACTCCTGGCCAAACTGGGCGAGTTAGCTGTGCGGTTAGGGGCGCGCAGCTGTGAGCTTGCATCCGGGAGATAGTAGGTTCGAACTCCACTGTCGGCAACCCTGAGGATGGTTTTCCGTGGTTTCCCATTTTCACACCAGGCAAATGCTGAGGCTGTACCTTAATTAAGGTCACGGTCGCTTCCTTCCCACTCCTAGGCCTTTCCTATCCCATCGTCGCCATAAGACCTATCTGTGTCGGTGCGACGTAAAAGCCAATTGGAAAAATAAAAAATCCTGGCCAAGTCAGGAATACAGTATTTACCTAGATTTGAGGATTGGTTCGTGAAAACAAATGAGCAGTGAGGTAGTGGCCCATTGTGTAGAAAGCGAAGAATAACAGCCGATTGGATTCGTTGTGTTGATTATGCGTCACCTCGTAATCTGCAGGCCTACGGTTGCTTGGTAGGTCCAGGTCCACAAGGGCTGTAACACCATGGGTCTTGGTTTGCTTTGTTTTAATTACGACATATTCTTGGAAAATAGTAACTCAAACTAGTTATTAAGTCTCTTCGGTTTTCTTTTTCTACTATCACTCTTAACGTCGCCCTAACTTATGTCGATTTTCGGTGACGGTGGAATGGGAAGGCTAAAACTGGGAAGGAAACAGGTGGATTAGTGTGTTTAGTGTGAACATGGCAAACCACAGAAAACCATCTTCGGGGCTACCGACGGTGAGATGCAACTTACCATCTCCCGAATGTAAGCTTACAGCAACACGGCCCGTACCGTACAGCCAACTTAAAAAGGTCGATACTAGAAGTCTCCGTGGTTTGGGTTCAACTCGGCTTCTTAAACTTATACGGCAACGTAGCTGGCGCAAGTACATACTGTAGTACCAAGTGTCGACTTACCAATTGTACTGTTATGAAGGGAAAGTTGAATAAATTGTATGGGCTATACCCATACTTCTTTTGGATAAAAATCTCATTGCAGAACCATTGTGTGGGTCAGGCGGCACTGAATATTCACTTAAACTTAGTTTGCAATCTAATCTATTCTATTAACTGCTTTAAAGTCTAGGTACCGAGCAAATGACTGTGCTATCAGCTTGCATTCGGGAGATAGTGGGTTCAAATCCCACTGCCGGCAGCTCTGAAGATGGTTTTCCGTGGTTTCCAATTTTCACATCAGGCAAATGCTGGGGTTGTGCCTTAATTAGGGCCACAGTCACTTCCTTCCCTTTCCTATCCCATCGTCGCCATAAGGTCAATCTGTGCCGGTGCGACGTAAAGCAAACTATAAAGAAAGGAGAAAGAAAGAAGTCCAGGACTTATAACCCATTATGAGCCAAAAATTAATGTGTTCATTTTGAAATTATTGTAGGCTGATCACAAATTTCTACCATCCTCGTATAGAAGCGTAATAAGTATATCGAAGTTTTTTGAATAAACAAATCTAGGCCTATTCATCAAAAATCTCCGATTCGTTTTGATTTCCACGTGGTAACTTCCCGTCACGCTGGACGGGTTTGATGTCTTACTTAGCTAAAAGAAGCTTGCCCCTGGTTTAATGGTGTGGAATGATATGTTCTTAGCATCGGAAATGTAACAGAGAAGATATGCAGTTTTCAATCCCAACCTTGGTCATCTTAAAAGTCGTTTCCCACTCTGAACGAAAGATGGAATACGAGCTAATATGCGGGCACCACACTGACACATCACACTATGCTGACAATGTTTAATCATAAAGTGATTTTCTTTCAAAATAATTCTTCAGACACGGAAAAAAGTAGAAATCGATTGACAATGTTCGGTCAATAGATTTAGCCTATACCGTTTACACCCCTGTAAACACTGCCAAATGCAAAAATAGATTAAATGTTTAAGCTAAAATAATATTTTAGCCGTGAAAAGGACGACAAACATTAATTCATTCGCCGACCATCATCGGAGTACAACATTCCCGCTAGTGAGAGTCAGGTATTTCACTATAATAAACGTAATTCCAAACATTAATGATCCGCCATTATCTTTCCTTTCCACTTGGTAATTTAAACGCTTAATTTACTTCTGTGGGTGAAAGTTGGACAAGTAACCAAGTTATAATGCAACATTGGATTGTGTCTCCAATTTGTCTTCAAATGAAAAGAGCCTATATCAGCTTAACCCACTTCTGGAACTCTTTGTTTATCTTCGAAAATAAACACAGACAGCAAACAACTATTCTACTCCCTTGTCTTTCACTTCCATTCTTCTATTTTATTAACATGATTATTCATTTCCATCCAATCAGTTTTGTCACGAAGGATTTAAAAATCACTCTGGATGCAGTATTCTTTTGCATCTGTCTCTTGACACAGGCCGAAATATGTAGCTTCCACCGACGTAGCAGTCTCGTCTATGGCTGTGACTATGTGAGCTACTGACGTAATAATAATAATAATAATAATAATAATAATAATAATGCTATTTGCCTTACGTCCCACTAACTACTTTTACGGTTTTTGGAGGCGCCGAGGTGCCGGAATTGAGTCCCGCAGGAGTTCTTTTACGTGCCAGTAAATCTACCGACACGAGGCTGACGTATTTGAGCACCTTTAAATACTACCGGACTGAGTCGGGATCGAACCTGCCAAGTTGGGGTCAGAAGGCCAGCGCTTCAACCGTCTAAGCCACTCAGCCCAGTAGCTGCTGACGTATGGATGGTCCAGAGTAAAGATATTCCTGGTATACGGGTGTGACTGAGGTGTCTGACCAAGGTTCTGTTTGTAATTAGCTGCGGAAAAACCTAACGCGGAATTGTTACTCTATTTTTGCTACCAGTTTTAACGTCTCCCATTCTTAGATAGGTTTTCAACAACGAAACGATGGGATGGGAAAGGGCTATTAGGTACAGCCGCACCATCTCCCGAATGCAAGCTTACATCTACGTGGCTCGTACCACTCAGCCAACTCGCTTGGTCAATTGCAAATGTCAGTTACCATCCCAGAAATATAAACAACCTTGGTCAAGCTGAATCAAATCCCTTGAGCCAGCCAGTATTTGACTGGAATTGAGTTAAGTAAGTTATTTTATCAGTGATTGTACACACACTGAAAGTACTATACGCGCACTTTATCTTGAGCCCGGATCTCCATAGTAACGAATGGGAACTAGGGCTCAAGAAAAAGTGCGCGTACTATACTTCTACTGGAGCTGTAAAAAACAACGCGCAGACTCGTTCAAACTCCTTCATAAAGGATGGGCTCTCTCAGACAACTCGTTCAAAGCTTCCTACTCGAGCACTTCGGCCAGTGAGTGCTTGAAGGAACCAAACTCCAAAAGATGCTCAACTTAACTGAACAAATGTGTCTACCGAACTGCCCATGCTATTTGATTACAATAAGCAGAACGAGTCTGCAACTCGGAAACTCGGCAGTTCAAGTGCCTCACTTGGTACGCCATTGCCACATGCATTGATCCTTGGAACATCTTCATTGTACGGTAAGGTTGCCAGACGTCCCGGATTTTTGGAGACAGTCCATAAATTTGTCCCAGGATGTCCCCGGATTTTATTATGATTTGTTCCCAGAAATCCCTGGATTTTCAGTGTTCAATATTAGTGTGGTTTTACGTGAACAATAACATTCTATGGCTTTATAACGCACCAGTTTTATAAAAATACTCGCCAGTTTTATAAAAATTCACGAGTAGTATTTATGGTTTCGATCTCCTTGGTCTACTGCTTGCTCTCATGCAGAATATTATTTCTGAATACAAGTGAATGTTAGTCCCGCAGCGTGTAACTTCCACTTAGTTTGCAGTAGGTTGCTGTGTTTATATAATGAGCAAATGGTACATCTGTATGGTGATGAATGTTATGAGAATAGTTTATATGATCTAAAAATGGGTTCTAAAAACCTGGAAGTGTTCAGTAAGTGTTTCGACGCGAAGGAGTGAAGCAGAAACAAGGCAACGACAGAGAGGAATGGCATACGGAGCGTGTTCGAGTTTCGAATGTAGGTTCACACACGCAGCACAATATCGTCCACTTAACACCGAGCAGCAATGAGTCTGGTTCGAGTCTGCCCAGACTCGTTCATTTAATTGTCCCACTCTGTTCGTTCAAACACCGGCCTCGTTCTGTGACCAAATGAAATGAGTAGTAGAAGTAGGAGTTATAATCTGACGGAATGAATTCACACTAGCTCATTGTACGTTCTCAGGCGCACGATAACTGAGTCATATTAACGGGCGGCCGTGGTCCCTACCTCCCCTAATGCATATACGATTAAGTCACATCCCCGTAGTTAAATTTCCAAGTTAAACTAGACATCTCGTGGTAAATGATTTCATTCCTAACAGTTATGTAGAACTACAAGTTTGTTTGCTTTTACATTGGATATTTGTGGTTTATTCAGGAAGTACACATTTTCTTTACAGAAATAATAATAATTTCGTGTGCCTATTACTATTGTTAACAATTCTTCTCGCCAACATTGAAAAAGAGTTTGTAGAATTCCGGGAAAGAGTGAAGAATGCTAGCTTAGAGTTCAGACTTGAGATCAATATTAATAAGTCCAAAATTATAATTGACCAAGCAAGTCAAGTTCACCTCATAGGCCTGCTGAGAGATATGAACGTACTGAACGATTTTGCATCGAATGTTAGCGACCCAAGGAGCTCAGAGAAAGATATTTAGAGAAATATCACTCTAGGACGAGTTGCTATTAGAAAACTCACGAAAATCTGGCAAAATCTGGGAAAACCTAGCAATAACAATAACACAAAGATCCGGCTGGCTGAAACCCTTGTGTTTTCTGTTTTCCCATATGGCTGTAAGACTTGGGCAGTGAAGATTGCTGACAGGAAGCACGTCGATGCCTTAGATATGTAGTGTTGGCGTACAATGCTGTATATCCATCATTGAGGAACTGAAGGTTCCTAAACGTCTTTCTGCGACGGCAAAAGCATTTTCCATTTCTTTTGTCATATTACGAGGTGGAGGGAAATAATCTTGAGAAAATCGCCGTGGAAGGGAAAGTAGAGGGCAGGAGACCACAAGCCTGGTGCAAACCCTCTAGTGAGTGTGGGCGGCATCTGCCGTGTATAGGAGTCTGCGTGTTAGTGATGTGGTGTACAATGTTGTGTGTGGCATGCGAGTTGCGCGATTGTTGAGAACAGCACAAACACCTAGTCCCAGAGCCAAGAGAATTAACCATTTACGATTAGGATCCCTCGATTCGACCGGGAATCGAACCTTGGGCTCCGAGTACCAAAGACCAAGACGTTGACCACTTAGCCATTGAACTGGAGTTCTTTACTATGTATCCTGCACACCCATTAAGAAACAAATATTCGCGTAAGAGTTCCATTTGTGCCAGTATATCTACTGAAACGGGACTAGCGTATTTCAGCAACTTTAAAGACTGCTGGAAGGAGTCGGAATGGTTTTCCAGCTTGGGTTCAGAAGGCCGATGCTTTTGCCTCTGAACCACTCAGTCCGCCATATTTTATGTACTCTTATGACAGAAATATGCCTTTGCTGGCAGGACCTAGTGTTTACAGTGCACTGTGTCTACTGGTATGGGCTAGCGCAATTTTGTTACTTCTTGATCTGTCTCTGTCTTATCCTTGGCTTTGACAATATGAAAGTGACTGAGGTATGAGTGATGCTAGTAATGCCATTCCTTCTGCAGCCAGTCCCAGCTATGAATGGTGTGAAAATGTTGCTCATAGGGTCGGTTGTTGCATGCATTTCAGTGGGCTTGGCAGACTGAGATGTGTGTTTTTTTCTGTTTTTTTTTTTTGGCTAGGGGCTTTACTTCGCACCGACTCAGATAGGTCTTATGGCGACGATGGGATAGGAAAGGCCTAGGAGTTGGAAGGAAGCGGCCGTGGCCTTAATTAAGGTACAGCCTTCACACATTTGCCTGGTGTGAAAATGGGAAACCACGGAAAATCATCTTCAGGGCTGCCGATAGTGGGATTCGAACCTACTATCTCCCGGATGCAAGCTCACAGCCGCGCGCCTCTACGCGCACGGCCAACTCGCCCGGTAGACTGAGATGTAATAGCAACTTCTGGCTCGGCGAGGAAAGCA
The DNA here is from genome assembly GCF_040414725.1 of Anabrus simplex. Classification (NCBI taxonomy): domain Eukaryota; kingdom Metazoa; phylum Arthropoda; class Insecta; order Orthoptera; family Tettigoniidae; genus Anabrus; species Anabrus simplex. Next base: position 315,942,268 of record NC_090265.1, read on the forward strand.
ACGGGAAACTACCCCACTCCTCATTTCCCTAGTACACCTCTTCAGTGATGCCTAGGCCATCTGTGACAGCTGATGGTGGAGCTGTTGAGAATCCAACCAGCCTTAGGGCTGAAGCCTGAACATGACAGAAATTGTAATGAGTGATTTAATTATGCGAGAAATTATAGAGTAGATCTGTAATTCTTCAGTTAAAAGACCACCAGAGTTTTCAAGAAAGGCCAAGGGAAAGACGTGGACGGAGGAAAGAAAAGAGTAACATCGGCAACGAATGAAGGAACACTGGGCAAAGATCAAAGCCCAGAGAAGACAGCTGAAATAACTTGGCCCTTAGTAGACCGATGCGATAATAATAATAATAATAATAATAATAATAATAATAATAATAATAATAATAATAATAATAATAATAATAATAATAATAATTTTACGCCCTACTACTTACGATATTCGGAGACATCGAGGTGCCGGAAATTTCTTCCACAGGAGGTGTTTTACATGCTGGTAAATCTACTGACAAGAGGCCGATGTATCTGAACACCTTCAAATACCACTGGACTGAGCCGGGTCGCACCCACCAACCTGGGCTCATACTGTAAATCCAGCGCTCTCTCATTTAAACCACTGAGCCTGGTATTATCTAAACTATCAATGCTACTAATTTTTTATTGTATTCCTATCTAAGGAGCCTGCATGGCTCAGGCGGCAGCGCACCGGCCTCTCACCGCTGGGTTCCGTGGTTCAAATCCCAGTCACTCCATGTGAGATTTGTGCTGGACAAAGCGGAGGCGAGAGAGGTTCTTCTCCGGGTTTCCCTGTCATCTTTCATTCCAGCAACACTCTCCAATATCATTTCATTCCATCTGTCATTCATTAATCATTGCCCCAGAGGAGTGCGACAGGCTTCGGCAGTCCGCACAATTCCCATCCTCGCCGCTAGAACGGGGCTTCATTCGTTCCATTACTGGGCGAGTTAGCCGTGCGGTTAGGAGCGCACAGTTGTGAGCTTGCATCCGGGAGATAGTGGGTTCGAATCCCACTGTCGGCAGCCCTGAAGATGGTTTTCCGTGGTTTCCCATGTTCACACCAGGAAAATGCTGGGGATGTACCTTAATTAAGGCCACGGCCGCTTCCTTCCCATTCCTAGGCCTTTCCTATCCCATCGTCGGCATAAGACCTATCTGTGTCGGTGCGACGTAAAGCAAAATACCACATGCATTCCATTCCTGACCCGGAAAAATGACTGGAAACAGGCTCTGGATTTTCATTTTCATTCCTACCTAACAATCCGGCATTTTTAACTGTCTATCTACCTAAAATTTTGGACATAATATACTGAATGACTGAAAAGCTCAAGTTATTAAATTAATCCTCACCCCATTTCGAAATATTGCACCAACAGATCTTTTCTGCTCTCTATCCACTAACCTCCAAGCAACCTCATCTAATAACGAAACTGGACATATTCTGCAGGCCTAATTCCAAACCACCAGATTTCCACAAGTGTGGAATAGAAAAAAAAATACCACGACGCTTGAAAGCCGTCTAGAACAATGCTGGAAAATATGCTATTGATTCATTTATGTACAAGGCAAACAAAATGTATATATTCTTGTTTATGCAAAATACGATAAATAATTTTGCATAAGTAAACGTTAGAAACGTATGCACTGACATAAAATTAATCAACTCACTGTTGTTTGTTTTGTATTGTGTCCCGTAGCGAATACACCGACTTGTTTTAACAACTCAGACCTGATTGAATAGTTACACAAACTGTGTAACGATAATATTATAATTGCTCTCTTTTATGTGTCAGATGAACAGTAGTGTTACGTCACTCCCCAGTTGTCAGACCAACCAGAATAATACACTATCTCAGCATTATTAGATCTAATGCCTTGCCTTTGCTGGTAGGACGTAGTGTTTACAGTGCACTATGTCTTTTGGTATAGGCTAGAGCAATTTTGCTACTTTCATAGATCTGACTCTGTCTTATCCTTGGCTTTGACAATATGAAAGTGACTAAGGTATGAGCGATGCTAGTAATGCCATTCCTTCTGCAGCCAGTCCCTGCTATGAATGGTGTGAACATGTTGCTCATAGGGTCGGTTGTTGCATGCATTTCAGTGGGCTTGGCAGACTGATATGTAATAGCATCTTCTGGCTCGGTGAGGAAAGCAACGGGAAACTACCTCACTCCTCCTTTCCCTAGTACGCCTCTTCAGTGATGCCTAGGCCATCTGTGACAGCTGATGGCAAAGCTGTTGAGGATCCAACCAGCCTTAGGGCTGTAGACTGAACATACATACATACATACATACATACATACATACATACATACATACATACATACATACATACATACATACATACATACATACATACATACACATTATCTGAGAAATAATTACGAACGAACACTTTTAGTAGCTTTACTTGAACTGTAGTTCAAAGCACAATGCTGCCAATACTAAGACTGAGATGAGTTGTAGCTGCAGGTATGGGATTTGGAACATAGTGGTCATCGTCTTGGTGAGCGTATGATTATGATAACTTCTACGGCTGTGGTGTCTGGTGCTTTTGTAATTAGTCTGTGATGAAATATAAAGCGTATGTGTTAGTACTATCCGAGCATTTGTAAAACTGCAAGGGAGCACTTTTAGGGTGATCGAGATAACAATTTTAACCACCTCTGATCTTATGTACATACCCAAGCTGAATGCACACTGTTGCAGAGCCTCAAAAGTGCAATGAATTCGTAATAGCATTGGAAACCGAGCCCAAGCCAAGTGGCTAATAAGTTACAATGTAAATTCCTAAAAGAACAGAAGATGTTAGTGATTTTATCCCAGATTTAAAATTTACCCTAATTTATTTGTCTTCGAGACAGGTTTCTCCAAGAAAATGCTGGAATAGCAGGGGGGGGGGGGCGTTGTCCGGCTCCGCGTCCTCTTGTCACCCGGCGGCCCCGGGTTCGATTCCCGGCCGCGTCAGGGGTTTTTAATTGTAATGATTAATATCCCTGGCCGGGGGACTGGGGACTGGGCATTTGTGACGTCCTTAATCTTTCTTTTCCTCACACACAACATTCCACACTACCGCCATTCCAATTACACGCAGGTTCATACAATATGGTGCCAGTAGGGGAAAAAGATCCACATGGGTCGACGCCCCGAACAAACAGCGATAAAAAAGGGGGGAAGGAGGGTTGGAATTTTCTTTCCAAATATGGTGCAAACGTTGTCCAAGCAGATGTGAATGTAGTGTGTGTCTAAGGAAGAAAAGGTGACCAAATCCTGTTTACATTGTCCGAAATTTAATTATATTTGGGTTAATTTGCTCTCGGAAGGAGGGCATTTGAACCTAAGGAAGTAAAGGTTGCAAAAAACCTCCCGCCGTGTGGAAGGTTGCATTCGGGAGATAGTGGATGCAAATACCAACGTCGGCAGACTTGAACATTTTGTTTCTCATTTTCACACCAGGCAAAGGCTGAGGCTGCACCTTAATTAAGGCCTAGACCCCTCATTTCCAGTCTTAGCCCTCTCCTACCCCACTGTCACCAAAATACCACCAATGTGAGTTACCACGACGTCAAACAGAAAAAGAAATCCTACTTCGGATCTACAGACGGTGAAGCTTCTCAATGCCCTAGCCTGAGTTTACTTTCTCAGCCCCTTTGTAGGAAGGTTTTCTTTAAAGTTGCTTGATGTCGCACCGACACAGATAGTTCTTATGGCGACAATGGGACAGGAAAGGGTTAGGAATGGGATAGAAGCGGTCATGGCCTTAATTAAAGTACAGCCCCAGCATTTGCCTGGTGTGAAAGAGGGAAACCACGGAAAACCATCTTCAGGGCTGCCGACAGTGGGGTTCAAACCGACTGTCTCCTGAATACTGGGTACTGGCCGCACTTAAGCGACTGAAGCTATCGAGCTCGGTCAGGAAAGTTGTTAGAAGATCGTAAAAAAAGTGTATAATGTACTTCATCATTGCACTCAACAGGTTACACGAGTTTAAATCTCCTTTAGCAGAGTCGAGCTGGCCCTGTGGTGTAGGGGTAGCGTGCCTGCCTCTCGCCCGGAGGCCCCGAGTTCGATTCACGGCAAGGTCAGGAATTTTTCTCTCGAACTAAGGGCTGGTTCGAGGTCCACTCAGCCTACGTGATTACAATTGAGGAGCTATCTGATGGTGAGATGGCGGCCCCGGTCTCGAAAGCCCAGAATAACGACCGAGAGGATGCGTCGTGCTGACCACACGGCCCCTCGTAATCTGCGGACCTTCGGGCTGAGCAGCGGTCGCTGGGCAGGCCAAAGCCCTTTCAAGGGCGTTAAGTGCCGTGGGGTTTGGGGGTTAGCAGAGTCGAAAAATGAACCCAAACCAACCAATCAGGAAGCTGGAACACTAACTTGGAAGCTTAGATGATTAATAATAATCATTTCAATTTTTCGCAACCTAGGCTGCCTGCATGCCAATTTCGAAGTCCATTTCACTATACCAGATGGCAGAGTAAATCGGATCTCTGTTGGGCAAAGTCTGAGGGTTTTTTGATGAATTCAGTCGGTTAAATGTCCAATGTGTCACGAGATCCTTTGCTTGCCGATATCGTACAATATGGAGTGAGCGAGCGAGTGGTGTGAACAACTATAAAAATATGTTTACCGATATGAATGCAATGAAGTCAGTGCAATTAATTGTACAAATATGTTATCCATATGATAATAATGAATTCTTTGAAATCAATTTTTCAAATTTCTTTACCGGTATGTGCGTCGTGAAGTATAGGAAATAATTGTACAAATTTGTTACCAATATAACTAAGTCTGTGAAATGTCTTTCTTTCTTACTTTCTTAATTTGTTCACCTTCAGGGTTGGTTTTTCCCTCGGACTCATCGAGGGATCCCACCTCTACCGCCACAAGGGCAGTGTCCTGGAGCGTGAGACATTTGCTCGGGGGATACAACTGGGGAGAATGACAAGTACCTCGCCCAGGTGGCCTGACCTGCTATGCTGGACAGGGGCCTTGTTGGAGGATGGGAAGATTGGAAGGGATAGACAAGGAAGAGGGAAGGAAGTGGCCGTGGCCTTAAGTTAGGTACCATCCCGGCATTTGCCTGGAGGAAAAGTGGGAAACCACGGAAAACCACTTCCAGGATGGCTGAGGTGGGAATCGAACCCACCTCTACTTAGTTGACCTCCCGAGGCTGAGTGGACCCCGCTCCAGCTCTCGTACCACTTTTCAAATTCCATGGCAGAGCCGGGAATCGAACCCAGGCCTCCGGGGTTGGCAGCTAATCACACTAACCACTACACCACAGAGGCGGACGGTATTACTTGTAAAAATCTTTTACCCATATGAGAGTAATGAAGTGTGTAAAATTAATTGTACAAGTCTCTTTTCCGATATATATGTAGTGAATTATATGAAAATAAGTGTAGGCCTACAAATTTATTACCGACATAGGCTATGGGTAAGTAAGTCTCTGAAAATAGCTGCACACATTTCTTTTACCGATGTAACGGTAATTTTTTCTACACATGTATGAAAAATAAATCAATTCATCCGTTAAAATTACAGATATATGTATAACAAGAATGCCACATAGGCATGCATCGTGTCTTTATCTTCAAAAACTATTATCTTCAGAAGAATGAGACGTTTCTGATAATCACTCTAAGATGCCTACAGAAAGCTTAACTGTTGGATGCGGGTAAAATAGGACATAACTATAATAGCTTATGCATGTCATGAAAGCAAACGCGATGTGAAAGTTCAGATCCTGATAATAAGGGATGGTTGATGCTCGAATATGATACCGATCGTAGAGAGTAGTTTTATGGACAATGGATACATCGTCCTTTCACCGCAACAGTGAATGGAACTCTGTTCTGGATGCTCTCCGAGCTGAACTAATAATAACTATTACCGTTTTGGGAAAGGGGACAGTAATATTTGTAACTGGGAAAGCCAATGGTAACTGTACAATAATTTACAAGTCATGCAAGGTCAATATCCTCCATGAACCTTTTATAATGTATATTTTCTTTTTTTTTTCTTTTTTATATGACACCAACCATTTGAGGAGGAATGAAGTGACTGTGTTTATTCAACCGAAGCGAACAACGATGGAGTATAGTTAGTTCTTCAATTGCAAACTTTATATTGGGCCAACTCTCCACTCTATTCCTCTGGTTAAAGTAAAGGATTGCTGGTCAGAAAGCTCAGATTTGATTCTTGGCTCTGTCATGAACGTAAAATGTCCGGCTCCATGGCTAAATGGTTAGCGTGCTGGTCTTTGATCGCAGGGGCCCCGGGTTCGATTCACGACAGGATCGGACATTTTAACCATAATTGGTTAATTTCCCCTGGCACGGAAACTGGGTGTATGTGCCGTCTTCATCTTCATTTCATCCTCATCACGACGCGCAGATCGCCTAAGGGAGTCAAATCAAAAGACCTGCACCAGGCCTCTGCGGAGGCCACACGCTATTATTATTATTATTATTATTATTATTATTATTATTTATTATTATTATTATGAACGTAAAATTATAGTCTAGAGTCTTCTCCTCCTCCTCTTTCTTCCTCTTCTTCCACGTTTCTCATACCCCATTGGGTTCGCGGATGCGATGTGAGTAGCACGAGTTTTACGGCTGGATTCCGTTCCTAACGCTAACCATTTCAAAAGGGACGTATTCACTTTTGTGTGTTTCTGTGGGAGTTGATAGTGTGGTATATTATGTGTAAATGAAGAGGCATTTATTGACGATGATAATTCTTGTTGTTTAAAGGGGCCTAACATCTAAGGTCATCGGCCCCGAGGCATGTATTAAGACGAACACAAACATCCAGTCCCCGAACCAGGCGAAGTAACCAGTCGCGGTTATAATCCCCGACTCCGCCGGGCATCCAACCCGGGACCCTCTGAGCCGAAGGCCCCAATGCTGACCATTCGCCCTAGGAGTCGGAAAAATTTAGAGGCTAGAGTAGCAAAGCAATTTCTTAAACGTGTCTCAGTCAGTGGGGTCCCAAGATCTACCGATTTTTATTTTTCATCTGAAGATTTTGTTTAATTTAATTTTTTTTCATCGAAATATTTTCAGGCTCCGCAGGGGGGTGTAGGCCTTTGGTTCAATAGCCGGTAGGGTTGTGGGACTTAACGTGCTGAAGGTTAATACCCATGGTTTAGGGACTGGGTATTTGCGCTACACTCCTCTACAACTCACGCACCACGTTCATCCATTACTCCCACACGGCAAGCGTCGCCCACTCCCCACAAAGGGTCTACCTAAGAAGGTCTGCACCCACAGTACAACAGCCACGAGAATTTTAAAAATTCCGGGGCCTAGAAAGTCTTCCTGGCATCTTCTGGGTTTTCAGAGAAAAACTTCTTTGCAGTTACTGGCATTTAAAGAAGGATGACGCACAAAGCACGGTAGTTGCTACAATAAATATTTATTTTAATAATGTTATTGGTTTTACGTCGCACTAACTATTTATTACGGTTTTCGGAGATGCCGAGGTGCCAGAATTTAGCCCCGAAGGAGTTTTGTCACGAGGCTGACGTATTTGAGTACCTTCAAATTCCATCGGACTGAGCCAAAACCGAACATGCCAAGTTGGGTCGGAAGGCCATCGCCTCAACCGTCTGACCCACTAAGCCCGACACCCCCATTTATTTGCGTGGTTTCTTCATAACAGCATAATATTTGGTGGTGATATTTGAGGATCCAACCAGTCTCCGGGCTAATGTACCGAATTACAGTTAAAGGATGTAAATAAGAATTTCTTAATTAATAAAGGCATAAGTACACAAAGGAACGAGAAAGACAATTAAAGGCGAGATATCAAATATTCACCAGACCTCGCAAGCCTTACACTGGAAGGGTCGCACGACTGCTGTGCCTGCTGATACTTCCGATCGCTGATGGTTTGCAAGTTTGAAAAGTTGAGAAAGGTCGTTAAAGACTTAACATGGTTTCAGTTAGCTCGGAAGCTTCGGTAACTTTCTACGCATATCAAAGGTATTGTTTACAGCACATCGATTGCGAAGGTTATCAGAACCATCACTTTCCCTTCTCTTGTAACTCAAGGTGTTGTTACGAAATTACTACCTACCTGTTTGGAGTAACAGTGAGCGGAAGTATGGGCAGAAGACTTGACAGTAACAATCGGTGTAATACATGCACGAGCACTTACGATACTGCCATTCAGAGATATCGGACTTGTACATGTGTGGTAGAGAGTACTGCTTCTGAGAATTGGTATATGATTATTCCCTAACACGTGAACCATCCCACGTGCAATTAAAAACAAGAATATTAAAGATAATTCGTAAATCGTAAATGATAAACATCATGGCAATATTCGTTTATATCGCGTTTTATTTTTGTTATTAACGGCATATAAAAACTAATAAGGACTTGCACTAACTGCAAGCAACAAAGCTTCTGATAAATACCATGAACTAGTTTTTGTGATTTTGATGTTTAGACCATATCTTAAACATTCGCCCTTATTTAATTTAATATCTGTATACAAAGTCGACATATTATACCCTAAATATATTTATTTAAATTTAAAACTACTCTTACCATTTCAATGGTAGTGGGGATTCAAAACGTAGTGGTTCGGACAAAGGACCGCGGAATAGTAGAGTACTGTGAATATGAGATAGAGTTTTGAAGAACATTTTGGAAACCACTGTATACTTTTTTTTTTTTTTTGTCACATATCCAGATACCCACCGCCCGTATACTAACATGTCCTGCAGTACAGGGGAATGGAATCGATGATAGGCAATCAATAGAATGTCATTTCTTATAAATACTCTAGCATGAGAAGTCTTCTATTCTTCGAATTACAATTTTGTACTGCCGGAAGAATTAAACATCAAGTAGATGCACAAACCCCACAGTCTTACGAGGAGTTAAAGTTTGAATTGTTCCATTGTTTTCTGTCCACTCCACGAACCGAGCAGTAATAGTGTGTCGTCCTTATCATTAGAAATACAAAGTATATGCGATTTTATAAATCGTTGATAATAAAAAAGTGACGTAAATGACTTCTATATTATCACACAACGAGACGTTTCTGTAATTATTTTATTGCAATAGCCGAGCCTCAGATGGGACAGTTCCCTAGCGAGTATTCACTGACTAGTTTAATTGTATATATTTAGAATGAGGATGCATCATAATTACTATTTCTGCAGTATTACAACATCATAATTCGTTTATGTTTATTATACATAATATGTAAAAATAGAGGATAAGTCGATATTTCACTGCTGAACACCAAGAACATCAAAACATAACATCCAGCGTATTCGGCCAGCTGACAGCTTTTTCAGTGGTATTGTGCAGATCCTGGATAGATCCTTCAAACCTTCTCGATGGACACGGCATGACTCTAAGAGTCTGTAGTATGTGTCACAGTGACGGAAGGGACTCAATTCTTCCGCACGTATGCAGCCAGAGCTTACATGTTCAGTGGTTCGTTCAAACCTCATTCAATGATGCCCATCCCTTTCTTGATAGGTTGAAACCAGGTAGCTAGCTGCAAGGATCAAAGATTGTACCTAGATGGACAGGATTTGAAGTAGCCATTCTTCACACCAAGCCCGATGTTGAAGTGAGCTTTGATCACCTACTCGCCTAGCTTCCATGATAGGTTTCTACATTTGAATATCTCTGGTTGCCGAAGGTTGCCACCTTGGGCAATTGTGAATTCTTGCAGCACTCTTGTCATTCCTTTTGCAGAGCATTTTTCTTCGAACATGGGGAGGAAGGATAACACAGGCAGACACTTGAGTGTTGTGGATTAGATGATATTCGACACTGTCCTCACTGTTTCATTCAGCATAGTTCTAACTTTCTTCAGCTTATCACAGGTATTTCTGCGCTGGGGCCACCTGGCTACGAGTTTGATTTTTGCCCTTCCTGACGCCACATGATGGTCTCAAGTGAAAATTCCAACCCAAGGTCGACTGGGAATCGAACATAGGTCATCCGTGTGGAAAGCGAGCGGCTAAGTCACCACGCTAATCATCCCTCCCAATTCAGTTTGTGTAAATGTACTGTAAATGCCGGTGTGGCGAATATGCACGGATTCGGCAGACATTATTTTAAGTTGGATTTCTATCGCAGGCGATAGACCGGACGAGTTGGCCGTGCGCGTAGAGGCGCGCGGCTGTGAGCTTGCATCCGGGAGATAGTAGGTTCGAGTCCCACTGTCGGCAGCCCTGAAGATGGTTTTCCGTGGTTTCCCATTTTTACACCAGGCAAATGCTGGGGCTGTACCTTAATTAAGGCCACGGCCGCTTCCTTCCAACTCCTAGGCCTTTCCTATCCCATCGTCGCCATAAGACGTATCTGTGTCGGTGCGACGTAAAGCCTCTAGCAAAAAAAAAAAAAAAAAAAAGTATCCTTAATAGACTATTCGATGACTGATTAGTGTTAACAAACAGCACATGCCGGTGTGGTGACTAGGCACGGGTTCTGGAAATACTTCAGTTCGACTTTTATCGCATGCTATCCTTAATTCGCCCTTCCGCGGTCTGCCATTTTAGCTAGAGAAAATGCTAGGGTCATAATTTTCTCGAGACTATGACCAGTCTTAGGCTGATGACACACGGAGCGGTTTTTGCCGAGTCGGCAGCCGCGTCGGCCGCCGCCTGTGATTGATACACAGAGCGGTTTTTGCCGACTGTGACGAAACCACTGCCTGCTCGAACTGCATCTAAAATGACTGCTTATAAGCAGTCATCGGGTGCGTATCGAGCAGGCAGTGGACAAAACACATTAGTGAGCGTGACGTTAGGTGAGGAAGCTAGCTAAAATTACCGAAAAATAAAGGATTGTTCTTATTCTTATTCCAAAAGACTACTTACTCTATATATCCTTTTACGTGTATATTATTGAATTTCAAAGATACTTCATGATATCTAATACAAGAATACCTACCAATGATGCAATCGCCGCGTAAATTCAGCCATGCCCGACTAGAGCGAAGCATCAAGTCAGCCGTGATTCAGCTGAATGTAATAAATCAATGGCGCTAGAGCGCGCACAAAGTCTTCAAACCGCTCGCTGCACCGCCAGCTACACGACAGGCCGAGTCGGCAAATCTGCCGCCTGTCGGCGAGCACCGCTGTGTCTGTTTCATCCCATCTGATACAATAGAAACATGCGCCGACGCGGCGGCCGACTCGGCTGCCGACTCGGCTGCCGACTCGGCGTAAACCGCTCCGTGTGTCATCAGCCTTAGCCTCAATTCTGTATTAGCAAATACACGCGCTAGAACATACACAATAAAAACACATGCGAACAGAGTGATTTCACGGTGCTGTTTACTATGGTAGAACTCTGTTTCCCAGTGTTTGAGACATGGTGAAGTGAGAAGAGAGACCGAGGAAAAGGGACATACGCTTGGTTGACATTAAAATGCATGCCCCCTCAAGTCAGAGAATGTACAAAATAGTCTCATTTGAACGTACAGTAGTTGGTACTGAGTGCAAATAGGCCTAATGTGCACGAAGATTTTTTTCTCTTTTATTAATAATATAATCGTCATCTTATATTTATCTAAACAAATTGTTCATGAAGACATTCTTTACAGTAACTATGAAACTGCATAAGATAGGGTAGCTGATAACGAGCTTGAACAGATCACACATTTCTTCACGTATGGTTCAGCTGCGGCTGGTTTGTTTGCATTGGAGTCTCCGTGCAGCTAATAAAAAACTATGTTAAAATGTAAAGCAGGCTATATTTTTGTTAGGTTTATTTTTCAAAGTATTTTAATGTTGTCTAGTACAGTGTAAAGTGTGGTAGCGAATGTTTTCGCAAAAGTCAGCAGCAGCCCAATTCGCGCGTGGTTAGGCTGTGTTTGTGTTGAATCTCAAGTTCTCTGAGACAAAGACAAAGAGATGATGGGATAAGATGGTTAACTTTATACCCATACAATTTTTCTTCCAGAAATTAATAGCAAAGCAAAGCAAAGGCATCTCCGTACAGGCCCTTGGAGGGGTGGAAGGTAAAGGCTTCTACTATCCACAGCCTCGGCATTTGATGGGGTTGAGTGGTTAGCTCTACGCCCGGCCGCCTTTGCTCCAAGGAATTAACCTGGTACTCATTTTTAGTGTAGGTTGAGTGAACCTCAGGGCCATATGCACCTCCGGAAGTGGAAATCTCATTTCTTAAATTTTACGACTTTCTGACGGAGATTCGAACTCCCGTCCTTCCGGGCGAAACGAGCACGCCTTTACCGCTTCGGCCAGGCAGCCCCTTCCAGAAATTAATACAGCACTCATTTCTGGTGTAAGCTAAGTGAATCCAGGTCACTGTAGTTTCTAAATTTCTCAACTTCCGAACGGGGAATCGAACTCGAATTTTTCCAGGTGAACCAAGCATGCCTTCACCTCAGCTAGGTAGCCCCAACATCATTGAATATATTATTATTATACGAAGTCTTTCGTCGTTTAACTTCTTACGAAGTACCATAGTGCATACGATCCATATCTGAACAAGGAATGCTGTTGTTTACACACGAGCTGGTAACACTTCCATTTTTTTTCCTGGATTTTTTTTTTGCAACCTGCTTTACGTCGCACCGACACAGACAGGTCTTATGGCGACGATGGGATAGGAAAGGGCTAGGAGTGGGAAGGAAGCGGCCGTGGCCTTAATTAAGGTACAGCCCCAGCATTTTCCTGCTGTGAAAATGGGAAACACGGAAATTCATCTTTAGGGCTTCCGACAATGGGGTTCGAACCCACTATCTTCCAAATGCATGCCCACAGTTGCGCGCCTAGCGGTTTAGCGTCGCACTGACTCAGATAGATTTTCGGTGACTATGGGACAGCAAAGTGGTAATATTCATGAGGAAGCGGCCGTAGTCCTAACTAAGGAACAAACCCGAGCAATTGCCTGGTGTGACAACGGAAAAACGACGGAATCATCTTCAGGTTTGCCGATAGTGGTGTTCGAATTCACCATCGCCCGAATTCACGCTTACAGCTATGTGACCCGTACCACGCAACCAACTCGCTCGATGGTAACACTCGGTTCTTTTTTTTTAATTTAAGTTTATCAATAATCAAGGCAAGACCGAACGGAGTGCCGCGTGTATAAGTGCCACGGCCATGGAACCAAGCTATGCATTCGTGAGCCAAGTGGGTTCGAAGCTCACTGTCGGCTGTCCTGCGAATGGTTTTCTGTGGTTTCCCACGTTCACTTCCAGACAAATGCTGGGACAGTTCCTATCCATAGCCACAGCTGATTCCTTCCACCTCTCTATCCATCATCATTCGTATCATCTTAGCTCCTCAACTGAATTGGCGTCAGGAAGGGCATCTGACCGTAAAAATGCCGTATAATTTAATCTCATCTCATCCCCGACCCCGTATAAGGAAATGTATAACATATATCTAGCTTCAAAGCGAGAGGTATCTCTAACACGGATGACTGTCCTTATTGAGTGTTACCAATCGGTACAGCCGATGTTAGGACCGGAAACAAGTATGGCGTCTCTGACTTCGTAATACGAGAGGCTGAGTGACTCAGACGGTAGAGCGCTGGCCTCCTGAGTCCAAGATGGCAGGTTCGATCGCAACTCAATCCAGTGGTGCTTGAAGGTGCTCAGATACGCCAGACCCATGTTGGTAAATTTATCGGCACGTAAGAAAATTTCTGCTGGACAAAATCTCAGCTCCTCAGCGTTTCCAAAAGGCGTAAATGTAATAGCATTATAACTTCCGTTCACATTCGAAACCTCATGTGTTGAGGTCTACGTCGCACCGAAAGGGCTAAGAGTGCGAAGGAAGCGACCGTGGCCTTAATTGAGGGAGAATCCCAGCATTTTCCTGGTGTGAAAATTGGAAACCATGGAAAATCATCTTCAGGGTTGCGGGCAGTAGGATTCGAACCCACTATCTCTCGAATCCATCTCACCTAACCGCACGGCCAACTCACTCGGTCTAGCACTCATCAGGTTTCTGGGTTGTCTTCTGGAACACTATTTCAAGGATCTCACAAACTGCCGTGTCGATTAATTAGCACAGAACAGGTAGACAAAAGGGAGGAACGTATTACAATATCTTCTCCAAAAAATACGAAACAGAAATACAGAAGTGTGACAGAATTAAAATGCTCTTGGTATGCATGAAAACTCACATTTCCCAAATACAGTACCGGTAATCAACAATTTGCGTCTATTTCTAGCATCAGGATCACAGCGTGAGTTAGGGAGTCCAAATGAGGAAACATTTATCAGTAACAGTGACAAATATTTCGTTCTAGCTAGCAATGACCTTTCCAGGGATTAAAGAGTTCCTACGAAGAAACGAATATAGAACATTAGTTCAGCTTCGCTGATTCACAGTCAAGAAAAAATAATCTGATCAACGATTACGCAGAAGACCTTTTTGCTCATGTAAAAAGACTGCGGTTTCCGATGGGTACTCAATTGCTTGTAATACGGAATGTGGTTCTGCGGCATAACGTCCCTACAGAAACATTCTTACTGTTACCCTCCCAGGCTAAATAATTTTATCGTGTCATTAAAGCTTTAATCTGTGGGAGCGTGATTATCTCCGGAAGGCTGAGATTCGAATCCCGGTCGGTCCTGGGTGGAGGTATTCATCTCCAAAAATCACGTGGCGTCAGGAAGGGCATCCTGCCTAAAACCCCAGCCAAACCAAAATGAGCCTGGGTGGTTCCTGCGTCCCCAGAAATAACTGGCATAAGCTGAAGAATGAAAGTGTGTAAAGCTCTAGTCTAAACAATATGATCAAAATCAAGAGCATATGTTTCCATCGGGACATATTCGCTGTTTTCTTCTATCACATTACTTGATTCAAGAACTGGAAAAAATCCAAAGAAAAGCAGCTCGATTTATTCTGGACGATTTCCGACAAAAGAGTAGCGTTACAAAAATGTTGCAAAATTTGGGTTGGGAAGACTTGGGAGAAAGGAGACGAGCTGCTCGACTGAGTGGTATGTTCCGAGCTGTCAGTGGAGAGATGGCGTGAAATGACATCAGTATTCGAATAAGTTTCATTGGTGTCTTTAAAAGTAGGAAAGATTACAATATGAAGGAAGGGGAAGGGGAGTTAGGGATTGGAATAACTTAACTTACCAAGGGAGATGTTCAATAAATTTCCAGTTTCTTTGCAATCATTTAAGAAAAGGGTAGGAAAACAACAGATAGGGAATCTGCCATCTGGGCGGCTGCCCTAAATGCAGGTCAGTAGTGATTGATTGATTGATTGATTGATTGATTGATTGATTATATCTGCAAAGATTTCTCTGAGCAAGCAACTAAGGTTAACTCAAGAGATAGTTTATTGTCATATCTCGTACATGGACACTGGCAATATCCGTGAAGCAGGGTGTAGGTCTTGCTTACACGTAGTCTTAGTAGTGTTTTAAGTAACAGTTCAGGGACCACCAATTAACTGAATAGTCCTAGCCACCCGGAGACCCAATGTCCGAGATGTCCCTCCTCTCACTCCCGCGGCTAGTCAGCAATATTGTCCATAGGATATAACAGCAGAATCGCATTCCAAAAATCAACTTAGTTCATGCATACGATCTTGTAAACTCTACATTTAAAGATAGTTGTTCTTTTTTATAATGTTTAACTAATTTGTTTTATCGCGGGAACAGTTATTCTTAGTGCAAAAGCACGAACCTGCCACGCATGCGTATCAGGGGGAGAGGTGATACTCCCACGTGGCGCGTCCCAGGTGGCGGATAGGGGGGTCCTAACCGGCTTGCCGGCGGACTTGAGGGAAATAAAATACCTCTCGCGGACCAAACACACTACCCCCTGCGGGTGGGGGACGCACATGTAGAATACGCCCGCGGTATCCCCTGCCTGTCGTAAGAGGCGACTACAAGGGGCGACCAAGGGATGACTGAATGAGAACCATGAAACTACTCTTGATTCGTACCATCATGCGGGGAACACCATGGGTTGCATGTACTTGCGAGTAGTATCACTAAATTGGTACGAAATCGGTTTGTGATTAGTTGCAGTAAAAAGCCTGGCCTGGTGGATTCCAGTACCCGTGCGTTGTACCCATGTGGGCAACACCGCGGGCCTGGGCGTAGCCTGTGAGTTGTACCGTTATATGAGCGGCACCGTGGGTCAGCGTTGCCTATGATTGGTACCCACTATGTGAGGAACACCACGGGAATACCGGCGCCCGTGACTAGTACACTTAGGTGAGGAACCTTACCGGTTTGCGTTGGCTATGAGTGGCGCCATTGTGTGAGAAACACCATCGGTCTGCGTTCCCTGTACGAATTGCAATACTTGTGAGTAGTACCATCTTGTGTGGACCACCGTGAGTCTTCGCTACTTTTGATCAGTACCCCAAAATGACAAATACCATGGTTCTACTTTACTCGCGACATGTACCATTCTGTGGGGCCTTAGACATGAATTTAGCACCCCTTCAGACATCAAGCATCATTGTGCTTTATAAATGGTCCCTTGGTCAGTAATACTCTAATTAACTACTTTCTTTTTGAGTCTGATCCACTGTTTTTGTTTTTTTGTTTTTTTGTAGGGTTCATGTCCATCCATTCATTCTTCATAACATGTTTTATTTTATTTTAGTCAGTGGATGCCTTTGAATTTTTTGTTATTTCATTTCGTACCATTAGGGGCCGATGACCTCGATGTTAGGCCCCTTTAAACAACAAGCATCATCATCATCTTAGTGGAAAAAAAATCAATTTCTGTACAGGCCACGAAGACCACCAAAGAAGTTGAAGTTGATGGCAAAGGTTCTCACTGTTCGGAACTTCGGCACTAAGTGGTACGTGTGCCCAACCGGCTTTGTTCCAAGGATTTAAACTGGTATTAATTTCCATCCATTTGGAGAAATTTTACCTCAAAAACTGACAGAGTACACCTTGAAACACACAACCCTTGTTAAAGTCCTTTTAGGGAAGTAATAATAATGTTATTGGTTTTACGTCTCACTACTTTCAAGATTTTTTTGAGATGCCAAGGCGCCGAAATGTTGCCCGTACCTGCATCTATCAACACGAGGCTGGCTTATTTGATTCTCCGGATCCCAAGATGGTAGATTCAAACCCGTCAGAAGTAATCGGTTTTTTGAAGGGCGGAAGAAAGTCCATTCGATACTCCATGTTGTACGATGTTGTCAAGTAAAAGATATCTGGTGACACATTCGGTGTTCATTCGACAAAATTAATTAGAACTCAGCCATAGACGCCCAAGAGAGATTCTGTTTACTCTACCTTCTAGTAAGCCCAGAGTAAAACGGAACGTCGAACTTGACGAGCGGGCAGCCTGAAGACGGTAGCTGAGGCCATACAATTATTATTATTATTATTATTATTATTATTATTATTATTATTATTATTATTATTATTATTATTATTATTATTATTATTATTATTATTATTACCAGACTGAGCCCACCCGGTGGCCATGATCGTTAAGGCGTTGAAGTCTAAACGGTCTGACACTGTTTGTAGCCGGTTCGAGTCCCGTTCGTCGAAAGAAATTCACCATCAGAATGCTGGCCGGGAGGGCAGGAGAGATGATGGTATACCATTTCTAATCACTAGATTGTGAGCCAAGATTTTCGTCCGCTGATGATGCTTTGATTTGGAATATTCTTTCCTCTTTCTCATGATGCTAAGATATCTCATTTAGGAACAGACTATTGTTCTTATTATAATTAATCCAAATCATGATACAGTTCAATGAGAGAAGAATGTAATGAATTTGTGACCAAGACAGTTAATTTTCTGAAAGCAATGTAGGGACTACACATTGGAAAAATGACTTTCGGATGGCAATTGTTATTCTTCCTGACATTTCTCCTAATTTAATAAGCGCTACGAAACAATGTAAAATTAATATAAAAAATCACAATAAAATTGAACTGAATAGTCACAGTACTCCATTTCCGATTTAAACCTATTTTAACGGCTATACGCGTCATTGTAAGGGAAATGAGTTAAAGCCAGAACAATGAAAGGTGGGACATTGGAAGATCCTCTAGGTCTCACAAAATTAACGCATTCGGGATTGGAATTATGAAGTGCCGACCAAGAAATGTCAGCTACGAAGTATGGGAGGAGGACCCTGCTACAAGTAAGTTAGGTGCAAGCAATGCCAAGCTCAGCTGGCCATGTGGTTGCTGCACGTTTTCATGAAGTTGATCCTTTGGCTAGGAGGAATTGATTTAATTTGATTTCATTTTTGTTTTTGTTTTAATCATCAACTACTCCAATTACAGATGATATAATAAATACAATAATAATAATAATAATAATAATAATAATAATAATAATAATAATAATAATAATAATAATAATAATAATAATAATAATAATATAACAAAGCAATTTACAGAACCCATATGGAAGAATTTTGCACCGAAGTTTCAGTCTTATGCTACTGTGGTACGGGTGGTGCAGATTTAAAGACATTCGGAGAACGACTTGTGCGTCTGGATGTTGTGAAAGGAGCTACTCATAGATCCAGTTGTGCTGCAATATCAATTTCTGGCCCAGTGAGGAAAGCAATGGCAAATTACCTCACTCCTCATCATTCTTAGTACGCTTCATTTTAGCGCCACCATTGGTTTTTGTGGTTTCCCTATAACCACACAACCTCTGGAGGTTCTATTTGGGGATCGAATCAGCTTCCGGGCTGAAGACCTAACAGACATGTGGAAGAAGAGAAATTGGAAACAGAATTATATGCACATCCGAAATAACTGATAGATAAAAGAAGGGTATATAACTTCCATTTACCCAATACGCAGAATAAGAGAACAGGAAGACTTTATCTACGAAAACCTCATGGCACTACAGACCTTGAAGGGCCTTGGCCTACCAAGCGACCTCTGCTCAGCCCGAAGACCTGCAGCTTACGAGGTGTCGTGTTGTCAGCACGACGAATCCTCTCGACCGTTATTCTTGGCTTTATAGACCGGGGCCGCTATCTCACCGTCAGACAGCTCCTCATTTCTAATCGCGTAGGCTGAGTGGACCTCGAACCAGCCCTTCAGGTCTAGGCAAAAATCCCTGACCTCGCGGGGAATCGAACCCGGGGCCTCCGGGTAAGAGGCAGGTACGCTACCCGTGCACCATTTATCTACGAGACGCCCATAAGATGTCCACGAATTTCACTAGCTGACGAGTGGAATATGTCTACCATCCGACTGATTTCATTCAGTGATCTTAGGGCTTGCATAAACCAACAGTTCTCTGCACTTGGGTAAGCGAAAGATGACAGTCTGTTTGGTGTTACGAAAAGGACAATCAATCAATCAATCAATCAATCAATCAATCAATCAATCAATCAATCAATCAATCAATCAATCAATCAATCAATCAATCAATCAATCAATCAATCAATCGTAATTGATCTGTCGCCCAGGTGGCAGATTACCTATCACTTGCTTACCTAGTTTTTCTTAAATTATTTCAAAGAACTCCCCTGCGTTTGAAAGCTACATTCAAACTTTTTCGTCTACTAATGTCATGCCTCACCATATCTCCACAGACAGCTCGGAGCATACCGCTTAGTCGAGCAGCTCGTCTTCTTACTCCCAAGTCTTCCCAGCCCGAAGTTTTCAACATTTTAGTAACACTACTCTTTTGTCGTAAATCACCCAGAACAAATCGTGCTGTTTCCCTTTGGATCTTTTCCAGTTATCGTATTAAGTAATTCTGGTGTGTGTCCCATACATTGAAACCATACACTAATTGGAGTCTTACCAGAGATTTATAAGCTCTATCTCCTTTAAATCCTAACTACAATCCCCTCATAGCTATATAAAGAGATCTGTAATCTTTATTTACGACCTCCTTAATGGGATTACCTTAATGAAGATCTTTCCTCTAAGTACTTACAGTGATCCCCATGAGGTACTATCACCCATCAACACAATAATTAAAGTTGAGAGGACTTCTCCTATTGGTAAAACTTACAGCCTCACTTTTCATCCCGCTTACTATCATATCACAGTCTGCTGTCCATCTCACAACATTGTCGAGGTGTTTTTGTACTAGTTCACAATCCTGTAACGTGTTTATTACTTTCTTTTTTTTTTACAAGTTGCTGAACGTCACACCGACACAGATAGGTCCTGTGGCAATGACGGGATAGGAGAGGGAAGGAAGCGGCCGTGGCCTTAATCAAGGTACAGCCCCAGCATTTGCCTGGTTTGAACATGGGAAACCACGGAAAACCATCTTCAGGGCTGCCGACAGTGGGGTTCGAACCCACTATCTCCCGAATAGTGGATACTGGCCGCATTTAAGCGACTGCATCTATCGAGCTCCGGTATTATTTATTACTATATACAGTATAACATCATCCACAAAAAGCCCTACCTGTGATTTCAGTTCTGTACTCTTACCTACAAGAAAACATAAGGTTCAGCCTTGTGGGACCCCCGCCCCCTACCTCTTAATCGTTACAGGATCAGATAATCATTGGTAATTTTGGTACCGGTAACAATAATTGGTATCTTTTGAAATCAATTAGAGCAGTCTAGCAAATTACTAACACATTTGAGTACGAAACCTACGTTCACATGCCTGTATCAAGTTCTAAGTGACTCAGTATGCATCTTTGAACAAATCAGATCATAATCTACCGATGACAATTTCGTAGACAAACACCTCACACTGATCCATTTTGAGAATCTGATCTACACTCGTTCCAAGGCAATTTTTAAATATTGGTGCGAAAGAGTCTAAATCTCACAATAGTAGACTCAATCGTATGAGTGAGAAATATAGGGTGCCAATAGTGAGACAATGGATTGGAAACTACAACAGTTTCTTTGGAGGAAGCCTTATTAACGCCGAATACGCCGTGCTCGTTGAGAAGGAATAAGCCAAGTGTGTGAACTTGGAGGAAGAGACTTTATACTTTCGTAATCAGAGGCTGCTACCGCCTAAATTTCACACTCGGAGCGATTAAGCTCCGTTAAGTCACACTTGAGATCTCATCATATACTGCCTTCATTGTTCCCAGATGGAGTAATCAAATATGGGGGAAATATTCAATGGAATGTATTCTCTCTGTATCCTTGTTCCGCTAATTAATTCCTGTCTGTAATGAGGTTAAAGTGTTATAGATCTTAAAATCATTAAGTCATACGAAGAATTACTTCCTTGTTAGTGTGCGTAAAACAATAGATAATTAATGAGCTCCTTAAATGAATATTAGTCATTCCTTGTTACATAAAAAGATTCAGTTTTGTAATCAAATGGGTCATGGGCTCGAACCATTGTAACAGTAGGCCTCACAGTAGGCCTATTCTTCTTCTTTTTCTTAATCTGTTTACCCTCCAGGGTTGGTTTTTCCCTCGGACTCAGCGAGGGATCCCACCTCTACCAGCTCAAGGGCAGTGTCCTGGAGCTTCAGACTCTGGGTCGGGGATACAACTGGGGATAATGACCAGTACCTTGCCCAGGCGGCCTCACCTGCTATGCTGCACAGGGGACTTGCGGAGGGATGGGAAGATTGGAAGGGACAGGCAAGGAAGAGGGAAGGAAGCGGCCGTGGCCTTAAGTTAGGTACCATCCCGGCATTTGCCTGGAGGAGAAGTGGAAAACCACTTCCAGGATGGCTGAGGTGGGAATCGAACCCACCTCTACTCAGTTACCCTCCCGAGGCTAAGTGGACCCCGTTCCAGCCCTCGTACCACTTTTTAAATTTCGTGGCAGAGCGGGAATTGAACCCGGGCCTCCGGGGGTGGCAGCTAATCACACTAACCACTACACCACAGAGGCGGACTAGCCTATTCTTACCAGACTAATTTAACCTGCTGCTCAATTGTTTTTCTTTCCTGGCACTTTTCCCAATCATCTGGGGTCGGTACTTATGTATATTAAGTCTAGTTTTTCGACCAGATGCTCTTCCTGGTGCCAACCCTTTGTGGAGGAATGTACTCGCTATTTTGTGTCTCTGTGGTGTTTGGTATTATGATCACAGTCACTGGACCTCTAGTTGTATGTGGATGCCGAACAAAAGGACGTGACATCCATTTCGAAAATCCCACATCCGTTGATTTGAAATAAAAATCCACGTTCCTGTGGTTGGTAATATCATGTTTTTTTTTTTTTTTTTTTGCTAGGGGCTTTACGTCGCACCGACACAGATAGGTCTTATGACGACGATGGGATAGGAAAGGCCTAGAAGTTGGAAGGAAGCGGCCGTGGCCTTAGTTAAGGTACAGCCCCAGCATTTGCCTGGTGTGAAAATAGGAAACCACGGAAAACCATTTTCAGGGCTGCCGATAGTGGGATTCGAACCTACTATCTCCCGGATGCAAGCTCACAGCCGCGCGCCTCTACGCGCACGGCCAACTCGCCCGGTAATATCATGTTCATCGAAACCGGGGCCTTCGGGTGAGGGGCTGTCATGTTACTCCTACATCACAGGGCTCGCCAAGCGAGTGCTGAGCCATCGTTATATTGGATCAGGGATAGGGATAGATCGAAGTGCAGCACTGATTACTCACCGATTAACGCGCATTAATCACAAACACCCAGCCCCGAGCTGGAAAAATTAACCAAACGTGACTAAAATCCGCGGAACGGCCGGGAATTGAACCGTAGATTCTAGGAACCGAAGGCAACTATGCAGGCTATTCCTTACAGGAATCCTGCAGTCTGTTATTCAAATAAGTGATGAGAAAACCTGTGGCCCACGCAGCCCATTAAGTGCGTTTAACTGCCATGACGATTGCTGCCCAACCAGATGACCTGCAGATATTGGAGTTTCTCGTGGTCAGAGTGACGGCATCCTCATCCGTATGCATTGTCTTTCATAACCGTGTTGTCTGCTTCTCATATCAACCACTCATTACTTGAACTCGCGAGGGTGCTTAACCTAGAATTAAAATCCTTGGACTGCTGAGAGTTGAAACCGGCGCATTCAGTTAAGAGACAGGTATGCTACTCCCCATTACGGGGCTGGCCAAGTGAATGCTAAGCCATCGTTATACTGGATCTGGGATAAAGATAGGTCGAGGTGCAACAGTGATTACGTAGCTTTCATTTCCTGCAAAAAGTTCACAAACTTTAAAAAAGACTATCCCAAGCTATTTGAGGCCTCGTCAACTGTTTGGTTTACTAACCGACGGTTGCTGTACTTGGAGACAGTAGTGATTGTTGTGTAGTCAGCATGGTGGATCCCCCTGCTATTAAGGCCAGTTTACTTGACCGATACTATAATATTCGGAATGATATAGCTCCTCAATTGTCCTTGTGAGGCTGACTGAATACTGTTCTAGAGATTCAAACAAAATTAAATTCATGGTAGAGTGGGGATCGAACTCATGGCCTCCCAAACAATAGCTTGCAACGCTAACCGGTAGACGAAGGACGTTTTGACCAGAGATTTCTTCTTATAATAATAATATACGTGTACGTTCCAACTAACTATTTCAATGGTTTTCGGGAACGTCAAAGTGCCTGAATTTTGCCCTGCATGAGTTCTTTTACGTGCCAGTAAATCTCCCGACACGGGGATTTCATCTTCGCTAGATCACAGATTTTCAGTGACGTTACAATGGGAAAGGGCTTGAACTGAAACGAAAGCGGCCGTGGCCTTAATTAAGATACAGCCCCAAACTTTGCATGATTTGAAAATGGGAATCCCCGGAAAAAACCGTCTTCAGGGCTGTCGACGATAGGGTTTGAACCCGCTATATCCCGAATACAAGGCGATAGCTACGTGACCCAAACCACACAGCCACTTGCTCCGTATAGTAGGTTCGAAACCCTCCGTCGGCAGCCTTGAAGATGGATTTCCGTGGTTTCCCGTTTTCACACGAGGCAAGTGCTGGGTCTGTCCCTTAATAAAGGCATCGGTCGCTTCCTTCCCAGTCCTAGCCCATTACTATCCCATCGTCGTCCTAAGACCTATCTGTGTCGGTGCGACGTACAACAAAAACAAAAAGAATGTAAACTTACTAACCGATAGATTTCACACACAGACAGCAGCATATCAGGTAGAGGGTTTTGGTTATCGTATTTGTCTGTTTCAAACTATGACTAGGAGAGATAAAAGTGTCGCAGCACTTTAAATAAGACACTGTTTTTGCCAGAATACCTCAAAATCCGGAAACTACAGTTCAATTCTTCAGCTTATCCTAGCTCTTTCTGGGTTCGTTGTAGTCATCTTGCATTATACAGAATTTGGCTGAGTTTTCTAAAACTCCATAGCCTTCCTGACGACATGTGATTTTTCAGGTAATAATAACCTAATCATAATAATAATAATTTCAATAATAATCTCATCTGACTGATGTTACATTGGTGCAGCCCTTGTATTTTTTTTTTTTTTTGCTAGTTGTTTTACGTCGCACCGATACAGATAGGTCTTACGGCGACGATGGGACAGGAAAGGGCTAGGAGTGGGAAGGAAGCGGCCGTGGACTTAAGGTACAGCCCCAGCATTTGCCTGGTGTGAAAATGGGAAACCACGGAAAACCATTTTCAGGGCAGCCCTTGTAAGGCAGACCCTCCTATGAGGATGGGCGGAGCCTGACGTGTATAAGAAACCGCATGTAAGTGTGCTGGAGAGTAGTATTATGTGTGTTGTGCGACTTGAAGGAATGTTAGGAACACTACAAACATTCGGTCCCCGAGCCAAGGGAATTAGTCTTTCACGGTTAACATATCATGAACTAGCTGGGGATCGAACCCGTGACTCCGAAGCCCGAAGGTCAAGACGCTGACCAGTAAGCTACAGAGCCGGAATGTTTCACACGAAAATTCCATACTAGAATTCATTTAGATTCGAGCCTCGGCTGTTTGAATGGAAAGCCGACAGCTGTCACAGCGGTAATCACACTTCAATTTCTGCATTATAAATTGTATTATGTGGATCTATGCAAACATGTCTCAGCATAGGATGAACTCACTCCCACACAGTAATATAGGATGAAATCCTTATTTTCTACTTCTGTTGACTACATTTTATGGAACAATTCCTTCACTTCGTTTTTAAAAATATTTTTATATAACAGTGCGCTCGGGTTCAACAACGTAGCTTCCCAACCGTTGGTCCTGTTTCTTCTTCTTTCTGGCCTTTTCTCAGTTACTTCCGGTCGGCACTAGATGTGGATTTAGCCCAGGTCGTTTACCTTTCCTGATGCCACCCTTACGTGGGGGATTTATCCACCAGTAGTGCGAAGCGTTGTATGTATATTAAGTGGTGTGTATTTTTACGAACGCAAATACCCACTCCCCGAACCAGAGGAATTAATCAGACCACCGAGCGAGCTGGCCGTGTAGTTAGGATCGCCCAGCTGTGAGCTTGCATTCGGGAGATAGTGGGTTCGAATCCCTCCAGCGGCAGCTCTGAATGTGGTTTTCCATGGTTTCCAATTTTCACAACAGGCAAATGCTGAGACTGTACCTTAAGTAAGGCCACAACCGATACCTTTCTAAGTCTAGCCTTTCCCATCCTTTCGTCATCCAAAACCTTCGCGCTGTGTTAGTGCGACGTTAAACAAGCGGTGTATAATAATAATAATAATAATAATAATAATAATAATAATAAGAAGAAGAAGAAGAAGAAGAAGAAGTTACAATTTTTCGGCCCGATCGGGAATCGAACCCGTACAATGCTGACCATTCAGCCAAGGAGCTGGACGATTCCTAGCCCTATTCTCCTTCTTTTTCTACCGCTTTTCCCACATCTGTGGGGTCGCGGGTGCGATTTGCGTCGCACATGTGGATTTTGCCCTGTTTTATGGCCGGACACCCTTCCTGACGCTAACCTTATATGGTGGGATGTAATCACTATTGTGTGTTTCTGTGGTGGTTGGTAATGCGGTGTGTTGCCTGAATATGAAGAGGAGAGTGTTGGGACATACACAAATACCCAGTCCCCGAACAAGAAGAATTACTCAGAAAAGATTAAAGTAACTGACCCGACCGGGAATCAAACCCGGGACCCTCAGAGCCGACGGGCAGTACGCTGACCATTCAGCCAACGAGTCGATTCCTAGCCCTCTATGAATTTAAATTTCAGCGATAAAAAAGATGACACTGAATAATTAATGTTATTTGCTTTACGTACCACTAACTACTTTTATGATTTTCAGAGACGCCGACGTGCCGAAATTTAGTCCCGCAGGAGTTCTTTTACGTGCCGGTAAATCTACCGATACGGGGTTGACGTATTTCAGCACCTTCAAATACCACTGGACTGAGCCAGGATCGAACCTGCCAAGTTGGAGTCAGAAGGCCAGCGCCTCAAACGCCACTCAGCGCGGCTAATGACACCGAAAAGCGAAGGGGGTTAAATCTATCGTAATCCTGCAAATAGATTTCCCATCTCAAAACCAGATGATTAATAAAGTGTTTCCTAGCTTGTAGTCCACGGACCTTTCCTAATCAATGAAAATGAAAACCTACAACCTGTTTTCCAGTCAATGACCGGGTCAGGGATGTAATGAATGAAGCATATATAGGCTGTTAGTACGATGGGGTCACCACTCCCAAAGTGATTTATTAATGACTGATAGAAGCAATGAAATAAGAATGGAGAGTGTTGCTGGAATGAAAGTTCACAGGGAAAACCGGAGTACCCGGAGAATAAACCTGCCCCGCCTCCGCTTTGTCCAGCACAAATCTCACAGGGAGTGACCGGGATTTGAAGCACGGTATCCAGCGGTGAGAGGCCGACGCGCTGCCGTCTGAGCCACGGATGCTACCCTTCCTCATCAATCCTAGCCACAATTAACTACAAACATTCACAGCTACGCGAGTGACGAGGGGAGGCGTGGTAGCCGGGTGGCATCGTCACTGGCTTCCTACGACGGTAGCCACGATTTGAATTCCAGCCTATGCACATGGGATTTTTGAAATGAAAAGTCACGTCCCTGTGGCTCGGATTCCACGTAAAACTGGAGATCCTGTGGTTATGATTATGTGATAAACAATCTCGTAAAACTATAAGATTGGATTGTATGGTTTTTAAGAGTTACAAGACTGGCTTACGCACGAAACACATTTGATTTGAACTGAAATGTTCCATGTTCTTTACACGAAGCAAGGAGAAATATGTCTCAATATAGAACGAATGTAAAGTATCATTCAGGAAGTTAACACTTTCATGTTTCATTTCAATGTACTAAACAAATGAAAACAGAAGTTGCCTGTAAGAAATGGTGTCAGTGGACTTCTTACCGTGCATTTGCAGATGCATTAGGTCCCTCGCGAACATCCCAACCACCAGGTGGACCAGCAGCACGAATGCTGACAAGATTAGGAGGCGTATCAGCATGTTGCATTAGTCCACTAGTCTAGCTAACAATAACACATATTTCCACATTGATCACTGAAACCATCGTAACTTTTCACTACATTCATACACCAGTTTCACTCTTCAAAAAACTGTTTGAAGTATTCAATCACAAAGTAACACTTGGTTTTCTTCCGATGTCTCGCATTGGATAGTTGCTGGCTGCACCACCATATACCCCTACACTTTCCACTGCCTTCAACCAACTGCGCTCGCTAGAGTGAGTGAGTGACTGACCTGCTCCCAGCGGACAGGTCCTGCACCAGTGGCTGGCCCACATTCATACCTCCCGACTGGTAAGTGTTGGGAATACTCGGTAAAGCTTTAAATATCAACCAACTAGTCCTTGACTTTAGAGTTCAGGTTTTAGGGCCGAACAGATAAATTATGAGAACTTCAGGAAAGCTTTTCCGGTCTCACGGAGAGACACGTTGAGGTAGGTGTTTTAAAATGTATTTATTCATATCTGACGTTTAATCCATACCGCTAACTACAGAATATTTATTTTACACTAATTGCTGGACCCATCAATAACGGGTGAGCATCTGTACAATTGCAACAGTAATGCTATCTAGCGGAGATGAATGACAGGAGAAGGTGATTTAAAAAAAAGCTTGTTGTTTAACGTGACTGCTGATAACGTGGTCAAAGCCACCAGTCCTTCCGTTTTACGTGGAATCCAAACCACAGTAACGTGACTTTTCATTTCAGAAATCCCACATGCCTAGACCAGGATTCGAACCTTGGCCGTCTTGTGAGAAGCTAGTGGCTAAGCCATTCGCCTATCACGCCGCAGTAGAAGGATACATCATACCTTAATAAAACATAGTCAGTGATTGTAATGTTTTCTTTCATTCTTAACGTGTCAGCGATGCTCGCCGTTGATGACATTTGCACAAAAATTTAAATTCAAGAATATCTCCATTATAAAATATGTGATGCTGGACTTTCTATAATGTTTGTTATATACATTTTTAGATAGAATCCACCTGTGCGGTGTAATGGTTCCCTCCCGGCTCTGCCACGAAATTTGAAAAGTGGTACGAGGACTAGAACGGGGTCCACTCAGCCTCCGGAGGTCAACCGAGTAGACGGGGGTTCGATTTCCACCTCAACTATCTTCGAACAGGTTTTTTCAGTGGTTTACCCACTTCTTCTTCTTCTTCTTCTTCTTCTTCTTCTTCTTCTTCTTCTTCTTCTTCTCTTCTCATCCTTGCAAACCCCGGGAAGTCCCTAACCTATGGCCATTGCCGCTTCCTTCCCTCTTCCTTGCTTACCCCTTCCAATACTATCATCCCCCTTAAGACCCTTGTTCAGCATGGCAGGTGAGGCCGCCTGGCGAGGTACTGGTGCTACTTCCCAAGTTGTATCCACCCGATCAAATGTCTCACGCTCCAGGACACTGCCCTTGAGGCGGTAGAGGTGGGATCCCTCGCTGAGTCCGGAGGAAAAGGCAACCCTGGAGGGTAATCAGATTAAAAATAATAATAATAATGTTATTAGTTTTACGTCCCTCTAACTATTCTTACGGTTTTAGGAAACAGCAAAGTGCCGTAATTTTATCCCAGAGGAATCATTTTACGTGCCATTCAGTCTCTACCGTCTGAGCCACGCAGCCTGGCAGAAAACGGCATGTTTCGTCCGTGTGAATAGTTACGTATTACTTCTTAACTGTAATATACATCCAAGAGTTACTAAGTCCTTCAATTACCCAACTGCCATTCGCTTCCATAGCGTAACAATTAGCGCTATTAGCTTCCGTCGTCGGAATCTCGGGTTCGATTTCTGGTATTGTCAAAGATTAAAGACTGGCAAAAGGGCTGGTATGTGGCAACTCGCCCACATTGCAAGTGTGCCTGAAAACAGCTGCACCGCGTCGAGAAGAGGACGGGAAGTTACTTTTCCCCAAAAAAACTATTCACTAATATGAGCAGAAGAAGTGTTAAACTCATTCCGTTCGCTAATTCAGTAAATTTGGAGATCAGCATGTGAGAGTACATATGCGAATCTAGTGGATATTTACACCTTTCTAATATCTAAAACTATACCGTTCATTGGTATTTTACTAGACTATAAAACCTAGAAGTTTTTCATTCCTCTTGACCAATTTTCGCCTAGATAAGTGTGAACATATGCATCGATATAGGCTACCTCAGTACACAGGACGTCTTTGAATCAAGTGAAGTAGAAACCCCAGTGCCTCAGCCTGGCATTATTTTAATTTATTTCCTCCAGGTTCTCTTTCATCTTTCCTATACCGAGCTCGATAGCTGCAGTCGCTTAAGTGCGGCCATTATCCAGTATTCGGGAGATAGTAGGTTCGAACCCCACTGTCGGCAGCCCTGAAAATGGTTTTCCGTGGTTTCCCATTTTCACACGAGGAAAATGCTGGGACTGTACCTTAATTAAGGCCACGGCCGCTTCCTTCCAACTCCCAGCCCTTCCCTGTCCCATCGTCGCCATAAGACCTATCTGTGTCGGTGCGACGTAAAGCAACCAACAACAAAAAAAACATCTTTCCTATCTGATCTCCATTGGTCAATGCTTGGACCCTGACGGAATGAGGTCTGCGAGACCTTAGGAAGTCCTTCATTTTCCTATTTTTTGATGCCCATTCCCTTTTGCCTCAGAAGTATTCGTTCTTCGAAAGTTAGAACCTCTTTCTCCTCTGATTCAAGTTAAGGGCGAATGATTAAATCGTTACGGTACATTTCCCCAGAAAATGATAACCACTACCACGGAATAAAATGAAATTGAAATCTCTGAATGGTTTTGGTCTTTTTTTTAGTCGTACCGACACGGATAGGTCTTATGGTGGTGATGGGATAGGAAAGGCCTAGGAGTGGGAAAGAAATGGCCGTGGACTTAATTAAGGTACAGTCCCAGCATTTGTCTGGTTGTGAAAATGGGAAACTACGGAAATCCATCTTCAGGGCTGCCGACAGTGGGCTTCGAACCCACTATCTCCCGGATGCAAGCTCACACCTGCGCGACACTAACAGCACGGCCAACTCGCCTGGTGCTTTTGGTCTAAGTATGACCCGAATATGATTCTGATTTTCCGAGACATATGAAAACAATTATTTTCCTTTGAAATGAAATGGCGTATGGCTTTTAGTGCCGGGAGTGTCCGAGGACAAGTTCGGCTCGCCAGTTGCAGGTCTTTTGAGTTGACACCCGTAGGCGACCTGAGCGTCGTGATGAGGATGAAATTATGATGAAGACTGTACCGGGCGGTACACCTCCGCGCCGCTAATTTAAAATTTGCGCCAGTTGAAACTCTCCTACTGGAGGAAGCCTGAACTTTAACTACAGTGCTAATTCTCAAGTTTTTCAGAAGATGTCACTACTTGTAAATTTTGAAGTTTCTGAACTGGGTCGTTTTCGATGTATTTTTGTTTTGCCTGTAGTAAGAAGTGCGACATTCTCTTCTGGATGGCACTACTGAAGGACTACAATGGTGCACCCTAGTGCGAAGTGAAAGAACTGTTTTTTGGAGAAAATTGGTGTTCAAAAGTTTGTTCTTTGTTAAATTTCTTTCAGTCATTGTTTAAGTTGGCAATATTAACCCTTTCTTTCTCCTTGTTTTGAATTTACCAATCCCGAATTTCTCGAATTAATTTTCCACCAATAATGTGTTTCTTCTTCATCTTGTGTAGGGGTTTTCTTGGTTAGCCAATAAAATTCTTGTGGGAGGGTGTTCTCATTCTTGAAACGCCTCGAACTTTCCGCGAGAGTATATAAACTGCTGATTTTCGGGTCTCCGCGCCACTTCAGTAACATCTTTCAGTGTGTAAAGTACGTAGCAGGGGGCGGGAAGCGCCTCTTTCTTCGGGCAGCAGTTCATCCACAAGGTAATGGCCGTTTAATAACTTCTTTTCTTGCTAGCTCAGCAGTTTAACTCTCGGGGCAGGTCCGAAGCCTTTTACCATGTAACTTTCCCTTAAAATGTAGAGACACTCGGTATCAATTCTATCTGTTTAAACTATAAATTGGGATAGAGAGAGCTTAACCCTCTCGAGCTCCCACTCATATTGCTTTGAGGTGAACTTATTTTCTCAACCGTTTCTTCCATTCTAGCGTAATGTAAATTGTCTTCTCATATAAGTCACCTCTTTAGTATGGGATTAGCCCTTGCATTAACGGCCTAGTGCCAAGTAGGTTTTAAACAAAATGTATTCTCAAGTTGGTATTTTAGAGGCCAGGTAATTAACCTGTTTCTTTACTTAATAGGCCTCAGTAGGTTGGGTATTTTACCCCTGTTTTCATGTCCTGAGAGGACAATTTGAAAGTGGAGTTTGGTGTGGCCTTTGATAGGCTGGAACTTAAGAGCGGGTTGCTCTTTCTAAAATTTTGTTTTCTGCGCGCCTCGAGGAGGCTTTACTGTGTAATTGGGAGCAAGTGCTCCTGGGCA
Organism: Anabrus simplex; assembly: GCF_040414725.1. NCBI lineage: Eukaryota > Metazoa > Arthropoda > Insecta > Orthoptera > Tettigoniidae > Anabrus > Anabrus simplex. The sequence continues at coordinate 315,974,014 of NC_090265.1, forward strand.
TGATTGGGGTCTTCTGCCCCTTTGTTGAATTCTGTATATCGTAAGGTTGGGCTTATAGCTCAAGAATTAGGTGTCTGGCTCTCGGAGCCCAAATCCTGTAATCATTGTAATTGTACATTTTCGAATTGTGTTTCGGCTACTGAGTACCTGTTCTATTTGTTATTTCTTAATCTTTAAAAGAAAATATAACCTTGTTAAATTTTATCTTAACTTTAATTTTGTATTTTGGGACCTGTTCACCCCCGCACCTTCTTTCACCTCTGCACATCCACGATACTCCGTAACAAAGACGACACATACACCCAGCCCCGGTGCCAGCGGAATTAAGCAATTGTGGTTAAAATTCCCGACCATGCCGGGAGTCGAACCCGGGACCCCTGTGACCAAAGGCCAGCACGCTAACCATTTAGCCATGGAGTCGGACTTTTCCTTTGAAACAACCACGCTTTCAACTCCTTTGTATACCCTCGTCAAGAAAGCTGAATTTATAAGGCCAGTAATTGATGTGAATCAAAGGTTTCTCCATGTCTCTTCAATAATTTAGTTAATTTCAACGTGTATGGGCGAGAATGAGTTACTATATATTGCACATTTCCATATTCGATTTCTAATTTATGCAAAGCGCTGAGAAGTGCTTAAGAAAACGTTTCCCTGTTGGCGGCGTCCAAGAATGCGCATATCTTTTTGCTAGTGGCTTTACGTCGCACCGACACAGACAGGTCTTATGGCGACGATGGGATAGGAAAGGCCTAGGAGTTGAAAGGAAGCGGCCGTGGCCTTAATTAAGGTACAGCCCCAGCATTTGCCTGGTGTGAAAATAGGAAACCACGGAAAATCATCTTCAGGGCTGCCGACAGTGAGATTCGAACCCACTATCTCTCGAATACAAGCTAACAGCCGCGCGCCCCTTACCGCATGGCCAACTCGCCCAGTAATGCGCGTATCGACAAGAATAATTCTTATTGAAATATTTCATCTTGAGTTTTAATCAAAACTGAATGAAAAGTCGTCTGGTAAATCCGTATTAAGTCTGCTTTCTCTTCCAAACATTGTTCTACACTTGCTAGTACTTGACGTGGTGTTGCTGTAGTCCACTATATCCTTAACTGTTGGGTTCTAAGAAGGATTCTGGATATTGGATGATCACAAAAAGAAATAATTAGGAACCAGAGTACTATCAGTCATCAGTTCATCAGATTGAATCAAAACTGAATTATTATATTCTTGTAATGCGTACCCCCTGCCTGTCGAAAGAGGCGACTAAAAGTGACTCTTAACACGGAAGTGTGGGTTGGTGACCACGGGGTCCTTATGTGCTTCCTGGCATTGCTTCCACTTACTTGTGCCAGGCTCTCCATTTCCATCCATCCTATCCAACCTCCCTTGGGCAACTCTTGCTCTTTCCAACCCCGACAGATCCAACCTCCCTTGGGCAACTCTTGCTCTTTCCAACCCCGACAGAATTAGATGTCGAGGCCTAAAGAGTCTTTCATTTTCCCGCCCTTCGTGGTTCTTGTCTTTCTTCTGCCGATACCTTCATTTTTTGAAGTGTCGGACCCCTTTCCATTAGTGTTAATAGAGGATGATTGCCTAGTTGTGCTTCCTCTTAGAACAATCATTCCTTTTCCGTAGAGATATTGACTGTTAATTGTATGGTACTTGCATCTTCAACACATTCCTTTTTTCAAGTTTTAGCTTTCTTCTCTTCAGTCAACTATTATTCTCTCTCCGGTGAAAGTCCCACTGCTGCTTGAGGATTTGACGCTGTACACATCCCATATTATTTGTAAACTGCATCTTCATTCTCGCATTCGATACGAACATCTCAAAACTTGCACATTAGTAAATTACTCGTGACACGTATCAACCTTTACAAGCAAACTCTTTGGCTCTTGCCGGGCTGGAGTGGCTCAGACGGTTAAGGCGCTGGCCTTCTGACCTCAACTTGGCAGGTTCGATCCTGGCTCAGTCCGGTGGTGTTTCAAGGTGCTCAAATACGTCAGCCTCGTATCGGTAGATTTACTGGCATGTAAAAGAACTGCTGCGGGACTAGCGGCACCCCGGTGTCTTCGAAAACTGTAAAAGTAATTAGTGGGACGTAAAGCAATTATCATTATTATTATTATTTCTTTGGCTCTTATAACAGTATGTACCGCGACAGTCAATGTTAGTACCATCTTCACAACTGACTCTGCCCGGTCATTATAATGACACTGGTCAACAAAATTTAAGATTTTAAAAGTTGCCTCTGTGGTGTGGTGTGATTAACTGCCACCCCCGGAGGCCCGGGTTCGATTCCCGGCACTGCCACGAAATTTGAAAAGCGTACGAGGGCTGGAACGGGGTCCACTCAGCCTCGGGAGGTCAACTGAGTAGAGGTGGGTTTGGTTCCCACCTCAGACATCCTTGAAGTGGTTTTCCGTGGTTTCCCACTTCTCCTTCAGGCAAATGCCGGGATGGTACCTAACTTAAGGCCACGGCCGCTTCCTTCCCTCTTCCTTGCCAGTCCCTTCCAATCTTCCCAGCCCCTGTTCAGGAACTGGTCATCCTTCCCAGTTTTATCCCGACCCAGAGTCTGAAGCTCCAGGACACTGCCCTTGAGGCGGTAGAGGTGGGATCCCTCGCTGAGTCCGAGGGAAAAACCGACCCTGAAGGGTAAACAGAAGAAGAAGAATGTTAAAAGAAGAACAACGGGTGCTGATTTCAAATCTGTTTTACAGAACTTTTCCATCACTCATTGTTATTGAGTAATTACATGAATAACATTTCTGATACCGTAATAATAAATTTTAACATATGTAACGGCTAGAATACCATTTGCCGCGCGGTTAAGGGCGCACGACTGTGAGCTTACATCTTGGAGATAGTGGGTTTGAACCCCAGTGTTGGCAGCCCTGAAGATGGTTTTCCGTGGGTTCCCATTCTCACACCAGGCAAATGCTGGGCTGGGGCTGTACCTTAATTAAGGCCACCGCCACTTCCTAGGCCTTTCCTATCCCATCGTCGCCATAAGACCCATCTGTGTCGGTGCGATGTAGGCAAATCGTAAAAAAAAAAAAAAAAAAAACTTTTACCTACCTAAAATGAATGTGAAGTAGATTTTCAGCTGTTTGCTTGACGAACATCTCTCTTGACTGTCCGGTAGTAGTCTGCCAACATATTTGGAGTCCATTTTCCTGGTAGCGTCTTTCCATTTCAGCGATGTCCTGATTGAAACGCTCGCCATGTTCGTCTGTTGTATGATCCTGAGGTTCCCGCCACATCATAGGAATTGCAAAAGGCATATGACGGGATACTTTTAACCTGCCGGTTAATAGCGTTACACATTTGGCACAACAGATTTCTGGAGCCCAAAACTTATTCTAATCTATTTTATTGTCAAAACAATACTCATAAGCTCTTTTAATTCAAGGAGTGAAATTTCGGCTCCACGCTTTAAAAGTGAGTTCACCACAAATGTAACAGAATTGTTTTTATTGTTTACACATTTGCGAGACATCTTTCTTAATCAGTTTACCTTCCAGGGTTGGTTTTTCCCTCGCACTCAGCGAGGGAGCCCACTTCTACCGCCTCAAGGGCAGTGTCCTGGAGCGTGAGACATTGGGTAGGGGGATACAACTGGAAGGAGGACCAGTACCTCACCCAGGCGGCCTGACCTGCTATGCTGAACAGGGACATTGTGAGGGGATGGTAAGAACGGAAGGGATAAACAAGGAAGGGGAATGAACCTGCTGTCGTGGCCTTAAGTTAGGTACCATCCCGACAGTTGCCTGGGGCAGAAGTGGGAAACCACAAAAAAACCACTTCGAGGATGGCTGAGGTGGGAATCGAACACCCCTCTACTCAGTTGACCTCCCGAGGCTGAGTGGACTTCATTGCAGCCCTCGTACCACTTTTGAAATTTCGTGGCTGATCCGGGAATCGAACCCGGGCCTCCGGGGGTGGCAGATAATCACACTAACCACTACACCACATAGGTTAACTTGCGAGATATTATCCTTCTAATTCATAACACTTGTTAACTCACAACTGAGAACACATAGGATTAGCTTCTTTCATAAAACAAAGCTTCTACTCCTATGGCAACTATGCAGAACAACAATCGCCTAAACCAAATATGTTATTTGTTGTCTTAATGAAATCAAATTGTTTTCTTTTAATCAGTACAGTTACCGCCCTGTGCTAATAAACATGAAAAGAGTTCTATTAATACTGGCAGCTTCCCGCTGGCTCTGCCCGCAATGTACAAAGTATGGTTCGTTACTATCCTCACGGATGTATTTGCAACGTTTCGAGTTAATGAAATAAAGCACATAATCTGCTGTAGCAATAGAATGTAATATTATGTCAACAAAACACTTGAAAATACATCACACAAAGAAATTGAATTAAACGTTCCTTGGAACAACACTACGCGCCGAACTGTTAAAAAGTCCTTCAAAGATCTTCCTCATGGAGACAAATGTACTCAAAACTTTTATCAGAATCTACCAATTTAAGTATATATTGCCTCAAAAGAAAGCGCTTGATTCACTGAGTGTTTTTAAATAGAAAAGAACTGCGTACCTCAATTAGAACGAAATATATGATTGCTTCAATGAGAAAAAATGTTGAAAAAATGAGACGTCAAATTGAATGTGCACTCATAACTTTCCTCAGAATCAACCTATTTGAATAGTTAAGAGCTGAAATGAAAGAGCCTGATCCACTGAGTGTTCTTAGGCTAAAACGAACTCCGTACCTCAATTAGAACCAAAGATATGATTGCTTCAGAGAGACAAAAACTGAAAAAGTCAAATAATTTGAGGAAGGCGGAAGTTAAGTGATTCATAGTACCTGATGTCAAATCTGTGCATGAATACCTTTCAGTAAAAAAAAAGAATGAAGGACATCGACCGGATAATATGGCCGGACTGACTGACTTTAGTTTTCATACATTTTTTAATATATAGATTACAAAAAATTGGTGGCGATGAAAAAATTCTGGCTTCATTTTTGGATTTGACCCATGCAAATACATAAGAATCAGCAGATTTTTTTTAACATTTTCATTGTTGAACAGTGTTATTGATCAGAACCTTGATCAGAATTCTACTAAAAATATTAAAACCTGCCCTTATACGCCAGTCGAGGCTCTGGTCATGGGGGATTCCATCGTTAGACGTCGGGAAACTGTGTGGAGGAAAGGGTACCAGGGTAGAGTGTTATCCGGGAATTAGATTAAGGCAGATGTTGAGGAAAGTAGAAGAGCAGGAGGAGGTAAAGGAGAAGGTAGTAGTGTTTCACGTTGGTACTAACAACGTAAGACAAGCAGGTATAAGTACCAACATAGTTGGGGATGTGTGGGACCTGGTAAATGCAGCACGGGTAAAGTTTAAGGAAGCGGAGATTGTTGTCAGTGGAATACTGTGCAGGAGGGATACTGACTGGAAAGTGATTGGGGATTTAAATCAGACTATGCAGTGGGTATGTGGGAAACTGGGAGTGAGATTTCTAGATCCTAATGGGTGGGTAGGAGATAGGGATCTACGCTCAGATGGCCTTCACCAAATACAGTAGAGACAGTATGCGACACTGAGCGAGATATCGAGGGACAGCTATTGGAGCTGTCTCTAGCGAGTAGACCTGAAAACAACTGATTCTGTCATAAGAGCACGTGTATTTGTGTGTGAAGTTTTGGTGTTACTTATACGTTTTCAGTGAGTTGACATAATTAAATAGTAGCGTGTGTCATTCCTTGATATCTCCTCTCAACATGAGGGGAAAGGTATGTGCTGTGTTTGGCTGCAGTAACTATGAAGTAGAGAAGAATGCGCTGTTTTTCTTTCGCTACCCTCGTGACAAGAAAATGTAAGTAATATTGTGTTTGCATATATATTCTTCCAGTGACAAAGAGATTTTTATAGTACTTCATAATCTTCTGACCTGCTCGACCCACATTTTAACTAGCTTAAAATATTATACGCATATTTTATTGTATAGTGCAGCAGTTAAACTTCAATACCGATGTGTTGTTGTAGGTGTGACCTGTGAGTTTTGAAATGTCACAGAAGTGATTTGGATAAGGTGTACGAGAAAGAAGGGACTTTACACTTATATAAGAATTATAAGATCTGTTCAGATCATTTCCAGGCCAGCGACTTTAAAAATCCTCGACTATACAGCCAAGGGTATGTTACATTTTTACTCTAATTGTACGTAAATATTCCTCAAAGCATCACTATCGACAACATTTTCATACTTTTCTTTCTTTTATCCCTCTTCTCGGATTATGCCGGGATTTTATAGATTTTCTCTCTGTTAGTAGGCTTCATGTTAAGAGGAAAATTGTCCAGCTTTTAAATGTTAATTCATTGCCGATATTTTTATTGACAAGTGTCTTAATGTGATGATACAATGTTTCTTAAATGAGAAAAAAGACAAATCTAACCGTAAAAGTTCAGGCAGGAATGCTAAAGCAAAAAAAGTAATGCATAAATGAAAGATCAAGCCATTTCACAGCAGTCCATTTCACATCTTGTTTATATGTCTAATTTCAGTTTTTAAATAATAACGTTTTAAATAATTCTTCATTCATTTATTCAGAATTGCTTTAGCAACTTCGAAGTTAATATCTAAATAGTACGTTCTTTCTAGACGTAATTTATTTATCCATTTTCGTATATTCATTCCCATTGCTATTTGAATTTAGCGCGACTTTTCAGGTCAAGTCACTAGGAGCGCCACCGTCGAATTGTCTCCCATTTTGTCAAGGCTAAATCTGTAGGTGTCGCGTATTGTCTCTACTGTATTTGCCTTCACTTAAACCGCAGTGGTACATATAAGTTAGGAAATTTGTTTAGAAGGTTTATAGGCAGGTACATTCAGGGAAACAGGGTGGCCTAGGGAGCAGTGTTGAGGGAACAGGGAACTGGAAATCAAGTAGGGATGACATAAAAATGTTAGTGCTCAACTGTAGAAGTATTGTAAAGAAAGGAATAGAATTAAGTAATTTAATAGATATATACTTACCAGATATTGTAATAGGAGTTGAATCATGGCTGAGAAATTACTGTATATACTGTATATACTACATAATGGATGCAGAAATTTTCTCACGGAACTGAATGGTAGGAGGGGAGTATTAATTCTGGTGAAAGAAGCATTTGTAAGCTACGAAAAAGTTAAAGATGACAAACACAAATTTCTAGGGGTAAGACTCATCTCTAAAGATAATAGGAAACTTGATGTCTTTGGAGTGTACAGACCAGGAAAGGGTAGCGCAGATGCTGGTTCAGAATTATTTGATAAGATAATCAGCTATGTGGGAAACGATAAGGAAAGGAACGTGACTGTAGCGGGTGATCTCAATTTACCAAATGTCAATTGGGAAGGTAATGCGAACGACAGGAAGCATGGCCAACAAATGGCAAATAAGTTAATATGGGAAGGGCACCTGATTCAGAAAGTGATGGAACCAACTAGAGGAAAGAATATTCTGGATGTGGTGCTGGTAAAACCAGATGAGCTCTACAGAGAAACCGAAATAATAGTTGGCATTAGTGTTCATGAAGCTGTTATTGTCGTAGTTAAAAATAAATGTGATAGAAAGGAAGATCTTAAAAGTAGGACGATTAGGCAGTATCATATGGCTGATAAAGCATCCATGAGGCAGTTAAAGTAATACTGGTCGGTGGAGAACGGTAAATAAAAATGTAAACAGACTCTGGGATGGGTTTAAAGCAATTGTTGAGGAATGTGAAAATAGGTTTGTACCTTTAAAGGTGGTAAGGATGATAAAGATCCAGTATATTATAACAGAGAAGTAAAGCGACTAAGAAGGAGGTGCAGTTTGGAAAGAAATAGCTGTGGAAGTAAGGAGAAATTGAAGGAACTCACTAGGAAATTGAATCTAGCAAAGAAATCAGCTAAGGATAACTTGATTGGCGGCCATACAAATTTTAGTGAAAAATGGAGAAGTATGTATAGGTACTTTAAGGCAGAAACAGATTCCAAGAAGGACATTCCAGCAATCATTAATGAACAAGGGGAGTGTGTATGCGAGGATCTTCAAAAGGCAGAAGTATTCAGTTAGCAGTATGTAAAGATTGTTGGTTACAAGGATAGTGTCCAGATAGAGGAGGTGACTAACACTAAAGAAGTATTACAATTTACCTATGACAGCAATGACATTTACAGTAAGATACAAAATTTGAAAACTAGAAAAGCAGCTGGAATTGATAAGGTTTCGGAGGATGTACTAAAGAAAATGGGTTGGGATATAATACCATATCTGAAGTACTTGTTTGGTTATTGTTTGCATGAAGGAACTTTAACAAATGAATGGATAGTTGCTATAGTAGCCCCTGTATATAAAGGAAAGGGTGATAGACATAAAGCTGAAAATTACAGGCCAGTCAGTTTGACATGCATTTCATGTAAGCTTTGGGAAAGCATTCTTTCTGATTATATAGGACATGTTTGCGAAATTAATAACTGGTTTGATAGAAGGCAGTTTGGGTTTAGGAAAGGTTATTCCACTGAAGACCAACTTGTAGGATTCCAGCAAGATATAGCAGATATCCTGGGTTCAGGAGGTCAGTTGGACTGTATCTCGATTGACCTGTCTAAGGCATTTGATAGGGCAAATCATGGGAGACTACTGGCAAAAATGAGTGCAACTGGACTTGACAAAAGAGTGACTGAATGGGTGGCTCTGTTTCTAGAAAATAGAACTCAGAGAATTAGAGTAGGTGAAGCTTTATCTTTCCCTGTAATAATTAAGAGAGAAATTCCTCAAGGCAGTATTATTGGACCTTTATGTTTTCTTATATATATCAATGATATGTGTAAAGAAGTGGAATCAGAGATAAGGCTTTTTGCAGATGCTGTTATTCTGTACAGAGTAATAAATAAGTTACAAGATTGTGAGCAACTACAAAATGACCTCGATAATGTTGTGAGATGGACAGTAGGAAATGGTATGATGACAAACGGGGATAAAAGTCAGGTTGTGAGTTTCACAAATAGGAAAAGTCCTCTCAGTTTTAATTACTGCGTTGACGGGTGTGAAAGTTCCCTTTGGGGATCATTGTAAATACCTAGATATTAATATAAGGAAAGATCTTCATTGGGTTAATCACATAAATATGACTGTAAATAAAGGGTACGGACCTCTGCACATGGTTATGAGGGTATTTAGGGGTTGTAGTAAGGATGTAAAGCCGGCCCCGAGGTGTAGGGGTAGCGTGCTTGCCTCTTACCCGCAGGCCCCGGGTTCGATTCCCGGCCAGGTCAGGGATTTTTACCTGGACCTGAGGGCTGGTTCGAGGTCCACTCAGCCTACGTGATTAGAATTGAGGAGCTATCTGACGGTGAGATAGCGGCCCTGGTCTAGAAAGCCAAGAATAACGGCCGAGAGGATTCGTCGTGCTGACCACACGACACCTCCTAATCTGCAGGCCTTTGGGCTGAGCAGCGGTCGCTTGGTAGGCCAAGGTCCTTCAAGGGCTGTAGTGCCATGGGAAGAAGTAAGGATGTAAAGGAGAGAGCATATTTGTCTCTGGTGAGACCCCAACTAGAGTATGGTTGCAGTGTATGGGTCCCTCACCACGAGTACTTGATTCAGGAACTGGAAAAATCTAAAGAAAAGCAGCTCGATATGTTCTGGGCGATTTTCGACAAAAGAGTAGCGTTACAAAAATGTTGCAAAGTTTGGGCTGGTAAGACTTGGGAGAAAGGAGACGAGCTGCTCGACTAAGTGGTATGTTCCGAACTGTCAGTGAAGAGTTGGCGTGGGATGACATCAGTAGACGAATAAGTTTGGATGGTGTCTTTAAAAGTAGGAAAGATCACAATATGAAGATAAAGTTGGAATTTAAGAGGACAAATTGGGGCAAATATTCGTTTATAGGAAGGGGAGTTAGGGATTGGAATAACTTACCAAGGGAGATGTTCAATAAATTTCCAATTTCTTTGCAATCATTTAAGAAAAGGCTAACAAGACAACAGATAAGAACCTGCCACCTGGGCGACTGCCCTAAATGCATATCAGTAGTGATTGATTGATTGATTGATTGATTGATTGATTGATTGATTGATAAGGAAAGATGGGAGTAAAACTGAGATGAGGGCATTAGTGGTCTCTAAAAGAATTTACAAGAATCGTACTTTTACATTTGGTCATTTAAAAAAGAATTTATCCTTCCTTTCTCGTCTTTGACCATATCTAAGGATTTTAGAGGACCTTAACTCCAACCTGTACATTTATCCACGGATTTTTAAACACACTTTCCCTCTTTATAAATATAAATCTGGATTCGAAATTTCCTATATCCTAGGAATATTGGTAGAATTGGCACCCAGTGCGGAACGAATCTCCACTCATGGCCGCGTCACCATAATTAGTGAAAATAATATCAATATTCGTCAAAATATCGCGGAACGTTTCCACAGACTATTTTGTCGCGTTTATCTTTAATGAGAATGAGAGGTGCCTCTAAGCATTTATACGCAGCGTCGACTAAATAGGCAATACATGCAACCGAATAAGTTTGAAGAAGTTTATGTATTTATTTATTTCTTAATCTGTTTACCCTCCAGGATTGGTTTTCCCTCGGACTCGGCGAACGATCCCACCTCTGCCGCCTCAAAGGCGGTGTTCTGGGGCGTGAGACTTTGGGTCGGAGATACAACTGGCTACCAGTATCTCGCCCAGGTGTCCTCACCTGCTATGCTGAACAGGGGCCTTGTGGGAGAATAGGGAGATTGGAAGGGATAGACTAGGAAGAGGGGAGGAAATGGCCGTGACCTTAAGTTTTGTACCATCCCCGCATTTGCCTGGAGGAGGAGAAGTGGGAAACTACGGAAAACCACTTCGAGGATGGCTGAGATGGGAATCGAAACCACCTCTACTCAGTTGAGCTCCCGAGGCTGAATGGACCCCGTTCCATCCCTCGTACCACTTTTCAAATTTCGTGGCAAAGCCGGGAATCGAACCCGGGCCTCAGGGGGTGTCAGCTAATCACGCTAACCACTACACCACATAGGCGACTATGTATTTATTCATTTGTAAAAAATACTTCAAAATACGTATTTTACAACCTTTTCCAGAAACGATGATAAAGAATATTTTTAAAATGTTGACTGACCTCGATACAATCATTATTGCAGATTTTAAATATATTCCTGGTTGGATTAGTTTTCCATAATCCAAGCAACTCACCACTGACAGCAACCAGGGAGCCATACGCACGTTTAACAATGGCTTAGAGAAGTATAAGGTCACCTCCTTACATATGAAGATTGTCATCTGCCTTTATCAAAAGCAAAACAAAGTCATCTCCGTACAGGCCATGAAGGCCCTTGGAGTCTTGGAACGTAAAGGCTTCCACTGTTCGTAACTTCGGCACTTGATGGGGTAGAGAGGTTAGCGCTATTCCCGGCTGCCTTTGCCCCCAGGAATTAACCTGGTACTCATTTTTGGTGTAGGCTGAGTGAACCTCAGTGCCATGTGCACCTCCGGAAGTGGAAATCTCGTTTCTTAAATTTAACGCCTTCCTGGCGGGGATTCGAAACCACGTCCTTCCGGGCGAACCAAGCACGCCTTTACCGCCTCGGCCAGGCAGCCCCTCATCTGCCTTTATACTTTTCTAATTTAAAATAATGTGATAAGCTTGGGGTTATTTGTATTAAAACTGAATTGTATTGGTGAAAACTAGAACTCTCTAGGTCTTAAAAATGTATTGATTATTTTGTGTTTTTCTTCTTCTTTTTCTTAATCTGTTTACCCTCCAAGGGTCGGTTTTTCCCTCGGACTCAGCGAGGAATCCCACTTCTACCGCCTCAAGGGCAGTGTCCTGGAGCTGTTTCTTTTTCTCTGTGCATAAAATTAACAAAGTATTTTAATGTAAAAAGTAAATACCTTGCCAACCAACTGGGGTACAATTTCCATTTTTGGTAAAAATGAAGCTCTCCAGAAAGATGTCAGCATTAGAGATCAAGTTTACTATAGAACTATTTCTGCTTGACCCAGCTGGGTTGGAACTTCGAAGTTTGAAAGGTCAAATTAAGCAAAAAACATGAATTTGTCCACCTTCCTAAAATAATTAATATTTCCCGCCTCTTTGACTTGCGATTGCACAGCCCTGTTCATAATGTTCCTTCCCGCCTACCTAACAGTTGGAAACAACAACGAACTTTCAATAGTCCGTCAGTGAGTCACTGTTGCTTAGTTACGGTTTTATCACTTCTTCTTAGATTGTGTTGGTCTTTGTTTTGCAATATTCCCCGTGCCAGTGTCAGTGAAAGTGTGAAGTGGATGATTATTAGCATGCACAAGGCTGGTCAGTCTCTTATGAGCATAGGGAAGGAGTTAAAAGAGAGCAAAACTTGCATGGAACAAATCGTAAAGAAATTTAAAGCGACGACAGTGTAGCTAATGGTCACAGATCTGGAAGACCTAAGAGAACTTCACCACGACAGGAGAGCTTTGATTCTCAAAAGCAAAGCAAACCGTACGGCTACTTTGCGTGAATTGTGTGCGGATATGAGAAGAGATTTTGGTGTGGAAATCAGAACTTTCACTGCATGAAAACGACTCCAAGAGGCTGGATTGATGTCTTGCGCTGCTTTAAGCAAAGCGCTACTGAGCAGCCCATACAAGGAAAGGCGTCTTAAATGATGTAGGGAACGAAAGAACTGGATGGCGTAGAGTTGTATTTTCCGATGAAAGTCGGTTTGAAATGTACCCACGAGAGCGGAAAACAAAAACCGAGAAATGTCTGCCTGCTTGTCTAGCTCCTGCTGTTTGGGGCCGATGACCTTCGATGTTAGGCCCCTTAAAACAGCAAGCATCATTATCAGCTCTTGCCGTTCAGCAAGGTGGCGAAGCTGTGATGATTTGGGGCTGTATCACCAGTGAGGGCCTAGGAGAGGTCAAGGTTGTTGATGGAACCATGAATTCCACTCAATATTGTGATACTATGGAAGACGTTATGTTACCATCAGTGTATTCGCTAACGCGTGAGAATTTCTTGTTCCAACAAGATAACGCATCATGTCACAAATCCAAAGCTACAATGGCATGGTAACGTCGAGGTCCTACCCTGGCCTGCTAGGTCCTCCGACCTAAACCCAATGGAGAACTTGTGGAAATCCATGGCAGCCAGAATTCAGGAAAGAAAGCCCAAAAGCAAGGAGGATACGGTAGGTCGAGTCATAAGTCATGGCAACTCTTTTTTCCTCGCGAACAGGAGACAACACGGACTATCTAAGATATGCATTTGGAAACGTACGGTATGTACTTGCGTATGGTGCCACTAGATGGTGTATGTAAACAACAGTGCGGGTCTAAGCATTCCCCAAGTTCAGTGTGTGAGTAAGAGCGTCACAAAATGGAAGTCAACAAGCAGGAGCAACGATCGTTATTAAAATAGCAGTTCTCTGCGGCAGAAATGCACGCCAATGCCATGCAGAGCTGCGGGAAGCCTTAGGTGTGCATGCCATGCCCTATAGAACAGTGGCGAGGTGGGTAGAGTATCAACTGCCGATTTGCCTCACCCAGGCCGTCCAGTGTCCATGGACAAAGATGTACGGATAATGGTGATCGATCAGTGTTTACATAAGGACAGGCGCTGGACTCTAGCGGAATTGCAAGAACATATGTATAACAATACCAGCGGCAACAATACGGTGCATTTTACACAAGGACCTACAGATGCGTAAACTTTGTGCAAAGTGGGTGCCACGTCACTTAACTGAGGTACAGAAGTGGACTCGCTACGAAATATGTCGCATCAATCTGGAGAGGTTTCAGCAAGAAGGACAAGCCATGTTGAATCGCATTACTCCACCCACCTCCATGACATTGGCGTGCATTTATGCCGCGGAGAACTGCCATTTTAATATACGATCGGTGCTCCTGCTTGTTGACTTCCATTTTGTGACGCTCTTACTCACACACTGAACTTGGGGGCAAGCTTAGACCCACACTGTTGTTTACATACACCGTCTAGTGGCACCATACGCAAGTACATACCGTACGCTTCCAAATACATATCTTAGATTTTCCGTGTTGTCTCCCGTTCGCGAGAAAAAAAATAGTTGCCATTGGGCGCCCATACCCGGGGGCAAGGTGGGGACGTGCCCCTCCCCCCTAGCTCTCAAGGAAAGGAAAAAAAATCTAATATAGTCAGCTGTTTTTCTTTAAAGAAAATGGTTTAACAATCGGTATTACGTAGAAGAAATATGGGATACCGTGTGTGGTATTCTACCGTGGAATACAAGTTGACATTCATCTTCCAAAATATTAAAAATACTACATACCCCCAGGTCTAGCCCCCCCCCCCCCCCTACAAACTATCCTATGGGCGCCCATGGTTGCCATGACTTATGACTCGACCCTCGTATGAAGCATCAACTTGTTGAGCTCTGGCGTATCATTTCCAGGGATCAGTGCCGAGCCATGATTGGCAGTATGCCACAGTGTGTTGACCCTTGCAGGAAGGCTCGTGGTAGTCACATTAAATGGATAGGGAATTCTATGTAACATTGTCGAGACTTTTTGTAATACCTTTGTAATAACATTTTCTGTGTAATGTGAAAAAAAAAGCATCTTTTGCTTGGTGTCCTGATACTTTTCTAAACCACTGTAAATTTAGCTAGCCCCGTGGTATAGGGGTAGCGTGCCTGCATCTCACGTGGAGGCCCCGGGTTCGATTCCCAGCCAGGGATTTGTATATGGACTTGAGAGCTGGTTCGAGGTCCACTCAGCCTACGCGATTACAATTGAGGAGTTAACTGGCGGTGAAATAGCGGCCCCGATGTAGAACGACCAAGAGGATTCGTCGTGCTGACCACACGACATCTCATGATCTGCAGGCCTTGGGGCTGAGCAGCGGTCGCTTGGTAAGGTAAGGCCTGTTGCGCCATGGCATATGGTTTGCATCAGTTAAATCTTGTATAAAACATTTGATGTTGTTTATTATTCTCTACCCTAGCACTGACAGATCTAACCTATCGAGGTTATGTAGGCTAATAATTCTTTTAAGTTTCGGAATTATTTTGCATAGTGATCTGTCCCTGGTAAAATCAAAGACAGGTAGCATACAGAAGGGAGGTTGGCGGAAATTTTCGTCAGAGTTTTTTTTTGTGGAGTACTGGGTGAACTATTTTCTGCTATTCAAAACACCCTCCTACTACTATCATCTTGACTGCAATATACTCTGCAATTGATCGATAGAGAGGTATACAGAGTGATTCAAGCTGCAGTAACCCCTAAGAGGGGTCGAAATACAACTTTCGATAGGAAAGCATGGTCTAGGACAAAAATGTGATCACCCCAATGAACAACTTGGTACTTACAGTGATCTTCATAAGGTACATTCATCTCACAAACGCAGTAGGCTACCTTAATTCAAACTGAGAAGACCTTTCCTGTTGGTGAAACTCACAACCTGCCTTTTTCACCCCGTTTACCATCACCACGTTAACAAGCACAAGCAAGTACTGGAAAGGCGGAGTCCGAGAATGCGCATATCGAGAAGATCTTATTGAAATATTTCGTCTTGAGTTTGAATCATAACTGAATGAAGTCACCTGATGAATCCGTGTTAAGCCTTTATTTCAGCCTCCTTAATGTGATTGCCCTAATGAAGATATTCCCTTACATTAACACTTATAAGTAGGCTACTTACAGTGATCCTCGTGAGGTACTATGACCCATCAACAAAGTATCTAAAACTGAGAGGACTTCTCCTCTCGGTAAAACTTACAGCCTGACTTTTCATCCCGTTTTCTATCATACCACAGTCTGCTGTCCATATCACAACATTGTTGAGGTCTTTTTACAGTCGCTCACAATCATGTAAATACAGTATAACATCATCCTCAGAAAGCCCTTTCTCCGATTCAATAACTTTACTAGTATCATTTGCATATATAAGAAAACACAAAGGTCCAATAATACTGTCCTGTGGGGATCCCTTCTTAATCGCTACGGGATCGCATAACGCTTCACCTACTCTAATCCTCTGAAATTCATTTCCTAGAAATTTAGCCATCACCGAGCGAGCTGGCCGTGAGATTAGGGACGCGCAGCTGTGAGCTTGCATTCGGGAGATAGTGGGTTCGAGCCCCACTGTCGGCAAAATTGAAGATGGTTTTCTGTAGTTTCCCATTTTCACACCAGGCAAATGCCGGGGCTGTACATTAAGGCCACGTCCGCTTCTTTCCCACTCCTAGCCTTTCCTAACCCCCCGTCGCCGCCCCCTGTGGGTGGGGGCGGTAGAATAACACCCACGGTATCCCCTGCCTGTTGTAAGAGACGACTAAAAGGGGCCCCAGGGGCTCTGAACTTTGGAGCGTGGGTTGGCGGCCACGGGGCCCTCAGTCTTTAGAAAGACGGATTTGAGACTGCTAAGCCATTTCTGGGGATTATTTCAGAAGGACGCGCGTGTCTAGCTTACCCACGCTAAGTCGACAAAAAATAGTGCCTATCAAATGAGGTCATTTAACCCGTTAATTTAATAAGAATAAATTTTAAATCTCCAGGAACACTACTGTTAGCAATGTAGCAAGTATGTGGTTACATCAAAAACTCTTTTAAATATAGTTCATTTAAGTCGAAAAAGTTACGCAAATTTTCTTGGTGGCAAAGGGAAAATGACTGGAGAGAGGGGGTACTGTCTATAAATATAGAAGGGACGCCATGTTGAAATCCCTGCATTTTGTATCGTGAGGCTGAAGACAGGGTTGAACTGTTCTGTAAATCGATCGACAAAAGTAGACTAAGTCCAACCAACAGATTTTAGCCGATGTGGCTGGTGTCTTGACTCCATGTGGAGATAGTTTTTCTTCGAGCAGGACGGTCAAGATACCGAAGAAGTATTTATAAATTTGTGTGTGGTAAGGAAAGTAATTCGTGTGCGGGTAATAAATACTATCAGTCGAGTGCGATCAACAAAAACGACAAGTGAAGGGCATTTCATTTTTTATGCTTTATTTCCAGAAAAAAGGAAGAAATATGGAATGTACAGCCAAACATGTAAAAATGGCTAAATAAATGACAGAGGGTCGCCGGTGAGCCCAAAGATGAACGCTGGGGTGACTTGAGGTAGGTGACATGCCATCTTACCGCCTACTACTGTATATCTTGTTTCATGATGTGAAACTTATGTGTATTTGAAGTGGGTATTTATGACGCTGGAGAAGCCTGGACGGTTACAATACTTATATCTAAAAAAATGTTAGAGACGTGAAAATTGGTATTCGGAATCTCCTTTAAAAATAAAGAAACACGTCTTCTTTTGTTTTCGGAAATCACTTACGGGGGGAAAGAATTGAAATATTCTTTGAATTATTTGTACGAGGATACTTATATCTCTAAAAGATAAAGATGTTACAGACGTGAAACTTAGTATTTGAAATCTTCTTTAAAAATAAACACGTATATTTTTGTTTGCGGAAAATCGACTTGGTGGAGGAAGGGGTGAAAGTAAGTAAGGAAGGAGTTGAATTTTGTTTAAGAGGATAGTTATATCTCAGAAACTGAACATGTTACAGACGTGAAAGTTGGTATTTTGAATCTCCTTTAAAAATAACGGAACTCATATTTTTTGTTTTAGGATAGTCCACTTACAGGGAGATGGGGTGGAAAAAAGGAGTTGAATTCATTTTATGAGGATACTTATATCTCAAAACTGAAGATGTTACAGACGTGACAGTTGGTACCGTACCGTATTTTGAATCTCCTTTAAAAATAAAAACACGCACTTTTTGGTTTTCGGAAAATCCACTTAAGGGGTTAAAAGAATTGAAAAAGTGGATGAATTTTGAAAATGAGTACCGGTATATCTTCAGTATATCGTCGTTGCCGGGACGAAACCTGCTTTGTGATAATATTTTTGGAGAGGTACTGACCCGCAGCACATAGTAGCCTACATTATAAAGAGCAAGAATGCCTTGACAATATGCACACAATATTGCACCTTAGATGACAGAACCTTACCAGCCAAAGTTCTAAGCTAAATTATTTCACATAGGAGCTTTTGTCCCGGCAGCGACGATATGTCAAAAACTTAACATGTTACAGACATGAAACTTGGTATTTGGAAAGCCATTTCAAAATAGAGGAACACGTACTTTTTCTTTTCGGAAAAGGCACTTAACGGGGGGTGAAAAGAAGTGAAAAATTAAGTGAATAATTTTTAATGAGGATGCTTATATCTCATAAACTGATGATGTTACAGACGTGAAAATTAGTATTTGGAATCTCCTTTAAAAGTAAAGGAATATGTGTTTCTTTTTGTTTTCGGAAAATGGAAGGACTGATAAAGAGGTTAATTTTTTATGGAGATTCTTACAGCCTATCTCAAAAACTGAAAATGTTACGACGTGGAGATAGATATTTGGAATCTCCTTTAAAAATAAACATTTTTCTCGATTTGAGAGAAGACTGTTTCTTATATGTACAGTTCTATGTTGCATGGTCACCTTAGCCCCAAAATGCAATAACGCAAACGTGGTTTTACAAGGAGTTTGCGGGGTAAATGAAACTAAATTTGTCGGTAAACATTTATACATTAGGGATTTTCAGATAATGTCTCAGTACAGTACCGAGGAACGATTACTTTTATTATTTTACGAAATCCACGCGAGCGAAGCCGCGGGTATATATAAAAGAACATGTCCTTACTGACTGACTACTGACTGATTCATCGTCGCCGAGCCAAAACTACTGGACAGAAATTAATGCAATTTTGGGAATACGTTTACATTTCAGTGTAGGTGCTCACTAAGAGAAGATTTCTGGATATTCCATCGCTAAGGGGCTTGAAAGGGGGTTGAATTGTTTAAACGAGTATATCTATATCTCGAAAACTTGACAGCTTACAGACGTATAAATGGGTATTTGGAAACTCCGTTAAAAATAAACACATGTTTTTTTCTTTTTCTGAAAATCCTCTTGACAGGGGTAAAAACAGGTGAAAACGGGGTTCAGTTCCTTTTGTGAGGATGCTTATATATCAGAAACTGGATATATTACAGACATGAAAATTGGTATTTGGAATCTCCTTTAAAAATAAAGAAACACGATTTTTTTTTCTGAAAATCCATTTCAGCGGGTGAAAAGAAATGAAAATATGGATGAATTGTTAAAATGAGTAAATCTACAGTAAGTCCTATATCTCAAAAACTGAAGATCTTACAGGCGTAAAAACTAGTATTTGGAATCTCTTTTTAAAATATAGAAACATGTTTTTTGTTCTAGGAAAATCCATTTAAGGGGCGGAAAGGGGGGGTTGAAAAGAAGTGAAGGGGTTGAGTTATTTTTATGAGGATACTCATATCTCAAAAACTGGATAGTTTACAGACGTGAAAATTAGTATTTGGAATCGCCTTTAAAAATAGACACACTTTTCTTGGTCTATGAAATTCCACTTAAGGGGCGGGGGAGTTGAAAAGAAGTGAAGGGATTGAATTCTTTTTATGAGGATACTTATATCTCTAAAACTGAAGAAGTTACAGACGTGAAACTTGGTATAAATCTATAAATCTATTATACCATATGATCAGTGTAACCTTTCCCGATGCCTCTATCTTATGTTGTTGCGCCACGTTGGGCGACCAATTATATATATGCCTTACTTTTGAATTGCGACCTTTACCAGCATATCTGTCTTACGTTTTTGAAATATTACCTGTGCATACACATATGTAAATATTACTCCGGTCTCTTAATTCTAAGTATCGGGTCGCAAGTCACACAAAGATTCCAAACTGGAATTGTATTCTCGAGCATAAGTTCTAACATATGGCATATAATCATTTCTCAGGGTAAAACTCACTTCGTTGTTCCTAAATGCATTAAATAAATCGCGGATTCCGTTGAAGAGTCGCCATCCGTTGAAATATTTATAATATATCCTTATATTAAAAGAAGTTATCAGATCCTCACCTAATATTAAGCGTAAGCTAGCTCAATAATTCCGTATGCTATCCTACTGCTACCTACTTAAGGATTATAAATGCAAAATCAAATCTATATACAATTTATTAGCATGCTAATGTATAATTACAATGAATCAAATATATTCATTGGCAATAAGGAAAGGAAAATCGTAATATTTTAAGTATCATCCCCAAAGTGCTTGGATTCCGGAATAAACATATTTGAAAAACGTTCAAATCTTCAATACATTTGCTTACATAATTGATAATAACCAAATTATACCATATCTTCCATGATTAAATTCGTATGAAGGGACAAATAGGGATCAGAACTTTATTAAATCAAGGAGGAGTGGAATATCTTTCATTTAATGTTGTTTGGAATTTTCTTTGGGGCATAAGTTAAGTTTTATTTTGGTTTCCGGTCTATTTGACCAACAATTTAAATATATACGTTTGGCTTCTTGTTTGTGACTTTCCACGTTACGAGATAAGCATTAGCATTTTTTAATTATGGGTTCAAAACACCCATACAGTTACCAAAAATTCCTATCATAACCCAAATGAATAGATTAATTCAATACATCACCATCTGTACAACATAAACCAAATACATCTAGTACGGAGTGCCATAGATTTGACGGTACGTCATTCTAATCTGCGAAAATCGTGCCATACAGTGCAAGTCATGTGCTAAAATATATACATACTCCCAAATATTTCTTCGCTGTGCCATAGTTTCGATAAAGCAGACCGTACTTCGTGTAAGCGCTAACATGCTGACCTTCAAATACGTAAATGTGCGAGATTTCATTCTACTCCTAAAGATATATATATCGTAATACGTAACAAACACGTAACCTCACCATATCCTCTTCCGAAAGTTACAACGAAACAAAAACAGCATGGATCGAAATATGCATTCAACTCAACATGGCCTATATTCATTACTTGCAGTGCTAACCCAAATCTAATATATTACGTAACACAGGAATCCGCATTCTAATTATCTATCCCATTCTTCAATAACGAACAGAAGCATGTTTCCTCATTCTACATATAACATGCCACATTAACATTTCATTTCCTCTGTAAATATATATATCTTCATATTTAAAATATATCATCACTCAATTCCACTAAAATAACCCCTGTGTTACGGACGCAGTATTCAATAACCTGACTATAGGGACCGTGCGCGCACGAGATTTTTAGTAGCTAGCGCTCCTAACGGAAACAGCTGCAGTCGTTTGATGGGGCACTCACGAGACCTTTGACAATGCAGTTCATTGCAACCAGGCAGTAAGCTTTGACTTGTGATAGTAAAATAAAGAGGTAAAGCCAGACAATAATGGCTTCGACAGTAGCAGCGACCACTACAATTTATATAGGGTTTCAGACAGTGCAACACTCCGATTACTTCCGGGAATCCACGCTAAAGAAAGGTGAAGATTTAAATAGCAGTAACCATGTCTTTGACGTGAAGGAACGTTTAGGGCAATAAATATACGGCAAGTGTCTAAGGGAAAAGAGTATTGATCAGCCACCATACAACGTTGAAATTAAGTTATTTACTATATTTTATTCCTACTTCGGGAAATTGTTAATTATTTATTCACAATAACTTTAGTTATACACTAATGAATCATTGCGCGGGGCCATTGCATACACTGAGTCTTATAAGAGTTGTAATCATGAATTTTAATTCGGATGCCTTTCCTGAAAACACAATTCTTTCAAATGAAAATCGCACGTCAGTGACACTGGGGTTCAAACCACGGTCACTAAAGTCAGAGGCTAGCAGCTAAGCTAAAATAGGGAAAACAAGCCAGTTTTCCTCAGTTATTCTACTATTACAAAAGAGGTAGCGAGCGGCTTGCCTTAATTCCCGATGACTGTGGTTGAAATTCCAGCAGATTTTCAATTTATAAATAAATGAGTGAGGAAGGGCAACCGACCTGCAATTCATGTCGACAACTTCTTGAGTGTACTTCCTCTGCGCAGGCGGGATAAGCTGTGAATGATGATGAGATTGTTCAAAGATTGTTGTTGTTTGAGTCATCAGTCCATAGACTGGTTTGATGCAGCCCTCCATGCCACCCTATGCTGTGCTAACCTTTTCATTTCTTCGGAACTACTGCATCCTACATCTGCTCTAATCTGCTTGTCATATTCATACCTTGGTCTACCCCTACCGTTCTTACCACCTACACTTCCTTCAACAACTGAACAAGTCCTGGGTGTCTTAAGATGTGTCCCATCATTCTATCTCTTCTTCTCGTCAAATTCAGCCAAATCGATCTCCTCTCGCCAATTCGATTCATTATCTCTTCATTTGTGATTCGATCTATCCATCTCATCTTCAGCAATCTTCTGTAACACCACATTTCAAAAGCTTCTATTCTCTTTCTTTCTGAGCTAGTTATCGTCCATGTTTCACTTCCATACAATGCCACGCTCCACACGAAAGTCTTCAAAAACATCTTTCTAATTCTTATATCAATGTCTAAAGTGAGCAAATTTCTTTTCTTAAGAAAGCTCTTTCTTGCTTGTCACATTGAGGGGCACGTGTATGCACTTTTACCTCTTTATTTTGCACACTGACGTACTTACAGTGACAAAGATGCATTGTATTCGGTCCCAAACGCTTTCAGGGGTTGAAGAGACATTGCTTTCTCTGTTTTGGCCAATGTTGAGAGGCTTGCCATGCTGTAAAATCCACCTTATGTCTCATAATAAAGCAGGGTGAATAAAATGAGGCTAGTTCATTTTAATCTGAAGTAGAAGTCCCCTTCAATAAATGTTAATGTCAATTCCTTACTGGGAGATGAGTGAAAGTTTGTTTGCTTTTACTCCTTCGACTCTCCATTCTTTCAGTTAACCCCGACATAAACTAACTGGAGCGCTGGCCAGCAGCTTACCCCAACAAACGTTTTCTGAGGTAGTCGCAAGAGCGCACCACTCGCCATTCGCACGGTCCCTATACTTTATACACTGCAACTTCGTAATATCAAACACTTCTTTACCATATTATTATCATACTGGCCATGGTTGGTATACATATTGACCCGAATTTCTAGGTTACGTCTTATATCTCGCTTATATTTATACATCCACAACTGGTTAAACGCTTCACGGTCTATACGTATTAATTGGCACAAAACATGCATAAATACACAGTCAGATCTAGTTTCCAATAACCTTAACATTATCACATTAGCACTGCAGTTATATAGCACAAAATAGCACTTTTCATCGGCTAATAAATCGCATTTATATTCATATATCTTCTCATTGGCACTTGATCTCTTATATCTAGCACTCCTGTACACCTATAAATATTTTTCATTAATTGATTTGAAATTCATTACGATGCAACTCGTAATACTTATCTCGTAACTGGATTTCTGCTGGCTCTCAGCTGGACTACGGCATCATGGAACAGGCAATCGCTGCGATCCGAAGACTACGTCATCTGCGGCTTCATCTTGGGTCTTGGCTTGAGCTAATCAGTCTTGAGCAAAACATTTCTTCTGTTTAAGCTGAGTCCATGTCACCAGTCATCATGCAATCATAAAAGAACAAAAACATGGTAGAGTACATAGTATACTGGTGAAAAATAGGCAATTCAATTCCCAATACTTGTTGTTGGAAACTCGTGTTAGCCGAAAATATTCTTTTCTTTAAATTTATAATGTTCTCTAATTTGGCCTATTCCTTGTTCTTTCTTTTGCTTAAACAGCTATTGCCTCCCTCCTGGAAACAATAAATTTTGCCGTTATGGTACTACTTTCGGCAACGTGTAATTCAGCTGAAGCTTTCTTTCCCCGATTCTGACTTCAGATCTCACAGTGACGAATATTTCTTTCAAATATACTCCTTTTCCGTATTGTATTCTTGCAGATAGAGTCTTCTATTCCGTTAATATATTAATATTTCCGTATGTGACGTTGAGTTGATCCTTTAATAATCTTATTATAAGCCGTGCAGCTTCCCTTAAACTTGTATCTTTCATCAGTCACAAAGTAGTCAAGAATCGTTCTCTTTCAAATTTTTTCCGTCCGTCATTATTTAACTCTTGAAATTCTTTTCCCTTGCAGCCGGGCGATATCGATTTATTCGATCACTACTCTGTGTACTTGCACCTGAAGTTATTGTCCGCCATCTTTGTCCACTGTATTCCTTCCATTGACGGCCGCTAATGTAACGTAATGGTACACTATATATATATATAGGGGAGGTAGATATATATATATACATATAGATAGATATACTGTAAAAGGCAAGTAACATCCACTAAGGAAGGGCTTCAAAAAAGCCACCCCTAAGGGGATGAAACGAGGATACAAACCTTAAAGACCAAAGATTAATTCCTCTGAAACATTGACCACACAAAGTTGAAATGTCACTCAATGATTGCTTCTTTATGTACTAGATGTTAAATAAGACAAGTTTAGAAGTAAATTCACCCTTAAGGGTAAAATGGGGGTTAATACCCGAAATCAAATAGATTCCTTTCTCTGAAACCGTTTGACATATGGGGTTGAAATTTAACACGATGGCTCCTTCTGTATGTCTTAGATTTTCAATGAAATGTAGTCTTAAAATAATGCACCCCTAAGGGTTTCTGGCTAGGGGTAGGGACTGACAACATAAATATTCATTTCTCTCCAACTGTTTGCCATATGGGCATGAAATTTCACAGGATAATTGTCCTATATGTAATAGATTTTTGAATAACAAGTTGTCTTAAAACAATGCACCCCTAATGGGTCTTGACTGGGGGTGATGTCCGAAGACGAACATATTTGTTTCTCTGAAATCGTTTGACATACAAGGTTGAAATTGCACATGACTGTTGCTCTTATATATCTTCCATTTTAAATGAGAAGTGGTCTTAAAACAATAATTCCTAGTGGTGGTGCCTGATGATGAGGCCTCCTGGTAGAAAGCTCTCCACGGACATGTCGTCGAGATGATCCTGCCTCCGTGGGAGGGCGCCGCATTCTGTCCAGGACTAGGCCCCGTTCAGAAGGTACAGGGCGCCCCGGCCTGTAATAGACGAGCAGCGCCTCGTACTCCGGGTCCGTGTAGTCCTCGGAGAAGAAAAGGCCGTTAGGAGGGTCACATCCGTCCCTGTACGACTCCGTCTCCACTTCAAGCTCCGGCGCCTCCTGCTCCAGCTCCGGCTGTGGTACCAGCGTCTCCGGCTCCGTGTTGTCCTCCCGGGCTGATGGTACTTGGCTGAAGAGGTTTCGGACCAAGCGCCTGAGCCCCCTCGCACATTCTTCGGGCGTCTTCTGTTCCATCTGGTTGCCCTCGCTGTTGTTCGCCGTAGTCCTCCTGAAATAAATCTTCTGAAAGAGAAGGAGAGCACTGAGAAGTGCTTCAGTTCAGACAAAAGCTTTTCGAAAGTGTACCAACAAGTACAGCTGCCTGACTAGTACTGGAAAAGTACAGATCGCCTGGCGAGGAGAGATGAGTCACCAGGAAGAAAGTACGTCCTCTCGCTGAGACTGCCGAACTCGTCCTTGCCTTCATATAGCGATAAGCCAATTTTCTCAAAGTTCTTTACTTGGGGGGATTTCATGAAACCTCACACCGGAAGATTTTTTTTTTGCTATTGGATTTACGTCGCACCCACACGGTTAGGTCTTATGGCACGATGGGACAGGGAAGGGCTAGGACTGGGAAGGAAGCGGTCGTGGCCTTAATTAAGGTACAGCCCCAGCATTTGCCTGGTGTGAAAATGGGAACCACGGAAATCCATCTTCAGGGCTGCCGACAGTGAGGTTGAAACCCACTATCTCCCAAATACTGGATACTGGCCGCATTTAAGTGACTGCAGCTATCGAGCTCGGTCCAGAAGAATTTAGATTCCTTCTGCTGTATGATATACAGAGAAGAAAACAATTCATCATTTTACAACCAGAGACACACTCAAATACTCGATGCAAACGCACGGTAACAAAACAACGTGGGCACGGAGATAAAGTGGGTGCGTTAGCTGGCGCCCCTAGCGGAGGTTTGTGACACTAACAGTTCACGCTGAGCAGTATGTTAACCGCATAGCATAGAGCAGGCAGTCTAAATAGGATTGAGACAGCGGTGCCTCGTACGTTCTCTCGTCATGTTATACCACAATGCAAAGTGGTAACGAATACTTAAATCGTTGGTGCTGAGCAGTTCTGTCCGTTCTTTCCGCTGCGCTCAAAAATGCATTGTTATTTGTGTTGTTGTTTTCTGTTGCTAAAGAGTGATTTTATATCAATTTGACTTAGGTAAAGGTAGCATATAGTTCTGCATAACTTATTAAACGTTAGAACGAGCGTTGTCACTTCCACTTCGAGAAAAGTGTGTTGGTGGGCCCAGAATGCTCATGTGTAATAGAAAGTTTAATGAACACACCAATCTCCTTAGAAAACTTTGAAGATTAAAAAAACGTAATTGAAAAAGTTAGACCCACTTAGACCCACGCTTTTTCTTAAGAATTTAATCAAGGAATTGAAAAGAACAGTACGATATTTTCATGACTCGTGGTACAGAGGTCTGCATTGGTTATTTGGTTACGCAAAACTGTATAAACTGTATTGTTGACTGTGTGTTCCATTTTCCTCAGGAATGAACGCTTGAAAAAACGACGGTATGGAGAATTTATTCAGTTTCAGAGTTTTAAAGAGACGCTATGAGGTGTCTCAAGCACTCATGAATACTGTTGACGGTATGATTCAGTTCGGAAGGTCCAGAATAGAGTACAGCTTACAGAAAGAAGGTGCGAGCGACGATATAACGGTACTCTCAACGAGGAGTGCGGCAACACTTTTCAAAATGTCACTGAGACTCTCCAAAATGTAAAATTTAAAAAAATCAATTTAAAACCGTAGCGAAGCACGGTTATCTTGCTAGTCTATATATATATAAATAGCATGTCCTGACTGACTGACTGACTGACTGACTGACTGACTGATTCATCATCGCCGAGCCAAAACTACTGGACATAAAGAAATTAAATTTTGGGGATACATTTATATTAGGGTGTAAATGCTCGCTAATGGAGGAGTTTCGGATATTCCCTCGATAAAGCGGTGAAAAGGGGGTGAATTTTAAAATGTGCATATCTATATCTCACAAACTTGAAAGTCTACAGACGTAAAAATTAGTATTTGGAATCTCCTTTAAAAGTAAAGAAACACGTATTTTTGTTTTCGGAAAATTCCATCAAGGGGGTGAAGAAAGGTGAAAAATGGGTTGAATACCTTTTATGAGGATACATATATTTCAAAAAACTGAACATGTTAGAGAAATGAAAATTGGTATGCGGAATCTCTTTTGAAAATGAAAAACACATATTATTGTGTTTTTGGAAAATCCGATGAATAGGGAGTGAACAGGAGTGACAAAATGGGTCAATTTTTAAAATCAACCAATCAATCAATCAATCAATCAATCAATCAATCAATCAATCAATCAATCAATCAATCAATCAATCAATCAATCAATCAATCAATCAATCAATCAATCAATCAATCAATCAATCAATCAATACTGATCTGCATTTAGGGCAGTAGCCCAGATGGCAGATTCCCTATCTGTTGCTTTCCTAGCCTTTTCCTAAATGATTTCAAAGAAATTGGAAATTTATTGAACGACTCCCTTGGTAAGTTATTCCAATCCCTAACTCCCCTTCCTATAAATGAATATTTGCCCCAGTTTGTCCTCTTGAATTCCAACTTTATCTTCATATTGTGATCTTTCCTACTTTTATAAACGCCATTCAAACTTATTCGTCTACTAATGTCATTCCACGCCATTTCTCCGCTGACAGCTCGGAACATACCACGCAGTCGAGCAGCTCTTCTTCTTTCTCTCAATTCTTCCCAACCCAAACATTGCAACATTTTTGTAACGCTACTCTTTTGTCGGAAATCCCCCAGAACAAATCGAGCTGCCTTTCTTTGGATTTTTTCCAGTTCTTGAATCAGGTAATCCTGGTGAGGGTCCCATTCACTGGAACCATACTCTAGTTAGGGTCTTACCAAAGACTTATATGCACTCTCCTTTACATCCTTACTACAACCCCTAAACACCCTCATAACCATCTGCAGAGATCTGTACCCTTTATTTACAATCCCATTTATGTGATTACCCCAATTAAGATATTTCCGTATATTAACACCCAGATACTTACAGTGATCCCCAAAAGGAACTTTCACCCCATCAACGCAGTAATTAAAACTGAGAGGACTTTTCCTATTTGTGAAACTCACAACCTGACTTTTAACCCCGTTTATCAACATACCATTGCCTGCTGTCCATCTCACAACATTTTCGAGGTCACGTTGCAGTTGCTCACAATCTTGTAACTTATTTATCACTCTATAGAGAATAACATCATCCGCAAAAAGCCTTACCTCCGATTCCACTCCTTTACTCATATCATTTATATATATAAGAAAACATAAAGGTCCGATAATACTGCATTGAGGAATTCCCCTCTTAATTTTTACAGGGTCAGATAAAGCTATATCTGCAAATTATCTCAGACACGTAACATATTAGACTTGAAAACTGGCATTTGGAATCTCCTCTAAAAGTAAAGAAACACAGATAATTTGTTTTCGGAAAATCCACTTAGGGAGAACTGAAATAGGGGGTGAATTTTTAAAATGAGCACATCTACAGTATATATCAAAAACTTAACATGTTACAGACATGAATATTAATTTTTTTAATATTTTAAAAAATAAATACGTATATTTCGTTTTCGGATAATCCACTTAAGGGGAGATGGAAGAATTTAAAACTTAATTGAATTTTTTCTATGAGAATACTTATATGTCGAAAACTAAAGACTGCAGATGTGAAATTTAGTTTTGGAATCTCCTTTAGTTTTCGGAAAATCTACTTAACGGGGGATGGGGCGTGAAAGAATTGAAAAATTAGTTGAAATATTGGTATGAGAATACTTATACCTAAAAAACTAAAGACCGAGCTCGATAGCTGCAGTCGCTTAAGTAATCGGGAGATAATGGGTTCGAGCCCCACTGTCGGCAGTCCTGAAGATGGTTTTCCGTGGTTTTCACACCAGGCAAATGCCGGGGCTGTACCTTACTTACGGCCACGGCCGCTTCCTTCCACTTCCTAGGCCTTTCCTTTCCCATCGTCGCCATAAGACCTAACTGTGTCGGTGCGAAGTAAAGCAAATAGAAAAAAACTAAAGATGTGCAAACGTGAACACTGGTATTCGAAATCTCCTTTAAAATTAAAGAAATACATGTTTTCTGGAGGGAATCAAGTTGTTGTTGTTGGTGGTGGTGGGGTATGAAAACGGAGCTGAACTCTTTTTATGAGGATGTATATATCTCGAAAACTGAAGATGTTACAGTCATGAAAATTGGTATTTGGAAGCTCCTTTATAAATAAAGAAACACTTTTTCGTTTTCGGAAAATTCACTTAAGGGGGGTGGAAGGAAATGATGCCCTTTTGTAGGGGGCGGTAGAATAACACCCACGGTATCCTCTGCCTGTCGTAAGAGGCGACTAAAAGGGGTCCCAGGGGCTCCGAACTTTGGAGCGTGAGTTGGCGACCACGGGGTCCTCAGCTGAGTCCTGGCTCCGACCCCGACACTATTAGGTTTGCGAGGGCTAGGGAGTATTTCGTTTTCACGCCCTTCGTGGCCCTTGTCTTTCTTTGCCCGATACCTTCGTTTTTCGAAGTGTTGGACCCCTTCCATTTTTTTCTCTCTGATTAGCGTTATATGGAGGAGGGTTGCCTAGTTGTACTTCCTCTTTAACAGTACTCGCCACCACCACCACCATGAAAGGAAATGAAAAAATTGAATTCTTTTTATGGAGAAACTTATATCCCCAAAACTGAGGTTACAGGCGTGAAAATTTTGGCATGGTCAATGTTTCGGAGGAATGAATTTTTTTGTTTTTAGTGTTTTACCCCCGTTTCATCCCCTTAAGGGTGGCATTTTTTGAAACCCTTCCTTTGTGGATGCTAATTGCCTTATATATACAATTTTCAGTCTGTAACTTCTTCAGTTTTAGAGATATAATTATCCTCATAAAAAGAATTCAACCCATTCACTTCTTTTCAACTCCCCTCTCCGCCCCTTAAGTGGAATTTCATAGACCAAAAAACGTGTTCTGCTTTTAAAGGCGATTCCAAATACCAATTTTCACGTCTGTAAAATGTCCATTTTTGAGATATGAGTATCCTCATAAAAATAATTCAACTCCTTCACTTTTTCAAACCCCCCTCCGCTCCTAAGGTGGAAATTCCTAGGACAAAAGATGTTTATTTATTTTTAAAGGACATTCCAAATACCAGTTTTCACGCCTGTAACATCTTCAGTTTTTGAGATTTACTGTAGATTTAGTCCATTTAAAAAATTCACCCATATTTTCACTTCTTTTCACCCGCATAAGTGCATTTTACGAAAACAAGAAAATACGTGTTTCTTTATTTTTAAAGGAGATTCCAAATACCAATTTTTATGTCCGTAATATCTGCATTTTTTTATATATATAAGCTTCCTCACAAAAGGTACTTAACCCACTTTTCACCTGTTTTCACCCCTGACGAGGGGATTTTCAGAAAAAGAAGAAACACGCATCTCGTTATTTATAAAGGAGATTCCAAATATAATTTTATACGTCTTGTAAGCTGTCAAGTTTTTGATGTATAGACGTTTAAACAATTCATCCCCCTTTCAACCCCCTTAGCGATGGAATATCCAAAAATTCTCAATTAGTGAGGACTTACACTGTAATGTAAACGTATTCCCAAAATTTCATTTATTTCTGTCCAGTAGTTTTGGCTCGGCGATGATTAATCCGTCAGTCAGTCAGTCAGTCAGTCAGTCAGTCAGTCAGTCAGTCAGTCAGTCAGTCAGTCAGTCAGTCAGTCAGTCAGTCAGTCAGTCAGTCAGTCTGTCAGTCAGTCAGTCAGTACATGTTCTTTTATATATATAGGTATGGCCTGGCTGATGCCGATAGGGAGAACTTAAGTCAGATAAAGTAACTTCCTTAATAAGGGAGAAAGTGAAAGTTCAGTGTAGCGAGAGTGACGTTAATAGTGCTTTTACAACAGGGAAAAATACGGGAAGAAGACAAGTTAAAATATGCATGGTGTCAAGCCTAGAGACCCTGAAAATTTTGGATAACGCGAAGTACCTGAAAGAATCTAAAGATTGAATTAGGAAATTATTTGATCCAAAAGGAAAAAAATATGGTTATACTATGTTTCCATTTAGGCAGATTATGGAATTCAGAACTAAAAGGATGTATAATCGGAAACAAGCTTGTGGTGCTAGTGACAACCAGAGGAGTCAGCTATCCGAAAGGTCTGTGTCACGGCGGGCAACCACGGGAATGCTGAATCTACAGCACCACCACCATCAGCAGCAGCAGCAGCAGTAGCAGTGGCTGCTGAGGAAGGTAAAACTAGAGGCATTGATGACTCGCCGAACGGCTTGAGACATATTCACTCCAGGCAAGCTGCTCATGAATAAGAAGAACAAGAGGCATTTTCCAGGAGGCAGGACATCACAGGAATAAAAGAAAAACTAAGATAACATTAAATTCAAAAGATATTTGGACTGAAACGAGGATGAAGAGTGAAGATGAAGAGAGGAGTATAGAAGAGAAAATAATTAGTTCACCAAGTGGATCCATTCTACATTTAGAAAAATATGGACAGCAGAGCAGTGAGTGTAGCAGATTTACTCACGAGCAAATAACTAGGATGGAAGATAGGATTAATAAATATCGAGGGCTTATTGAGTAAAGTAGGAAATTATGAGGCCAGAGAATTAATGCGGTGTAATAAGATTACGAGAATGATCGAAATATGGCTACCGATAAGTTGTGAATTATACATACCGGCTGATAACAATGGGAGAAAGACGAAACAAAGGTGAGTACCAAAATGGCATTAGTCGAGAGGATATTAGTCTCGATAAAGGATGAAATATTTAACGAAGTAGAGCATGTTGATTCAGGTCTGAATGATCTGATTTGGTTGAAGATAACGAAAAGAAGTGAGGGGTTAGAGAATTTTTCATAAGTTTCTGCTACAACCATTCAACAGGGTCTCATTTTGAGAAAGAAATGTCGATAATCTTATTAGACTGGATTAAATTAATGAAGAAACTGGAAAAATGGGAAATTTTAATTAATGCAAGGATGGGTGACAAAATATCCATTATACGTTAGAGAAATAGAAGAAATATTACTATAACGAAAGAGAATAAAGACAAAGAATGCAACAATAATGGAGAGAAACTATTAGAAAATGTGCAATAGAATAATTATATATTCTGAATGGTTGGTGGTTGGGAAATTAAGTAGGGAATTTAACGTACGATATATAGTACACTCAAGAGAGAGTACTATAGATTCAGCTAATGCATCAAGAGAGACACTGATTTATATTTAAGATATACAGGTGAAGAACTGGAGAGCTTCTCATCATTTACCAGCTGTTATTCGATTGCTAAGAACTGAAGAAAAATTAAAAGAAATAAAAATTATTAATAATATACAGAACCAGTTCGCAATTTATAGATGAAGTGAGGGACATAGAGATTAATTTAGGTATTATTATAGGGGGAACTATCGAAATTCGGAAGGTACCGGTAGTTATTGAAAATATGATAGGGAATAATAACGTTGCACCATCCTGAGGGGATTTCTTTCTTGCACCCTATTGGGCGACCCAACAATTGCTCCGGCTATTTTCCCCTCATTCAACCATCACTTCTACAGATCATTAAATGGATCAATGCATTTAAAAAGAACGATGCTAAATGTCGGTAGCTATGCTCGCTTCTAACGTTCATTGAATAAACAGTATCCGCATCATAAAATTTAAGCGATATCGCAATCTTCATTTCTCATATCACACTTATCGATAGGATAATCCTTAAATTGCCACACGACACCTCTTAGGTATAATTAAAATGCATCGGTGAATAGTATTATTTTTACGTGAGGTCAACTGGGAAACCGCATTTCCTTTTTAATAAATTACCATCGATACCATCCATCCATCGGAATCAATATTAAGTTGTCCAAGTCCAATTATTCGAAGAAAATAAAATAAAAATAAAATACATTCTTTTTTAAAAATTAATTAATTCAAGATCACCTATGCCATAATGATATTAGCCTATCTTCAATAATAACCTCTAAATTGGAAAATCTATAATTTATTTCATGATTCTAGAATCATAAAGAAAATCTGATAACATTTATTTACATCACTTATCTTCCTCCTCTCTATATATAAAAAAATTAAATTTATTCAACCTACAATCTGATTCAACTGATCCTCTTGCATTTATTATCCGCTTCATTAAAATAAAGAATAAATTCTCTTAAATACATAAATCGTAGTTACATATTCTATCTGTTGAAGATGTAGTTAAATATTCTCTGGAATTAATTATCTCATGATAATAATGACAATTAATTGATAAGCAGAAAAAGTTAATATGGGTTAAAAAATCTAAGTCCGTAAGCCGGTTACGTGAACGCTACTGATCCACGAAATATCACTGTAATGTTTGTCACATATGAAAGGTAATCATTGATTTACTCAAATAAAGTCTAAAATCCCAGGTAGATTAAGAAATAATGGAAATATTTAATTTTACAGAATACATAATTTACTGCCTTACAGCTATATACAATTTTTTCTGCGTCGCAGGGCTTCCGTGTTTTGTTTGTGTGTAACAACACTTTCGTGTGTCATGTCTTTGCTTACGGTAATGCTTTGGTGTCGTGTCACTTCAACTGTCAATTGTCTAATAGTGCTGTTCCTTTAATAAAGTAATATATCTATTGGTCCAGGGATCATGCTATTTTCCGGTTGCTTCGGCACGAGCTTTAGGTCTTGTAGTTTCCTTATTACATGGTGATTTTCGTCGTCAAAAAAAGCGATAACATCCTTAATGTTGTTCACCTCCATTTTGCTTTTTGAACTGTCCGCGCTAGACAAATGCACAAAGATAATAAGAATTCACAGACATGGCACTCCCATTCATCAGTGCCAGCCCTGGACCTCAAGGAACAAACAAAAGACGGCGCGAGCAGCGGAATGCAACATGATGGACTCCTGTTTACAGCTCATAAGTACATATTCATATTTCTTGCTAGTAACGACGGTATTTCTTAATCTACCTGGGATTCGAGACTTTATTTGAGTAAATCAATGATTACTTTTCACATGTGACAAATATTACAGTGATATTTCGTGGATCAGTAGCGTTCATATAACCCCGTAAGCCTTAGTAAACTTCATAACAAATATGCTTAATCTGAGTCCATCAGCTCTTGTTACCTTCTAAAAAATGAAAAAATGCTTATTTTCGTCGATATTCAATTAGTATTCTGTCATTAAGACATTTATATCTTCCAATATTATAACGTCAGCAGTTGCAAGTAAGTTCCAAGTATATAACAGCTCAAAGTGGCTATTTCAAATATATATCGATCATTAAATGAAAAATATTGGTCACTTTGACCATGTCATTTGGTTAAAATATTCAGATAACATCCTAAAATTAAATGTAGGTATCGTATAAAGAACAATTATTATCGTAGTTTAAATAGAAAATATACCTATCATGATTTATGGTTTCACCAATGTACAATCAAGTATCATAAAATTCGTAGGAATGTATTTGGTAACCTATTTCATTTTATTGTGGTAGAGATTCAAATTATGAAATTGCACTATCAAAAAAGACATTCTCGATACCGAACTTCAAATAACATTCAGTACAACGTTGACATATTCTCTATGAAGACAACAAGTTTCCCCTTATTTATTTCTTATTTGGATATTTAATCTGAAGACAGTTTACGGTAACCCACATACTAAATCTACGATGTATTTCATTGTATTCATGTACCACTAACCCAATATATCTCGCATTACCATTTTAATATCTTGCCGCATATGTCAAACATCACCATTGGCCAGTAATACATCGTATTTACCACCAAAATTATCCATAAGCATATCTCTCTCTCCATTTACCAATATTAATTACCATAAAATCTCATTATTCATTCCCATAAATATATCTCAGCTAATAATTATTCGTAAAACCACATCAACATGTCACTTAAATCCTAACTTCCCTACGTAAACATTTATCATTTCCAACTAGGCGGCAAATCGTCTTATCATATCATTAATGTACTGCAACGGTACATTTCTGGGTTAAGTTTCATTTGTAATACACATGAACACGTTATCTTGTAAATGTAACACATATATAAAATAAACAATTAATATTTACTCACATGTCATCGCGTCGTAATAGTAATCAGATCTAAGTTACTCAGAAATCAACTATCTTCTTTTAAACATTACATCTGGGATATGTCTCTTTGTATACGTTGTATCAATCCCGTAATGGTTGAAAACATCACTTTAAATCTCTCCTTGTTCATTTATAAACATTCCTATACTATGACATTGATTATAAACTTTGGAAGAAATACCTACTCCCATAATGATAAATCAACTAGGATAATCTCATTGCAAAGATAGTATCGACTGAGATTTCATCACGAAGAACTCCGTAACAAGCAACATACCAATGTTCACTACAACTACTTAAATACTACATCTACGATACATTAGTCTCAAGATAATAAATTAATTCTTTGGAACTTAGCTTGCGGCTGCTGATGTTAGATGACTGGGTTTCGGCTCCGATGTTGTCATCTTAGGGCTGCGTAGAAAGTCCCCAACATCCGTTACGTCACCATCAGGTTGTAGTCTCAAGACCCCGGGTTAGCAGGAGCAGCTGGGCGGTCTTCGTCGGAAAGTCGGCTCCGTCTCCGATTTAGCCTCTCATGTTGTAGCCGTTAGTCATATGTGAAAGAAACATTTCCAATATGGCAATTAATATCACGTCCGTATCCTTCAGAATGTTCTACAAAGAATCTAGATTATATTTCTGTTTCAGGTTATTATGTCAGAAATTCAATGTCAATTCCTTGTGACAGATTTTAACTGGTAAATTATCAAATTAGCTTTAATTTTTTTTCTATCCAGCCAAATCGACCTATAATACGCTAAATTTGATTTGGTATTTCGTAACGGTCTTCGGTCTATATTCCGACTACTGTCCGGAAACTATACAACTTCTTCTGACTTCCTCGATATTTGACCAGATATAGGAGTAATATTAAATTCTCTTCACTGTGCAGGTTCTTCAACTCTTATTAATTGAAATATCTCCCTTCTTCTTTCCGCGAGGATTATTTTTTTCGTAGATAAACTTACTTCGAGGTTTTGCGTACCAAATTTTTTTATTGTTCACTCTCTTCCTCTTTTTTAACAATTTTAAAAATTGATATTATTTTTTTATCACGGCCGCATGGATCCTTTATAACTTTACGTCTAACTCCATGACCTAGGCATACTTAATTTGCCAAATGAACATCTTTGCCGTCACATGCATGGCCTCCTTGATTTTACGCGTCCGTATTATATATACTCTGAAATCACGGCCTATTTCACTTAATATACTCGTTTTTTAGATGTATGGCTCAATTACATGATCTTTGCGATCTCATTACCGTGCATGGCAAACTTTAAACATCGTATGACATCCTTTATTCCATTATCAGGACGATGAAAACGGTACAACGTAGAGTAAGTAATGAGAATGACTGAATGGTAGATATTAATAGCTGGTAGAAAAATGGTTGAAAGAAAGAGATAGGAAAAGAAGTGATAACGGTACTAAAACTGTGCGTGTGACATCTCAAGAGCTACGGATAGATTTCTGTAGAATAAGAAAGGAATACAAAAATGAAGTGAGGAAAATAGAACGACTTGAGGGAGTCCGGTGCTTGGCAGGCCAGAGAGGTACAATTATTTTTAAATAGGTACTGTAAAGAAAAAGAAACTAAGAAAGTATGGAACAAAATAAATTGTAAAGAAAACAAAAGTAGCAGCCCAGCAAATATAAGCAGGGGGAGTGGATAATGTACTTTAAGGCGCTGTTCCTAGGGGGGGGGGTGATGAATGGAAAATTAATGAAACTGCGACTGGTATACTTAAACATGGAGAACACTATGCCCGCACTCCAATAACTACGGATGAAGTATTAGAGACGTTGAAAGAAAGCGGTAGATCAGGTGATATTAGCAGTGTTGCCAACTTATATTTTCAAGATCCGCTAAATACTGCTAAAAATCCTCTAAAATTCCGCCAAAAAATCCGATCTTAAATAATGAGCAATAATAATAAGAGTAAATATCTACACTCACCTGATCTCTGAGTTTCAATGGGATTGGTGAGATGAATATTCTTAAAAAGTCAGTTATTCGTCCTCATTCACGCCAAAGAGTGCAAAGGCGGACTCGTCTGTTGCTGTGCTAGTGCTAGGGCGTGGATCGTCCATGTTGCGGTATGCTGCCATGGTTTCGATCTGGCGAAGCACGTGGGTAACTCGTAGTCGTGGCAACTCTTTTTATGCGCCCTTACACTTAGAATGGAATGAATCGTTTGAATATTCAACCCATTACATTGTGATGTTTTCACCAAATTTAACTGGCTAAATGCTCTCTCCACCTCAGCATTCGACCACGGCAAGACTAACAGCATCAGTGCCAAGTCAGAAAGTTCTTGGAACGGATTGAAACCCGATGCGTCCCTGTATAACCTAACATCATTCCAAAATTCTACCGTATTGCTTGTATTTTGCCACGTCACCGTTGTTAATTTTGTACATTGAAAGTCAATTTTGGTTGTCACAATTAGGCAGTTCCTTTTCCTCAGCTAACGGTATGATGGGTTATTTTATAACACGTAGGCATTGGGATGGTGACAGTAGTGACACTTTCTGAAGAATGTTTACATTTTGTGGCAGACGACGTTGCAATTCAGATGTAAGTCATAACAGAAAATTATCGCATCTTCCACGAATTTTATCTTCCAAGGTTAACATATGATGATTTTTCAGTTCTGTAAACAAACTTTCTACTTCGTGTCCAAGGTAAATTCTATGGGCTTTGTGATGACGTACGCCAACTGTCAGTAGATCGCCCTTATATCCTGGCAATACAGTTTTTCTTGTCAGTCCCGTAATCAATACAACCAGATCATTCAACAGTTAACAAGGATCTGCCGAGTTCGATTGAAATGATTTATTTACATGCTGACATTCCGCTAGATAAGGTTTCAGGAAAATCTAGTAAACTTTGTTTGTAACATCACGGTACATATCGTAGGATAGTTCAGCCGCATAGCATTTGTCAGTCAACCTATTTCAAAATGTTTTTGTAACTCCACCCATTGAGAGAGGATGCGACTTACTGCCACCTCAATCGACACCGATCTTGTGTTAGCCTTATGAACAATCTTAAGAGGATCAGCTCCTTCATTGATCGTATTGTACAAAATCGTGTACGACAGCTGGCGTAATGATGATTTGGAGAACCAGGGGTACGTCTCTGACAGCAGGAATTGTACATTTCTATGTAAAGCCTCCCCTACAGCTGTAGATATGGCCAATTGCACATAGTGACAGACACACGATCAAAACAAGATGACTTGCTTCTTCTTTCAGTTTTTTATGCACGCCGTTATTGACGCCTACCACAACTGATGCATTATCGGTTCCAATTCCTCGCATTTCCTAGATATCTAATCCTAAATCCGAAAGCACACACTTCAGCCCTGCTACAATTGCCATAGCGTTACCCTTTTCAAGTTCTAGTATACCGGTACCCAAGAAATTAAAAAAAAAAGCGGCTTTGTGTTTTCGAGAAATAAACTATACCTGTCATTTTAAGCGTAAAGCCTCAACCGTGTGACGACACTACCACAATAAACATGTTTCCACCTATGATAACATTGTTGGAGCAGCAAAACCGAACAAATTGCTAAGTTAAAATCGGAATTGCCAAGTTCTACAGAGATACGTAATAACTTACTCATTAGGAATTGTTTTACATGCAATTTAGGAGATTTGTTTTCGTTTTTGGTTTTGTATTATTAAGAACTGTTAAGAATTAGACTTACATGTGCTGCTAAGAAAAAACACCGGCGGAGTTGGCGGCTGTGAGCTTGCATCCGGGAGATAGTGGGTTCGAACCCCACTGTCGGCAGCGCTGAAGATGGTTTTCCGTGGTTTCCCATTTTCAAACCAAGAAGATGCTGGGGCTGTTCCTTAATTAAGCCCAGGGCCGCTTCCTTCCCATTCATAGCCTTTTCCTATCCCATCATCGCCATAAGACCTATTGCAAAAAAGAACCCACAAAGATAATTATTTTAATTATTTTATCTCCCTGTCCCAATACCCAATACTTTAGAAGGCGCAGTTCGAGCACGTTATGGGCTATTGTTGCTCTGAAAATTGCAGAAAAACAGTTTTCAATTCTGAATTTAAATAAATGGAGAACTAGTACTTCTCTGTCTGATGCGGACTTAGAGGCTGTACTTAGAATATCTACTGCCAAATCGATTGTACCCATTATTGGTAAATTAGTTGCCGCAAAACGATGTCAGCAATCGACTTAAAGGCTAAATGTACATTAAGGCAAACACAGAATATGTGCAGAATAAATTGTATGTTTATGTGTTCACAGAACTGTCATAAATAATATTGTTTTCATAAGCTGCGCGCTGATTGACGACCTGTGGTTCTGCCTCTGTCACTTACCCTCCTTCCCCCACCACCTCAATGGTGCTATAGCACAGCACCGGGGCTGCTGCCGGAGCCGGCCGGAGCCGTGGAAGCACCTCAGTTGGAATCGCTTGATCTAAAAGAACACTGAAGTGACTGTCACCAGTGTCAGTTCTTCCTTAAAGTGACGGGAAAGGATATTCTTTATAATACCACTGCACTTTGTTCGATGTAAACGCAAACTCGACGCGTGTTCCGCTCCCTTAAAATACTTTTTCGTAAGGTCAGAAAGGTGAGCCACAGACTTTATCGCACAGTGATTTACACTAAATAAGGCTAATGCTGCTTCAGCTGCCGCGCAGTCGTTACTATGTATGATAACGTTAAATTATAACTTCATTTGTCGCACGGATGAAAAAAGGTTCAGTGGCAAATATATGTTTTTTGCTTCTGGATGGAAGAAGCAAATCCAACAGTTTAGGATTCGTAGCGCTCTGACAGTACTTGCACCGTGTATTAGAGCTACTGGAATCAGAAAGCACCTCAATTAGCCACTCTTTTAGCGATTCGTGGTTTAGCCATTCTCTCCGAAACTTCTGCGTACTTACACTTTTTGTCCTTCTGTTTAGACACGGTAATGAAATATAGTACAACTGTAATAACAAAAATATTCAAAACCTAAGACCACGATTCAAGATAAGCTGCACTCCGAACACTTCCTAATGCACCAATAATTAGACACTGCGAAGCACGAACACGTTACCGTACCGTTAAGCGCACTCACAGCGACTTACTGAAGTTAACCCCCTGCCTGTGAGGCGGCGAGCTAAAAGTTGTAGGCGTTTTAGTGCTGGGTGCAAACTAGGTGAATCCCTTACCTCAAGGGCCACACACAGAAGAGGCCAGTTCATTAGATGGTCTTCCATCATAGCATAAATATAAATAGTTTCATTATCTGTTGTCATTCGTCAACTAGAAGATAAGTACCTACCTTTTCCCCATGCATTACAAATTCATGATACCATGATCTCATGACACCAAATCCAAATAACATATTTATCTCATGTGACTGCTAGCTCCTGACAAGAAATACAGAACAGCTTGGAGACAGACTGGAGTAGACATTTTTAAAAACATACAATGGATAAAACGCTAAATTCCGCTTTAATAAATCTAGAGTTCCGTCAAAAAATCCGTTGTCCGTTAAATGATATTTCTCCGCCGACAGTCTTCTAATTCCGCTAAATTTAGCGGAAAATCCGCTAGGTTGGCTACACTGCATCTCAAAAATCATGTCATCTAGAACTGCAGTATTTTGACCATGTCTCCAATGTATTGCATTATAAATAAATTGCAGTATGGCATTGTATATTCCTGATCCGTCTTCCTTAAATTAAATTATATGTCTCAACATTTGAAATAGGTGTGAAAAGAATTTTTATTAAGCCTGTGCTAAGATCCAAAGGTTGGTGAAAAATCAGTCCTTCCATCCTCCGAATGGAGAATCGTCAGTACATATAGGCCTAATGCGGAGTATAATCGTACTTGTACCCAAAATTGCCTTTAACTTGAAACGAAAACTTCCAAAAAATATTCACTTTGATATAAACTATATATTACAGGATAAAACACCAGGCATATAGTAGGTAATTTTGTATTTCATTGAGGGAGAAATTTCCCTTCTGACAATATTGACACTTGCAGTATAGTACAGTAGTAACATGCGATGAATTTTAAATTCTAAAATGCGGAATCGGCATTTATAGAAGGTCATGTTATTTATTATGAACACATGGAAGATTCTTCAGAGGCGAACATACGATATTTTATCCAACAAATATTCCCTTCTCATTATCTTGCTTGCTTTTACCACAATATTTGTGTCTGTCATTCAGTTTGGTGAGGTTAGTTGTATATTCGTTTTGAAAATACTTCTTGTGCTAATGCTGTGTATACATTTAAACAGTGAATTATTTACTTTACCGTACTTAATATTTTTTAAAGGTATGGATGATATGGAGCCAGGAGAAATACGATGCTATGTTCAATTCCTTCAGTGATAATGTCATTGGCAAATCCCTGCAACATAAATTATGCCAGACACTTCCCATAGACGTTGTGTACACCTGGGTGAATGGATCAGATCCACTTCTACTGGAGCAGCTACAGAGTTATCGTCAAAAGCTACAAGAGGAAACTTCAGCGCGGTGCCCATATCAACACTGTGTTCCGTCGCATTTTGCTGCCTTCAGGTGCATATTTATTTGTATAACAGTCATGTTTACTGAGAATATGTTCACTTAGTAAGCAAAAGTTAAGACTGG
Organism: Anabrus simplex; assembly: GCF_040414725.1. NCBI lineage: Eukaryota > Metazoa > Arthropoda > Insecta > Orthoptera > Tettigoniidae > Anabrus > Anabrus simplex. The sequence goes on from NC_090265.1 coordinate 316,015,931, forward strand.
TCTTGTGTGGCAACTATAAGACCAGTCATGCTTACTGCTGTAAGTATTGTGTCAGGCTGATGGTTAACCTAAGCAAATTGGTGACTTTCCATCTAGGCTTGCTTGGGAGACTTATTGGATTCCTTTTTTTTATGCTGCTAATGTCTCATTTCTAATTTGGAGTCACTGTTTTGTTTCTCATGCTACATAATATTAATCTTATATTATTGTGTGCGACTTGTTTGTAACTGTTTCCCACTCTCTCATGTCAAGAACTTCAGTTTCATGAAGAATCAGAGAAGAGATGTTTGGAAGAATCTTTCAGTTTCCAGTGACATATTAAGAAATTACTTTCTAGGGGAACTTTGGAGTTTTTAGTAGGCAATCTGTGTGTATGGTTGTCATTATTAAAGAAAAGTCTCCTCCTATCGCTGAGCCTAATGTGGCAAACACTTTAGGCATGGTAGCCAAGTGATATTGTCACTACCAAGGGAGGTGGTTGTGCGGTTAGGATCGCACAACTGTGAGCTTGGATTTGGGAGATAGTGGGTTCAAACGCCACAGTCGGCAGCCCTGAAGGTGGTTTTCCATAGTTTCCCCATTTTCACACCAGGCAAATACTGGGAATATACCTTAACTAAGGCCACTTTCTTCCCATTCCTAGCCCACTTCTATCCCATGGTCACCATAAGACCTATCTGTGTCACTGCAACATAAAGCAACTTGTAAAAAAAAAAATTTTGTCACTGGCTTCTCTTGCATATGGTTTGCAGAGTATAAAAAACTTGCGATCTCAAGCTCATGAGTAGCACAAGAATTCACTCCCGAAATTCAAACTTTCAATTACGAGCGTATATTGCCTTCGTGAAGCCTCATCTGTGGCAAGGAAACGTCTGTGTTTTCCACCACGATAACACCCCAGCTTGTCATTGAGTGAGCCATTGTTCAAATCCTAGCCAATGCTTGTGAGACTTTTAGATTCCTGTGGTTAGGATTTCAAGTGATATTGGAGATTCTGTGACTATGACTCTTAATATCATTTTGGGATATAAAACTACAAGCTTGCTTGCTTTACTTTGGCCTCCCTCAGTCTTAAGTGTCCTGAAAGCCCTTGCCTTTTCCAATACAAGAATCATAGTACCACACACACATTGCTGTGATAGAGACTCACAAACTATTTACTGACTTAGAAAGAAATATAGGAGTACAATATTTCTTCAGATGTTTATAATGAGCTGTAATTGTTCTCAAGGAAATATCGTGGGTCTGTTAATATAAAGAAAAAAATAAAATTTTATCATTCTTGGTTACCTACAACAGGACATTACTCTGATGATTGAATAACAAAAGAGTGCTCACATCAGTCTGGCATCTTGGCTGAATGGTCAGCATAATGATCTTCAGTTCAGAGGGCCCTGGGTTCAATTTCCAGCCAGAAATTTGAACCTTATCTAGTAGGCCTCCAGGAACAGCAGCTAATAGCGCTAACCATTACAGAATGGAGGTGGACATTCTACTGTAAGTGATGGCATGTTGAGCTGGAACATCAGCATTTCACTAAAGAATGTGCTTTACAGCTCAAGAATAAATCCTTGTAGGATAGCAAGATTGTGAGGTGATTGGCTGAACCTTCATAGAACTAGGAGTGTATCATATATGTACTTCGTCAGTACTTCCAAAACTTTCCTGTTTGAGCACCAACTTCAATCAATCGTCAATCAATCAATCAATCAATCAATCAATCAATCATTGATCTGGATTTAGGGCAGTCCCCTAGGTGGCAAGACTCCCTAGCTGTTGTTTTCCTGGCCTTTTCTTAAATGATTGCAAAGAAGCTGTAGCCTAGATATTATCTCCTTCATTTTTCTCATTTATTATTTTTCATTACCGATAGTGGTCCACTTGTGAACAGTCTGTAATGTCTGTTTCAATACCAAGGCTTCTTCCTAAAATTTTGAAGAATCACCGAGTGTTGCTGTAGTTCCCCTAATCTGTTGACGCTCAGGTACTGTTAATTCTGTCAGAAGTTATGTTTGTCTTCTGAAAGTAGATGTTTTAGTAAACTATTAAATGAGTGGCTCAGTGCCAGAGGTAACTAAGCGCCATCATGACTCATTTTTACATTTTCAGTGTAATAAGTAGAAAGGATCGTATTCTATCCATGCCACTTATGACTAACCACCTTACTGTTTCTGTAACATGCTGCTACCAGTGAGGAAGTCTGGCACTATAAAGACAACTGTGATGTGTGAGCCATGCATTACTAAGTGCTGAGATTGTGGTGATATTACATGAGAGCTCATCGGTATCCGACTTATGCACTGCTAGTGATGATGATAAGACATATCAGATGGAAGAAAATATCTCTACTAATGAATCAGGTATGCCCGATGTCTTTACATCAGAAAAATTGGTTGACTGTCATTGCATCAGCAGAAAAGAATAATTCTCATTTCCATGTCATCACTCACATCAACAGCAGCATGTTCTATTCCTGCAAACAACTCCAGAATAAGATCACTAACAGGAAAACATCTATCACAAGACAAAAAGTGCAGTGGTTTCAGATTCAACACATTGTTCTCTATGAAGACAGTCCACTTAAGTTCACAGCTTTCTAAAACTTTCAAGAACTTTTTCCAGTGACCGTTGATCTGAGTAAGAGAACAGTTGTTGCCCAAGTGGATTTAGGGGCACAACCCGACTCTTCGGTCCTCAAGGGCACAATATAATGACTTTAAAAAAAGACTGACCTAATGGAGATGAGGTATATCCCTCCCATTCATCATCAGTTCTACAGAAATCTGACAACACTGGAGAGATCAGGATGAAAGGGCATATTATAGTTTAATTCCTGTAATAGTGTATGTGCAATTATTCAAAGAGCCAAAAATAGCATAATTTGTAAAATTTGTAGTACTGATATGCATACTAGCTTAAGAGTAACATTGGAATACTTTTCATTATGAAAGAGGATATTTTTCTCCTTGTTCAGGTGCTTCAATAAATAATTTTGGAAGCTGCTATAATTTTAAATCCCTTGTTGATTCTATCTTTCATTTACTTAAAATGTGGCAGATGGTGCTTAAGTCACCTCTGGCACTGAGCCCTCCCAACTATCTGATGCTCTTACATAGATAATAAGATACTCAGAACTGTGTGGAGGTGGTGGTGAGGGTAATTATAGAAAGGAAGAACAACTGGGCAACCTTCCTGTTTTAACACGAATAAGACAAACAAAAAAAGAAAGTGGATGATGTCTGATCTTTCAAAGGAGGGTATTGATAAAACAAAGGGTAGGGCCATGAAGTGCATAAAATTAAAAGACTTGCTCACCCTCGTAAACCTTAATACCGTCGGGGTTGGAAGAGAACAAGAGTTACCAAGAGTGGTCAAATAGGTGTAAATGGAAGCAGTGCTAGATTCGACTAAGGCCCTGTGGTTCCCCTTGTAGTTACTTCTTCTAATAAACAGGGGGTACTGTGGATGTATTCTACATTTTCCCCCTTCCCTTGTCCATAGCAAGTAGAAAAAAATTTAAAACCAGGAGCATTGGAGTAAAAACTTATGAGTTCTGTTTGATGTCCAAACTTGCTACAATCAGTCCTCATCAATTCACCTGTTTTAGATTTCCTCTGGATAGGGCAGTGTATCGAAGTGCTTCACTTTATTCTTCCTTGCTACCATTTTTGCAACTGTGATAAAACCTCTGACACTATGGTCAGTTCTGTTTCATCTTGGTGTAAACTGGCCTCTGGCTTTTTCAGCTTTCATTATTGCTATCTTGATAATTACTAAAAACTCAGTGGGTACTTGATTAAAATGTAAAAATGGTTTTAATTTTTTAATTTTAGGGAATGGGTTTCTACCACAAGCAGTCAGCCTTCATGGAAACGAATTCATGTTTTAAATGGAGGCCCAAATCAACCCATGTCAAATTGGACACTGGTTGACTTCACAACCATTGAAGAAGCCATGGAGGCTACTCACCATAAATTGGATGTTGGAAGCGTGAATGCTACTTTACATCTTGCTCATTGGACAACAGGTAAACAAAAAATATCAGTCAAAGTCAGTCACTTATTCAAAATACAGCTAGACATGACCACACTACAATTACATTATTGGGCATTTTCATTTGTGCAGTCATGGGTAAAGTACAAGAAAAAAGTAATTGGGTTGAATTACAGTTACCTGAAATCTATTTTACTCAGTTACAAATTACTTTTTCAACTAGTAATCAGTAAAATTACAATTACTTCAAAGAATGCCAGTTATGATGTCATTTTAAGAACATCCCCAACAGTGGATATTGTAGGTAACGTATTATGTCTGGATGTACTGGAGAGGTAATAAAGTACTTCATCCAGCACTGTTGAAGTTACTGGTTCTGCTCTATTAGGAAAAAAATCTTCAACACAGACTTTTTTTTTTTTGCATGAATTTGGAATGATACAAAAGTTCGTGCTTGTTGCTTGTTGTTTTAAGGGGCCTAACATCAAAGGTCATCAGCCCACAAAAGTTTGTAAGGGAAAATATACTAGTCTCAGTAGTTCAATATTTCCATAAATCCAAGCTGAAAATTTTGAATTAAAAAAAAAAAAAAAAAAATCATCAGTTTTCAGTGCACGAGTGCCTTATACGAGGCAAAAACTGAACACAACACATGGGAGAGTGACCTCGAACGCACTCTGGCAGTTCACCTACTCTTTTCCACAACTCTGTCCTCGCCTACATCGTGCCTTGTTTTAAAATTAATCAGTTGTATCTTTGACCATATTGTTTGTCCACATGTTGTAGTTCCCTACGTTTGTTCGAGCAGTTAATGTTTCGTTTTCATTCACTATGAGTGCTGACAAAAGTATAAAACAAGCATTTTGAAAGTGAAGTTTGAGGCATTAAGAAGATTTTACAAGAGTAATACAGTTAAAAATCTTGCCCCGGAATATGGTGCAGTCGGCGATTGGCGCTGGAACAGAAATAAAACGTTTTCATCTAACAAGTGCTCTGCTCATTCTTTCTACCAAAAGTCACTGCAAAAATCCAGATAACGAGCTTGATAGCTGCAGTCGCTTAAGTGCGGCCAGTATCCAGTATTAGGGAGATAGTGGGTTTGAACCCCACTGTTGGCAGCCCTGAAGATGGTTTTCCGTGGTTTCCCATTTTCACACCAAGTAAATGCTGGGGCTGTACTTTAAGGTCACGGATGCTTCCTTCCCACTCCTAGTCCTCTCCTCTCCCATCGGCGCCATAAGACCTATCTGTGTCAGTGCGACGTAAAGCACCATGCAAAAAATAATCCAGATACAAAAAACGTGTGAGACACTGTAGGCCTACATGTAGATTATTCAGTACCGAGCTTGATAGCTGCAGTCGCTTAAGTGTGGCCAGTATCCAGTATTCGGGAGATAGTGGGTTCGAATCCCACTGTCGGCAGCCCTGAAGATGGTTTTCCGTGGTTTCCCATTTTGACACCAGGCAAATGCTGGGGCTTAATTAAGGCCACGGACGCTTCCTTCCCACTCCTGGGCCTCTCCTGCCCCATCGTCGCCATAAGACCTACCTGTGTCGGTGCGACGTAAAGCAACTAGCAAAAAAAAAAATTATTCAGCAAAGGCAAGTTGGAAGCCGACTTTCAGAGCCAGTCCTTCAGGAAAACCAGTTTAGAAACTGATTGAAGGAAAATGGCTCACAGTTCTGGCTGGGCCAACACTTTGGGAAATCGGTCTGTCACATACACAGTTAAAATAAAAAAAGTGTTAGGATGGACCAGGAAATATTTAAAATAAAAATGACTTTGTACCACAGGTGAAGAAGTTTCTGATGAGGAAGGTTTGTCATGCAAAGCAGTTTAACACTAGACAATGCAGGCTCACACCTACACTGCAAAGTGATGCAGAGTGATGGTATCTGTACCTTATTTATGCTGCTTAATGCAACTAGTTTAATTGAGTTTACTAGAGTTCTGGAATGCCTCAAAAAAGAAAATAAATCTGTGCCAGTTGCGAAAATCTCTTCTTCGAGCAACAGAAGAAGAGGATAGCAGTGTTGGGGCTTTAAAACAAATAACAGTGAAAGGCATTGTCTTCTTGGGTGGCTAAGCCATGGAGTGGAATAATGTCAGAAATATTAGATAAGTTATGGAACAAAATTTCGAAGGAAGTGAGGAGGAGAACAACGATGAAGATGACCAGTCGTTATCTGACCATCTTAAAAATTTCCAGGTTGTGAGAGCACTGACAAGGCAGATATTGTGGAGCAGTTAAACAGTGATGAACAGCTGGAAATTACAGATGCCTCTATCATAGAAATTATGAGTGCACCAACACAGTTTGAAAGTGATGAGGATGTGACAGATACCATGCTGCTGATGAGGCATTGCGAGGGGCATGCTGCACAAGAGGCAGCTGTGTGTTATGTTGAACAACAGCGTGAGGCGACTCTACTTTTTAGATGGTAACATGCTGCTCGGAAACGGTGCAGTTCATTAAAGCAGAAGACACTTCACAATTTAAAAAAAAAAATGTAATGTAATATTTAACTTAAGTAGTTTTTTTATTTTCAAAGCACACTTGACAATTCGTTTTAGTGTAAGGTGATCTGTATGTTTTTGTTTTCTAAACTACTGTGTTGTTATAAGTAATTTTTTTTTTGGTGTACACAGGCTTTTAAAAATGTAATTTTGTAAGTTTGAGTTTTTCTATAGTTTGAGTTAGTCTCAGTCCAACCACCTCAAATTACTGAGCGTCTACTGTATTTAAAAAAAATTGCATACAGTAGATACTAAAACCTTTTCATGGTTATCTTCATCATCACTCCTCTTCCCTGTTTCTGCTTCCGTGCAATGTATATTGATTATTAGAATGTAATGATTGTGATTTTATTTCAACAAGTAAATTGCAAGTAAAAATTACTTTGGATTACAAGGAAAAATTACTAAGAAAGTATTTGTTAGGCCTACATTAATAGTCGACACCGTGCCACCCTATACTCACTACATTCAGGAAAGGGGGGAAGTGTAGAAGACAGATGGTCTAATGTTTTAAGGGGAAGGGCATTGCAGGCTAAGGACCTTTTTCAGGATCAGAATTCAGGACAGGTGTCTGTCAGAAATCTGTACGAGTCTCTGCAGGTAGAACAACAGAGGGAAGATGAGGAACAGGGAACTGTTGCTGAGAAGTCTGGAAGTAGGAGGAAAGGAAAAGGTAGGAAAGGCAAATGTAGAGGACAGGATAGGAAAAGACAGGTGGAACAGGGGCATGGGAGGGAGAAAAGGGAGGAGGAAGTAACTTCTGCAGCCATCAGGAAAGATAGGGTTGACCAGGAGGGGAGAGGATCTAATGAGATGGGTAGGGTTGAGGCTCTGGTCATTGTTAGACATGTGGGGAATGTGTGCGGAGGAAAGAGAACCAGGGTAGAGTGTTATCCAGGAATTAGGTTAAGACAAATGTTTAGGAAATTAGAAGAGAAGGTGGTAGTGTTTCACGTTGATACCAGCAATGTAAGGCAGGCAGGTATAAGTACCAACATAGTTGGGGATGTGTGGGACCTGGTAAATGCAGCACAGGTGAAGTTTAAGAAAGCGGAGATTGCTATCAGTGGAATACTGTGTGGGAGGGATACTGACTGGAGGGTGATTGGGGATTTAAATGAAACTATGGAGTGGGTATGTGGGAAACTGGGAGCAAGATTTCTAGATCCTAATTGGGTGGGTAGAAGATACGGATCTGCGCTCAGATGGCCTTCACTTAAACCGCAGTGGTATGTGTAAGTTAGGAAATTTGTTTAGAAGGGTTATAGGGAGGTACATTCAGAGGAACGGGGTGGTTTAGGGAGCGGTGATAAAGGTACAGGGATCTGGAAGTCAAGTACGAATGACATAAAAATGTTAGTGTTGAACTGTAGAAGTACTGTAAAGAAAGGAATAGAATTAAGTAATTTAATAGATATATCCTCCTCTGCGATCCATGTGACCTTGCCGCGCTAAGAAGGCTTGCGCGTCCCAATGAAGGAGATAGCCAAGCTGCAGGTGCAACCAATCGGATGGGTATCCTTCGAGAGACCAGACTAACAAATGGTTCATCAAAAGGAGGGTAGCAGCCTTTCCAAAGTTACAAGGGCGGCAGTCTCGATGATTGACTGTTGTTGTTGTTGTTGTTGTTGTTTGAGTCATCAGTCCATAGACTGGTTTGATGCAGCTCTCCATGCCACCCTATCCTGTGCTAACCTTTTCATTTCTATGTAACTATTGCATCCTACATCTGCTCTAATCTGCTTGTCATATTCATACCTTGGTCTACCCCTACCGTTCTTACCACCTACACTTCCTTCTAAAACCAACTGAACAAGTCCTGGGTGTCTAAGATGTGTCCTATCATTCTATCGCTTCTTCTCGTTAATTTTAGCCAAATCGATCTCCTCTCACCAATTCGATTCAGTATCTCTTCATTCGTGATTCGATCTATCCATCTCACCTTCAGCATTCTTCTGTAACACCACATTTCAAAAGCTTCTATTCTCTTTCTTTCTGAGCTAGTTGTCGTCCATGTTTCACTTCCATACAATGCCACGCTCCACACGAAAGTCTTCAAAAACGTCTTTCTAAATCCGATATCAATGTTTGAAGTGAGCAAATTTCTTTTCTTAAGAAAGCACTTCCTTGCTTGTGCTAGTCTGCATTTTATGTCCTCCTTACGTCTGCCATCGTTAGTTATTTTACTACCTAAGTAACAGTATTCATCTAAAAATCACAGGAATAGAACCAGCTTTTGGGTGGTTAGGCCGTGTGCATTATGCAGAGTTTCGTCCAGACGTGCCATTTGGACTCATCAGCTGGAATGGCACGCCCCTCCAGGACTCTGCTTAGCAGTGGCAGACCAAACTGTGTGGCCCTGCCGTGTTAGCAAATCAAGTTTGCTAACCTGCTGATGAGTCCAAATGGCACGTCTGGACGAAACTCTGCATAATGCACACGGCCTAACCACCCAAAAGCTGGTTCTATTCCTGTGATTTTAAGATCTGCGGCCGTGAAAGCCTTTTTTGATAATATTCATCTACTTCCTTTAAGACTTCATTTCCTAATCTAATATTTCCTGCATCACCTGCCTTCATTCGACTGCACTCCATTACTTTTGTTTTGGACTTATTTATTTTCATCTTTTACTCCTTACCCAAGACTTCATCCATACCATTCAGCAACTTCTCGAGATCTTCTGCAGTCTCAGATAAAATAACAATATCATCGGCAAATCTCAAGGTTTTGATTTCCTCTCCTTAGACTGTGATTCCCTTTCCAAATTTCACTTTGATTTCCTTTACTGCCTGTTCTATGTAAACACTGAAAAGGAGAGGGGACAAACTGCAGCCTTGCCTCACTCCTTTCTGGATTGCTGCTTCTTTTTCAAAGCCCTTGATTCTTATCACTGCAGACTGATTTTTATACAGATTGTAGATAATTCTTCGTTCTCGGTATCTGATCCCTATCGTCTTCAGAATCATAAATAGATTGGTCCAATCAACATTATTGAATGCCTTTTCTAGATCTACGAATGCCATGTACGTGGGCTTGTCCTTCTTGATTCGATCCTCTAAGATCAGACGTAAAGTCAGGATTGCTTCACGTGTTCCTACATTTCTTCTGAAGCCAAATTGATCTTCTCCCAACTCAGCTTCAACTTGTTTTTCCATTCTTCTGTAAATAATACGTGTTAAAATTTTGCAGGCATGAGATACTAAACTAATGGTGCGGTAGTTTTCACACCTGTCAGCACCGGCTTTCTTGGAAATAGGTATAACAACATTCTTCCGAAAATTGGATGGGACTTCTCCTGTCTCATACATCTTGCACACTAAATGAAATAACCTTGCCATGCTGGTTTCTCCTAAGGCAGTCAGTAATTCAGAGGGAATGTCATCAATTCCAGGTGCCTTGTTCCTATTGAGGTCACTCACAGCTCTGTCAAACTCTGACCTCAAAATTGGGTCTCCCATTTCATCAGCATTAACAGCCTCTTCATGTTCCAGAACCAAATTATCTACATCTTTACCTTCATACAACTGTTGGATATGCTCCTGCCATCTTTCTGCTTTGTCTTCTTTTCCTAGAAGTGGCTTTCCATCTGAGCTCTTAATATTCATACACCTAGATTTCCTTTCTCCAAAGGTTTCCTTGATTTTCCTGTATGCAGCATCTACCTTTCCCAGGACCATACAGCCTTCAACATCATTGCACTTCTCCTTCAGCCATTCTTCCTTAGCTACCTTGCACTTTCTATCCACTTCATTCTTTAATCGCCTGTATTCTTTTCTGCCCTCTTCATTTCTAGCATTCTTGTATTTTCGTCGTTCATCAATCAGTTCTAGTATCTCCTGAGTTATCCACTGATTCTTAGTTGATCTTTTCTTCCTTCCTAACATTTCTTCAGCAGCCCTACTGACTTCATTTTTCATGACTCTCCACTCTTTCTCTATAGTGTTTCCTTCAGCCTTTTCATGTAGTCCTTGTGCAACATGTTCCTTGAAGCAATCCCGCACACTCTTTTCTTTCAACTTGTCTAAATCCCATCTTTTTGCATTCTTTCCTTTCTTCAATTTCTTCAACTTCACATGGCATTTCATGACCAACAAGTTGTGGTCAGAGTCCACGTCTGCTCCTGGGAAAGTTTTGCAATCCAACACCTGGTTTCTGAATCTCTGCCTAATCATAATGAAGTCTATTTGATACCTTCCAGTGTCTCCAGGTCTCGTCCACGTATGCAGCCATCGTTTGTGGTGTTTGAATCAAGTATTGGCAAGGACTAAATTATGATCAGTGCAGAATTCAACCAGCCGACTTCCTCTTTCGTTCCTTTGTCCCAATCGAAATTCTCCTACTGTACTACCTTCTCTTCCTTGGCCTACCACTGCATTCCAGCCTCCCATCACAATTAGATTCTCGTCACCTTTTACATATTGTATTAAATCTTCTATCTCCTCATATATTCTTTCGATTTCTTCATCATCCGCTGAACTAGTAGGCATATAGACCTGCACTATTGTGGTGGGCATTGGTTTGGTGTCTGTCTTGACGACAATAATTCTTTCACTATGCTGGTCATAGTAGCTTACCTGCTGCCCTATTTTCTTAATTATTAAACCAACTCCTGCATTTCCCCTGTTTGACTTTGTGTTGATAATTCGGTAGTCGCCTGACCAAAAATCCTGTTCTTCCTGCCAACGTACTTCTCTTATACCAACTACATCTAACTTTAGCCTATCCATCTCCATTTTCAGATTCTCTAACCTACCACAACGATTCAAACTTCTAACATTCCACGCTCCGACTCACAGAATGTCAGTATCCATCTTCCTGATGATCGCCCCCTCTCGTGTAGTCCCCACCCGGAGATCCGAATGGGGGACTAGTTTACCTCCGGAATATTTTACCCGGGAGGAAGCCATCATCAGTACATCATTCATACAGAGAGAGCTGCATGTCCTCGGGAGTTAGTTACGGCTGTAGTTTCCCGTTGCTTTCAGCCATGTAGCAGTATCAACACAGCTAAGCCATGTTGAGTATTATTACAAGGCCATATCAGTCAATCATCTAGACTGCCGCCCTTGCAGCTACCGAAAGGCTGCTACCCCCCTTTCGATGAACCATTCGTTAGTCTGGTCTCTCAACAGATACCCATCCGATATGGTTCCACCTGCGGCTCGGCTATCTGCATCATTGGGACACGCAAGCCTCCCCACCGTGGCAAGGTCACATGGTTCGCAGAATGGCCTTGTAATAATACTCAACGTGGCTTAGCTGTGTTGATACTGCTGCACGGTTGAAAGCAACGGGAAACTACAGCCGTAACTAACTCCTGAGGACATGCAGCTGTCTCTGGGTGAATGATGTACTGATGATGGCTTCCTCCCGAGTAAAATATTCCGGGGGTAAAATAGTCCCCCATTCGGATTTCCGGGTGGGAACTACACGAAAGGGGGCGATCATCAGGAAGATGGATACTAACATTTTGCGAGTCGGAGCGTGGAATATCAGAAGTTTGAATCGTTGTGGTAGGTTAGAGAATCTGAAAAGGGAAATGGTTAGACTAAAGTTAGATGTAGTTGGTATAAGTGAAGTACATTGGCAGGAAGAGCAGGATTTTTGGTCAGGCGACTACAGAATTATAAACACAAAATCAAACAGGGAAAATGCAGGAGCTGGTTTAATAATGAATACGAAAGTAGGGCAGCAGGTAAGCTACTACGACCAGCATAGACACCAAACCAATGCCCACTACAATAGTGCAGGTCTGTATGCCTACTAGTTCAGCGGATGAGAAGAAAATCGTAAGAATATATGAAGAGATAGAAGATTTAATACAATATGTGAAAGGTGACAAGAATCTAATTGTGATGGGAAACTGGAATGCAATGGTAGGCAAAGGAAGAGAAGGTAATACAGTAGGAGAATTCGGATTGGGACAAAGAAACGAAAGAGGAAGTCGGCTGGTTGAATTCTGCACTAGTCACAATTTAGTCCTTGCCAATACTTGGTTCAGACACCACAAACGACAGCTGTACACATGGACGAGACCTGGAGACACTGGAAGGTATCAAATAGACTTCATTATGATTAGGTAGAGATTCAGAAATCAGGTGTTGGATTGCAAAACTTTCCCAGGAGCAGACGTGTGCCCTGATCACAATTTGTTCATCATGAAATGCCGTCTGAAGTTGAAAGAAATTGAAAAAGGGAAGGAATCCAGTGAGAGGGATTCTAGACAAAATGAAAGAAAGGAGTTTGAAGTATTGTTTCAATGAACATGTTGCACAAGGACTAAATTGAAAGGCTGAAGAAAACACAGTAGAAAAAGAATGGACAGTCATGAAGAATGAGGTCAGTAGGACTGCTGAAGAGATGTTAGGAAGAAAGGAAAGAGCAACTAAGGATCAATGGATAACTCAAAAGATACTAGACCTGATCGATGAACAACGAAAACACAAGAATGCAAAAAATGAAGAAGGTAGAAAAGAATACAGGCGACAAAAGAATAAAGTGGATAGGAAGTGCAGGGCAGCTAAGGAAGAATGGCTGATGGAAAAGTGCAAGGATGTTGAAAGTAGTATGGTTCTAGGAAAGGTAGATGCTGCATACATGAAAATCAAGGAAACCTTTGGAGAAAGGAAAACTAGGTGTATGAACATTAGGAGCTCAGATGGAAAAACCATTTCTGGGGAAAGAAGACAAGGCAGAAAGATGGCAGGAACATATCCAACAGTTGTATCAAGGAAAGGACGTAGATGATATGGTTCTGGAACAAGAAGAGATTGATGATGCTGATGAAATGGGTGACCCAGTTTTGAGGTCAGAATTCGACAGAGCTTTGAGAAACTTATATAAGAACAAAGCACCTGGAATTGATGACATTCCCTCTGAATTACTGACTGCTTTAGGAGAAACCAGCATGGCGAGGTTATTCCATGTAGTATGCAAGATGTATAAGACAGGAGAAGTGCCATCCGATTTCCGGCAGAATGTTGTTATACCTATTCCCAAGAATACCGGTGCTGACAAGTGTGAAAACTACCGCACCATTAGTTTAGTATCTCACGCCTGCAAAATTCTAACACGTATTATTTACGGAAGAATGGAAAAGCAAGTTGAAACTGAATTGGGAGAGGATCAGTTTGGCTTCAGAAGAAATGTAGGAACATGTGAATCAATCCTGACTTTACGTCTGATTGTAGAGGATCGAATCAAGAAGGACAAGCCCACATACATGGTGTTCGTAGATCTAGAAAAGGCATTTGCTAATGTTGATTGGACCAAGCTATTTGAGATTCTGAAGGTAATTGGGATCAGGTACCGAGAAAGAAGAATTATCTACAATCTATATAAAAATCAGTCTGCAGTGATAAGAATTGAGGGCTATGAAAAAGAAGCAGCAATACAGAAAGGGGTGAGGCAAAGCTGCAGTTTGTCCCACCTCCTTTTCAGTCTTTATATAGAACAGGCAGTAAAGGAAATCGAAGAAGAATTTGGAAAGGGAATCACAATCCAAGAAGACGAAATCAAAACCCTGAGATTTGCTGATGATACTGTTATTTTATCTGAGACTGCAGAAGGTCTGGAGAAGTTGCTGGATGGTATGGACGGAGTCTTGGGTGAGGAGTACAAGATGAAAATAAATAAGTCCAAAACAAAAATAATGGAATGCAATATTATGAAGTCGGGTGATGCAGGAAATATTAGATTAGGAAATGAAGTTTTAAAAGATGTGGATGAATATTGTTACTTGGGTACTAAAATAACTGATGATGTCAGAAGTAATGAGGACATAAAATGCAGGCTAGCACAAGCAAGGAAGGCCTTTCTTAAGAGAAGAAATGTGCTCACTTCGAACATTGATATAGGAATTAGAAAAATGTTTTTGAAGACTTTCGTTTTGAGCATGGCATTGTATGGAAGTTAAACATGGATGATAATTTGCTCAGAAAGAAAGAGAATAGATGCTTTTGAAATGTGGTGTTACAGAAGAATGCTGAAGGTGAGGTGGATAGATCAAATCACAAATGAAGATACTGAATCGAATTGGTGAGAGGGGATCGCTTTGGCTACATTTGAAGAGAAGAAGAGATAAAATGATAGGACACATCTTAATACACCCAGGACTTGCGCAGTTGGTTTTTGAGGGAAGTTTATGGGGTAAGAACGGTAGGGGTAGACCAAGGTATGAATATGACAAGCAGATTAGAGCAGATGTAGGATGCAGCAGTTATGTAGAAATGAAAAGATCACCTCAGGATAGGGTGGCATGGAGAGCTGCATCAAAACATTCTATGAACTGGTGACTTAACAACAGTAGATGTATACTTACCAGATATTGTAATAGGAGTTGAGTCATGCCTGAGAAATTATACAGGGTGGCGCACGAATAGTTGACACATTTATTTTAGAATTTATTATTATTATTTTTTTTTTTTGCTAGTTGCTTTACGTCGCACCGACACAGATAGGTCTTATGGCGATGATGGGACAGGAAGGACTAGGAGTGGGAAGGAAGTGGCCGTGGCCTTAATTAAGGTACAGCCCCAGCATTTACCTGGTGTGAAAATGGGAAACCACGGAAAACCATTTTCAGAGCTGCCGACAGTGGGGTTCGAACCTACTATCTCCCGAATACTGGATACTGGCCGCACTTAAGCGACTGCAGTTATCGAGCTCGGTAATTTTAGGATAACAACTACCCCGTGCGGGTGGGGGACGCACATGTAGAATACACCCGCGGTATCTCATGCCTGTCGTAAGAGGCGACTGAAAGGGGCGACCAAGGGCTGACTGAATTAGAACCATGAAACTAATTTTGAATCATACCATCACGCGGGGAACACCATAGGTTGCCTGTACTTGCGAGTAGTACCACTAAATTTGGTACGAAATAGGTTTGTGATTAGTAGCAGTAAAAGCCTGGCTTGGTGGATTCCAGTACCCGTGCATCGTACCCTTGTGAGCAACACCGCGGGTCTGAGCGTAGCCTGTGAGTTGTATCACTATATGAGCAGCACCGTGGGTCTGCGTTGCCTGTGATTAGTACCCACTATGTGAGGAACACCACGGGAATGCCGGCGCCCGTGTTTAGTACACCTAGGTGGGGAACCTTCTCGGTTTGCTTTGGCTATGAGTTGCGCCATTGTGTGAGACACACCATAGATCTGCGTTACTTGTACGTATTGCAATACTTGTGAGTAGTACCATCTTTTGAGGAACACCGTGAGTCTTCGCTGCTTCTGATTAATACCCCAACATGACACATACCATGGTTCTATTTTACTCGCGACATGTACCATTCTGTGGGGCCTTAGACGTTGATTTTGCACCCCCTTTAGACACCAAGCATCATTGTGCTTTATAAGTGGTTCCATGGTCGGTAATAATGTTATTTTCGATCTGTTTTGAGTCTGATCCACTGGTTTTTGTTTGTTTGTTTTGTGTTTTGTTGGGTTCCTGTCCATCCATTCATTCTTCATGACATATTTTATTTTTATTTTGGTCAGTGGATGCCTTTGAAATTTTTGTTCTTTCATTTCGCACCATTAGGGGCCGATGACCTTCGATGTTAGGCCCCTTAAAACAACAAGCAACATCATCATCATCATCAGAATAACAACTTTACTTTTCACAGAACACTAATGAAATTTTAGACACAGGCAGCTTGGACCCTGGAAATACGTTTCACTATATCACATGTGGCCTCCACTGCGGCGTATAACCTCTTCGAGATGAGTACGCATGTTTCTGACGACTTTTCGGCACAGGTCTTCATGAATTTCACTGCAGAGCTGCACAATCCGAGCACGCATTTCCATGCAGCTTTGAGGTCTTGAAGCGAAGGGTTTTTCTTTCAAATAGCCCCATAAAAAGAAATCACAAGGATTTAATCTGGGCTTTAAGGAGGCCAGAGGAATCCGCCGTTATTGTTGTACTGTGGGTAACGAAGAGACATTACACGATTGCCAAATACTCCCCTCAAAAACTCAAGAACATCGTTAGCTGTGTGAGGTGTTGCACCATCTTGCATAAACCACTGCATATGAATAGGGATAGCGAGAATTTGAGGCATGAATTCATTCCCCAACATGTCCTCCTATCGCTGTGTACTAACTGTCTGACTGAACAAAAATGGTCCAATTAACCCATGACTTGACAGAGCTACCCACAGACTCACTTTTTCTCCGCACGTGCCTTTTTCGTGAATAATGTATGGTTTTTCTGTAGACCAAAACCGCACATTTTGTTTATTAACTGCCCTGTTGAGATGAAAATAGGCTTCATCAGAGAACCAAATGTTAAACAGTACTTCATCTTTATCGTTAGTCCATAAGGCGTACTGCAAACTCTTCTGCCTGTGAAGATCTGTTAGCTTCTGTAGAACAGTCATTTTGCTTGGGTACAGTTGAAGGTTACCGTGTAACATTCTTTGAACTGAATAGCACGATATTCCACTTTATCTTGAAGCTCCCCGTCTTGACTTGTATGGGCTGCACTGCATGGTGACCCTCTGAGCAGCGATGTTTTCAGGAGACTAAACTGCTGGTGCATGTGGTCGCTTTTCTTCTTTCACACTGCCCTGTTTGTTCTTCAAAGTTTCTGTATAAGCGAAGGGTGGTGTTCCTTGCTGGTGCCCACCTACTCTGAAACACAGCTCGACATTTCCTTTGTGTCACTGTAACACTTTTTGATTTGCAATGAAAGATAACTGTTTTGGGCGCGGTGCTGAATGGAGAGTCGGCCATGGCATAAAATTCACTGGGGTGCAGGTATTTGGAGACAAAGCAGCAGTGTAACCTGTAAACAGGGAAGGTGTGCGCGAAATGTTAACAACATAGTACATAAGTTGCATTTTATATTTGCTTTTCAGATGTGTCAACTATTCGTGCGCGACCCTGTATAATGGATGCAGAAATTTTCTCACGGAACTGGAGTGTGTATCATAAAGATAGGATAGGAATGGTAGGAGGGGGAGTATTCATTCTGGTGAAAGAATAATTAGTAAACTACAAAAAAGTTAAAGATGAGAAACATGAAATTCTAGGTGTAAGGCTCATCTCTAAAGATAATAGGCAACTTGATATCCTTGGAGTGTACAGAACGGGAAAGGGTAGCGATGACACTAATTTGGAATTATTTGATAAGATGATCAGCTATGTGGGAATCAATATGGAAAGGAACGTGATTGTAGCGAGTGATCTCAATTTACCAAATGTCAGTTGGGAAGGTAATGTGAACGACAGGAAGCATGACCAATAAATGACAAATAAGTTAATATGGGAAGGACAGCTGATTCAGAAAGTGACAGAACCAACTAGAGGGAAGAATATTCTGGACATGATGCTGGTAAAACCAGATGAGCTCTATAGAGAAATCGAAGTAATAGATGGTATTTGTGATCACGAAGCTGTTCTTGTCGTAGTTAAAAATAAATGTAATAGAAAGGTCTTAAAAGTAGGACTATTAGGCTGTACCATATGGCTAATAAAACAGACATGAGGAAGTTTTTTTAAAATGTACCGTAACTTTAATCAGTGGAATATGGTAAATAAAAATCTAAACAGACTCTGGGATGGGTTTAAAGCACTTGTTGAGGAATGTGAAAACAGGTTTGTACCTTTCAAGGTGGTAATGAATGGTAAAGATCCACTATATTATAACAGAGAAGTAAAGAGACTAAGAAGGAGGAGCAGGTTGGAAAGAAATAGA
This sequence comes from Anabrus simplex, assembly GCF_040414725.1. Classification (NCBI taxonomy): domain Eukaryota; kingdom Metazoa; phylum Arthropoda; class Insecta; order Orthoptera; family Tettigoniidae; genus Anabrus; species Anabrus simplex. The sequence continues at coordinate 316,034,142 of NC_090265.1, forward strand.
GTTAATACAAATTTTAGTGAAAAATGGATATGTATGTGTAGGTACTTTAAGGGCAGAAGCAGGTTCCAAGAAGGACATTACTGGAATCATTGATGAACAAGAGGAGTGTGTATGCGAGGATCTTCAAAAAGCAGAAGTATTCAATCAGCAGTATGTAAAGGTAGTTGGTTACAAGGATAATGTCCAGATAGGGGGGTGACTAATACTAAAAAAGTATTAAAATTTACCTATGATAACGTTGACATTTACAATAAGGTACAAAAGTTGGAAACTAGAAAAGCAGCTGGAATTGATAAGATTTTGGGGGATATACTAAAGACGATGGGTTGGGATATATTACCATATCTGAAGTACTTATTTGATTATGGTTTGCACGAAGGAGCTATACCAAATGAATGGAGAGTTGCTATAGTAGCCCCTAAAGGAAAGGGTGATAGACATGAAGCTGAAAATTACAGGCCAGTCAGTTTGACATGCACTGCATGTAAGCTTTGGGAAAGCATTCTTTCTGATTATATTAGACATGTTTGCAAAATTAATAACTGGTTTGATAGAAGGCAGTTGGGGTTTAGGAAAGGTTATTCCACTGAAGCTGAACTTGTAAGATTCCAGGAGGTCAGATGGACTGTATCACGATTCACCTATCTAATGCATTTGATAGGGTAGATCATGTGAGACTACTGGCGCAAAAAAGAGTGCAGTTGAACTAGACAAAAGAGTGACTGAATAGGTTGCTATATTTCTAGAAAATAGATCTCAGAGAATTAGAATAGGTGAGGCTTTTTCTGCCCCTGTAATAATCAAGAAGGAAAATCCTCAAGGCAGTATTATTGGACCGTTATGGTTTCTTATATATGTGAATGATATGAGTAAAAAAGTGGAATCAGAGATAAGGCTTTTTGTGGATGATGTTATTCTGTATAGAGTAATAACTAAGTTTTAATGTTGTGAGATGGACAGTAGGCATAATGATGATAAACAGGGTTAAAAGTCTGGTTGTGTGTTTCACAAATAGAAAAAGTCCTCTCAGTTTAATTACTGCATTGATGGGGGTGAAATAAGCCATATGACATATCATTTCTGCACATAGTTATGAGGGTATTTAGGGGTTGTAGTAAGGATGTAAAGGAGAGGGCATATAAGTCTCTGGTAAGACCCCAACTAGAGTATGGTTCCAGTGTATGGGACCCTCACCAGGATTACTTGGTTCAAGAACTGGAAAAAGTCCAGAGAAAAGCAGCTCGTTTTGTTCTGGGTGATTTTCGACAAAAGAGTAGCGTTACAAGAAAATTGGGAAGACTTGGGAGAAAGGAGACGAGCCGCTCGACTAAGTGGTACTGGTATGTCTTTCTAAAAGAATGATTTTTTATGTAACTTGTAATAAGTGGTATGTTCCGAGCTGTCATTGGAGAGATGGCTTGGAATGACATTAATGGATGAGTAAATTTGAGTTGTGTCTTTAAAAGTAGGGAAGATCACAAAATGAAGACAAAGTTGGAATTCAAGAGGACAAATTGAGGCAAATTATCTTTTGTAGGAAGGGGACTTAGGGATTGGAATAACTTACCAAAGGAGGTGTGCAATAAATTTGAAATTTTTACCAACAGATTTAACACACACACACACACACACACACACGCGCGCGCGCGCGCGCACATCATTCCATCTTAAATGATAGGTTGGTGAATGAGGCTTCTCCACCAGTTCTGTTTCTGAAACTCTTCTCCTCTTTGACGCTTTCCAAGGTATGTTCTCGCAGTTCACTGTCAGTTTTCACCATGTTCTTGTACCTGAGTCTCAGTCGCCCTCTTGGTCTTTTGTCTCCAAGTTTTAGATCATACATTTGTTTCAGTAATCTGTTAGCATCCATGCATCACGTATGTCCATACCATCTCATCCTTGTAGTTTTAAACTTGAGCTTGCTTTAGAATTATCTCATTACGGACTCTCCCTCTGTGTCTATACTGAGAATGAATGCAATATATAATGTAGTTTTAGAATTTTAATGAACTCTTTACAGGCACAAATTTCACAGAGAATTGAACAGAAAATCCCGAACAAACCCAACACTTTACAGACATAGAATAAATAATCTTACCCACTTGATATGAAGCTAAGCAAACACAAATTACACATCAAATACTTAACCATCATTCTCGCAGGGAATTCTAAACTAAATACAAATTTAAAGTAGCATGAAATCCCTCTGTATCAAATTAGGAGCCAAAAGTAAAATCATCATCAATAACAGCACGATAAATGAAGGAGGGTAGAATATTCTATCAAGTTCACAACAAATCAAGCACAATTCAATTAATTTTAACTGAACTAAAAGTTAAACCACCTCACTTTATGTATTGAATTTTATTTCAGATACCAGTTTACAAATTTTTTTAATGTGTTTAGAATTAGATCCCTCTTTAACAACAATCACAAAAAAAATGTGGTGTTCCAAAAAGGATACCACTTACCAGTGTCAATCTGAAGAGGCTACTGGAAGAGCAAAAAATGTAAGCACAAAGATGCCGCCTGGCCTTATACCAGTGCAGGTATTACTGACAGTGATTCATCAGTGGATATGGACTTCAGCAACTCTAATGAGTTGCTAGTCACCTCCATCTGCATACACCATGTATCATCAGAAGAGTTGGTCAGTATGCGAGCAAGTAACTGTCATAATATGCACAATGTATTCACATAAAGATGCCTTTGCTGATGGGACCTAGTGTTTACAGTGCACTATGTCTTCTGGTGTGGGCGAGAGCACTGTTGTTACTTTCATTGATCTGTCTCAGCTTTATCCTTGGCTTTGACAAAATGAAAGTGACTGAGGTATGGGTGATGCTAGTAATGCCATTCCTTCTACAGCCAGTCCCTGCTATGAATGGTGTGAAAATATTGCTCATAGGGTCAGTTGGTGCATGCATTTCAGTGGGCTTGGCAGACTGATATGTAATAGCAACTTCTGGCTCGTTGAGGAAAGCAACGGGAAACTACCTTACTCCTCATTTCCCTAGTACGCCTCTTCAGTGATGCCTAGGCCATCTATGACAGCTGATGGCGGAGCTCTTGAGGATCCAACCAGCTTTCGGGCTGAGGACTAAACATACACATACACATACATTCACATAAAAAACCACTTGCAGCTGTGTCGTGACGCAGCCTACCCCTTTTTTCCTTGCTGTTTTATCATCACACTAACTCGTAAGTTTTCAGCAATGATGGGACAAGAAAGGGCTAGGACTGGGAAAGAAGCAGCAATGTTCTTAATTAAGACATAGCCCCAGCATATGCTTGGTCTGAAAATGCCTAAAACCATCGTCAGGGCTGTTGATGGTTGGGTTCAAACCCAACATCTTCAAATGGAAATTATGCGGTGCATACCGTGCAGCCAACTCACTCATAATTAAAATGTTTCATCCTCTCAGTCAGTTTTCACGTATTATTTGCTTGTTGAAATTCGGTATTTGCTTCTTAACTGTTTGTGTCCCTTAGTTTGATACAATATTCATTTAGTGTAGCCAGACTGAGTAGCTCAGATGGTTATGGTGCTGGCCTTCTGACCCCAACTTGGCAGGTTTGATCCTGGCTCAGGCAGCTTTGTGTAAGTAGATTTACTGGCACATAAAATAATTCTTGCGGAATATATTCCGGCACCTCGGCGTCTCCAAGAACCGTACAAGTAGTTAGTAGGACTTAAAGCCAATAACATTACTGTTATCATTTAGTGTATATAGTAATTTGATTTTTGATAACTTATTTGTGAAGATCCATGTGTAGTCATAACTTTGAGTATTTATTCTTACAATATATATATATATATTTTTTTTACAGATAAAGATGGCCCAAATATATATAGAGTTTACAATGCAGTCATAATAAGTGGGTTTCCTCCTGCATTTCTGATAGAAGCTGAAAGGCTGATAAAGGCAAGACTGATCAGAGAGCTGAATATCGAGGTGAAAAGGTTGTGGGTACATGAACCAAAGGGAATCCTTATTGTGGAACTTGAGTCTCCAGATGCTGCCAGTTCTCTTTTGAAGGTAGGGCTATTTAAATACTACATTTACTTCAATAAATTTTGCATCTCATTTTCTAAAGCACTGGTGAGGTAAAGACGGAGCATAATAAGTTGATTTTATAAATTCCATTTGATTTATTTGCTGTGCGAACACACTAAGTAGCATGTTAAACTGACTGCATTGTTGTGTTGAATTAGCAACATAAGTATGGAACAAGCCCTTACAAGTAACTAATAATCATCATTGTCATCATTAGAATAATGTTCTGAGGTATTGATAGGTTTACCAGATGGAATTCCTGGGATTGAGTTCATCTCACACTGAAAACTAGGACATTAAGATTAAATAATGAAAATCTGTCTAGATTGATTGATTGATTCATCTGTCTGTCATGCCCATGGTTTTTAGTGTCTGGGTGTCCGAGAACATTTCTCATAGGTAATAGCACTGTGTTGCCTAATGATTTAATCTAAATTTGTAACTCTCTCAGATGTTTCAGACTCGTTACTCTGCAGATCAGTTATCTTGCTCCGAATGCCACTGTTCTTGTAGTAAGGATATTGACATACTGTGTGGAATAATTTGGTAGTACTGTGGTTGAGTGGTGGTGGTGGTGGTGGTGATTTTTGTTTTAAGAGGAAGTACAACGCGGTAATCATCCTCTCAGAACAAATAAGTGGAAAAGAAATTTAAAATATAAAACAAAATTATTTATTCAACAAAGGAATTTGGAAACGCAGTAAAAAGTAAAACATAAAACAACTATAGAATTAGGCCAAAAGGATTACTAACGTATCAAAAGGGAACATACGTTCCCTGAATAACAGTACACTTGTAATTTATATACCCCTGATAAGTCCACTGTCGCACATAAAGTGGATGACGAGATCAGCAGTAGTCGCGTCATGGCTAGTATGCGTTTGAGTGTTTCCTGCAGGCCGAGGCTCCGTCTTAGGCCAGAGAGATCGGCACACTGTGTGAGGATGTGGGCCACGGTGAAGTCGGCACCACAAGAACACACACTGGGGGGTCTTCCCTCTTTAGGAGATAAGAGTGCGTGGATCGTAAATGACCTATCCTCAGCCTGCACAGTACTATGGCCTCTCTCCGTGAAGGTCGGAAAGAGGACTGCTACACAGCAGTTGTCTTCTTAATTGCTCTCAGTTTGTTGGGAGTTCGGATATCTAGCCACTCAGATTCCCAGGACGCCAAGATGGTTTGACGTAGCTGAGAACAAATATCCTTAGCAGGTACATTGACTGGTCTTGGAGGTTAAAGTACAGCTTCCTTTGCAGCTTCATCCACAAGTTCGTTTCCCGCAATCCCAACGTGGCTTGGAAGCCACGCGAAAGTGATGCTGGTGCTAGCATCCCTTAACCTGGCTAGAAGGTCATGTATCTGGTGCACCAGTGGGTGTTGCGAGAAACAGGTTTCAATAGACTGCAGAGAGCTTAACGAATCGGTACACATAAGAAAGTGGCTTCTTTCGTCACGCAGTGCAAACTGCAGAGCTTCTAAGATGGCGTAAAGCTCTGCAGTATACACGCTACATACTTAGGGAGCGAGATCTTGGTACTCATATCATCAATGACAAAAGAGCAACCAACATTATCTCCGATTTTAGAACCATCCGTGAAGATAAGTTTCGCTGCCGGATATTGGTGAACGAAGTCCTGGAAATACCTCCAATAAACGGAGGAATCCATGTTCACCTTGGGTCCACGCAACAGATCTAGACGTATATCCGGTCGCGGAACCAACCACGGAGATACCTCGCTAAGAGTTCGTTCAAGACAACCACTGATATCAATATTCAAATCATGACACAAGCTATCAATCCGAAACCCAACTGGCCGTGTTGCAATCGGCCGGTCTTGGCACCGCTAGTGGTATTGGGTACGATAGATGCATTGATAGCTTGGATGTAGCGGCATTTCACGAATTTTGGCAGCGTACGTGAGGAGTAACTGCTGCCTCCTTATCCGTAAAGGTGGAACTCCCGCTTCAGCGAGTAGGCTGGGAATGGGGCTAGTACGGAAAGCACCCGTTGAGAGCCTTACTCCACTATGGTGAATACTGTCTAAAAGGCTCAGCGTAGATTTTGATGCTGATCCATAAGCCGCACTTCCATAGTCAATCCGGGAGAGGACCGTAGCTGAGTAAAATCGTAGCAGTACCGCACAGTCAGCCCCCCATGAAGTGCCGCTGAGAAACTTAAGCATGTTAAGTCTCTTCATGCAGGCAACCTTCAACTGATGGATGTGGGGCTGCCATGTAAGTCTCTTATCAAAATTGAGACCCAGGAATCTGCAGGTGTCAACCACTGGTAAGACACTGTTTCGCAAGCGGAGCTCTGGTTCTGGATGCACAGGCCGACGTTGACAGAAGTGTACAACAGAGGTTTTCGCTGCTGAAAATTGAAAACTGTGTTGCAGGGCCCATCTGTCGACTCGGTTAATAGTTTGCTGTAGTTGTCTCTCAGCAAACGCCACCCTTCTGGAGCTATAATGTAGAGCTAAGTAGTCTACATACAGCGAAGGAAAGACTGCGGGCCCAGTAGCGGCAACTATGCCGTTGATGGCAATTGCGAACAGCGTGACACTCAGTACCAATCTCTGAGGTACTCCATTTTCCTGAACGTAATATTGAGAAAATGCATTCCCTACTCGGACTCGAAAGAGACGGAGGGAGATGAAGTTCTCAATAAACGTTGGTAAATTTCCCCGAAATCCCCACTGGTGTAGTGTGGAGAGAATCCCATTTTGCCAGGTAGTGTCTTAAGCTATCTCCAGGACAAAAAACACGGCGACTAGGTGTTCCTTCCGGAGAAAGGCCTCCTGAATGGTGCTCTCCAGTCTGACCAGATGATCAGTGGCAGACCGATGAGAGTGAAAACCACACTGGTAGTTAGACAAGAGACCCTCCTTTTCCATGGCCCACACAAGACGCCTGTTAACCATCCTTTGAAATAGCTTACAGAGGCCATTTGTAAGGCATATTGGCCTATAACTACTGTAGCAACACACAGAAAATCAATTTATTTTAATGAGCTCATTACAGACTATAGTACAAGTGCACTATTAATTGTTTTGTGTATGTTCCTCTAAATAACCTGCACCTTTATTTGCCATACAAAGATTAGAATTGTCAACGCATCATCTACAAAACAAAGAATCAACAAAGAACCTCATCTCATGGTAAGATCCTAGAAATCATTTGATCAATCGCTTTGATATCTTCAGAAGCTTGGGAGATACCAAAAACCATTGTAAATATTTCAGTGTCACCAGCTTCTTCACCTGTGGAAGAAATCATAATCTTTATTATAGTAGGGATTTACAATTATAAAAATCCTCGGGTGGTTCATGTTGTGGGTTACTGTAGGCACGTATTAGTCCGTGAACTATAGGCAACGGCTAAGTCACCTAGTAAGTAGTCCTGAGTGCCAGGATACCAGATGCTATGGAATAAGAGGGGGCATCTTGGACATATTCTGAGACACGGCCCTCCTTGTGCTCAGGCAGCTAGGACTATACAATCCATCGGTGGTTCCTAACCCATTCGAGGAGAGATTCTCACTGGGATTATGTGTATGTAGCGTCGCATCCTGCTTCACAGAATTTACGGAACCGAGCAACTGGCTGCACGGTTTGGGTCACATAGCTATCAGCTTGCATTCGAACCTCATTATTGGCAGCCCTAAAGATGGTTTCCCATTTATATGCCAGGCAAATGCTGGAGTTGTACCTTAAGGTCATGTTTGCTTTGTTCCCACTCCTAGACCTTCCCTATCTCATAGTTGTAATAAGATCTATATATGTCGGTGCGACGTAAAGCAAATATTTAGGGACTCCTTGGCAAATGAAATGGAAGCACCTGGATGTGTAGGAGTTCATGATATTCAGGCAAGGGGAATAATGAGAAAGAGAGAGGAGATTATAAATTCTTAACAGATGTTAAAAAGGGAATGGCAGTGTGTCAAGTAAACTGTTCTTCAGGAGTGCTACTGCATGCAACATAGTTTTTATTAAGTACGTAAATGAACGAATGATGTGATTAGATTTAGCAGTTGGAGGAATTAGGACAAGAATTTTCTCAGTGTATTCACCATGTGAGGGTGCAGATGAGGATGAAGTTAACAAGTTTTATGGAACACTGAGTGACATTGTAGTTAGGGTTAACAGCAAGGATAGGACAGTACCAATAGGCAATTTCAATGCAGGAGTCAGAAATAGAACTGAAGGATATGAGAAGGTGTTGGTAAATGTGGGGAAAATAAGGAAGCTAATAAGAATTGGAAACATTTACTGGACTTCTGTGCTAGTATGGGATTAGCAGTTACAAATACATTCTTCAAGCATAAGGCTATTCACCTCTCCACGTGGGAGAGGGGCACCAGGTCCATAAAAGATACACTTGAGCAATTGAATTAGCTGCAGTAGTGGGGAAATGGCACTATGCTTGGTCCAGCGAATGTAATAGGAGGGTGTGGCATGTAACAGTGAGGATGCTAGACCTCATATGGGCTATATGAGTATCAGATGACTATAGGATGGGTAAGCCAAGGGACCTCGGCACATTTGACGATGGTCAGATTATTGGCACCCAACGTATAGGCCACTCCATCTCTAAAGTTGTGCAGGCACTGGGCTTTCCAAGGTCCAGTGTATCAAGCATACCGCGAGTACATGGATTCGGGCAAAAGCAGCACTGCTCGGGTCAACTGTTGTGGTGTACGTCGCGTTGATGACGGGAGTTGCCATGGGCTACATCAGATTGTAAGAGTGGATAGAGGGACCACATTGCAGCAGATGAATCATCAATTCAGTGCTGAACAATGATGAAATGTGAGCAGCCATTCCATCCAGAACCACTCCTCACCATGGGGTACACAGGCAACTGTTCCATGATGGTCCTTATGCTCAACACCCGTCACAAGGTACAACAGCTAACATGGGCAAAGGAACACCACCATTGGACACTGGAAATAGGTTGCTTGGACAGAGTAGTCAAGGTGCCAGTTGGTACTTACCTATGACCAGGTACGAGTGCATTGTCAACCACATGAGGCAATGGATACCTCTTGCCAGCAGGGTAACATGTGGTGGTAGTGGTTGGAACTTTTCACGTAGGATGAATTGGCACTTCTGGTACATTCGACAACATCCCTCACCGGTGAATGTTACAGGAACCTGCTGGCAGATCATGTTTATCCCTGTGTTCACCTTTACCTACAGTAACTCAATATTCCAGTCCATCACTCCCAAATTCTGGGTGACAGGTTCGATGAGCACTCCATGGATGTGAAGGCGCCTAGCTCCTGAGGAGCTCAGATCTCAGTCCCATCAAGCACATCTGGGATGACGTCGAGAGGGATGTATGTGCCATGTACCCTGGTCCACCAGTCTTCATGAATTATGGGAGGCTGTGGCGAAATCATGGATTAGTATGGCTCCCCAGCACTCCTGGCATCTTGTGGAGTCCATGACCAACAGCTTCGCCACTGTCATCAAGGTGAAAGGGGGTGTTGGATGCTACTAGCCAGGTATCTCTAATTCAATTGCTCATGAATGTATATCATAACCGGCTCTGTATTCAGGAAATGTGTAGGGTATTCTGGAGATTTTTGAATGATACAGACCACTATCTGATCCGTAGTGAACTAAGTATCTCTAGGCCTAGGATAGTGAAAGTGAAATCTGTTTGCAGATGAGTAAGGGATAAAGAAAATAGGAATACATGAGAAAAGTTCCAAATAGATAATAAGCAGGTTCAGGATATAGAAAGAGAATAGGTGGGAGACAGGGATGCTGTAGTAGAAACAGCAATTGTGTGTAAAGATGAGGGGGAGGGGGGGGAAAGCGAACATCTTGGTGGAATGATGAAGTGAGGGCAGCTTGTGAAAGTAAAAAAGAAGGCGTATCAGAAATGGCTCCTAACAAGGACTGATGCAGTTAGGAAATAAACAAAGGAAAAAAATAATTTTTGAATCCAAGATGTCATGGGAAGATTTCATTAACAACATGGAAAGGCTTGGCCAAAAAGGCAGGGAACCTTTCTGGACAATAATAAAGAATCTTAGAAAGAGAGGGAAAAGGAAATGAATAGTGTTTTAGGTTAATCAGGTGAACTTCCAGGGAATCACTGGGCAGGTGGATGGAATATTTTGAAAATCTTCCCAACATAAAAGGAAATCTTTCCACTGATGTCACAACAACCGTACTCGTGGGGAGGAGAACAGAGATGAACTTGAATTCTCATGTGTTTAAAGCAAAAGACCTCAAACTATCTAGTGGGGTAAACTAATCTCTATGTTGGAGAGAAAAATGCAAAGAAAGGATTTAAGATGCCATAATGTAAAATAGATTGACTGAATAGAGCAGTTGGTTGAGAGCTTGTTTCTTGAGATCAAGGTTGCAGAACCAAGTCCCAGTTTACTGATCGTTTTTTTTTTTTTTTTTTTTTTTTTTTTTTGCTAGGGGCTTTACGTCGCACCGACTCAGATAGGTCTTATGGCGACGATGGGATAGGAAAGGCCTAGGAGTTGGAAGGAAGTGGCCGTGGCCTTAATTAAGGTACAGCCCCAGCATTTGCCTGGTGTGAAAATGGGAAACCACGGAAAACCATCTTCAGGGCTGCCGATAGTGGGATTCGAACCTACTATCTCCCGGATGCAAGCTCACAGCCGCGCGCCTCTACGCGCACGGCCAACTCGCCCGGTGATCGGCTTTTAAGTACCGGTACTTCAGTGTGAGAGTTCCATGAAATGTTAACAGATTCTTCTTAAGGGCAATATTCTGGCATTCTGACATGTTATTTCAAGGGATGTTAAAGTCAAATCATCATCATCATCATTCCTTTCAGTGTCTCTAATGTTGATGGGTTCAGTATGTTGAGCTAAGCTTCATTAAGCGTTTAAGGGCTCTCAGTTATCAACCATGTTGGATATCTATCCTGCAATCTTGAGCAGAATAGTGACCAACTGATCTGTGTAGATTGGGCTAGTTACCCAGTTTAAATTGTATGGAGTTGGTACTGTTTCTGCTCAATCTGTTTGGTGTGCCTCAAAATAAAGTTATTTAACTGTGATGATTTACATTTTCCAGATGTATCATGGCAATGCTACTTTGTATAGACTTCCTGTGAATATTCATCAAGCATTTCTTATAATGCAGTTGCCTATTGTTGAAGATCCAAAAGACTACTCTCCATCAAGATTTGAAGACAAAGAGGTAAAAGTTTTCTAGTTATAATTTCATTTTTTAAATCTTGGCGTTACAAATTCTGAACTTTCTTTAGTAAACCTTGAATTGACCCAGAATTCTTCTTATCCTGTTCCCACATCAAACATCAAGACAGAAAAACGATATTTGAACACAAAAAATTAAAATTCTCTATAGTATATTAGGACCAAAACAGTAATAGGCAATCCCAAAACCTCCCATGGCTTTATGTATGTAAGGTGCAACATCTGTTCTGGTCTTGAGAATATGGTTGTAGCCGATGATATTAAAATAATAGATTCATGTTAAGAAGGAGGAATTTCAATTCCTTTCAGAAACCCTAGTGACTATACAGTGCCCTGAGGGAAGTGCCCAAAACCTGTTCCGCGATACAATCGTAAAAAGTAACAAATAAACATCTAACCCAGGACATATTGTAGATGTTTTACAAGTATGAACATTTGATGAAACTCGTTCTGTCTTCATGTAGAACTGTCGAAAACAGAACTCGATAGCTGCAGTTGCTTAAGTGCGGCCAGTATCCAGTAATCGGGAGATAGTGGGTTCGAGCCCCACTGTCGGCAGCTCTGAAGATGGTTTTCCATGGTTTCCCATCTTCACACCAGGCAAATGCCGGGGCTGTACCTTAATTAAGGCCATGGCTGCTTCCTTGCACTTCGTAAGCCTTTCCTATCCCATCGTCGCCGTAAGACATATCTGTGTCGGTGCGACGTAAAGCAAATAGTAAAAAAATAGAACTGTCGAAATGCGCTGTCTCCTTGTGATTGTTGAGGGCACTGTCTGCTTTATGATTTCTGAGACTTCCCTAAACAATACCAGCTGAATGCAATGCTAAAATGGTCCCTTATGCAAGTCCACAGTCAATTGCTTTTCCAGTACTTGCTCTAATAATTGTAGTGACGGGACATTAACGCCAAGATCCATAGGTATGCGAAAGCCATCCTTTCGCGAGATACTGTTTCTTGAAAAATGCTTGATCGAGGATTTAATGTTGATAGGACTGAAATTTCTGGGTGTTTGATCCAGGAAATAGTTTCTTCGAGGAACAGATGTGGTATTTTTACAACATGATTTAATTAAAATGCTCATAGGACCACATGATTTGAATAAATAATCTGGGAAAATGTAGTTTCTGCGAACGGATAATCGAGGTTCCACTGTATACTCCTGCACTTTGGCCTGGTGTGAAAATGAGAATTTATGGAAAACTATCTTCAGGGGTTCAAACCTAACAACTCCTGAATTCAAGCATACAGCTACACAACCCATACCCTTTGCTAATGAGGAAGATATCATGTTTGCTGATGGCAGTGTGTAAGATGTGGAGTGCCCCCTTTTTCTTCCTTTATTTTATGCCTGTCTTTGTTTGTCCTTTTTGTTGCCCTTTCTGTCACTGATTTATCACTGTATTTATCTTTTGTACTCTCTCCTTTTAGTTTTTTATCTTCTTCAGTTCCTGTTTCTAATTCTCACCTGAGTTGGGTTAGGAATCTGGGTCCTCAATCTTTGTCTGTCCATCACACATTTCCTGCTTCCAATATTTTTTCTATCTTTTCTCTTCTCTATACTCTCCTCCACTATATCCATCCCCTTCTTCCAAGGTCTTCCTTGTGGTCTCTTTCAGCTTGCTTCCTTCTATCCTATCCTGTCTCCAATCCTCTTTCTAATCTCTTCATTTCTGAATCTGTCTTTTCACTACGGTACCTCTAAGGAATTTCATGTCAGCCACCTGAACTCTACTCTCATCTCATACTGTTTTTACCTTCTGTGTGTGATGAATATATTAATTAAGAGAAGGCAGACCACCACCCATTATATATTACTCCTGCAGGACAAAATTCCAACATCTCAATACCTATCTCTTAAAATCTACTGCAGTTAAAGCAAAGTAAAACAAATAAAATTGCTATTGTTTTCCCTCTCAGAATATGGAATTTACTATTGAACAAAGATACGTAACTGAAGGCCAGACAAATAATGTATTAGGCATATTACAAGTGTGATTAATATGGATAAAAATTGAATACAGGCAGCAGAAATTTCTGGAAAGTATGTTGCAGATTACAAGAATAGGAGAGGAATTAAGATATATGTAGAGAATTAAAAATACGAAGATTGAGTGGTAAATTGCAGAAAAATAGACATTTGAACATATTAAACAGTTGAAGAAAACGTGCCAAAACAAGCTATAGAAATTACAAGCTCCAGATTATAATGGGTGGACTAGGTTGAAAACAGTGTAAAGCAAAGGGATCTAGTAATAATTATGATAATTGCGTTTGGCTACTTCTAGCCTGTAAGGCAGACCCTTCGACAAGGTTGGGCATCATCTGACGTCTATTGGAAGCTGCATGTTATTGTGGGTGGAGGATAATATTGTGTGTAAAGCATGTTGGGGACAGCACAAACACCCAGTCCCCATGACGAGGGAATTAACCATTTAAGATTGAAATCCCCTTACCCAGTCAGAAATCGAACCCAAGACCCTCTGAACTGAAGGCCAATATGCTGACCATTCAGTCAAGGAGCTGGACATGGAACATAGTGATGAATGAGGAGTGTTGGAAAATTAGAGCAAAATGGAAAGGAGCCCTGTGTGCCCCAAGATGAAATTGTACTTTTAGTGAAAGTGAGAAAAACATTTGTAATTTAAGAGCATAGACATAATGCGATTAAACTTGACAGGAAGTACTGGGTCAATATGTATATGAAAGAGGGAAACGTCATTTAGATATAACAGATGCTTAAACTGAAAATATTACTGTATGGTTTTTAAGAACCCGATACTTTCTCATTTGTATAACATCCTTAAAATTAGTGTTTCAGTTTTGTTTTGATCTGTAAGATAAAACAAAGGCAGAAAATAGACAAGAAAATGTGATGTGATGAGAGAGATTGTGCCTGTCCTTGTATTGGTTGGTTGCTCTTTTGTTTTATTTCACTCGTACACAGCTTATTAGACATTTTTATTCATTGTATGTAGTTGATAACTTCCTTTCTTCTGAGTCTGATTGATGAAAATTAGATTCTATTACCCGCAGGCACGTGGGGCATTTGCAGTTGATGTATGAGATTAGTTTCTGTACATTTTTAGGAATTACGTTATTCTCTTCGATCTCTGGAGAAGTTTGCCCCATGGGTACGACATGTATACCTGGTAACCAATGGACAGATTCCATACTGGCTGAATTTGGATAATCCACGACTCACTATTATTACTCACCAGGAAATCTTTCCCAATGCATCTCATCTGCCAACATTTAGCAGTCCAGCAATAGAGAGCCATTTACACAGGTATGCCAATATTTGGTTTGTCTTTATTCTCTCCTTGCTTAGCAGTTTTATTATGAGGAAAATAATATTCTGCATTTTAGGATTCCAGGACTGTCACAGAAATTTCTTTATTTAAATGATGATGTCATGTTTGGACGAGAGGTATGGCCAGATGACTTCATAACTCATGCAAATGGACAGAAAGTGAGTATAATAAATTATATCAATTAAAATCATCATCATCATCATCATCATCATCATCATCTCCAGTTGCTGAGTTGTTATGTAATATTGTTATGTATCTACGTATATTTCTTCCTTTTGGACTTGGCATCATTTTGCAGCTCTTTCTTCCCCCTCCTGTTTTATTTGAATGATATATGTTTTCCTTGGTAAACCTCTAGGTATCTTACCTTAGCGTTTCATTTCAGTATTTATTGTAATTTATGATTTTCATGTTCTGTGTTGATGATTTTCTAATTTCAATGAAGGTCCTTTAAAGCTTGTTCCACCTATAGTACGCGAACTTTTTCTTGACCCCTAGTTCCCATTATGCACTATGGAGTTCAGGGCTCAAGAAAAGGTTCGCATACTATAATCAACACTATATTAGTTGTATTAAATATCCTGTTTTATTATTTCAGGACTAGTTTCGGACCCTATTTAGGACCATCATCAGCTAACTTACACAAACTTAAGAAATAAATAGCACACACATAAAAAAAAATAATATCTAAAATTCTTTAAAAATTCACACTTCACTAAAATTTTGTTTTATCATAAACACTGAATACTTGACAGAAATGTTAATCACTGATGTGTCCACAATATGTTTCTTGCAACCTATTGTTCATCATGTTGTTCTAATAAAAAGTAAGTAAAAAGTAACACTTTATCATGCTTAATGTCTTCTGGCCAAAGGGTACCTATAAATTCATTGAACAGTTTTGTTATATTTTATTTATTGCTCTTTTCTAGAGCATCACACTATAAAAGAATATGTTCGGAATACTGTTCACTTAAAACGATGATTACCTTCCTTCTTTGTCTGTAGTCTCATTGATGGAAACCCAAAGTGGATGGTCTTTAATTTCTTCTCTTGTCTTCTGTACAATTTCATGGTAGATGGCTGAAGAATAGATTTTTTAACCAGCGATTCATCGGGAATAGTTGAGTATATTATTCAAGCAATTCCGTGAAGCATTTATTCTTCATTTCATAGAGAATGTTAGCAGAGATGACTGCACAGCAAAGATCGGTGTTGAACTCGGACCTTCCTTTCAAAGTTGTTGGTTCTGTTGAAAACAATCGTATCTCCTTGGAATTTTGCTGTTTGTTAGGCTGATGTTTACTTGGTGAAATATGTTATTGCACCAGAAACCTTTGAGTAGATGATAATTCTGTACACTGACACAAATTACTGAATAATATTTTATTGTCAGTTGTTAATCATTTTTAACTTCTGATGGGTAACTTTTAAATTTTAAGCTGGTGGACTGCACTGCTTTTGGCCGATTGTAACAGTATATACCTTATACTGTCTTTACTGAATGATTAACAAATTACAACTGAATATAACAAGTTTTTGCCTTTAATTGTTGAGATGTACATCTGTTAAAAAGTTAATGATTTGCTTTTTCTAATTGAAAGGACTGTTAATTTTAAAGAAATTACTGTAATTGCTTAAAACTCTGTTCTTGAGAGGAGATTTTTAACAATTTTTAATTTGATAGAATTTTATAATTTTAGTCTTAATATGGATTATATATACAGTCGAACCTCCCTTCTGCTGACACCGTCGGTTCCGAGGAAAAATGTCCGTTACGAGAGGTGTCCGCTAAAACAAGTTTGTAAAAATAATCGAACATTTTAACGGCAAAGAACATCCACCTTAAATATAAGCACATCTCTTTATTTTTGTTATTCATAGAGAGTTATTATAAGTTATTATATTATAAGTGATTTTACATCATTTACAAACGTTACAGCTTCGTGAAGTAATCGTGAAGCTTCGTCTGTGTAAATTTAGCACATGTTTTCTTAACTGTGATATTCTTGAAAACGGAAGAAAGTCTGTTAAATGGTTCCAAAGTTTTCTAGCCGTACTCGTGGTCAAGCTTGACACACAAATTCTTTATCTGTTTAAGCATATTTAGTCACTGCTTCATTGTCAGAACTTCTTGTTGTTCTTCCGCCTCACCGTTGACGTCACTTTTAATTCCTGATTCGGGCTCTGTAAAACGATAACAAGTTTTATTCAAAATGGTGCTTTTGTATGACTAATGAAGGCTGCTATGGATAGCTAGAAATATTTACGAAGTGCAGTGAATTAAATTAAAGCTCAAAATTTAGCTTAAAAGAATTAAAAGCTGCTTATCACAAGAAGAAAATGAATGAGGAGTTGAGATGCAAACAAACATGACCTTATGATACATGCAACACACAATTACTGTATAACTTGATAACACAGAAAGCTTACCGTAAAGTGCGTCCTGGAGTCGGGACTGCCAGTCGCCCTTGAGATCGTCACAACAAGGAATATTCTCTTCTTCGGCATCAATATCATACGTCAATCCAGCTGTCGTTGCTAAAGTCTGAAGTTCATCATACAATTCACTTCGAACCTCTACCTCTGCTCGTTCTTCAATTGTAGAATTAGCGATGCCGCATTTTGCAAAGCATTTCCTGATTGTGGTTTCGCTGACTGCATTCCAAGCTGCCTTTGTCCACGAAACTGAATTGCCAACATTGATCTTCATCAAACCAAAAGCTGAGTCTGCTTCATCCATGTGTGCCACTAACGACCATAAAACGCTCTTACGATAGTCTAATTTGAATGCTTGAATGATTCTTTGATCCAATGGCTGAAGATGAGAAGTGGTATTGGGTGGAAGGAACAAGAGTTTTACATTTGAAAGTCGTATTTCCGGATGACACGTAGCATTATCTAGCAATAAGATCACGTTACGGTTTCTGTCCATCTTGGAATCCAAAGCTAGGAACGATTTCTCAAATATTGCTGACGTCACCCATGCCTTTTTATTCGCATGCAATTCGACTTCAAGACAATTTAAGTCCATGTTTTTAAAGCACCTGGGTCTCAAGGATTTACCGATTATTAGAGGATTTTCCTTTTCACCGAGTGCGTTACAACAAAACATGACGGTGATTCTTTCTTTTGACAGTTTCCCACCCTTGCAGCTTTCATTCGGCAAAGTTAGTGACTTCTTCGGGATCGCCCTAAAGAACAGACCAGTTTCATCAACATTCAAAATGTCTTTCAGTTCATAACTATTCAAAATGTCTGGTAACCTATCTTTCCACTCCGCTACTTCAGTAGCAGACACATCACCACCTTCTCCACAAGACTGTTTTGAAACTAACATTATGACGTTTTCTAAAACAATTAACCAACCATTGCTAGCTACAAAATTTTTAACTTTCTGATTATTTGTGATTTCTCTAGCTTTTTTTTGTAACATTGGTCCACTCACACACAGTTTTTTCACCCGAGCACACTTGAACCACTCATATACTGCAACCTTCACTTCTGAAAAAACTGACTCCCGCTTTCTTTTCACTCCTCGATTCCTATTTTCCTCCCACTCCTTTAAAATTTCAGTTCTACTCTTCACAATAGTGTTTATTTGAGTTTTCCCGCAGTTGAATTTTTCAGCAAGCTTTCTCACTGAAAGTCCCTTGTCACTTTCTATAATCAAATTTCTTTCTTGCCTTGAGATCTAAACACGATGTCCCTTGTTATTCATGTTTAACAGACAACTGAAATGCTACGGTATTTCTGTCTCGCTAATTAGCGCCTGTACTGTCTTTTCCTTCTCAAGTTGACTACCTGAGCTCGACCTTATCAGCGACAATCCGAGTTATGAATAGAATGATGCAAGAAGGGAAGAAAATCCCCAGGTAACTTGTGAGTCAACAGTTTCTGGCAGCATTTCTGGGCAATTAAAATTCTCGGAATAGGCCTATACACCACTAGGTAGAACTGCATTCCGATGTACCTTCTCTCCCTTGCACTCAAAATAGTACAAAGATTCAAAAGGGATTTCCTTATGTCTGAAGAATGCTTATAAAAGAAAGGATGACATGTGGTCCAGCATAATAAATTGTTCTGCAACGTGTAAAGTGTCCGCTTAAGTCAAGTGGACGAGACAAATGGCGATGTCCGGAGTTTGAGTTGTCCGCTTAAATGAGGCCAATTTAACACTTGTCTTATATAAAATAAAATTGGTTCCGAGGAAAATTGTCCGTATAGGGAGATGTCCGCTAGGGCAGGTTCGACTGTAGTTTAATCCTTCATATATGGAAAATAAAAATAGCAATTTTGAACATTGCACAGTGTGAATACAGAAAGATAATGCAAAACATAATTGATATTTGCTTTATTACTGGATATGTATGTACTTAGAATATTTCCTGGTTATAAAGCTTATTCAGCCTGAGAATTGATGTTGATATTTTATTTCCTGCAACAGATATACTTCTCTTGGTCTGTTCCCGACTGCTCAGATTCATGCCCATGGTCATGGATTGGTGATGGCTCCTGTGATGTTTCATGCAACACTTCAGACTGTTCTTTTGATGGTGGTGATTGTGACCCTGGCAATGAAGATGCTATTGGAAATGGTGGTGCCTTTTACGATGACAATCATCACCACAATTTTGATTCTATCAATGAGGACTTTGCCTTAGGAGAAGAGAGGAACCTTTTTGATGTCAGCAGGCAGCATGGTCATGGGCAGGCTGAGGAGGGACAAGTTAACGAAACACAACAGGAACGAGAGTTACTTCTTCGGTACTGTTTTCTTGATTGAAATTTGCATGTTGTTATTATTTCTTCTTTTTCTTCATCTTCGACATTTTAGGATTCCAGGACTGTCACAGAAATTTCTTTATTTAAATGATGATGTCATGTTTGGACGAGAGGTATGGCCAGATGACTTCATAACTCGTGCAGATGGACAGAAATTTTCCCACTCAGTATGTTGTAAATTCGAGGTCCCGATTCTCATTGTATTAAATCTGTATAAAAATACCTAGCTTATTGCGACAAAAAGTTTTGCTATTACCGTTTAGAACGATTACATTTTTCCTAGCCCTAAAAATGTTAATCATCCCTTGTGAAAGGAACAAGATTTCGAACTTGGGTAAGAGCCCTTGCCACAGTTGCGTGGGAACGGGCAAAGACCTGGAATTCTTCTAAAATCCCAAAAATACTATGAAAATTGTATTCTTACCATTACATAATTCTTTTGTATTCACATATTTTGCTATTTGCTGCACGATGCACCGACACAGATAGGTCTTATGGCGAAGATGGGATAGGAAAGGCCTAGAAGAATTAGGCGAAAATAGGAAATATGTTCACAATAATCCAGGATATTTTTCCTCCTTCAAAATTTGACATTTGTTGATGGAACCTTTTATCTTCAAATTTTATGCAGAAAAGTTTGTTATAAATCTCAAGGTAACTATTGCAATCAACTGTATTTTGCAAGAAGAAAGTGAGTTCTTAGACCAAATTATCCTCAGGACCAGTGGTGTTCTCATGGTCATTAAAAAAAAAAAAAACTGTACAGACATGAAAACTGGGTGGACTCCAAATTATTATAAACCAAGAGTAAGAATGATTCCTGGTATGAATTGATCAAGACAATTCCAGAAGGGTAGAAAATTGAGGAATTATTCTTTGGGTGAAGTTATTGTTATGAATATAACTCCATCTGTTTCATTACTCTAATTTATTTCAGGATGGGCTAATAAATGCGTGCACGCACACACACACTCTCTCTCTCTCTCTCTGAATGAATGGCCACTTAATTACCAGTCTACTTACAAATCCCTCTACCTTATGGCACAGCAAGGGTCCACTTCACTTTCCCCCCCAAGACCAGTCACCTCCTACAGCCACTGTGCGTAGACAGCTGGATTTGAACACAGTGCCCCTGGCTATACAACACACGAGAAATGTTCGTCGGTTCGACTCCAATGTTAGTCCAGTACTTCACACAGTCACATGAAGTGAAAAACAATCAGCAACAGCTCAACAGTATCCAACAGCAGGACGATACTCACAACAGCGAATATTAACACACGTGCAATTATCCTCACACACACGATAACTGCTTCATTCTCTGATTCACGGCGGTCCTCAGTCCACAGAAATGTGTGCGCGCACACACTCTCTCTCTCTCTCTCAGTACACAGTCTTCTGTCCTGTACGCCGTCTTCCATGCAGCTACTCACTGGACACTCCGACACCACAACAACAGCTCCTCATTCAGACCTTGGTGGGACACTGGCGACAGCCAACACCTCTGTTGCCCTTAGCCAATCCACTGAACCCCAACTCACTGAGTGTCACACTGGCTCCACCTCGGAGCCCAACTGTCACTTCGAGTCCAACACTTGACTGACTCTCTGCGGCTAGCCTCCCTTTTTTTTTAGCTCGCATGATTTGACCCAAAAATTTCACAATGTCACTAGAGGGAGAACATTCCCATTGAATCTCGAAGGAACTCACAGGTAAGCTGGCCGCCGAGAACAATACACAGAAAGGCCGGCCCCACCCCACAAGTCGGCTGGGAGATTCCAGATCGTCTGAGTCACCAGCCCCTTCCTGGAAGTACTGAAAGGGGCTACCACGGGGCTGGCACGCAGCATTATCTATGTATGTAGTGGGATTATATGAGGTGAATTGAACATACGAGGTCCAGCCAGGAAGAAAGTTCTGAAAAAGCTGCTTGGCAGCGTTTGTGGCCTGCACAGGTTTAAAGGGGAACATGTGGCAACAGTGGTGCATTTGCATTTCTGTGGGTGCAGCTGTGTAAGAGGTATGCAAATGTAAAAATGGCCATTCCGATACAATCTCTCACCAAGTGCAGACCATCAGCACCCACTGGAATTTTGATATAATGCTGAAGCTGCGGAGGGTGATACAGAACAAGTGACATGGAAAGCTGAGTGCAGGCAAAAAGTTTTTACATAAAAATGCACGGCCCCATGTAGCTATTTGAGTGAGACATCTTCGACCATCCCTCATACAGCACCAACCTCATGCCCAGCAACTTATATCTCTTCCTCTAACTGAAGAGAATTCTGGCAAACATTATGCTTTGGACTGCAGTTACATCATAGATTGGGTCTTTGGTGGCAGACTCCTACAACACAGGAGTTTGAGATCATGCTATAACAAACAAGTGTGGCTGAAGGGTAGAAGAAGCATTGGACATCTGAGGAGGCAATAATTAGATTTAGTATGTAATGATTTCAAGGTAAGAAGTATGGTAGGAGAAGTTTTAGTGGTGACTGCCTGTACAGATTGATGGAGATACTTTGTAAATTTCTATTGGTTAACAGTCTCTGTTAAAATACATCCAGGCATCATGGGTGGACAACACTTCAATCTACTGTACCACAGCAAATTTTCTTATTTAGAAACCAAGCGGAGCGGCTGCCAATGTTAACTTGCTAAATACAGTGGTAGATAAAATATTTTATATTTAAGTTCCACCTTTTCAATACAAATTATAAATGATATACATTTATGTTAACATTCAGGGACTAGTTTTGACGTAAATCGTAGGTCATCATCAGCCATGAAGCAAATTATACAAATGTATCGAATAAGATAAGCAATGTAACGACACACTGGTCTTAAAAATCTCTATATACAGTCAATAGAATTTTAAGGCTGATTAAATAAAATAATTTCTGTAAAATGTTTAAGCAATGGAAGACACAGTGTAGTGTCAGTAATATTTAAAATGATATGTACATACCATATGAGATATAAGGTAATGTTCAAGATTTTCGTTGCACTACATTAAAGAGATCTTTTTAATAGAGCTTCCTAAAATGCTGGATTGTTATTCTTATGTTAAAAAGTTGTTTTTTTTAATAGAAATTCATAATATGCTGGTCGCGGTTCACGCATAGAAATGTAGTTGAAGTTGTAAAAACTAACCTCAAAGATTTGTCTCACTTCATACTCGACCCCTTACAGAAGATGGATAAGGGTATTGTATTAACATATTATGCAATATTAATGCAAAAGAACTTTGTTGTGGAATCGTGCTTCATCCGTAAATAAGAGAGTCGCTAGAAAAGCAGGATCAGTGTCTACATGCTGTAGGATCCATTGACAGAATGCCACCCAGGCATCGAAATCATTACCATGGAGCTCCTGGAGTAAGTGCAGATGGATGGGTGAAACCGATGGGTATGCAATATCCGCATAAGACGTTCGGCTGATGTTCCTCTCCTGTGCAATGGCCCATGTGCAAGTATGAGGGTTACGCCCGATAGATAAGTAACATATCCACATACTCGTCACTGGAATACATCTCGGGGCAGTGAATAAACTTTGTGTTGTGAATTGCTTCAAAGAAGGAGAGTTTGCGCAGCTACATACTTGCTTGCCATCACATGTTGTTATTGTTTCAATGGGGCATACTTTGCCCTACCTGTGGTCTACAAAGCTTGGAACACGACGTAGCTAACTGGCCACAGACCATCGTCTCCTCCCCTCGTCTGACCCAGGACCATACCCAATGCAACGATTCATAGTCTTTTACAGGGTCATTAAACAAATCAGTCCTTGGAAGCTATCAAGTATGCAACCTTACCACTTCCCAGGCAACTGGCTGTTAAAAAATTCTTATGTGTGATTCGAACCTCTTACCTCGAGCACTGTCCACTATCACATATCTCCCCGCTTGTCATGTGAGACACTGTGACACTTGACCTACAGCGCCCACTTCCCAACCTGTACAGTATCGTACTCCTGATCTGTGCATCCCCCTCCTGTTTTAAAGTACGTGTTCTGTGTATCTGTACTCGTTTTACGGATTTATTTGAGGTATCCATAATGAATTAATAGTGGCGTTCACGATTTCTGCTGTCTTCTAGCCCGTAAACACACATTTAGTTATATTGCCCGGTTTAGAGAGAGGGACCTATGTCTTTCAGAATTGTAGTAAATGTGAAGGGATGCATAAAACTGGATCGCAAGGGACTGGTGGACCATCCAGTATATGATATGGTACTTCTGAACTTGGCTCGGAATAGGTAAGGGCATACCCTGCAAGCGACGTGCAGCTCCTTGGGTACTGGGGGAACTGTTCGAAATTGGCGACCACTAGCCAACATCACGAAGGTGCGCATAATCAACCTTATATACCCTGACAGGAAAGGGAGAAGAAGTGATGCATTTTATGGAGAAAGAGGGTATAGAAATGATGGGGTTGAGTGAAGGGAAATGGAAGGGGAAACGAAAGGATATACAGTATACTGGACTGGTGGCTTAGAAGCAAAAAATGGAGTGGGCCTGATAACTTCAAAACAACTGGAGGAATATGTGGATATGGTAGAGTACATCAGCGGTAGGGTAATGAAAATTAAACTGAAAATGAGGAACGAATGGAAGGACTTCATACAAGTGTATGCACCACAGACAGGGAACAAAGAGGTGGATATTGAGGAATTCCTGGAGAAAAGTTCATAAATTCCACCATAATTTTTCATATCATGACATATCATGTAAATGCAACTTATTCCTTATTACACCTAAACCTTGGTTGATATGAGACAACACATGTATAGTTTAATTGGCTAACAGTAATATCGCCTGATAATTGGAGATTGCAAACATGGAACGTGTATAGAAGTGATAACTGGAGTGATCCTCCTGAGAATAAACGTAAAACCTTAGTCAGAGGGTGCAATATGGACTGGCTGATTTGGGGGAGAAAAATGTTTATGATATGTTCCTTAATACGGAAAAAGTGAAGCTTGAGGAGAGTGACATTGATATGTATGGTGAAACACTTGAAAGGATTGAAAATTTTTATTAGGAAAGAACTTGATCTGGAAGAAATGAAAAATATGAAAGTACCACACTTCCATATAGATAAAGCACAAAATTCAGGACTAAAAGCATTTATCACCAGAAACAGGCTTGTGGTGATAGGCGATTCTTGGTCTAAAAAGTGGTCTGCTAAGCAGCAGCGGGAGATGGAGCAATGACCAGACATGTCAGACGTCAGGAATGTAAAATGTCAGTGTCACGATGGGCGACCACGGGAGTGCTGATTCAACAGCAGTAGCTGAGCAAGGCAGAAGTAGAGGTATTGATGACTTGCCAAAGAGCTCAAGACATCTTCACCCAGGTAAGCTCCACATGAAGAAGAGGCATCTTCCTTGATAGCAGACATCTTAGGAATAAAAAGGTAAAAAAACGTAAGGCACCATTAAGTTTAAAGAACGTTTGGGCTAAAAAGGGGATGAAAAGTGCAGAGGAAGGGACTGGTATAGAAGAGGAACTAATTAGTTCACCAACTGAATCCATCATTCAGTTAGATAAAGCATGGATTACACATAGCAAAGCAGCCAGTATAGTAGATATACCCACAAGCAAATAACTAGGATGGAACATAGGATTAATAAATATCAAAGGAATATTGGGTAAACTGGGAAATGATGAGGTCAAGGAAGTAATGTGGGAAAATGAGATTATGGGGATGACTGAGATGTGGCTACCTATAGGTCGTTAATTACAAATACTGGGTTATAACATTTGTTGGAGTAAATCAAAACACAGGAGAGTAAAAAAAAGGGAAAGCATCTGGGAGGGATTTTGGTCTTGATAAAGGATGAAATATGTAACCAAGTAGAGCATGTGGATTCAGGCCCAGGAGATATGATATGGCTGAAGATAATGAAAAGAAGGGAAGGGCAGAGAGAATTTTTCAAAGGTTTCTGATACAGCCATCCAAGAAGTATTATACATACTGAATGGTGGGTGGTTGGGGAATGAAAGGGAAATTAACACATATAGTTGATTCAGGAGGGAGTAACATAAATGTAGTTATGGCAAATAGAGAGACACTGAATTATATTAAAGATATAGGGGTAAATAACTGGACAGCTTCTCATCATTTCCCAGTTGTTATTTGATACCTAAAAAGTGACGGAAAAGCAAAAGAAATAAAGCAGATTAATAATATACAGAAACAGTTGGTGTGGTATAGATGGAGTGTGGTCCATAGAGATGAATTTATACAGGGAGGGGATGTTTGAATTTCTGAAGGTAGGTATTGAAAATATGATACAGAAAAATAATATAGAGGAAGCAATAAGAATGATAGAAAAATTGATAGTAATAGCTGGTAGAAACATGATTGTAAGAAAGAGAATGGAAAACAAAACCTGTGGTATAATGATGAGTGTAAGAAAAAGAAAATTGAAGTGATAAGGTTACTAAAAGCATACAGAAGTGAAGGAACCCAGGAGCTATGGATAGATTTCTTTATATTAAGAAAGGAATACAGAGATCTAATAAGTGAGAATAGAATGACTTTGCAGAAAGAAAAAAAAGAGGTACGATTATTGAATAAGTATTGTAAAGAAAACAAAACTAAGAAATTTATAACTGTTAGGTTCTTCAGTCTGCCAAAACTAACTTTGTATAAATAAATTTATAAACTGCCCAAAAGAGAAAACATATCGTTCCTACTCTGGCAAACTAACGAATCTGCAAATTGTCCAAATGTTAGGAGAGCTGAAAGAAGTTGTGATTACTCATGTAAAATCAATTTTTATATTTAATGATTGGTTTTATGTGTTAGCCATACAGAACGAGCTGCAGATGTGAGACTTTGTCAGAGGGTAGACAATATATAAATAATAAAATCTAGACCAAAACTTCAGAACTTCAGATTCCCCAGTTTGTCACTTTCGCTAGTTTGCCAGAGTGGGGACGATATGTTAACAGTATTACAAGGTAATATTGATACTGTACCGAGTTAAGGAACCTCAAGTCTTGTGCCCTGTTAATTTTTGTTTCATAACATTATGACATAGTCACTAATAATCTCAGATATATTAAAAACTTAAAAACATAAATAGTACTCTTAAAATATTCCTTTCTGCAGTCATTATTTTAAATATTTTAAATTCTTAAAACTTCTTTATTGGAAAAATGATTAAGAATAATTTTCCCATACATCTAAATGTTCACATAAGTTGTATTTTAAGATTGTAAACTTCTGTCATATGCAGGCACTTTATTTATTCATTACCTAGCAAGTTGTCTGTGTTATACGAGTTGCATTCAGGAGATAGTGGGTTCAAACCTGACTGTCGGCAGCCTTGAAGGTTTTCCATGGTTTCTCATTTTCACATTGGGCAAGTACTGGGGCCAACTGTTACAGCTGGAGGTAAGCTGCTTAGGCCACGTTGTTACTAGAGGGATTACGCACTGCATCAGAGAAGCCGTAAGTCATTAGAGAAATCACCCAGTTATATAGTCTTACCTTCTCTCAGAACTCATACCTTGTGAGATATGACAATCCTCAGGTCCCAGCCGAGTCTTGATGTTTCTTCACTTTAATTGTGCTGAATTCCTTGCTGTCATCTTTCTTGTTTGACTTCCCTCATTCAACTTGAATATACTGTAAGTTGAGATAAGAAAGCTAACAGGTGTGAAATATGCTGAACTGCAATGTTGTTAGGTTTGTTAGTCCTGGATAGCTATTCGTCTTGATTTATTCTTGAATAATTGCTTCTCCACGTCTGTTTGAATCCTGGCCAATCTGTGTGGGATTTCTGAAATGGAAAGTTATATACCTGTTGTTCAGATTCAGCAAAAATATATGGCTATGGTTACAACATCATCAGCCACATAAAACCACAAGCTTTTATCTTTCGTATCTCTAATGAATGAAGACTTAATGATATATTTATTTCTCATGAAGAAAATAATATTATGACATTAATACTGACAAGTATTATTGGTATCAGCATAGCATGAACATTGCATACCCATCACTACTTAGTATCTTTTATTTGTGTTCATTGTAGATGTCATAATGAATAATTTGTCATTTTTGTCCATAGACAGCTGGAGACACTGGGAGTAGACACATTCCAAGATGGAGACGTTGTGTACCAGCATAACAAACCTTCTGATGTGGGAAAATCACAGGATACCAACAATCACGAACGTGCAGGAGAGGTTGTTCCATCCGTACACATAAATATAACTTCTGTGACTCATCTCCCTGAAGCTAAGACGTGGACTGCAAAGGATGACTATCGTGTTGCTACTTCACCTTCTGCAGTTGTTACGAGTGCTACATCTGTACATTTTCCTGCTTATCAGGGAATAGATACTATCAGAAATGACAAAAATGCATATAATTCGGTTTTAAGAGGTCGTAAGCTAAAAGTATATGAAAATGGAAATAGTAATACTCCAGTTGAAACAAGATATTCTGAGGTGAGAACAAACAATGAACTTTTGGGAGCAAATTTAAATGGTTTAAGTGTGTTGCCATTAAAAAAGATATTTGCAAGTCAAAGTGCAAAGAGACCAAAGAGACAGAATGTAAATAAAATGAAATCGAAGTCAAAGAGATACTTGGAATTACTTCAGAAAAGACGAGAAAATGGGACTGCTGCTCGGTTCCTTGCAAGTAAATCTAGAGTAGCTGTAAAGAAAAGAGATATATGGGATACTGAAGATTCACGTAGTGTTGGACTGTTTGAAGAGGAAGTTCAGAAAAATGAGTCTGCTAATGTGGCTAAATCAAAAAAATCACAGTCTTATGACTTACAATACAAGCCATCATCTGTGAGAAAACCTAGAGACACTTTTGCTGAGTCACTTCTTTATGTTAATCGCTTGTTTAACCAGGAATTTGGCTTTGAAGTGCGTAAAGTGCCTGCTCACATGCCTCACCTCATAGACAAGAAAGTCATGCAAGAACTTCAGAAAAGGTGAGTACAATAAAATAATAAGATTTTATTATTTATAACACTAGCAAATGTGCCCGTGCTTCGCTATGGTATTCTAAATTGTATACAAATTCTACGTAAATTTCTTTTACACGCTATGATTGAGATTTTGTTAAATTGCATGCCACTTAGCGTTATCGAAGAAACGCCATAGGGAGGTCCCCATACGTTTTTTGCCGTGTAAGGTGCGCCATGTAGAGCTGTGATGATAACGTCAGGCTCACTTGCCGATTGAAATTCGCAATCGAGTTGGGAAGTTTCATTATAATGGCAGACCCCCTTGCCTAATGCTGGTCACAATCGATTTGGGGAGTTTTTGTTAAAATGGCAGGCCACCTTTCCTACTTCCAGGCACATTCCAGTTGAGGAGCTTTCATTATAATGGCAGACACCTTCACTACTGCCAGTTAAAATTGAGTTATGCTGTTATCATTATAATGACAGGCCCTTTTTTCTAATGCCAGACGACTTGCTGCCAGTCACACTCGAGTTTCGATTATAATGGCAGGCCATTTTGCCTAATGCGAGTCACATTTTAAATGGGTAAACTTGTTTATAATGACAGCCACCTTTGCCTACTGCCAGACAGAATCTGGTAGGGGAGATTTGGACAAAATTGCATGCTCCATTGCCTTCTGCTACTCAAACCGAGAAAGGAATTCTTCATTAAAATGTTAGGCCCTCCTTACTAATGCCAGTTACACAGGAGTTGGAGAAGGACCACATTCCTACTGCCAGTCAAAGTAGATGTGGGGAGAATCAATTACAACAGGAGACGCCCTCCTGCTGACAGTTGCTATCAATTTGTAAAGTATTAATGACAATGACTGACACACCCTTTCTAGATCACTACAAATCAACTTCAAGGGATATAGATCGATATACGCAGGTATATGCACATTCACAATGTAGCAGACATTCATTTACAGATTTACTGCTCCTAAACGGTGCATCATATTGACAAACAGTTTGCGCCATCAGACACCCATTTTATTGTTCGATATGTTTGGTTCTAAAATGTTGTCTTCTCTCTCCCATATTTATGGGTTAGAATTAGAAAGTTGGGGTGAAATGGGTCCATTTTTAACACTTTAACATTATTTTTTGTATACTTATATGCAAGCTAGAATCATGAAATTTGGCTCACATATGGCGACCGGTCTTGTCAATATACATGCCAAATTTGATGACTCTGTCTTTAATATAACTGTGTCAAACTATGAAATATACGTGTACAAATCACAACATTTACGTACAACTGAGAAATATAGCTAAATCTAACATAACAAGGGAGAGAGATATGACAAAAAGTCATAAGACCGAAGTTGTAGATCACTCCAAATTGAACCAAGATTGTGCCATCCGTTTTGTGATACGACTTACCGTTTAGTCACCAAATAAGTTACCTTGAAAGGAAAATCTGCACCGTTATTAGAATTGCCTCCATATTTCGTTATTTTTTGGAGGTAAAAAATGAAAAATTTAAACATCTTGGAATTTTTCCATCGGTTACAGGCTAAAAACTATAATTTTGCCAAATTTCAATTTTCTAGCTCATTTGGCAGATTGTGCTGCCTTCTTGATTTGGGGGGGGGGGGGGGAGGGTAAAAATTAGGAATTTCCTGAAAGTTTTTAAGCCCATGAAATCGGTTTGGATGAATATATATGACTGCGTTCTTACGCTGAACCCAAAATTTGAAGCCCCCATCAGTGAAACTTAAGAATTTTCGATTTTTGTAGGGATCCTGAGGTCATCAGCTTCTCTGGTACCAAGTTATAAGTTTCTGAGATGCCTTGCTTTTATATATATAGATTGAATTTTAAACTTGTATTAATTATACAAGTCCAAAAATATTGAGTATCCTTTAAGACAATGCAGATTTTCTGGAAGGTAATTGTGTAAACAGCTAAAAAGAAATAAAGCGTTGTACTATCCACAAAACTTTTAGTGACACTTTTGCTCCCTAGTGCTGAATTGGTACACCTTGGTAACCTATGACACCAAAAGTGAATTGATTATGCATCACCGTAAGACATCTGGCAGTGTAATCACGAAACTTTGAATACTGTGCTTATTTTTACAATAACGCAAAGAAATATATGTAGATGAAAAATGAACTTTTGAAACCTACTGCAATGGCTGAGGAAAATACAAGTTCATCACATGTATACCTTAGAACTCCTACTTGGAAAAGAACATCATGGTTTATACACATTGAGGGCAGAAAAATAGTAGCAGATGTATAAGACTGCTGTGATACAGGAAAAAAGAAAATAAACAGTTGCTTTTCTCCCTCAGTAAGTCGATTCTACAATCTGCTGCATATACAGGGAAATCTGTTTCCACAATTCAGACAATTAAAACATTTCTTGCCTTTCCACATACCTCTAGTAAAAAAAGGTAGGCCACTTTTAACTATTTCATTATGGTTGATATTATTAAGGATAATAAATTCACAACAAGACATGATATATACATGTATGCGTGTGTGATGCTTTAAATAATAAGGGTTTGGAAAATTGATATTGATCACACAATCAGTGCATTCAGTTCCATTCAGTTGGCAGTTCTACTGGAAAAGTTGAGTAGTTCCTTCCTTGCCCTTCACCCTCGTAAAATGAAGTGTCACTAAACGTTTCATAGATGGTACATAATTCACAATCTGAGATACAACTCTCTTAATGTATATCTCAATTTCAATTCTGTGTTATCATCATGTTGAACCAGCTCCAGTTTCCCGAGTACAGTGAATGAGCGCTTTCCATTCTCTCTATGTACGTGTCTTTTTCCATAACCTGCTGCAAATCCAGACCTCGCCCTGCTAGATCCTTTCTAATCTGATTGATCTATCTCTTCCTTGGCCATCCTCTTGATCTTTTGCCTTTGAGTTCCTTCTTTGAGTTCTTTGCAGGTCCATTTTTTTTTAGATGACAAAACCATTTCAGCCTGGCTCCAACACAGATCTCACTAAGGGGTGGTTTACTTGGACAAGATGGTGTACTTTGTTGTTTCTTATTTTGTCCCTCCTTGTTTCCTGAATCATAGTTCTTAAGAACTTCATTTCCACTGCTTGTAGTTTGCTGATATTTCTGTTGGTTTGAATGCATGTTTCTAGACTATATGTGGTAACTGGTACAATAAAGCTCCTGTAGAGTATTAATTTTGATCTTAATGGAACTTGCTTATCCCAAAGACATTTTCTCACAAGATGATAAAACTGTTCTCCATTCTGTACTCTGCTAGCGAATTCTGAAAATGATCGGCTATCTGTTGTTACTACTCGGCCAACATAGCGGAACTGATGTACTTGTTCCAACTTTGATCCATCTAGAATGATGATAGTACAGGTGTTCTATCGACTAACAGACAACACTACCATTTTGGACGTGCTTATCTTGAGACCAAATTGCTTGAATATAGCATTACAGTCATTCAGCTTCTGTTTTACTTTGGCCTCATTATCATCCTATATCACATCATCTGCAAAGGCAAGAGCTTGAAACTCAAAGTTGTTGTTGAGTCTCTTAACTGTTTTCATTATTTCATCCATTACAGTGATGAATAAAAGTAGTGATAGTGTGCTGCCTTGTACACCCTGCCTAGTGCCAAACCACTCTGAATATCCATGGACACAATTCTGACAATGTTCATACAGAATCCAAACTTTATTAAAGTACATGGTATACTGTAGATCTATTATGAGTGCATTTCAAAGGTACTATATTTTTTAAAAAAGGAGATGATTTGTTCTGCTTGCTTGTACAATTACATTTTCAAGATTGCTATTAACATCAATGAATTTTGTATCTCTATTGAGAATCTGGCTTGTTGACAATCTGATTTTACCTGAACCCTTTAAATACCAACTAAAATTGCAGTTCTATACTAAAAGAGCCTAGCCCATTTCCCTAAAAATGCAGTATTGGATACACATTCATAATTTCTTAACTATGTAATTTAGTCACTTGATTCCTTTTCTTAGAGCTACGTAACATTCTATTTATTTTTTTACTGTTCCAAAAATGTAAACATGATCAGTTTGTTTTCATTTGGGACAAACATTTCAGGCTTCCTATGGGAATCATCATATATATCATTCAAACTTTTCTCCTGAAACTTATTTTTCTATGGTAGTCTAGAAATGGCACTAAAAGGAAGCTTCAGAAGAGTAGGTACTGTACGAAAAAGCAGGATAGTTAAATAATTGACAGAAAATGCAATATTTCAAGTATCTGGCTTTGTTATTGTGGAATCTGCAAAGAAATTAGCCGAGTACAGTAGAGCGTCAATAATTCAAACCGTTGAAAATTCAAACCCAAACCCTCAATTTATTTAAATGTGCGTTTCAAAAAGAGTGACGCAGGCATGATTCACTCTTGAAGAAAAAATTATGGAAAAAACTGTTTGCACAAGCTGTTGCTCACAGGGCTTGATGATGAAAATGTTGTGAGCTTTATAAAGAAATTTAACTTGAAGGACTGTGTTTATATGGTTGCTGGTACTTGGGATAGTTTGACTGAAGAAACTTTAAAAAATGGAAAGCAAAATTGTGGTCTAAAGTTATAGAAGCAAGTGAAAATGAGGAAGGAGAATGTGTGCAGGCTGAAGATTTAAATGAAGTTACGACTCCTTTTAATGCCATACTCGGCTTCAAAAGTTGTGGCAAGGTGGCCCATACGACATTAATTTAATAAATATTATTGTGGGTAAAATGCCCAAGTGTACGGTAACATAGCTTGCCTGTCTATGACAAGTTAAGAGTCTTGGCTGCGAAGAAATGGGGCTCAGTAGCAATTTAAAAAAAGAGATCAAAGACTTTTCTAAATCTGTGTAGTGTTGTTTGTAGTATAGTATGTAGGTCTATTGAAATATTTAAACACAGTATTTAGTTAATGTGCCATTTTTGTTCCTTGTTTGAAAGTCCAAACAAATCGATCTAACAGGGCTGAACATCAATTAGTTTAGATTATCGACTCTACTGTACTACATGTTTTGAAAAATAAACTGGCTAGGATAACATACTACTTTCCAATTGCAGGAAGTAAATAAAACAAAGCAGTATATCCATTTCAACATTCTGCACACAAAATTCTTCAAAATACACACATTTATGCCCTGAGATACAGTTGCATGCATGTATTAATTCTAGTGTTTCATATTTGTGTGATTTTACAGTAATTTGCTACCTATGTTCAAATTAGTGTGTGGCTTTTAAACCTTCAATATGGCGTGTAAAGTCATTGTGGTTTGTATAGTGTTGGTAACATGTCGGTGTGTTTGATAGTAGGTACTATTCATGATACTATGGGTGTTAATTTACTGCATTGTTGATGTTTACTTCATGAAAGATTACTTCATTAAGGCAATTAAGATAATTTTGATAGAAGTTTTTAGTGTGGCAGACATGGTCCAGTAACCTATCCAGATATTGGGCATGCCCAGCGTTGCTTAACTATTAGCAATGCTTAATTTATGTTGTAAATAAAAGAATTTGGAAAAAGCAGCTTTAGTATTACAGCATCATCTGAAATTGACCACCTCAGCTTCATCCTTAATTCCAGTGCTTTAATGCAAGATTAATGAAGAGGTTCTGGATGCGGAGTAACTGGATTAAATAGTTATTACTGTGGGTAGTAGGCAGACTAGTTTGTAGGCAGAGGAATAATTGTGGGAGTGAATTGAGGTGTGGACGTAACTGTAACAGTGAGTGTTTATGGTTAGTGGAGTGGCATGTTTTAATTGCAGTTTTTTCAATACATGGGCAACCGGGGAATTGCAGGACATGGCTGCTGTGACAGTTTGCACACATCGCCTGGTCTCAAGGAACTTTACAGTCAGTATGGTGTGAGAACCACCATATCCGCAGTAGATGGTATCCGGGCATGTAGCTGTGGAGCGGTTTAGCTCGAGGCAATTAAAAGACTATGTGACGAGCGAAGTGTTCACGGGATAGGGACATGGCTTGCACCTCTGAGTTCGGCATGTTTCCGAGGTGGTGGTGTGGACTTTTGAGGCGTTGAAAGATTTTTCTGGTGTTTCAGGAGACTGAGTGGGGGGAGGGGGGAGGCGGAGGAGAGTGTTGGTGTTTGCATATGTTTTTGTGTGGTAGGATGGGATATTGGGATAGATTTGGTCTTCTTTTTGGCTAAGGTTGGTGCAGTGGGTTGAGTTGGTTGGTATTTAGATCAGGGAGTAAGTTCTGTTTGTTTGGTTATCGCTCTCAGATGCGATTTTATTTGACGTAAATAAATATCACACGAGAACACGTTCACTTCCTCGTGTAAACTACTGTATTGTCACTGTAAGTCACAACACACAGTTACACACAATAACAAGTAAACTACAACACTTAATAGCAGAGTACCCTGAAGTAGATTCTGACAAGTACAAATATCAACGACACTGACTCGCTCACTATAACACACACTCTCTTGAACTGACTCACTCACTGACAGCTCGATCTATATACTGTTCAATCAACCATCTAGAATTATTGATTTCTGGAAGAGTTCTTATAACACTAAATGGAACACACTCAAAACATCGATCGACCAGCTAGTCAAATGGAGTACTCCAATAATGGATCCAGCTCGAACTTTCAATTACTGTTTACCAATACACATGGAAATCTCTCCAACATTCCTAATGTGTCTACATGTATCTGAATAACAAACCTTATAGTAACTTTCCAAAACCCTTCATATGTACCAAATTCTAGCAGAATACACCTAATATTTGAATATTATAGAGTTTTCTACAGCTTTCGACTATATAGATTTTGAGTTTAAACTTATACTGTACACATTACGCATTTGAGGTTATACAAATTTTTAATACATATTTACAAGGAAACCATGTATTAGTCATATTTAACATTTAATAAAAGATAATTTAGCATTTAATAAAATATAATTAAAATATATTAAACATAATAATTGAAGGTTTTACAATGGTTAGGATGTCGTACCTACGACATGGTTGAGGTGGGGTAGTTGCAGGTGTTTGGGTATCTGTAGTTGTGGTGGTGGGCAATGATGGGATCTGGATGCTGCTTGAGGCTGTCTCAGGTTTGTGCTGGGATTCAGGACTCTGGTCTCTGGTTAGGAAGTGTGAATCTGAAGGATTGGTAATGATAGGGATTGGTAAGAATATTTCGATAGTGAATTTAGACAGGATTAGGGGGATGTCATTTTGCAATGGAACCTGGATAATTCAGACGGTTTTAATTCTAATTTGTCACTAATTTGAACTTTTTGGTCAGTCTGTAGAATATAAAAAATCCATGGATAGTTCGAATTTTGGTTTGCTTAATTCAAAGTGTTTACATACATGTTTTTAAAGACAATACAGTATACTGTACTTTATAATTGTAGTTAGCAACTGCATTAGTGTTCTGCTTCCGGAAACAGGAGAAGGAATTTTGGAATGTGGTCATTATCCTGTTCCCTTTACTTTGTTTGGACTCGTCATTTGTTGCACTGCTTCAGTGACGGTGGGGTCACTCGAGCAGAAAGTGCATAGTTGATGAAGTGATTTCCTTATTGTGATGTGAAACTACGCTGTGTGTAGTCAGTTTAGTTAGTTAATTTGTTTCTTGTTTCGTGTGTGCATCATTATGTCGTCATCCAAGTTGCAGACTTATAAGTAGGGCCCGGATTTTTGTGTAATATCAAAGTGCAAAATATATACATAAAATGTAATAAATATCAAGAAAATATGTAATTAAATATTTGTAAAATATGCAATAGTATCAATGCACTAAATTGACAAATATCTTTGTATATTCATTTTATTATGGTTAATGAATGAGACAGTAAAATTGTTTTAAATACGGTACCTCCATATTTTATGACTATGAATGAAGATATTGGCAAAAGAAAGGGAAGGGACATGGGTGAGCGTGGTAGAATACATGCATGGTATCTCCTACCTCTTGTAACAGGCAACTAAAGGGGGGTAAATCCCAGGGGTTCTCATCTTGGGCATATAGATTGGCAACCATGGGTGCATATAATGCGTGCACATTTCCAAATAAACCTTTACTCTCAAGGAACAATATCCTGAGTAATCCTTCATTAATCATTAGTGTTACTTTGTAAACACGTATTGTATGGACACCTATGATAGTTTAACACGAAGTGATTTGCAGAAGGGTATTTGCCCAGGCTACTGTAAAACGATATACTAGCAGGAAATTAAATGGAAAAAAATTATTTGAGATTATTTTGGTAGTGATAATGATAGACAGGTGTATATACTCTGGATGCATAATAATGCTTGTTTCAATTTTCTTAAGGATGTTAACTGATTTTTTTTTTTTTTTTGTCTGATAATGTGTATTTCATAATTGCAGATTCTCAAAACAGTGGGACCTGACTTCGTCTCATAAGATACGTAGTCCACAAGATATGCAGTTTGCCTTTTCCTATTTCTATTTCTTGATGAGTGAGAAGTACATTCGACCTCTAGAAGAAGTGTTTGACACTTTTGACACCGATCTCTCAGGGTAAGATTTCTTCTGTTGTGACTTGAATTGAACTGTTCCTTGTGTACTTGCTCACTTCTTGTAGGTTTGAATTCCTGTAGAGTTAGATGATGTACAGACGTTTACTTTTTGACATCATTCAAGGTTGCACAGCTATCTCAGTGCCTGAATACTTGATTCAAAAACAGAACTTGTTATCCACGATCTTTCATTGTTTTCTTAAAATCAGGCAAGAATTTAACACCCTAAAAAAAATGTGGTTTAGCAGATTTTTCATTTGCTAACCATTTAAGTTTTTTACTCTTGTCTTATGAAGCTAGCATTAGCATAATTCTTCTTGTACTCCTTTTCCTACCTTGGCATTTTACGCCTACAAAAAAGTAAGGTTCTATCCATTAAGCACTTAAAGGAGAGTCTACTTTTATCTGTGCAGAAGATGTCTTTTGGCATTTAGCCTTCTGGTACAGTAGGGAAAACATATTGTTGATACTCGTAAGAAATTTAGAAATGTCGGATAGTACCTTCTGCTCGATACTGTTTTGAATTTCAAATTTCTTTAACCACTCTGAAGTTGCTAGGGAAGAATTTAACCCTAGATCTTAAGCACATTTTTCAGCTTGTTTCTGAATTATATCACCTGACACAGGAAGATTCCTGTCCTGGACATTCTGCAGCTACTGCACTATGCTGTGGAAATATTGATAACCAGCTTTTTTTATTGCTGTGTACATACATATTCATCAACTGCCTGGAAAGTGTATCATCTTTTAAGAACATCGACGTCTCAAATAATTTCCACTTTGTCACTCAACAACGTGTTTTATTTTCTCATTTATTTCTCCATTTTACAATAAACTAACACTGTAGATTTACCTTACATACTTTTTTTGCTTTTGGTTTTACGTTGCACCAACACAGATATGTCTTATGGCAATGATGGGACAGGAAAGGGCTAGGACTGGGAAGGAAACGGCCGTGGCCTTAATTAAGGTACAGCCCCAGCATTTGCCTGGTGTGAAAATGGGAAACCACGGAAAACCATCTTCAGGGCTGCCGACAGTGGGGTTCGAACCTACTATCTCCAGAATACTGGATACTGGCCTCACTTAAGCGACTGCAGCTATCGAGCTCGGTACCTTACATACTGACTGGTATGATGAACAACATTATGATGCAAGGAAATTGCCACTCAGAAAGACAATGTATATCATAGAGAGAGAGCTTGTGTGCACGCTTAAACAGTCATACTGTTATAACAGGCGAGAGAAAACCAACATAAGCTACTCTGAAACTAACATTTACTGGCATTGTTAAGCCATAAATAATATTGCTTTGTATAAAATTAAACATTGTTTTTGATTTATAGAATAAATTTAATAACTACAAAAAAATTACATTAAATTCATTTAGGAAATAAAAATGAGTTTGAGTTATCAAAAATTCTAGTAATGGAGATTTGATTTGACCTATCAGGATTCCACTGTATAACTATGATTTCTTTTGCAAGTTCACATACGCATTATCCATTTATGTCCCATTTTTATGATTTTTTAAAAATGTTCTTTGTGTTTATGATGAATAGCCATCCTTTCTAATCAAATATGTTGTGATGTGACCTGTAACCGTTTCTTTATTACATGTATATTCATGGTGTTTTTGTTTCTTCATAGAACGTGGTCTGATAGAGAGATTCGGACTCTTTTGACTAGGGCATATGAATTGCCTTTGAGTTACCATCGAGTAATTCAGTTTGAGGAAGAGGTGTGCAATTGCTCACGCAATTCTCCATCAATGTCTGTGGTAGCCACTCCACCATATGAACGGTATCAGGACTCCAAGTTGGTGAGTGTGTTACTTATTTTCTCAAGTTTCATGTACCAAAATAATGGAAAATATAGCAATAAACAATGCACCGAAACGAATGTAGTACAAAGTGTGCCTCACTTTCACTGCCTTCACACTACCAGTCACTCCTCATAGCAGCTGTATCTATATATATATAAGAGAACTTGTCCTGACTGACTGACTGACTGACTGACTGACTGACTGACTGATTCATCATCGCCGAGCCAAAACTACTGGACATAAAGAAATAAAATTTTGGGGATACATTTATATTAGGGTGTAGGTGCTCACTAAGGGAGGATTTTTTAATATTCTGGCGTTAAGGGGGTCAAAAGGGGGGTGAATTTTTAAAATGATGATATCTATATCTCAAACCTAAAAGTTTACAGACGTATTGGTATTTGGAATCTCCTTTGAAAATAAACACATATTTTTGTGTTTTTGGATAATTGGATTAATAGAGGGTGAACAGGAGTGACAAACGGGGTGAATTTAAAAAAAAGACTATATCTGCAAATTATCTCAGACATGTAACATATTACAGATTTGAAAACTGGTATTTGGAATTTCCTGTAAAAGTAAAGAAACATAATTTTTTTTTTTTTTTTTGGAATATCCACCTTAAGGGGAACTGAAAAAGGAGGTGAATTTTTAAAATTAGCCTATCTTCATTATATCTCAAAAACTGAACATGTTGCAGACGTGAAAATGGGTATTTGGAATCTCCTTTAAAAATAAGGAAACACGTATTCTTTTGTTTTTGGAAAACTCTAAAGGGGGTTGTGGGATGCAAAATTAGTTGAGTTCTTTGTATATATACACACCAAATAATTCAAAGATGTTACATCTGATATGTTTTTGACATTTTTGACATGCTCTATTGGTGAAAAATATCTAATTCCCTCCATGGGAGTTTAAAATTCAGATCTCCCACTACAATCACATTCCTTTCCATACCGTTTCCCACCTAGTTGATTATCTTATCAAATGATTCTGAATGATTGCCTCCTTGATGGGAAGTCCATAACAACAACAACAACAATGTGATGCTAATGGTCTTTAGAGTCCTTTTAGTGGACATATTAAGACATACATGAGCACCTGAACGCCCGATTATTGATTTAGATTGTTGGTCTTGTCCAAGATAATTGACATTAGGAGTATTGAAACCAAGAATATTGGTCTGTTCCTATTTTATTTTTCTAATACACTTCTCAAAATTCTGTGTAGCACTATGTTGTGAAAGATTTACAAGAATATGTCTCTTACAGCCTGTGGTGAGCAAAGAGTTGATCCTTAATTGTGAACCAATTAGCAGTATCCTGAAAGAAAAATTTGCACAATCTAGAAAGTACAAAACGGAGGTTGTGAAGGAAAAATACCAAGATGTGACATTCAAAATGCTCAACTCTAACTTGAGTCAGCTGATCACACTTCTGGATGATGTCCGCAAGGAACCCAAGTAAGTAACCTATTCAGATGATGATATTTCTTATAACTAAACTATTTGAAATTACTAAAGATCGCTATTGATACTTTACATGGTTGTCTTTCTGATTTTCTAAAGAAAATTATCTTTTTCTGTATTATACAGTTTCATTTAACTGTACACAACTTTTATTCACAGTTTTACATGCATTTTCTTTGTTGCGCATGTTAGACTTGGTTACTGTAGATTACTATGCACTAAGTTAAACATAAAACAACATAAAACACTCTGTGGTTTAAGATTTAAACTTGATAGAATACTGATTTATCTGCCCAGTTTT
Organism: Anabrus simplex; assembly: GCF_040414725.1. NCBI lineage: Eukaryota > Metazoa > Arthropoda > Insecta > Orthoptera > Tettigoniidae > Anabrus > Anabrus simplex. Next base: position 316,074,596 of record NC_090265.1, read on the forward strand.
TAGAACAATGAGGTGCATCTTTTATGCTAGAAAAATCTCTAATAGAAAAGTAGTAGTAGTAGTAATCATTAGGGAGCAGATTTTTATGTGCTAACAATGTGAAAAATATTTATTTTTTATGTGCTGAAAAACTAAAATATGTGATAAAAAATTGAAATTATTTTCCTTTAAATATCACATAACAACTCGCGCTCAAGAAGTAAATAAGTATAATGTTTTGTATTAGAATATGGTGCTACCAAACGTGCTTCTTAAGGCAAAATGATGTCTGTGTATGGAAACGTGCTGTATGGTATACTAATTTTTGATATTCCAGAGTAGATATTATGAATGGTTATTTTTTAAAGGTAATGATTTTCTTAAATATGGCAAAAGCAAAATCTTTGAAAAAATAGTACCAGTTCGTACTCACCCATCACACGCTGGAATATTAGAAGTAGTCTCAGAATTGCAGTGAACAACAAAGGTCATCTCCAAATTTTCCATCACAAATGCATGCTGATTATCTCTAAAGAACGCCTTATACTGCGAAAACGATCGCTCCACATCACAGGAAGTCAGATGAGCATAGTTAAAGAGAGGAATGTCACCAACAATAACGCCATCAATTTCGCCAACATGAGCACCCTCTAATACATTAGAAATTTGGCACATTGTTTGAAATCCTCTATTTTTCCTGAACAAATTTTGATATTTGACCTTTAACAGTCCCTGTACCTGCGAAGCCGGGAGTGAATCTAATTTATTTTCAACAGCGCGCACTTCCTTCATTGTTTCGGACAACAGGTTAGTGGATTTTTCAAGTATGTCTATAGTTTTACACAAGAAGCTTAGATTGGCAGATATAAACGCCAAATCATTTTTCAAAGAGCTGTCTTTTAGTATCTCTTGAAGAATCTCAATTGACGACGCGTCGTTTTTATCTAGCATGTTCACAACGGATGCAAAAGTTTCGAAATTGTCTGCGTAGTATTCCACAGCGCTAAGCCAGGTACCCCACCGCGTAACTTTAGGCAGAGGAGGAAGCTCAAGATCCGGGTTTTTCTCTTTAAAGAGATCGATTCTTGAGAGGGTGCTTTTACGAAGACTTTTTTGCCATTAGACACTAATTTATCCACTTGAGGATACTGAGCCCGCACAGTTTCACATAACCTGTGTAGAGCATGAACAGCGCAAGTTACGTGTATCATTTTCGGAAAGCTCACAGAAAAGCCTTCGGCTGCCTTTTTCATGTAAGCTGCACTGTCAGTAAGGAAAAGCAATACATGGTCGTATTTTATACCTTTTGGCCAAAGTAAGTGCATGGCTTCATTGAATAACCTAGCTACAGTGATGTGGTTTGCAGCAAGCATTTCTTTACACGCTAGCAAATAAGAATGTTCGCAAGCAGTTTTGTCATTCTTCAACACACCAACTACAACATTTCCTACTTTTCTGCCACTTGAATCAGTGGTTTCGTCAATGCTCACCCACAATTTTTCGCTATCACATACTGCCCGAATTCTCTGTAAAGTTTCTTCGTAACATTTTGGGAGATAGTTTTTCCTTAATGTGGATTCGTCTGGAGGCTCAAAATTAATGTACTTTGTTAGGAAATTTCTCAGTCCCGAATTATTTATTTTACCAAGAGGAATGTCGGCGCAAAAATGCTCTGCACACATTTAAATAATACTGGGAATATTTAGATGGGCCTGCATTTGAAGTAGCTTGTTCAGCTATTAGTAATTGTCGCGAACGCACACGCAAAGCAGCCGCAGTATGCTTATTTCCAGACAAATGCTGGATTACTTGAGAACGTTGATCTGCATGTACAGTTTTACCACACGGTTGGCAAAATAATACTTTTCCATCGGTAGTGAAAATGCTTTTAAATTCCACTACATATTGTTGAAGACGCGACCTTGTACTCGACTTTTCTTTTGGCATTATTTTGCAGGTTACGACACACGCATTTACGGTGAATCACTTTTCAATAAAAAGAATAGCAGTGGACACTGAAGGAAATATTTCTTATAAATCCATACACAATCACACGACCACGGGAATGATATATGGACCCGAACAGCTAATCTTACTCTTAGGAGTGATGAAATTCCACTACCTAATGGTGGGGAAATATTCTTCCGAGTCTCTCATGTCGTAACGGAATTACGTCACCTTATCTCTCCGTGATTGCCTTTCGCTGATATTCTATAAACAAAACTCAAGAGGGCTGACTCATAAAAAGTTAGAATGACATCATGCAATGAAACATCTTGTGCAGCAAATCAAATCACTGTCTAAATATAACGACGTAGCCAGTGACCAGCAAGTTTTAGAACTTATGGAGGGAAGTCCAAAAATAGCCGAAACATTCAGATGCATTATGTTAAATACACTGTTAAAAACAATACCGTAATCGTAAAATGAAAATATGAGCATTGTTTTATAACACAGAAGCATTTTAAATTTTATTGATCAACAAATATTGGCGATTTATGTGCTTATTATTGATTTTCTTAAAATATGTATTTACATAAAAATATTGTGGAAATATGTGTTTTTCTGTGAAATAAAATTCAGTTTCTACACTTGGGGATGCACAATAGGAATAATGAACTTCATAACTTGCGTTAAAACTTACGCAAAAAAAATATGTAACTACATAAAAATCCGCTCCCTAAATCATATGGCCTCAGCTATTATGTGCAGGCATTTTAATCTGATGTAATCTAGGCTCTCTGCTCATCAGTTTCATCAGATGGCAAGTAATCTTAAGCAGCTTGTGGCTGTGTTGTAATTACCGTATTTCCTTGTGTATTAGTCAACCCCCCCCCCCCCCCTCCCCCGACTTTTCTATACAAATAAAATGGATAAATAAAATAGTGCTTCCATATAAGATCCTCCAACATAATTTGTCAGAGAAAAACAATGATTCCGCTTCATAGCAGGTACATGTCGTACTGGTTTCGTCCGTCCGACCTGCGCCTTGCAAACGCATCATAGTCATGCAGTACATGTGTGTTTCTTAGTTCAGAAATGTCCACCTCTGTAGCGTACTGTAGCTCCGATGACATCACACAAATGGATTAAGAGTTGTGTATGCCTGACCCGCACATTGTAAGCATGCATCAGTTGTGCGATATGTCTGTGTGTTGTATTTAAGAATATCCACCTCCGCAGCATAATGGTTAGCATAATTAGTTACCATTCGTGGGAGCTGCGAGTTCAATTCATGGTACTCCCAGAGATTTAAGAATGGTAGAAAGGTTGGTATGTGGTAAAATGGTGCATGCAGCTCACCTCAATTAGGGGCATGCCTGAAAAGAGCTTCACCACCTCGGCATGAGGACAGGAGTTTACTTTAGTTGAAATATTGACAGATTTGCTATTAGTATAGCAATCAAGATCATTAACACTGTGATCGTTTAATATCTCGTAAGTCAGGACAATACAGGTAATTTTTGGAGAAGTAGGTTTGAAACATGATAAAAGCAATCCAATCATAATGATTGTATTACTCGTTAACGTACCTAACAAATTATAGGCCTACCATGCGTAAATAAAAATATGGAGACAGCAAACATACAAAATTAAAAATCATGATAATACACCTTTAGATATGCATAAATAACATTAAAATAAAGGTTTTTGAAGGCCCACCTTTTCAATACAATGTTTTTATTGTGAATCAATCACAAGTCATAAGGGTACTAGTTTCGGCACCTGTGTGCCATCATCAGCCCTAGATGCAAATTGACAGTTATATAACATGTCGTACCTGATGTATGTTGGGTATTCAGCCTGAAGGCTGATTGGATCCTCAACAGGTTCACTGTTAGCTGTCATAGATGGCCTAGGTGTCACTGAAGAGGCATACTAGGGAAATGAGGAGTGAGGTAGTTTCTCGTTGCTTTCCTTGCTGAGCCAGAAGTTGCTATTGCACATCAGTCTGCCAAGCTCACTGAAATGCGTGTACCAACCAACCCTATGAGCAACATTTTCACACCATTTATAGCAGGGACTGGCTGCATAAGGAATGGCATTACTAGCGTCACTCATACCTCAGCCACTTTCATATTATCAAAGCCAAGGATAAGACTGAGACAGGTCAATGAAAGTTTATTGCCATCACTATTTTCGATTCGCTTATATTTAGATAAGCCTTCAAATTATTGTTGAATAGATATCTAAAGTTATGGTTGGGAATACTGAAGAATCTGACCTATTTTCTCCTAGGGGATTTGTATAAGGAATTCTACTAAGAGAACTAATTTAATGTATAACCAAGTTTTTTATCTTGAGGATATCACTACATAAATAGGGTTAGGGAATATTCCAACATATATTTGCATGTCTCTGAGAGAGCTGCACTAAAATCATACATCAGGAAGCACTGAATAGAACTTCTGCTATATACATATAAAGAGCAGATAGATTTTGATACCTTCATAAATAATCAGTGAAGGTCTAAAATTGAATACACTCTTATGTATGGATTAATAGAAGATTTTTTAAAAGATAGTTTTTTTTATTCCCTAGGAAGTTCATCTGCTTGAATGACAATCTTGATCCATCTCGTGAGAAAGATAATGTAATTGCTCGTGCAGTCCTTCAAGATTTTTATGAAGCTTTATTTCCATTACCCTCATCATTTGAGCTGCCTGCAGAATACCGCAACCGCTTCCTTCACCTATCAGAACTGCAGGAGTGGCGCACTAGCAGAGGGATGCTAAGGAATGCTGTCTATGTGTGCCTTGCACTTCTCATCATTTTCACAGTTTTGAACTTTTTTCAAGTTGAGGTAAGTAGTGATGCTATCACTCCTACTCATTTGTTTTCTTTGTTCATAAAACCATCGAAGTTACAATCTCTAAAAATTATCATTGATATTACCAATTAAAGCAGAACAAGGGGATCTTTGTTATGGTCCTTACCATATTTACTTGTGTAATTTATTGTCTATTTAATGAAATTTTCTGACAAAGGTCTTGATTACTGGTATGTAAATTATTCACAGATTTCAAATCAACAAGTTCTCTATTTAATAAAATTTAAAAATATACCTCAAATTCACTGTGCATGAAATTAGGGAAGGATATTGTACCATTACGTTACATTAGCGGCCGTCAATGTAATGAATACAGTGGACAAAGATGGCGGACAATAACTTCAGGTGCAAGTACACAGAGTAGTGATCTAATAAATCGATATCGTCCGGCCGCAAGGGAAAAGAATCTCAAGAGTTAAATAATGATGGACGGAAAAATTTGAAAGAGAACGATTCTTGACTACTTTGTGAAAGATAAAGCTACAAGTTGAAGGGAAGTTGCACGGCTGATAGAAAGATTATAAAAAGGATCAACTCAACGTCAAATACGAAAATATTAGTATATTAATAGTGTAGAAGACTATATCTGCAAGAATATAATACAGAAAAAGACTAGATTTGAAAGAAATATTCGTCACTGTGAAATCTGAATTCAGAAACGGAAAGGAAGCTTCAGCTGAATTACACATTGCCGAAATTAGTACCATAGCGGCATAATTTGTTGTTTCCAGGAGGGAGGCAATATCTGTTTAAGCAAAAGAAAGAGCAAGGAATAGGCTAAATTAGAGAAAATTATAAATTTAAAGAAAAGAATATTTTCGTATAACACGAGTTTCCAAAAACAAGTATTGCGAATTGAATTGCCTATTTTTCACCAGTATACTATGAACTCTACTGTGTATTTGTTCTCTTATGATTGCATGATGACTGGTGACAAGATGGACTCAGCTTAAACAGAAGGAATGTTTTTGCTCAAGACTGATTAGCTCAAGCCAAGACCCAAGATGAAGCCGCAGATGACGTAGTCTTCGGATTGCAGTGGTTGCCTACTCCTTGATGCCGTAGTCCAGCAGAGATCCAGCAGAAAAATCCCGTTACGAGATAAGTATTATGAGTTGCATCGTAATGAGTTTCAAATCAATTGATGAAAAATATTTATAGGTGTGCAGGAGTGCTAGATATAAGAGACCAAGTGCCAATGAAAGGATATATGAATATAAATGCCAATTATTAGCCGATGAAATGTGCTATTTTAAGCTATATAACTGCAGTGCTCATGTGATAATTTTAAGGTTATTGGAAACTAGATCTGACTGAGTATTTATGCATGTTTTGTGCCAATTAATACGTATAGACCGTGAAGCGTTTAACCAGTTATGGATGTATAAATGTAAGCGAGATTTAAGACGTAACCTAGAACTTCAGGTCGATATGTATACCAATCATGGCCAGTATGATAATAATATGGTAAAGAAGTGTTTGAAATATTACGAAGTTGCAGTGTATAAGACAATAATCAGGTTATTGAATATTGCGTCCGTAACACAGAGGTTATTTTAGTGGAATTAAGTGATGATATATTTTAAATATGGAGGAATATATATATATATATATATACAGAGGAAATGAAGTGTTAATGTGGCATGTTATAAGTAGAATGAGGAGATATGTTTCTGTTCGTTATTGAAGAATGGGATAGATAATTGAAATGCGAATTCCTGTGTTACATATTATATTTAGATTTGGGTTAGCACTGCAAGTAATGAATATAGGCCATGTTGAGTTGAATGCATGTCTCGATCCATTCTGTTTGTGTTTCGTTGTAACTTTCGGAGGATGATATGGAGAGGTTACGTGTTTGTGATGCATTACGATATATATTTTTGGGAATAGAATGAAATCTCGCACATTTACGTATTTGAAGGTCAGCACGTAAGCGCTTATACGGAGTACGGTTTGCTTTATCAAAACTATGGCACAGCGAAGAAATATTTGGGAGTATGTAAATATTTTGGCACATGACTAGGGCTGTATGGCACGATTTTTGCAGATTAGAATGAAGGACCGACAAATCTATGGCACTCCGTACTAGATTTATTTGGTTTGTGTTGTACAGATGGTGATGTACTGATTTAATTTATTCATTTGGGTTATGATAGAAATATTGGTAACTGTATGGGTGTTTTGAACCCATAATTAAACATGCTAATGCTTATCTCGTAACGTGGTGAGTCACAAACAAGAATCCAAACGTGTTTAAACAAAATTTTTGGTCAAATAGACCGAAAACCAAAATGAAACTTAACTTATGCCCCAAAGAAAATCCCAAACAACATTAAATGAAAGATATTCCACTCCTCCTTGATTTAATAAAGTTCTGATCCCTATTTTTCCCCTTATATGAATTTGATCATGGAAGATATAGTATAATTTGGTTATTAACAAATATGTAAGCAAATATGTTAAAGATTTAAAGTTCTTTCAAATATGTTTATATATACCGGGCGAGTTGGCCGTGCGCGTAGAGGCGCGCGGCTGTGAGCTTGCATCCGGGAGATAGTAGGTTCGAATCCCACTATCGGCAGCCCTGAAGATGGTTTTCCGTGGTTTCCCATTTTCACACCAGGCAAATGCTGGGGCTGTACCTTAATTAAGGCCACGGCCGCTTCCTTCCAGCTCCTAGGTCTTTCCTATCCCATCGTCGCCATAAGGCCTATCTGTGTCGGTGCGACGTAAAGCCCCTAGCAAAAAAAAAAAAAATATGTTTATCCCGGAAACCAAGCACTTTGAGAATGATACTTATATTTCCACGATTTTCCTTTCCTTATTGCCAATGAATATATATTATTCAATTTTATTATACATTAGCATGCTAATAAATTAGATATAGATTTGATTTTGCATTTCTATTCTTTAAGTAGGTAGTAGTAGGATAGTATACGGAATTATTGAGTTAGTTTACGCTGAGTATTAGGTGTGGATCGGATAATTTCTTTAAACATCAGGATATGGGGTGACTGTTTCAACGGTCGGCGACTCTTCAACGGAATCCGCGATTTATTTAATGCATATAGGAACAACGAAGCAAATTTTTACCCTGAGAAATGATTATATGCCATATGTTGGAACTTATGTTCATAAATACTACTCTAGTTTGGAATCTTTGTATGACTTGCGACCCGATGCTTAGAATTTAGTGGCCGGAGCAATATTTAAATATGTGAATACTCAGATAATATTCCAATAACATGAGACAGAGATGCCGATAAAGGTCGCAAATCAAAAATATGGCATATATATTATTGACGCCCATACGTGAGGCAAGTTGAAGAGTAAGGTACCGTAGCCGCCAAATATTATTAAATTTTGTCCCGATCGTGAGGCAAGTTTGAAGAGGTCGGATGATTAATTGAATTCTGGGTGTACAGAAATTTTATGATTTGACTATGGAGCAGATAATGAGGATGAGATATGGATGATTGGATTGGACATGGGTTATATGATGCCGTAGCCTCAAGCAAGTTGAAAAGTGTACCTTGGCTGTTCTGTAATATTTTGAGCTTTTATTCGTGAAGTGAGCTGTTGAAAAAGGAATGAGGAGGAAAATATATCGCGATAAAGGAATGTTGAGAAGACAGATTACGGATGACATGGAGATATATGAGGTCAGGTTATAGCGGCGAAGAGAGATAATAGAAAAAGGGGATGGTAAACATAATATAGTGTACCCTAATCAAGAAGAAAGCTGCACATTGAATTAGAATGTAACTATGAGGCTGTATGGAAGAATGAGATGAAGCATGATGGATTGCGGATGCAAATATGGCATGAGATGAAGGATGATTTCTTATATATTAGGAATAATGTAGGAAAAGGATTGAATATGCATTTATTTAGATTGTTCCGAGAAAATTTCGTTAGGTACTTAGGATAATGGAAATGTATTAATGCAATGTTAATTTTATTTATTGTATATGTAGGCTAAGTAAACAAGGGATAAACATAATTGAAAATGATTATTATTTTAAATGTTTGGATTCTTATGTGACTTGGACAGGCTGGTTTGGGTTGAGCTAAAGTAGTCTTGGGTGAACATTCCTAATTAAGAAAAGAATTTGTTGAATTAATAGAAGTAGTAGAATAAGTGTGTAATTAAGTCTGTCAGACTGTGTTATAGTAATATTTAGAGATTGAATTAGTTGAGTTAACGAATACATAGAGAAAGTTAGGCTTATAGAGAATTTAACAGGCATATTAGAGAATTATAAACAATATAGAGATGTCGAATTTAGCCCAGCTGAAATCCCAACTTGAGGGATACCAAAAGGTAACTGAGGAGGAAGTCAGGAAGAGAGACGAAGCGATACAGGAAGTTAGGGATAATCAAAAGGAGATTTTGGAAAAATTCCAAGAAATAATTAGCAGGCAGAATGAAAAATTCCAAGAAATGATTAGCAAACTGGAAGGAAGGAATGAGGAAGAAAGAAGGGAAAGACAGGAAGAAACAAGAAGGCAAAATGAAAAATTGCAAGAGATAATTAATGGGCACAATGAAGAGGCAAGAAAGCGAAATGAAGAATTCCGAGAAATAATTAGTAGGCAGGAAGAAAGATGCCAGGAAATGATTAATGAGGACAACGAAAAAACAAGAGAACAAAATGAAAAGTTTCAAGAGATGATTAATGATAGATTTCAAGAAATGATTATCAGGCAGGAGGAAAAGCAGCAAGAAGAGATTAACAGACAAAATGAGAGGCAGCAAGAATTGAGGGAAGAAATGAAAGAGGTCATAAGAACGGAGATTGAGAAATTTGGAAGTGAAGTTACGCAAATTAAAACAGATATCGATGAGCTGCGTAACCAGGTGACGGAGATTGTGGAAAACAGGAGTGATGAAGTTAATAAAAAAATAAATGAGGTCAGCAAGGAATTGAAGGAAAGTAGAGAGGCTATACGAACTTTGAAGGAGAAGGAAATGAAAAGTTTGACGGAGAATTTGGAAAACTTGAAATTAAATTCCACGGAGAGATGGGAACAATATCAAGAGAGGATGAACAAGTTAGATGAGGTAATAGGAAATACAAATAAGTCAATAGAAGTAAATTTTATCTTGGCGAGAGAACAAGTATCGAATAAAATAGATATAATCCGAGAGGAAGTAGAGCGGAATAAGAATGAGGTTGACAGTAGAGTTAACAATACGGAAAGGGAGTTGCGGACTATCCGAAAAGAGATACAGGAATTAAGGGTACATGACCAAAACACAGGATCCAGTATGTTAGTGAATATGGATATTCGAATGAACGAGAGAGAAACAACACCAACGATGACGACGGACTCCAACCAGGTTGTCAACGGTGGAATAATTGGAAACGGGAATTGTAGCAGTGGAGGTCCAGCCGTAATAAATATTAAGACAGTTGATGATAGACCAAAACATTTTGATAATCCTGCAAGTCTATCACCTAAGCAATTTCTTCGGGAAATGGAGGATTACTTTAGGGCTAATCAGATTCCGAATGAAAGAAAGCTAAAAATAGTTGAAAAACACATAGATTCTAACCCTGGTATATGGTACCAAGCATTTAGGTACAGCTTTCATGATTATGAGGAATTTAAAACAGCATTCTTGCGAAGGTATTGGAGCTCAGAGGCACAATTACAGCTTAGGATGGAGCTATACTCCCGAAAATTCGCATTTAATGGGCAGACAAGATACTCAGACTATTTGGCGTTCCAATTTCAACGATTTCAAGATCTGGACGCCGCACCAAGCGAATTGGAAGCAATAAAAACAATCCAGAGGCAGTTTCCTCCCGAGGTGCAAAGGCACTTGGCAGTAGCAAATGTTCAGACTGCTATAGAAATGGAAGACCGGCTAAGGCAGCTAGACATGGCAACTGCACATCCCACAACCAGGTTAATGAGGAATGCAGAGAATGAGGCATCGATAAATGTGATAACGCCGGAGAATGTGGAGAATAATAGATGGAGAGAACTTAAGAATGGTGTTAGAAACCGGGAAATGGATGGAAAGAAAGAAGCGAAGGAATGCCAATGCCAGAAAGGATATGTAAATCGACGGACATATCAAACGAGCGATAGATATGTACCATATTATAGGACAAATAATAGATACGCAGGAAACGGAGCTCGGAATAATTTTCGAAGAAGACAACCCTACGAAGGAAGGAGAGAACAAAGTTTCAGAGGTAGAGAATTTGCCAAGAGAAAATATATCCAAGAGTTAAGGGAAAGTTCAAATAATAAGGATAAATGGGAACAAGCGATTAAGGACAAAGAAGTGGTAGGTGATATAGAAGGTGCAGAGAGCTTAGAACTCCAGGAGTACAAGAAGATGGAGGCAGCGAAACGAAGATTGAATCCGAATGCACAAAACTTTAGTGCAGGGATAGACGTTTCCGAGAAGAAAAAAAAACGTCGATTATAAATTAGGCATAAATGATAGGTGCAATAAAGAAAGGAAATCGAATGGCAAAATTATTAGTTGGTTAATTGCGCAGATCGAATCATGGGAGATACAACCGGAAGATTTACTGTATGATGAATCATCGAATGTAGGACCACAAGGAGTAAATTTACCAATAATTATTGTAAGAGTAAACGAAATGAGGACCCATTGTCTGATAGATTCTGGGGCAAGTATTAGTGTGATCTCGAACATGTTATTCTTAGAGTTAGAGAGAAAAATGAAATTACCAACGATACCTGTGTCAGGAATAAAAATCAAGGGAATTAAACCAGACAAAACTGTGGAATGCAAAATGCAAACGTATTTGAATATTGGAATAGGGAACCGAAGATTTGAGCACCCATTTATAATTATGAACAGAATAAAATACAATATTATTTTAGGCGTGGATTTCATGGTTGCTACGAAAATGGTCATTGATATGGAAAGACAGGAAATTAGGTTTCGAATTAGCGAAGAACATGGGAAGGAAACCACAGAAAGACTCAGAATAAGCATTAGGAAGGATCTGTCAGAACATATGAGAATTGTAGGTCGAGAAACAAATGGCCATGACCAGGAGAGCAATGTCATAAACCAAAGCTCAAATCAGGCAGCAGGGTCAGAGATAGCTCACACTATTGAAAGAATATTGAGTTTAGAGGAAGAAGAAAAGGATCAAGAAATATGGAAAAGCCTTACGGAAGCTAAGATTTCGCCAGAGGAGAAAACCAGGTTATACGAAATTTTGAAGAAATATTCAGACATATTTAAGAACAAACCAGGAAAAATCCCCAATTTCAAATACAAGCTGATGGTTAACGATTGGACACCGTATAAAGCAAAGCTGTATGATATACCTGAAAAATATTTCCAGCAAGTGAAAGAAATAATCCAGGAAATGTTGGATGATGAGATAATAGTTAAAACAGCAACACCATATTTGAACCCATTGGTAATCGTAAAGAAAAGCAACGGTAGCCTCAGAATTTGCCTAGACGCAAGGGCTATAAACGGGAAGCTAATTCCAGAATATGATAAGGTACCGAAAATTAAGGACATCATTAAGAAATTCAAGAACATGAGGTATTTTTCTAGCCTTGATTTCACGTCATCATTCCATCATATTGTGTTCGAGGAGAAGTCACGACTATTGACTGGTTTCATGTTCGACAATCAAACATATGCTTACTGTAGACTCCCATTTGGGTTGAAAAACAGTTGTGCCGTTCTTATAAGGGCTCTGGATAGAAACTTGACAGCAGAAGTAAAGAGTTATGTGACTTTCTATGTTGACGATTTAATCCTGGCAACAAGAACATACAAAGAGCGCTGTGAAAGACTTGAAAAGTTGCTGGATAACTTGAAGAACACTGGATTTAAAGTCAATGTTGCAAAGTCAAAGTTCTGCCAGTCAGAGATCCCTTTTGTTGGACATGTTATCGACGGTGAAGGAATACGACCTAACCCAGCTAAAATTAAAGCAATATGTGATTTCCCGAGGCCAACAAGAATAAAGCAGATTAGACAATTCCGTGGAATGACGCAATTCTTTGCAGATCACTTTGATAGGTATACCGAGGTAGCAGCACCGTTACAGGAATTACTAAAAATAAATAATAGGTGGAAATGGGGAAATGAAGCGGAAAAGGCGTTCGTACAAATGAAGGAATTAATGGCGAATTGTATCAGATTGGGTTATCCTGATTACGAGAAAGAATTCATAATACAATCCGATGCATCTAGGATTGGAATCGGGGCCTGCCTGTATCAAGAAGAACCAGAAGACGGAAAGAAGCGAACATATTTGGCATTTGCAAGCCGTAAATTGAGAAAGCATGAACAAAATTACACGACAACCGAGCAGGAACTTTTGGCAATAGTATTCGCATTGCAGCAATGAGCGAAAATAGTAAGTGGGTATCCCGTGACCATACGCACTGATCATAAGGCGTTAGTCTTTGGTTTGAAGGCCGCAATGGCAAGCGAACGAGTAACGCGCTGGATATTATTCACACAGCAGTTTCAGTTGAAAATAGAACATTGTAGAGGAAAGGACAATATTTTGGCCGATGCTTTGAGTAGAAATCCAGAACCAATGGAAGAGTTAGTGCATCAAATAGAGTTGGATGACCGGGACGAGCAAATCATTGAAAGGCTGCGAAATATTGAGATATTACAAAGGGTAGATGCGAATCTAGCTAAAATACTGGATAAATTGGAAGGACAGACTACGGAAACAAACATAACACAGACATACCGGATTATAAATGGAAGGTTAAATAAGTATCTTCTTGAAGGTCAGAGGAAAGCACGAATTGTGGTGCCAACCCAATTACAAAAAGAGTTAATATGGTTGACCCACCGGATCACTGGACACGGGGGTATTGACAAAGTGCTAAATACTGTCTTGGAAAGATTTACCTGGAAAGGAATGAGGGCAATGATTAGGAAATTGATTAGGACATGTGACATCTGCCAGAGAACTAAACATAATGCGAGATTACTTACACACCAACCGATAGCAATACTACCAGAAAGAGCAAAAGAAATATTCGCAATCGACATTTTTGGACCACTTCCAGTGGCAAGTAAAGGAAGAAAGTTTATCCTAGTAACGATGGATATATTCTCTAAATATATAGTTTTACGACCAATACAGAGAGCTAATTCGAAACAAGTCCTCCACGCGTTCATTAATGGTGTCATACCAAGAATGGGAAAACCTGAGAGAGTACTGAGCGATCATGGTACTCAGTTTACGTCAGAACAGTTCCGTGAAGCTATGGAGAGGTTGCATATAAAACATGTGATGTGTTCAATTAGGCACCCATCGTCAAATCCAGTAGAGCGATGTATGAAAGAGATTTCGAAGTTTTGTCGGATTTACTGCGGAAATAACCATTGGAGATGGATTGATGTAATACCAATAATTGAGCACAGTATAAACAATACCATACATGAATCAACCGGACAGATCCCAAATGTACTACATAGAGATGAAATCCCACATAGGCCATGGGATGAAGTAATAGAAAGGCTAGTGGAGGATAGACTGAGTATTCAGGAATTAAATAGTATGGTACGCGCAAAATTGGAGGATCAATCACGGAAGAGGCTCAGGAGGCTACGAAACAAAAAGTTTCACCGTCAATTGAGAGTAAATGATCTTGTATTAGTTAAGAAAACGCCCAATTCCAACGTTATAGGGAAGGTATTTGCGAAATTTGCACATTTATATGATGGACCATATGTCATTAAGAAAGTGTTTGGAAACAACGCATACCAGATCGAAAATATGTCAGGGACATATAAAGAGGTATATAACGCAGCAAACCTCAAATACTATTACAGAGAAAACGAAGGATTAAGGCCAAATAATATCTTAGAAATCACTGAGAAAGATAATGATCCATATATTGAATGTCAGACAGATAACGGGAGTAAAAACGATCAGGAATGATTATACGGAAGAAATTTTAAAGAAATCAGACATGAGAAGAGATACAGAGAATGAGGATAATGTAACGTAAAGGTTCATTATACAAGCATATGGAAGAGCGGATTAAATATGTTGTATCCAACATATTTAAAGTTAACGTGGAGGTGAAATGTACCATTACGTTACATTAGCGGCCGTCAATGTAATGAATACAGTGGACAAAGATGGCGGACAATAACTTCAGGTGCAAGTACACAGAGTAGTGATCTAATAAATCGATATCGTCCGGCCGCAAGGGAAAAGAATCTCAAGAGTTAAATAATGATGGACGGAAAAATTTGAAAGAGAACGATTCTTGACTACTTTGTGAAAGATAAAGCTACAAGTTGAAGGGAAGTTGCACGGCTGATAGAAAGATTATAAAAAGGATCAACTCAACGTCAAATACGAAAATATTAGTATATTAACAGTGTAGAAGACTATATCTGCAAGAATATAATACAGAAAAAGACTAGATTTGAAAGAAATATTCGTCACTGTGAAATCTGAATTCAGAAACGGAAAGGAAGCTTCAGCTGAATTACACATTGCCGAAATTAGTACCATAGCGGCATAATTTGTTGTTTCCAGGAGGGAGGCAATATCTGTTTAAGCAAAAGAAAGAGCAAGGAATAGGCTAAATTGGAGAAAATTATAAATTTAAAGAAAAGAATATTTTCGTATAACACGAGTTTCCAAAAACAAGTATTGCGAATTGAATTGCCTATTTTTCACCAGTATACTATGAACTCTACTATGTATTTGTTCTTTTATGATTGCATGATGACTGGTGACAAGATGGACTCAGCTTAAACAGAAGGAATGTTTTTGCTCAAGACTGATTAGCTCAAGCCAAGACCCAAGATGAAGCCGCAGATGACGTAGTCTTCGGATTGCAGTGGTTGCCTACTCCTTGATGCCGTAGTCCAGCAGAGATCCAGCAGAAAAATCCCGTTACGAGATAAGTATTATGAGTTGCATCGTAATGAGTTTCAAATCAATTGATGAAAAATATTTATAGGTGTGCAGGAGTGCTAGATATAAGAGACCAAGTGCCAATGAAAGGATATATGAATATAAATGCCAATTATTAGCCGATGAAATGTGCTATTTTAAGCTATATAACTGCAGTGCTCATGTGATAATTTTAAGGTTATTGGAAACTAGATCTGACTGAGTATTTATGCATGTTTTGTGCCAATTAATACGTATAGACCGTGAAGCGTTTAACCAGTTATGGATGTATAAATGTAAGCGAGATTTAAGACGTAACCTAGAACTTCAGGTCGATATGTATACCAATCATGGCCAGTATGATAATAATATGGTAAAGAAGTGTTTGAAATATTACGAAGTTGCAGTGTATAAGACAATAATCAGGTTATTGAATATTGCGTCCGTTACACAGAGGTTATTTTAGTGGAATTAAGTGATGATATATTTTAAATATGGAGGAATATATATATATATATATATACAGAGGAAATGAAGTGTTAATGTGGCATGTTATAAGTAGAATGAGGAGATATGTTTCTGTTCGTTATTGAAGAATGGGATAGATAATTGAAATGCGAATTCCTGTGTTACATATTATATTTAGATTTGGGTTAGCACTGCAAGTAATGAATATAGGCCATGTTGAGTTGAATGCATGTCTCGATCCATTCTGTTTGTGTTTCGTTGTAACTTTCGGAGGATGATATGGAGAGGTTACGTGTTTGTGATGCATTACGATATATATTTTTGGGAATAGAATGAAATCTCGCACATTTACGTATTTGAAGGTCAGCACGTAAGCGCTTATACGGAGTACGGTTTGCTTTATCGAAACTATGGCACAGCGAAGAAATATTTGGGAGTATGTAAATATTTTGGCACATGACTAGGGCTGCATGGCACGATATTCGCAGATTAGAATGAAGGACCGACAAATCTATGGCACTCCGTACTAGATTTATTTGGTTTGTGTTGTACAGATGGTGATGTACTGATTTAATTTATTCATTTGGGTTATGATAGGAATATTGGTAACTGTATGGGTGTTTTGAACCCATAATTAAACATGCTAATGCTTATCTCGTAACGTGGTGAGTCACAAACAAGAATCCAAACAGGTGTTTAAACAAAATTTTTGGTCAAATAGACCGAAAACCAAAATGAAACTTAACTTATGCCCCAAAGAAAATCCCAAACAACATTAAATGAAAGATATTCCACTCCTCCTTGATTTAATAAAGTTCTGATCCCTATTTTTCCCCTCATATGAATTTGATCATGGAAGATATAGTATAATTTGGTTATTAACAAATATGTAAGCAAATATGTTAAAGATTTAAAGTTCTTTCAAATATGTTTATCCCGGAAACCAAGCACTTTGAGAATGATACTTATATTTCCACGATTTTCCTTTCCTTATTGCCAGTGAATATATATTATTCAATTTTATTATACATTAGCATGCTATTAAATTAGATATAGATTTGATTTTGCATTTCTATTCTTTAAGTAGGTAGTAGTAGGATAGTATACGGAATTATTGAGTTAGTTTACGCTGAGTATTAGGTGTGGATCGGATAATTTCTTTAAACATCAGGATATGGGGTGACTGTTTCAACGGTCGGCGACTCTTCAACGGAATCCGCGATTTATTTAATGCATATAGGAACAACGAAGCAAATTTTTACCCTGAGAAATGATTATATGCCATATGTTGGAACTTATGTTCATAAATACTACTCTAGTTTGGAATCTTTGTATGACTTGCGACCCGATGCTTAGAATTTAGTGGCCGGAGCAATATTTAAATATGTGAATACTCAGATAATATTCCAATAACATGAGACAGAGATGCCGATAAAGGTCGCAAATCAAAAATATGGCGTAATATATTATATGAAGTTTCCATAATTATTTCTTGCAGTCATTTGGGCAGTTTGAAAATGGTGCTAGAAAGATTTCTTTTCATTAATACTGTAACTGATCTTACAACAATAGAGATAGCACCAGCAGCTTAAACACAATTTAACTTGTGAACCTATCTTTACAGTATATGACAATGTACACAATCATATTAATAACTAGCCTCAAACTGTGCCTTTGCCCACACGGTCATAGTTTCCAGCATTAAAAAAAAAAAAAAAAAAAAAAACCAATTGCTGGGTAGGATACTAATGTACAGTTGCGGCTCATGTACAAGAGCACAAGACCACGTGAACACCCAGAATCTGGATTTGGTACCCCTATTACACTTTAATTACTTGGTATATCACCGATTAATTAGAATTTTAATCTGCCGCATTTACATTTGCCGGGTTTTACGCTTAAAACTTCCAGCATTGCATACATGTGTAGATCGGTCTTGTGCTCTCGCTGTGGCAGGTGTAACGCATGCACGAGTGATGGTTACATCATGCCTTATGGAGCTTTTACTGTATGTAGGGTTGCCAGGTTTTGGTCAGCAAATAAGGAAGATTTTATGACTTACTGAAAAACATCTCTGGTAGTTTTGTTTTAATACACTACCTATAAAATAAATAGGGTTGCCACTTTCTTCACAAAAAGAAGGAAGATTTTTCATGGACATATTTTTTAATGACTCATGCATTCATATTTTTATTAAATGCCGTTTTCAATCAAAAAACCACTCACATTTACATATTAAACCCTACTGCTTCATATCACTTTCTTTTTATGAAACTTATTTAGGTTTATTTAGGAATCTTCAGTCATTCATTACTAGGTTATAAAACTCTTTGCAGGATATGTCAAATTTTAATACAATTTGAAGCTCTGATTTTATGAGTTCTGGTGAACACCTCTTCCTAACATTAGTCCACTTGTTATTCATCATCAGAAACATTCGTTCCACAAAAGCAATTGTCAGTCAGTCAATCAATCAATCAATCAATCAATCAATCAATCAATCAAGATCTGCATTTAGGGCAGTCGCCCAGGTGGCAGATTCCCTACCTGTTTTCCTAGCCTTCTCTTAAATGATTTCAATGACATTGGAAATTTATTGAACATCTCCCTTGGTAAGTTATTCCAATCCCTAACTCCCCTTCCTATAAATGAATATTTCCCCCAATTTGTCCTCTTATATTCCAACTTTATATTGTGATCTTTCCTAATTTTAAAGACGCTACTCAAATTTATTCGTCCACTAATGTCATTCCACGCCATTTCTCCGCTGACAGCTCGGAACATACCACTCAAATAAATATTAAAGTTTATTTATTCCACCTGTTCAATACATCATACCTGCCAACTTTCCCGATTTAGGCGGAAGACTCCCGATTTTCGACAGTTTTTCCCGCCTCCCGATTATTCTATCTTTTCTCCCGATTTTAGCTTATTTTTTGGTGAACTTCAAACATTTGTTTTCAAATCCCGCCATTTCAGCTTTTTTACGCCAGTGGCCGGAAGTCCTTCGCTCATTGGCCGCTTTCAAACGAAATATCGAAGTTTATTAATGCGAGAAATGTGCGCGAATGTGCGATGTTTATTGAAACCTGTATATCGCGACGTGTATATCCATTGTCAGTCTCTCATTCTCGCGTGCTATGTTCGTGTTCGTCCACGTCACTCTAGTCGATTCCATCCTCTTGGGTCGATTCTACAGACTAGTCGCTTTCTTAGTAATTTAGTGACATAATTTCATTGATAACGACTAGTGACTTTTCTAGAGATTTTAGGAGCCATTTGGAGACAATTGACTAATTTTAATTTATCTCAGTATAAATAAAATGTTTTGTCTGTACATTGCTCAGAATTTAAAAGGAATGATATTTCCGTACCGGTCGTGGCCATAGTAACAAGGGGAAATACAAGTTTTAATTTTCTGTAATTTCTGTCTGTCTGTCTGTCTGTCTGTCTGTCTGTCTGTCTATGTACGTACGCAGGCTCATCACGAGAAAACGGCTGAAGAGAATTTAATGAAAATCGGTATATAACGTCGGGGAATAAGACGCTACAATCTAGGCCATAAATAATTTTATTCACGCTGAGTGAAATGGTAGTTTAGGGGAAGGCCTAAAATTTAATTCTCAAATATTTGTTATTATTGGCCCTAGCGATAAATACTACATAACTAAAGTTATATATTATTAAATTTCCTATCATTTATAACTTATACATTTTTACCGTACCGGCTGTGATAACAGAGATATTCACGAATTTGGATTTTTTTTCTTTTGCTAAGTCCATATCAGTGCCGAGGGGTACGAGAAAATGGGTGAACAGAATTTTAATGTAAAGTCAGGGAATAAGGAACTACAGTCTATGCTATAAATAATTTTATTCACTCTGTTCGAAATGGTAGTTTAGGGGAAGGTGCCAAAATTTAATTTGTAATTACCTATCTTAGTGGTCATATTGAAAAGTACTACATAACAAAAGTTACAGAGAATGCAATTTCCTATTCAGTTTTGCATGAGACAATTCTCATGATTGATTCGTATTGAAACTGACTTAAGCAAATTGTTACAAATAATTTATTCTATTATCACCACCTATTCAATACAAGCCACATGCTACGTGGATGAAATCTACATAATGCTATATACAGTACACTTCTCAGGGACATTTTTCGTCCCTTGTTAAGGGTATCATCAACCTTTAGGTAACCTTAAGTTCAAATGTCTGAAATATTATCTATTCATACATGGATTAATGTGTAACATACTTTTCATTGTAATCCATGTGATGTGCTTTGTGTATTCTGCTGCCATTTATCTACGATATCTACTGCTGCGTTTCAAGTATAACAGCCTGCCTAAATATTGGTGGGAGAATCTGGGGAGTGGGGAGTTAGATCTCTCTCTTCTTTAGCATGCCATTCTTCTGGTTCATAAATTTTCTGATACTACTGGTACGTAACACACTGGATCATCATAGTATTCCAGCTATTCAATCCCTACTCTGAGGTAGTGATTTCAATGAGCAGTGTGCACACTTGAACAGAATAATTGCACAGGAGTGTTCGCGGCTGTCTGCAGCCTGGTCATTCTAGCTCTGAAACTTTGAACTGTTAGATTGACACCGTAGTACTTTTCACTAAAAGTGAGAAAATGTGCTGTTTTCATTTTATCGAATATTTCATATGAAAGTATTCATACTGGCGTCGTTGTAATGACATGTTGACTTGAGTTGGGAAAACTATAAGGACAGTCTTTCTTAGAATTCCGTAGCGAAGCACGGGTACATCAGCTAGTTATCTGATCCAAATTGCATTGCGCTTCGCATAATTGCGCGGGCCTTGATGCATTATATTAATCCATGCATTTGCTAAGTAATGGCATCTAAGTGCATGACTGATTCACACATGTGGAGCATGAGTTCATATTATTTTCAGTAGGTTTATCAGAGACCGATCATCCCACTCACGTACTTCCTGTGAGGGAATAGAGATGTGTAATTTTTAGCCTCATAGCCTCGTATAGCAACAGTCGGGCTTTGAGACAATAAGTGTTATAAATATATCGTAGTATTGTGTTGCGCAAAGCCTCCGTGGCTCAGACGGCAGCGCGTCGGCCTCTCACCGCTGGATACCGTGGTTCAAATCACGGTCACTCCATGTGAGATTTGTGCTGGACAAAGCGGAGGCGGGACAGGTTTTTCTCCGGGTACTCCGGTTTTCCCTGTCATCTTTCATTCCAGCAACACTCTCCATTATCATTTCATAGCATTTATCACTCATTAATAAATCACCTTGGGAGTGGCGACCCCATTGTAATAACAGCCTATATATGTTTCATTCATTACATCCCTGACCCGGTCAATGACTGGAAAACAGGTTGTAGGTTTTCATTTTCATGTGTTGCGCAAGACATGTAGAATAAGCAATTTTGACCAATTGTATCTCTTTATTTCTCCTGATTTTTCCTGATTTTCAAATCAAAATCTCCTGATTTTTGGTTTTGTAAAGTTGGCAGGTATGATACATTAAAAAAAAAAAGATAACGAATAAAATAAAATTATAGGAACATGTTTCACCCTTTAATTATGGGCATCTTCACCCTTAATCTCAAACTGAAAGTTGATTAATCAGGTACCTGATTGTAATTAAATTACATATGAATGTGAAGGAAATGTTGGAAATGTGCAAAATGGTTGACAATAGTTATGAAATTCTTAATATCAGGCCTTAATAAAGTCAAAAATACAAAAATTTGTAAAATTATACACTTTCTTGAATGTAGTTAAGAACATTCTTGAAATGAGGCCTTAATGAAGTTTAAAATACAAATAGTCGTGAGTTTATACACTAGAGGAAACTTTTGGATCTTAAACAGATTGAATGTCACTATAATAATCACATCAAGTGGGGTTTATAATAAATGTGAAGTGATAAAACTGTATTTTTCTAGAAGCATGAGAGAAGAAGAGTGCTTGAAGGTAAGTTGCTGTGTTAAATGTTAGCAGGAAGGAACGGCTGTAGTCTCTTGTGTAGAGTCATAAGGGAAGTTAGGATTGAAGTCTGTAACAATAGGAGATTTACGTGTTAAAGAATGAATGTGAATGAAAGGAGAGTTTAAAGAGAAATCGAAGTGTGTAAAACCACTTACCTCTTTATTAACATTGAAATTGGTTGACGTAAAGAAGATTCGGAGAGAAAACGTTGTGTGTAATTTCTTTTATTTTCAATTGTAATAGTATTAAATAGTTGCTATGGTAGCGTTGAAATGACTGATATTTAAATTACTAGTGTTATAGAAGATGTGAGATTAATGGAGAAGAGGGTCGAAGCGGTGTGCTAAGTTTATATGTTATTGGCCGCGGCGGGTAATGGGAAACGATTTCAGTTCTTAGAACAATATAAAGAGAAACGATATCTTCAGTATCAAGTGGAATTCAAATATAAGTTAGAACTAGTCTATAGTCTTTCTTTTGTGAGGAGAAAAATTAGCCTTCCTCTTGAATTACGATGCGGGAGCGAGGGAAAGTGTGACAGTAAACATCCAAAATTATAAAGTTCAATAAGGACTCAGTTAATTTCACTAAAAGGTGTTCTGTAAAGGGTTGATGGTATAAAAATCAAATTGTAGCATTAATAGTTTGGTGAAGCAAAGAATTTTTTTTTTTTTTTTTTGTAAGGTAAGTTTAGTCCTTTCAGAGTACGTAAGAGTGAGGGAGAGTGTTTGATGGTAAGTAGGTTTTTTTTTTTTTTTTTTTTTTTTTCCAGAGATTTTGGTTAGAAGTTTGCAAAAAGGAGGAGAATTTAGTATTAAAAGTATGAGATTATAGAGTTAATTAGTAGTTACTTGTTACTTGTGCTTCTGGTAATATAACGGTGTGAGGATATGGGAGGTGGATGTGGTGGGGGGGCGTTAAGTTTATGTGTTGTTGGTAGGTTTTTTTTTTTTTTTTTTGGCAGGGCAGGAGTTGTGTTATTTGAAATTAATGGGGGCTTGGAAGTTAATAATTTAATATTATTTAGAATGTAATGTTGATTTAAATTTAGTGATTGCAGTAATTTTGGTAAAATTTCATATAATGGGTTTTTTTTACTTCAACTATGTCATTGAGGTTAAGATTTTTGTTATAGTATTGCAGTATTGGACTAAAAATATGTAGATGTTTTCAAATTCACCTCCACCGCATCCACCTCCTAAATCCTCACACCGTTATATTACCAGAAGCACAAGTAACAAATAACAACTACTAATTAACTCTAGAATCTCATACTTTTAATACTAAATTCTCCTCCTTTTTGCAGTCTTCTAACCAAAATCTCTGTAAAAAAAAAAAAAAAAACCTACTTACCATCAAACACTCACCCTCACTCTTACGTACTCTGAAAGGACTAAACTTACCTTAAAAAAATAATAATAAGAAGAAAAAAATTTCTTTGCTTCACCAAACTATTAATGCTACAATTTGATTTTTATGCCATCAACCCTTTACAGAACACCTTTTAGCGAAATTAACTGAGTCCTTATGAACTTTATAATTTTGGATGTACCGAGCTCAATAGCTGCAGTCGCTTAAGTGCGGCCAGTATCCAGTATTCGGGAAATAGTAGGTTCGAACCCCACTGTCGGCAGCCCTGAAAATGGTTTTCCGTGGTTTCCCATTTTCACAGCAGGAAAATGCTGGGGTTGTACCATAATTAAGGCCATGGCCGCTTCCTTCCCAGTCCTAGCACTTTCCCGTCCCATCGTCGCCATAAGACCTATCTGAGTCGGTGCGACGTAAAGCAACTAGCAAAAAAAAATTTTTTGATGTTTACTGTCACACTTTCCCTTGCTCCCACATCGTAACTAACTTATATTTGAATTCCACTTGATACTGATGATATCGTTTCTCTTTATATTGTTCTAAGAACTGAACTCATTTCCCGTTACCAGCCGCGGCCAATAACATATAAACTTAGCACACTGCTTTGACCCTCACCTCCATTAATCTCACATCTTCTATAACACTAGTAATTTAAATATCAGTCATTTTAACGCTACCGTAGCAACTATTTAATACTATTACAATTGAAAATAAAAGAAATTACACACAACGTTTTCTCTCCGAATCTTCTTTACGTCAACCAATTTCAATGTTAATAAAGAGGTAAGTGGTTTTACACACTTCGATTTCTCTTTAAACTCTCCTTTCATTCAAATTCATTCTTTAACACGTAAATCTCCTATTGTTACAGACTTCAATCCTAACTTTCCTTATGACTCTACACAAGAGACTACAGCCGTTCCTTCCTGCTAACATTTAACAAAGCAACTTACCTTCAAGCACTCTTCTTCTCTCATGCTTCTAGAAAAATACAGTTTTATCACTTCACATTTATTATAAACCCCACTTGATGTGATTATTATAGTGACATTCAATCTGTTTAAGATCCAAAAGTTTCCTCTAGTGTATAAACTCACGACTATATGTATTTTAAACTTCAATAAGGCCTCATTTCAAGAATGTTCTTAACTACATTCAAGAAAGTGTATAATTTTACAAATTTTTGTATTTTTGACTTTATTAAGGCCTGATATTAAGAATTTCATAACTATTGTCAACCATTTTGCACATTTCCAACATTTCCTTAACATTCATATGTAATTTAATTACAATCGGGTACCTGATTAATCAACTTTCAGTTTGAGATTAAGGGTGAAGATGCCCATAATTACAGGGCGAAACATGTCCCTATAATTTTATTTTATTCGTTATCTCTTTTTTTAATGTATTGAACAGGTGGAATAAATAAACTTTAATATTTATTTGACTTCATTGTACATTTCAATACGGACCTAAACATGAGAATTATAACATGTAACATACCACTCAGTCGAGTAGCTCGTCTCCTTTCTCCCCAGTTCTTCCCAGCCCAAAATTTCCAACATTTTTGTAATGCTACTCTTTTGTTGTAAATCACCCGGAACAAATCAAGCTGCTTTTCTTTGGATTTTTTCCAGTTCTTGAATCAAGTAATCCTGGTGAGGGTCCCATACACTGGCATACACTGGAACCATACTCTAGTTGGGGTCTTACCAGAGACTTATAAGCCCTTTCTTTTACATCCTTGCTACAACCCCTAAACACCCTCATAACCATGTGCAGAAATCTGTATCCTTTATTTACAATCCCATTTATGTGATTACCCCAATGAAGATCTTTCCTTATATTAATACCCAGATACTTACAATGATCCCCAAAAGGAACTTTCACCCCATCAGTGCAGTAATTAAAACTGAGAGGACTTTTCCTATTTGTGAAACTCACAACCTGAGTTTTAACCCCATTTATCATCATGCCATTGCCTACTGTCCATCTCACAACGTTATCAAGGTCATTTTGCAGTTGCTCACGAACTTGTAACATATTTATTACTCTATAGAAAATAACATCATGTGCCAAAAGCTTCACCTCTGATTCCACTCCTTTACTCAAATCACTTATATATATAAGAAAACATAAAGGTCCAATAATACTCCCTTGACAAATTCCCCTCTTAATTATTACAGCGTCAGATAAAGCTTCGCCTACTCTAATTCTCTAAGATCTATTTTCTAGAAATATAGCAACCCATTCAGTCACTCTTTTGTCTAGTCCAATTGCACTCATTTTTGCCAGTAGTCTCCCATGATCCACCCTACCAAATGCATTAGACAGGTCAAACGCGACACAGTCCATTTGACCTCCAGAATCCAAAATATCTGCTATATCTTGCTGGAGTCCTACAAGTTGAGCTTCAGTGGAATAACCTTTCCTAAAACTAAATTGCCTTCTATCGAACCAGTTATTAATATTGCAAACATGTCTAATGTAATCAGAAAGAATGCTTTCCCAAAGCTTACATGCAACGCATGTCAAACTTACTGGCGTGTAATTTTCAGCTTTATGTCTATCACCCCTTCCTTTATACACATAACTACTATAACAACTCTCCCTTCATTTGGTATAGCTCCTTCAACCAAACAATAATCAGATAAGTACTTCAGATATGGTAGTATATCCCAACCCATTGTCTTTAGTGTATCACCAGAAATCTTATCAATTCCAGCCGTTTTTCTAGTTTCCAACTTTTGTATCTTACTGTAAATATCATTGTTATCATATGAGGAGAATTCGTCAAGGCAGTATTATTGGACTTTTATGTTTTCTTTATATATATATAAATGATTTGAGTAAGGAGTTGAATCAGAGGCAAGGCTTTCTGCAGATGATGTTATTCTCTATTGAGTAAAAGTTACAAGATTGTGAGCAACTGCAAAATGACCTCGATAATGTTGTGAGATGGACAGTAGGCAATGGCATGATGATAAACGGGGTTAAAAGTCAGATTGTGAGTTTCACAATTAGGAAAAGTTCTCTGAGTTTTAATTACTGCATTGATGGGGTGAAAGTTCCTTTTGGGGATCATTGTAAGTATCTGGGTGTTCATATACGGGAAGATCTTCATTGGGGTAATCACATAAATGGGGTTGTAAATAAAGGATACAGATCTCTGCACATGGTTATAAGGGTACTTAAGGGGTTGTACTAAGGATGTAAATGAGAGGGCTTTTAAGTCTCTGGTAAGACCCCAACTAGAGTATGGTTCCAGTGTATGGGACCCTCACCAAGATTACTTGATTCAAGAACTGGAAAAAATCCAAAGAAAAGCAGCTCGATTTGTTCTGGGTGATTTCCGACAAAAGTGTAGCATAAAAAAATGTTGCAAAGTTTGGGCTGGGAAGAACTGGGAGAAAGGAGACGAGCTGCTCGACTGCGTGGTATGTTCCGAGCTGTCAGCGGGGAAATGGCGTGGAATGATATTAGTAGACGAATAAGTTTGAGTGGCGTCTTTAAAAGTAGGAAAGATCACAATATGAAGATAAAGTTGGAATACAAGAGGACAAATTGGGGCAAATATCCATTTATAGGAAGGGGAGTTAGGGATTGGAATAACTTACCAAGGGAGATGTTCAATAAATTTCCAATGTCATTGAAATCATTTAAGAAAAGGCTAGGAAAACAACAGATAGAGAATCTGCCACCTGGGCGACTGCCCTAAATGCAGATCAGTATTGATTGATTGATTGATTGATTGATTGATTGATTGATTGATCGATCGATCCTTAGTTGACTTCTTTGCTAGATTCAATTTCCTAGTAAGTTCCTTCAATTTCTCCTTACATCCACAGCCATTTCTAACTCTATTTCTTTCCAATCTGCACCTCCTTCTTAGTCTCTTTACTTCTCTGTTATAATATAGTGGATCATTACCATTCCTGTCCGGCTCCATGGCTAATGGTTAGCATGCTGGCCTTTGGTCACAGGGGTCCTGGGTTCGATTCCCGGCAGGGTCGGTTATTTTAACCTTAATTGGTTAATTTCGCTGGCACGGGGGCTGGGTGTATGTGTCGTCTTCATCATCATTTCACCCTCATCATGACACGCAGGTCACCTACGGGTGTCAAATCGAAAGACCTGCATCTGGCGAGCCAAACTTGTCCTCGGACACTCCCGGCACTAAAAGCCATATGCCATTTCATTACCATTCCTTACCACCTTTAAAGTTACAAACCTATTTTCATATTCCTCAATAATTGCTTTAAACCCATCCCAGAGTCTGTTTACATTTTTATTTACCGTAAAACACACAGGCAATCTCTGAAAATTAAAAAACAATTTATTTTTGAAAGTATAAAGTTTACCTAACCCAACAAGTGTTTATATTATCGTATTACTGAAATATCACCAGAAGAGATAGATATCAAGAAATATTTACATTAGCCAATCCTCCTTAATGTCAATACAGAATGTTTTTTAGTGTTACCGTCTCTATTCTTTTAAAACTGACCATTAAAACCCTGGATAATATAATCAGTCTTCATCACCTTCATCCTCCAAACCATCCACATTGTTCAATTTTAGAATATCTTTATAAAATAGTCTTCCTCCTTGTCCTGCAGAATGTATGGTAGGAGGTGCTCAGTATCCTTCAACCTTGTAGTGTGGATGGGAACAGAACCCTCAGGGTAGGCCAAGTTACGTGGAAGCGTAATGTCTCCTACACCTGGCTGAATTAGCTTAAATGTGTGTTTCACAAAACTCCCATGTAGGGAAAAACAACAACACATCCAGGAAAGAACTCCATGAAAGAACTGACTAACCCGAATGAGCTTGAGATTGTCCTGGATTTAATGCATTTTAACGTTAAATGATGGGTATAACCTAGTGGAACAGATTCATATATATAAGTGAAAACTGCCAAAATGCTGTCTTACGCCATTTTAACAATTCACGATTCAGTTGTTGGATGGAAATATTTAAGTTAAATTTAGCAAGTAGTTGACACTGAACTGCATTTTGCACTTGTTTTCTTGTGCTTCTTTTCCGGTAACAATGACTTTGAAAACAGAATGGCATGTTCCTTTAAAATGGAGATGAAAGTGGACTGGAATTTCACATTGTATTCTGCCATGTTGAGCATTGAACTATCCGGAAGTCATCGAAGTGTTATATACATGGCACGTGCACGACCTTGATCAGTGACAGTGAGTGGCTGCTCCAGACACTCGAGTTTACACTGTGCTTCCACTCTACATTTTTATTCACCACAAATGCTGAGTGGAAGCTCATCGTCAGGAAGACACTCAGGCACTTAGCGAACACATGCTCACTCGCTTAGACTCATTTTCTATTCACACCTTCCATTAAGTGGCTGTCATCACTAGGTGAGACTAACCATGATATCTTGGAAGTTTTGGAATTATCTTTTCCCATCAATTTTATTTTAGTTAATGACTTTTAACTTTCAGATATTTTGCCATTTACTTTGCAAATAAATTGATTGATTCTTAAGATTCTCATCGCTGAGTTTCAACCTCTTTGGTGGAAATACATCTTTACACTTATTGAAAAAAATACACTATGGGGGACTTGAAGGAATAACTCTGTTTAATTTTAAGAATGTTATTGACATAAATATGTGTTTGGAAGTACTGGAGAGATATGAAAGTATCTCATCTAGAACTGGTGAAATGAATGGTTTTGCTGTTGTAGAACTGAAAATTATCTTCTTCATCTTTTATTTTTCCCTTTCCTGTTTCTGTGCAATATATATCAATAACAAGAATGTACGCTTACAGTTTTATGTCATGAGGAAATTTGCAAGTAAAAATTACATTTTGTTAAACAAATGATTAAAAGTGAAAATGATGAAGAATGTAATCATTACCAGTAATTCAATTATATTTACTCAGTTACTTCCCAACTCTTAATATACTATTCTACTATGCTAATATACTGTATAAGTTATACTAGTGTGGATTTCACTGCTTTTACATTGTCTAATTCACAATAACATAAACTTTCTTCATTTGTTTCCATGATGGTACACTCACTCGCATGCCTGCTTGGCCTGTAGTATTTAGTATATCCATGTCAAAATTGCTATCTGAATGGACATCAGCAAACGCCGTTCATTCTGGCTCAAACTGATACAGGTGAATGTTATTTACATCCATTATAAGTCAAAATAAGGCCACTAACAATGGCAACAGAAGAATACGGCAGTAGCAGATGGAGTGCGGGAAAAGATCGTGTGAGTTTATGCCCAGCATCAAGGCTGCCAGATAGACTTGACAGTGTGGTGACGTCACGAACAGTTACTACTGCTGCACTTGAGAATGGTTGGACGTAGAGGCACTGTGTTAACAACATTCTTATTAAATCCCCATTTTACATATTTTGCAGTGAATAACAAAATATGTGCTTTTGTGTTGTGTTGTGTTGTGTTGTGTTGTGTTCTCCTTTAAGGTGGTAAAGGATACAGCAGCAAGAAGAGTGAAGTTAATGTAAGATTTCAATGGACTTTTAACAGGTGATGAAGAACAAGGAGAATTCATTTTGTGATGTGTACAAGATCATTCAAGACAATACCCTGATTGTAGAAAAGAACTGAAAAGTAAATTTCGCTAAAACTGGTATTGATTTATGGTGTATTATTCTACTATATAGTAATAATTTATTTCCTCCATTTAAATACAGGGTGAACTTTAATAAAACCGACAAACTGCAGGGACTGATTCCTGATTGGAAATGGAGGAAAAAAAATCCTACGAACATGTGTCCGTAAATGGACGGTGTGCGTGCAACGACAACAAATAGTCTTGGAACACAGTACATAGCTGAATCGTATCCACGTCACAGCAGGTGTTCAAAGTGACCTCCATGGGCTGCAGTGCACTCGTTCAAACGTCGTATCATGGATTGCTTCACTCTTTCGTACGTTCTGGCCTCTCGCCGAATAGCGTCACAAGCGTCGTGAACATGCTGTTAAACGGTCTGCACATCAGGAACTGGTACAGCATACATAACGCTTTTCAGATGTTCCCAGAGATAAAAATCCAGGCGGTTTAAGTCCGGTGGTCTAGGAGGTCATGCAACAGGGCCTCCGCGTCCTATCCAGTGCCTGGGGAAGATGTTGAGGTGTTGGCGAACTGTAATGCGGAAGTGGGGTGGGGCTCCATCATGCAGAAACCAGGCACATTCTCAAGCAATCCAGGCAGAGTATTCTGCAGGAAGTCCAGGTGCGTTCCTCCGTTGAGGCATTGTGGAATAATAACTGGTCCAAGTATGTGGTCGCCAAGAATCCCTGCCTAAACATTGATGCTGAACCGATGCTAGAGAGACGCTTCAACCATTTCTTGGGGATTTTCTGTAGCCCACAGATGACGACTATACAGATTGACAGTGCCATTTCTGGTAAAGGTTGCTTCATCGGTAAGGAGGACGGACGACAGAAATTCCATAACTGTGATGGCCTGGTGCAAAAACCATCAACAAA
This sequence comes from Anabrus simplex, assembly GCF_040414725.1. Lineage (NCBI taxonomy): Eukaryota > Metazoa > Arthropoda > Insecta > Orthoptera > Tettigoniidae > Anabrus > Anabrus simplex. Next base: position 316,105,635 of record NC_090265.1, read on the forward strand.
ATCCTTCCCGTAGAGGGAAATCCGCTGCTGATAATCCTTGCACTCGTTGCAGGTGATAGGGATAATAGTGACTGTCGTACAGGATACACATAGTATAGATAAGAAAAGTGTTTTTCCACCAATCAATACACATGTTTCAAATCATGTACTAGCTGATGATGGCCGTTAAAGAGCCGAAACCGGTACTAGTTTAATCTATTTAAAATAAATTGTGTATTGATTGGTGGAAAAACACTTTTCTTATCTATACTTTGAATCTGTCAATACGGAAAATGAAATTTATAAATAATAACAGGATACACATAATCGTAGTCTTACACCATGTTGGCGGGCCACTTGCCTGAAACTTGTACTAGGGTTCGTCTCAATGTCCTGTAAAACCTATTACTCCAGATCTGGTGTATGCACAGTCCGCCGCCTCCCTGCACGTTCGTCTGTCTGAAAGGACCCATGATCACACAAACGCCCAAAAATGGCTTCAAACGTTGTGTGATGTGGTTGGTGTCTGTGAGGATACTTGTTTTGGTATAGCCGGCTGCCTCTCGACCGTTTCCATTGGCTTGGTCGTACCCAAACACCATCTCGGCTTGTTCCTGACATGAATACCTGACCATTCTGCTTCCGACAGTACGCTGCTTCAATCACACTATCTGCAACAGAAGAAACACACTGCAAGTAGTCAGAGAAAATTTCATTCGTCCATGTCCTCCCGTTGCAACGATGCATTTCCAGACACATGTTCATAGGACATTGTTTCCTCCATTTCCAGTCAGGAATAAGTCCCTGCAGTTTGTCGGTTTTATTAAAGTTCACCTTGTATACTTAAGTATATTTGCAAAAATATGTATGTTGACTTCAGTTATTTATAAAAATAGAAGAATACACACATTCTTTTAGTTCTTTAGTCTTATTTAGATATCTAGGTTCAGAGTTGCAAGTGTTGCAAATGCTTCCCGTAGAGGGAAATCCACTGCTGATAATCCTTACACTCGTTGCAGGTGATAGGGATAATAGTGATTGTCATGCAGGATACACATAATCGTAGTCTGGCTTACACCATGTTGGCGGGCCACTTGCCTGGAGCTTGTACTAGGGTTCGTCTCAATGTCCTGTAAAATCTGTTACTCCAGATCTGGTGTACGCACAGTCCGCCGCCTCCCTGCACGTTTGTCTGTCTGAAAGGACTCATGATCACACAAACGCCCAAACATCAATTAATTGCAGTGAAATTTGGCACATTATCAAAATATGTCAAAAGTTAAGAAAAGATAGGAAGGTGTGCGTTGAAATCGCTCAACATTTATATGCAACCATTCATATAAGAACCACCCAAACTTTAAGTCAGCCACTTATAACTAATTAACATAACTTTCATGTAATTTAATTTTTCATACAAAATGTCCTTAACCATGAATCTCATATCATTTGACTAGCTGATATTGATGAATGTGTGAGAATCATATTATTTGTAAGCAGTATTGTATCTCATCATTTAATTTCTTATGTTTTTTGTGTGTTGATGTTAGATATAACTTATCAGTTCTGCTTGTAATTCAGTGTAATTATTTTCCCTATTACTAAATCTAAACTGCATTAATTCTGTGATTGACTTCTTCCTTTGATAGTGTCGTGTTTTCCAACGAAGGCATCAGTTTCCTGTGAGACATCGTTGCCAGGAGGTGTAATATGCTGTCATTTACAGACATTTGGAAAAATCATATATGAATTATTTGAGGCACCTTGTTTGCCTTATAACTGCCTAGAGTTGATGGATTAGCATCTATTTGCTGTTACAGAAGTTCAGTGAGAAGGGAATCATTATATTTCTTTAAACTGTGGTACTATCATCATATGCTTGTTCGAGAAGTTGTAGATGCATCTTTTAGGCAGGTCCTAGTCATATTTCCCTTTGTTTGTTCTGTGAACTGTGTGTTTTACTGTGTGCAGAAATTGAAATCCTTGTAAATGACAAGGGATAGAGTGCAAGGTAAATCATAAATATACTACTGTGATATTGCTTATAGATAGTCTCCTTGATGGAACAAAAAAGTTCATTTTCTGGATCGTGCAGTTTTTAAGTGATGAATTTTATGTCAGTAATTATGACTTTTACTGCAGTTATGTGATTGTGTCAATATTTATTTAAACACTTGCCTGTTATAGGAAAGTAAAGTGGAGCATCAGTTATTCAAATGGCTTTGTAATTTTTAACAATGTGGAAAATGAAGTACATACATACACGCAGAAAGAGAAAGGAAAAAAGGCTTACTAAAATGAGGACATGGTAAGCCCACACATTGTAGAATAGCACATTTGATAAACAAATATTTAATAATTATTTGAAATTAATACAAGATGAGACCAGTGGGGAGGGAAATAGCTTTCCAGTTTGTGATATGTGCTTTAGAACACTTGAAGAGGAAGTTCGCTGTAAGCGACAGGAACAGTCACGTAGTCGAGGACATTCAGAAATGAAAATATCTCTATTGAATTTTCACGACCGCATTGTAATCTAAATCGACTTTCAACCTATTAGGTCACGTTACTTACATTTAGTATGTGTTGAAGAGATGTTAAGTACAGAACAAAAATGGCCAACCGGACACCAGTGGGATCTGAATCCGGTTGCGTGAATGATGTTGATCCACGAAATATCACTGTAATATTTGTCACAAATGGAAGATAATAATTGCTTTTACTCAAATAAAGTCTCATATCAGAGGTTGACTAAGAAATATTACAAAATATTTTATTTTAGAGAATACATATTTTACTGCCTTACGACTACTATTTCTGCTACGTCGCAGCGCTTCCGTAAGTGTTTTGTTTGTATAACACTGTCGTGTGTGATGTCTTTGCTCACTGAAGTTCTTTGGTGTTGTTTTATTGATTTTTCTCATTCGATGTCGTTTAATGGGCTGTCACTTCATGTGCCCTAACTGATTCATTAAACGATTTATTGGTCCAGGGATCATGCTATTTTCCTTTTAAATATATATATACACGTATTGTCCAGGGATCATGCTATTTTCCTTTCAACAAAATACCTGTGCGGGACATATAGAAAATAAAAATGAGAATTCACAGATATAGCACTCGCATTCATCGGTGCCAGCCCTGGACCTCAAGAAAAAACAACATAATGGAGTCCTGTTTACAGCCAGTAAATACGGGTACATATTTCTTGCTAGTAACGACAGCATTTCTTAATCAACCTCTGATTTGAGACTTTGAGTAAAATCAATGATTATCTTCCATTTGTGACAAATATTACAGTGATATTTTGTAGATCAACGTCTTTCACATAACCTCCGCATCCACAACTGACGCGAAATCAGGAGTTTGTGGGTTTGGATCCCACTGGTGTCCGGTTGGCCATTTTTTTCTGTACTTAACATCTCTTCAACATGTAGTAAATGTATGTAACATGACCTAATACTGTAGGTTGAAAGTCGATTTAGATGAAAATGATCTCCTTTTCAAACCTGAGTCTGCACTGAACTTAAATCTATGACAGCAGCAAATATTGCTTAAAGAGATGGTCTGAAAAGCTTGTCAGTTGTAGCACAGACAGGCAATTGTGATGTAATTTTATTTTCTTATAACTGGACAGGACTGTGGAGTAAGGATCAAAGTAAGAGGCAGAGCAGTTCTTATGCATTGTCACTATGAATAACCACAGAGGCATATACAATTAATGTTGCATAGCTGTGAGCTTGCATTTGGGAGATAGTGGGTTTGAACCTCACTGTCAGCAGCCCTGAAGATGGTTTTCCATGGTTTCCCATTTTCACACCAGGCAAATGTTGGCGCTGTACCTTAATTAAGGCCACAGCCACTATCTTCCCAGTTCTAGCCGTTTCCCATCCCTCTATTGCCAAAAACTTGTGATGTGTTAATGAGACATTAAACAAGTAGCAAACGATTAACTTTACAAGTTCCTTCACATTTCCACTCATACTTGCTCCCATATAACCCTCTCAGCAGAATTTCTTGCCCATGGTGACTTGAGATTAGTTGACTGGTTGATTCTGAAGTCCAGAGGAGACCCAAGTTTAAAAGATACAGTAGTTCTCACTTAGTAATTCATGACACACTCTTCTGTCATGTATCTGATCATGTATGCCAAGAAATATCATATTTACCACTCTACTCTGCACTTACTTTGATGAAGACTTGATAGTGATATATTTATTTGTAATGTTTTATTCTGATGTGTATATTTGTAATGTTCATTTCTTAGTAATTTTTCTGCTTGTCATTTTCTTATGCTTCCCATTTTCTAGCTTGACAATGTTACATATATTTTTCTTTAGTTCAGTTATATTTTTATTATTATGATTGATAATTCTGATAATTTAGTCAAGTATTCTTTTGATTTACCAGTAACAGGATTTCAGTTTTTAAAATATGACATTTGACCATATTTCATCAAACAAGAAATTGAAAACTGTTGTGAGTTATTGAGTTATATTAACAACTTTTTTAAAATTGCATCACTGTAATCAGTGTCACCATTGAACAAGTTACATGTTTTGTCAAATTCAGCTGACATCTTGAGACTTCATAGAAGTGACATTAATGCATAATGGCTTTTAAATAGGACAGTTTATTTCAGTTGCTTTATCCAATTTTTGGATTTTATCATTATGAGATACTGTATCCATTTCATTAGACCAAACATGTAACTTTGTTGGTGTTCTTTATTTTAGGTATGGTATGTCTTTTTGCTAGCATTAATGTCTGTGTATTTTTAATAATGTTGTTTTGTGCATTATAACTCGGATATGCTTGCTCGTACTATAAAAGTATTCTCCACGTACTAGTTCATATACCTTCTTGAAATTCAGGCTTCAAGCTGCTGAATCATATGATCATGTGTTTTATGAATGATTAGCCGTTCAGTTCCCATGTGATTCTACTTGTAACCGATGCTCTAAAATAGCAGTAAAAACATAAGACAAAAATGTCTAGCAATTTAATATCATCAAAACTTTTTCTGTACAAACATTTATACTATTCTCTTTGCGGAGTATTTTGTGACAAGAATGCATCAAACTTGCTTGATACATACATTTTATATTTTAACAATTCTACAGATGTGTAATACTCTGAACTTTGAACATATTTAGATCTTTATTACTAGGATAAAAGTGGTTTGGTATATGTGAGCTTGAAAAGTAGCCAATTTTGATGCTGAACCATTGAGGAAAGAAGTTTTCATGTCTGTATTTTAAAATATTATGTGTGAGGAAAACTTGATCATGATTGTGTTATTCATGGATAAAAGGAGCTAGGTTCATTCAATTGAATGATCACTAGTTGAGGAATTTCGTGATATTATTGAATCACGAAGATAATGTTTATCGTGATAAAATGCATTTATTCTTCATTACAAATGAACTGTTGGAGTCATCCATTTATATTTTTGATCCATGCCACAATCTTTCGACCATTACTGAAAGATCTGTGGCTCAGTGTGGTTTTGGCAAGATCTGTGGTTGTGAAGCACACTTGTATATAATGCTATTTTTGCTACATACATGCACCTGACTGGATGAGAAAATTATACATTCCATTTCCATACTGAATCAGTTCACCACTGTTCGGCTCCTTTTGTCATCTTGAGCTTGTTCTGACTCCAGTTTATTTGTTTGATTCAGGCTTCATTAATGTTTGCTTTTTGAACTGATGAAGCTTGTGCAAAATTGAATTTCTGTGCCTTCATCATACACAAGCTTTCATCATGAGATGCATGCACTAATTTACATGTAATATTAACTTGCTTTTTAAGTGAAAATAATATATAAAACAGTAAAAGGAAAAAGGAGGTCTCATTCTTTAAAGAGAGATGCTACTATTATTACTAGTGATTGACATTAACAAGTGAAATATGACTCAAATCAATTCTGTTTAACAGTTGAATATTTATATCTTCTACTAAATGAATAACCTTTCATCTTATCTGCTTATACATAGAGCTCCAGGTATCCATATGTTGATGATGATAATTGTTTTTGAATGGAATACACAGAAGTCTTGTGGCTGTGTAGAATAATTATATCATGATAGCTTTTCACACAGCAAAACATTTCCACCATAATAAACACTTCCTCTCTCTATACAGCTCTAGTCTCTTTCCTCACAAATGTTGTGTTATGCAGGTAATTAATTTTATCAGATTGATAGCATTTGTACATCTGTTGGTTATGTAGACATTAAGTAGGCCTAAAGAGTTTTTATGTTATTGAAATTTAACTGTACAGTCATATGTAATGCTTGTTCTTTAAAGGAGCCTAACATCTAAGGCAGGGCCTCTCAGGGTGCATGCGCGTGGTGCATGCACTGTGCACGGTGCAAAAGACGACTTCGCTTGGTTGACCAGAGTGCAGACCCCCAACTCCTCTCTTCCTACACCTGTCTCACCCGTTCGGCCTGTCTCCGCGTTCCTCACCTTCACTGCTGTTTCTCCCCCACTGCGAAATGTTTACGTGTGGTGAGCGGAGACGCACAGTTGTATGGGACAAGGTTACCAGTGTTATTAAAAAAATTTAAAAAAGTGAATTAGAAATACACATACATGTTTGAGAGGAATGTAAACATAATTTTAAAAAATGCAGAACCCGTAACCAAAACGAAAATGCTACAGTACTGGAACAAACCTCATTTGTGGATATATAATGCTCTTCTTCAAGCTGTTTCAACTTCCTTAATTCTTTCTCTCTGACGTCTCCTATGATTTCACAATAATTTTCCGAATGTAGTCTGTTGTAGTGTCTTTCAATAGACGATTTTCTTACGCACGTAATTATCGTCCCACAGATTAAGCATTTGGCGTTATCGTCACGACAAACAAACAAACAAAAATACGAAAGTTCCCAGTTCGATTGAAATGGACTTTCGGAAGTCTTTGCTTTCTTCGAAACAGGTTGCTCCATTATTATGTTGTTGTCGTGCGCTTATCTATTTCACTGATAAACACGTCGTCTACCACCAAACGCTTCGTCGCTCTCAGCACACTACACCATCCGAGTCAAGCCGAGTTGAGGCGAAGCATACCGATGCACAGTGCACAGAGCCTATGCACCTCGTTCTGCACGCGTGAGAGTTTGGGCGTTTGAGAGGCCCTGATCTAAGGTCATCAGCCCATACAGTCATATAAGCTTAGATGATGTTTTTAAACATTTGTTTTGGTAATTTCATCTGCAAGAACATGAGACCTCCCCAATCTGCCATCATTTCATTCAGTATTTTTCAATTCATTTTACTATACATCGTTCTGTACCAGTGGTCAGATATAGTATGCTGCACACATAGGACGGTTCACCTAATCCTTGTACTGGCTAAATAATGAAACTAGCATTTTGGGGTGGGATATGAGCCAAGTGTGTCAGCCTGTAAACTAGAATCTTTCAGAATCAATTCATGTTAAAGATAATACTAATTTCATACCATACCAGAGGTACTCTATGAAATTATTTTTCAACTTATCTTTGACAATATAAGTGAGTGATTGGGACATATTTTAACTATTAATATTATAAATTCAATAGAAGTTTTTCACAGACTTTGATTATAGAAATATACTAGTCAGTTATTTGCTTTTCCAGTGTAAAGTGCCATTCTATATAGCTTTATTAGTACTTCATCCCCTTTTTGCAGCTAAAGTAGAGATATTGATCTTTGATAAGTCTTATTTACCAGTTGTTTACTGTATTTTATAACCATAATATTGAAATGTTTGTTACCTGAACAATCTTTTTTCAGGAAATATTTATTGTGTGCATTTGTTTACATATCCCAACAAATATGCTAGAAGGAAATAAAATTATATAATTCATCTGAAAAAAAAAAAAAAAAAACTGTAGACATCCACTCATGAGCAAGCTAAGTGCCAAAAGTATATGGACTTCAAATAAGCAACAAAACTGTTGATTTGTATATTTTATTAAAGGTGTCTCCCACATAACAAGTTAAATAAGCAGTTTTCTGAAATTCTTCTGGTACTGTATTTATCACTCTTTTGTTGTAATTATGCAAAGTTGGCTAATATAGCTGCTTCACCACTGATTAAGACATCAGTAAAACTCGAATTAGGAGATTTTATTTTAAATTTGGCATTTATCTTGTTTGTGACATGGTGCCTTCAGCTATGATTGGGATGTAAATTTTCTGAAATGTTGTGCTTTCCCAAATAAGTATAAGGATGAAATTGAAGAACAAAAATTAGCATATACCTTTTCTTTTTTGCTCTCTTGGAATCAATATTTGATCTTGTTGACAATTTTATTTTTTGAAGACTGTTATATTTACGATAGTGTATGTGAATTGTGTCGTATTCATTTCTAATCATGATGGTTGTATTTTTAACTGTTTGGTTTGAAATGACATCAGTTTGGTTTTGTAATGAAAAGACATTTATTTATATTTGTACTGAGTACCTTATTTTCAAATGCCTATTTCCCCATAATCTCTAAGTAAGGTGAGATAAAATAATTAAGGCATTTCCTGTAAGGATTTATGGAATTGCTTGGCTCTTGTATTTAAAGGAACCTCATATATTTAGTCGTTGCTTTTAAGTAATCTTCGCTAAGAATTAATTAAAATTTAAAAACATGTTTTTTTTCATTTATTCAATTACAGATAAATTCAGGGTTTATAAGGGGCTGACATGTATTTTTGTGGCTTACTATAAAAGAGAATTTCTACTCTTTTATTTCAACCTGTATAATCATCATCAGTGACAGGCAATTGAAGAAAGTATCTACCATGAACAGTAGCAAGCACCTCAGTGTTACATTGTGTGAGAAGGCAGACATAGCAATTTACAACATTTTAGTGTATTCTGGGGTAACGCGAGGCATATTATAAAAATCATCAACTAAAACGTATTATGTCAGTATATCGGTCACTGCATACTATACTTTACTCTTTAGTGCTTTCACATCAGTGTTATGTAGAAGATAGTGGTATAGATCTGAGGATTCTAAAAGATACCAACAAAATATAGTGCTAAACATTATATTTTAAAAAATATTTAAATTTGTTACACCTTTCACTAAACTGTAATTTGTGTGTGGAATACTGAATAATGTGCCTTAATCTCCATTTACTTTCAGAATTACTTAACCTTTTCTCTCTGATAGTGTCACACACTTGTCAGATCCTCTGTGACTCAGATAGATGTGAACTTTCAGTGCTGTATCCCTAGTTAAAATCTTAGCAGTAATCTGATTTGTACTTGAAAAAAAAAAAAAAAAAAAAAAAACAGAAATAGAACAGAATTTTTCCGATCTCTTGTTTCCACTGTCAATATAATTACAATATAACTTTCATTTCTCATCACTGTGGATGTACGCTGCACGAAAGTTGGAATTCAAGATTACAAATTGGGGCAAATATTTGTTTATAGGAAGGGGAGTTAGGGATTAGAATAACTTACCAAGGAAGATGTTCAATAAATTTACAGTTTCTTTGGAAAAGGCTAGGAAAACTAACAGATAGGGAATCTGCCACCTGGGTGACTGCCCTAAATACGGAATCAGTAGTGACTGACTGAGAACGAGCAAACAACCAGTACATTTCTGTTACTTAGTGTTAGGTGGAACTTCATCTTAATCAGAACCATATTAAATAGGTTATTTTATAGTACCACTAGCTGTAATACCCGTCGTTGACAGGACAGTCGCTTAGCATTTGCATGATTATATGTTTGTCCACCCCAGATTTTGAGACACATTAGCTGGCAGTGGCTTGTTGTGATATACTCGCTTCCTTGCCGCCTGTGGCCCTTTGCACTTCCAAATTCTTTTGTATTATTGCTGATCTTGATTTGATCTCATTCTTCCCATATAAAAGAAAGCCATGTATCGGGTTAATCTATATAAATAAAGTTGTAGGGGGTTCGCTGTCTGTAATTTTGTTTCTTTTGCCAATTTTTCAGATATGTATCCATTTAGGTCAACTCAAGACAGTATCAGTGGTTTTTATTTTTTGTCTCTATCTGTTTGTTCCACCATCATGGCGAAAAGTGTGGATAGATCTCGACCAAACTTCATATTTAGAGTATACTCATCCTGGAAAAGGTTTTGATATGCATATGACTTTAAAATCTCTGAATAGATGGAGGATTTATAGGAAAACCAGAACAGTTTTCTTTCATTTTATCTTATACTATTAATTTTCTGTAAAATCCATGGACTATATGTAAAACGTCCCTTCATTATAAACAACTTTTGTTATGTACATAATTTCGCTTACTCTTCAAATGACTGAGAAAATTACTATTTCCTGCGGGTCTCATGCTCTGCATTGAATGCCCGACAGACCGACAACGAACCCACAGGTTACCATGGCAACGTCTCTGACTGCTTGCTAGCAGGGAAGTAACATATTGCGATTTTGTTCATCATTCCTGTAAACATCAATTGGCCATTCTGCGGGATATTGGCAAAATACCGTTGGAGGTTACAATCGTCTTTGAATACCAAGAACGGGGTGTTGTTGATATTTGAACAGTACCGCGGAGTGTAGCCCATTATTTCACACAGTAAGGTGTTTTCTAGCATTTGCTATAATTTTGACTGTATTTCTATTCTACTTCTGTTTTCAGCTTTAATTTCTTGCCTCTTTAGGCTCAAGAAATAAAACCATAAGTCATCTTCTTATCTATTTACCTAAGAATCCCTGCACCTAAATTTCTCATCTGTTATCACCTTCTTATATTCGTTAATCATACCATCACAATTTATTGATGGCATCCACTTGGTATTTACATATACAGTATGTCCTATGTGGGTGTCCTCATTTATAATCCTGTTTTCTGTTAATTTCAACTTTCTTAACTGTATTACTTTCATCCTTAATTACTTCGCATGTATGCGACTGCTAATCCCGAAACCTGGACACACATTTTTTGAGGAAAAATTCCAAGCTGTTTGAATATATTACTTTTGGCCCCAGAAAATATCGAAGTTTGGTTGCAATTTTAATGACGGTGCAAACCTTCATTTTGTGGTAATTGGTGGCTAAACGGTAAGTCGCACCACAAAACAAATAGCACAATCGCTGTTCAATTTAGAGAGATCTACAACTTTGGTCCTATGACATTTTGTCATATCTCTATCCCTTATACAATAAATGGAGCTGTATTTCTCAATTCCAAGTTAATTTTGTACTTCTTACATTTATATGTTATCATGTGACACATTTATAGGAAAGATAGATTCATCACATTCAGCATGCACATTGACACGCCCAGTGACCATATGTTAGCCATATTTTATGTTTCCAGCTGTCACATGAGTATCAAAAATATAAACTAGTGTGTGAAAACTGTACACAAATTTCACCGTATTCAATAATTCTAACTCACCCATAAATATAGGAGATACAAGAAAATATCATAGGATCAACCATGTAGAACACCAAAAGAGGCATCTGATGGTGAAATCCATTTGTCGATATGTTGTACAGTTCCAAAGCTGTAACTGTCTTTTTTTCTTTTTTGCTATTTGTTTTATGTCGCACCGACACAGATAGGTCTCATGGCGACGATGGGACAGGAAGCGGCTGTGGCCTTAATTAAGGTACAGCCCCAGCATTTGTCTGGTGTGAAAGTGGGAAACCACGGAAAACCATCTTCAGGGCTGCCGACAGTAGGGTTCGAACCCACTATTTCCTGGATGCGAGCTCACAGCTGTGCACTCCTAACCGCACAGCCAACTCGCCTGGTGCTGTAACTCTCTAAATCAGGGCCTCTCAGGGTGCATGCGCTTGGTGCATGCACTGTGCACGGTGCAAAAGACGACTGTGCTTGGTTGACCAGAGTGCAGCCCCCCACTCCTCGATTTGGAGCAATAACGCTGTCTCTCTCTTTCCCCACCCCTGTCTCGCTCGCTCTCCCTGTCTCCCTCTTCCTCACTTGCTCCGTAGCGTTCCAAATCTGAGACGAGTAGCCCAGAGACGAAGCGTTGGTCCGAGTCGAGCCGAGCGAGAGCGATGCACAGTGCACGGAGCTCTTGCGCCTCCATTTGCACGCGTGAGATTTGGGGCGTTTGAGAGGCCCTGCTCTAAATAATGGTCTGCACTTATAAACGTGTCCGTGCTTGTCTATATGTAAATAAATTTGTAGGGGGTCCGCTGTCTGTAATTTCCTTTCTTTTGGCCATTTTTCAGATATTGATCCGTTTTAGGTCAACTCAAGACTGTATCAGTGGTTTTTATTTGTCGTGTCTGTTTGTTTGTTCCACCATCATGGCAAAACAGCTTGATAGATCTTGACCAAACTGCATATTTAGAGTATACTCATCCTGGAGAAGGTTTTGATATGCACATGACTTAAAAATCTCTGAATAGACAGGGGGTTTATAGGAAAAACAGAACATGTTTCTTTCATTTTATCTTATACTATTGATTTTCTGTAAAATCCGTGTTCTATATGTGAAACATCCCTTCATTATAAACAACTTTTGTTAGGTACATAATTTCGTTTACTCTTCAAATGACTGAGAAAATTACTATTTCCTGTGGGTCTCATGCTCTGCATCGAGTGCCCGACATACCAACAATGAACCCACACGTTACCATAGCAACGTCAGACTGCTTGCCAGCAGGGAAGTATCTTATTGCCATTTTCATCATCATTCTTGTAAACTTGTGGTTGTTCCTTGTGTATAAAGCAAGAGGGACATCAATCGGACATTCTGCGGGATATTGGCAGAATCTTACAAAGAAAATTCTAGAGGTCTGCTGTTTGTAATGTTACTTGTAAGTTATTTATTTCGCCAAATTTTGATATATTTTTCTGTTTTACGTCAACCCGAGATCATATCAGTAGTTTTTAGCTTTCCTTTCTGTCTGTCTGCTTGTTTGTTTATTGGTCTGTTTGTTCCACCAACACAGGAAAGGGCTGAATAGATATCAACCAGCTTCATATTTAGAGTCTACTCATCCAGGAGCAGGTTTTGACATGCATGTCATTTAAAAATCTTTGGACTGAGCTCGATAGCTGCAGTCGCTTAAGTTCGGCCAGTATCCAGTATTCGGGAAATAGTAGGTTTGAACCCCACTGTCGGCAGCCCTGAAGATGGTTTTCTGTGGTTTCCCATTTTCACACCAGGCAAATGTTGGGGCTGTACCTTAATTAAGGCCATGGCCGCTTCCTTCCCACTTCTAGCCCTTCCCTGTCCCATCATCACCATAATACCGATCTGTGTCGGTGCGACGTAAAGCAACTGGCACAAAAAAAAATCACTGAATAGACTGGTGGTTTTTAGGAAGACTAGAAGAGTTTTTTCAGTTTTCTGTTACACTATTGATTATGTGTTGACCAAACTTCATATTTAGAGTCCATTCATTCAGTAGCATGTTCTGATATACATGTCTTTCAAAAATCACTGAACAGACTGGGGGTTTATGAGAAGACCACAAGAGATTTCTTCAATTTTCTCTTACACTATGGATAATATCTCGACCAAACTTCATGTTTAGAGTGTACTCATCCAGGAGCAAGTTCCAATGCACATATTGTTTAAAAATAACTGAACAGATTGGGGGTTTATAGGAAGACCAGAAGAGTTATTTTGAATTTTCTCCTACACTATTGACTATATCTCTACCAAACTTCATATTTAGAGTCTAATCATCCAGGAGCAGGTTTTGATATGTATATCATTTACAAATCACAGAATAGACTGAGGGTTTGCAGGAATAAAAAGAGTTTTCAATTTTTTTACACTATTGATTATATGTTGACCATACTTCATATCTAGAGTCTAATCGTCCAGGAGCACGTTTTGGTATTGCACCCTTCCCGTATCCGGATGGGTGACAAAAGAAATCCCGACCAGTCTCTTAGGGTTCATAATTTATTTTATTTTTTAACGTGGGATCAAGACAATGCAGATACACAATATAATGTTCTATCATTAGGATTGATGAATGTCTCCATCTGATGTATCATCGGGCCGCAAGAAGATCGATAATCTAAAGCTGCGTTTACACTAAGCGCAATTTACTCGCGAAATAATTTCGCGAGGGAATTGCGCCTAGTGTAGACGCTCCCTCACCCCTGAGTAATTGCGCAGTCAGGGCCCTCGCTGCGAGCCAGAGGTCAGTCGGTTTTTGTCCGCGCATCAAAGGGTTTCCCTCATCGAATTTCTCTCAGTGTAAACGTGGTCCCCGTCGTTGCGCGAGGGATGAATCAAGAACAGTGCTTGCAGCTCATTGAGCTCTACAAAAATAGTGATTTTATGTGGAATCCGAAAAACAAAAACTATTTCAATCGCAATAAAAGAGAAGATGCGTGGAAGGATATTAGTTCTCAACAAAACTTTCCTATCTCTACAGTGAAAGTGCAGATGAAAGCGCTACTGGGATCATATTGAAGTGAAGGATCGAAAGAAAATAAGAGCAGAGTTACTGGATCAGCTAAGCTATTACTATTGGTTTATAATGCAAAATTGTGTCATTTCATTACTTTTTTGAACCTTCCGGTACCTATTTTGAGCATTCTTGGGTCATTGTGAAGAACTTCCACTAGTGGGCAGACAACACCACATTCAGAAGGTACAAGCCCTGAACATTTGGATTAGTCATATTTCGATGGGCTATTGCGCTTGTGACTAATTTTATTTGGTTTGTGATTTATTTTTTCTTCCATTATTTGATCTTTATTTTACATTTTCACCCATTTTTTGGTATTAATCCACAACAATTAACAAATATATCAAACGCTATTTTTTAAATGGGTGCGGTTTGGATACGAAATGTATTTCTAAATTGAATTAATATTGTGTGATTTTTAATTATTAGCATTTCTATTTGTTCATTTGACTTTTTTAAATACATAATTATATAATACCGAGTCGATTTACTGTTTTAAATGCGATTAATTATTATCCTTACCTTCACGTAATCCTGAAGTGTTTCAATCAACGCATCACAAACTTCTGGGACGATTTTTTATATTGTGCACTTCGATATTTTAAATAAATACTGCAAACTTGTGTACGAATCATCAGTTGCTAAGAAACGCAGTGTGACAGCCAACCTTTCTCTCACTGTTACTGCTTCTCTGAATGTTTTGTCTTGTTTTTCAACTTTTTGACTGATCAGTGAAACGAGTTGTTCAAAATCTTGGGTACTCGTGCGGACGAAGTCCTTAATTGTATCATCAATGGGTTCCTATACCATTTCTCTCATAAGGCTGTTTCCATATTGGCTTCTTCCAAGGAATAATTGTTTGCTCCACCATCGTCGAGGGCGCCGATTTTTCTTCTTCCCTTTCTTGATCAAAAATGACATTGATATGATGGAAAATCGGCTACAGCGGCTGGAGGGACAAAACAAGAACAGAAGCGTTCAGGCTTGTCGAAGGCGGCTCGCCCCACTCACGCTATTTTTCGCTCTGAATTGCGCTCTGTTTTGGGTAGTGCGAAATTTCACTCGAAGCGAGTAAGTTTCACCCGAGGGAGTTTCACTAGTGTAAACGCAGCTTAACAGCTTAAATCTAAGTTGGCTTACATTACTGTATAAAATTTTAAATAATATTCCATATAAACTTGAACTACTACTTTATTTATTCAAGAAATAAGAATGTTGATAAAAGAAAATGAAGTTATGAAATTAAAATTCTGAAATTAATTAATGTTTGATCTGTTGATTTAAAATAATCATCAATGATCATTATTATCTGCATCGATCACTTTTAACATCACAGTTGAAATGAGCTATTACTTAACTTTCATACAATATTCACAACAACAAAAAAAAAAAAAAAAAAAAGCAAAATGGACATCTGCATGGGAAATTATTGGTTACGTTAATATAATACAATTATATTTTTCTTTTTTAACATCAGTTTTTGTTAATCTCACTTAGGATAAGCTCTATTCATCTTCCTTTGTAGTATCTCAAGGTAAGCTTCCGGGAAATTTAAGAGCTAAAATCTGCTTCTAATCACATTGATTTACTATATTAACTGATATTATGTCTAATATTAATTCACTTTTCAATATAAATCACTCGTTGAACATTAAAAGGTAATCAGATTCTCAAGTATGCCTAAATATATCAATATGTGACCTCGTGCAAATTATTTTAATATCTAGGGAACATCATTCTCGAAGACATTGTGATATCTAATCAATTGTGTTTGTTATACAGTGTGGTAATAATCATTCAAGTTAACTTAAGTATGCCATTATTATTGTAGGAAAATGTGATTTAAAGTAGAAGTATCAAGTTAAAAAATGTCCAAGTAAACAAATAAAAACCAAACCCCATGGCACTACAACCCTTGAAGGGCCTTGGCCTACCAAGCGACCGCTGCTCAGCCCGAAGGCCTGCAGATTACGAGGTGTCGTGTGGTCAGCACGACGAATCCTCTCGGCCGTTATTCTTGGCTTTCTAGACCGGGGCCGCTATCTCACAGTCAGATATCTCCTCAATTCTAATCACGTAGGCTGAGTGGACCTCGAACCAGCCCTCAGGTCCAGGTAAAAATCCCTGACCTGGCCGGGAATCGAACCCGGGGCCTCCGGGCGAGAGGCAGGCACGCTACCCCTACACCACGGGGCCGGCTTAAACAAATAAACAATCTTATATGGATATCTTTTGATCATCTTATTCTGCCATAATATTTTATAAATGTGAAACGACGTCATCATTATCATAGGATATGGATTCTCAAACAAATACAATGTCATTGCATCATAAACATGTACGATCCTAATTTGCGTCAGTCTTTCCTTTCTCTTCAAATATTCCATTTTCATCTCATATTTCATCTTCAACATTATTCATTTCATATCTCTTCCTATTCTTCCAAATATTTCATGTATCTAACCTTATTCTCAAATATTCATATAATTGGATCAATATCTTCTTAAATAACACTAACATGTCTTCTGTCTGCCGTCATATTCATATCTAACATCATCCTAATTCATTATGATAACATATAACTTCTCTATTAACATATCACTTGGCATATTATCGAAGATTCTAAAAAATTTCTGCTCATAAACACTTCATAAATGATATGGCATAACATGTTGGATGATCCCGAGCTGGACTGACATGATCATTCTTTGCTTTGATTGAAATATCATCACATTACTACATTTCATTCCCTAACTGGGGTTAGTCTTGTTTCTTAAGAAGACTACCTATTCCCTTATATCAACATAATAAATAATCACTCGCGAGAATCTAACACAATTTAGGTCATTCTGAAGACAATAATGATATAGCATCTAGTCTTTAACTATAAATGGGTTACATTTTTTACTATCTATCAATAAATATATATATGTTTTATTTAAGAAACTTATCTTTTTCCTTCGCGTTCCGAAACGATATCATCATTCATTCATCCTCCGCAGCTCTGGGTGCTGGTCATCGTAATGTCATCGGGAATCAAAGTTACTATCTGACATGTCAGTCCAGCTCGGGATCATCCAGATAGTCTATCTCAAGTCTTCTTAGAGAGCCATGGTATTCTTGAATTTCTCAACTGAAAGGACAAAACGTATTGATGAAATCAGCTGTAACATATTGACGTTTTTAGAGCCTTCTAACATAATTTTACTACTAGATTCTGCTTAATATTGTTCTGCGTAATTTCAATTGCTATTAGATCTCCAATATGTCTGCAATTATTTCACTTTTTATCTCATACAGAATGGCTTTCTAGTTAAGGCTTTGTCCTTGCAGTTTTCAATACCGTTGCTAATCAATTCTCCAGTTGTGTATTTTAATATATAACATATATTAACCTTCTTATATTTTTTGCGTTATATTGTTATTTAAATGCTGTAAATATCTTTTCTTTCTTAAATTTTATTTTTTCTCAACAGTTCTATATGACTTAATCAGCTCCTAGATTGCAATATGTCCGCTCCCTTGGATTGCTTTTTCATTTGTGTCTTTTTACAGTGTTGGTCTTAACAATATTCAAATTCTTATTTTATCTTTACCACTGCCATTATGATCTTATACATTTTGACTTTGCATTATTCTGAACTTTCTTGACATTTTATATAATTTATTCATTATGTTTAACTTCATTGTCAGTAATCACGTTCATCCTGACTCGATTGAGTTTTATTTCTGTAATAGTGGAATGGCACAGTATGCATATCATTTGAAAATCACTGAATATACTGGGGTTTTATAGGAAGACAAGAAGTGGTTTCTTTTCAATTTCCTCTTACACTACTGATTATATGTTAAATCTGTAGACTATATGTGAAACGCCCCTCGATTTTAAGTAATTTTTGTTATGTACATAATTTCGATAACTCTTTTCTATGGGCTTCATGCTCTGCAGCCAGTGACGGGCACCCTCGCGCACCTACAGTTATTTGAAGGATCCATAACGGGAGAAAATCAGAGGATGCATAATATTTCTCTCGGTTTGAAAATTAACCCCACCTAATGTATCTGAACACAAAGGAAACATGAGGTAGGACCTTTCCTGTGGTGTCTGTCTGCTGTCTATCTGTTTTTATATACGAAAAAGTGGAAAACTGGTGAAATTATTTCAACTAAACTATATATTTGGAATCTACTCACTCAGGATTGTGTTACCAGGTGCATATGATTTCATGATAACCACACAGACTTGGTATTTATAGGAAGATTATTATCAAATATTTTCGTTGACATTAGGTGTATAAAAAGAACTGTATATAACAAACGTTTAGGAATATGTTACTTCCGCTCCTTTATACCATGTACGTATTTATTGTACAATGGATAATAATGCAGATGGTTACGAAAAATTGGACTTTTAGTCCGAGGCCCGTAGGAGATGTCATGCATGTCACTTCAAGATGGGTAACGGGAAAAACTAAAGAGCCATTTTATTCTTTTCAGTAGGACAGATATTAAAAGAGGTATCTTCACCATCAGAGCTCCACGCAAGTGGTTAGAGATACAATATGTAACCTAAGAACCATGGAGAATTTCACACAACTTCAGACTAGGAACTGGACTGTACAATAAATTCAGAAATCGTCCTCATTCTCTCTCAAATTTGTTTAGCTTTATCATATTTTCGTTATTGCCCCGGACTGTTGTAGGAAAATATCATTTTAACATGTTGCATTAAACATGAGAATAGAGCCATGTTACTTATAAGTCTCTGAAGAAAACATGTAATCCACTGCAAATTCCCGTGCGAAGAACGGGTACAAATGCTAGTACACAAATACTACTGACAAATGTACAAAGCCTCTAAAATGTTACCAGGATGATCTCCATAGCAACTCTCGTTACAGTCTGTAGAATTAGTTACCTGCTCTTGGACAGAGCAAGTTGGCCATGCAGTTAGGGGCACGCAGCTGTGAGCTTGCATTCGGGAGATAGTGGGTTTGAACTCCACTGTCGGCAGCCCTGAAGATGGTTTTCCATGGTTTCCACTTTTCACACCAGGTAAATGTTGGGGCTGTTCCTTAATTAAGACCACAGCCACTTCCCTCCAACTCCTAACGCTTTCGTATCCCATCGTCACCGTAAGACCTATCTGTGTTGGTGCAACGTAAAGCAACTTGTAAAAAAAAAAAAAAACTGTTCTTGGATTTAAACTTTTACACAACTACCACAGATATTTTTCTTATTTTTGGCTGTATTGGAAAAAAGTATACAACATAAACTCGCCATGAGGTGTGAGAGAGAAACACGAGTCTTATAATTTAGGCCTTTTCTAAAGCACCCTGTCCTGCTGAAATTTTTTGAACAGCTTATAACTAAGATCATATTCAACCTTATTCTAAACCTAATATATACATTAGAAGTCCGTTACGGCGAGAATTCATAGCGGCAAAAATGTACTCGCTATAGCTGATTGTCGTTATATCCGATTTTTGTAAAAGTCGGGAAAAGCCCCACACATATTGAAATCATTATGTAACGGCAATCCGTTTCTTCAAAACTTGCATTTTCGCAGATTTCCATACTACGGCTTAGTTATGTTTCTAATTCCGAGACAATGTGAATGCATGTGTTCAATTTCATTCAGAAAAATTTTAGTAGTATCACTCCAGTGGCTTCTGTGGCAAATGTTTCAGTTTTCTTATTCAAAGAGAGTCACCTAACCTAACTTAAACTCATATGTAACATGAAAACATATTTCAAGGAGCAGTAGAGTAATTATAACCTTTTTGCTATAAATTACTGGGGAATAGTCTTTCCGAAATTTAACCAAACGCGAGAAATTACAGTGAAGCTTCGTAGTCCCGATTCATTTCATATTAAATTTTTAAATGCCTCATTTATTGCATCGCAAATTTTCATTGTTATCACTCACTACAATCACATTTTTCCCAGCCCTGAAATAGTTCTTTGTCTTCCCTTGTGAAACACACGTGATTTCCAACACAGATCAGAGCCCTCGTCACAGGAGGCAGGTTGGGGAAACATGCGAAAACGGTAAATGGCCTTGAATTCCAGAACTTTAGAGAGTAAATTATTGCTTCAGTTTTACTCTGCAGTTATCATTGATATTGCTGAACAGTAGCAGCGATTGGGAATTATAAGGGGGGGGGGGGGGGGGGCAAAAATGTACAGACAACAGAACGTACCGGGGTTTGAGGGATAAAGCTGCTGTGTGAGGGGGGTGGGGTGTACATACATCAGAACTGAAAATAAAAGCTACAAAGTGGTAAGTTTTTGGATGTCTTCTGAGCGAGTTTGACAGATAGGTAAAGACTGACAGTTTACGAACTTAAGTGCGGCAATAATATTCTGAGATTTTAATTCAATGCTATACAACAAAACTTTCACCTAAAAAATAATAATTACACATGTATTACAATTAAAAATCATTTTGTATTTGCTACACTCTAAGAAACTAACACACACTAAAGAGACTGCTAGACTGACGAATGCATGCGGCATGTGGGTGAATCATACCTCAGTGTCCATGACTTTGGCAAAAAAATATGCCCCTGTTACCCTTCCTCACAGCACATGTGAAATATTACTTGCTGTGGTGCTATACAAATCTACTAGTCGCGACAAACAACATTTTGTGCATATTTCTGGTAATAATTTTGGTTTCGGGGTATTTGTGGAACACGGAACACAGAGATGGAGAAAGAAGGTGCGAGCTTGAATGGGTCTAACTACAACATCAAGAATTGAATTAAAACTTTAACAAAGGTTATATTTCTTTAGAAATTCAAAAATTAACAAATAACAACTATGACAGGTACAATTCACAATCTTGAAACAAGACTTGGAAAATCCAAGATTATTGAATATTTACAGATTTGGGGCTTCAAGCCCTTAGTCTACAATTCTGAGCAGCAAGCTCAATTTTATAAAATTTTCAATTTAAAAAGAGGAACAACTTAGTCAAGGGCAGAAATCCCCTAATTCAAGAGCCCTGCTCCCTAAATTACAATATCTAGCCTTCCAGAGGCACTCTCCATTATTACAAAATCTTGAAAAGAGCTAACAGGCTCTCAGTTTCTTTCAGCCTACACGAGGCAAAATTACATCAAAATCTAACTCTCTCTGGTATCTCAAGGCATGAATTACAAATAGAAATAGTATTACACAGATTTATCTAGTACCCAACCTACAGGGCCTTTGCGGAAAAGAACAGGTTAAATAAATGGCCCGAACATAAACTGAATGGAGGCAAACACTGCGCTCCATATAATGAAATATAAAATCCTACAGGGCTCTCGGCCAATGAAACGGGCTATTCCCAAACTATTGAGGTGGCTCGCATGGAAATCACTTTAACACATTACAGGAAGAAAACAGTTACGAAAACGTAGTCACTCAAACCAAGATGAAGGAGAGCTCGAGAGGGTAAATCACTCTCTATCTCTGATTTACAGTTAAAATTAGCCAAAAGATGATTTACATTTTAGAAAATTTTGTTACATAATTAAAGGTTCGGACCTTCCCCTCGGATAAAGCTGCGGAGGTAGCTACAGAAAGAGAATTTATGTGGCCATTACCTTTTAGAAGTTCTGCCTTAACACACACACTTAGAAAGACGGTGATCAATTGACAAGATAGCCAGAAAAGCTGCTGTTTATATACCCTCAGGGAAGGTTCAATAGAAATCAGGATTAATCCAGACACACCCTCTCAATTTTTATTGGTTAATTCAAGGTGAACAAGAAATGCGGGATTGGTTGAAAATTGATTATAAAAATTCCTGATTGGCCAGATTCAAAACTGGCGGAAAGAAAGAGAAATGTTGCCAACCCAAAAATAAATGAACATAGATTCAGTTATGGAAAACCTAGGAATATGAAACTGCTTTAAGTTATAAGTTCTTCCACCTTGCACCAGAGTGCATGATCAGAGCTTTTTGATAGTGACATCTGTGGAAAAATGTCTAAACTTCTTGATGTATAGCAAAACAAAACAAGGAGAAATTCAATCAGTTTAGGAAACTTCACAATTACACAATTACTTAGTATTTTAGTAGTGACATCTTCCGATTAAAGTTCCAACTTGATGTGTTATCAGTTTCACTTTTTGATCGATAGAGGAGTTTATTAAGGCGCTGATTTTGAATGAGCGGAGTATAGGTGTACCTCCCGGTACAATTTTGTTAATAATTAAAGAAAATCAAGGAAGGAATTAGCTGATAAGACAATAGGGTTTGTACAAATTGCTTTAATTTAATAATTAATATAATTCCTAGTTTCAGCCGGCTAGAATACAATAAAAATGTAATGGTTTCTTCACAAAGTCAGTCCCCCACCCACCTAATCACTGCTACTGTTGCTGAGTAACCCAGTAAGCCTGTTTGTGCTTGTATTTTGCATTCCATTCAGATGTTAGAAATGTATTCTATGTTGAGTGACATAGTGAAGGGCAGCGAATATTTGTTGCGTGATAGACTACGCAAGGATTAGGAACATAATCGTGTGAAGTTGACCAGCATGGTGCATATTTGTCTTGTGGTTGCCTCGTCATAACGAACAGAAGAAGAAGTCTTATCTCTTTTCCCTCAATAGCATGTATTGAATACTGATCAGGTTGGCATAACCCGCTACGCAGCGCTCCAGTTGACTTTGGCTACATGATTTCCACGTGTGTTTATGTGCAATATCTGAAGTTTTTTAATTGGTTTGAGTGTTTTGGTGGTGCTCTGTGCAAACTTTTATTGATATATAAATGCTTACACTATTACTTCTTAATATTAATACCTGAAATGCTATTGTAGGAAGTATTAAGTGAAAGGGAATTTAATTTCTTGCCATGTGTTGAGGTTATCTTTGTGTGATAATTTTCTTGTTATTTAATGCAACTAAACAGCAGTTTAGCCCTTACATTTTCCTGTGTGCCTTGCTGGGTTTTTTTTTTTTTTTTTTTTTTTTTTTTACCAGGATGCAGATCTGACTATATGGACTGTAAAGAGGTAAGATGATTTTTCAAACCCCCTAAAGGTAAGGAACATTTTATCAAGTGGAAAGGGGCCATACCAAGCAAGGATAGGGAACTTACTTTAAAGTCCAACATCTGTGATGCTCACTTCACAGAAGATTTAATTGTTTAATTTGACAAACTTGTGATAGAAGAAACAGAAGTACATCTCCCAAGAACCAACTGGCGATTGAAAGACTGTTCTGTTCCACATGTATTTCTTAATTTGCCTAGGTATCTGTCTAGTACTGTAACTAAAAGGAAATCCCCTCAAAAAAGAAAATTGTCTGATTATCTTCTGGCAAAGACATCCACCAAATGTTCGAAATTTCTTGATTCTGAATCTCCTTGTGATATCAGCAATATCCAGTTCATCAACACACCTAAATCCGATGATTCTAAATCTGAAGTGTTAAAGTTAAAATAACAATCAAGGAATCTAAAACGGAACTTGGTTAAGACAAATAAAACAATTAAGTTAGAGAGGGCTAAAGTTTCTGTTCTGCAAAGTGAAGTTGGTAGGATGAAACAGAGACTTTCAGGGCAAGGTGCCTGTCAGTGTAAAGAATCTAGGAATCTAGGAAACAAAAAGTTATTGTGGACACTATGTTGCAAAAGTGTCAGAAAAAGAATCCCAAAGGTATGAGGTATGACCGAGTTTCTTTTAGATAGTTTTTTGCTTCACATAAAATCACCCAAGGGTTATAGACACTGCCTGAAACATGGTTTGCTTCCATTTGAGGTGCACTTACGGAGGTTTTTAAAGGGTTTAAAATGCTCATATATGGTGTAAATAAAATGCTCTTGATACCATTAAAGACTACTTCATTGAAGAAAGGGATGAAAATAAAAAGACAGGGATTGTCATTTTTGATGGAGTGAAACTAAAAGAAGATGTACAGTTTAATGGGTCTTCTTTGTTCAAAATCTTTGTCAAAATCTACCAGGAAATTTTCTATGGTATCGAACTAAAGGTAAGAATTAAAAGAAAGAATATGACTCCCCAGCTTTTCTTACACATGTTCTACTCTCATAAGTTTATACGTTTTTCCTTTTTTGCATGATGGTGAGTTTATGTTGCACTTAAGATAAGGTTGGCCTGCATAACCTTGTGATGTATTTTATTTGTGTCCTGTTGATTTGCATCCAGTTTCCTATGATTTCTTACAAGCTTTAACATCATCTTTATTCTAACAGTATTGTTTTTGCTTCATGAAATGGAATGCCTGTGATATTGTTCTTATTTATCAAGTGAATTCCATCAGATCTTATACTGGGGCCGCTATCTCACCGTCAGATAGCTCCTCAATTCTAGTCACGTAGGCTGGGTGGACCTCGAACCAGCCCTCAGGTCCAGGTAAAAATCCCTGACCTGGCTGGGAATCGAACCCGGAGAGGATGGAGAGGATGAGGGGAAAGAAACTGAAGGAAGGGTACAGTCTGTTTTATGTTGGAGGACAGGATGCAGTAAATGGAGTAGGAATGATCATTAGGAAGGATATCCTGGAATATGTGGAGCAGGTGAAGAAAATCAATAACAGAATTATCATAACAAGGATACAGTTTGAGACAGGAACATGAGATCTGTTCCAAGTGTATGCTCCACAAACTGGAAATAAAGAAGATAATAAAGAACAATTCCTTGAAGGCATGGAGAAGTATATTGAAGACAAGGAAATAATAATGGGAAATCTGAACTCACAAGTGGGAAGAGAAGTGATTCTGGAGCCCTATGGATATGGGAACAAGAATCAAGAAGGGGATATGATAATGGACTTTTGCTAGAGGAATCAACTAATAATAGGAAACACATGGTTCAGAAAGAAAAATAGCTAGAAGTTTACCAGGTGTGGATGGGGAGACAGAAGAAAGCAAACGTTGAATGATCACATATTAATGAAAATTAGGACATCAGAAAGATCTTATGGATGTTGCAGCTATGCCTGAGGAAACCTTTGGGGGCGACCACAGAGCACTGATAGCAAAGTTGAAAGAAAGATTAGGGTCTGGTGACTTTTTAAATATTTTTTTATTTTTTTTTATTTTTCTAGTGGCTTTACGTCGCACCGACACAGGCAGGTCTTATGGCGACGATGGGGTAGGAAAGGGCAAGGAGTGGGAAGGAAGTGGCCGTGGCCTTAATGAAGGTACAGCCCCAGCATTTGCGTGGTGTGAAAATGGGAAACCACGGAAAACCATCTTCAGGGCTGCTGACAGTGGGATTCGAACCCACTATCTCCCTGATGTAAGCTCACAGCTGCGTGCCCCTAACCGCACAGCCAACTCGCCTGGTGGTCTGGTGATTGAAGGAAAAGGAGGTTCAGGAAGATTTCAGGAAAGAATTACAAAAACTGATACCAAAGACAGATATTAGTCATGTTGAATAGGAATTAAATAATGTTAAGAGTGCATTTGTAAGCTATGCAGAGAAAACATGTGGCAGAACATCAGAGATAGAGAAAAAGAAACAAAATGGTGTTATGACAATGATAAAATAAAAGAAGAAGGTATGGAAAAGACTGAAGAGAGTAGAGCAAGAATCATAGAAACAAAAAGAGTTTTCATAAAAAGTAGTAGCCAAAGAAAAGTTGGGAAACATTCACCTAGGAAGTAAAGGAAGATTTGAACTGGAGGAAAAAAAAAAAAAAAAAATTTAGAATTATAAGAAACTCTAGGAATGAAGCAGTGAACACAAGGTTTGTGAAGAATAAAGGAGGAGTAATACTTATCATAGAGGGAAAAGTCAACGGCCGAAGACATAGAGGACGTGCACCGTTACGATGGATGGACTAGATCAAGAGCTTGACCAGGATGAGCTTACAGCAAGCAAGACACCATGCCCAAAGCAGAGACTCCTGGGGGCAGATCACCAAAAGGCTTGTCGCGTGATGCCACTACACCCTTACGAAGGGTTGGACTCCAAGAGAGAATACTGACAAAACCAGAAGATATAATGGACAGACGGAAAGAATATTTTAGTGAACTGCTGAACGTGAGAAAGGTGTCCAGGCAGCAGGAATAGAAGAAGTAACAGAGAAGGAAGCAGACATTACAGAGGTGGAATGGACAGTTAAAAAGAGGAAGATGGGAAAAGCTGTGGGAATAGATGAAGTAGCCATAGAAATGATCAAGGCTGCAGGACCAGCAGGACTTCAGTTGACTCATAGAATACTCAAGTGTGTATGGAGAGAGGAAAATGTGCCCAAGGACCATTATTCAAGAAAGGAGATAAGATGTACGGTAACCACTGAGGAATCACCATCATCATTTATGTTGCCAAGATAATGGAAAGGAGAATTAGAGAAAAGGCTGTTACAAGTAGGAACAGTTTGGATTTATGAGTACAAGGTCAACAGTGGAACCCATTTTCATTCTGAGACAGATCAGAGAAAAGAGCGGGGAAAATGGGAAGTATATAGTAATGACTTTTATAGACTTAAAAAAAGGCATACGACAGCATCCCTATATCAAAAGTTTGGGAAAGCTTGACACACAGGGGCATTGGCAAGGAGCTAATAACAATGTTAACAGCTATATACGATAGTGCTGGGGACGGAGCGGAGCGGAGTGGAGCAGTTGTTGTGACGTCATCACTCGGTAGTACCGAGTGAATGTCCTGACACGGGACGTTTAAACACGTTATAGGTATGGCACTGCGAAGGTATTGCATCCCCCTATTAATACCCGTCTCTCACAACGTAACAACTGTAAATAACTGCATATATATTCACTATAATTGTTATATACGTAACTGCTAGGGAGTAGGAGGTAGCATGTGGAATAAATGTTAGTAACTCGTATAGTTAAATCATTCGAATAGTGAAACAAAGTATGGCGCATACCTACCGAAAGGGTTTGTATACAAGGGGATTGGAAGTTAACAGAAAAGTAATGTATTAACAATTATTTCGTAAGTTCATGTGATACGGTACACTGTTAATGAGAAGAATAACCTGAATATAAAGAATCTTATCAGAATATAATGAAAAACACTGACATTTCATCTACAGGATGTGACAAAAGTAATTACGTACATGAACGTTGACTGGAATGTCCTTCTTTGCAAATGTGATTACAAAACATATCTGACAACATACTACTACACGTCCCAGTGCCAAACAGCTATCAGTAGATTGCTTCTATAAATACAGTTATTATATTATATTATATTATATTATATTATATTATATTATATTATATTATATTATATTATATTATATTATATTATATTATATTTGATGTGCCACCACCCGTCGCGTATGTGCGGCCACAAAATTTGCATTTTGCGTGTTTCCTATTATCAGTGATGTCAAAAAACTGCCAGGCATCCGACGGTTTTCGTGGCATTTGTGGAACAACGTTCTGTAAAAATTTCTTTAAATTCCCTTAAATGTTCTAAAAATATAACTACTATCTATGAATATGTTTAAATATCACAGTAACACCACAAATATAATCTAACAGACTTTACATTATCTACAAAACATAACAAGCGTAGGAAATATATACGTACATTCGAAACACACAGATTGAATACAGGTACTTTCGTACGTGTGTTGTGCGCTACACTGTGCTCAGGTCCTCCGCGAGTACTCGCAGTTGTAAGCGGAGGGGATCGGTGGTGCGCTCTACCGCTACAACCAGATTACTCATCGGTATTACTCGCTCCGTCCCCACCTCTAATATACGATAATTGTTGCAGCAAAGTGAAGACAACAGTGGGTAGATCAGAATAGTTTGGAATTGACAGTGAACTAAAACAAGGGATTGTGTCGTCACCTTGATTATATAGGGGAAGAATGAATGTAATGATGTTTGCGGATGTTGATGTGATCTGGGGAGAAGATGATGAGATGGTACAACAACAGCTGAATGTACTGACTAGAAAGATTGAACAATGGGGATTGAGGATCAACGTGGAGAAGAGCAAGACATTGGTGATGAATAGAGAAGTGAAAAAGGAAAAGGGGCTATCAAAATTGGAGACAAGGAACTAGAAATAGTAGAATACTTCTAATACTTAGGAAGGGAACTGACAGAAAATGGAAGACTGGATGTGGAAATTAATAGGATACAACTGGGGAGTACCTTCTACCACCATGTACGGAGATGAATATTGAGCCGTATCCTGCCGGCCCATAAGAGATACTCGGATTATTATTTGACATAATATGTACATTTTATTGATATGAATTGCAGTCATATATGGTAAAGTAAGGAATCGCAGGATAGCTGAGACCGGAAGTTTATGGAGCCATCAAGTCACTGGATATTGCCCAATACTTCCTCGGGACCGTGAGAATGGCTTAGCGTCACTAGGAGTTGGCACATCTTGGCACGTGTACAAAGTGCTGACCAAGCGAAATATTCAGCCAATGAGAACGTGAGGATATGGCAAATATGGAGTCTACATCAAGCGTAGTCATAATCCCAGGTTGACCAACGTGTACAGTTGCTTGAGATAAATTCTGTTATTTGGCGGATTTCCACAGGTCTATAAGTGAAATATAATCAGGAATACGGTATAAAAATTATAGGAAGAGATTTGATATAATATGAACTGTGTTTTATTGATATGTTATAATTGATATTGTGTCATTATAAATGGCAAGCATTCTGATTGGTGGTTTGTCTAGACAAGCGGAAATTCCATAGTTGCAACGGCGTTACCTACGCTACCTTAGCACCCCAAGCTCTGGAGAGTGTCACTCTGATCGTGGATACTGACGTGAGGTGGACGTTGTTCAATGTGCTCCGAGAATTGTACTTAAAAGTTGCCACGTGAATATATCATTAACAGAGTATGGTTAATAAGACCAATAAACAGTGTTTCAGTCATGCAGTGGAATAAAGTAACTGATGCAGAGTTAATTGCAGATTATATTATCGCAAAGTTCACTGCCAATATATAGACGGTGATAATTAGCCGCAATGTAGAAAGTGCAGGAGAGACGTTCCATTGTCTCATATTTTTGTGTCGGTCGCATTTCGCGAGGAATCTCGATTCGTACCGCGTGCTGCTCTCAAAAACTGTGTACATATACCCTCAAGTGTAAAATTTACAGTGTATTTATGTGTCAGTGTGTTGGCTGAGTTTGTAGCCACAAAAGGGTTGTTCGGCAAGTGCAGAATTGAGCAGTGAAGAGATATTCATCCAAAGCCTTCTGTGTTGCAGTGTTCAATAACTTTCAGCAAGAAGATGGCTTCACCTATGGAAGATGGAAGTGTATTTCTACATGTTGAAGCAGTGATCAACATGGAGTAGAAACCCAACAAGGCAGGGATGTGAGCTGCTGCCATGTATCCAGAGAGTCGTCCAAGATAAGGCGCATGTGTTAATTATGGAATGTTGTATGGGTTATGTTAAAATACTAGTGCAGTTTAGAATAGGGATTTTAACGTAAAGTAAGCCTGACGGCATGTGTTTGTTTCACTTTTATATTGTTGTACATACGGATAAAAGAGAAATGCATGTTCTCTTTATTTTTATTTATGACTAGATAGTTGGGATAATGTGGGATTTGCTAGGATTATTTTGTTGTTCATTTATGCATGATAATTTAGTTTAGTATTATTCCGCTTTTTCCTTGTATGTTAGTGCTAGGAGGATTAGATTGACAAGTTCATCCAAGTTCAAAGTTAAACACTTGCTACGTTGAGTGTTAATTCTATTTTATTTTGGTCATTTAGAGAGACAGTAACAGTTAATAGGGATGTAGGCAGAGAAAGTTCGCGCCAGATAGCGCTCGTGTACTACTGGGTAAGCGCAAGGCGATCGTCTCATGTTTCTCCCTGTCAGCTGCGAGTAATGTACAGAATGTGACCGAGTTTTCTGAGCTAAAGCCGATTGTATCTTCTCTAATTTTACTCCAAGACTAAATTAATTAAATGTATAGGTATATCCCCTAGTATATTACGGACGATTTTCAACGTTTAAGCCTTAAACAGCTACAATATGAGCTATGGACCAGAAACGCTAAAACTAGCGGGAGGAAGGAAGAATTAGTATAGCGGTAATTAGAAAATTCTAACACGCTTTATTATCCAAATAATGAATAGGAGTCAGCATGCCTTTGAGTACTGCGCATTATAAATATATGTACATCCACAAGATTTAAATCATAAATAGGTACCGTATTTAAACACGCACTTGCTCCCCTTGCTTATAAACTTCGATTCATGTATTTCTTTTAAGGTTGATGGCTTACATGAAACTGCAGATACAGCCTTTGTCCACCACCAAAAGCATGTGAATATTCTTGAGTTTCCCAGTGCCGGTTCCTTTGAATATTTGACCATCAGCCATAAGGTGAAGATCACTACCACAAATTTCCATTTGATGGATTATTTCGTATTTAGAAAATCGGAAATAGATGGAGCACCTGTTTCAAACTACAAATCATTATGTTATGCTGGATACAGACTTTTCAGTGAAAAGTTTGTTTTGTTTATAAAAGGTTAATTTCAGTCGGGTGAAATTCTAAAATGCAGTGCTGTGAAATCCGAGTACACAAAACATAAGACCTGTAATGTGAAGCTTATTTTAGGAGTACCTGGTGACATTATAGGAAGGTATGTGAACGTTTTGCTGGAGCAGGCCCCAAGGCATGTTATAAGCACATTGCTGCTGTAAGTTATGCATTAGAGCACTTCCCCAAAACTGGTATTATTCAGTGTTCAAAAACATGCAGCCAAAATGT
The DNA here is from genome assembly GCF_040414725.1 of Anabrus simplex. Lineage (NCBI taxonomy): Eukaryota > Metazoa > Arthropoda > Insecta > Orthoptera > Tettigoniidae > Anabrus > Anabrus simplex. The sequence continues at coordinate 316,136,738 of NC_090265.1, forward strand.
ATAAACTTTTCAGTATCCCCCTACCAAACGGTCGAGGCCAGTTAGCCCTATAAAAGTGGAATGTTTGCCCTTGGAACAAGTTTTGCTATTATAATCTCAGTTGCACCAGTTATAACTCTAATCAAGGGGTATTTCTGTCTGAAAGCAAAGGAGCTGTTTTCAAGGGCATTTTCTCTATCAGACCAAATGTTCAATTCTTTAAATTGGCAGTACATGAAATTGATCCAAACATTAAATAATGGATTCCGAAGTTAAGGCCTAGTTCTTTGTCAGATTTGTTGGTCCTTAGCTTCATAACTGTCAATAAGAAACACAGTATGAGTTCAAGGAATATCTGTAAATTGTGTCTGTTTTCATCCAGAACAGCAAACACCAAATTACAATGTTGGACGACTACAAATCCTATATAAAGCAATATGGCATCAGGATTACGCATTGTTTGCTCAATAACCAAATTACCTGTAGTATTTTTTGAGTGCTGATGTCTTTGAAAATGAGAGCCACAAAAATGTAACATTCACTTCTTTCGGTATATTCACGACTTCTTCCCGTACTTCAACGGAGATGATTTCTGCATATTCCGATATTGTACGCTTATCGTGGTATTCCGGCAATTTTCTGGTGTATGGCCTCTTCCCTGTTTTTGTTCTGTTCGTGGTCCACGGAAAAAGCGATGGAACAGCGCCCGGTTTTAATCTTGATCTCTCACCTTTAAATACAAACTCATAAATTCGGCGGTTGTTATCAAAATGCCTAATCAGTTTGTAGGTAGAAAATAGGAATTATTTCCCTTCCTAAATCGCACTTACCCAATAAAGTTTTCGTGAAGTCACTGGGTTGAAAATAATGGGAACACACTTTAATATATTCGGTCAGATTCTTCTCACCGAAATGTTTCCTTCTAACAGCATGTAACCATTTCTTCCTCATTTCTTTATTTTGTGGAAACTGGTGAAACGAAAATGAGCTTCCCTGATTTTTTCAAAGAGGAACACTGCAATAGCTCGGCATAGTCACGAAAATAACAATTTAAGCAGCTTAAATTCGTGGATATTTAGAGGCATGAGTACACAGAAGACAAATTAAGAGCGCATTGCGCTTACCCAGTACAACAGCAGTGCGCTCTATCGGTGCTAGTTCTATACATCCCTATTGCATGACGCATGGTATTTCAGAAGCTGTACATAAGGAGCTGCATAACAACGTTGAAAGAATAGGATCTTCAAATTTAGGTTGGAATCGGTTTTTGCCTAATGATTTGCACAGGAAACGAACCGAGTCTCATAATGTAAAAGGCTGATGTGATTTGTAAGAGACATGAGAAGTTATAATGCATGTGGAGTTATAAAATGATTATGCAGGCCGATTGCATGCTGATAAGTGAAAGAATAATGTGCAGTGGATATGTACCTGCTAGTGTCTTCTGAGAGAATATTAGTTATCAGAATTGACGGAATTGATTCCAGACCAATGAGTCTGATGCGTGTTAAATTGTCAAAGCATGCTAGGAAGGAATACGATTATACGCGAGTTTCCGTGTAGCCAATGAATGATGTTATCGCATTGCAAGCTGATATATTGGCCGTGTTTTCTTAGACGGTGTGAATGAGATGGTATTTCCGTGTTACAATCTTGGCAGACAGAAACCAAACCTTAGTACAGTGTTGAGTTCCAACATTTCCTTTTAGCTCACAGCACACCAGGAAATACATGACGTATGATCACGCTGTTGAGTGCACAAATGTAGCAGAAGAAGGCAATGTTGCCCATTGCTTTCTACATTATATTGATGGATAATTATATGTTTTTCTCTTACAGCAGGGTGTTTTATGATGTTTCATGTTGTTTGAATATGTTGTCTTGTTGTTTAATGGGGAACAGCCCGAGTGCTGAGTATATTGATGGTCAATCTAGTTCTCACTAGGTCCTTTGTGGTGAACCGCGATTCATGTAGAATCTGTGTAGTATGTAAGATTTTTCTCTTTATCCGATGTAAATAGATGTGATATTTTGCTTATTTTTGTTCATTGTAAATATACGATGGGGAATGCCACTAGTATTTTTCATAATTCATATCATGTCCCATTGCGTCTTAATTTTCTTTTTACCTTAATTTTTCTTTAATATACCAGTGAAGGCTAAAGAAGTAATGTACAAGGGATATTATTTATCTATAATGACAGATGCAGTAGAAACCTGGACAGATGACTCAGAGAGGTGAGAGTAGAGTACCAAACCAATCCAAACCCCATGGCACAACAGCCGAAGGGCCATGACCTTCCAAGCAACTGCTGCTCATCCCAAAGGCCTGCGGATTATTATGAGGTAACAATAATAATCATTAAATTAATGTCATAATGGTCCACCTTTTCAATACTATAATATGCAAGTGACACAACAATTCCTCTCGGCCATTATTCTTGGCTTTCTAGATCATGGCCGCTATCTCACTGCCAGATAGCTCCTCAATTATAATGATACAGGCTGAGTGGACCTTGAACCAGCCCTCAGATCCAAGTAAAAGTCCCTGAGCTGGCCAGGAATCAAACCCAAGGCCTCCAGGTAAGATGCAGGCATGCTACTACTACACCACGGGGTCGGCAAGAGTAGAGCACAGGCAGCGGAAATGAAATTCCTGAGTATGGTGCAGGAGACAGGAAGGGATAGGGTATGAAATGAAAACTTATGAAAAAAGTTAAATGTGCGAAAATTACATGATAAATTGGAACAGAACAGATTGAGATGGTTTGGACATGTCAAGCAAATGAAAGAAGAAAGACTGCCAGTACAAACAGTAGAGAGACAGATGACAGGGAAGAGAGGATAAGGAAGACCAAGATTACTATGGATGGACTCTGTGAAGAACACCATTGGAGAACGGAACGTGGGCTGGAACACAGTGTTGGATGAGGAATGGTAGAGAGAGACGGGACAAAGTGGAGAGGAGCCTTATTTTCCCCCACCTGTTGACAGCTGGAAAAGAGGAAATGATGATGATGATGATGATGATGATGATGATGATGATATTACATGAGTTTCCTTGTTTAAGTGAAAAGTTGTGATTAATATTAAAATGTAAAGTTTGATGCTTATGATTATGTTTCATTGTCAGTGCATTCATTAATAATGTTACAAACCTAATATATTAAAAGAATCACGAGTTCAAATTACATTGTTATCCTATACATATGAAATACAGTACCATGCAAATTAATCGTAACACTACAATAAAGTACACATTTTAATTTTTTTAATTTATTTACAATAATGCATACCTTAAATGCCTTTTCATGCCTAATATGTCCTTCTTTGTATTTCATAACTTCTTTCACATGATTTGACATTGATTCCACAAGTTTTGAGCACATATTTTTCAGTTCATCATCATGAAACCACACTTTAATTAGAGACTCTATCATGCATACTTTGGAACTGTCAAGTTTTGTAAGTCTCCCTTTGCAAATAGCCCACAAGTTTTCTATGGGATTTATGTCAGGGAGAGTTCCCTGGCCACTCTAAAACATGAATATTGTTCTCAGTAAATTTTTTTTCAGTTTCATCAAAGTATGGCACGGAGTCAGATCTTGCTGAAAAATTCTTTCACTGTCTGGAAATCTCTTCTGCAGCCCAGGAACAACTCTTCTTTGTAGTATTTGGATGTACTGATCAGATTTCATCATCCCTTCAACTGGTACTAAGGGTCCCATTCCTTCATGTGTGAAACACCACCAAAACATCTTTGCATGGGGTGTTTTGCTGTCTGTCGCAAATGATGTGAAGTTGTTGCCTCATTATTTGCTTGGCACACATATTGAATCCTCTGCTCCTGCACTTGAAAATAACTCTTATCTGAGGAAAAGAACTGTCTTCCAGTGTTCCATTGTCCAGTCCTGATGACTACGTGCCCACAAAAGACGTTTCTTGCACATTTCTCCTGTTAGATAGCTTTCCTTCCAGCTAACAGAAGTCTAAGGCGAACATTAGAAACGTGCAGAATCACTCCCCTTTTCCCCAATTCACCTGCCAAGTCCACAGCAGTTAGCCTAGGGTTTAATTTACTTCTCCTGAGGAGAAAATAGTCATCAGTTGGCATCATTTTCTTTTCCTGCCACAGTTCCCTGTTTTTTTCGGTGAGATTGATCCATTTTGTTTGTACTGCTGAATAATTCTATTTATTGTGTGTACACTGATACCAAATTTAGTAGCTAACTCTCCTAGTGTCATAGAAGTATTTTGAGATAATGCTATAATCGCATTGTGCTTCCTGGGAATCATAGCCATTGAAGAAATAGGTATTACTACCACCTCAAAATCCTCCAAAGTGACTCACTTCGAAATAAATATTGCTTTTATCCACAACAATCACCACACAAATTAAACAACACTGAATAACAGTGCAAATAACGTGTAGAGAACGCAGGAACTAAGAATAAGTTATATATATCACACTGTCACTAACCATTGGGAAAATAATGAAAAAATTCCATTGTTCCGAATAATTCACATGGGACTGTAATCTGTCTTGAATCTTATTTCTGGAAATAGGCAAAATTATTTTAAGAGTTATGACAATATTTACTGTGCATAGAGGCGCGCGGCTGTGAGCTTGCATCCGGGAGATAGTAGATTCGAATCCCACTATCGGCAGCCCTGAAAATGGTTTTCCGTGGTTTCCCATTTTCACTCCAGGCAAATGCTGGGGCTGTACCTTAATTAAGGCCACGGCCGCTTCCATCCAACTCCTAGGCCTTTCCTATCCCATCGTCGCCATAAGACCTATCTGTGTCGGTGCGACGTAAAGCCCCTAGCAAAAAAAAAAAAAAAAATATTACTGTAAACCTGATTTGAAAGTAATTTATAGTTGTACATAAAATCCTCTTCATATTGATATAAGTATCTCATGTTAAACTTATCAAATTGTTATTTACAACTATTTACTCATGTTATGGGATTGTGTTCAGGAATTATGTAGATTTTTAAGTACTCGTAATTTCTTAAATGCCTTCTTACTATTGAGCATTAATGAGCTGAGAACATGAACTTCAATATGGGGGCCATTTGGAATGTAGTACCCGTTAGCGCCGCATGAAACTCTGACGACTTGGGTAGCCGCTGGGCAATGTCAGACCGCGTCAGTGGCTTGTCTGCCTGCTCTGTGCGAGGTTGTGTCTGTGTTGTGTCTGTGATCATTTAAAATGTTTAAACAAATTGAGAACCACGCCAGTTGTGAAGTGAGGGCCGTGATTAAATTTCTTAATGCACGAAACGTTCGACCTTGTGATATTCATCGCCAATTAACGGAGGTGTATGGAGACTGTGATGGACGAGTCATCTGTTTGGCGCTGGTGTCGCAACTTCAACCTGGGGAGGGGGAATACAGACGATGAGGAGCGTTCAGGGAGACCATCTGTCATTACAGACCAACTGCTGAGCGCAGTAGACGAATGCATGAGGAATGATCGGTGCGTCAGAATTGATGAACTCTGTGTACATTTTCCTAATGTGTCTCGAACAATTGTTCATGAAATTGTCAAAGACTATCTGCATTATTCAAAAATCTGTGCAAGGTGGGTCTCTCGCATGCTTACAGAGGAGCACAAAACCAAGCGTATGGCTGCAGCACTGACGTTTCTGGGACATTATTCTGATGAAGGAGACTCTTTCCTGACTCGCATCATTACTGGGGACGAAACATGGGTTTGTTATGCATCACCTGAGAGTAAACGACAGTCAGTGGAGTGGCATCATGCTCATTCACCAACCAAACCAAAAAAATTCAAGACAGTTCTGTCCACCAGGAAACTCATGGCAACCGTTTTCTGGGATCGCCGAGGTGTACTGCTCATTGATTTTATGGCCCGTGGAGACACAATTAATGCTAGTGCATATTGTGAAATATTAAAGAAATTGCGGCGGGCAATACAAAATCGACGGCGAGGTCTATTGTCTACAGGCGTCATTCTCCTTCATGACAATGCCAGGCCTTATGCAGCTGCGATAACACACAAGTGGGAAACCTTTGACCATCCCCCGTATAGCCCGGACTTGGCCCCTTCGGATTTTCATCTCTTTATGAAGCTTAAAGACTTTCTGACAGGAAAAAGATTTGACAGCGATGAAGAACTTAAATGAGCCGTGACTACATATCTCAATACGCTGGTGGCGGAGGACTATCACGGTGGAATACAAAAACTCATCCCACGTTATGACAAATGCCTAAATTTGCTTGGAGATTATGTTGAGAAGTAGTGTAAAGTATGCTCTCTCCAATAAAAATGTGTATATTTGTTAATATTTACTCCTGTGTCTTTATTGCGCAAACGGGTACCACTTTCCGGATGGCCTTCGTAATAATAAATTATCCTGTACTTCCATTTAATTCTGTTCTACTACTGCACCTTGTTGGTGTGTCCAGATTGAATAGTATTTCCGTGTTCCATATCAGCTGCTAGAAGGGGCTCAATCTAAAAGGGAAAACAAAGAAACCATAGTTACCAATTCATTCTTCCAAGTTGAGAGGCTCTGGTCCTCCTTTTAGGCGCCTCTTACAGCAGGCAAAGCATGATTTCCGACAAAAGAGTAATGTGATGAAAATGTTGCAAGCCTTGGGCTGGGAAGACTTGGGAGTAAGGAGATGAGCTATTCTTAATTTTACTTATGATGTTTATTCGCTGAAGAAGAGAATGGCAGTTCTTGAAACATGTATACGAATTAAATATTGAATGAATGAAGGATATTAAATATTGACAGGGCAGACCTAACTACAACCCCTTGTGTTATTCTATGAGCTTGTCAATACAGACCAATTGTGAATGGTAAAATTTGTCGATACTGTTCAACTAAGTGGTATGTTCCGAGCTGTCAGCAGAGAGATGGCGTGGAAGAACATTAGTAGATGAATGAGTTTGAATGGAGTTTTTAGAAGCAGGAAAGAGCGTAATGAAGATAAAGTTGGAAATCAAGAGGATAAATTGGAGCAAATATTAGTTTATAGGAGGAGGAATTATTTACTGAGGGAGATGTTTGATAAATTTCCAACATCTTTGAAATCATTTAAGAAAATACTAGGTAAACAAGTAATAGGGAATCTGCCACCTGAGCGACTGTCCTCAATGCATATCATTGATTGATTGATTGATTGATTGATTGATTGATTGATTGATTGATTGATTGATTGATTGATTGAGTGATTGATCCCATGAATATATTATAGCACCTCTAGTAGAAATGGGAGTTACATATCGTAATATGACAATATCCTATTCCATCACAGTAAGCTGTTCCAGAAAATTATGTTCGACCGGAACAAAAGTAACTATCTCAGCAAAAACAAGGAAAGGATAGGCAGTTTTGGTTTAGCTAACAGATATTTGGAAGCAGAACAGCTTGCTTTAAGTGCACATTCCTGCGCAGGTGCAAGCAATAATTCTGTAGCACTTTAGAGGCAGTACCGACATTCCTACTTTGTTACATGCTGGCCGGTTACAGATATTCTTTAGGTACAGTATTTGAAGTGCTTTGTATTGGGCTTGCTGGGGGGTAATACATATACTGTAGTACTGTAATTCCTCAAAACAGTTCTGTGTGGTCTTCCCACTTTGCATCTCGTGTTCCATGCTGTGTTGTGGACAATGAGCAAGAAATCGGATATGATTTATGTGGACAAAAACCTCAGTTACAGGAAAATAGTTTTGAATTTGAAGAAACACGAAACAGGTTGAAAGAAGGTACCCAATAATAATAATGATAATAATAGTAAAAGTTTATTTTAAAATATCTAAAAATTCTACCAGTTCATGTAGTTCTGGTGGTGTGCATGGTACTCAAATATCAGGTCCTGATAAGTCAGTGCAAGTGCAATGACGTGTATCTGTCCCTCCTGAAACTTCATCATTGACTGTAACCTGTGGGGCAGTGCAGCAACAGCTGCTATCATAATTTTTACCAGTCAAATGATATAAATTTCATGATGAAAAAATGAAATGTCATATGGCTTTTAGTCCCGGGATATCCCAGAACGGGTTCGGCTCACCAGGTGCAGATCTTTCTATTTGACGCCTGTAGGTGACCTGCGCTTCGTGATGAGGTTGAAATGATGAGGAAGACAACACATACACCTAGCCCCCGTGTCATTGGAATTAACGAATTAAGGTTAAAACCCCCGACCCGGCCGGGAATTGAACCCGGGACCCTCTGAACCGAAGGCCAGTACGCTGACTGTTCAGCCAACGAGTCGAACAATTTCATGATGATTGATCCATATTGAACTGTGATCACAATAAAAGTTAAATATTTTATTTTTAAGGTCCACCTTTTCAATACAAACTATGCAAGGTTTACATTACATCTCCGTTCAGGTATTAGTTTCGACCTAACTGTAGGTTGCCTTTTAAGGTACACATGGAAAACTGTAGATGTTTTCTGCATCCCAACCACAGATGGTCATGGAACTATGCAACTAGTTTACATCAAATGTTGATTGGCTCATAAATGAGTAATTTAGAAAGATCCTGGATTGAACAGGCAAGAACTCCATTCAAAATGAGCAAACTTTTCTGTATCAGAGACTTCAAGATCAATCTCCGTCTCCATTTACTTCAGTGGTATGAATTTTCTATCTTATTTTATGGTTAAATGTAACATAAAAACTTTCCAGCTTGTCAAACACGTTACATTTAACTAAGTCGACACTGGAAAGTATGGCTTCATTCTTAACAAATTATTTTATGGTGCCAATACTTCGACCCTAGCAGAGAACACCACCAAAAAACTTCCATCTTTTGAGATGTAGTGCTACCGATGCCTGCTCAGAATATCATGGGTTGACAGAATACATAACACTGAAGTACTCCCAACGCCTGAACAAAGTGCGAGAGATCATGCACAACATCAAAAAAGGAAACTTGAGTACTTTAGCCATATCATTCAGAATGATAAATGTAAACTCCTTCAGCTTATCTTACAAGGGAAAATTGAAGGAAGGAGATGTAGGGGAAGAAGGAGAATATCTTGGCTATGGAATCTACGAGAATGGTATGGGCTAAGTACCCCCACTCTTTTCCGAGTTGCTGAGAACAAGAACCAGATCACCCTGATGACAGCTGACATCCAATGAGGATATGGTAGAAGAAGAAGAAGAAGAAGAAGAAGAAGAAGAAGAAGAAAACAGGTGCACATATACATGTGTGAACAATGTGATTGAAAATGGAACATTGATGTATTCATCAGAGTAAATAAAATAGAGAGGAAAGAAAGATATTTGTTCTATTCATTTTTAGATTTTTCAGGATCAAGTAAGCCTCCAGTCTTATAACTGTGACAAATCTAATATATGGGAGTGAAAGCCAGGTAGATTAAGGACTTTATTCATAAAAGCAAAGCAAAGTCATCTCCGTACAGGCCATGAAGGTGCTTGGAGTGGTGGAAGGTAAAGGCTTCCACTATCCGTAACCTCGGCACTTGATGGGGTAGAGGGGTTAGCTCTATGCCCGGCCGCCTTTGCCCCCAGGAATTAACCTGGTACTCATTTTTGGTGTAGGCTGAGTGAACACTAGGGCCATGTGCACCTCCGGAAGTGGAAATCTTGTTTCTTAAATCTTACGACTTTCTGATGGGGATTCGAACCCATGTCCTTCAGGGCGAACCGAGCACGCCTTTACCGCCTCGGCCAGGCAGCCCCTACTTTATTCATAAGGTATAATTGATTTGAAAGTAGTTGCTGGTAAGAATGAGAAGATGATGTTCATAATCTAGAGAGGAAAAGTCAACTTTGGGAGGTATATCTTTGGGCTGCCATCTTGATTTGACCCTCATACACGACCCATTACCAACTAGCTGACACTAGGTATTGCATTGGACTCTGCTGATAATGGTCTGATGCCAGTGGACAAGGAGATATCAATTAGTGAACATTTTTACTCTGCTATAGAACGTAAGATAAGGCCTATGAGGTGATAAATGAACACTGTGTTCAGTCAATGTGTGGTAAATATAGTAGAATCAGATACAGTCTTAGCAATCACCACGTGAAGAGGTTCCTGGAGGGGTTAATATTTTCCAGAAAGGTTGTTGACCAAATAGGTGAAAGGACCATTATGCAGTGAAATCTTGATATGATACTGAGCAGACGGGAGAAAAATATTGTTGTAGAGGGAGTAATCACATCTATGATTTAGCCATAACTCGTTCTCATTTTGACAGGTGTATAGATAAAAATCCTATGACATAACTACATTTACCAAAATTCATAACATTTAATTCCAACTAAAATGAGATTTAAGAGCACCAAACATAAAGAATACACACAAATTAAAACCATAATAGCTTACCTCATATTCAAATGGAAACAGTGTAGGCCTACTGTATGTACACTGTTATTTACTATGTTAACCCATTCTTGTTCTGTTTATCAAACTTATTTTTCACATTAGCAAAGAACTACAACTGCTTGGTAGGCCAAGGCCCATCAGTACTGTTGCTCCATGGGGCTTGGGGATGGTTTGTTTGTATGATTGCTTCTTCCTTCTGTTTGCTCTTTCAGATGTAAACAGTGTGTAGCCTACATTTATGTTGCTGGAAGGGATATATTCACTATTGTTGTTAGCATTGCTCAACACTACTGCAAACATCGGAAATAACAGTCTGTTTCATATTCTTTATAAACAGGGAAATGCACAAAGATCTTATTACACCGAGAGTCATGAAATGATTCCCTGGAACATAACTAAAATTATAAAAGTAATTTTGTGAGAGCTTTACAAGAGCAATAGCTCCTGCTAGAAATAACAATAGTTCATTCAGATTTCTGCTCTTCAAATGATGGCAACATGTTTTCCTGACTTTTTCACAGTTCATATTATCGCAGTGCCAGGAAGATAGCATGTCAGCGGGGGTCTGAAAAAGCAATCGTAATAGAGAAATTTATTGTTATTGAGAGTAGCATTAAAACAAGGTGAATTTTGGATTAAATTAATGGAATTAATGTTGGGTCCAGTATATTTAAGTGTTATAAAGGTTCTTGTCACTATATTGGTAATCATTGTACAGAGATTTGGCTGTACTACATGACCTGTAATGCAAACATGTTCATGTAGGACTTCGTAGTCATCAGCTAGGGGATCCTTAGTCACTACCTCAGTTTCCTGAGTTAGTATTTAAAGTGAAAACTTGCTGACTAGGAGACACTGGGTTCAACCCACCCTTGCCAAGAATTTTAAAATTTCTGTGTGGTAGTATACTGGTATTGTTGCCTAAGTGAGGCATACAGGAAACTACTGTATCTCACGTTGTGATGCTTTCACTACTGCACATCAACTGTTCAGGATGTCTGTTCGTTGGTTCCTAGGCTAAAGTTGGAAAGACTAACTACACCAAAATGATTGCAGATGTGGAAGAGTTGGTTATCAATACATCTCAAATTAAAGCAAAAACCACCATGATACTACAGCCTTGATGGGCCTTGGCCTACCAAGAGACCGCTCTACAGGGCCTGCAGGTTACAAGGTACCACGTAGTTAGTGCGATGAATCCTCTCAGCCATTATCCTTGATAGGGCAATATTTGTCTCACACGGAACCACATACGTTATTATAGAACAAGACAGGTCAGCTTTGACAAATACATGTAAAAACTGCATTCAGCACCCCTATCATCAGTGGATTGACTGCATTAGACAGACTGCAGTCTACCATAGTTGCTTTAAGAATGGCAGGAGGGCTGAAATGGTACATGCAGCTCACTTCCATTGGGTGTGTGCCTGAAAAGAGCTGCACCACCTCGGGATGAGGACACGAGTTTGCATTTTTACACCATGGGTTACAATAGTAACTGAAGTTCCTCTCATCAGAATTTATTTGAAGCATCAGTAAAATATAAAATTACCTCACCATGGCTGTCCGTATGTATAAATCATATTTTCATTTTCCAAGAAACTTGAACGGGTACGTATACGTTACATATATTCACATGTTTTTTTTTTTTAAATCTTGACTTACTGATATTGTGCTATATTTATGTTTTATGCACTTATTTGTTTCTTCAGTCTAAGGGTACCATACCTGCCTCTCACATGGAGGCTCTGGGTTCAGTTCCCAGCCAGATCAGGATTTTTACCTGGACCTGAGGATTGGTTCGAATTCCACTCAGTCTATGTGATTAAACTGAGGAACTATCTGGCAGTGAAATGGGAACCCTGGTCTAGAAAACCAAGAATAACAGCCAAGAGGATTCATCACACTGACCATGCGTCACCTTGTAAACTGCAGCCCTTTGGGCTGAGCAACTGCTGCTTGGTAGGCCAAGGGCCATCAGGACTGTTGCTCCATGGGGCTTGGAGATGGTTTGTTTGCTTCTTCCTTCTGTTTGCTCTTTCAGATGCAAACAGTGCATAGCCTACATTTATGTTGCTGGAAGGGATATATTCACTATTGCATGTCTCTGTGGTGGTTTTTAGTGTGATGTGTTGTATGTAAATAAACATGTGTGTTAAGATGAACACAAATACCTAGCCCCCAAGCTACAGGAATCGACCATTCAAAGTTAAATCCAGACCCGGCTGGGAACTGAACCCATAATGGTCATGCCCTCTGAATCAACGGCCACTAAGCTGACCATTCAGCCATGGAGACTGACTTTACAAATTCTTGTTCAATGAAAAACACCACAGTCCAGAAAAAGGCAAGTAATCTGTTCATTTTTACCATTGCAGAAGCCCACCTGGTGGCTATGATTGTTAAGGTGTCAAGTCTATATGGTCTGATGCTGTGGTTAGCCAGTTCGAGTCCTGTTGGTAGAAAAAATATCACATTAGCATGTTGGCCAGCAGAGTAGGAAAGGTGGTTGCATACAGTTTCTAAACACTAGATAGTGTACCAAAAGCCTGGATTCAATTTCAAACCTCTCCGCAGTGTTTATATGGAATGAGGGCATACAACGCTGTTTATGGTGATTTGTCCGTCAGATGGTCTTCAGCAGACCAATTGGCGTTATTCAACAGGAGCAGGCTATGTGCCGACACCAGGTCTCAACCCTCTCGCTACCTCATCATTAGGGCCTGAACTTTAATGCAATATGTAATCTTAACCAGAGCCCAGAAAGTTCAGAAAGTCAAAGTAGGGAATCATGTATCACAGGAAGAGAAAGTTTGGAAGTCAATTACACAGGGTAGTATAATCAATCCATTACTTTTCTTAATATTATATGCAAACAATTTAGGGAACAATATAACATCAAAAATAAGATTGTATGCAAATGACATAATTGTTTATAAGGAAATAAATAACAAAGGATTGTACAGAATTACAAAGGGACCTTGACAGTATCCAACAGTGGGTTGAAGAGAATAATATGAAGGTTAATGGAGGCAAATAAACTGTCACAACATTTACAAACAGGAGCTTAAAAACTGAATTTAAATATGCTGTGGATGAGGTATTTATCCAGAAAGATGGCAAGTGCAAAAACTTAGGTGTGAGATTTGAAAGTAATTTGCACTGGCAGGGTTATGTTGATGACATTGTTGGAAAAGCATACAGATTGTTACCTGCCATAATGAGACTACTTAAAGGATGCAACAAAGAATTAAAAGGAAAAAGTTACGTAAGTATGGTTCGTCCATTATTGAAATATGCAAACAGGGTTTGGGATCCTCACCAGGACTATGGTACCTAATAAAAGAAATAGATGGTGTGCAGGGGAAAGCAGCAAGATTTGTAACAGGGGATTTCAGGAGAAAAAGTAGTGTATCATAAATGTTAGAGAAACTTGGGTGGGAGAAAAATAGACTTATAGGATTATATAGAGCCTATATAGGTGAGGAAGCATGGAGGGAAATCCGTGAGAGGCTTCAGTTGGAAAATATTTTTATCGGTAGAGCTGACCACAAGTATAAAATTAGACAGGATTATAGCAGAAGCGAATGGGGGAAATTTTCATTCATTGGGAAAGGCGTGAAGGAGTGGAACAGTTTACCAGGGGAACTGTTTAATCCTTTTCCAAAGTCTACACAGGTATTCAAGAAAAGAATAAAGAGCAACAGATAAATTAAATGTTAGAGGGCATTCAACCTATGCAGGTTATTGTAAATAAAGAATTTTTGTCCACGAACCTACTACACTGCCATAGCAGGTGGAGAGGTGATACTCCAACGTGGCAGATCCCAGGGGTGTCCTCACCGGTTTACCGGCGGTCTTGGGTGAAATAAAATAGCTCTCGCGGACCAAACACACTCCACAATTTCGTTCATCATCATACCATATTTCATTAATCACCTTTCCAGATCACATCTGGAATTGTAAATCCTGACCACAGTCAGAACTTTGATCAATGATCAGACAATCAACCAAACATGGAGAGTCTTCTAATGAAAGAATCCACCGGCTTGGACATACAACATCATAGGCCCAAGAAAAGACACCACTCGGATATGGTGGGGTGTCACTTAGAAGACCAACAGACAAACTGCAGACACAGACTTAAATTCAGTAAACCCGGGAAATTCTCTTTCTTTGCAACGTTCAACATAAACTCATAATGAAAATTGGAAAGTTGAAACACTTAACAGGATGTAATGGATCAACACACGATTCTATATCAACAGCCCTTCAGGAACTTTGGAACACGATCAGGACCCACTTGAATCTGGAAGATATCATCTTTACAAGACCTTTAGGAAAAAGAATAATGAAGAATGTTCCCCATTTGGAGTGGGATTTCTGGTCCATACCAGCATACTAGATTCAGTGGAGGACTTCTCATCAAACTCCCCAAGAACGGCAATCTTAACGATTAAAGTAGAGAACAAAATATATATTGATTAATGTCCATGCCCCAACAAATAACAAAAACATGAAAAATAAAGAAGAAACTGAAATATTTTGGTAAGAGCTTGACCAACTGATATCAATCCCTGACAACCATGTTAAAATAATGCTTGGAGATTTCAATGCGAAAATTGGACAAGAAAGAAAGTATCGCACAGTGGTAGGTAAATCGCTAGCTCATAAATTGACAAACAAGAATGGTCAAAGACTAATTAAACTTTGCATAGACGGTGGGCTTATTCTTGAAACCACAAGATTTAATAGAAAACCGCACAAGTTAATGACCTGGAAATTCCCTAATGTTAGAATGGGTGAGTTTCAGATAGACCATGTAGCAATAGATAAAAAGTACCATAAAGAAATCTGCATTATCAAAGTCCTTTGTGGGGTGGACATCGATTCAGACCACTATATTTCAAAGATGAAAATCAAGTTAAACCTATGAAAGAAATACAAACCATCGAAATCCACTAGGAGGAGGAAATATGACCCCAACTACTTAATAAATAATGCATTGTATTCAGAGAGATCCAAAACAAATCTAAGCGACAAACTGGAAACGATTATTGATAAACTAAAAACATTGCCGTAGAAACTGCTCCTATTAGGAGAAAGAAACATGCCTGGTGGAATGAGGAATGTGATATGGCAATACAGAAAAGGCACAAAGCACGGCTAAATGACCAACAAAAGAAAACCGAAAAATCTCAAGAAGAACTAACCATTGCTAGAAGACAAGCGGCCAAAGAAATTAGAAGAATCAAGAGAGATCATCAAAAAGAAAACCTGAACATCATAGACGAGTCATCCAAACAACACAAGGCAAGGGACTATTACAGGACATTTAGACAATATCAATCAAACTCACTCATGATGAAAAATAAACGAGGGAAACTAGCACACAGTGATCAAGAGAATGCCAAATTCTAGCCGATCACTTCAAAGAATTAGTAAATGCTGATGAACCAAAGGAATACTTAGAATTTGATCCTTATCCAAAAAATTAAACAAGTCTGGAAAAGGTTATACAACTAGATTTCAATGAAGTAATCAAAGTTGTTGGTTGGCTCAAGAACTACAAGGTAGCAGGGGAGAATCAAGTGGTTGCAGAGCTGTGGAAGAATGCAAATAAACACTTCAAAACCCCCACAGACACTTCATAGACATCTGGAATTCTAGAACTGCCTGAAGAATGGAACACAGCTATAATTCATCCAATACACAAAAAGGGTGATAGACTGGATCCAAATAATTACGGTACCAGGGGATTTCTTGACTTGATGTCACATATAAGATCCTGTCTAGAATTATCCTCAACCAAGAACTTGGAGAATATCAGGGAGGATTTTGACCTGGAAGAAGATGTCCAGATCAAATCATCAGTCTTAAGTGGATCATGAAACATCAAAGAGTGAGAAACAAAAAGTTGTTGACTTCAAGAAAGCATATGACAGCATCCATCGTGAGTCATTTCTTAAAATCCTCAAGGAATTTGGATTACACCAGAAACCTTATTGGAATTACCATTAAGAATAATAAATCAAAAGTTAAATTCAGAGGGGAGTTGTCTGAATCATTTGAAATCTGATCTGGACTTCGACAGGGTAACGGTCTCTCACCATTACTATTTAATTGCACACTGGAGAAAATCATATGAGAGTGGACTAAGAAATGCCAACCAAACATCAAGATTGACAAAAATATCAAACTCAATTGCCTGGCATTTGCAGATGACCTTATGCTGCTCGCAAATAGTGTGGAAGAAGCTAAACACCAAATTGAAGAACTTGAAAAAAAATAGCAGCAAAAGTCGGACTACAAATCTCATTTGAAAAGACGTAAATGATGCCATCCTTCAAGCTTGAATCACCAACTATCACACTGGATAACAACACACAAATTAAGATTGTAAATAAATTCAAGTATCTTGGGGAGATTATTACTTGGAACTTAAATGAGAAAGTATCAGTGGAAAATAGAACAACTAAATTGAAACAAGCACAATGTATCACTTGGCCAACCTACAAGAAGAAATCTCTGTTGATAAATGCAAAATTCAAACACTACAACTCCAGTATTAAACCTGAAGCTACCTATGCTAGTGAAACACTATTCAGTTTGAATACCAGATCAACAACAGATAAATTACAGAAGACAGAAAGAAGAATCCTTAGAACAATCATAAACAAAAAACACCAAGTAGATGGACAATGGGGATTATTACCTAATGAAGTTGTATACCAGGAAACTGATTCAATAATGGACACAATGTGGAAAAGGAGGGTTGCATTTTTCTGCCACATATCAATACCAGAAACCAGGGTACTGAAAGAACTCCTTTTGGAAAAGTAAAACCAAGAATAATTGGTTCAAAGAAGTCCAAGATGATTTAGATGAATTAGGCTTGACAATGCAGCAAATTGAAGACCGAGAAGAAAAGAGCATCCTGAGAAACAGAGACTTGAGACTTAAACTAAAAATGTTTACACGCAAACGGTACACCATAACTGATGAATAAAGGGTAGCCAGGTTAGAAAGAATGAAGAAGTTCTTGGAGCAGAAGAAGAAACATAAGCCAAATTTTTAGTTAATACTTACTCTTAAGATTTAAATGTATATGGATTGATTAAAGTGCTCCAATGTGGGCATACAATAATTAATAATAAAATAATTTTTGGAATAAATTAATTCCACTCCCTTGTCTATGGAAATTGGACAGCCGAAGTAGGGGACTGCCTGTAGGGATGAAGTATAGTGGAGTCTTCGAGGGCCCTGGGACCACTACGGTAGCTGTGAAGGATCTTCAGGAACTCTAAAAAGCGGTGGCAAAAGGGACTCTGATTAAGAGACAGCAGGCCATTATGCATGTTAGGTACCAAAATGGGTTTTAAAAAAAAGCAATGTAAATTTAAATCTTATAGTAGTTGTATAATATTATTTAAAGTGATTCCACATAAGTACCGTACATGAGTGTAAACACAGGAGATATCATGAGTAGAATTTTGTAAATAATATGAATTTATTAAGGATGAGCTGTGTGTTTAATAGAAAAAATTGTTAGTGTAAATTGTATAATACTGTATTTTAGGAAAATGTCTTATTTTCTTTTTAATTTAAAATTTAATGCTTGATAATAATGTATTTCTATGTATCACTTGCCACCGAGGTAGACACCTCATTTGCAAATAAAGTCATTTTGATTTGATTTTATATCAAATTGTGAAATGTGTACATAAAAATGAAGTTAATATCAGTGAAATAATTATGTAATATTCATAAAATAAAATAGTATTAATGCAATATTCTTGTATTCCTTTTATGACTTATGACAGTAAAATAGTTTTAAATACCTCCACATTTTACAACAAAGTTATTGTTGTTGGTTTATATAATTTACAAAGTCTAATGTTTTCTTATTTTGACCCATAATTACTTATCAATAAACAAATTAGGGGCATAATCAAAATACTTCAGATAGGTACATAAAAATAATGTTATGCACTGTAAATCGCTGACAGTACTGTATGTCTAACCCTTGTCCCATTTTTCTCGACGGGATCGGGTATGATGTGAGCTGAATCCTTGTAGTGAGATGAATCTTTGTAGTGAGTTTATACGGCCGGATGCCCTTCCTGACGACAAGCACATCAGAGGAGTTAATAAGATGAAATGAATGGCGTGATATATGATAATAGAATGGATGGAGTTGAAACCCGATGCTGACACATAGCCTACTCCTATGGAATAGCACCTAGGCGGCTGCTCAAGGCTTAACGTCCTCTTCCGATAGACGAATCACCATCAGCAGCGTCATTCGGCCTCACTCTGTATACACATTGTGGAGAGATATGTATTTGTATCCTGGCTTTAGGTACGCGATCTAGTGATTAGAAATTGTGTAGGCCTACCACCATCTTTCCTTCCAGCCACGTTCGGATGGTGAAACGTTTTTCGAGCAACGGGACTCGAACCTGGTAACCACTGTGTCAGACCATATAGATTTGACGCCTTGACGTGGCGAGCTGTACTGTAAATCGCGGAGTATTTTACACTTTTTTTTTTACAATTTTGCTTTACGTCGCACTGACACAGATAGGTCCTATGGCGAAGATGGAATAGGATAGGCCTAGGAGTGGAAAGGAAGCGGCCGTGGCGTTAATTAAGGTACAGCCCCAGCATTTTCCTGGTGTGAAAATGGGAAACCACGTCTGCCGATAGTGGAGTTCGAACCCACTAGCTCCAGGATGCAACCTCACAGCTGCGCGCGCCTAACCGCACGGTCAACTCGTCCGGTACACAATTTATTGTTGTAGGCCTACCGGTAGCTAATTTCCTGTTGCCCTCATGTCCTGAAAATGAAAAAAAAAATTAACGTTATTAAATAAATTTAATATTGTTTGTATGTATAAAAATGTTACATTCTTCGCATAATATGTAAACTATGTTACATTACTAAGAATATGTACAAATATATGTAAAATGAAACCCAAGTATAACCATATCAGAATCACAATTCGTCGGTATTTTTCATTTTCTGTTGTCTACAAGTAAAGGAATGAAATATGTAACTACATATGAATCCGGGCCCTACTCGTCATCATCATCATCATCATCATCATTCCGCATCCAGACGCGCTGGTCACCCAAATAGACTTGCACCAGGCTTGCCGAACATGTCCTTGGACACTCCCGGTACCGGTACCAAATTATCTTTTTGTAAAAATTCCATGGGGGTTTGTAACCCCCAGTAAACCCCTCACCCCTGGCTGCGCCCCTGTCCTGAACCCCTTACAACGAAACATTTTGCAATTAACATTAGTAAATTACCATTATATAGAAAGGCTTCAAAAATATGTCAACTTGATGGCAGCACCGTCAGTTTTCCGCTTTTATTACCGATAGAGGCGCTGGTCGTGTCTTGTTCCAGTATACGATAACGTCTTTGATAACACTTAACAATGCAACATAGCTATTCTCCAGTCAATAGTGAGTTTTAATGTGTTTTTTATATTTCTCCTCCGATATCCTAACCCTGAAAATCTCATGAGCCTCGTTGTTTGTAAATTCGAATTTAAACCTTAAAGGGAGACAAACTGCAGTACCGGTACCGTATCTCTTGGTCTTGCAGGAAGAAGAGTTTTACCTGGGCATATTTTCCCCTCAAACATCAAGTTATTTTAACCCGAAACTGGAAGAGGATGTTCGGATTTGGGACAACAACTTAGATCAAGATCACTGGAAAAAGTGCCGAACATTGTTAAAAAAATCAGAACACTATTTTCTATCGATTACTTTGCATGTGTGCTTTCGAGTTCATTCTCGGAATACGAGTTCGATCAAGATCGACTTGTCGGAAGTCGGACTTGTTTCGATATATCTGTTTGTTATAATATATGATCGATTATGCAACAACTCGATTATAAAAGAACTACAAGTAGTACAACAGACGATAGTCAGATGGCTGTCGCGGAGTACGCCTGTTTCTGCCGGCTGAGTTTGAGTGCGCACTCCTCGACACTTCTAAATCGTGAAACTAGTGTGTTGAAAAGTAAACTACGCGAATTATGTAGTGAGTTACATTGTGATTCAAATTAAATTGCGTGCCAGTATTGTTCGAATCCATTTTGTGAAGAAAGAGGTGTTTTGAATTCTTAGCAGAGTGGTCTTACTTAAGCGGTAAGTTATGCCATTAATTGTATTGCTACAGTACAGCAGCTGATAATATTAGAGAATATATCTCGGGCAGAAATTCTGCAATATCGTTTATATGATACGTGTGTTGTATATTTTTTTGTACGAGGATATGACTTATTACCGTACCGCCCTTAATAAGTTACCTAGTTGATCTCAGTGACAGCTAGCTGCTTACTTTTTGAGGCTTCGCCTTCATTGAAATACCCAGGACTCTTTTTTAAAAATACTGACATACACGTTTTATATATTAAGACCAATTCGCAATAGCCACTTGTGATGTCACTCGGGCAAATAGCCTGTTTTTTTGTCACTATGTACAGCGATAATATTTAAGTTCGATTATTGTTTTCGAACGTGGTTGATTTTCCTTGTAGTATAAAATAAATTAACACGCGGTTTTCTTTATATTATTACACTGCGCTGTCCTAGATTGCAAGAGCGAAATGAAGCCTGCTCCACGTGAAAACTATTCACGTGCTGCTTCGCTTCGCTTGTGGCACTTCCACAACAGCAGACAACACGATCAATTTCGCGCACGCGCAACAGGGATTTAACGACGCCCGTTTCCTCCAGTTGGATATGAAGTTATGCATTCTTATATATCCATTAAAGTAATCGAGAAAATGGCATCCGGGAGATAGTGGGTTCGAAACCCACTATCGGCAGCCCTGAGGATGGTTTTCCGTGGTTTCCCATTTTCACACCAGGCAAATTAAGGCCACGGACGCTTTCTTCCAACTCCTAGGCCTTTCCTATCTCATTGTCGCCATAAGACCTATCTGTGTCGGTGCGACGTAAAGCCACTAGCAAAATAAATAAATAAATGAAGAAAGAAAGAAAAGAAAATGAAACTGGATTGCGCGGGTGGCATAATAAGAGATAACAGAACACTGTATATCGAAGATCGATTAGTAAGATCTATGTTTTAGGAGGCCGTAAAAACTAGATTCGGTACCATACAATAAAAATGTGTGCAAATATCGTACCGGTACTATGGTACTAGGTCCACCGGATATCGCATTCTCCAATATATTTTAAGATATGAATGATCCGCTGTACAGCTCCGTAATACGAAAGAAAAAGAAAGCTCCCTTGTGGTTCATATTTTCAGTAATAAAACAAGACTCTTGTGTAGGTCGTTTGACTGTAAACCTACCGTGACATTGTCATTGTGTTGTACGTCGTTGTAATATGTGCTAAAGCCGGATCTTCTTCATCTTCACCTTTACCCTTTTCCAATTACTTGCGGTGTGCATTATGCATGGATTAAGACCAGGCGGAATGCCTTTCCTGACACCAAACCTATGTAAAGTGATGTGCGTATTCACTATTGCGCGTTTCTGTGGTGGTTTGTAGTGTGATGTATGTAAATGAAGATGTGCAGGCTGTTAATATGAACCCAAATGCCCAGCGTCCGCGGTAGATGATTTAACTAAACGCTGTTAAAATCCCTGGTCTTAACGAGAATTGAAACTGGAGCCCTCTGAACTGAAGGCCCACTACGTTGACCATTCAGCCAAAGAGCCGAACCGGTGCTAAAATTTGATATTTCTCTTTATTTATTTAAACAACTTTTTATAACATCCTATAGGTCTATAAATTGTTTTGAGCTGTTAACCCCCGAAGAACGTGGGAGACACGTGGAAATCATGGGGCTCTAGCTGACTGTTGGCAAAAGTAAACTAAGCGGGTTTTAATTTTCTCACCATTCATGGCCCTTCCATTACTCAACCAGCGTCGAGCCGTGATTATCCCGATATTATAGCTACTTCATCTTTTCGGTCACGGGGTTGGTGACCTCTATGCTAATGCTCAATTAAACGGAATCATTAATGATCATCAGGAATTGTATTTGTATTCAAACAGTAGACTAATTTTGTGGTGGGTTTGAAAATAGCGTGAAAGTACTTTGAAGACAGAATAAATGAATGAACGAATGAAAATGAATGCATTCATAATGAATTAATTAATTAAATTTTTGTAATTTCATATTGACGTTGCATTTGACAGTTAATAATAATGGTGTATATCCTCCGCAGAGGCCTGATGCAGGTTTTTCGAGTTGACGCCGTATAGGCGACCTGCGTGTTTGTAAGGATGGGGTTCTACCTATGATGAATTCTGTTTATGAAGACGGCACACACACTCAACTCCCGAGCCATCGGAATTAACCAATGACGGTTAAAATCCCCGGCTCGACCGAGACTCGAACCCGGGACCCCTTGGCCGCTTACCATTTAGTCATTTAGCCGGACATTTGACAGATTATTGTAAATTTCTTGACGATTAGTCCATAATCTGTTTTCCGAAGTCAGGTTTGAGAAGCAAGTGTTTATCCGTCTGTTTGATCTTAAAGCGCCAATAGTAAACTACTTGTTTGAATATTAATTGTTAGGGATATGAAGTGAAAAATTAAGTCCTTATTTTCATGGATCTGTTTACCCTTTCGGGTCGTTTTTCCCTCGGACTCAGCGCGGGATCCCACCTCTACCGCCTCAAGTTTCAGATTTTGGGTCGGGGATACAACTGGGGAGGATGACCAGTACCTCGCCCAGGCGGCCTCACCTGCTATGCTGAACAGGGGCCTTCACTCGCCATGATGCTTCACCGATTAGTTTAGACGGGCTGTTGTCAAGTTCTCCCTACCTCTACTGCTGTAATAGGAAGGCTGCTGGTCATGCGGCAGATGTTGAGAATGACATCCTTCCGAATTTGTGGATGGGAAGATTGGAAGGGATAGACAAGGAAGCGGCCGTGGCCTTAAGTTACGTACCATCCCGGCATTTGCCTGGAGGAGAAGTGGGAAACCACGGAAAACCACTTCCAGGATGGCTGAGGTGGGAATCAAACCCACCTCTACTCAGTTGACCTTCCGAGGCTGAGTGGACCCCGTTCCAGTCCTCTTACCACTTTTCAGATTTCGTGGCAGAGCCGGGAATTGAACCCGGACCTCCGGGGGTGGCAGCTAATCACACTAACCACCACACTACAGAGGCGGACGGTAATAAATACACTTTTTGCAAATATTATCACTCTTAAATTTGCAATGCACGGTGTTCCTCAATTCCATTTTATACTAACTTTCAGCTTCCCCCAAGAGTTGTGCAATACACACACTTCTTTACCACAGGCTAAACCGTAATGAATTTTATAAAAATTCCTATAATATTATCTTGAGGAATGAAACACAAATTGATGATTTGGTGATCTAGAAGGACATCATCAAGCAGGATATTTAAGTTGTTGTTATTATTATTATTATTATTATTATTATTATTATTATTATTATTATTATTATTATTATTACGAGTTTTAGATTAAAAGCGAGATATTTAAACATTGTACGGCTCTATGGTTAAATGGTTAGCGTGCTGGCCTTTGGTCACAGTGGTCCCGGGTTCGATTTCCGGCAGGGTCGGGAATTTTAACCATCTTTGGTCAATTTCGCTGCCATGGGGGCTGGGTGTATTTGTCGTCTTCATCATCATTTTATCCTCATCACAACGCGCAGGTCGCCTACGGGAGTCAAATCAAAAGACCTACACCTGGCGAGCCGAACATGTCCTCGGACACTCCCGGCACTAAAAGCCATATGCCATTTCATTTCATTTAAACATTAAGTTATTCACACTCTGTAAAGGACCAAAGCAAAGTGTCTGGCATTTTTGTTAAATCTTGGAACAGCTACTTTGTGGAACAATACCGTTTAATCAATAATATTTCACCTATTTAAGGAATTATAGTGAATACACTTTAAGACAAATACTTCTTGGCTGAATACTGGAATCGAGTTTGGCAGTTAAATTTACCGATGATCAAAATTCTTGTGAATAAGTGAGTAACTCACTGTAGTCCTTAAAGCACGTGTGTGTAAGATCTCAGTCGATCGCTTACAAGTTCTTTCAATAATATAATAATTCAGTAATAAGTGAGATGTTTGTAAAACGAACAGTGCCAGAATTAACAATTTTTTATTATTTATTTATTTATTTATTTATTTATTTATTTATTTATTTATTTATTTATTTACAAGTTCGAGCCTGAAACCTGGAAGATTATATTTAAAGTCTACTCAGACCTCAAAACTGCACATTCTCCGCTGTCCTGTTTTCCGAAAATATGGGTACTGGAGAGAAAAGTACAAACTTATCTGTCCGTGTTTACTCCTAAACTATGTATATAAATGGGTGGTTACACTATATGTTTGTTCTATATGATAAGCAAAGCCATCATCTGAGAATTAAATTTATCGTCACCGATATCCTCTTTATTATTATTATTATTATTATTATTATTATTATTATTATTATTATTATTATTATTATTATTATTATTATTATTCAAATTTCACTCGCCATGGTGGTTCACCGATTGGTAGACGGGTTGTTGTCAAGTTCTCCCTACCTATACTGCTGTAATAGGAAGCCTGCTGGTCATGCGGCAGATGTTGAGAATGACATCCTTCTGAATTTGTGGAAGTACTGTATATAGGCTATGTCAAGATACTAGAGATGTTTTTGCAGTTTATTGTGTAGAAGTCCTGTGGCGGAAATGACTAAAGGCCTCACTGTTGTCACGTCAATTTCTCATAGTTTTCGAAATTACGTTGCGAGCTTAGTGTACTTTTCAATCTTATGGACATAGGTCTGGTGGACATTGCGATCTGAAAGGACTGTCACATCCAGCAGATCAGTCTTCCTGCGATGTTTGTCAATAAGGACAATCATCTGTCTGATTTCTGCAGAGATCGGTTCTAGTACAGTTTGAACCTTTCATTTTTGAGCAGTTGTTGTAGTCTGTAAATCCTGCGGGACAAAATTTTGGCACCTCGGCGTCTCCGAAAACCGTCAAAAGTAGTTAGTTGGATGTAAAAACATTATTATTATTATTATTATTATTATTATTATTATTATTATTATTATTATTATTATTATTATTATTATTATTATTTCCTTTAGGACCATCTATGGACCACGGTGCTTGTGTTTTAGCTGTTTCTTGATGTCATCGTCGTTGTTTGCAACAATTGGTGTTCTTAGCGGTTGGTTTGGCAGCTGTTTTCTTGTTGGTACCTCGAGCTTTTCTGATGGCACAGTAGTCCTTCATTTTCCGGCTAAATTCAATCTTACGTTCCTCGGACCACTTCCTGGTCTCGTCTTTTGGTCTGTGAGTAACTTCTGTGAGGGATGTTACAAAGGATTTAATTTTGTATGGTAATTACTCCGATCAGCTATGTCACATTGATGTATATGGAGTTCCGAAAGGTCCTTCTCCACTTGCTTCATCCACACAAATCCAGTAGCTTTGCCCTTGTTAGCAGCCTTGAAGATCCTATGAGATAACCTATTTGAGTCCATTCTGGATAGGTGTCTGTAAAAAGCCAGTCGCCTTCTTCTGATGGCATCTATCGGATTGTTGGTGTTTATATAGCTCACGATTTGGTTGATACCATCGGCTTCCATCTGGTAAAATTCTTGGTCCCACTATCCGTCTCAGGATCCTTCTTTCTTGTACCTCGAGGGCTCTTAGTGGGGTCTTCTTAGTTAAATATAGACACTCCGCTGCATAGAGGACTGAAGGTCTGATTACTGCATTGTAGTGTCTTAGTTTGACATTCATCGACAGATTTTTTGAAGCATATAGTTTTCTACAGGCATGACAACCCTTATTTAGTTTGAGTCTGTATTCAAGAGCCATTGTTTCGCTGAGGTCCTCTGAGAACCATTCCCCCAAGGTACCAGTACTTTGCACTTTTGACTCTCTTGATGTAGATATTATCACTGACTCTCATCATTCCAGGGGCATCTTTGATGTTAGTAACAAACTCGGTCTTTCCTATGTTGATCAAAAGACCCGTTTTAGCCGCTAGTGAGTGCAGTGTTTGGAGCTGAGTAGTAGCCTCCTGTATGTCATTTGCCAATAACGTCAGATCATCTGCAGAGGCTAGGCATGGTATCCTTAGGTTGTCGACTTTAATCCCCATCCGTAATCCAGTGTTCGCTGGAAGGAATCTCATCCACTCTCTAATGATCTTTTCCAGAACGCAATCTATATTTATAAAACTAGCAAGATACCCGTGCTTCGCTACGGTATTATACTGAAACTTATAATTAAATGCTTATCGTTTTATATATAACCCGCCGATATTCGCGATCTGACTCATTTTTGAGAGATTGCGGGAACGTTCCTCCCATTTTTCAATCTTTTTTCCAGCAATCGATTTCATACTTCCCGGGCTAGGTCCAGGTATTCCACCCGGTCAGTTGGGTCCCTAGATCTTAGCCATGTTTTCCTATAAGCATTTTAAATGTGGATCAAATCCTTGGGGAGATCCGGCGTGGTGTCCTCTTGGGTACTTTGGCGATACTGAACCGGCGGCCGGACTGCAATCGTAGTCATTACCCGTCCAGGACCCGTATCCAGCACGGTCCGCACATTTTGACGACGGTCCAGAACATTATTATTATTATTATTATTATTATTATTATTATTATTATTATTATTATTATTATTATTATTATTATTATTATTATTATTATTGATGTTCTGGACCCCACAGCAAGATGCAAGGCATCTACTTGTCGGTAAATTACACCTGCTGCCATTGTCATAGATGACAGTATGACCAGCACCATTGTCGCCCGTAGGCAAGTGCGCAGTACTTCTGGTGATACGAATGACATACTTTCGTGTATTATTGACCTTATTATTGAAGTGAACAATTGCATGGTCAATCTTATACCTATCGTTTATTTCAAATGTGTTTAAATTTTTATTTATATGCCAGAAGAATTTACTGTAATCTAAGAAGGTTCTCCAAAGGAAAATATGGCTCTTGAAAACGAACCCAGGAAAGATTAAAAATGATCGGTTTATGATCAGCATAAGTACATTGAAAATCCACAGTCTGTTTCCAGTCATTCAACCGGGTCAGGAATGGAATGAATAAGCCCCCAACTAGCGGTGAGGATAGGAATTGTGTCGGCTGCCGAAGCCTGTCGCACTCCTCTGGGGCAATGATTAATGAATGACAAATGAAATGATATTGGAGAGTGTTGCTGGAATGAATGATGACGGGGAAAACCGGAGTACCCGGAGAAATACCTGTTCCGCCTCCGCTTTGTCCAGCACAAATCTCACATGGAGTGACCGGGATTTGAACCACGAAACCCAGCGGTGAGAGGCCAGCGCGCTGCCGCCCGAGAGACGGAGGCTCCTTATAAGTTAAGTACATTAGGAACAGTAAAATCAATTGGTCTCACCTCCGTTTACTCTCCACTGCAGTTAAGTTGATTTACCCCGCACCCCCCAAGAAAAAGGAAGGTGTGTTTCTTTATGTTTAAAGGAGATTCCAAATACCAATGTTCACGTGTGTTACCTTCAGTTTTGAGATATAAGTATTCCCATAAAAATAATTAACTTTTTTCACTTACTTTCACACTCCCCCCTCCCCTAAGTGAATTTTCCGGCAAAAAATATGTGTTTCTTTAATAGTAAAAAAATCTTCTAAATACCGATTATCTTCAGTTTTTGATATAGGTGTCCTCATGAAACGAATTCAACTCCTTTTCACACCCGCCCCCAAAGATGATTCCCCCCCAAATGTGTCGTTTTATTTTTAAAGACGATCTAAATACCAATTTTCACGTCTGTAAAAACTTTAGTTTTTATTAGATGTAAGTATCCTCATACAATTAATTCAATTCATTTTTCAATTTTTCATCCCCCCCCCCCCCGCCCTTCATTCGATTTTCCGAGAATACCTGTTTCTTTGCTTTAACAGGAAATTCCTAATACCAGTTTTTACATCTGTAACATTTTACGTTTCTGAGATATACTGCAGATATAGACTTTCTAAAAATTCACCCCAATTTGTCACTCGTGTTTAACCCCATTAATTAGATTTTCCAAAAACAACAAGAATAAATGTTTCTGTATTTTTAAAGGAGATTCCATATACTGACTATTTGGTCTGTAATATCTTCAGTTTCTGAGATATACGTATCCTCATTAAAGACATTCAACCCCTCATTCACACTTTTCACCCTCCCCCCCCCCCTTATTGGGATTTACAGAAAACAAAAAAATACGTGTTCTATTATTTTTAAAGGAGATTCTAAATATAATTCTTTTACATCTGCAAACTTTTGAAGTTTTGAGATATAGATACACTAATTTTTAAAATACATCCTTCCACCCCCCCCCCCCACTATTTGAATTTTCAAAAAACCAAAAATATATGTTTCTTTATTTATAAAGGAGATCCCAAATACCGATTTTCAGGTCTGTAACATCTTCAGTATCCTTAAGTATCCTTATTAAAGGCATTCAACCATTTCTCACCCCTTTTCACCCCTCCTATTGGGATTTTCCGAAAATAAAAGGAATACGCGTTTCTTCATCTTGAAAGTAGATTCTAAGTACCAATGTTTACATCTGTAAAGTTTAAAGTTTTGAGATATAGATACACTCATTTTAATAATTCACCCCCCTTTCAAACCTCCGCTGTTTGTACATGTACACGTTTCTTTGTTTTTAAAGGAGATCTCATTAAAGAAATTCAACCCCTGTTTCACCCTTCCTATTGGGATTTTCCAAAAACAAAATACGTGTTTCTTTACTTTTAAGGGAGATTCTAAATACCAATTTTTACATCTATAAACTTTAAACGTTTTGAGATATAGATACACTCATTATAAAAATTCACCCCCTTTTCACCCCCCCCCATTAATTGGATTTTCCAAAAACAAAAAATACGTGTTTCTTAATTTTTAAAAGAGATCAATACCAATTTTCTGGTCTGTAATATCTTCAGTTTCTGAGATATGAGTACCGGTATCTTGATTAAAGGCATTCAACCTCTTTTTCACCCTTTTTCACCCCTCCTATTGGGATTTTCTGAAAACAAAAAAACGCGTGTTTCCTTATTTTTAAAGAAGATTCTAAATACCAATTTTTACATCTGTACACTTTTAAAGTTTTGAGATATAGATACACTCATTTTAAAATTTCAACTCCCTTTTCACCCCCTTAGCGACTGAATATCCAAAAATCCTCTCTTAGTGAGCACCTACATCTTAATATGAATGTATCCCCAAAATTTAATTTCTTTATGTCCAGTAGTTTTGGCTCGGCGATGATGAATCAGTCAGTCAGTCAGTCAGTCAGTCAGTCAGTCAGTCAGGACAAGTTATTTTATATACACTGACTGACAGAGCAAATGCAACACCAAGAAGGAGTGGTTCGAAAGGGATGAAAGTTGGGGAAAAAACAGAGACGGCACGGACGAATAATTGATGTTTATTTCAAACCGATATGCAGGTTACACAATGCGCACGACATCGACTCAGTAGGATGTAGGACCACCGCGAGCGGCGATGCACGCAGAAACACGTCGAGGTACAGAGTCAATAAGAGTGCGGATGGTGTCCTGAGGGATGGTTCTCCATTCTCTGTCAACCATTTGCCACAGTTGGTCGTCCGTACGAGGCTGGGGCAGAGTTTGCAAACGGCGTCCAATGAGATCCCACACGTGTTCGATTGGTGAGAGATCCGGAGAGTACGCTGGCCACGGAAGCATCTGTACACCTCGTAGAGCCTGTTGGGAGATGCGAGCAGTGTGTGGGCGGGCATTATCCTGCTGAAACAGAGCATTGGGCAGCCCCTGAAGGTACGGGAGTGCCACCGGCCGCAGCACATGCTGCACGTAGCGGTGGGCATTTAACGTGCCTTGAATACGCACTAGAGGTGACGTGGAATCATACGCAATAGCGCCCCAAACCATGATGCCGCGTTGTCTAGCGGTAGGGCGCTCCACAGTTACTGCCGGATTTGACCTTTCTCCACGCCGACGCCTCGTCTCACACTCGTCTGCGGTGACTATCACTGACAGAACAGAAGCGTGACTCATCGGAGAACACGACGTTCCGCCATTCCCTCATCCAAGTCGCTCTAGCCCGGCACCATGCCAGGCGTGCACGTCTATGCTGTGGAGTCAATGGTAGTCTTCTGAGCGGACGCCGGGAGTGCAGGCCTCCTTCAACCAATCGACGGGAAATTGTTCTGGTCGATATTGGAACAGCCAGGGTGTCTTACACATGCTGAAGAATGGCGGTTGACGTGGTGTGCGGGGCTGCCACCGCTTGGCGGCGGATGCGCCGATCCTCGCGTGCTGACGTCACTCTGGCTGCGCCTGGACCCCTCGCACGTGCCACATGTCCCTGCGCCAACCATCTTCGCCACAGGCGCTGCACCGTGGACACATCCCTATGAGTATCGGCTGCGATTTGACGAAGCGACCAACCTGCCCTTCTCAGCCCGATCACCATACCCCTCGTAAAGTCGTCTGTCTGCTGGAAATGCCTCCGTTGACGGCGGCCTGGCATTCTTAGCTATACACGTGTCCTGTGGCACACGACAACACGTTCTACAATGACTGTCGGCTGAGAAATCACGGTACGAAGTGGGCCATTCGCCAACGCCGTGTCCCATTTATCGTTCGCTACGTGCGCAGCACAGCGGCGCATTTCACATCATGAGCATACCTCAGTGACGTCAGTCTACCCTGCAATTGGCATAAAGTTCTGACCACTCCTTCTTGGTGTTGCATTTGCTCTGTCAGTCAGTGTATATAGATAAGAGTTTTGTCTGTACATTGCTCAGAATTTGAAAAGAATGGCATTTCTGTATCGGTCATGCCCATAGTAACAAGGAAATGCACTTTTTACACTTCCGTAATGTCTGTCTGTCTGTCTGTCTGTCTGTCTGTCTGTCTGTCTGTATGTATGTACACGCATCACGAGAAAACGGCTGAAGAGAATTCAATGAAAATCGGTACGTGAAGTCGGGGGATTGGCCACTACAATCTAGGCTATAAATAATTTTACTCACACTGAGTGAAATGGTAGCTTAGGAGAAGGCCTAAGATTTAATTCTCAAATATTTATATTATTAGTGGTCCTATCGATAAATACTACATAAATGTTATAAAGAATGAAGTTTCCGATCATTTCTGTCATACATTGTTACCGTACCGGCTTTGATAACACAGATATTCATGAATTTGTATTTTTGTTGCCAAGTCCATATCAACGCCGAGCCACGAGAAAATGGGTTAACAGAATTTAATGGAAGTTGGAATATAGATTCGCGGAATAATCAACTACAGTCTAAGTTATAAACAATTTCATTCGTCGTGTATGAAATTGTAGCTTAGGGGAGGGCACCTAAAATTTAATTTTTAAATACCTATGTTAATGGTCCTATTGAAAAGTACTGCATAACAAAAGTTATAGAGAATACAATTTCCAACCATTTATGTTTTATTCAATATTTTTCAATTTTACCGTACCGACTCTGATAAGAATGGTATTTCAGAGGAAACTAAATGTGAAGGCCTACAATATTGAAAGCGCGTAACATTGATCAACAATAACATTACATTGACCATTGTTTGTTGTGATGTTCTTTGTCTCTTATGCTGCCGCTCAACTCCGATAACCGGGCGAGTTGGCCGTGCGCGTAGAGGCGCGCGGCTGTGAGCTTGCATCCGGGAGATAGTAGGTTCGAATCCCACTATCGGCAGCCCTGAAGATGGTTTTCCGTGGTTTCCCATTTTCACACCAGGCAAATGCTTGGGCTGTACTTTAATAAAGGCCACGGCCGCTTCCTTCCACCTTCTAGGCCTTTCCTATCCCATCGTCGCCATAAGACTTATCTGTTTCGGTGCGACGTAAAGACCCTAGCAACTCCGATAGATGGGATTACTGCTCCGTACCGAGTATAACAGCCTGACTTGGTGAGAAATCGCTGGGGAGTTAGAAAACTTTCTTCTTTAGCATGTCATTCCTCTGGTTCATACATTTCCTGATACCGTACTGCTGGTACGTAACTCACTGGATCATCATAGTATTCCAGCTATTCGATCCCTACTCTGACGTGCTGTTTTGAATGAGCAGTGTGCGCTCTTAAGGCAGAGGCTCACTTAGTAGTAGTAGTATGACCTGGTCTATAATTACGATTTAGGCATATTCTAAATTAAAGCACCACAATTCACTAAATAACTCGAAGTTCAACCCTGAAAAGAGCCGTTTCGTAGAAAGAGCTTCTTTCTCTTCACTTTTTATTAAATTCTACATTAATTTTATTTAAAATTAGCAGTGAAGAGGGAGTTTATCCTCTAAAGTCAGATAGATTTTTCCGCCGCCAGTGTAGTGAATTTAGATTTTCCGACTCATTGGGTACTCCTAGAAAACAGATCAGCACAAGGACATAGCTTTTGCCCTGGGACTCTCCACTATTCGACCCCTCCCCCCCCCCCCACGAAAAAAACTAAGAGTGTTCACGGACCACGGCTGTCTGTGGCCTGGTCATTTCAGCTCTGGAACTTTGGACTGTTAAATCGGCAGCGTAGAACTGTTCGTTAAAAGTGAGAAAATGTGCGGTTTTTCATTTGATCGAGTATTTCATGTGAATTCATTGCTTTTACTCGCGCCATTCCTACTGACGTCATTGTAATGACCTATGTTCATTTCAGTTGGGAAAACCACTAAGACAGTCTTTTTGAAGATGTAAAAAGGCAGCTGGAGAGTGAGTGTCTGCTATTATAATGCAATTCCCCAACTTGATTGTGACTGATGGTAGGCAAGCGGGCCTACTATTACAATGAAAATTCCCTAACGCAGTCTTCATATGAGAAAAGACGTTTGGTGACTTCTCCGTCGTGTTTCTAGGGTAACGTTAAGAGCTATGCTATTTAATACAGTCTTTCACACAACGTGTACTGTACTCTACCTAACTTAAAATTCTGTATACAATGTAGAATTCCGTAGCGAAGCACGAGTACATCAGCTGGTTAAATAATATGCATGTGATGCCATCTCCTTGTCTCAGCCCTGTTTTAATGGCGAAACTCTCCGAGAGTTGTCCTGTAAACTTTACTCTGGCTTTGGTATTGTGCAAGGTGGCTTGCACCAGTCTATTGATCTTGTCATTAAGTCCTAGTTCTCTTAATGTCTTATAAAGAGTAATTCTGTCTACTGAGTCGTATGCTTTCTGGAAGTCGACAAAGATAGCTACCCATTGTCGGGCTCTTGACTTGCTGTATTGAAGGATGGTCTTCAGATGTCGTATCTGCTTGGTACAGGACCTCGATGCTCTGAACCCTGCTTGATATTCTCCTAACTCTTTATCCAACAGTCTTGTTACATGGCGTTCCAGAATCTTGGAAAATATCTTATAGGTAACAGCAAGGAGTGATATTCCTCTGTAGTTACTGGGATCTGTTTTGCTCCCCTTCTTGTGGATTGGATGGATAATGGCTGACGTCCAGTCATCTGGGAGCCTCTCACTAGTCCATATGTCCAGAATTACTTTGTGTATGCTCCTGAAGGTGTCTTCTCCGGCATCTTTTAGAATTTCTGCTACTATCCTGTCTTCCCCAGAAGCTTTATTATTCTTGAATAGTTTAATTATATCTCTGACTTCTTCATAGGTTGGAGGAGGGATAAACTCAGTATTAGGGTTAGTTGGTTCTGTAACTTGGAGACGTTCAATAGGTTCTTCTGCATTTAAGAGTCCTTTGAAGTAGTTAGCTAGGGTCTTGGTACAATCGCTATCATTAAGACACAGGGATCCATCTGGTCTCTGGAGATGTAAGGCAGGGGAAGCGAATTGGGTTGTTTGTTGCTTGAGACCCTTGTATAGATTTCTAGAGTTGTTCCTTACAAAATCCTCCTCTGCTTGCTTAATCAGTTCCTGGTTGTGCTTCCTCTTGGCCCCTCTTATAATGCTCGACGTAGTTTTCCTTTGTGCAATAAAGGCTTGTAAATTAACTTCGTTCTTATGTACATTCCATTTGATCCACGCTAGCCGCCTAGCTTCTATAGCTTTATCACATTCGCTGGACCACCACGGATGCTTGTTCCCTATAGGTCTATTGGGGATTGTTTCCTGAGCCGCTACTGTTATGGCATCCCTAAGTTGATCCCATTTTGTAGATGTGTTAATCCTGTTGGTATTATGAATCAGTCTCTCTTGGTAACTTGTGCTGTCTTCTTTGAGTTTGGTGATATCAAACCTAGGGATCTTCGTGTTTTTTTGCTAATATACCTATTATTATTATTATTATTATTATTATTATTATTATTATTATTATTATTATTATTATTATTATTATTATACAGTACTCATAATATGGGATTTTCTCGTCCATAAGTACCGAATTGACTCCCAGCTCTTGGTACACAATTTTCGCTACCTCACCATGCGTATGAGTATATTCTTTAACGGCCATGGCCTTACATGCACTCACAATATGCTTCATCCTCTCATATGCTTCTCCTCATCTCGTGCATCTGTCATTCACTTCTTCCTTTTTTAATTTTTCCACAGTCTGCTTTACGTCGCACCGACCCAGGTAGGTCTTATGGCGACGATGGGATGTTAGAGGGCTAGTAGTAACGAGGAAGTGACCGTGGCCTTAATTAAGGTACAGCCTGGTGAAAATAGGAAACCACGGAAAACCATCTTCTGGGCTGCCGACAGTGGGGCTCGAACCCACTATTTCCCGAATGCAAGCTGATAGTTACGTGACCCAAACCACACAGCCACTTGCTCGGTACTTCTTCCTTTAAGACATACCAGGTGTATGCATATGTTTTTGCCGGTTTTGTGGTAAAGAAAACACGTCATTTTCAAGGGAAATTCATGTTTTGTTTATTCAAAATATTGGCGAACGGTTTCTACACACTTCGCCCATCTTTCACGTAAGTTATGAATACCATGCCTGAAAAACTGCTTGTCTTTTGCGGCAAACCATTCGTCGAGCCATTTTCCAACTTCCTCGAAATTGCTGAAGTGCTGCTCTGCGAGCGCGTTCCCCATTGATGCGAAGAGATGATCGATGGCGCCAGGTCGGGAGAGTACGGCGGGTATGGAAAGATGTCCCATCCAAGCGATTTCAAGGTGTCTTTCACTGGTTTTGCTGTGCGGGACGGCGCATTGTCGTCTAACAAAATCACTTTGCCATGTCTTCTGCCCCATTGCGGTCGTCTTTCAATGAATGCGTGATTTAAATTAATCATTTGTTGTCGATAGCGTTGTGCATTAACGATTTCTCCGCAATTGCTCGTCTTCGCACTTTTGTGATCTATCAGAGCGCGCACTGTCTTTCACAGTGAAATCACCACGTTTAAATTGTCGAAACCATGTCACACATGTTCTAATCGATGGAGCGTGTTCACCGTATGTTTCTACCAGCAAACGATGACTTTCCACCTCCTTTCTTCTTTTGATTAAATAAGAAAAGCAATGTGTGCCGCAAATGTTCTTTTTCAGGCACAAACGTCAACATGATCACTGAACGATACAACACAGACGCCGACTCAACTTGTGTGTGTGGGTAGGTTAATGTCACACGAACAAACTGACGTATGTGTCAAATTCATACGCTGCGTACTGTTCGCTGGCGCCATCTCTTAGTAAAAGCGGAAAATACTTATGCATACACCTGGTACTTGCGGTAGTTGCGGGGATTGCTATCAAGAACCCTTCTCTTTCTCCGTGGAGTTAGCCGTGTTTTAGCCAGGCAGTGAATTTCAGTCTGTCAACAGATGGTTGATTCAGATAGTGAGGATATGAACCATGGAGGTATTTCTACTTCTGGTCATGCTGTGGTTGTTCTTTGTTTGCGAATTTTGAAGGATTTGACATGGTTTTAAGACTAATTGGAGTAAACTTATCATCGGCAAAACATACAGCTGCAAATAGATTTTGATTTCGCTTTGAATGGAGGTATCTTCTCAAGTTTTCTGTCTGATCGTAGCATATCTTCCTGAGATTGAGTATTCCTCTTCCTGTATTTAGACGTGGCAAGTTGATTCGCTCAAATACAAAATTAGGATGAAACATTCTGTTTGTTGTCAGATATGTTGTCAGTTGTCTCTCCAAGTCACTAAATTTGTTTTGAGACTATTTCATGACACCAAATATGTGGATGAGAACAGGGATTGCGAAAGAATTAATTGTCTTTACTTTGTTTAATAATATTATTGTCATAGTTATTATCCAGCATGTTGCCTACGCGGTACGGGTCTGTAGCTGGAAGCTTGCACTCAGGAGATAGTGGGTTCGACTGCCACCTTCGGCAGTACTGAAGATGGTTTTCCATGGTTTCTCATTTTCCTGTATTAATTAAGGGCATAGCCGTTACCTCCCCAGACCTAGCCCTTTCACATCCTAGCATAACCGAAATCTCATATGTGTTTTTACTCGCTCCAAGTGTACCCAGCACTGATGGTGGATATCCGAGTCCATTTAATACTTTGGATTTTTTCAAGTCCCGGGACATCTATCTCAATCCTAAGCTCAATCCTAAACGTCCATACGCATTACCACGGATCGAACAGTAACAAATGATAGCCTATTATTTTCTACTTATATGAGAAAGGGGATACTCCAATTAGTTTAAAGCCTCTGATGCGAATCAACTCCTGTTCAAACTCTTTGTTGAGGCGTAGCAAGTAGTTGGCGTGCCCATAGAGAAGCACAAAAAACTTAATGATATGTATTATATTATCTCTCAAGATTAATTTACGCTATTAAATTCGGTTGCAGTAGACTCTCAACTTAATATACCCAAGATGATTTTGGAGTGTACAGACCTGGCAAGACTGTCTGTGGAGAAAGACGCAGAAAGGAGTGTTATTGTAGCGGGTGATCAAAACTTACCGAATGTTACCTGGGAAGGGAATGTGAACGATAAAAAGCATGACCAACAAGTGGTGAATAAGTTAATATGGGAAGGACAGCTGAATCAGAAAGTGACGGAACCAACTAGAGGAAAAAATATTCTAGACGCGGTGCTGATTAAACCAGATGACCTCTATAGAGATACTGAAGTGATAGATGGTATAAGTGATTATAAAGCTGTCTTTGTCGTAGTTAAAGATAAGTGTGATAGAAAGGAATGTTGTAAAGTAGGACTACTAGGCAGTATTATATGGTTGATAAGAAAGGCGTGGGAAAATTTCGAAAAAAGCAATTGTGATCAATGGAAAATGTTCAATAAGAAATGTAAACAGCTCGTGGGATAGGTTTAAAGCAACTGTTGACGTGTGTGAAAACAGGCATGTACCTTTAAACGTGGTAAGGACACATTATAACAGGGAAATCAAAAGATTATGAAGGAGGTGCATATTAGAAAGAAAAAAGAGTTTGGAGTGGTTGTGAGAGTGAAATAGTTCACTAGGAAATTTAGTTCAGCAAACAGGGAACAATGGAAGGACTCGTATAGATACTTAAAGGCAGAAACAGGTTCCAGGAAGGACACTCCTGGGATCATTAATAAGAATAATGAGCAAGGGGAGCGTACTGTATATGCGAGGACTTACAGAAGGCAGAAATATTCAGTAAGGAATATGTAAAGGTAGGATAGTTAGATACAGAGATAGAGGATACGACTAATAATGGCGAAATAATTAAATTTACTTATGATAATAAAGACATTGTCCGCCTCTGTGGTGTAGTGGTTAGTGTGATTAGCTTCCACCCCCGGAGGCCCGGATTCGATTTCCAGCTCTGCCATGAAATTTGAAAAGTGATACGAGGGCTGGAACGGGGCTCACTCCGACTTGGGAGGTCAAATGAGTAGAGGTGGGTTCGATTCCCTGGAAGTGGTTTTCCGTGGTTTCCCACATCTCCTCCAGGCAAATGCCAGGATGGTACCTAACTTAAGGCCACGGCCACTTCCTTACCTCTTCCTTGTCTATCCCTTCCAATCTTTCTATTCCCCACCAGGCCCCTGTTCAGCATAGCAGGTGAAGCCGCCTGGGCGAGGTACTGGTCATTCTCCCCAGTTGTATCCCCGACCCAATGTATCGCGCTCCAGGAGACTGCCCTTGAGGCGGTAGAGGTGGGATCTCTCGCTGAGTCTGAGGGAAAATTCAACCCTGGAGTGTAAACAGATTAATAATAATAATAATAATAATAATAATAATAATAATAATAATAATAATAATAATAATAATAAGGATGTATAAAAAGATACAAAAGCTGAAAGCTAGGAAGGCAGCTGGGGTTGATAAGATTTCTAGGGATATACCAGGTGAGTCGGCCGCGCCTAACGTTTTATGCTGTTAAGGATCCCACCGAACTTCACTGGTGTCGTTACGGTCTATTCTCCTTTGCGGAAGACCAAGGAACAATCACCTTTAATCACTCACTGCACCATTACCTTTGCAAAAACATGTACCGTATGCGAGAGGCATTTACACAATGCATCAAACTGCCATACGGTTATGTAAAAAGTACGTGCCAATTATGAACTTTCAGTAGGGTATGAAATGAACGCTAAAAGCGATGGCATATTGATAGAAAACGTGTGTGTATTTGTGAAGCGGAAGTAGTAGTCCATCTAGTAGGCTTTCTGGAAACTTACTCGCTGGAGTCGCCGTGGTGTCATAGGTTAGTTCGGTGTTATTAATACAGGTGCGTTTGGTAGGTGGGTTCGATTCCCACTTGATTCGGTAAATTTTATTCGCATTTTGTACTTCGAGAATCATCCACAGAGCCACTGTATCCGAATGGGTTAATTAATTAATTAATGTATTTATTTATGTATTTTTTATTTATTTATTTATTTATTTATTTATTTATTTATTTATTTATTTATTTATTTATTTATTTTGGCACTGTTCTAGGCCATTATGTTTCCTTATGGCTCCTTATGTGGATGTTTTATAAGCAGGGCTGGACGAGGATAGAATGGTTGGGGGTTTGAATCCTCTTGACTGAGCAGCAGCCTGTTGGCGCAGTAAGTGTTCGAATAGATGGCCTTCTGCAGTAATGCACGTTTCAACACTTCGTTGAACTGCCATTCGGGCTCTTTGTAGCATTGTAGGTGTTACGGATTCACAGGCTTCCGTAATAAGGTTTCGAAAGATTTCAGAATTTTCCGGCTGCTGAGTGTACACTACATCCTTCAAATAGTCCCAGAGGAAGAAGTAAGTCAAGTGGCGTCAAATCGGGCGATCTAGCAGGCCAGATGACAGGTCCTCCGCTTCCTATCCATCGACCAGGATGTGAGACACTCAGGTAGTTGCGAACATCAGCTGACTTGTGAGGTGGTGCTCCATCGTGTTGATACTACATGGTTACACGCTCACCCAAGGTCACATCCTCTAGCAGCAATGGTAGTTGGTCTTGAAGAAACTGAAGAAAATGAACCTCAAAGAAATATGGTCCAGTTATGTGATCACCCAATATACCATACCAGCAACATCTACTCCTCATCGTACCTGAAATGCTGCCTGCCTTACCCAGTGGGGAATTTCAACACTCCAGTAGTGCATATTATGACGATTCACAGAGCCATTATTATGAAATCGTGCCTCGTCCAAAAATAAAAATGGGACACAAACGCTGGATCATTTGTCACTTGCGTCAGTATCCGCGCACAAAAATCAACACGAGTTTCGAAATCTCGTCCGTGGAGTTGTTGATATAGTTGCAGGTGATACGGACGAAAAAAACTGGAATGCAATATTCTTACAACAGACGACTGGCTGACGTTGGCCTGTTGTGCTACTGCCCGGGTACTCGTGTGAGGATTCTCCCGGAAAATATCCAAAACCATCTAAGCAGTTTCAGCGGACATAACTGATGCCTCTCCAACAGGACCTGTTCAGAACGGTGATGAAGTTGTACGCAAACGTCGCTCCACCCTCCTAAACGTATTTGCGTTTGGTTATTGTCTGTGTGGAAATATTTTCTGGTACAGGCGCTGAGCTTCCTGTGCACTCTGTCTTGCTTCCCCGTAGATAAGGAGCATGTCGACATATGAGTATGTTGAATATATAGCGAGGAAATGACTCGGACTGCTAGGCTACACCAAGTGTCAGATCACTACACGTTCAACATGCATGCTATTGGTCGAATGTGGCACGAATGGCCTCTTATTTGATCCTCAATGTTTAAAATGTGAATAAAAATATGTATGTACGTGGGATTCAAACCCACCTACCAACGCAACATGCGTCAACACGTCTGTGGTTAGTCCAACACATCACGAGGACTGTTGCCTCCAGCTTATCAGAAAGCATACTTGGTGTAAAACTACGTCCCGCTTCACAAACTCACACACGTTTTTATCAGTATGCCGTCGCTTTTAACGATAATTTCATAACCAATCGAAAGCTTATAATTGGCACGTACATTTTACATAACCGTATGCCAGTTTGATGTATTCTGTCGCATACAAATTTTTGCAAAAGTCGTGCAGTGATGACGCAGTAAGTGCTTTAAAGGCGACTGTAGCTTGGTATACGACAAAGGAAAATCGACAATCACCCCACTGACGTTCGTTGGGATGTCTGAAAGCAGAAACGTCAGGCGCAGCGTACTCACCCGATAAACACAGAGAAAGAGATCCACCAGTAACTGTTAGAATGTTTAGGCCTATATTAATTTCAGGTAGAAAATAAAGTGTACTGCGATTTGCGTAATATTTTTGTTCTAATTTTTGCTTTAACGTTCCCTCAAATATTAATTTATTTTGTACAAAAATTATAGCTGCGACGAGACTCAAACTCACGTCTACGAGGTTCGCAGACAAGTACGGTGACCACTAGGCCACCACTCCGTTTGAATGTGATGTAACTTCAAGTATATATGCGTTGCATTGGAATCGGGAATTCATCAATTTTTCAGAAATTATTAGGTTGCGCACCTGACATGTTTAAGTACAATTTGTTCGCCTTTTAGTGTTTAATCACCTCCACTTTGTCCGCAGCGGATCCTTTGTAATGACATCTGACCTCATTTATTTCGAAAACGAAAGCGTATTGACTTAAGCCCTTATACACGAGTTATTGAGTGCCCCCCCGACAGATACACTGAAGCTCAGTGAAATCGGTTGACCGCAGGATCTGACCCACAGCAAATACAGTAGAGACAATGCGCGACACTTACGGATTTAGCCTTGTTAAAATGGGAAACAATTCGACGGTGGCGCTTCTAGTGACTTGACCTGAAAAACAGCGCTAAATTCAAATATCAATGGAAATGCATATACGAAAATGGATAAATAAATTCATCATCATCATCATCATCTGTTTACCCTCCAGGTTCGGTTTTTCCCTCGGACTTAGCGAGGGATCCCACCTCTTCCGCCTCAAGGGCAGTGTCCTGGAGCTTCAGCCTCTTGGTCGGGGGATACAACTGGGCAGTATGACTAGTACCTCGCCCAGGCGGCCTTGTGGAGGGATGGGAAGATTGGAAGGGATAGGCAAGGAAGAGGGAAGGAAGCGGCCGTGGCCTTAAGTTAGGTACCATCCCGGCATTCGCCTGGAGGAGAAGTGGGAAACCACGGAAAACCACTTCGAGGATGTCTGAGGTGGGAATCGAACCCACCTCTACTCAGTTGACCTCCCGAGGCTGAGTGGACCCCGTTCCAGCCCTCATACCACTTTTTCAAATTTCGTGGCAGAGCCGGGAATCGAACCCGGGCCCCCGGGGGTGGCAGCTAATCACGCTAACCACTACACCACAGAGGCAGACATAAATAAATTAGTCTAGAAAAAAAAGTGTTATTGAGATATTAACTTCGAAGTTGCTAAAGCAATTCTGGATAAATGAATGAAGAATTATCTAAAAGGTTATTATTCAAAGACTGAAATTAGACATATAAACAAGACGTGAAATGGACTGCTGTGAAATGGCTTGATCTTTCATTTATGCATTACTTTTTTTGCTTTGTCATTCCTGCCTGAACTTTTACGGTTAGATTTGTCTTATCTTCTCATTTAAAAAACATGTTATCATCACATTAAGACACTTGTCAATAAAAATATCGGCACATTCATTACACACATGATGCAATGAATTAACATTTAAAAGCTGGACAATTTTCCTCTTAACATGAAGCCTACTAACAGAAAGAAAATCTATAAAATTACCTCGAAAACATTCAAAACTTCCCTATAAGCAATACTTGTGCTATTACATTGATTAGAGTAAAGCAAACTTGCATCATCATATTGCTTCAACAAAATGTGTACATTTCTTAAGTCACCCATATTTTGTTCAGGATTTTTAAAGTCGCTGGCCTGGAAATGATCTGAACAGATCTTGTAATTCTTATATAAGCGTAACGTCCCTTCTTTCTTGTACACCTTATCCAAATCACTTCTGTGACATTTCAAAACCCAGAGATCACACCTACAACAACACATCGGTATTGAAGGTTAACTGCTGCACTCTGTCTGTCTGTTAGGTCATCAGCCCAGAGGCTGGTTGGATCCTCAAACAGCACCACCAAAGGCTGTGCAGTTATTGGGAAACCATAAAAACCAAAGGCAGTACCAAAATGAGGCGTACTAGGCAAGATGAGGAGTGAGGTAGTTTGCCATTGCTTTCCTCACTGGGCCAGACAGTGCTATTGTAGCAGAGCTAACCCTATGAGCAACACCTTTCATGACACTCAGACACACTGGTTGTGCTCTGAATGTCATTAATCAGTACCACCATACCCCAGCAGCTTCCATATTGTCACAGCCATGAGTGAGACTGGGACTTCGGTGGAAGCTACACTTTGCTCTGGCCTGTGCCAAGAGAATGATGCAAAAGTACTGTATCCATCAAGAAATGACAGTACTGCTCCACTATACAATAAAATATGCGTATTATATTTTAAGCCGGTTAAAAATGGGT
The DNA here is from genome assembly GCF_040414725.1 of Anabrus simplex. NCBI lineage: Eukaryota > Metazoa > Arthropoda > Insecta > Orthoptera > Tettigoniidae > Anabrus > Anabrus simplex. The sequence goes on from NC_090265.1 coordinate 316,179,958, forward strand.
CGAGCAGGTCAGAAGATTATGAAGTACTATAAGCATCGCCTTGTCACTGGAAGAATATATATACAAATACAATATTACTTACATTTTCTTGTCACGACGGAAACGAAAGAAAGACCGCGCATTCTTCTCTACTTCATAGTTATTGCAGCCAAACACAGTACATATCTTTCCCCTCATGTTGAGAGGAGATATCAAGGAATGACACACGCTACTATTTAATTACGTCAACTCACTGAAAACGCATAAATAACACCAAAAACTTCACACACAAATACACGTGCTCTTATGACAGAATCAGTAGTTGTCAGGTCCATCCGTTAGATAGAGCTCTAATAGCTGTCCCTCGATATCTCGCTGAGTGTCGCGTATTATCTTTACTGTATTTGCTCACAGGCATATAGATTTTGACTGGCAATGAGCAGCACGATTGTTAAAACCGGAAGCGTGCGGCCTTCGCCATCTTAAGTCACTACACTACCCCGATGCATTAATGTAAAATCGTACCCAAAACGGGAATACTGGACAGGAGATAATCAAAATAATTAAAAGCACATCGAAATATTGATTAATTAGACCTATTATGACCTTTATTTTACTGTTAAAAATAAGAAACACTGGTATAACAATCTATAAATGCTTTAAAATAGTCCGCCTCTGTGGTTAGTGTGAATAGCTGCCACCCCTGGAGGCCCGGGTTCAATTCCCGGCTCTGCCACGAAATTTGAAAAGTGGTACGAGGGTTGGAACGGGTTCACTCAGCCTCGGGAGGTCAACTGAGTAGAGGTGGGTTCGATTCCCACCTCAACCATCCTGGAAGTGGTTTTCCGAGGTTTCCCACTTCTCCTCCAGGAACATGCCGGGATGGTACCTAAGGCCACGGCCGCTTCCTTCCCTCTTCCTTGCCTATCCCTTCCAATCTTCCCATCCCTCTACAAGGCCCCTGTTCAGGATAGCAGGTGAGGCCGCCTGGGCGAGGTACTGGTCATTCTTCCCAGTTGTATCCCCCGACCAATAGTCTGAAGCTCCAGGACACTGCCCTTGAGGCGGTAGAGGTGGGATCCCTCGCTGAGTCCGAGGGAAAAGCCGACCCTGGAGGGTAAGCAGATGATGATGATGAAATGCTTTAAAATACCCAACCTGTTATAGACCGGATCTGTTTCCATTCAACACTCTTACAGCATGGTTCACACGTATTTTCAAGTGCAGTGATGCAATTACACTAATAAGGCGTACCGGACTGAGTGGCTCAGATGATTGAGGCGCTGGCCGTTTAACCCCAACTAGGCAGGTTCGATCCTGGCTCAGTCCTGTGGTATTTGAAGGTGCTCAAATACGTCAGCCTCGTGTCGATAGATTTACTGACAGGACTAAATTCCGGCACCTCAGCGTCTCCGAAAACCATTAAAGTAGTTAGTGGGACGTAACGCTACGGTCTATTATTATTACTAATAAGGCGATAAACATTCGTGTCCATTGGCTTCAGATCTGAAGCATGTGAGATTAGCCTTCAAAACAAATTTATTTCATACTTCATTGGGTATGTTCCGTTTCAAGACTGAGCTTAAACCATTACATGTATTCTCCCCGAAATACATCTCAAGAAGTCTGCACACATGAACAATATCTTTCGTAGGAACAAAGGCCTACAGGTTACCCCTATTCTTGAAAGAAATGATTGGATAAGGATGTTCTTTTTGTACAACTACTTCTTCACAAATATCGCATTGTAGAGAGTTGACTAACATCTGTACCACAAATCCTGATATATTCTGTGATAATAAACCTAATACTTATTTCGATTTATACAAGCTTATTAATCCTTCCATTCTTATTTTAACAGTAATTTTGACATCCTTACAACAAACTGTATCTTTAAAGAATAGAAGAGACCGAAACCACTATTATTCAAATACTAACACAACCAAAACAGAAACTTCACCTGTAACCAAGTGTCGTATTATTATTATTATTATTATTATTATTATTATTATTATTATTATTATTATTATTATTATTATTATTTCTTTCTTAATTCGTTTACCTTCCATGGTTGTTTTTTTCCTCGGACTCAGCGAGGGGTCCCACCTCTACCACCTCAAGGGCAATGTCCTGGAGCGTGAGACTTTGGGTCGGGGGATAAAAATCGTGAGGAGGACCAGTACCTCTCCCAGGTGGCCTCACCTGCTTTGCTGAACAGGGGCCTTGTTGGGGGATGGGAAGTTTGGAAGGGATAGACAAGGAAGAGGGAAGGAAGCGGCCTGGGTGTTACGTTAGGTACCATCCCGGCATTTGCCTGGAAGAGAAGTAGGAAACCACGGAAAACCACTTCGAGGATGGCTGAAGTGGGAATCGAACTCCCATCTACCGAGTTGACCTCCCGAGGCTGAGTGGACCCCGTTCCAGCCCTAGTACCACATTTCAAATTTCGTAGCAGAGCCGGGAATCGAACCGGGGCCTCCTGGTGTGGCAGCTAATTACACTAACCAGTACACCACAGAGGCGGACATTATTAATATTAATATTATTATTATTATTATTATTATTATTATTATTATTATTATTATTATTATTATATATATAGGAAGGGAGTGATCGCTGTCTATTATATAATTAGGTATCTTTAATAGTAAATTAAATTGCATTACTAACTAGACAATAATAATAATAATAATAATAATAATAATAATAATAATAATAATAATAATAATAATATTTGCTTTACGTCCCACTAACTACTTGTATGATTTTCGGAGACACCGAGGTGCCGGAATTTAGTCTCGCTGGAGTTATTTTACGTGCCAGTAAATCTACCGACACGAGGCTGACATATCTGAGCACCTTCAAATACCACCGGACTGAGCGAGGATCGAACCTGCTAAGTTGGGGTCAGAAGACCAGCGCCTCATCCGTCTGCGCCACTCAGCCCGGCCCTAACTAGACAACAAGTGTGCATGAGCACATTTAAGCCACTTATCGGTGAATTGAAACGCCTGTTCCTTCATTCCTCTTTGTTCGTGAATAGGAAAAACCACATCCAAACTCTACGCAGGTATTCATCATTCTACCATACAGTAGTTTTCCGAAAAATTAATGTGAAATGTGCTTAAAAACAACATAAAACAAGCCTGCACATAACACAGTAACATACAAGTTTGCAGTAGATCTGTAGTTACGTAAGATGGCGGCGGCCGCAAGTTTCCGACTTCACTAGCACCAATACTCCGAGATAGAGAGCTGCCTGTCTGTGGTCTGACCTTTCCTTGTTAGATATTATGCTTGAGATACTTTCCATGTAATTGTAGACGACTATGTTCACGAGTGCATGCAAGACAAGAGTGTGTAGAATTCTATAAAGAATAATGTACTGCCTTGTTAATGCTGCAATAGAAGAACGCCAGAAAATCATTCAAGACATATCACTTATCAGATTTTTCCGGTGATGTAGGAGCCTTAGGTTGCACTCATGTAAGAATATGCTATATTGAATGTTGCGATATAACAGCCCGTTCTTTCACTTTTTAAGCACATTCACATACTTTCAAATTAAAACTAAAACAGCATTTGTCTCGCATTCGTCATAATAACGCTTTTGTTGCCTCTTACTTGACATGTTTATGTCTTAGCGGTCTCCGCTAACCATAACCTACCGTATAATAATACCGTCCATGACGAAGCGGTGTGGACAGGACGGCTGCGATCGCCGCGACATCTTGCGGTGAACAATTTTGTCTTCAGCTGTGTAATGGCGGTAAGGGGCGTGTTTTTGTACAGCTGTTTTCTAGCCGTGTACTTAAAAAACTCACCGTGATAAAGACGTGTAATCACCCGTTTCCTTACTTTATACAACAAAACTGGTCTATATTATGTACGGTATCGTATTTTTTAAAAATCATGTTCGGAACACTTCTTTTGAATTAATGCACGTATTATGTGTGAAGGGAGGAGATTAGGATAAATGGGAAACAACTAACGTTACTTTCTTTGTACCAAAAGAGTATTTAATAATGTTCATTGAAATCGGCATACTGTATAGAAGAACGTCAATATAAGCTATATGTACAGTATTTAATAATATTCATTAAAATAAGAATACTGTACAGAAACACGTTCATGTAAGCTAGATGTACAGTGTTTGATAATATCATTGATTGACATAAATAAATAAATTAAATAAATAAATAAACAACTGTCGTGTGGTATCCGAAGAGGCCTGATGCAGGTCTTTCGATTTGACACCTGATAGGCGACCTGCGAATCCGTGAGAGGGAGTCCTACCTATCATGAATTCTAATGCTCAAGACGCCACACACCCAGACCCCGAATCATTGGAATTAACCAATGAAGGTTAAAATCACCAACCCGGTCGGGTAGTGAACCCGAGACCTCTTGAACCAAGGGTCAGCACGCTTGTAATAGATTACATTGACAATTTCCTGCACAGTGTGGTGATTTCTTTTAATGTGTTGATTTCAATGAGTGTTACTGAATACTGTAGCCTACATATAACCTACATTAGCATTTTTCAGCACAGGTCGTGGTGGTGGTGATTATTGTTTTAAGAGGAAGTACAACAATGATCAATAACACAATAATAAACACTGATCAGAGAAATAAAATGAAAGGGATCCGACACTTCAAAAGTGAAGCTATCGGCCAAAGGAAGACAAGTGCCACGAAGGGCGTGAAATGTAAGACTCCCTAGGCCTCGTAACCTAATACCGTCGGGGTCGGAAAAGAACAAGAGTTGACCAAGGGAGGTCGGATAGGATAGATGAAAGTGAGGAGCAATGCTAGGACCTAGTTAGGGGCCCCGTGGTCATCAACCCAGGCTCCCAAGTTTAGAGCTCCTGATTCCCCTTTTAGTCGCCTCTTTCGACAGGCAAGGGATACCGCGTGTTATTCTACCGCCCCCACCCACAGGGGTTTCTTCAGTACGATGTACTGATTTCAGTTAATTTTATTCGATACAGTCCGTCTTTATGGTGTAGAGGTTTAGTATGATTAGCTGCCACCCGCGAAGGTCCGGGTTCGATTCCCGGCTCTTCCACGAAATTTGAAAAGTGGTATGAGGGCTGGAACGGGGTCCACTCAGCCTCTGGAGGTCAACTGAGTAGAGGTGGGTTCGATTCCCATCTCAGCCACCCTGGAAGTGGTTTTCCGTGGTTTCCCACTTCTCATCCAGGCAAATGCCGGGATGGTACCTAACTTAAGGCCACGGCCGCTTCCTTCTCTTTCCCTCCCCCCCCCCACACACAAGGCCCCTGTTCAGCATAGCAGGTGAGGCCGTCTGGGCGAGGTACTGGTCCTCTTTCTCAGATGAATCTCATGATCCTAAAATCTTACGCTCGAGGACACTGCCCTTGAGGCGGCAGAGGTAGGATCCCTCGCTGAGTCCGAGGGAAAAAAACAACCCTGGACGATAAACGGATTAAGAAAGAAAGAAAGAAAGTCATTCAATACTGTACAGGCAGCCTACATTGGCATTTATGTGCACAGGTGGTGGTTGTGATTACTGTTTCACGAGGAAGTACGACTGGGCAACTACCCTCCACTAGCGCTGATCAGAGGGAAAAATGGAAGGGGACCGACAATTCAAAAAATGAATGTATCGGCCAAAGAAAGACAAGGGCCACCAAGGGCGTGAACATTAAAGATTCCCTAGGCTTCGGGAACACAATAGGCCTACAGTTCGAGTTGGAAAAGAACAAGAATTGACCAAGGGAGGTCAGATATGATAGATGAAAGTGAGAAGTCTGGCACAAGTGAGTGGAAGCAACGCCAGGATTCAACTAAAGGGCACCGGGCGAGTTGGCCGTGCGCGTAGAGGCGCGCGGCTGTGAGCTTGCATCCGGGAGATAGTAGGTTCGAATCCCACTATCAGCAGCCCTGAAGATGGTTTTCCGTGGTTTCCCATTTTCACACCAGGCAAATGCTGGGGCTGTACCTTAATTAAGGCCACGGCCGATTCCTTCCAACTCCTAGACCTTTCCTATCCCATCGTCGCCATAAGACCTATCTGTGTCGGTGCGACGTAAAGCCCCTAGCAAAAAAACAAAAAAAAACAAAAAACTAAAGGGCCCGTGGTCGCAAACCCAGGCTCCCAAGTTGAGCCACTGGCGCCCCTTTTAGTGGCCTCTTGCGAGATGTAGGAGATACCGTGGGTGTTATTCTACCGCCCCCACCCACAGAGGGTATTTTTCATCACACTGTGATTATTTCAATAAATGTTATTGAACACTGTACATCTAGCTTAAATCGACGTGTTTCTCTGCTGATTTCAATGAATGTCCGGCTCCATGGTTAAATGGTTAGCGTGCTGGCCTTTGGTCCAAAGGGTACCGGGTTCGATTCCCGGATGGGTTGGGGATTTTAACCGTCATTGGTTAATTCCTATGGTTCGGCGTCTGGGTGTGTGTGCAGTCTTCAGTATTAGAATTCATTATAGGTAGGGCTCCATTCTCACAGATGCGCAGGTCGTCTAACAGGCGTCAAATCGAAAGACCTGTACCAGGCCTCTACGGAGACCACGCGCCATTTATTTATTTATGTATTCTTTTTATTTATTTATTTATTTATTTATTTATTTATTTATTTATTTATTTATTTATTTATTTAGCCGCCTCTGTGGTGTAGTGGTTAGCGTGATTAGCTGCCACCCCCGGAAGTCCGGGTTAGATTCCCGGCTCTGCCACGAAATTTGAAAAGTGGTGCGAGGGCTGGAACGGTGTCCACTCAGTCTCGGGAGGTCGAACTGAGTAGAGGGGGTTAGATTCCCACCTCACCCATCCTCGAAATGTCTTCCGTGGTTTCCCATCTCTCCTCCAGGCAAATGCCAGGATGGTACATAACTTAAGGCCATGGGCGCTTCCTTACCTCTTCCTTGTATATCCTTTCCAATCTTCTCATCCCCTCCACAAAGCCCCTGTTCACCGTAGCAGGTGGGGCAGCCTGGGCAAGGCACTGGTCCTCCTTCCCAGCTGTATCCCCGACCCAAAAGTCTCATGCTCCAGGACACTGCTCTTGAGGCGGTAGAGGTGGGATCCTTCGCTGAGTCCGAGGGAAAAGCCATCTTTTGAAGGTGAATGGATTAAGATAGAAAGAAAGAAGGAAAGAAAGAAAGAAAGAAAAGAAAGAAAGAAAGAAAGAAAGAAATGTCTAGCTCAGTGGTTTCCAATTAGTAAGGGCTCGAGGGCCACATTGGAAACCTTAGGTATGATCGCGGGCCGCACTTTAATAATAGACCAATTTTCGTAAAATTCTACAAATAGAACAGAGGTACCAGCATGAAATAATGTTCATAGTTAAATTGAAATGAAGGTTTCATTTTTGTAATTGCTTAAAACACTATTGTACATTAGCATAATGGAGTGAAATAAAAAATTAACACTATTATACCCAGGACAATTGAATTCTGAAGAAGAGCACCCAATAATTAAATTAATATTTGAAGAATGATAAAACATTAAAAATGCCTTAAGAATAACTGAAATTTATAATGTAGTCAAAACAAACCTTAGAGAAGGACAATTTAGTGGGAGTAGTGTTGTCGATCAGCTGAATCTGCCTCCTGCTCTGTTGCTGCTAATCTCAAAAGATGCAGCAAGGAAGAATCTGAAAGTCGACTTCTGTATTGATTTGTAATGAATTTCATAGAGGGAAAATAACTTTCACGTATGTACGTGCTCCCAAACATTGAAGTAATTGTTTGTCCAAATTGTCTTAACTTTTGGGTATTTTTCGCTGTTTAGCAGTTAAAAAAATTTGATCCCTTTTCTTGTCTTGTCTGTACGAACGTATCGGCTTGTAGAGTGCACAGCTCAAGTAGTAGTTTTCGTTCTTGTTCCTTGATTGCAGCACCAAGAGGATTCACGTAAGTTGTATACTGCTTTTCAGAATTTTAGTTTCCTTGAATAATGTGTTGAATTCTTCAATGATCTCTTGAATGTGTGGAATGAAATCTGAAAATGTATGGTTTCTTGGTCCTTCTCCGCCGCTAATTGCAGACTGCAGGGGAAATGAGTCAACTCATTGTTTTCCAAGAAACATTTGAAAATTTTCAATTTGTTTCGAAATCCACTAACAGTTCCCACCATATCTAACACCTCGTGGTTTCTTCCTTGAAGATTCAGGTTGAAGGTGTTAAGGTGATTTGTCATGTCTGTTAAGAAAGCTAACTGCTTTAAAAACTCCGGGCTTTGAATTTTCTCTTCTAGTTCTGAGGTATCTGACAAGACATACTTATTAATCAATTCGGGGATTTCCTTGCGAATTGCAAAAAAACGTTTAAGGTACTTCCTTGCACTCAGCCATCTTACATGGTTGTACAGCAGCAATTCTCCATATTCGACGTCAATTTCCACCAGAAACTGTTTGAATTTTCTATGCAAAAGGGCTCGATTTACAACTCTTAACATATTAATAATTTGTAACCACAAGTTCAAAAACTTCCGTTTTCTTAATTGATTTCCCACAAAACGCTCCCTGGTGAATGAGACAGTGGATCATTGGACATGTTACGCTATTTTCTTTTAGCAATCCCGTCAGATATACATGCAAGTGAAAATGATATCCATACTAAAATAGCCTATATGCTCTCGCAAGAATGAGGGTTTTACAATTTTAAAAATAATAAAATAATCAATTCAGTACAAGTGAATACATAAAAACAGGAAATGATATTAAATAATGAATTATACCTGACTTGGGACAATTTTTTTGAAGGAGCTATGAAATATTTTTGGTACATTCTCTTCAAATTCCTTAAAAATATATATATTTTTTCTAAAGCTTTTGCGGGCCGCACAATATGGCTTTTGGTAACCGCTGCTGTAGCTGTTCAACACACCATCATACATAAACCGCATGCGGCGTACATCATCACATGGAATATCTTCCATCAGGTTATTCAGTTAATATCTGTGGGAATTTATGTAAGACTAGTATGAAAGCCTGTCTTCTACAGTCGAGATTGCTATTTGGAAAGGAGACCCTAATTGAAAATTTGAAAATGAACATGTTAATGTACTAATGTACTACATCTTATACCGTATATAAAAGTTTCACTTCCCATGGTATACTGTATACATACCAATTGTATATAGAATCAGAATAGGTATTATAATATTTCCTTATAAACCATTTCGAGTATAATTTATTGTACAGGTAGATGTTCTTTGGCGTCTATGTATCTAGCTTTTCCAGAAGTACACAGAGGGAAAGAATTTCTGCGTGAAAAGTACGGTACTTCTGTCTAGCTTCAGCACAGCCAATCTCTTTGCACAGCCAGCTTTGGTATTTAAATAGCGAAGATGAGTGACGAAGTATTTCACTTTTAAATCTAACTAATGAGGTGGCATGCTTGAAGAATGGAGATGAAAAATTCAACAGATACGGTAATGTACTACTTCATTACCATCATTGCATTCCGCGGCAGTATTAATAAACATTGCTTTGTAATTATTTCTTTCTTTCTTTCTTTCTTTCTTTCCGTTTACCGTCCAGGGCTGTTTTTTCCCTCGGACTCAACGAGGGATCCCTCCTCTACCGCCTCAAGGGCAGTGTCCTGGAACGCGAGACTTTCGATTGGGGGATACAACTGGGAAGAAGGACTAGTGCCTCGCTCAGGTGGCCTCACCTGCTATAGGCCTACTAGAACAGGGGCCTTGTGGGGGGATGGGACGATTGGAAGGATAGACAAGGAAAAGGAAAGGAAGCGGCCCTAGCCTGCAGTTAGGTGCCATCCCGGCATCTGCCTGGAGGAGAAGTAGGTTACAACGGAAAACCACTTCGAGCATGGTTGAGGTGGGAATCGAACCCCCGTCTACTCAGTTGACCTGCTGAGGCTGAGTGGAGCCCGTTCTAGCACTCGTACCACTTTTCAAATTTCGTGGCAGAGTCGGCAATCGAATCAGGGCCTCCGGGAATGGCAGCGAATCACACTAACGTTGGGCATAAAATTGCTACTTTCGAAAAATTTGAATTCTCACTTCGGTCCAAAGAAGGACCTAATAAATCTTGTACAATATGAAAACTGATTTGTAGAATCTCGATAGTATCATTTTGCCCTAGTTCTCCATTACTGAGTTTAGAAGTCGTTCACCGGGCGAGTTGGCCGTCCGGTTAGGGGCGCGCAGCTGTGAGCATGCATCCGGGAGATAGTGGGTTCGAATCCCACTGTCGCCAGGCGCAGGTCTTTTGTTTTGACTCACGAGGCGACCTGCGTCCCGGGACCACTTCAAACGTGTTCAAAATTCAGAGCCAGAAGAAGTTTATATCTAGGCTGTTATACTCCTGGTCATGCCCTACACGTGTACCGAAGATGGATCGAATCGGTCACCCATGCGCCATAGCCTCCCCTTGTAAGTGGTTAGCGTGCTGACATTTGGTCACAGGGATCCCGGGTTCGATTCTGGCAGCTAATCACACTAAACACTATACCATAGCACTAGTTGCCGGTCCTCTAAAAGCCATACGCCATTTCATTTTTACACGAGGTCACACAGTATTATTATTATTATTATTATTATTATTATTATTATTATTATTATTATTATTATTATTATTATTATTATTATTATAGTGATATTCTATACTGTGTTGAATAAATTTTCGAATGGGTGTTGTAACTGTCTGAAGTCGAATGCGTGCGGCCGCGGCCATCTTACGTCACTACACTACCCCGATGCATTAATGTAAAATAGTAGGCGAAACGGGAATACTGGAAAAAAGATAATTAAAATAATTAAAAGCACATTGAAATAATAACAACAACACTGATTAATTGGACCTATTAGGTCCTTCATTTTACTGTTAAAGAAAGAAACATTGGTATACCAATTTACGAATGCTTAAAAATAGCCAACCTGTTTTAGACCGATCTATGGTCAAATCTGTTCCCATTCAACTCTCTTATAGCATGATTTACACGTGTTTTCAGGTTTGTTTGTCCAACCCTTGTTCTTTTTTTTGTACAGGGTCGGATATGAAGTGAGATGAATCTGTCACAGGAACATGCAGATTACCTCCATTCTTGAAAGAAATGGATAAGGATTTTCTAACCATAATGTTTAATGTTATTTATTTTACGTCTCACTAACTACTTCTGTTTTCGGAGACGCCGAGGTGCCAGAATTTTGCCCTGCAGTTCTTTTACGTGCCAGTAAATATACCGACACGAGACTAGCGTGTTTGAATACCTTGAAATACCACCGGACTGAGCCAGGATCGAACCTGCCAAGTTGGGATCAGAAGGCTAGCGCCTCAACCGTCTGAGCCATTCAGCCCAGCTAAGGATTTTCTTTTTGTACAATGGCTTCCTTGCAAGTATCACACGGTAGATAATAACTGACTTACATCTTTACCACCAAATCCTGAGATAGATTCAATAATATTCTGTGATAATAAACCTAACACCTATTTTGATTGTTACAAGCTTACCAATCCCTCCACTCTAATTTTAACAGTAATTTTGATATCCTTACAATGTATCTTTAAAGAATAGAAGAGATCGAGGCCACTAGTATTCTATTACTAACAACACCGAAACAAAAACTTAAGTTGTAACCCATTATTAAATTATTATTAAAATTATTATTACTATAATTATTAGGTCCTAACCGCACTCCATCACGAGAGGTCTAACGCCGACAAATATACACCGAAAGGAAGTGAATTAGGCATCTTTAATAGTAAATAAAATTGTATTAATAAGTAGGCAACAGATGTACACGAGCACATGTACGCCACTTACCGGTGTATTGAAACTCGTATTCTTTCCTTATTCTTTCTTTGTAAATAGGGAAAACCTCACCCAAACACTACTCAGGTATTCACAATTCTGCCACACAGTAGTTTGCCGAAGCAAAAACAACCAAAAACAAAACTGCACGTAACACAGTAACATGCATGCTTACAGTGGCTCTGTAGTGACGTAAGATGGCGGTGGGCACAAGCTTCCGGCTTCACTTGCACCAGTGCTACGAGATAGGGCGCTGCCAGTCTGTATTTACTACATGTTTGTGACTAAAAGCCCGAACCTTCCTTCACCTCTGCGTTCCACGGTATCCCCGGAATAATAATAATAATAATAATAATAATAATAATAATAATAATAATAATAATAATAATAATAATAATAATAATAATGTTCATTGATCTCTTTTAAAATACAGGAAACGTCTTACTGCTGTAGATTATTCATATGCCCTGGTAGTAGTGGTGTTGATGATTGCTGTTTTAAGGGCCAAACATCAGGATAATCAGCTCCAATCGCCCTTTGAATTTTTTCCTCTCTTTCAGAACTGGCAGATAGCTATCGCCACTGTTTATGATCTACTTCCTAATGATTTACGAAGGTGTTTAAAAGTGATAATTTCAATATTGCCTTAGTTGAGTTAAGATAATAATTTGGGATTTCCCATCGGTCAGCATTTTCTTGTTCTTAGATTATCTCCAATTTCTTAGGGTTGGCATTTCATGTTGATTCGGCCCAGATTTACGGCTGGATGCCCTTACTGGCACCAACCCTATGAGGAGGGATATATTCACTATTTCTGTCGTGGTTGGCAGTGTGGTGTGTTGTGCTGTATGAAAATGGCGATAAATCTTTAAAGATGAACAGACACCCAGTTCCCCAGCCAGAGGAATTAACAGTACACATTTAAAATTCGCGGCCCGACCGGGAGTCGAACCGAGCGCCTTCTGAAGCAAAGGTCTATACGCTGAAGATTCAGCCAAGGAGCCGGAATGTAATAAACATTTATATATAACTTCATTATCATCATCAATCAAATGAATGAATGCTGATCTAGAATTATTTTCAGTTATATTCGGAATTGATCTGTACGAATAATTTGCTGTACTCATTTTATACATCAAAGATATAGTGAGGAGCAAGAGATGGAGAGTATTAATAATGTTATGGATTTTACGTCACACTAACTACTTTTTACGGTTTTCGGATTCGCCGAGATGCGAGAATTTTGTCCCGAAGGAGTTCTTTAACATGCCAATGAATCTACCGACACGAGGCTGACGTATTTGAGCCAGGATCGAACCTCCCACGTTGGACTCAGAAGGCCAGCGCTCTGCCGTCTGAGTTAATCAGCCCGGCAAGAGATCGAGCGTTTAAACTTGTAACTTTCTACTAGCGACTTCTGAGGACCTACAGTAGCTGTCGATTGGTTCTAATCACGACACTGTGGAATTTTCCTGTAATATTTTATAGCAGTAGGTTGCTGAGTCATAAAATCATATTTACTCCATGTGGTGTTGGTAATCGTAAATGTCAACAAAATACTTGGGACAGCCGGTAAAAGATTGTAATGGCCATGGTGTTAAGAAAGGATAGGGCGTAAATCTCAACCACTTGTACAAGGTAACTTTCCCTGTTTCTGTTTCCACCACTTGACAATATGAAGATGAAATTTTGGGATCAATGATCTCGTTTACTAGAATCGTACCATCTCGGTAAGGAAATATTAGGTTTTTTATCTGCTTGAATTTCCCAGCATACAACTACCAACCAACCCCATTGCACTACACCACGGGGCCGCCTCCAGCATACAACTAGTTAAGATGAATCAGATCCGCCAGTAAAGTCAAGCTTCCCTAACAATGTATGACGGACTATTGTGAAATGAAGAGAAGGAAAAAAGGTGATAGGCTCTAATAGATAGAGCCGCTAGATTTATTTACTTGAAACGTCTCTCCCATATTGGAAACCTACAATCTGTACTCCAGGCATTGGCCGGGTCAGGAATGCAATGAATGAATCATATTATGTAGGCTATTAGTACGATGGGGTCGCCACTCCTAAAGTGATTTATTAATGACTGATAGATGCTATGAAATGAGAATGGAGAGTGTTGCTGGAATGAAAGATGACAGGGAAAACCGGAGTACCAGGAGAAAAACCTGTCCCGCCTCCGCTTTGTCCAGTACAAATCTCAGATGGAGTATCCGGGATTTGAACCACGGTATCCAGTGGTGAGAGGCCGACACGCTGCCGTCTGAGCCACGGAGGCTCTCGCTCTCGCTCTCGCTCTCTCTCTCTCTCTCTCTCTCTCTCTCTCTCTCTCTCTCTCTCTCTCTCTCTCTCTCTCTCTCTCTCTCTCTCTCTCTCTCTCTCTCTCTCTCTCACACACACACACACACACACATTGTCGTTTGTTTTTACAAGAGGTCAACACTGCAGGCTCAATTTTGTGTCGCTCGCTTAGCCGTCTCATTCATTCTGTAGATGTACTTTTGGTTTTATTCGATTACTAGCTGATGTACCCGTGCTCCGCTACGGAATTCTCAGAAAGACTGACTTGGTGGTTTTCCTAACTGAATTCAACATAGGTCATTACAAAAACGTCAGTAGGAATGTAGCGATTGAAAGCAATGTTATGATATAAAATACTCGATCAAATGAAAAACCGCACACTTTCTCACTTTCAACGAACAGTACTACGGTGCCGATCTAAGAGTCCAAAGTACCAGAGCTGGAATAACCAGGTCGCAGACTGCCATGAACACTCCTCTGTCATTATTCCGTTAAATATGCACACTACTCATTCCAGAGTAGGGATTGTATAGCTCGAATACTATGATGAACCAGTGTGTTACGTACCAGATATATCAGAAAATGTATGAACCAGAGGAATGGCATGCTAAAGAAGAAAGTTATCTTACGCCACAGCTACTTCCCACCAATATACAGGCAGGCTGTTACAGTCGGTACGACCAAGCGAGTTGGCCGTGTGGTTAGGGGCGCGCAGCTGTGAGATTGCATCCGGGAGATAGTGGATTCGAACCCCACTGCCGGTAACCCTGATGATGGTATTCGGGAGATGGTGGGTTCGAGCGCCCCACTGTCGGCAGCCCTGACGATGGTTCTCCGTGGTTTCCCATTTTCACACCAGGCAAATGCCGGGACTGTACTTTAATTAAACCCACGGCCGCTTCCTTCCACTTCCTAGACCTTTCCTATCCCATCGTCGCATATCATACATGTGTCGGTGCGACGTTAAGCAAAAACAAAAAAAAAAGATGGTATTTCGTGGTTTCCCATTTTCACACCAGTCACACCAGGCTGTACCTTAAAGGCAAGGGCCGCTTCCTTCACACCACTATTCATTTCATATCCCATTGTCGCCATAAAGACCTACCTGTGTCGGTGCGACGGTCAAGCAAATTTAAAAAAAAACCTCGGTACGCTGCAGTAATCCTATCTATCGGGGAAGAGAGGAAAGAGAAGACAAAAAAGCACATCACAACAAACAGTGGTCAATGTAGTGTTATTGTTGATAAAGTTTATGAACTTTCTATATTGCAGGCCTTCACATTAGTTTTCTTTCGACTCTGTGATATTAGGATGTCTTACAAAATTATTTATATCATAGACTGTAGTTCCTTATTCTCAGACTTTACATACCGATTTTCACTAAATTCTGTTTACCCATTTTCTCGTGACTCGGCGCCGATATGGACTTAGTAACAAAAATCCAAATTCATGAATATCTCCGATTATATGCGGTACGGGTAACAATGTATAAGACATAAGTGATCGGAAATTTAATAACTTCTTACATAACTACTACTACTAACTTGCGACATAACTGAAGTTAGGTTAGTTATGTAGTATTTATGGATACGACCACTAATAACATAAATAACTTATTTGAGAATTACATTTTCTTCCCCTAAACTACCGTTTCACTCAGCGTGAATAAAAATAATTTGTAGCCTAGGTTGCAGTGGTTCATCACCCGACATTACATACCGATTTTCATTAAATTCTCTTCAGCCGTTTTTCTATTGATGCGTGTCCAGACAGACAGACAGACAGACAGACAGACAGACAGACAGACAGAAATTACGGAAAAGTAAACAATGCATTTCGTTGTCACTGTTGACATAACCGACACAGAAATACCATTCTTTTCAAATTCTGAGTAATGTACAGACAAAACTCTTATCTATATATATAAAATAACTTGTCCTGACTGACTGACTGACTGACTGACTGATTCATCATCGCCGAGCCAAAACTACTGGACATAAAGAAATGAAATTTTGGGGATATATTCATATTAAGATGTAGGTGCTCGCTAAGAGAGGATTTTTGGATATTCCTTCGCTAAGGGGGTAAAAAGGGGGGTGAAATTTTAAAATGAGTGTATCTATATCTCAAAACTTTAAAAGTTTACAGATGTAAAAATTGGTATTTAGAATCTTCTTTAAAAATAAGGAAACACGTATTTTTTTGTTTTCAGAAAATCCCCATAGGAGGGGTGAAAAAGGGTGAAAATGGGGAAAATGGGTTGAATACCTTTAATCAGGAAACCGGTACTTATATCTCAGAAACTGAAGATATTATAGACCTGAAAATTGGTACTTCTGATCTCTTTTAAAAATAAAGAAACACGTATTTTTTTGTTTTTGGAAAATCCAATTAATGGGAGGGTGAAAAGGGGGTGAATTTTTAAAATGAGTGAATCTATATCTCCAAACTTTTAAAGTTTGCAGATGTAAAAATTGGTATTTAGAATCTTCATTAAAAATAAAGAAACACGTATTTTTTTGTTTTCGGAAAATCGCAATAGGAATCGTGAAAAGGGGTGAAAAAGGGGTTGAATGCCTTTAATGAGGCTACTTATATCTCAGAACCTGAAGATATTACAGACCTGAAAATTGGTGTTTGGGATCTCTTTTAGAAATAAAGAAACACGTGTTTTTTTGTTTTTGGAAAATCCAATTAATGGGGGGGTGAAAAGGGGGTGATTTTTTAAAAATGAGTGTATCTATATCTCAAAACTTTTAAAGTGTATGAATGTAAAAATTGGTATTTAGAATCTCCTTTAAAAATAAACACGTATTCTTTTGTTTTCGGAAAATCCCAATAGGAAGGGTGTAAAAGGGTGAATAATGGGTTGAATGCCTTTAATGAGGCTACTTATATTTCAAAACCTGAAGATATTACATACCTGAAAATTGGTATATGGGACCTCCTTTAAAAATAAAGAAACACGTATTTTTTAGTTTTTGGAATATCCAATTAATGGCGGTTAAACAGGAGTGACAAATTGGGGTGAATTTTTTGAAAGACTATATCTACAGAATATGTTGGAAACGTAAAATGTTACAGACGTAAAAAGTAGGTGTTTGGAATCTCCTGTAAATGTAAGGAAACATAGGTGATTTGTTTTTGGAAATTCCACTTAAGGGGAACTCAAAAGGGGTGAAATTTTAAAATGAGAATTTTTACAGTATATCTAAAAAACTTAACATGTTACAGAAGTGAAAAATGGTATTTTTTATCTCTATTAAACATAACGAATCGTTTATTTTTAGTTTTCGGAAATACCACTTGGGTGGCGGGGGATGGGTAAATGTGACTGAAAATGGTGTTGAATTCTTTTAATTAGGCTACTGATATCTCAAAATTGAAGATGTTACAGACGTGAAATTTAATCTGCTTTAAAAGTAAAGAAAGACGTATTCTCGGAAAATCCAATGAAAAGGGGGGGGGGGTGAAATAATTGAAAATTTAATTGACTTAATTGTATGAGAATGCATACATCTAATAAACACTAAAGAGTTTACAGACGTGAAAATTCGTATTTCGATCTCCTTTAAAAACAAAGATAAACGCGTTTTGGTGGGGAAACCATCTTGGAGGGTGGGAGTGTAAACGAGTTGAATTCCTTTCATGAGGACACATACATCAAAAACTGAAGAAGTTAGAGTCGTGATAATTGGTATTTAGAAGATCTTTTACTATTAAAGAAACAAGTATTTTTTGCGGGAAAATTCACTTACGGGGGGGGGGGGGGGAAGTAGTGTGAAATGAAGTGAAAAAGTAAATTATTTTCATGGGGATATTTATATCTCAAAGCTGAAGGCAATAGACGTGAACATTGGTGTTTGGAATCTCCTTTAAACATAAAGAAACAAGCCTTTTTTAATTTTTTTTTTTTTTGGGGGGGGTGGCAGTAAATAAACTTAACGGCGGTGGAGTGTAGAAGGAGGTGAGACCTATTGATTTTACTGTTCTTAATGTATTTATAAGTATCCTCCGTTGCTCAGACGGCAGCGCGCCGGCCTCTCACAGCTGGGTTCCGTGGTTCAAATTCCGGTCACTCCATGTGACATTCGTGCTGGAAAAAACGGAGACGGGACAGGTTTTTCTCCGGATACTCCAGTTTTCCCTGTCATCAGCCATTCCAGCAACACATAATAATAATAATAATAATAATAATGTTCCGGACCGTCGTCAAATGTGCGGACCGCGCTGGAAACGACTCCTGGACGGGTAATGACTAAGAATGCAGTCCGGCCGCGGGTTCAGTGCCGCCAAAGCACCCAATATGACACCACGCCGGATCTCCTGAAGGATTTTATACATATTAAAATGATTATAGGAAAAGATGGCAAAGATTTACGGACCCAACTGACCGGGAGGAATACCTGAGCCTAGCCCGGGAAGTACGAAATCGATTCCTGGAAAGGAAGATTGAAAAATGGGAGGAAACGTGCCGTAATCTAATAGAAAACGAGTCAGATCGGGAATTTTGGTGGATTCTCACAGAAAACGAGTCAGATCGCGAATTTCGGCGGATTATATATCTAAAACAATAAGCATTCAATTATAAATTTCAGTATAATACCGTAGCGAAGCACGGGTATCTTGCTAGTCTATATATATAAAATAACTTGTCCTGACTGACTGACTGACTGACTGATTCATCATCGCCGAGCCAAAACTACTGGACATAAAGAAATGAAATTTTGGGGATATATTCATATTAAGATGTAGGTGCTCGCTAAGAGAGGATATTTTGATATTCCGTCGCTAAGGGGGTGAAAAGGGGGATGAAATTTTAAAATGAGTGTATCCATATCTCAAAACTTTAAAAGTTTACAGATGTAAAAATTGGTATTTAGAATCTTCTTTAAAATTAAGGAAACACGTATTTTTTTGTTTTCAGAAAATCCCAATAGGAGGGGTGAAAAAGGGTGAAAATGGGGGAAAATGGGTTGAATGCCTTTAATCAGGATACCGGTACTTATATATCAGAAACTGAAGATATTACAGACCTGAAAATTGGTACATTTGATCTCTTTTAAAAATAAAGAAACACGTATTTTTTTGTTTTCGGAAAATCGCAATAGGAGGAGTGAAAAGGGGTGAAAAAGGGGTCGAATGCACTTCATGAGTCTACTTATATTTCAGAACCTGAAGATATTACAGACCTGAAAATTGGTGTTTGGGATCTCCTTTAAAAATAAAGAAACACATATTTTTGTTTGTGGAAAATCCAATTAATGGGTGGGGGTGAAAAAGGGGTGATTTTTTAAAACGGGTGTATCTATATCTCAAATATTTTAAAGTTTATAGATGTAAAAATTGGTATTTAGGATCTCCTTTAAAAATAAAGAAACACGTATTCTTTTGTTTTCCGAAAATCTCAATAGGAAGGGTGTAAAAGGGTTAATAATGGGTTGAATGCCTTTAATGAGGCTACTTATATTTCAGAACCTGAAGATATTACAGACCTGAAAATTGGTATTTTGGATCTTCTTTAAAAGTAAAGAAACACGTATTTTTTTCGTTTTTGGAAAATCCAAATATTGGAGGGTGAAAAGGGGGGGTGAATTTTTAAAAATGAGTGTGTCTACAACTTAAAACTTTAAAATGTACAGATGTAAAAATTGGTAGTTCTAATCTCCTCTTAATATAAAGGAACATGTATTTTTTGTTTCCTGTAAATCCTAATAGGAGGGGTGTAAAAGGGTGAAAAATGGGTTGAATGCCTTTAATGAGGATACATATATCTCAGAAACGAAAGATATTACAGACCTGAAAATTGGTGTTTGGGATATCCTTTAAAAATAAAGAAACACGTATTTTTTAGTTTTTGGAAAATCCAATTAATGGCGGTTAAACAGGAGTGACAAATTGGGGTGAATTTTTTGAAAGAATATATCCACAGAATATCTTGGAACCTCTGTGGTGTAGTGGTTAGCGTGATTAGCTGTCACCCCCGGAGGCCCGGGTTCGATTCCCGGCTCTGCCACGAAATTTGATCCCTCGCTCAGTCCGAGGGAAAAACCGAACCTGGAGGGTAAACTGATGATGATGATGATGATGATGATGATGATGATATCTTGGAAACGTAAAATGTTACAGATGTAAAAATTGGGTGTTTGGAATCTCCTGTAAATGTAAAGAAACATAGGTGATTTGTTTTTGGAAACTCCGCTTAAGGGGAACTCAAAAGGGGTGAAATTTTAAAATGAGAATTTTTACAGTATATCTAAAAAACTTAACATGTTACAGAAGTGAAAAATGGTATTTTTTTATCTCTATTAAACATAAAGAAACGTGTATTTTTAGTTTCCGGAAATACCACTCGGGTGGAGGGGGGGGGGGGTAAAAGTGACTGAAAATGGTGTTGAATTCTTTTAATTAGCCTACTGATATCTCAAAATGAAGATGTTACAGACGTGAAATTTGATATTTACAATCTGCTTTAAAAGTAAAGAAACACGTATTCTCGGAAAATCCCTTGAAGGCGGGGGGGGGGGGGGGGTGAAAGAATTGAAAAATGGATTGACTTAATTCTATGAGAATACATACATCTAATAAATATAAAGTTGTTACAGACGTGAAAATTCGTATTTGGATCTCCTTTAAAAACAAAGAAAAACGCGTTTTTGGGAGGAAACCATCTTGGAGGGCGGGAGTGTAAAGGAGTTGAATTCCTTTCATGAGGACACATAAATCAAAAACTCTGAAGAAGTTAGAGTCGTGATAATCGGTATTTAGAAGATCCTTTAGTATTAAAGAAACAAGTATTTTTTGAGGGGAAAATTCACTTCGGTGGGGGGGGGGGGGAGTATTGTGAAATGATGTGAAAAAAGTAATTTTTTTATGGGGATACTTATATCTCAAAACTGAAGGTAATAGACGTGAACATTGGTGTTTGGAATCTCCCTTAAACATAAAGAAACAAGCATTATTTTAATATTTTTTGGGCGGGGGGTGGCGGTAAATAAACTTAACGGCGGTGGGGTGTAGAAGGAGGTGTATCCAATTGATTTTACTGTTATTAATGTACTTATAAGTATCCTCCGTTGCTCAGGCGGCAGCGCGCCGGCCTCTCACAGCTGGGTGCCGTGGTTCAAATCCCGGTCACTCCATGTGACATTCGTGCTGGACAAAACGGAGGCGGGACAGGTTTTTCTCGGGATACTCCGGTTTTCCCTGTCATCAGCCATTCCAGCAACACATAATAGTAATAATAAAAATAATAATAATAATAATATTCCGGACCGTCGTCAAATGTGCGGACCGCGCTGGTAACGGCTCCTGGACAAATGACTAAGAATGCAGTCCGGCCGCGGGTTCAGTGCCGCCAAGGCACCCAATATGACACCACGCCGGATCTCCTGAAGGATTTTATCCATATTAAAAATGATTATAGGAAAAGATGGCAAAGATTTACGGACCCAACTGACCGGGAGGAATACCTGAGCCTAGCCCGGGAATTACGAAATCGATTGCTGGAAAGGAAGATTGAAAAATGGGAGGAAACGTGCCGTGAAATAATAGAAAACCAGTCAGATCGGGAATTTTGGTGGGTTCTCGCAGAAAACGAGTCAGTTCGCGAATTTCGGCGGATTATATATCTAAAACAATAAGCATTCAATTATAAATTTCAGTATAATACCGTAGCGAAGCACGGGTATCTTGCTAGTCATATTATATAAGAGGCTTGCAGTGGTGTCTCAACGGCGCACTAGCCGCCAGCGTCTTGGAAGGGTATAGCATTCCAACTGATGAGCCCACTGCTACACTGGGGCGAAACACTGGTAGTTACACGATTGAACAAACCCAAAGAGCCTAAATGTTTTCAATATTTGCAATCGATGAAATTAAATTATGGTTTCCTTCTGGGAACCTTATTTTTGATATTATCATATTTACAGCACGACTTTTTCCCGTTCCAAACAAAACAGTCTTTATAATCTTTATATTAACAATGTTAAGAAACTGTTGTCATTTCTTCCGAGCAGCCGTAGGACTCTACCGTCCCCTGCATTAAGATAGGTTTTAAATATTCCTTTCGTTACGCTTCTTTTTTTAATGTCTGTGTGTGTTTTCTTGGTACGGTTCTTTTCTTACCGCGGCCATAGAAAAAAGCAAAGGAGTGCAAACCCTCAAGTTAGGAGACGGATTGGCCTGGATTTTCGAAGATAGGTTACAGTTACCAAAATACGTTCTTTCTTGCCATTGAAAAAAAAAAAAGCCTCTCGAAGGTGGTGTTAGATGGTTTGCTAACCCTCGAACAGGCTACATAAAACTGCCCATGGAAAACAATTTTCTCCTACATCGATACCAGCTTTCTTCAGCGACTGTCCCTGTGATTTGTTTATAATCATTCTTCTTCTTTATCTGTTTACCCTCCAGGATAAGTGGTTCCCTCGGACTCAGCGAGGGATCCCACCTCTACCGCCTCAAGGGCAATGTCCTGGAGCTTCAGACTCTGGGTCGTGGAATACAACTGGGGAGGATGACCAGTACCTCGCCCAGGAGGCCTCACCTGCTATGCTGAATAGGGGCCTTGCGGGGGGATGGGAAGATTGGAAGGGATAGACAAGAAAGAGAGAAGGAAACGACCGTGGCCTTAAGTTAGATACCATCCCGGCATTGGCCTGGAGGAGAAGCGGGAAACCACGGAAAACCACTTCGCGGATGGCTGAGGTGGGAATCGAACCCACCTCTACTCATTTGACCTCCCGAGGCTGAGTGGACCCCGTTCCAGCCCTCGTATCACTTTTTAAATTTCGGGGCCGAGCCGAGAATCGAACCCGGGAGTCCGGGGATGGCAGCTAATCACACTAACCACTACACCACAGAGGCGGACTTCACTTTTCCTAATTAGTTTTATTTTATCCTTTCATTTATTTTACTTGTAATGTTTAGTTGTATGAATAGTGTTTTCAGTATGCGGTCGTGCATATGGTGGGCATTAGAACATGGAGATTTCAGTTTCATTTTGAGGCACTGTACATCTGATGGTCTCGCAATGTTTTACGATTTTATTTACGGCGTCACTCTTTTGGTTTGTGTGTGTCTAATTTCATCACTTATAATAAAAAAAGGTACTGTGCACTCACAGCGGAAGAAGTAGAGAAAGTATTTCGGATTTGGAAAATGACCAATACCTATAGAAATTATAGAAATACAATAGGTTATTATTATTATTATTATTATTACTATTATTATTATTATTATTATTATTGTTTAGACGTTTGCGGCCATTAGAGACAAACAAGCAACATTACACATTTTAGAAACTTTCTTTGCAGCCCAGTATCATAGCATTCTCTCTCTCTGGCAGACTGTCTCCTTTCTGCTGTACAGCCGCTGCTCTGCTATTCTTCTTCATGAAAGCCCTGGTGTCGGTACTTTGTTCTGTTAACAATGTCTTCACGATTTAGTCCGATTTTTTTCAGACCCTTCCTGACCTTACTGAACACTTATCACATGTGTAAGGTCTACTATCAAGTATGGTAATTTTTTTCTTAGTCAACCGCTTGTCTTCCATTATTACCCCATCGCACTACAGCTCTGGAAGGGCCTTGGCCTACCAAGCGACCGCTGCTCAGCCTGAAGGCCTGCAGATTACGAGGTGTCGTGTGGTCAGCACGACGAATCCTCTCGGCCGTTATTCTTGGCTTTCTAGACCGGGGCCGCCATCTCACCGTCAGAAGCTCCTCAATTCTAATCACGTAGGCTGAGTGGACCTCGAACCAGCCCTCGGGTCTAGGTAAAAATCCCTGACCTGGCCGGGAATCGAACCCCGGGCCTCCGGGTAAGAGGCAGGCACGCTACCCCTACACCACGGGGCCGGCTCTTCCATTATTATGGAAAGGAAATATGAAAAATACGTTAAGAAAAGACAATAAGCTGAAACACGATGGTATATGGCGAAATGATGACGTATTACGGTAAACCCGCTATGACTGTGACGAATTGCAATTATTGTGTGACGAACCGTAACTGTTACGAATGGTAAAGATGACAAATATACCGTGGCGCGTTCTTCTTGCATTTCTTCACAGTTTAGCCCCAACTCCTACGAAGATCCAACTTGTTCACTACCAGTTTGATGAAAAAATGAAATGGCGTATGGCTTTTAGTGCCGGGATGTGTCAGAGGACTTCGGCTCGCCAGGTGCAGGTCTTTTGATTTGACTCCGGTAGGCGACCTTCACGTCGTGATGAGGATGAAATGATGATGAAGACGACACATACACCCAGTCCCCGTGCCAGGCGAATTAGCCAATTATGGTTAAAATTTCTGACCCAATCGGGAATCGAACCCGGGACCCCGGTGGCCAAAGGCCAGAACGCTAACCATTTATCCATAGAGCAGGACACTAAATTAACGATGTATTGTAACTTACTACGTACAACAGTATAACACGCCGCTGCTGGATAACCCTGAAAATTGGACAGTTTTTTTCTTATTTTTACAATTTGTTTTAAGTCGCACCGATACAGATAGGTCTTATGGAAACTATGGGATAGGAAAGGTCTAGGAGCGGGAAGAAAGCGGTCGTGGCCTTAATTAAGGTACAGCTCCCGCATTTGCCTGGTATGAAAATGGAAAACCACGGAAAACCATCTTCAGGGCTGCCGACAGTGGGGTTCGAACCCAATATCTCTCGGATGCACGCTCACAGCTGTGCGCCCCTAACCGCACGGCCAACTCGCTCGGTCAAAATCGGTCAGTGATACTGAACATCAATCAATCAATCAATCAATCAATCAATCAATCAATCAATCAATCAATCAATCAATCAATCAATCAATCAATCAATCAATATGATTTGTTTGTTAACGTGTTTGGATTTGCATTTAAATCTTAGAAGCTAATTCCGAGAATTATCCATATCACGTGATCACGTACAACTTAAATACACACTGAATCGCAAACACCTGCTTCCTCGACACAACGTGCAATATGGACTGGCACGTGAGTCTGAATACACGTGACAACTGACCGTTTGTAAGCAGGCAAGCGATTGAACTGAGCATTCTCTTACCCACCGTTTTGGTGGTGTCGAGGCGCGGCAACTGGTGTGTTAACAGACGTGAGACAATCCAATCATTCCTCGCGGGGCAGCATGGATCGCGAAGAATGGATGTGTTCGCCTCGAGAGGGAGGTCGTGAATAATGTGTGCAGAAAAATGTGTAGTACCGCGTCAGTACCACGACAGTTACTACTACCCTGCTCCTCGCCACCTCAAGAAATGAGTGGTCTTTATGTTTTTTCTTTTTTTTTTTTTGGCTAGTTATTTAACGTCGCATTAACACATGGGAGGTTTTCGGCAAGACAAGGAAGTGAAAAGGGTGGGCCTGGGAAGGTAACGGTCGTGGCCTTAATTTAAGTTACAGTCAGTGTATAAAATAAGAGTGTTGTCTGTACATTGCTCAGAATTTGAAAAGAATGGTATTTCTGTATCGGTCATGCCCACAGTAACAAGAAAATGCATTTTTTACTTTTCCGTAATGTCTGTCTGTCTGTCTGTCTGTCTGTCTGTCTGTCTGTCTGTCTGTCTGTCTGTCTGTCTGTCTGTCTGTCTGTCTGTCTGTCTGTCTGTCTGTCTGTCTGTCTGTCTGTCTGTACACGCATCACGAGAAAACGGCTGAAGAGAATTTTATGAAAAACGGAATGTAAAGTCGGGTGATGACCCGCTACAATCTAGGCTATAAATTATTTTAATCACGCTGAGTGAAATGGTAGTTTAGGGGAAGGCCTGAAATTTAATTCTCAAATATTTATGTTATTAGTGGTCGTGTCTTAATGACAATCGCTAGACAAAGGTGGAAAATAAGTCGCTACGATATAGGCTATACACGCTGAGAAAAATGGTAGTTTAGGGGAAGGCCTAAAATTTAATTGTCAAATATTTATTTTATTAGTGGTCGTATCTTCACGAAAATTGGTATGAAAAGTCGGGGAATAGGTCGCTATAATCTAGGCTGTCAATAATGTTATTCGCACTGAGTGAAATGGTAGTTTAGGGGAAGGCCTGAAATGTAATTACATATAAAACAAGTGTTTTGCCTGTACATTGCTCAGAATTTGAAATGAATGATATTTCTGTATCTGTCATGTCCACAGTAACAAAGAAATGCATATTTTACTTTTCCGTAATTTCTCTCTGTCTGTCTGTCTGTCTGTCTGTCTGTCTGTCTGTCTGTCTGTCTGTCTGTCTGTCTGTCTGTCTGTCTGTCTGTCTGTCTGTCTGTCTGATTGTACACGCATCAATAGAAAAAGGCTGAAGAGAATTTAATGAAAATCGGTATGAAATGTCGGGTGATAAACCACTACAAGCTCAGCTATAAATTATTTTATTCACGCTGAGTGAAATGGTAGTTTAGGGGAAGGCCTGAAATGTAATTCTCAAATAAGTTATTTATGTTATTAGTGGTCGTATCGATAAATCTATATATATAAAACTAGCAAGATACCCGTGCTTCGCTACGGTATTATACTGAAATTTATAATTGAATGCTTATTGTTTTAGATATATAATCCGCCGAAATTCGCGAACTGACTCGTTTTCTGCGAGAACCCACCAAAATTCCCGATCTGACTGGTTTTCTATTATTTCACGGCACGTTTCCTCCCATTTTTCAATCTTCCTTTCCAGCAATCGATTTCGTAATTCCCGGGCTAGGCTCAGGTATTCCTCCCGGTCAGTTGGGTCCGTAAATCTTTGCCATCTTTTCCTATAATCATTTTTAATATGGATAAAATCCTTCAGGAGATCCGGCGTGGTGTCATATTGGGTGCCTTGGCGGCACTGAACCCGCGGCCGGACTGCATTCTTAGTCATTTGTCCAGGAGCCGTTACCAGCGCGGTCCGCACATTTGACGACGGTCCGGAATATTATTATTATTATTATTTTTATTATTACTATTATGTGTTGCTGGAATGGCTGATGACAGGGAAAACCGGAGTATCCCGAGAAAAACCTGTCCCGCCTCCGTTTTGTCCAGCACGAATGTCACATGGAGTGACCGGGATTTGAACCACGGCACCCAGCTGTGAGAGGCCGGCGCGCTGCCGCCTGAGCAACGGAGGATACTTATAAGTACATTAATAACAGTAAAATCAATTGGATACACCTCCTTCTACACCCCACCGCCGTTAAGTTTATTTACCGCCACCCCCCGCCCAAAAAATATTAAAATAATGCTTGTTTCTTTATGTTTAAGGGAGATTCCAAACACCAATGTTCACGTCTATTACCTTCAGTTTTGAGATATAAGTATCCCCATAAAAAAATTACTTTTTTCACATCATTTCACAATACTCCCCCCCCCCCACCGAAGTGAATTTTCCCCTCAAAAAATACTTGTTTCTTTAATACTAAAGGATCTTCTAAATACCGATTATCACGACTCTAACTTCTTCAGAGTTTTTGATTTATGTGTCCTCATGAAAGGAATTCAACTCCTTTACACTCCCGCCCTCCAAGATGGTTTCCTCCCAAAAACGCGTTTTTCTTTGTTTTTAAAGGAGATCCAAATACGAATTTTCACGTCTGTAACAACTTTATATTTATTAGATGTATGTATTCTCATAGAATTAAGTCAATCCATTTTTCAATTCTTTCACCCCCCCCCCCCCCGCCTTCAAGGGATTTTCCGAGAATACGTGTTTCTTTACTTTTAAAGCAGATTGTAAATATCAAATTTCACGTCTGTAACATCTTCATTTTGAGATATCAGTAGGCTAATTAAAAGAATTCAACACCATTTTCAGTCACTTTTACCCCCCCCCCTCCACCCGAGTGGTATTTCCGGAAACTAAAAATACACGTTTCTTTATGTTTAATAGAGATAAAAAAATACCATTTTTCACTTCTGTAACATGTTAAGTTTTTTAGATATACTGTAAAAATTCTCATTTTAAAATTTCACCCCTTTTGAGTTCCCCTTAAGCGGAGTTTCCAAAAACAAATCACCTATGTTTCTTTACATTTACAGGAGATTCCAAACACCCAATTTTTACATCTGTAACATTTTACGTTTCCAAGATATCATCATCATCATCATCATCATCATCATCATCAGTTTACCCTCCAGGTTCGGTTTTTCCCTCGGACTGAGCGAGGGATCAAATTTCGTGGCAGAGCCGGGAATCGAACCCGGGCCTCCGGGGGTGACAGCTAATCACGCTAACCACTACACCACAGAGGTTCCAAGATATTCTGTGGATATATTCTTTCAAAAAATTCACCCCAATTTGTCACTCCTGTTTAACCGCCATTAATTGGATTTTCCAAAAACTAAAAAATACGTGTTTCTTTATTTTTAAAGGATATCCCAAACACCAATTTTCAGGTCTGTAATATCTTTCGTTTCTGAGATATATGTATCCTTTATATGTTCCTTTATATTAAGAGGAGATTAGAACTACCAATTTTTACATCTGTACATTTTAAAGTTTTAAGTTGTAGACACACTCATTTTAAAAAATTCACCCCCCCCTTTTCACCCTCCAATATTTGGATTTTCCAAAAACGAAAAAAATACGTGTTTCTTTACTTTTAAAGAAGATCCAAAATACCAATTTTCAGGTCTGTAATATCTTCAGGTTCTGAAATATAAGTAGCCTCATTAAAGGCATTCAACCCATTATTAACCCTTTTACACCCTTCCTATTGGGATTTTCGGAAAACAAAAGAATACGTGTTTCTTTATTTTTAAAGGAGATCCTAAATACCAATTTTTACATCTGTTGTTGTTGTTTGAGTCATCAGTCCATAGACTGGTTTGATGCAGCTCTCCATGCCACCCTATCCTGTGCTAACCTTTTCATTTCTACGTAGCTATTGCATCCTACATCTGCTCTAATCTGTTTGTCATATTCATACCTTGGTCTACGCCTACCGTTCTTGCCACCTACACTTCCTTCAAAAACCAACTGAACAAGTCCTGGGTGTCTTAAGATGTGTCCTATCATTCTATCTCTTCTTCTCGTCAAATTTAGCCAAATCGATCTCCTCTCACCAATTCGATTCAGTCTCTCTTCATTCGTGATTCGATCTATCCATCTCACCTTCAGCATTCTTCTGTAACACCACATTTCAAAAGCTTCTATTCTCTTTCTTTCTGAGCTAGTTATCGTCCATGTTTCACTTCCATACAATGCCACGCTCCACACAAAAGTCTTCAAAAACATCTTGCTAATTCCGATATCAATGTTTGAAGTGAGCAAATTTCTTTTCTTAAGAAAGCTCTTCCTTGCTTGTGCTAGTCTGCATTTTATGACCTCCTTACTTCTGCCATCGTTGGTTATTTTACTACCCAAATAACAATATTCATCTACTTCCTTTAAGACTTCGTTTCCTAATCTAATATTCCCTACATCACCTGCCTTCGTTCGACTGCACTCCATTACTTTTGTTTTGGACTTATTTATTTTCATCTTGTACTCCTTACCTAAGACTTCATCCATACCATTCAGCAACTTCTCAAGATCTTCTGCAGTCTCAGATAAAATAACAATATCATCGGCAAATCTCAAGGTTTTGATTTCCTCTCCTTGGACTGTGATTCCCTTTCCAAATTTCTCTTTGATTTCCTTTACTGCCTGTTCTATGTAAACATTGAAAAGGAGAGGGGACAAACTGCAGCCTTGCCTCACTCCTTTCTGAATTGCTGCTTCTTTTTCAAAGCCCTCGATTCTTATCACTGCAGACTGATTTTTATACAGGTTGTAGATAATTCTTCGTTCTCGGTATCTGATTCCTATCATCTTCAGAATCATAAATAGCCTGGTCCAATCAACATTATCGAATGCCTTTTCTAGATCTACGAATGCCATGTACGTGGGCTTGTCCTTCTTGATTCGATCCTCTAAGATCAGACGTAAAGTCAGGATTGCTTCACGTGTTCCTACATTTCTTCTGAAGCCAAATTGCTCTTCCCCCAACTCAGCTTCAACTTGTTTTTCCATTCTTCTGTAAATAATACGTGTTAAAATTTTGCAGGCATGAGATACTAAACTAATAGTGCGGTAGTTTTCACACCTGTCAGCACCGGCTTTCTTGGGAATAGGTATAACAACATTCTGCTGAAAATCGGATGGGACTTCTCCTGTCTCATACATCTTGCACACTAAACGAAATAACCTTACCATGCTGGTTTCTCCTAAGGCAGTCAGTAATTCAGCGGGAATATCATCAATTCCAGGTGCCTTGTTTCTATTTAGGTCACTCACAGCTCTGTCAAACTCTGACCTCAAAATTGGGTCTCCCATTTCATCAGCATCAACAGCCTCTTCATGTTCCAAAACGAAATTATCTACATCGTTACCTTGATACAACTGTTGGATATGCTCCTGCCATCTTTCTGCTTTGTCTTCTTTCCCTAGAAGTGGCTTTCCATCTGAGCTCTTAATATTCATGCACCTAGATTTTCTTTCTCCAAAGGTTTCCTTGATTTTCCTGTATGCAGCATCTACCTTTCACAGGACCATACAGCCTTCGACATCCTTGCACTTTTCCTTCAGCCATTCTTCCTTAGCTACCTTGCACTTTCTATCCACTTCATTCTTTAATCGCCTGTATTCTTTTCTGCCCTCTTCATTTCTAGCATTTTTGTATTTTCGTCGTTCTTCAATCAGGTCTAGTATCTCCTGAGTTATCCACTGATTCTTAGTTGATCTTTTCTTCCTTCCTAACATTTCTTCAGCAGCCCTACTGACTTTACATCTATAAACTTTAAAATATTTGAGATATAGATACACCCGTTTTAAAAAATCACCCCTTTTTCACCCCCACCCATTAATTGGATTTTCCACAAACAAAAATATGTGTTTCTTTATTTTTAAAGGAGATCCCAAACACCAATTTTCAGGTCTGTAATATCTTCAGGTTCTGAAATATAAGTAGACTCATGAAGTGCATTCGACCCCTTTTTCACCCCTTTTCACTCCTCCTATTGCGATTTTCCGAAAACAAAAAAAATACGTGTTTCTTTATTTTTAAAAGAGATCAAATGTACCAATTTTCAGGTCTGTAATATCTTCAGTTTCTGATATATAAGTACCGGTATCCTGATTAAAGGCATTCAACCCATTTTCCCCCATTTTCACCCTTTCTCACCCCTCCTATTGGGATTTTCTGAAAACAAAAAAATACGTGTTTCCTTAATTTTAAAGAAGATTCTAAATACCAATTTTTACATCTGTAAACTTTTAAAGTTTTGAGATATGGATACACTCATTTTAAAATTTCATCCCCCTTTTCACCCCCTTAGCGACGGAATATCCAAAAATCCTCTCTTAGCGAGCACCTACATCTTAATATGAATATATCCCCAAAATTTCATTTCTTTATGTCCAGTAGTTTTGGCTCGGCGATGATGAATCAGTCAGTCAGTCAGTCAGTCAGTCAGTCAGTCAGTCAGTCAGTCAGTCAGTCAGTCAGTCAGGACAAGTTATTTTATATATATAGATAATATCATCTGTCAAGACATACGGTAGAAAATGGACTGCTCCATTGTACGAAACTGCAGTGCAAGATGATGGAACTAAGATTCCTTTATAAGTATGATTTATCATTGGTTACTGTAAAATAAAATGGACAGGGGTGTATGTTAACTCATACTAAAGGAGGAAATGCTGTCACGACTGTCTTCTTCTCGTAGAAAAAAGTGTGGCATTTCCTCAGATTAATCGATATTAATTCGAAGAATTTTCATGACGTTGGTTACCTAGTGTACTTCGAGGCTTACGGAATATATGGATTTTGACATGGATTTTTGTTTTCGTTTGCTGGAGTGATTCAGTTAAATGAAAGTATAATAAACACCCTGGCTTATGCTTATGACTTGGTCTTAATGGCATACGATATTCAAAACATGTCGTGTAATGCATTGAAAGTTTGTACGGGGCTTCTAGCTCAGTTTCATTGTTTTCTACTTACTTTTGTCAAGCTCTTTACAGTCATCTCTCCTATCCGACTTCCCTTGACCAACTCTTGTTCTCTTCCGACCCCGACGGTATTACAGTTGCAAGGCTTAGGGAGTCATTCATTTTCACGCTCTTCGTGGCTCTTCCCTCTTGTCGATACCTTCATTTTTCAAGGAATTTTACCTCTTTAATTTTCCCTCTGATTAGTGTTAAGAGAGGATGGTTGCCCATTTGTATTTCCTCTGAAAATTATAATCACCACTTCTATGACCTCATCTTTCATCAACAAAAGAATATGCCATCCTTTTAAAGCTAATTTTACCGAGCTCGATAGCTGCAGTCGCTTAATTGAGGCCAGTATCCAGTATTCGGGAGATCGTGGGTTTGAACCCCACTGTCGGCAGCCTTGAAGATGGTTTTCCGTGGTTTCCCATTTTCACACCAGGCAAATGCTGGGGCTGTACCTTAATTAAGGCCACGGCCGCTTCTTTCCCACTCCTAGCCTTTCCATGTCCCATCGTCGCCATAAGACCTATCTGTGTCGGTGCGACGTAAAACAAATAACAAAAAAAAAAGCTAATTTTCTTCTCATTTTTAGGCAGTGTTTTCCACTATTGGTAACCTACCTAATATTGCCTCTCAGCTTTACACAAAGTCGATTGCGAAACCACTTTTAATGAGATTAGAAGTTTTTGAGGTGAAACCGTTGGTTCATTTTCTTTTCAATGGCCTCTGCTTATTTTTTTCTTGTCGGTTAGTGGGATGTTAATGAAAGAGTGTCCGCTATTGACGGCGTGAGAGTGTCTCAAGCTGACTGCATGATCAATCAGGTATGCAAACTAATTCATTGATAGATCGGCAGAAGTGGTGAATGAATTATTTACTTTGATATGCATTCTAATACATTAGGCTGCGCTATTTCGTCAGTTTATTTTAGAATCAGTTAAATGAAGTGTTTTTTTATCTTATGCATGCAGTTCTATGGGTTCATTTCGAGTTTCAAGGATGAATAACTCTCGTAGATTAAAATTTGCAAGTCATGTTACTAATTTCCATAGTTAAGTTTTAAAATTCTACATAAATTAAAGCTACTTAAGGACCATTAAACGTGAAGCAACCCACTTTTAGGAGGAGACTTGAGTTGTTTTCTTGGCACTTCATGGTTTGTTCTGCTAAGAGAGAGGACTGTGTTACACTGTAGATTAAGTTAATAGCTGTCCGTGTGATTAAACAAGCTTGTGATGTACTGTACGCTGTGAAGGTATTACGAAAATTATGTGCGTCCTTTTTGTCAACTTTTGGTGTACTCTCTGTTTTCGTAGTTGCGTGTACTTAACCGTTGAATCTGGTGGACATTAAGTTGCGCGGTATGTACACAAAATATTGCTCTTAAGGAAAATATCATATTTATTTTAAACTTGTAACCATTGGTTCTGAGGCACTCGCGAAATATATGCTCCAAATCACGGTACTGTTTCCAAATGAAACGATACCTTTCTTTTCCGAAACAGCACGATTGACCCCGTACACAGTTAACACTCTCGGTCTCTTTCTTTCTTCCTTTCTTTCTTTCTTTCTTTCTTTCTTTCTTTCTTTCTTTCTTTCTTTCTCTAACTTTTGGTTAATCGTTTATTCTGTTTGGTATTATTATTATTATTATTATTATTATTATTATTATTATTATTATTATTACTATTACTCAATCACAGAGATAACCATCTAGCATCCGAAGGCTCAGCACATACGAGACCTGCGCGGCGACCTCGAATCCTCAGCTGAGTCGCCACTGATTTTTATCACACACCTCTCTTTCATCTTGTTATCTGATCTCCCTTATTCAACTCTTGTGCCCTTCCAATCTCTATGTTATTACTTTTTTTTTTCTAAAAGCTAGAGAATCATCACACCGATGTGACTCTTCATTTCAAAGTCCTACATGCATCAGTTGGATTTCAAATCACGACCGCCTTGGCGAGATGCCAGTGAATATGCCACGTTCTCAGTGTATTGTGTCCCTTAGTTGTATTGCTTGTCTTTATTGTTCTTGCTTTATTACAAGTATGTAATATTCAATTTTTCAGATCTGCTTCTGCCTCGATGTGATAGTGAGTGGACGTCTTATCGCCATAAGTGGAGGGTTACTGCAAAGGTGAGTCATGTTTTATTTTTCTCTAGCCTTGAAGACTTCTCAAATCAGGTTATTTTAATTGTAGTACGGTAGATCAATGTC
Source organism: Anabrus simplex (assembly GCF_040414725.1). Classification (NCBI taxonomy): domain Eukaryota; kingdom Metazoa; phylum Arthropoda; class Insecta; order Orthoptera; family Tettigoniidae; genus Anabrus; species Anabrus simplex. Next base: position 316,214,183 of record NC_090265.1, read on the forward strand.
TTTGCTGTGAGGCAAGCTGCGAGAGAGGTAACACTTCGCACTCAGCTTTCAAATCACTGTCTGCAGTAAGAACAGTCTGTCTTCTTCTTCTTATTATTATTCTTTTCTTCTTCTCCTACTACCACTACTACTACTACTACTACTACTACTACTACTACTACTACTACTAGGCCTACTACTACTACTACCGCTTTTCGGATACCTGTGGGGTCGCGGATGCGAATTGTGTCGCACATGTAGACTTAGACCTGTTTTACGGCCGGATGCCCTTCCTGGCGCTAGCCCTAGCCTAGGCATCCGTCCGTAAAACTAGGCTAATTCCATACAGTAGGCCGATTCCAGATAATTGGGGGAAATGCCAGGAAAAAGGATTGTTGTTATTGTAGTTGTACCATCATAAATGCCTCTCCCTAGTGGTAGGCAACACTTTAAACCTCCTTGCTATAAACGCCCGAGGGCAGCAAAATCTTGCGGAAATATGCTGAACTTCCTGAAGACTACCTGATTAAGTTTATTGAATGGCTATTGGCTGGCTATTTGTTTTACGACGCACCGACACAAATAGGTCTTACGGCGACGATGGGATAGGGAAGGCCTAGGAATAGGATGGAAGCGGCCGTGGCCTTAATTAAGGTACAGACCCAGCATTTTCCTGGTGTTAAAATGGGAAACCACGGAAAACCATCTTCAGGGCTGCCGACAGTGGGGTTCGAACTCACTATCTCCCGGATGCAAGCTCACAGCTGCGCGCCCCTAAACGCACGGCCAACTCGCCCGGTTTATTAACAGATGCTACTGTCATTTTCACTTTCCTAGTTCTCTTCAAAAGTGTTTTCGTGATAGGGGTTGGTTGATGTGGATAATATTTAATGTGGCTATCATTGTTTCCGCCGGCCCCGTGGTGTAGGGGTAGTGTGCTTACCTCTTACCCGGAGGCCCCGGGTTCGATTCCCGGCCAGGTCAGGGATTTTTACCTGGACCTGAGGGCTGGTTCGAGGTCCACTCAGCCTACGTGATTAGAATTGAGGAGCTATCTGACGGTGAGATAGCGGCCCCGGTCTAGAAAACCAAGAATAACGGCCGAGAGGATTCGTCGTACTGATCACACGACACCTCGTAATCTGCAGGCCTTCGGGTTGAGCAGCGGTCGCTTGGTAGGCCAAGGCCCTTCAAGGGCTGTAGTGCCATGGGGTTTGGGGTTTGGTTTGGGTTTATCATTGTTTCCGTCATAGTTCGTCACATCCCAAATAGGTTGGACCCTTTCAATGTGTAAATTGTCAAGCACTATATTTATTCTCATAATTGACTGACTGTGAAATGCCATACGTTTACTTTTAGAAACGGTCGGTAGATGCAGAGTGGGTCTCGGCCCAGAAGTGGCCACGGCTGGTCCGTGGTGCAACAGCTCTGCACTCTGACCGGCCAACCAAGCAGAGGACGGGTGGCCACGGCTTCTACCGTGGCTCTACGCCTTTGCATTCGGGGGGACGCGACAGGGCTGGATCTCATGGCTGACCCTAACCGTCGGCTGTCCTGAGAATGGTTTTCCGTGGTTTTCCATTCTCCTGCACTAAAGCGAATGCCGGGATAGTTCGTAGTATAGGCCACTGCCGCCAACCCCCTCACCTTCTCCGAGCATCTCCTTCACCGTAACAAATCTCCCGGCCTGAGAGACGGCGTCACGGTCTATCTATCTATCTATCTATCTATCTATCTATCTATCTATCTATCTATCTATCTATCTATCTATCTATCTATCTATCTATCTATCTATCTATCTATCCATCTATCAAAGGCTTTCATTCCCCACCCTGAAGGGCTCGGGCGGGTCACCTAGAGGGTAACACCCTCTCTGTGGCCATGAGAGATGGTGTAGTATGGAAGAAGTGATGGATAGGTGAGGTGGAGGGAATGGTATTGTAATTTCCGGGGTAGGGAAAGCGGAATAACTTTATTATAGTATATGGAGGAGGGCATAATTTTTTTTGTTTGGCATGTACATTGATATATAAATACGGTCTACAGTTTGACAGTACTTGGGATATGAATATAAATTAATGAGTTTTATCTTTACAGTCATATATGAAGGTCTAAAGTTTACCATAGTACTGATTAGAAATGTTTCCGTTGGTTCCTTCGCCGTGGTGATCTCTTCTGAAGACAGTGGGGCCACTATGTGAAGAGTGACATTATATCCGAGGTGCACTCACAAGACTACATTTAACAGGATGCAAGTCCATTCACTGGTTAAAAATAGTGGAGAGGATGCGATGCTATGATGTTGGTGCATGGGCTGAGGGGGCTGGGGATGTGTTCAGACAAGGGTTTCTAAGGGAGTAAAGTTGAAGTGCGAATTTAGGCCGCAATGGGTGGTGTGAAAATGAAGGTTGAATGTTTGGTTTGCTGCGGCTTGTAAGTGGGCGAGGACTAAGGGACGGTTTTAGGGATGGATATTTAGTAACGAAATGGTGACAAAACGAATTACATCCTCAATTATAGGCATTTGGAAAAGGGAACGGCTAGGTGACGTAGGTGGATCAATGGTTCTGATAGGGGCTATGAGTGCTGGTTGATTTCGAGGTGGTACAGGGGGGCGACGGCATCGGCGAGAATACACTGCGTTATTACTTCCACAAGTATGGCATTGCGGGGGTTGATGCGTGTTGGGACACCTGGGTGTAGAGTGATCTTGATTGCAATGTCCACATTTAGGAGTCTTGGCGTACACTGAATGTGAGTATGATTATTGTAGATGAGACAGCGCTCACACTGGATGGCTTGTGGTGGTGGGGCACGAGATGGTTCCACTTTATGGTGGTGTCTATGTATAGAGACTCCGCTGGCCAGAACACGGTCGACATCTTCGGGCGATGGCAGAAGAATTCTCACCATATAGGTGGGACCAGTGGAGTTCTTGATTCTGAATGCCTTCTTGACTGGGATGCCTTCCGCGTGAAGTTCGGATATTATTGTTTCTTCTGGAATGGAGGGGTCAACACCTCGTATTACACAGATGAGAAGGCGGTAGTGTGGTGGGGACGTGGGAGTTTTGATGGGTCGAGGAGAGAGGAGTTGAAAAGGGGTATTTGATCAAAGTTGGGGAGCTCCTACTGCAGTGGTGAGTTGAGTGGCCGGGGTGTCCCCATTAACTTGAATGGTGACTCCAGTTGTTGTTCGTTGAATGTCCGCTATATCCTCACGGCACATATTAAATCTGAGCAGGGTGGAGACAATGGCGTTGGGAGAATGGAACTCGGGGGCAGGGTTGGAGAGTAGAAATGAATGCGTTCCTGAGGGGGTAGGTTGGAGCAAATGGGAATAAATGATGGGAAGTCTTGTGCCGGATACGGATGAAAGACCGAGTGGAGAGGGGGTAGTGGTGGTGGGTGGAGAATTGGCAGAAATGGGCTGATTGATGGCGTCCATGGACTGCGAAGGCGCATTTGTAATGTCTGTCGATGGTGCAGGTTTTGGGTCCAGAGAAAGGCGTCGTGGGGATTGTTCTTCCTCCGGAGCAGACTGTGGAGAAAACCTCTTAAACTGGAAGCGAACTGTAGTGTTTTAACCCAGCGAAGTTGGTGTCGTGGAAAGAAATCTCGCCTGGTAGTCAGGAGCGGCAAAACTAGACATTACGTCCGAGTGGAAGCTGCTGCGGCTGTTTGACTGAAGTCAGTGGCGGTGGTGGTAGTGTTGGTGGGTGTCGTGGTCGTTGCTGTAGAGGGAGCTGGACGATAAGGTGGATAGCGATGCATAACGAAGAGTGATGTTGCGGTCGTCTGAGGATGAGCTCGCCCTGAGGTGATACCTCTCGGAATTTCTTCTGTCCACCTAGTCAGAACACTTTTTTATGAGGGAATGCCCCGCGTGCCTGATTTACGGTGTAGAAAAACCGTTGGACGGCGAAGGATGATGTGTCACCGTCTGAGAGGCCCGCCTCCCCCTTCAGGGGAAGAATGAAAACATTTTAGTAGTAGTAGTAGTTTTAGAAACAGATGTCTTTCAGTTCTATGACTCTTAAAAGCTATTTAGTTGACATGTTGTTGGTTGTAAATCTTACGTCAAAGGGGCCTGCATTCTATCGTGGAATCTTAACCACGTGTGAAAACCTGTTCCATTAATCGGATTGAAGAGCATTCAGCGACGATGCCATTCATGGCCATCCCTGTAAGACTTGTCTGGTGTAGACGTACGGTAATATTTATTAACACCATGATACAGTTCGGTTCTTATACAGGCACGAATCAGTGCTTTACTTGTTTTAAAATAACACATAGTCGCGTTTCCTGCTCAACATAGGCTGCACTTCGACTGCTTGTCTGCCTCGAGATAACTAAAAGTCTGTCACGTCAGCTTTGCTATTGTTTGTCTTTTCTACCCGTGATAGGCACATGGCCCTTTCTTTGTTTAATCGATTCTCTCATTTATTGGACCGGAACTGTCTATCGCCACGGTTTTATCTTTCTCGTGTTATCACTTCATTTTTTCTCACCCACGTGCACTTGTTTTTATACAAATTCATCAGAACAGCGCAGTGAAACATCTTCAGTACTACAGTACATTTGAGCACAGACCGACTGAAAGTTTGGTTCGTTGCATAGTTTAGGCATACCCATGTTCTTGATTTGTTTTATATGTAGGCCTATGCACCTTTATTATCATTACTGGTCCGACTCCATCGCTAAATGGTTAGCGTGCTGGCCTTTGGTTCTAGGGGTCCCGAATTTGATTCCCTGTCGAGTAGGGGAATTTAACTTTCCTGTTTGCTTTATGTCGTACCGCCACAGATAGGCTTTATGGTGACGATGGGATAGGAAAGGACTAGGAATGGGAAGAAAGCGGTGGCTTTAATTAAGGTGTGAAAATGGGGAAACCGCGGAAATCCATCTTCAGGGTTGCGAACAGCCAAGCTCATGGGGAGGAGGAAAATTATGGTGAAATTACGCTTGAGGAAGTGGAAAGGATGGTAAATAAACTCCATTGTCATAAAGCAGCAGGAATGAAATTAGACCTGAAATTGTGAAGTATAGTGGGGACCAGTAAAAATAAATTGAGGACCCTCTAATTCGCAATGTTTATCCAGAGCCAATTGGGGAAAAGTAACGTAATGTAGCCTTTTATCAGGTGAAGGTCTCCATGATCATGCAGCTCGATACAGTAAAACCTGTGTAAACCGGACGCTGAATAAACCGTAAATCTGTCTTAAACGTATTTGTTTGTGGTACCACGAAGCTAAATGGCACTTTATGCAGTTTAAAACGGAACCTGTCCAACGCGGAAACGGGCTGATATTTCCAGTCCCGCGAGGGATTGATCTCTGTATAAAACGGAACTTCTGTCAATGTAATGTTACATTAGAAACTGTAAACAAGGAATTCTACCTTGCAACCGATTTCTGCTGTTGTTTTTGTTGTTGTTATTATTCTGCAATTAAGTTAGGGGTTAAAACATTTATTACAGCCAATAATTTGATCGCGTTACCTTGGTGAACTTGTCACCAGCTTCCCATGTCTTGACAGCGTATCGCCTTCTTCGAGGACAGGAATGGTAACAGGAGAACGCGTAACTCAACACGCTGAACACAGTTGCTTTTTAATATTATTTTTACCTGTGGAAGCATGTTTGTTATATTTTTTAGCGCGAGCGGTTTTTAGCTGTAGGCCTACATGTTATTTATATTTCAGTTCATCAGCGAATATGGCAGGGAGGAAACATAAAACTCTATCCCTTGATGAAAAAGTATAGCTCATAGAAGCAAATGAAAATCAGAAGCAGTTAGTAAAATATCTTCAAAGTGTTATTTCAATGTGGGAAGAACACAGATTGATGATATACTTAAGAGAAAGGAAAAAAAGTGGAGAAACATGTTCAAATAAAACATATACAGTAGTATACTAATTCGGAACGTTCGTTCGTTTCAAAGAAAGCTCTCCAAAGTCTATTTTTCCATACATGGATTAAAATAGGAACACACTAAGCTTAAAATATTAGTTGACCTTCCAAACGAAAACTCAATAAAACGGAAATATTGTCTGGTCCCTAGCAAATCCGGTTTAGACAGGTTTTACAGTATTTACTTACAAGTGACTGGAGGGATGAAGGAAGTACTTCGTGCAAAAATCGATTTCCAGTTGTTGACAGGTCTTGACGCTTCATGGCCCTTCATCTGTCTTTTATCTAAGTCATCAACCCGATGACTGGGTGGTAGCACCACTAAAGATTATGCGGTTATAGAGAACCCGAAAAAAAACAATGGTGGCGCGAATATGAAGCGTAGTAGGCACGATGAGGAGTGAGATAGTTGGACATTTGCTTTCCTCTTTAGGCTAGAAATTGCTCTTACAGCACGACTGGCCCTAAGAGCACCACCTTTCATAAAACACGATACTCAGACATGAGTTAGGCACCTGAGAGGAATACTAACGTGCTCCAAATATCATTACTCAGCAGCACTACCAATACCTCTGTCACAGCCATAAATGCAAAAGTACTGCATCAGTCAAGAAACAGAAACAGACAGATAGATAGTAGACTCCGCAAAAATGGATTTCACAACATGACTGTGATTTAAGACGTTGTGACATTTCTAGTGATATTTTAGACCGTTAAACCGTTGACCTCTTCTAAAACGGTGTTTACTTGCCCTGGATGAAACTTCCAAGTTTGAAAGTTGTTTCCTATAATTGTTTCAATTGTTCCGGTTTCCTTAATCACGCTTTATAAGAAGTTGGAGTGCAAATACAATGCATTGTTTAAAAATCGGGTCTTTAATACGTCAGGGTTCAGGGTCACTCTCATGTAAACACTCTTAAATGCCAGTTCGCTGCGCGCGGGTGTTAATGTAGCAGGCCCTACACCGTGAGTAGTGCTGAGTCAATATTATTGACAGTACATATCAATATTAAAGAGGCCCTACACAATGAGCATTATTGTCGGTATTTCAGTTCAATATTGAGGTGTTTCGTGTTGATGGTGCACAGTTTAAAAAAAGCTTCAGATCAGTCATAAGCTTGTCTAGTTATAGTTATAGTTAGGGGTGGATTTTAATGATCTAAAAGTATTTAAAATCTGCAAGCAAATCTATATAAATAAAGTTGTAGGGGTCCGCTGTCGGTAATTTCGTTTGTTTTGTCAATTATTTAGACATTTATCCATTTTAGGTCAACTCAAGACAGTATCAGTGGATTTTAGCTTTCGTGTCTGTCTGTTCCACCATCACGGCGAAACGGCTGGATAGATCTCTACCAAACTTCGTATTTAGAGTATACTAATCCAGGGAAAGGTTTAGATATGCATATGATTTAAAAATCACTGAATAGACTGGGGTTTACAAGAAAACCAGAACAGCTTTGTTCAATTTTCTCTTATACGATTGATTTTCTCTAAAATCCGTGGACTATGTGTGAAACTTCCCTGCATTTTAAACAACTTTTGTTCTGTACATAATTTCGCTTACTCTTCAAATGACGGGGAAAATTACTGTTTTTCCTGGTTTCATACTTTGAATTCCAACCAATCAATGCTGATCTGCATTTAGGGCAGTCACTCAGGTGGCAGATTCCCTATCTGTTGTTTTCCTAACCTTTTCCTAAATGATTTCAAAGAAATAGGAAATTTATTGAACATCTCCCTTGGTAAGTTATTCCAGTCCCTAACTCCCCTTCCTATAAATGAATATTTGCCTCAATTTGTCCTCTTGAATTCCAATTTTATCTTCATATTGTGATCTCTCCTACTTTTATAAACGCCACTCAAACTTATTCGTCTACTAATGTCATTCCACGCCATCTCTCCGCTCACATCTCGGAACATACCACTTAGTCGAGCAGCTCTTCTTCTTTCTCTCAAGTCTTCCCAGCCCAAACTTTGCAACATTTTTGTAACGCTACTCTTTTGTCAGAAATCACCCAGAACAAATCGAGCTGCTTTTCTTTTGATTTTTTCCGGTTCTTGAATCAGGTAATCCTGGTGAGGGTCCCATACACTGGAACCATACTCTAGTTGGGGTCTTATATGCCCTCTCCTTTACATCCTTACTACAACCCCTAAACACCCTCATAAACATGTGCAGAGATCTGTACCCTTTATTTACAATCCCATTTATGTGATTACCCCAATGACGATCTTTCCTTATATTAACACCTAGATACTTGCAATGATCCTCAAAAGGAACTTTCACCCCATCAACGCAGTAATTAAAACCGAGAGGACTTTTCCTATTTGTGAAACTCACAACCTGACTTTTAACCCCGTTTATCAACATACCATTGCCTGCTGTCCATCTCACAACATTTTCGAGGTCACGTTGCAGTTGCTCACAATCTTGTAACTTATGTATTACTCTATACAGAATAACATCATCCGCAAAAAGCCTTACCTCTGATTCCACTCCTTTACTCAATCACTTATATATATAAGAAAACATAAAGGTCCAATAATACTCCCTTGACAAATTCCCCTCTTAATTATTACAGCATCAGATAAAGCTTCGCCTACTCTAATTCTCTGAGATCTATTTTCTAGAAATATAGCAACCCATTCATTCACTCTTTTGTCTAGTCCAATTGCACTCATTTTTGCCAGTAGTCTCCCATGATCCACCCTATCAAATGCTTTATACAGGTCAATCGTGATACAGTCCATTTGACCTCCAGAATCCAAGATATCTGCTATATTTTGCTGGAATCCTACAAGTTGAGCTTCAGTGGAATAACCTTTCCAGTCGCTAGCGAGCTTCAGCCGAAGCAAGTCACTCCGAGCTCTTACTGCTCGCTTGTGTTGACAGTGTAGCATAACGTGTATTGTGTTCGTTCTTCAGTGTGTTTGTGTAATTACACTTCGTGTGCTTTCACGCTACGAACTTACACTTCTCTCAACATGGCTAAAGGAATAAACCCTGATAGGGGGATTATATTAAGAGAAAGTTTATTAACATATTATTCGTCGTCAGCGGACATGGATTCAACGCAACCAATTTAACCCAGTCAACAAGTCAACACAAACCAGCCTTTAGTGAAAGTTTCCTCAAATCTACAGCAACAAGCAGCTTCACAGCAGCAGCATTCACAACGACGGGAACAACATCATGTAAATCCAGAACTTATTAATCAACGTCCTCTGTCTTCAACCTCATCACGACCTCTTTTACAACCAAGTAAACTTGCGGAACTTAAACGTGCGCATGAAGCACTTGCTTCTCCCGATCCCCCGTTACAACAGGACGATGGTTTTCAGACTCCCAGTAAAAAGTTAACTGTATCCGCTGCAAGATTAAACAATAAGTACATGGTAGATCTCACAGCCGTTCATAATAAGTATGCTCCTCTTGAACGCATGGATGATAACACTGCAGGCGACAATGTTGCCCCATTAACACCTAAAGTTAACGTGCCACCAATCTTTCTCCACGAAGTAAATAATTATCAGCAAATTATTAGAGACTTGAATACTGTAATCAGCAGTGATTACACTACACAAGAGCGCGGCAAAGTTCTCAAGATAAATACTACCACTATCAGCGATTTTCGTTCCGTCACCAAATTTCTAGAAGAATCCGAACTTCAATTTCATACCTTCCAGGACCCTACCACCAAAAAACTTGAAGTTATCATTCGTGATGTCCCATACTCTGTTACTGACTCGGAACTCCACTCAGAGTTACAAGAGCTTAACTTCCCAGTACGCAAAGTTACTCGGCTTCTTTTCAAAGATAAGCAGCCCATGCCCCTCTGCGCCGTTGAATTGGACAACACGGAAGATGCAAAAAGAATTTTTGACTTGACACACATTCAGCGTGCCATTATTTCACATCTCACAGTGTACCCGATGTCAACGGTTCGGTCACACTAAAAACTTCTGCAAGTTAAGTCCACGCTGCGTCAAATTCCCTAATAATCATCACTATTCAGCATGCAATAAACCACGACAAGTACCTCCAACGTGTGTCAACTGCGGCCAAGATCACGCTGCAAATTACAAAGGCTGCCCATATTATCTCAATATGAAGAACAAGCTCAGACGTGCAAATACTTCTCCTCCAACACCGATGTTCACCAGCACCCAGCCCAACATTGTCGCCCCCACACCACCAGCTAATAATGCTACGAACTTTCCTCCGCTACCATCTCGACCTTCGCTCGTTCGAACCCCTAACCCCTCAGCATGGCAACGCCCGCTTTCTCAACCTTCTCCGTAAAACCCAGTATATTCAGCTCAGAATCCACCGCAAAATTCTTCTCAACCTGCATCGTCTTCCAGCCTTGTCCAACAGATTATAGCCTTTCTTACGCCTTTCATCCCCCAAATCAAATCATTTATCATGAAATTACTCTCAGAACTCCTTAACAATGGTTGTTAGTGCCAATCCTCTGTTTTCCCATCTCACACTTCTCAACTGGAATGCTAACGGTTTGAAGGTCAAACGTGCCTCCTTCCTGGAGTTCATGACCCGCCATAATATAGATGTAGCATGCATTTCTGAAACTCATCTCGTTGAACATGAACGTTTTACAGCACCTGGTTTCAACATCTACCGATGTGATCGCCAAGCTCCTGTTGCCTCTGGTGGAGTGGCAGTCCTCATAAAGAAAAAGACTTAAACATTATCCAATATTCTTACCACAGTTAACCACTATCGAAGCTTGTGCTGTTAAAATTGAATTACGCAATGGAACCCCTTTGACAGTCATAGCAGCCTATAAACCCCCTTCAGCTCGACTCCACGTTGAAGATATAAGATTATTGTTTCAAGACCAGTTACCAACCATCCTAATGGGAGATCTTAACAGCAAGAACGAGATTTGGGGCTGTCGTGTAACAACTCCCAATGGTAGACAGCTGTTAGCAGCAACTGAACTTCATGCCATCCACGTCGCTGCTCCAGACGAACCGACTCGTTACCCATCTAACTTCAATCACCAGCCGGACATTCTCGACATAGCCCTAATCAAAAACGTCGCCTTCCCCATTTATATGAGATCAGTGGCTGAAATGGATTCGAATCATTGTCCAGTAATTACATCCTTTTCTGCTGAAACTTTCGTTCAACAACCACGTACTCTTACTCATGGTTATATTAATTGGGACATTTATCACCACCAGCTTGACTCCTGTCTTCAACCAAATATGCCCCTCAAGACTAGAGAAGATCTTGACAATGCCATTTGCCACTTCACCACCATTATAACTACTTCACTCAAAGCAGCTACTGTGCCCCAAAGGAGGCCGCAACAGCCACCTCTTCACTCAACATTTCCCCTCAGAATTTTAAGACTCATCAAGGCTAAACATAAAATGCGACGTCTGTGGCAGGCTCAGCGCCTACCTTGGCAACATCATAGATTAAACCAGCTTATCAGATTAGTACGCACAACTTTAGATAATAACCGTTATGCTTCGTACCAGCATCATCTCTCTGGTCTGTCGCCTGATGATTGTACACTCTGGAAGGAAACCAAACGAATACTGCATGAACCAAGCCTTATTCCTCCTCTGAAAGCATCTGATACCCATTATTTGAGTGATTCTGAAAAATGTGATATACTTGCAGATGTTTTTGAAGCTTCCTTCACTCCAAACCCACCAATCAATCACGAGTATAACAGTGAAATAGAAGCGTTTCCAACATTCTGCCCTACAGTTCCAGAAAGAATCAAATTTACCTCACCGGGAGAAATACGAAATCTGGTCAAGAACCTGCCCGTCAAGAAAGCTGCTGGATATGATCTCATCCCTAACATAGCCTTGAAGCACTTCACTCGAAAAGCACTATCATTCCTTGCATCTATATTCAATGCTCTTCTTCGTCTTGGGTACTTTCCCGACACATGGAAGCATGCAGAAATAATTGCAGTTCACAAACCTGGGAAACCTTCGACACTACCCACGAGTTACCGACCAATAAGTTTATTACCAACATTATCCAAATTATTTGAGAAAATCATCCTTAAACGTCTAAATAATTTCTTAGAGGACACATCTCTCCTTCCACATCACCAGTTTGGCTTCCGTCAACGGCATTCGACAACTCATCAGCTACTACGTCTTACGGAACATATTCCGCAAGGTTTCGAGCAGCGTTCTTAGATTTTACAAAGGCATTTGATAAAGTTTGGCATAAAGGCCTATTATACAAATTGCACACAATCGGAATTCCACATTATATATACAGCATCATCTACAGCTTCTTGAGTCAGCGTATCTTTCGCGTACGTATCAATTCCACGTATTCAACACCTCGGCTCATTAACGCCGGAGTCCTACAAGGTTCTATTCTTGGTCCAACCCTCTTCAACATTTATACCCATGATATTCCATCGCCTCCATTCGTCAACGTCGCAATGTATGCAGATGATACTGCTGTCTTCACATCCCACCATGACATTTTAACTGCCACTCGTCGACTGCAAGCCTCTCTGCAAACTATATCAACGTGGTTAGGTGACTGGAGAATTTCACTGAATGTACCAAAATGTGAAACCATGATCTTTACTCTTCGACGTCCACCTCTCCCACCACCAATCTTCCTAAATGGAACAGCCATCCAAGGACGCCTAACGACAAGGCCGTGAAGTACCTGGGAGTATTCCTTGACCGTCGCTTATCATGGAAATACCATATAAATCAGAAATTAAATCTAAGTTATGCACGACTAAGAAGACTATATCCTCTCCTAAACAGGAAATCTTCCCTCAAATTTGAATGTGGATTACTTCTCTACAAATCACTGCTCCGTCCTTTATTCACCTACGCCTGTCCAGTCTGAGGAGGGGCGGCTCGAACCACTATCAGACGTCTGCAATCATTCCAAAACAAAGTTCTCCGTATCATCACCAACGCTCCTTGGTACGTCCGAAACAAATAGTTACATCGTGAACTTCAGTTAGACACTTTGGAACACGTGATTTCAATGCACGCCAAGACGTTCTTCAAGAAACTCCAAAATGTGCCTGGTGCTGTGTTCTTCGCCCTTGGAAAACGATCCACACTTCCACGACGGATTAAAAGTAGACTTCCTCAAGATCTTTTACTTTCGCCAAGAGAAGAATCTGAAGATGAACAGTGAGTGTTTGTGTTTATCAAAAATAAAATACATCAACGTGAACGAATTTCCACTCGAGTGCTATTGTTGCTCAGTGCTTCTTTTATTCAACTGCCCATTTACTTCTCAATGAAATATTAGTATAACGAGCGTTACCAAGAAAATAAGAGTTACCTTGCCTAGAAAAACTGGAACATCTCTTTGTGTTAGTGACCAATTGCTTTTTATTTTTTTAAATTTTATTATCCGTGTGTGTATCTTTTCCAGCACTTTATTACAAACTCTCCTCACTTATTCTAGTTACAGAAGGGCCTACATGAGGTCGACTTCAAATCTCGTCCTTAGTAAGTGATTATTTTTGCCTTGTTTTGTTATGTACTAAGATTTTTGTTTGATGTTTGTTTGGTTGTTTTTATTTTATCTCTTGTCAACAGTAATCTGATATAGCCTGTATTTATACTGAACGATTAAATACTACAAAACAAAAAAAAACCTTTCCTAAAACCGAACTGTCTTCTATCGAACCAGTTATTAATTTCACAAACATGTCTAATATAATCAGAAAGAATGCCTTCTCAAAGCTTACATACAATGCATGTCAAACTTACTGGCCTGTAATTTTCAGCTTTATGTCTATCACCCTTTCTTTTATACACACGGGGTACTATAGCAACTCTCCATTCATTTGGTAAAGTTCCTTCATGCAAACAATAATCAAACAAGTACTTCAGATATGGTATTATATCCCAACCCATTGTCTTTAGTATATCCCCCGAAACCTTATCAATTCCAGCTGCTTTTCTAGTTTTCAACTTTTGTATCTTACTGTAAATGTCATTGCTGTCATAGGTAAATTTTAATACTCCTTTATCTGGACATTATCCTTGTAACCAACAATCTTTACATACTGCTGACTGAATACTTCTGCCTTTTGAAGGTCCTCACATACACACTCCCCTTGTTCATTAATTATTCCTGGAATGCCCTTCTTGGAACCTGTTTCTGCCTTAAAATACCTATACATACCCTTCCATTTTTCACTAAAATTTGTATGACTGCCAATTATGTTTGCCATTATGTTATCCTTAGCTGCCTTCTTTGCTAGATTCAATTTTCTAGTAAGTTCTTTCAATTTCTCCTTACTTCCACAGCCATTTCTAACTCTATTTCTTTCCAGTCTGCACCTCCTTCTTAGTCTCTGTTTCTCTATTATAATAAGGTGGGTCTTTACCATTCCTTACCTCCCTTAAAGGTACAAACCTGTTTTCGCATTCCACAACAATTTCTTTAAACTCATCCCAGAGTCTGTTTACATTTTTATTTACTTTTTTTTTTTTTGCTAGGAGCTTTACGTCGCTCCGACACAGATAGGTCTTATGGCGACGATGGGATAGGAAAGGCCTAGGAGTTGGAATGAAGCGGCCGTGGCCTTAATTAAGGTACAGCCCCAGCATTTGCCTGGTGTGAAAATGGGAAACCACGGAAAACCATCTTCAGGGCTGCCGATAGTGGGATTCGAACCTACTATCTCCCGGATGCAAGCTCACAGCCGCGCGCCTCAACGCGCACGGCCAACTCGCCCGGTATTTTTATTTACCGTTTTCCACCGATCATAGCTACTTTTTTAAAACTGCCTCATGCCTGCTTTATCAGCCATATGGTACTGCCTAATAGTCCTACTTTTAAGACCTTCCTTTCTGTCACATTTATTTTTAACTCCGACAAAAACAGATTCATGATCACTAATACCATCTATTACTTCAGTTTCTCTATAGAGCTCATCTGGTTTTATCAGCACCACATCCAGGATATTTTCCCTCTGGTTGGTTCCATCACTTTCTGAATCAGCTGTCCTTCCCATATTAACTTATTTGCCATTTGTTGGTCATGCTTCCTGTCGTTCGCATTTCCTTCCCATTGAGTGACCAACAGACCGACAACGAATCTACCGGTTACCATGACGACGTCTCCGGCTGCTTGCGAGCAGAGAACTAACGTAATCCCATTTTCGTCATCATTCCTGTAAACTCGTGGTTGTTCTTTGGGTAGAAGACGAGATAGACGCCAAGCTGCCATTCTGCGGCATATTTGCGTAATACCATTGGAGCTTACAATAGTTTTCGAACAAAACTAAGGGTTGTTGTTGTTGTTGTTAATATTTCGACAGTGCCGCTGAATGTAGCCTATTATTTTACACCCTAAGGTGTTTTCTGGCATTTGCTATAATTTTTACTGCATTTCTGTTGTACTTCTGTTTTCTGCTTTAATTTCTTGCCTCCACTCCTCCTCTTTAGGCTTAAGTAGTAAACCCATAAGACTTCTTATTATCTGTTTAGCTAAGATTCACTGCTCCTAAATTTCTCTTCTGTTACCGCCTTCTTAAATCCGTAACTCGTATAATCACAATTTAGTGAGGGACATTTCATTTCCCAATACATGGTATTTACATATTATTCCTATCCGACTTTCCTCAGTTACAAATCTGTTTTGTATTAATGCCAACTTTCTTAACTGTATTACTTTCTTCCTTAATTTCTCCGTATGTATGCGAGTGCTAATCCCGAAACCTGGACACTCTTTCCTCTGAGGAAAAATTCCAAGCTGTTCAAATGTATATTTTTTGACCCCGGAAAATACCAAGAATGGAGGCAATTTTTATGATGGTGCATACCTTCGTTTCATGGTAACTGCTGGCTAAACGGTGTCTTATCACAAAACAGATAACACAATCGCCGCTCAATTTGAGAGATATACGTCTTTTGTCCTATGACTTTTCCTTGGATCTCGATTCTTATACGTTAGCTAGAGGTGCATTTCTCGATTTTAATCAAATCTCTCCAACTCGTTTGTGACTGCATTAGGAAAAGGGGCCTGTCTTTGTGATGGAAACTCTCCATCTCTATCGTGAATGACAGTTGGCAAGTGAGTCTGCCGTTGTAGTAGAAACTCCCGAACTCGATTGTGAATGGTAATAGGAAATATGGCCTGCTACTATCATCAACATTCCCCAACGCGCACCTTACATTGGAAACAACGTATGGGGTCCTCCTCATTTTACTCACTGCGTATACAGTAATTTACGTAGAAATCTGTATATAATTTAGAATACCGTCGCGAAGCACAGGTACATTTGCTAGTATGACATAAAATGTTAAAATATGAACCGAAATGACAAAAATATGACCATGCAGATTAATTTATGTATACAAATGTATTCTTACAGTTTAATTCGCTTCGCCTTCAGCTATAGCATTTTATCTACCCTGAAAAGTATATACAATATAATAACAATCAGTAACGAAGTACTTGGCTGGATTTTAATGAGCAAATCATTTATAAAAAGCAAAGCAAATTCATCTCCGTACAGGCCATGAAGGCCCTTGGAGGGGTGGAAGGTAAAGGTTTCCATTATCCGTAACCTCGTCACTTGATGGGGTCGAGTGGTTAGTTATACGCCCGGCCACCTTTGCCCCCAGGAATTAACCTGGTACTCATTTTTGGTGTAGGCTGAGTGAATCTCAGGGCCATGTGCACCTCCGAAAGTGGAAATCTCTTTTCTTAAATTTTACGTCACCTTTTACCTCCATTAGAATAGTAATATTATTGGCTTTACATCCCACTAACTACTTTTACGCTTTTCGGCAACGTCACTCCTATTAGATCATCCTCAGTTTGTTTTAAAATTTCCAAGTGCATCACAAAGTGGAATACCTGCAGTTTGAAGACGAGTGATTAATGTTGACATTCTTTGACGTTTGTATGCCAAGGTTCTGACCAAGCTCCTAGAAAAAATCAGATCTTGCCCAATTTTAATATTAGACGAATCAGAAGGATCAAACTCTTGAAGTACCCTCTCAAAGGAAAAGTAATTTTTGAAATAATATAGAGTAGCATCGAGTCACGTACCCCTGCGTTTAAGAATAGGCTGAAGAGGAAAAGGTAGAGCAGGGAGTGTTTCTCATCTTGTGTGCTCGAAGTGGAGCTTTCAGAAACTTTTTCGTCCCGTTAGAAATTAGCCTGTCTGCGTCGGGGTAGTTGCTTCAAACAACTTCTGCCACTCTATGCAAACCATGCACGAGACACATAACACGGACCATTTTAGTGTAGATTAATTGAAATAATTTCCCTGCCTTGGTCTTACTTTTGGCGGCATCGGTTACAAACAGTAGAATGTTTTCACTCCTTACACAATCTGGCCATAGTAGTTTCATAGCATCTTCAAACAGTACTGCAATGGCGGAATGATTTGCCTTCTCCACAACTTCAGATGTTAGAAGAAACACTTCACCAGGCCGGTCCTCTTTCCTATACCAAAAATAACGTTAGCTACGTATCTCCTATCTACATCGGTTATTTTGTCCTTCGAAACCCATATCTTTTTGTTGAGAACTGTACACCCGCCCTGTTCATTTAAATTAAGCGCCTGGAAGAACGCTATCTGCCATCCCGAAGTTGCAATAACAAATATAAGAATTTTGGACATTTCTCTACAGATGTCTCTACCAAAAACTTATGTTATCCCCTCTGGTGTGAAGAGAGACTATTAAGATTGCAAAGTAATTTGTTGTTTTAAGGTTCACCAAACTGAATTGGTTATTCTTTGTTTTGATGTGCTAAAGTTTGCAACACTTCTATCTCTGTCCGCCAACTTTAAAATAATATTGACCAATAGAAAATGTTGTATATTTATCTTTTAGCCAATAGGCTCCGTCATGTATCTATTTGATTACCCAATAAGAATTGGGGGTGTGTCGGGCCTTATCCCAGAGCTTTCTGGAACCTTCCTCTCGGGTATAAAAGCTGGCACATTTTTCGATGAGGGGTCTTATCCATCGCTCCAGTCTAGTGTGTGTGTTTGTAAAGGAAGCGGGGAGCCTCGTCCATCGCAGAGTAATCCATCAGCTCAAGGTAATGGCAGTCCTATATTAGTGATAGTCTTTGAAAGCTAATTCGAGGGGAAGGTTTCGAATCTTTACTAATGTAACTTTAATTTTCTAAAATGTAACCTTCAAACAAGTCAATAGAACTTAGCCGAAATCAGGGAATAGAAAGTATGATACCCTCTCGTGTTCCCTATAGACTTGATTTTGGGGTGACTATGGTTGTGTAACCTGTTTCAGTTTGAAATCTGTAATTTAAATATTTTCTCCATCTAGTCCCCTCGGTAGTATAGGCTTAGCCTTTGTAATTTCGGGACAAAATCCGAAGTAGGGTTTTAATATTTTAATTGCAAATTTCAAGGAGTGCAAGTGTCCGCCTCCATATCATTTTGATTTTTGGGCCAGTGACTTTAACCTGTTGTTTTCCACAAAGGCCCGGTAGAATGTGTATTCGATACCCCTGTAAAATTCAGGTTCATTCTTTTATGTTAAGAGGTTAGACTGTTGCAGGAACATTCTTCAGTCCAAAGGGCATTACTGTAAACTGGTACAATCCTCGCCGTGTCGTGAAGGCGGTCAGCCGCCTAGAACTCTCCTCGAACTCCACTTGCCAGTATCCGGAATTGAGATCCAGTTTGCTGAAAATCCTCGATCCACTCACTTATTTCAGTGAGTATTTCAGGTCAGGTATGGGGTAGGCGTCACTAACATCCTTTCGTTCAAATTGCGGATGTCAACACACAGTCGATATTCCCCATTCACATTCTTCGGTAGGACGATAGGCGAAGAATGTAGAGGGCTCGATGAGACCTTGCCCTTCCATGTCTTGAATCTTCTGAATGACGAAGTTGCGCTTAATCGGGTTGATTGGATATGAGCCTTGCTTGATGGGTGAGGTAAGTGCTGCATTCAATGATGTGCGTTACAGTGGTAGTCCGTCATATTTTATTGGTGATGACTTCCGGAAAAACCTTTAAGGCGTATCTCAGCTCCTCTTCTTCACTTGGTTGAAGGTGCGTTAACTGAATATCTCTCAGGTCTACGACGACTTCCACATCATTGCGAGTCCAGAGATTTCCTTCGTTCCAAGCGACCCTCAGACGTCTGTCTTTTCCCAAAAAGACTTCATGAGCTGCATAGTATGGGATCACCTTGTATTCTACCAAAGAGTCATGACCTAATATAATGTCAGGTATTAGGTCTGAATCACTGAAACGTTAATTACGATAGGCAGGCCCATGCATTTAGCGGTTAGATTAGTCTGCCCTTGGATGGAATAGGTTACCCCGTCCGCTGCTTCCACTAGCCTTCCGAGATGGTGAGACTTCATAGGCGGTGGTAATCTGGCAACAGGCCCATTTACAAATGAATGGCTTGCTTAGCTGTCGACTATTGCTGAAAAATTCTCATTGCCTATCCTCAAGATGATAGCTGGACGAGGTTGGCCTGTTCTGCTCACAATCTGACCAATCCCTTTCCTACTTGCCCAGGGTTCTTTGTCTGTCGGGACTTGAGGCGCATTCCTGTTCCCGGTCCCATCCCCCCTCAATCCAGAATGGGCCGGACCTAGTTTTCCGACGCCAAAGTTGGGCACTTGTTCTTGAGGTGTCCCGTTCTTCCACACTGGTAGCATTTCCTAGCCGATCTGGTCTCTTCCTTAGCTTTACTCTTGTGTTCTTCTTCCAACTCGGCGATGATTCTACGCAGATCTTCAAAGGATCTCGATTGTGATACTTTCACTAGGGGTCTAATCTTATCGTGGAGTAGCTCTACGATGTCTGGTAAGATCTCGTTCTCGCTTCCTTCAGGATGCAGCCGCTTGAGGAGCTGGTACTTCTGGAGGACGAACGCGCTAGCTCTCATGCTGGTGGTTTGTTCATCAGTCAGTAGCTTCCTTTTCACAGAGCTCTTCCCCTTCGGAATTAAACCTAGGAAGGAACTCTCCCTTGAAGTCATCCCAAGTTTAAGTTTAAGCCCCTCAAGTTATTCCACCAAGTATCGGCTTGCCCCTTTAACTGTGGTGTGACGACTTGGACGAAGATGTCCTCCGGTAGATTAGTCCTTCCTAGTAGACTGACCGATCCCTCGATGAAGCTAGTCGGGTTCTCTTCCAGTCGTCCGTGGAATTCCGGAAGGCTCTCTATAATCACCTTAGGGTTTAAGTGTTCTCTATTACCGGTAAGGTTTGAGGGGGTTGAAGGCGTGGCGATAGGTCCTTTTCGATTTAATCAATCTTCTACAATGTGAAGAATGGTCTCTCTCATATTCTGCACATTTCCTTTGATGGTCGAAATCTAGTTTTCTAACCTTCCTTCAATGGCAGAAATACGGCTCCCGAAATTTCCCTCAATGGCAGAGATACGGCTTCCAAAATTTCCCTCAACGGCAGAAATTCTCCCCTCAATCTGTTTTTATGCCGGAAAGCTGGATTTCCACCTTCTCCTTGAGGTTCGAGATGTCCCCTTCCAGATGGTTTACTCTACTATCGATCTGCTCATCATGTCCCAGTTTTGACCTGATGCCCGATATCTGCTGTGTTAATTGATTTGTGACGTCGCTAATTTGGGAATTCATCGGCGAAATTTGTTCATCTACGGTTGAAATTTTCGATTCTAGGTACTTGTCCTGCTTTTGTACACTTGAGATACTTGTCGGGTTAAAACTGTATTAGCTTGAGAAATTTTGCCTGAAAGCTTGTCATTTTGTTTCTTTAAGGTGGAATTAAACTAGTGAATCTACGTCTGAGATTTTGTCATTTATTTTTGAAATTTGTTCTGTTAAGGTGGAATTAACTTTGAATTAACGTCTGAGATATTGTCATTGAGTGGCGGTATCATGCTCATTGATTTGAAACATATTTTGGTTTTATTTATCTCCTCTTCCGATGATGAGTCCGGTGAGTCCACCTCGATAAAAAAACTTTTCGGGGTCTTCGCCGTTTTCAATGAGGTCTTCTCGTAGCCGTGTCTTCAATGATTTCTTATTGCCGTTCATCGGAAGATTTCTCTTTGAGAGTTCGTCTTTACGTTGTTTCACAGACATATTTTCCAGTATTACTTGCATTCTGTTCTGATTCCCACTTACACTCTTATTCACTACCGAAAATTATTATCAAATCTTGTCACATTGTCGCCACTGTTGTAACTACAAAGACTCACGCACGCGATGCTGTCAGTTGTGTACAGTATATTATTTACAATTTATATACACACATTAATGAACCATCATTTTGAACAAAATACTTCTATGAAGAAGAAGACTGCTTCATTAGCATGTCAATCGATTACGAACTCAACAAAATCACAACTTGAGTTCACCCACTCCGCCAGCTAACAACTTCCACTACAAGTCTCGCAAACAACTCAACTTCAACTCCCAAAGCTGCCTTTTTATATATATTGCCTGCCCAGGCTTCTAGTAAAGAATGATACAACATGCTTTTTCGTAATTTTCTAGAGAATCCAATAACCTATTTACAATGGATGGAATTTTCTATACAATTCTAGTGACAAGATGTGTTGTTCTGGACTATTACCGCGTGTTGCACAACATTACACTGGATGTATACATCATATTTGCAGGTAACAATAAGTTATATATGGTACTATTAATTACGTGTTCTTACATTAAATAAACTCAAATTAATATACATACAGCAGGCGTGTCGTAACATAACCTCACATGTCTTATTACGACCACAATTTATACCAAATAAAGTCCGTACATAACTACGTAAATAATAATAATAATAATAATAATAATAATAATAATAATAATAATAATAATAATAATAATAATAATAATAATAATAATAATAATAATTGTTCTGGGGATTGTGTGTAACGCAGAGGTGAAGAAAAGGTTGCGGGCATGAATGAGTGGATATACTTTAAATGGGCAGTTTTATTCCCTTTATTAACATTTTTCTTTTTTCAAGCTTTATATTTTACACTTTGCTAAGCCAATAAAAAATCAGGCACAAAATTTTAGCTCATCAGCTTGGGTAACAAAATTAGAAAAATCAACAACATGAGCTTGAAGCTCCTTAATTACAAATATTACCTGAGCATACTACTCCATACAATCAACAGTCAAGGAGACAGGTCTTCCTTTTTTTACACCAGTGGAAGAACGTCTTTGCTCTGCAAAATTTACATTTTAGTAGATTATTCTCGAAATTTACAAGTTCCAAGCCTATCCAGGCACAACCTGCATTTAACAAAATAAAACAGTATTCACTGTTTTAACTGCTCAACAGTCTGATTGCCTTAAAATGAAATGAATAAGGTTACCTGTTACAGGGGTAACGAGTACCCATTCTACCTGGGCTTTGGTAAAAACAAAAGGTTAAAATTACTGGCCGAAAATCAAAATGGTAAGGAGGCGAACACTCCTTGAAAATTACTTGAAATGCTTAAAACGTTATTTGGGCTTATGGCCCGACGTTACAAAGGCTAAGCCTATACTATGGAGGTGTCTAGAGAAAAATATTACAGAAATTATTAGATAGATTTTAAAGGTTACAAAATTATAGTCACCTGAATATCAAATTGAGAGGGAACACCAGGGGGTACCTCACTCTCTATTCCCTGATTTCGCTTAAGTTCTTTCTACTTTTTTGAAATTTACATTTAAAGATAGTAATTTACATTTGGGAAAATAAAAGTTACATAACTAAAGGTCTGCAACCTTCCCCTCGAACTAGTTTTCAAAGAGTATCACATAGTTAATCAGAATCTGCCATTACCTTGAGCTGGTAGAGCTCCCGAAGATGGACGAAACGGCCCTCGCCTCCATTACGAACACACTCTAGTCTGGAACGAACACAAAGACAAGATGGCTCACCAGCCCTTGGCTTTTATAGCGGAGAGGAAAGCTCCAGAAAACTCTGGGTCAAGGCCCTGACACACTCACTATTCCTATTGGTTAATTCAATAAAGATCAGAAAATTTTGATTGGTACCGGTAGAAAAATAAATGTACAAAACTTCCTATTGGCTTTCGTTTTCAATCGGCGGAAAGAGATAAAAGTGTTGATAACATTGGAACATCAAAAACAATCGATAAACAATTCAGTTTAGGAAACCTTAACACACAAAATTTATCTTGAATTTTAATAGTACACCTTCACTCCAGAGGAAACAACATAAGTTGACAGTAGCGACATCTGTCGAGCAATGTCCAAACTTCTTGTACTAATCGTTTCAAACTTTACTTCACAGATGGCCTTCTACAAGGCGCTAGTTTTAAGTTAACGGGGCGGTACAATAATAATAATAATAATAATAATAATAATAATAATAATAATAATAATAATAATAATAATAATAATAATCACGGTTAGGATTTCTAGGTGCGCAACGTTTTTGTTAGGGTAAAATAAAGCTGTTCGGAAAGATATCACAGTGTGAAATTTTGTTTCTATTTGCGAAAAGAGGCTTTTTTCACGCACCCTTTTCCATTTTTGGGACCTTTATCCTTTTTTCCCCAACCATGCCCATTATTCCCTTTTCCCCTTTTTTCTTTCAAGTTTAATTCTAATTTATTCTATAAGATTTCTAATCAATATAAAATACTTAACTTTCAGTTACGTCTCCTCGGCTTGCTGTGTACGTGCGAATAGTAAACCTACCTCCTTCACTAAACACCGCGCGGGGGTTGAAAGCTCACCTGCAAGACGGAAAATAATTGTGTGTTCGACAAAACCTCTTTCTCTCGCTTTACCGCCATAATGTAGCCCGCAATAATGCAATTGACAATGAGTGATTCTATCCCACCAGAATCAGTAGCCTGCTGTTCGTGAATGTGAGTTTGTTACTTGAGATACGTCATCTGTTCGCATAGGGGCGGAGGCTGGTGACGCAGGGATGTCAGCAACCGCACCCGTGTAGTTCCGAGAATTGAGACTGGGTTCTGCTCGAAGTCACTAGAAATCGCTGAGATTGCAGTTCCAGCATGAATGAGAGTATTCTGGTAAATGTCGCGGTGTTATAAGAGAGTGTGGAGTGGACAGCAAGTGAGCGAGTGAGCGCAAGAGTGAGTTGTGTGATAGTCGCATTGAGTTAGCAAGTGAACTGGTGTTGGGACTTTGTTACATCACTAAACGAGTGTACAACTAAATTTTACCATGCAAAGGTGTCCAGTGCCCGATTTATTGCCCCGGCTCAGGAATTCAAACAAGATTTCATAGACACTGATGGAACTGTTATGCGACGTACTATTTGTGATTCAAGAATTTTGTTAGATGGAAAACACCAGCGAGATCGCATCAAACAACACATTTCCTGCTCTAAGCATCAAATTAATAAGACTCTTCAAGCAAACAAATCGTGGCAACCTCTATTACGAAATGCGTTTCAACAGGGTTCTTCAAAAGGCCAGAGTTTGAAGGAATTAAACATTGATTTGTGTGCAGTTCTTACACAAGCAGGAATTCCACTCAGTAAGGTGAACCATCCAGCCTTCAAGGGATTTTTTGAAATGTACACGAAGATATCAATGTCCGATGAGAATACTTTAAGAAAAAACTACACAGAGCCTGTTTACCAACGATCGTTTAATAACTGCAGTCAGGTACTTGTAACTATGGACACAATATAGTTCTGTCCGCAAATAATGTATTTTCTCCGGTAACAGAAGTTGCTGTGCCTTGGAAATTGCACCTGCGTCGGCAGGATCCAAAGAAAGCATAAACTCTCTAAATTTGTCAAAATTCTCACACAACGGATTAGAAGAACAAGGTCCGGAAAAGGAAAAACAGTGGAATATTTTTACTTCCGTGAGGGGACAGTCAGATGGTTTTGCCAAGGACAAACTTGAGTCTAGTCTTCAGAAGAATCCAAACTTTGAGGAATTCGCCACATCTGTAGAGTTGCCATTCCGAGTGAATACAAGGTTTGCCCCACTGGTTTCTGTGGATGTCGAAAGAAGCTTTAGCATCACAAAAACATTCTATTTCCTAAGAGAAACAAACTTACTTTTAAATATGTAGAGATGCTTAATGTTTTGAAGTACAACAGCTTCAAGTTTTTTCCTTCTTTTGATGAGTGATAATTTGATGTACTTGTTTGTAATTTAACAACTGGGGTAGAGAAAAGAGAAATCGTTGAATTAGTTCAATAAACCAACACTTTTTGTCCCTTTTCTACCTTATTTGAGCACATTTTCCCTTCCTTTTTTCATCCGAAATTTGCACCTAAAATCCTAATAATAATAATAATAATAATAATAATAATAATAATAATAATAATAATAATAATAATAATAATTTTACCGGGAGGTACACCTCAAACGCCGCGCATTCAAAATAAGCGCCTTAATCAACTCCTCTATCGGTCTAAAGGTGAAACTGAAACTACACGAACTTGGAAATTTAATTAGAAGATGACACCACTGAAAAATTAAGTAATTGTTTTGTTGTGAGGTTTCCTAAACTCCTTGTTTTGTTTGCCATTCATCAAGAAGTTTGGACATTTTCCCACAGATGACACTACCCCGAAAACTCTGATCATGCACTCTGGTGCAAGGTGAAAGAACTTGTAATTTTAAGAAGTTTTGTATTCCTAGGTTTACCATAACTGATCTATGTTCATTTATTTTTGGATTGGCAACACTTCCTTTTCTTTCCACCAGTTTTGAATCTAGCCAATCACTAATTTTTGTAATTAATTTTCAACCAATCCCGCATTTCTTGTTCACTTTGTGTTAACCAATAAAAATTAAGAGGGTGTGTCCTGATTAGTCTTGAATGGTCTCGAACCTTGCCTGAGGGTTTATAAACTGCGGCTTTTCACGTTTCCTTTCCAATTGATCATCGTCTTTCTGAGTGTGTGTGTTTAAGCAGGAGGCGTGCGGCCTCTTTCGTCGGCAGCTAGAACATCTACAAGGTAATGGCCACATAATTCCATCTTTCTCGCTGTATCCGCAAATTATTCCGAGGGGAAGTCCGAATCTTTAACTATGTAACCTACTTTTCTAAAATGTAACTTTTCTTTCGGCTAATGTAAAAACTTCATAAAATCTTTAATTGTAAAGTGGGGATAGAGAGTGAGTTACCCTTTCGAGCTCTCCTTCATCTTGGTTTGAGGTGTCCGCGATTTTGCAACCTTTTGGTTATGGCTTACAATAATTTCTATGCGAGCCACCTCAGTAGTTTGGGAATAGCCCCTGTTTCATCGGCCTAGAGCCCTGTAGGTTTGTAAGTTTTCATTATCTTGGAGCGCAGTGTACGCCTCCATTCATCTTGTGTTTGGGCCAGTTATCTAACCTGTTCTTTTTCGTAAAGGCCCTGTAGGTTGGGTACTAGATACTCCTGTATTAAACCTTGCTATTTGTAATTCTGAGAGTGTAACTTTTTGAGGTAATATTGCCTTGAGCGGGCTGTAAGAAACGGAGAGCCTGTTTGCTCTTTTCAAAGTTTGTAATTGTGAAGGGTGCCTCTGGAAGGCTTGACATTTGTAATTGAGGGAGCGAGTGCTCTTGATTTAGGGGATTTCTCCCCTTGACTTAATGGTTCCTAATTTTTAACTTAAACTGTGTAAATTGGATCCGGTATCTCTGGAATTGTAAAACTACGGGTTTGAAGCCCATAATCTGTTAAGTTCACTAATCTTGAATTTTCCTAGTCTTGTTTCGAGACTGCTTTTGTACCTGATGCTTTATTGTTATGTTCATTCAGTGAAAAATTGTTAAGTTTGAAGTTCTGAAAGAAATATAACCTTTTACAATGTTAATTCAATTCTTGATATGGTAGTTAGACCCATTCAAGCCCGCACCTTCTTTCACCATCTCTACGTTCCACACAAACCCCGGAATAATAATAATAATAATAATAATAATAATAATAATAATAATAATAATAATAATCGAGCCCGATATTTTCATTATTTACCCATGAGTTAGAGAATTGATTCCAAGTTATTCTAGTCCATTACACTTGCATCAATTCGTTTGTGAGGAAAATTGTACTTGCGAGAAACTTAAACAATAGGTCTACCATGCGTTCATTCATTTTTGAGTGACTGCACATGTAAATGCATGGAATCGATGTGAAAAAATGAAATTCATAATTTATTGGCCATCCATAGTTCTCATGGGGTTGAGTTAGTTAGGTTAGTTTAGATTACCGCTAATATCCGAGTATACGGCATACAATGACAAGCTCATGGTGTGGGGGTAGTGTTCCAACCTGTGCCTCTTCGATTCCCGATCAGTCCAGGGATTTTGATTCCGCATTGGGGGCTGAAACGGCGTGCACTGAGCCTCGTGAGACCATCTGAAGATATGTCTGATGATATGAGAGTTAGCGAACCCAGTCACCGAAGCTAAGCACTACAGCTGAAGATGTCTTCGTGCTGACTCCATAGCACTCCCAATACATGCAGACCATCTGGAAGGGCAGTAATCATCTTGACAAGTCAAGGCCCTGACGTGGGTATTATGTGTAACGGGTTTTGCTTTACTGTATGGAAGGAAAACTTTTAAAAATTTCACAAGGGAATATTTAACAATAACACTTCCGGAGGTCCGGATTCGATTCTCGGATCTGCCACGAAATTTTTGATAAGTGGTACGAGGACTGGAACGAGGTAGACTCATCAACTGAGTAAAGGGGAGGGGAGGATTCGATTTCTACCTCAGCCATCCTCGAAGTGGTTTTCCGTGGTTTCTCACTTCTCTTGCAGGCAGATGCCAGGATGGTACCTAACTTAAGGCCACGGCCGCTTCCTTCCTTGTCAATCCCTTCCAATCTTCCCATTCCTCCACAAGGTCCCTGTTCAGCATAGCAGGTGAGGCCACTTGGGCGAGGTACTGGTCCTCCTTCCTGTTGTATCTCCCCGACTCGCAGAGGTGGGATCCGTCGCTGAGTCTGAGGGAAAACCAACCCAGGAGGGTAAACGGATTAAGAAAGAAGAAAGAAGGATTAAAAATAAGGACTGGAATAAGGGTAAGTTATATGTTCAACTGATAAAACAACCGGGATGACTTGTTTCTTAATTTGCGGTATGCGAGTCAATTCCGATACTTATCTCGGCCATCCTGTTAGTAATTTTCTATGATGACCTCAACAAACGCTGACACAGTCCATGGCAGCTTCCTTCCCTCCGACTACAGCTGCACGTATGACATAGCTCCCCTGTGGAACAGTGGTAGAGTGCCGGTCTCTGAATTCCAAGATCACGTATTCAAACCCGGCATAGGAAGCCGAAGAACGAAAAAAGAGCAATTCGGCTATTAAATTGTGGGACAATGAAATATTATTTAAAACATGCCTTTCTGTTGGGATCTCTTAATATACCGTAAGAGAACACAGAAAATGAAATATACACATTAATTAACAAAGAGGGAGCCTCCGCGGCTCAGGCGGCAGCACGCCGTTCTCTCGCCGCTAGGTTCCTTAGTTCAAATCCCGGTCCCTCCATGTGAAATTTGTGCTGGACAAAGCGAAGGTGGGACAGGTTTTTATCCGGGTACTTCGGTCTTCCCTGTCATCTTTAATTCCAGCAACACTCTCCAATATCATTTCATCTGTCAGTCATTAATCATTGCCCCAGGAGAGTGCTTCGGCAGCCGGCACAATTCCTATCCTCACCACTAGATGGGGGCTTCATTCATTCTATTCCTGACCTGGTCGAATGACTGGAAATATTCTGTGGATTTTCATTTTCAACTAAGAAAGATAAAATTAGATCACAGACGTGGTTAGATATTAAAACACACATAGACGAAAACTAGGTACACAAAAAATAAATATAGAGAACATTTTAAATTATAGAACAAACGGTACATTCTGCTATAGATGGTATAGTTTACCAGCAAACCTAAAAGGATAATCTCAAAATCCCTTAGTGCTAAGTTGAGAGATATAAAAAAAATTGACGAAATTACAGCCACTGGGCTCCAATGGTACATGCAAGCACAGAAATGGTGTCCCGACGTAAACAATCAACACTGCCCCACTCCAGTACAGAAAAGGAGGAGAGGGAGTGGAGGGGGTAGTGTCGAAGGCCACTCCAGTACAGAAAAGGAGGAAAGGGAGTGAAGGGGCAGTGTCGAAGGCCACTCCAGTACTGAAAAGGAGGGGAGTGAGTGAAGGGGGTAGTGTCGAAGGCCACTCCAGTACAGAAAAGGAGGAGAGGGAGTGAAGGGGGTAGTGTCGAAGGCCACTCCAGTACAGAAAAGGAGGAGAGGGAGTGGAGGGGGTAGTGTCGAAGGCCACTCCAGTACAGAAAAGGAGGAAAGGGAGTGAAGGGGGCAGTGTCGAAGGCCACTCCAGTACTGAAAAGGAGGGGAGTGAGTGAAGGGGGTAGTGTCGAAGCCCACTCCAGTACAGAAAAGGAGGGGAGTGAGTGAAGGGGGTAGTGTCGAAGCCCACTCCAGTACAGAAAAGGAGGAGAGGGAGTGAAGGGGGTAGTTTCGAAGGCCACTCCAGTACTGAAAAGGAGGAGAGGGAGTGAAGGGGGTAGTGTCGAAGGCCACTCCAGTACTGAAAAGGAGGGGAGAGAGTGAACGGGTAGTGCTAAAGGCACAGTGTGTGTATTGCTATACATCCACCACTGTGCCCATTTCAATCACAACAGTCTTGTAGCGGGCTGTACACCTGCAGCAATGCGTTAAGCGTGGTGGTGGGGGTATACCATGCGTTGTTTATACCGGGGCACCATTTCTGTGCTCGCGTGTAGAAGGCATTTAGTAGTAAGCTTGCAGGTACCAGATGGTGGGTTCGATCCCTACCATCGGCAGACCTGAAGATGGTTTTTTACAATCTGATTTACGTCGCACCGACACAGATAGGTCTTATGGCGATGATGGGATAAGAAACACCTAGGAGTGGAAAGGAAGCAGCCATGGCTTTAATTAAGGTACAGCCCCAGCATTTGCCTGGTGTGAAAATGGGAAACCACGGAAAACCATCTTCAGGGCTGCCGACAGTGGGATTCGAACACATTATCTTCCGGATGCAAGCTCACAGCTGCGCACCCCTAACTGCACTGCCAACTCGCCAGATCTACCCTTTTTGCACCAGGCAAATGCCGCGACTATATCATAATACTAAGTGATCATAATTATCTTCCCATTTCTTGCCCCATCGTATTCCAGCAGCGTTTGCGGAAACCTTGTGTTAGTGTGACGTTTAAAAGCCAAGTCCCCATTGTTATATTAAAGAGAATTGCTAAACATTTTTAAACCGCACTCTCCCTCGCTTTTCTGCGTTAATAGGCTATACTGTAGTTTTTGAAATGCCTGTATCGAAAGCCTACCTGTAGTGAAGGAGCGAAGAAGTTGATAATTGCTGGTTGTCAAGGCTGAAGACTATGTCAAACAAGGAATTGTGGTTGCTTAAACTTTAGCTGTTGATAGGCCTATATGTAATAATAATAATGTTATTGGCTTTTCATCCCACTAACTACTTTCAGGTCTTCGGAGACACCGATGTGGCGGAATTTAGTCCCGCAGGAGTTCTTTTACGTGCCAGTAAATCTACCGACACGAGGCTGTCGTATTTGAGCACCTTCAAATACCACCGGACTGAGCCAGGATCGAACCTGCCAAGTTGGGGTTAGAAGGCCAGCGCCTCAACCGTCTGAGCCACTCAGCCCGGCTGTTGATATACGGAGTGGATCCCTAGCGGAAGCGGAAAAGCCGTGTGCGGTTCACTTGGAAGGATTTGGGTTTCGATTCCCCCTCAGGAAGTCGAAAAATTTAGAAACGAGATATCTACTTCTGGAGAGGCACGTGGCCCTGAGGTTCACTTAGCCTATACCAAAAATTTGTACCAGGTTAATTCCTGAGGGAACAAATGGCTAATCACTCACCACTCTATCCCACTTAGTGCCGAAGGTTACGGTTTGCCTTCCAATCCTCCAAGGACCTCCATGGTCAGTACAGAGTTGGCTGTGCCATTTCTTTCAATGGAGCAGTCAGATTTGTTCTGAATTTGTAAGGTCTGAGTAATACGTTTACGTACAGGAAGTCGGTGGCTATTATCAAGTGAATAATGAATAGAATACGTTATAGCTCTATCCACTCCAACAAACGTACGGCGTCTCCGCAGCCCGAATGTGTATCGTTAAAAACCTTCGTCAGTTAATGACACGCCATGTGTTTCATGTTCAAATGGGGCCGTCTGACCTTAGCTGGCTATTGAGGAAGTCAGATATTTATAGAAGGCATTTTTAAGGATTCTCCTCTCTATCGGGAGTGGGTGTTGTTCTAGTCCGCCCGCTTTGAGTCCTCAAATCAGTGCAGCGTAAGCGAGTATCTGATAGTATGTTCTATTAATTGCTCAAATAATTAAGCATTTTCAATAGTGAAATTGCCCACTGCTACAATGGGGCGATAGGGTGGCAATTGCTCACTGCTACAATGGGGTGATAGGCTGGCAATTGCCCACTGCTACAATGGGGCGATAGGGTGGCAATTGCCCACTGTTAAAATGGGGCGATAGGCTTGCAGTTACCCACTGCTACAATGGGGTGATAGGCTGGCAACTGCCCACTGCTACAATGGAGTGATGGGCTGGCAATTGCCCACTGCTACAATGGGGCGATAGGCTGGCAATTGCCCACTGCTACAATGGAGTGATGGGCTGGCAATTGCCCTCTGCTACAATGGAGCGATAGGCTGGCAATTGCCCACTGCTACAATGGAGCGATAGGCTGGCAATTGCCCACTGTTACAATGGGGCGATAGGCTGGCAATTGCCCACGGCTACAATGGGGCGATAGGCTGGCAATTGCCCACTGCTACAATGGGGCGATAGGCTGGCCATTGCCCACTGTTACAATGGGGCGATAGGCTGGCAATTGCCCACGGCTACAATGGGGCGACAGGCTGACAATTTCACGATTGAAAATACGTAAAGATCTTCAGTGTTTTAACATTTGCATTCGATGAAATTAAATTATGTTTCCTTCCGTACACTTAAAGGCAAAGGCAGCCATTTATACAAGTGGGCGTACATCCATCCCACAGTGCTTCGTTATTGCATTTTTCTACAACGGAGGCTTGCAGTGGAGTCTCAACGGTGCACTAGCCGCCAGTCTTGGAAAGTTGTGATAATCCAACTGATGAGCCCACTGCCACATTGGGGCAATACTTTGGCAATTTCACGATTGGAAAGGCTTAAACTCCGTGGTGTAGTGGTAGTGTGATTAGCTACCTACTCCGGATAGATAGATAGATAGATAGATAGATAGATAGATAGATAGATAGATAGATAGATAGATAAAGAATTGGTGAGCCCTGCCTTCGCAGGGCTCCACACGTAGATCTGTGAAGACCCTTTGTGTCCCTAAACGGGTTTGCCGAGTCCAGCCCTAGTGCTCCTATAAAGGGTACCAGTGTCCGGATGTTGGCATTCCTGATGTCTTCCAGGCCAAGATATCGATGTCTAGTGCTTGCAAGAGCCTCGCACTGACACAACACATGCGCGGAGATCTCTCCCTCCCTACCTCATCTTCTACACATCGGATCCTGACGGATTTGCATGATGTGTAGGTGTCTCTGTAAGGTATTGTGTCTTGTCAACAGTCCAACTACCATTCGCATTCTTGTCCTATTCAAATTTATCAGGACCTTTTTATGACTTTAGCTAGGCCATTTGATAAGTTCACGTGCCTGCCTTGCTATGGTTAGCCTCTTCCAAATGTCTAAGTGAGACTGGTTTGTGCACTGGGATATTACCAGTTTCACGCTTCGGAGTGACATTCCTAGGAAGGGCTCTGGTCCTATGAAAGGACCTTTTGAGCCTTGTTTCGCTAGTTTGTCAGCTTCTTCATTTCCACGGATACCTGTGTGCCCAGGGACCCAAAATTGGGTAACTGAGCTAAGTTCACACAGCTGATCTAACATCCTTTGGCATTCCCATACCATTTTTGATGTTGTTCTAACTGCGCATAGTGCTTTTAACGCCGCCTGGCTATCACTGCAAATAGTGATGCATCTTCTATGTCCAGGCATGTTCCATATATACAGGGTTATTCACCTAACATGTTACACGAATATAACTTCTAAACCATTGGCAACTAAAAACCGAACTCCCATTAGAAAATCTTCGTTCAAAGCCTAAAAACACCAGTCCATTTCTAGGGCGTCTGAGATGCTTCAGACCGTGAGCCTGGTTTGAATGTGCTCAGATTTAGGAAGACATTCGGGTCGCGATGCTGATAACAGGCCAGGTTCAGCTTGCAGAGAGAACGTCATTGAGAATCTAGGGCGACTGAGGCTGCTTTTAAATAATGTTGCTTTACATCCCAAGGTTTCCGAAGACACCGAGGAGCCGAATATTTTGTGCCGCAAGAGTTCATTTATATACAAGTAGATCTACCGACACGAGGTTTGCAGATTTCCAGCTTCCCACGCACGACACCTCTTCACATATCGTCGAACTGAGGCAGGATCAAACCTACTATTAGTTTTGAAATTTGGGGCGCAACATAAGAACTCAAGTGAAAGCATTTCTTTCACCCAGTGAGATATATTTTTCCAAAGCGATGTATAGTTTTCATGGGCTTAAAAGTTTCCTGAAAGTCCTAATTTTTACCCAGCCTCCAAATCAAGATGGCGGGCACAATTTTCAACACGACTAGAAAATTGAAGTATGGCAAAATTATAGATTTTAGCCGGTAACTGACGGAAAAATTTCAAGATGTTCAAATGTGTAACATTTTGGCTGCGAAAAATATCGAAATATGGAGGCAGTTTTAATGACGGTGCAGACCTTCGTTTCGGGGTAACTGGTGGCTAAACGGTAAGTGATATCACAAAACAGATAGAACAGTCGCGGCTCAATTTTGTGAGATCTACAACTTTGATCTTATGAACTTTTGTCGTATCTCGATCCCTTATACGCTAGATAGAACTGCATTTCTCTATTGTACCTAAAGTTTGTAATGTTATACGTTTATTTTATAATTTGCAAGGAGGCCTGTCATTGTAATTAAAATTGCCAATCTCGATTGTGACTGGCGGTAGGCAAGTGTGGCTTCCATTATAATCAAATCTGCCCATCTTGATTATGACTGGCATTAGGAAAAGGGGCCTTTCATTATAATGAAAACTCCCCAACTCGATTGTGAATGGCTATAGAAAACGTGGCCTGCCATTATCATCAAAACTCCACAACGCGCACCTTCTATCGTAAACAACGTATGGGGACTTCCCCGTGGTATTTCTTGGATAACGCTAAGTGACATGCAGTTTAATAAAATCTTTCGCACTGCGTGTAGGCCTACAGTAATTTACGTAGAAATCCGTATACATTGTAGAATACCGTAGCGAAGCATGGGTCCATTTGCTTGTTAAACATATATGTTTTATTGCTCCATGTATTTCCCATGTGTGTAAATCATTGTGTGTAACTAATTATATGGAGCTAGAACTTGATTTACCTGAAATGAAACTTGGAGGCTAACAACTAAGTTTTAGAAATTTGAATCAGCAGCAACTAAAAGAGTCTGAGGTGCTCAGATAGCCAGTGGAAACTAAATATTTAAGAAACTGTACTTTGCTCATGTGGTTCATGTTTGTGGGTTACTGTAGTCACGTCCTAGTTCGTGAACCATGGGCAACAGCTGAGTGGCCTAGTAAGTGGTCCTGAGAGTTGGGATACCAGTTGCTATGGAATGGGAGTGGGCATCTCGGACATATTCTGAGTCCTGGCCCTCCTTGTGCTCAGGCGGCTAGGATTATACAATTCACCGGTGGCCCATAACCCGTTAGAGGAGATAATCCTCACTTGGACTATGTGCAAGTAGGGTAGCATCCTGCTTCATGAATTTACAGAGCTCAGAACATTTTAAGCAAGCCTCGGACCTATGGGAGTATCGGAGTCCCACTCCCATTTGACAGGCGAGGGACTCCTTGGAAACAACTTGGCGAACGAAATGGAATTCGATGGGGAGCTATCAATATTAATGGGGCTTATGGAAGAAAGAAAGTAGAACTGGCTGAGTCAGCAAAGAGGATGCATCTGGATGTGCTAGGAGTAAGTGATATTCGGGTAAGGGGAGATAACGAGGAAGAGATAGGAGATTATAAAGTGTACTTGACGGGTGTTAGAAAGGGAAGGGCAGAGTCTGGGGTAGGCCTCATTATCAGGAATACCATTGTACGCAATATAGTTTCTGTTAGGCACGTAAATGAGCGAATGATGTGGGTAGATTTGTCAGTTGGAGGAATTAGGACAAGAATTGTGTCCGTGTATTCACCATGTGAGGGTGCAGATGAGGATGAAGTTGACAAGTTTTATGAAGCATTGAGTGACCTTGTGGTCAGGGTCAACATCAAAGATAGAATAGTGCTAATGGGCGATTTCAATGCGAGAGTTGGGAATAGAACTGAAGGATACGAAAGGGTGATTGGTGAATGTGGGGAAGATATGGAAGCTAATGGGAATGGGAAGCATTTGCTGGACTTCTGTGCTAGTATGGGTTTAGCTGTTACGAATACATTCTTCAAGCATAAGGCTATTCACCGCTACACATGGGAGGCTAGGAGTACCAGATCCATAATAGACTATATCTTAACAGACTTCGAGTTCAGGAAATCTTTTAGGAATGTACAAGTTTTCCACGGATTTTTCGATTATTCAGACCATTATCTGATCTGTAGTGAACTAAGTATCTCTAGGCCTACGATAGAGAAAGTGAAATCTGTCTGCAAACGAATAAGGGTAGAAAATCTCCAGGACGAGGAAATTAGACAGAAGTACATGGATATGATTGGTGAGAAGTTTCGAACAGTAGACAGTAAGCAGGTTCAGGATATAGAAAATGAATGGGTGGCATACAGGGATGCTGTAGTAGAAACAGTAAGGGAATGCCAAGGAACAACTGTGTGTAAAGATAGGAAGGCGAACATCTTTGTGGAATGGTGAAGTGAGAGCAGCCTGTAAACATAAAAAGAAGGCTTATCAGAAATGGCTCCAAACAAGGGCCAAGGCGGACAGGGATTTGTATGTACATGAAAGAAACAGAGCGAAACAAATAGTTGTTGAATCCAAAAAGAAGTCATGGGAAGATTTTGGTAACAACCTGGAAAGGCTAGGTCAAGTGGCAGGGAAACCTTTCTGGACAGTAATAAAGAATCTTAGGAAGGGAGGGAAAAAGGAAATGAACAGTGTATTGAGTAATTCAGGTGATCTCATAATAGATCCCAGGGGATCACTGGAGAGGTGGAGGGAAAATTTTGAACATCTTCCCAATGTAAAAGGAAATCACCCTGGTGGTGTTGCGAACAGCCAAGCTCATGGGGAGGAGGAAGATGATTTTGGTGAAATTATGCTTGGGGAAGTGGAAAGGATGGTAAATACACTCCATTGTCATAAGGCAGCAGGAATAGATGAAATTAGACCTGAAATGGTGAAGTATACTGGGAAGGCAGGCATGAAATGGCTTCATAGAGTAGTAAAATTAGCATGAGAGTGTTGGTAAGGTACCTTCAGATTGGACAAAAGCAGTAATTGCACCTATCTATAAGCAAGGGAACAGGAAGGATTGCAACAACTATCTAGGTATCTCATTGATTAGTATACCAGGCAAAGTATTCACTGGCATCCTGGAAAGGAGGGTGCGATCAGTTGTTGAGAGAAAGTTGGATGAAAACCAGTGTGGCTTCAGACCACAGAGAGGATGTCAGGATCAGATTTTCAGTATGCGCCAGGTAATTGAAAAATGCTACGAGAGGAATAAGCATTTGTGTTTATGTTTCGTAGATCTAGAGAAAACATATGACAGGGTACCGAGGGAAAAGATGTTTGCTATACTGGGGGACTATGGAATTAAAGGTAGATTATTAAAATCAATCTACTGTCTTCTTATACTAGGGACAACAGACCATTCTGCCTCGTTGCCATTTGATTATTATTATTTATATCAATATGGCTTTTTTCCCTTGCTTTGGTGTCAGATATGTTTATTTTACAGGAATTATTATATGTGTATGTTAGATTAAGCTGCCTAGGTTGGGCATTAGTATTTTTCTCTTTGGTAGATCAATAAGGCTTCAATGCTGTAGATCGGAGGAAAATAAAGTCATTTACTTTACTATTAAAATCAATCAAAGGCATTTATGTTGACAATTGGGCTTCAGTGAGAATTGATGGTAGAATGAGTTCTTGGTTCAGGGTACTTACAGGGGTTAGACAAGGCTGTAATCTTTCACCTTTGATGTTCATAGTTTATATGGATCATCTGCTGAAAGGTATAAAATGGCAGGGAGGGATTCAGTTAGGTGGAAATGTAGTAAGCGATCTGGCCTATGCTAACCACTTGGTCATAATGCCAGATTGTGCCGAAAGCCTGCAGTCTAATATCTTGGAACTTGAAAATAGGTGCAATAAGTATGGTATGAAAATTAGCCTCTCAAAGACTAAATTGATGTCAGTAGGTAAGAAATTCAACAGAATTGAATGTCAGATTGGTGATACAAAGCTAGAACAGGTCAATAATTTCAAGTATTTAGGTTGTATGTTCTCCCAGGATGGTAATATAGTAAGTGAGATTGAATCAAGGTGTCGTAAAGCTAATGCAGTGAGCTCACAGTTACGATCAACAGTATTCTGTAAGAAGGAAGTCAGCTCCCAGACGAAACTATCTTTACATCTGTCTGTTTTCAGACCAACTTTGCTGTACGGGAGCGAAAGCTGGGTGGACTCAGGATATCTTATTCATAAGTTAGAAGTAACAGACATGAAAGTAGCAAGAATGATTCCTGGTACAAACAGGTGGGAACAATGGCAGGAGGGTACTCTGAATGAGGAGATAAAGGCTAATTTAGGAATGAACTCGATGGATGAAGCTGTACGCATAAACCGGCTTCGGTGGTGGGGTCATGTGAGGCGAATGGAGGAGGATAGGTTACCTAGGAGAATAATGGACTTTGCTATGGAGGGTAAGAGAAGTAGAGGTAGACCAAGACGACGATGGTTAGACTCGGTTTCTAACGATTTAAAAATAAGAGGTATAGAACTAAATGAGGCCACAACACTAGTTGCAAATCGAGGATTGTGGCGACGTTTAGTAAATTCAGAGAGGCTTTCAGACTGAACGCTGAAAGGCATAACAGTCTATAATCTATATCTATATATATAATATACTAGCAAGATACCCGTGCTTCGCTACGGTATTATACTGAAATTTATAATTGAATGCTTATTGTTTTAGATATATAATCCGCCGAAATTCGCGATCAGACTCGTTTTCTGCGAGAATCCACCGAAATTCCCGATCTGACTCGTTTTCTATTAGATTACTGCACGTTTCCTCCCATTTTTCAATCTTCCTTTCCAGGAATCGATTTCGTACTTCCCGGGCTAGGCTCAGGTATTCCTCCCGGTCAGTTGGGTCCGTAAATCTTTGCCATCTTTTCCTATAATCATTTTAATATGTATAAAATCCTTCAGAAGATCCGGCGTGGTGTCATATTGGGTGCTTTGGCGGGACTGAACCCGCGGCCGGACTGCATTCTTAGTCATTACCCGTCCAGGAGCCGTTTCCAGCGCGGTCCGCACATTTGACGACGGTCCGGAAAATTATTATTATTATTATTATTATTATTATTATTACTATTATGTGTTGCTGGAATGGCTGATGACAGGGAAAACCGGAGTATCCGGAGAAAAACCTGTCCCGCCTCCGTTTTTTCCAGCTCGAATGTCACATGAGTGACCGGGATTTGAACCACGGAACCCAGCTGTGAGAGGCCGGCGCGCTGCCGCCTGAACAAAGGAGGATACTTATAAGTACATTAAGAACAGTAAAATCAATAGGTCTCACCTCCTTCTACACCCCACCGCCGTTAAGTTTATTTACCGCCACCCTCACCCCCCCCCCACCACAAAAAAAATTACAAGAAGGCTTGTTTCTTTATGTTTAAAGGTGATTCCAAACACCAATGTTCACGTCTATTGCCTTCAGTTTTGAGATATAAGTATCCCCATAAAAATAATTTACCTTTTTCACTTCATTTCACACTACTCCCCCCCCCCCTTTAAGTGAATTTTCCCGCAAAAAATACTTTTCTTTAATAGTAAAATATCTTCTAAATACCAATTATCACGACTCTAACTTTTTCAGTTTTTGATTTATGTGTCCTCATGAAAGGAATTCAACTCCTTTACACTCCCACCCTCCAAGATGGTTTTCCCCACCAAAAGGCGTTTTTTTTTTGTTTTTAAAGGAGATCGAAATACGAATTTTCACGTCTGTAACAACTTTAGTTTTTATTAGATGTATGCATTCTCATACAATTAAGTCAATTAAATTTTCAATTCTTTCACCCCCCCCCCCCTTCATTGGATTTTCCGAGAATACGTCTTTCTTTGCTTTTAAAGCAGATTGCAAATATCAAATTTCACGTCTGTAATATCTTCATTTTTGAGATATCAGTAGCCTAATTAAAAGAATTCAACACCATTTTCAGTCACTTTTACCCACCCCCCACCACCCAAGTGGTATTTCCGAAAACTAAAAATACACGATTCGTTATGTTTAATAGAGGTAAAAAATACCATTTTTCACTTCTGTAACATGTTAAGTTTTTTTTAGATATACTGTAAAAATTCTCATTTTAAAATTTCACCCCTTTTGAGTTCCCCTTAAGTGGAGTTTCCAAAAACAAATCACCTATGTTTCCTTACATTTACAGGAGATTCCAAACACCCACTTTTTACGTCTGTAACATTTTACGTTTCCAAGATATTCTGTACATATAGTCTTTAAAAAAATTCACCCCAATTTGTCACTCCTGTTTAACAGCCATTAATTGTATTTTCCAAAAATTAAAAAATACGTGTTTCTTTATTTTTAAAGGAGGTCCCATATACAAATTTTCAGTTCTGTAATATCTTCAGGTTCTGAAATATAAGTATTCTCATTAAAGGCATTCAACCCATTTTTCACCCTTTTACACCCATTAGGATTTACAGGAAACAAAAAAATACGTGTTCCTTTATTTTTAGAGGAGATTCTAGCTACCGTTTTTTACATCTGTAAATTTTAAAGTTTTAAGATGTAGACACACTCATTTTAAAAATTTCACCCCCCATTTCACCCCCCAATATTTGGATTTTACAAAAACGAAAAAATACGTGATTCCTTACTTTTAAAGTAGATACAAAATACCAATTTTCAGGTCTGTAATATCTTCAGGTTCTGAAATATAAGTAGCCTCATTAAAGCCATTCAACCCATTATTCACCCTTTTACACCCTTCCTATTTTGATTTTCCGAAAACAAAAGAATACGTGTTTCTTTATTTTTAAAGGAGATTCTAAATACCAATTTTTACATCCATACACTTTAAAAGTTTTGAGATATAGATACACTCATTTTAAAAAATCACCCCCTTTTCACCCCCATTAATTGGATTTTCCAAAAACAAAAAAACACGTGTTTCTTTATTTTTAAAAGAGATCCCAAACACCAATTTTCAGGTCTGTAATATCTTCAGGTTCTGAGATATAAGTAGCCTCATTAAAGGCATTCAACCACTTTTTCACCCCTTTTCACGATTCCTATTGCGATTTTCCGAAAACAAAAAATACGTGTTTCTTTATTTTTAGTGAAAATTCTAAATACCAATTTTTACATCTGCAAACTTTAAAAGTTTGGAGATATAGATTCACTCATTTTAAAAATTCACCCCCTTTTCACCCTCCCATTAATTGGATTTTCCAGAAACAAAAAATACGTGTTTCTTTATTTTTAAAAGAGATCAAAAGTACCAATTTTCAGGTCTGTAATATCTTCAGTTTCTGAGATATAAGTACCGGTATCCTGATTAAAGGCATTCAACCCATTTTTCCCCATTTTCACCCTTTTTCACCCCTCCTATTGGGATTTTCTGAAAACAAAAAAATACGTGTTTCTTTATTTTTAATGAAGATTCTAAATACCAATGTTTACATCTGCAAACTTTAAAAGTTTGGAGATATAGATTCACTCATTTTAAAAATTCACCCCCTTTTCACCCTCCCATTAATTGGATTTTCCAGAAACAAAAAAATACGTGTTTCTTTATTTTTAAAAGAGATCAAAAGTACCAATTTTCAGGTCTGTAATATCTTCAGTTTCTGAGATATAAGTACCGGTATCCTGATTAAAGGCATTCAACCCATTTTTCCCCATTTTCACCCTTTTTCACCCCTCCTATTGGGATTTTCTGAAAACAAAAAAATACGTGTTTCCTTATTTTTAAAGAAGATTCTAAATACCAATTTTTACATCTGTAAACGTTTAAAGTTTTGAGATATAGATACACTCATTTTAAAATTTCACCCCCCTTTTCACCCCCTTAGCGAAGGAATATCCAAAAATCCTCTCTTAGCGAGCACCTACATCTTAATATGAATATATCCCCAAAATTTCATTTCTTTATGTCCAGTAGTTTTGGCTCGGCGATGATGAATCAGTCAGTCAGTCAGTCAGTCAGTCAGGACAAGTTATTTTATATATATATATAAAATAACTTGTCCTGACTGACTGACTGACTGACTGACTGATTCATCATCGCCGAGCCAAAACTACTGGACATAAAGAAATGAAATTTTGGGGATATATTCATATTAAGATGTAGGTGCTCGCTAAGAGAGGATTTTTGGATATTCCTTCGCTAAGGGGGTGAAAAGGGGGGTGAAATTTTAAAATGAGTGTATCTATATCTCAAAACTTTAAACGTTTACAGATGTAAAAATTGGTATTTAGAATCTTCTTTAAAAATAAGGAAACACGTATTTTTTTGTTTTCAGAAAATCCCAATAGGAGGGGTGAAAAAGGGTGAAAATGGGGAAAAATGGGTTGAATGCCTTTAATCAGG
Organism: Anabrus simplex; assembly: GCF_040414725.1. Taxonomy (NCBI): domain Eukaryota; kingdom Metazoa; phylum Arthropoda; class Insecta; order Orthoptera; family Tettigoniidae; genus Anabrus; species Anabrus simplex. Next base: position 316,255,915 of record NC_090265.1, read on the forward strand.
ATACCGGTACTTATATCTCAGAAACTGAAGATATTACAGACCTGAAAATTGGTACTTTTGATCTCTTTTAAAAATAAAGAAACACGTATTTTTTTGTTTCTGGAAAATCCAATTAATGGGAGGGTGAAAAGGGGGTGAATTTTTAAAATGAGTGAATCTATATCTCCAAACTTTTAAAGTTTGCAGATGTAAACATTGGTATTTAGAATCTTCATTAAAAATAAAGAAACACGTATTTTTTTGTTTTCAGAAAATCCCAATAGGAGGGGTGAAAAAGGGTGAAAATGGGGAAAAATGGGTTGAATGCCTTTAATCAGGATACCGGTACTTATATCTCAGAAACTGAAGATATTACAGACCTGAAAATTGGTACTTTTGATCTCTTTTAAAAATAAAGAAACACGTATTTTTTGTTTCTGGAAAATCCAATTAATGGGAGGGTGAAAAGGGGGTGAATTTTTAAAATGAGTGAATCTATATCTCCAAACTTTTAAAGTTTGCAGATGTAAAAATTGGTATTTAGAATTTTCACTAAAAATAAAGAAACACGTATTTTTTGTTTTCGGAAAATCGCAATAGGAATCGTGAAAAGGGGTGAAAAAGTGGTTGAATGCCTTTAATGAGGCTACTTATATCTCAGAACCTGAAGATATTACAGACCTGAAAATTGGTGTTTGGGATCTCTTTTAAAAATAAAGAAACACGTGTTTTTTTGTTTTTGGAAAATCCAATTAATGGGGGTGAAAAGGGGGTGATTTTTTAAAATGAGTGTATCTATATCTCAAAACTTTTAAAGTGTATGGATGTAAAAATTGGTATTTAGAATCTCCTTTAAAAATAAAGAAACACGTATTCTTTTGTTTTCGGAAAATCAAAATAGGAAGGGTGTAAAAGGGTGAATAATGGGTTGAATGGCTTTAATGAGGCTACTTATATTTCAGAACCTGAAGATATTACAGACCTGAAAATTGGTATTTTGTATCTACTTTAAAAGTAAGGAATCACGTATTTTTTCGTTTTTGTAAAATCCAAATATTGGGGGGTGAAATGGGGGGTGAAATTTTTAAAATGAGTGTGTCTACATCTTAAAACTTTAAAATTTACAGATGTAAAAAACGGTAGCTAGAATCTCCTCTAAAAATAAAGGAACACGTATTTTTTTGTTTCCTGTAAATCCTAATGGGTGTAAAAGGGTGAAAAATGGGTTGAATGCCTTTAATGAGAATACTTATATTTCAGAACCTGAAGATATTACAGAACTGAAAATTTGTATATGGGACCTCCTTTAAAAATAAAGAAACACGTATTTTTTAATTTTTGGAAAATACAATTAATGGCTGTTAAACAGGAGTGACAAATTGGGGTGAATTTTTTTAAAGACTATATGTACAGAATATCTTGGAAACGTAAAATGTTACAGACGTAAAAAGTGGGTGTTTGGAATCTCCTGTAAATGTAAGGAAACATAGGTGATTTGTTTTTGGAAACTCCACTTAAGGGGAACTCAAAAGGGGTGAAATTTTAAAATGAGAATTTTTACAGTATATCTAAAAAAAACTTAACATGTTACAGAAGTGAAAAATGGTATTTTTTACCTCTATTAAACATAACGAATCGTGTATTTTTAGTTTTCGGAAATACCACTTGGGTGGTGGGGGGTGGGTAAAAGTGACTGAAAATGGTGTTGAATTCTTTTAATTAGGCTACTGATATCTCAAAAATGAAGATATTACAGACGTGAAATTTGATATTTGCAATCTGCTTTAAAAGCAAAGAAAGACGTATTCTCGGAAAATCCAATGAAGGGGGGGGGGGGTGAAAGAATTGAAAATTTAATTGACTTAATTGTATGAGAATGCATACATCTAATAAAAACTAAAGTTGTTACAGACGTGAAAATTCGTATTTCGATCTCCTTTAAAAACAAAAAAAAACGCCTTTTGGTGGGGAAAACCATCTTGGAGGGTGGGAGTGTAAAGGAGTTGAATTCCTTTCATGAGGACACATAAATCAAAAACTGAAAAAGTTAGAGTCGTGATAATTGGTATTTAGAAGATATTTTACTATTAAAGAAAAGTATTTTTTGCGGGAAAATTCACTTAAAGGGGGGGGGGGGGGGAGTAGTGTGAAATGAAGTGAAAAAGGTAAATTATTTTTATGGGGATACTTATATCTCAAAACTGAAGGCAATAGACGTGAACATTGGTGTTTGGAATCACCTTTAAACATAAAGAAACAAGCCTTCTTGTAATTTTTTTTGTGGTGGGGGGGGGGGGTGAGGGTGGCGGTAAATAAACTTAACGGCGGTGGGGTGTAGAAGGAGGTGAGACCTATTGATTTTACTGTTCTTAATGTACTTATAAGTATCCTCCTTTGTTCAGGCGGCAGCGCGCCGGCCTCTCACAGCTGGGTTCCGTGGTTCAAATCCCGGTCACTCATGTGACATTCGAGCTGGAAAAAACGGAGGCGGGACAGGTTTTTCTCCGGATACTCCGGTTTTCCCTGTCATCAGCCATTCCAGCAACACATAATAGTAATAATAATAATAATAATAATAATAATAATAATTTTCCGGACCGTCGTCAAATGTGCGGACCGCGCTGGAAACGGCTCCTGGACGGGTAATGACTAAGAATGCAGTCCGGCCGCGGGTTCAGTCCCGCCAAAGCACCCAATATGACACCACGCCGGATCTTCTGAAGGATTTTATACATATTAAAATGATTATAGGAAAAGATGGCAAAGATTTACGGACCCAACTGACCGGGAGGAATACCTGAGCCTAGCCCGGGAAGTACGAAATCGATTCCTGGAAAGGAAGATTGAAAAATGGGAGGAAACGTGCAGTAATCTAATAGAAAACGAGTCAGATCGGGAATTTCGGTGGATTCTCGCAGAAAACGAGTCTGATCGCGAATTTCGGCGGATTATATATCTAAAACAATAAGCATTCAATTATAAATTTCAGTATAATACCGTAGCGAAGCACGGGTATCTTGCTAGTATATAGATAAAGTAACTTGTCCTGACTGACTGACTGATTCATCATCGCCGAGCCGAAACTACTGGACATAAATGAATGAAATTTTGAGGATTTATTCATATTAAGATGTAGGTGCTCGCTAAGAGAGGATTTTTGGATATTCCGTCGCTAAGGGGGTAAAAAGGGGGTGTGAAATTATAAAATGAGTGTATCTATATCTCAAAACTTTAAAAGTTTACAGATGTGAAGATTGGTATTTAGAATCTTCTTTAAAAATAAGGAAACCCGTATTTTTTTTATTTTCAGAAAATCCCAATAGGATGGGTGAAAGAGGGTGAAAAAGGGTTTGAATGCCTTTTAATCAGGATACCGGTACTTATATCTTAGAAACCGCAGACATTACAGACCTGAAAATTGGAACTTTTGTTCGCTTTTAAAAATTAAGAAGCACGTATTTTTTTGTTTTTGGAAAATCCAATTAATGGGAGGGTGAAAAGGGGGGTAAAATTTTGAAATGAGTGCATCTATATCTCAAAACTTTTAAACTTTACAGATGTAAAAATTGGTATTAAGAATGTTCATTAAAAATAAAGAAGCACGTCTTTCTTTGTTTTCGGAAATTCCCAATAGGAGGGGTGAAAAGAGGTGAAAAATGGGTTGAATGCCTTTAAAGAGAATACTTATATCTCAGAAACTGAAGATATTACAGACCTGAAAATTGGTGTTTGGGATCTCCTTTAAAAATAAAGAAACATGTATTTTTTGCTTTTGGAAAATACAATTCATGGTGGGGCTGAAAAGGGGGTGAAATTTTAAAATGAGTGTATCTATATCTTCAAACTTTTAAAGCTTATAGATGTAAAAATTGGTATTTAGAATCTCCTTTAAAAATAAAGAAACACGTATTTTTTTGTTTTCGGAAAATCCCAATAGGAATGGTGGAAAAGGGTGAAAAACGGGTTGAATGCCTTTAATGTAGCTACTTATATTTCAGAACCTGAAGATATTACAGACCTGAAAACTGGTGTTTGGGATCTCCTTTAAAAATAAAGAAACACGTATTTTTTTTGTTTCGGAAAATCCAATTAATGGGGGGGGGGGGGTGAAAAGGGGGCGAATTTTTAAAATGAGTGTATCTATATCTCGAAACTTTTAAAGTTTATAGATGTAAAAATTGGTATTTAGAATCTCCTTTAAAAATAAAGAAACGTGTATTTTTTTGTTTTCGGAAAATCCCAATAGGAAGGGTGGAAAAGGGTGAAAAAAAGGTTGAATGCCTTTAATGAGGCTACTTATATTTCAGAACCTGGAGATATTACAGACCTGAAAATTGGTATTTGGGATATACTTTAAAACTAAGGAAGCAGGTATTTTTCCGTTTTGGGAAAATCCAAATAATGGGGGGTGAAAAGGGGGGGGGGGTGAATTTTAAAAATAAGTGTGTCTACATCTTAAAACTTTAAAAGTTTACAGATGTAAAAATTGGTATTTAGAATCTCCCTTAAAATGAAGGAAAACGTATTTTTTTGTTTTCTGTAGATCCCAATATGATGGGTTTAAAAGGGTGAATAATAGGTTGAATGCCTTTAATGAGGATACATATATCTCAGAAACTGAAGATATTACAGAACTGAAAATTTGTATATGGGATCTCCTTTAAAAATAAAGAAACACGTACTTTTTGTTTTTGGAAAATCCAATTAATGGCGGTTGAACGGGAGTGACAAATTGGGGTGAATTTTTTGAAAGACTATATCTACAAAATATATGAGAAACGTAAAATGTTACGGACATAAAAATTTGGTATTTGGAATCTCCTGTAAATGTAAAGAAACATAGGTGATTTGTTTTTGAAAACTCCATTTAAGGGGAACTAAAAAGGGGTGAAATTTCAAAATGAGAATTTCTACAGTATATCTCCAAAAAACGTAACAAGCTACAGAAGTGAAAAATGGTATTTTTATCTCTATTAAAAATAAAGAGACGTGAATTTTTAGTTTTCGGAAATACCACTTGGGTATTCACCCTTTTAAACCCATCATATTGGGATCTACAGAAAACACTGAAAATGGTGTAGAATTCTTTTAATTAGGCTACTGATATCTCAAAAATGAAGATGTTACAGACGTGAAATTTGATATTTGGAATCTGCTTTAAAAGTAAAGAAACACGTATTCTCAGAAAATCCAATGAAGGGGGCGGGGGTGAAGGAATTAAAAAATTAATTGACTTAATTGTATGAGAATACATACATCTAATAAAAATTAAAGTTGTTACAGACGTGAAAATTAGTATTTGGATCTCCTTTACAAACAAGGAAAAACGCGTTTTGGGGGGAGGGGACCATCTTACGAGGCGGGAGTGAAAAGGAGTTGAATTCCTTTCACGAGGACACATAAATAAAAAACTGAAGAAGTTAGAGTCGTGATAATTGGTATTTAGAAGATCCTTTACTATTAAAGAAACAAGTATTTTTTGCCGGAGAATTCACTTAGGGTGGGGTGGGGTGGGGGGTGGGAGTGTGAAAGAAAGTGAAAAATGAATTACTTTTATGGGGATACTTATATCTCAGAACTGAAGATAATAGACGTAAACATTGGTGTTTGGAATCTCCTCTAAACATAAAGAAACACGCTTTCTTTTAATTATTTTTTTTGGGGGGGGGGTAAATAAACTTAATGGCGGTGGGCTGTAAAAGGAGGTGAGACCAATTGATTTTACTGTTCATAATGTACTGTACTTATCTGGGGCATCCGTTGCTCAGGCGACAGGGCGCCGGCCTCTCACAGCTGGGTTCCGTGGTTCAAATCCCTGTCACTCCATGTGACATTCGTGCTGGACAAAACGGAGGCGGGACAGGTTTCTCTCCGGATACTCCGGTTTTCCCTATCATCATTCATTCCAGCAATACTGTCCAATATTTCATTTCATTTCATTTGTCATTCATCGATCATTGGCCCCAGATGAGTGCTTCGGCAGCCGGCACAAGTCCTATTGTCGCCGCTAGATGGGGCTTTATTCATTCCATTCCTGACCCTATAGAATGACTGGAAACAGGCTGTAGATTTTCGATGTACTTATTCTGATCATAAACCGATCATTAATATTTCCTGGGTTCGATTTCAGCAGCCATTTTTCCTTCGGAGGACGTTCTTAGATTACAGCAGACTCTCCTGGCATATAAATAAAAATTTAAACACATTTAAAATAAACGATAGGAATGAAATTGACCGTCAAATTGTTCACCTCTATAATAAGGTCAATAATACACGGAAGTATGTCATTCGTATCGCCAGAAATCTCGCACACTTGCCTACACGCGACAATGGTGCTGGTCACATTGTCAACAATGACAATGGCAGCAGATGTAATTTACCGCCAAGTAGCGGTCTTGCATCTTGCTGTGGGGTCCAGAACATCTAATAATAATAATAATAATAATAATAATAATAATAATAATAATAATAATAATAATAATAATAATAATAATAATGTTCTGGACCGTCGTCAAATTGTGCGGACCGCGCTGGAAACGGGTCCTGGCCTGGTAATGACTACGAATACAGTCCGGCCGCGGGTTCAGTACCGCCAATGCACCCAAGACGACACCACGCTGTATCTCCTTCAGGATTTGATCCACACTAAAAATGCTTATAGGAAAGGATGGCAATGATTTAGGGACCCAACTGACCGCGTGGAATACCTGGACCTAGCCCGGGAAGTACGAAATCGATTGCTGGAAAGAAAGATTGAAAAATTTGAGGAACTTTGCCGTAATCTCTCAGAAAACGAGTCAGATCGCGAATTTAGGCGGATTCTCTCAGAAAACGAGTAAGGTAACAAATTTCGGAGAATTATATATAAAACGTTAAGCATTCAATTACATATTTCAGTATAATACCGTAGCGAAGCACGGGTATCTTGCTAGTATATATATAAAGTAGCTTGTCCTGACTGACTGACTGACTGATTCATCATCGCCGAGCCAAAACTACTGGACATAAAGAAATGAAATTTTGGGGATATATTCATATTAAGATGTAGGTGCTCGCTAAGAGAGGATTTTTGGATATTCCGTCGCTAAAGGGGTGAAAAGGGGGGTAAAATTTTAAAATGACTGTGTTTATATCTCAAAACTTTAAAAGTTTAGAGATGTGAAAATTGGTATTTAGAATATTCTTTAAAAATAAGGAAACACGTATTTTTTTGTTTTCAGACAATCCCAATAGGAGGGGTGAAAAAGGGTGAAAAATGGTTGAATGCCTAATCAGGATATCTGTGCTTATATCTCAGAAACTGAAGACATTACAGACCTGAAAATTGGTACTTTTGATCTCTTTTAAAAATAAAGAAACACGTATTTTTTTGTTTTTGGAAAATCCAATTAATGGGGGGGGGGTGAAAAGGGGTGATTTTTTAAAATGAGTGTATCTATATCTCAAAACTTTTAAAGTGTATGGATATAAAAATTGGTATTTAGAATCTCCTTTAAAAATAATGAAACACGTATTCTTTTGTTTTCGGAAAATCCCAATAGGAAGGGTGTAAAAGGGTGAATAATGGGTTGAATGCCTTTAATGAGGCTACTTATATTTCAGAACCTGAAGATATTACAGACCTGAAAATTGGTATTTGGGATCTACTTTAAAAGTAAAGAAACACACGTATTTTTTCGTTTTTGGAAAATTCAAATATTGGGGGGTGAAAATGGGGGTGTGAATTTTTTAAAATGAATGTGTGTACATCTTAAAACTTTAAAATTTACAGATGTAAAAATTGGTAGTTAGAATCTCCTCTAAAAATAAAGGAACACGTAATTTTTTGTTTCCTGTAAATCGCAATAGGAGGGGTATAAAAGGGTGAAAAATGGGTTGAATGCCTTTAATGAGGATACTTATATTTCAGAACCTGAAGATATTGCAGAACTGAAAATTTGTATATGGGACCTCCTTTAAAAATAAAGAAACACGTATTTTTTAGTTTTTGGAAAATCCAATTAATGGCGGTTAAACAGGAGCGACAAATTGGGGTGAATTTTTTGGAAGGCTATATCTACAGAATATCTTGGAAACGTAAAATGTTACAGACGTAAAAAGTGGGTGTTTGGAATCTCCTGTAAATGTAAAGAAACATAGGTGATTTGTTTTTGGAAACTCCACTTAAGGGGAACTCAAAAGGGGTGAAATTTTAAAATGAGAATTTTTACAGTATATCTAAAAAAACTTAACATGTTACAGAAGTGAAAAATGGTATTTTTTTATCTCTATTAAGCATAACGAATCGTGTATTTTTAGTTTTCGGAAATACCACTTGGGTGGTGGTGGTGGGGGGGGGGGGGGGGGTAAAAGTGACTGAAAATGATGTTGAATTCTTTTAATTAGGCTACTGATATCTCAAAAATGAATATATTACAGACGTGAAATTTGATATTTGGAATCTGCATTAAAAGTAAAGAAAGACGTATTCTCGGAAAATCCAATGAAGGTGTGGGGGGGGGGGGGTGAAAGAATTGAAAATTTAACTGACTTAATTGTATGAGAATGCATACATCTAATAAAAACTAAAGTTGTTACAGACGTGAAAATTCGTATTTAGATCTCCTTTAAAAACAAAGAAAAACGCGTTTTGGTGGGGAAACCATCTTGGAGGGTGGGAGTGTAAAGGAGTTGAATTCCTTTCATGGGGACACATAAATCAAAAACTGAAGAAGTTAGAGTCGTGATAATTGGTATTTAGAAGATCTTTTACTATTAAAGAAACAAGTATTTTTTGCGGGAAAATTCACTTGGGGGGGGGGGAAGAGTAGTGTGAAATGAAGTGAAAAAAGTAAATTATTTTTATGGGGATACTTATATCTCAAAACTGAAGGCAATAGACGTGAACATTGGTGTTTGGAATTTCCTTTAAACCTATAGAATCAAGCCTTCTTTTAATTTTTTTTTGGGGGGGGGGGGCGGGGATGGCGGTAAATAAACTTAACGGCGGTGGGGTGTAGAAGGAGGTGAGACCAATTGATTTTACAGTTCTTAATGCACTTATAAGTATCCTCCGTTGCTCAGGCGGCAGCGCGCCGGCCTCTCACAGCTGGGTTCCGTGGTTCAAATCCCCGTCACTCCATGTGACATTCGTGCTGGAAAAAACGGAGGCGGGACAGGTTTTTCTCCCGATACTCCGGTTTTCCCTGTCATCAGCCATTCCAGCAACACATAATAGTAATCATAGTAATAACAATAATAATATTCCGGACCGTCGTCAAATGTGCGGACCGCGCTGGAAACGGCTCCTGGATGGGTAATGACTAAGAATGCAGTCCGGCCGCGGGTTCAGTGCCGCCAAAGCACCCAATATGACACCAAGCCGGATCTCCTGAAGGATTTTATACATATTAAAATGATTATAGGAAAAGATGGCAAAGATTTACGGACCCAACTGACCGGGAGGAATACCTGAGCCTAGCCCGGGAAGTACGAAATCGATTGCTGGAAAGGAAGATTGTAAAATGGGAGGAAACGTGCCGGAATCTAATAGAAAACGAGTCAGATCGGGAATTTTGGTGGATTCTCGCAGAAAACGAGTCAGATCGCGAATTTCGGCGGATTATATATCTAAAACAATAAGCATTCAATTATAAATTTCAGTATAATACCGTAGCGAAGCACGGGTATCTTGCTAGTGATAATGTATGTACGTACTTTGCTCATTTCTTTAACAGTCTTGTTACTGGTACACTCTTTTTTCAAGAACGTTCCACGCTACTACTATATACTGATTTCATTAATATTACCCGACTGATTTTAATAAACTCTGAACTTCGTAACTTTTGAAGCAGAAGTTGTTCAACGTAAACATTTGTTATTAAAATGGGATCACCTTTTGACCTACTTTCGTGAAGAGCGAAGTTGTCGGGTTGAATGCCACAGAAGCAAGTTTAAGACGCTTCATCAGCAAGACAACGGTTAATGTGCAAATGTGGGTTTGTATTATTTTTTACTGTTTCTGCTTTGAGGAAGCTTGGCAAAATAATTTTTCTGACCTGTGTTTTTATTTTTAAATTTTATTATTTACTGTTTGCTTTACGTCGCACCGACGGAGATAGGTCTTATGGCGACGATGGGACAGGAAAGGGCTAGGAGTAGGAAGGAAGTGACCGTGGCCTTAATTAAGGTACAACCCCACCATTTTTCTGGTGTGAAATTGGGAAACCGTGGAGAGCCATCTTCAGGGTTACCGACAGTGGGGTTCGAACCCACTATCTCCCGAATGCAAACTGATAGCTACTTGATCCAAGCCGTGCAGCCACTTGCTCGGTAGCTTGTATTTTTAAGCCCATTTGAATACTTGATAATAATAATAATAATAATAATAATAATAATAATAATAATAATAATAATAATAATAATAATAATAATAATAATAATAGTAATAATAATGTAATTTTCTTTACGTCCCACTAACTACTTTACGATTGTCAGAGACGCCGAGGTATCAGAATTTAGTCCCGCAAGAGGTATTTTACTTGCCAATAAATCTACCGACACGAGGCTGACGTATTTCAGCGCCTTCAAATAGCACCGGACTGAGCGAGGATCGAACCTGCCCAGTTGGGGTCAGAAGGCCAGCACCTCAACCGTCTGAGCCACTCAGCCCGGCTTTTGAACACTTGGAGTAGGAATTATTGTCTGACTTTTGTTATATCTTGCTTTGTATTGCCGGCCCCGTGGTGTAGGGGTAGCATGCCTGCCTCTCAGCCGGAGGTCCCGGGTTCGATTCCTGGCCAGGTCAGGGATTTTTACCTGGACCTGATGGCTGGTTCGAGGTCCACTCAGCCTACGTGTGTATTGGGGAGCTATGTGGCGGTGTGATGACGGGACCAGTCTAGAAAGCCAAGAATAACGGCTGAGAGGTTTCGTCGTGCTGACCACACGACACCATGTAATCTGCAGGCCTTCAGGCTGAGCAGCGGTCGCTTGGTAGGCCAAGAACCTTCAAGGGCTATATTGCCATGGGGTTTGGTTTGGTTTGCTTTATATTAACCCTAAAAATAAAATCAAACCTCTGATCTAGACAGCCTATGAAAGGCATTAGGCCTGCTGAAACGACTGCTGCGTAGCCAGATGTTCTGCAGGATTGGAGTATCGCGTGATCAGCATGGTGCTGCTTGTCATTCATCACTTGGTACGGTGCCTGTGATATCAAACAGCTTGTCATATGGGGCTGAAAGAAATTCGTTCCAACTATAGATCGGGATTATGATACTTGGACGAGCCAGAAATCGAACCGCAGGGCTCGAAGTTAAAGGTACAGAGACACCACTCCTACATCACAGCTTGCTGAAACAATTCCTTGGAGTAGGCCTATTGCATATGAATTATTGGACAGGAGGTAGTGTTGACGGTGGTGGAAATTATTGTTTTAAGACTGAGTACATCTGGGCAACTATCCTCTTTTGGAGAAGAGGTATGGATTTACTGTCATGGATGATACTTTCATACACCGATTGAGTTACCAGTCATATATTTCGGAGATTCTCGTAGCTGGTTCAAACTCTACCATGAATAGCCCTGTACATGCATTCCATATTCACACTAGGCAAATACCTACACCACTGTCGCCGAAAAGGTGTGTGTGTGTTAGTGCGACGTTAAACTGCTAACAAAGAAAGAACTTCCATAGACCGAACGTTTATGACACGTTGGCTACCATCTGAGTTTTATTTTTCCGTCCTTAGGTCACGTTGACTTCCGATATCTTCTATTAGCGTGTTTCTTCCTTAAAAAAAAAAAAACATACTTCTTGTGGCTAATACAGTGACCTAGCGCGCTGGCTGTGGGCTGTACCTTAAGGCCACAGCTACTTCCTTCCCAGCCCTAGTCCTGTCCGCCTCCGTAGTGTAACGGTTAGTGTTATAAGCTGCCGTCCTCGGGGGCCCGGGTTCGATTCCCGGTACTGTCAGGAATTTAAGACTGGCAGGAGGGCTGGTATGTGGATGAAATGGTACATGCAGCTCACCTCCAATGGGGGTGTGCCTTAAAAGAGCTGCGCCACCTCGGGATGAGGACACGAGTTTACATTTTTAGCCCTAGTCCTTTCCTAACCTCTCGTCTCCGAAAACCTATCTGATTTAGTACGTTGTGAAAATGGTAACAAAAATAAAAAAAATAAAAAAAATAAAAATAAAAATACAGTGATGAGTCAAAGCATGGAACAAATACTGTATATTTATCGCCTTTCCCTGTTGCAGGGCAGGTGAAGATACACACTATGGTTGGCCTGGTAAATAAAGTGGTTCGATCTTGATCACAATGTATTTCGTTGTTGTTGTTGTTATTGTTGTTGTTTCGTTGTAGAGATTAGGAGTATCGTGATCAGTATGAAATGGCTGATAATGTGTGTGTGGTTATGTTGTCTGTATCCTTGTGTTAATAATTTCGTGTGGCTATTTCTAGCCGAGTGCAGCCCTTGTAACGCAGACCCTCTTATGAGGGTGGGCGGCATCTGCCATGTATAGGTAACTGCGTGTTATTGTGGTGGAGGATAGTGTTATGTGTGGTGTGTGAGTTGCAGAGATGTTGGGGACAACACAGACACCCAGCCCCCGGGCCAATGGAATTAACCAATGAAGGTTAAAATCCCCGACCCGGCCGGGAATCGAACCCGGGACCCTCTGAACCGAAGGCCAGTACGCTGACCATTCAGCCAACGAGTCGGACATCCTTGTGTTTATTGTGACTGATGCAAGCTGAGGTTGGGAGGTTGAAAGTTTGAAAAGGGAGGGGTGGTTAGGGAGCAGGAACATGGCGAAAACATTTTCGAATTAGAATAGTGACTTGGAGAAAAAAATAATAAATTGTAAGATATCTCCCTGGAAATGTATAGATATTAATGTAGACTATGTGAATGAATAATTATGGTGCTGAGTTGGGCTGCTGTTTTAAGGGGAAAACCAAAGAGATTCTCAGGTCGTTACAGTAAGGACAAGGCGGGAAGGTTCCTGTCCATGGAATAATGAATAAAGAAATGGAAGGACCATAGAAGACAGCCTCGCCTCTCATGTTTAAGGCCTCGATCCCGGGAGCTTTCGATTGACGTTTAAGATTACGTAAACATGAGTGATCATGTGTTTAGATTTTTTGGATGCCTTTCCCATAGCGTATGATAAGCCTACTTGGCCGTTCGAATTTAAGGAATAAGTGAAAATGAAAACCTACAACTTGTTTTCCAGTCAATGACCGGGTCAGGGATGTAATGAATGAAGCAGATATAGGCTATTAGTACGATGGGGTCGCCACTCCCAAAGTGATATATTAATGACTGATAGATGCTATTGAAATGAGAATGGAGAGTGTTGCTGGAATGAAAGATGACAGGGAAAACCGGAGTACCCGGAGAAAACCTGTCCCGCCTCCGCTTTGTCCAGCACAAATCTCACATGGAGTCACCGGGATTTGAACCACGGTATCCAGCGGTTAGAGGCCGACGCGCTGCCGTCTGAGCCACGAAGGCTCCTAAAGGAATAAGTATACATCCCATTCCTTGAAGCTCGAAACTAGAAAGGAAATACATTTGGCATTATTGTAATGGTTATCGTCGGCCCCGCCTGCCTATTACCCGGAGACCCCGGGTTCGATTCCCGGCCACCTCAGGGTCTTTTACCTGGATCTGAGAGCTGGTTTCAGGTCCTCTCAAACTACGTAATTATAATTGGGGAGCTATCTGACGGTGAGTTGGCAGGCCCGGTCTAGGAAGCCAAGAATAATGGCCGAGAGGATTCGTCGTGCTGACCATAGGACACCTCACAATCTGCAGGCCTTCGGGCTGAGCAGCGGTCGTTTGGTAGGCCATGGTCCTTCGGGACTCTTGCGTCATTGGGGTGGGGGCGGGGTGTTAGTTGTTATCGAACTTTGTATCATTTTACGGAAACCAAACTGTTTTGTGTTGGAGTTGACGCGATATTAGCTGTTGTCACGTATCGCACATTTATCTGTATAAATTGGTTACTAAGTTAGTGAACTGAAATAACCTTTCTTTTATGCAAAAGTTTGACTTACGTGTACATTGAAAGGGGAGCCCAGTGAAAGGAAAAGGTCGTCTCTGCTTTACTTGTTTTGAGGTTTTAAATCACTGAACTATATTTGACCGAAGAAACCACTCATACCTGTTCATCAGTGTAGTGGATGCTCTCTCTCTCACACACAAACATACACACAGACGGGAGAGAGCATGTAAACGCAAATTAGAAGATGTTGCTCACCTGCACAACGTTGTTCTTTTATTGTTTAGATTATTTTCTTTCTGTTTTTTTTTTTTGTTTTTTTGTTCTCTTGGTTTTACGTTGCACCGATCGAAACAGTCTTATGGCGACGATGGGATAGCAAAGGGCTGGGACTGTGCTTTAATTAAGGCATAGGCCCAACTAAACGCGCAATTAACTCGCTCAGCAGCTGGGGTCGAACCCGCTGACGTGGGATCATGATCTGTCTGATCAACCGAGGCAGTTACTTTTCACTCTCAAAAGACGACGGTTCCTTGTCGTCCCGGCATTTGTTATCATCAAAAAATCTCGTCGACACCAATCTTTCAACAACGTGGGCGTGTTCCTGAGAGAACTGGTAGGTAACCATGGACAGCCAAATGTTGCCTTTATCAGAACGAAATATAAGGAGAATTTAAAAGAATCATTCAAAAATGTAAGGCACAAGCTCGTACACTAGGAAATCGTCTACCTCCGTAGTGTAACGATTAGCATTCTTCTTCTTCTTCTTCTTCTTCTTCTTCTTATTATTATTATTATTATTATTATTATTATTATTATTATTATTATTAAGTCAGTCGAGGAGTAGGGAAACAAGGAGTGGAGAATAAAAGTCGTGGGAAGGAAGAATGGGAGAATTTAGAGATTTAATGCAATTTTGTTAACATCAATTTTTGTGACGTAGATAACGGCGGGAGTAAATTTACGTAATGTCATCTGAATTTGACAAGCCATTAAACGATCTGCCTCGGTAAAGAATGATAATTAACAGTTACAGCCATTGGTTCATGGGCACTGACGTTTTGGTATGAGGAATACATGATCGGAGTGCGCTAATTCTGGTAAACGTGAACGCAAAACACATGGCGAGCAAGTTGTCGAGCCGTTATAAAGGACCAGTTCTAGTAATTTCGCCCAAACGCGGAGAGAAGGGTGAAGACTTTTTTGTAGATATAGCCTTGACATTAAAATGATCCGTCACAGTCCATGCACCACGATCGCACGCGGTATGACCAGAAATATCAACGGGCTTGTAATTATATTAACCAAGAGCTGTTGAATCCGTTGTTGACGGGTTAGGTTTCATTCATTTGTACCGGTAATGCTATCTAGCGGACATGAGTGGCAGCCGAAGAGAGAGAACATATCTCACTTTACATCAATCAGAGTAATGTTATTGTTGATGGGCCTTATGGCATCATAGGCCAACAATGTTCTCCGTTGATGGACTTCGCACTAAAAACCTAAATTCGTGAATATCTCTGTTATTATAACCCGTGCGGCAAAAAAAAAAAAAAGAGTTTGAGACATAAGTGATCGGAATTTTGTTGTTGTTTAGTAGCTACTTGTTTAACGTCGCACTAACACATCGAAGGTTTTCGGCGACGGAAGGATGGGAAACGCCTAAGACTGAGAAGGTGGCGAGCGTGGCTTTAATTAACATACAACTCCAGCATTCGCCTGGTGTGAAAACGGGAAACCACGAAAATCCATCTTCAAAGCTGCCGACGCTGGGGTTCGAACCTACTATCTCCCGAATGCAAGCTCACAGCTGCGCGCCCCTAACCGCACGGCCAACTCGCTCGGTACGGAAATTTTATTTACTATAAGTTTTGTTATGCACAGGTCTTAAATGAAACAATTATCCGCGAATATCTCCATTATTACTTTTGATGTAAAGTACATAAAACATAGCCTAACACAAAATAATGTTGTGATGTACAGTTTTTCGATACAGTAATATTAACGGAGAAATTTGACATTTCCTGTTTTGGTCTCAATATTACTACGTCACTGTCACTGTCCACTAATCAAATAATTACTCTCTCCGGATATCCCTGAACTTAAATACCGAGTTTCAAGAAATTCTGCCCTATGATGTTCACACTAACATCCAGAGAGGCGGCAGACAGACAAAAATTGAACTGAACCCACTTTAGACTTCTTTTACATCTGTCTGTCTGTTAGGTCATCAGCCTAGAGGCTGGTTGGATCCTCAAACAGCACCACCAAAGGTTATGCAGTTATAAGGAAACAGCAAAAACCAATGGCAACACCAAAATGAGGCGTACTAGGCAAGACGAGGAGTGGGGTACTTTGCCATTGCTTTCCTCTCTGGGTCAAAAAGTGCTATTGCAGCACGACTGACGCTATGAGCAACACCTTTCATAACACTCACATGCACTAGTCGTGGTCCGAATGTCATTACTCAGCACCACCCATACCCCAGCAGCTTCCATATTGTCACAGCCATGGATGAGACTGGGACTTCGGTGAAAGCTACACTTTGCTCTGGCCTGTGCCAAGAGATGGATACAAAAGTACTGTATCCATCAAGAAATGGCAGCAGGCAATTTTTACATCTAATCCGCGATATAAACGAAGTATGAGGTAACAGTTTGAAGTGTACAGACAAAACTGTAATTTTATTTATATGTTTATGTTTAGCCATCAGCCCGAAGGCTAGTTGGATCCTCAACAGCTCCGCCATCAGCTGTCATAGATGGCCTAGGCATCGCTGAAGGCGTATATAGATTAGTTATTTAAAATACCGAAATATTTGGCCGTCCGGAGCTTGCATTCAGGATATGGTGGTTCGAATCCCACCGTCGCCACCTCTGAGAATAGTTTTCCATTGTTTTCCATTTTCAAACCAGGCAGTTGCTGGGGCTGTACCTTAATTGAGGCCGTGGCCATAACCTTTCCATTCCTAGCCCTTTCTCATCCTTGCGTAGCCGAAAACCTTCTATTTTATTGCGACGTTAAACCAGAAGGAGGAGTGGGGGACAGGGACAGGTGGGGGACGGTCCCGCTGAATTTACGCGACAATGTCGCCCGGCACAAGTATGACTTCGGTGAAATGAAAGGCACATTTGATAATCAGTTCAATTCAATTTTATTTACAAGTGGCCGATGATAACTGTAGAGAGACGGACGAATGGCATCGGAGTGGGCAATTGTCACGACAATAAGTTAACCGGATCCGCAGAAGATTTTAATTTATGAGAATCAACTTGTAACGTTTAGCGTTGGATAATGTGCATATGAGGAACCCGGAAAAGCTTTAATTTTATTTATTCGACATCTAACTTCCGAGTAAAGGCCCGTGCCATATATGGCACGCTGGACGGTAGTGCTGTCTTTTGTTTTATGTACGGGAATTTGGATGTTATTCCACATTTGGCTTATTGATATGCTTTCATCCAACACTTTCTTCTGTAAATCATCAGTATACAAGTTTTTCTTCAATATTTGCATCAATTACAAAAATAATGTTGTTCCGGAACTATTAAAAATTCCTAGATGTTTGATTTTAGGTATGACTTCATAAGGGTTGTAAATGACCTGAGTTGTTAATTGTTTGAGGAATGAATTTATATTTTAAATAATAATGCTAAAATCTCGCAAGCTACCCAAATCACTTATTACATCGTGAGGCAATCAGTCTGTATGAGGAATTATAGCAGCAGTATGTATAAATGTAAGTCACCTGTTCATATGAGTACTGCTCTACCGGTGATGTTCTGAAAGGCAAGTACACACTACTTATAACCTTCGCGCGTATGATAATCAGTAAAATAGTGTATACACATAAACCTACATTGCACTTGGTGCACTGGGTTCTAGGCCTAGCAAGGCAATTTTCTAACGCGCATCTTCTTCTCTTCGCTCCTGGAATCGTAGAAGGCCAGTGGTACATTCCATCGTACCGAAGTTCCTGCACTGCATCATGTCCAAAACAACGAGATCTGCTGAACAAGGGAGCAGCTTTGTAGCGTGTTAGGGAAGTCTGGACAATTGCTCGTCGAAAATCAATGTGAGAAATGCCTTCTCCTGACACGTGTTTCAGCTGTCATGCATTATTAATTCCTACATCAACGAGCCAGGCAAATATTGTCCACCACCACTTTTTTTCCTCGTCCCATCTCGCACATCTGTCAAGTTAGACCCATAGTACGTCCCATAACCATATTGTACTGAGAAATCATGTATGGCTGAGACACTCGGACTTTTCCACCTCTAGCCTGTCCTTTTTCTTTCACTTAACGAGGTACCTGTTTTTCAGGGTGCACTCCACAACATGTAGATGCTACAGTTACTACTGAGTTATCCACTCAACGGAAAACCTGAACACCTTCCTCCAAGCTTTTTAGGTAATCATATGTACTCCGGTTTTTCTTTCTTCATGCTAGCGGAAGATTTCAGATTATACTCCGTAGGAATGCGATTTTCTCGAAGTGTGCCTGTAGCGCCGTATCCCCGTGCACCAAGACGTGTTAGCAAACCCATTCCAGTGAAAAGATCGTCGAAATATAATTTGAAGGGCACATTTTTCAGATCCGGTCGAAGATTATCCAGTATTGTTACAAGGGGGCTGCGCACTTCCCAAATTCTGCTTCATACTGGGCATTCGCGTTAGGATTTTTTCCTTGGTATACTTCAAAATTTACAAGATATCCATTACGAGTGTTTAGACACCATACCTTGAAACCAAAACGAATAGGTTTTCCTCTTATAAATCGTTTGCAGGAATGCCTCCCGAAATAGTGCACCATACACTCATCATATGGCAAGTGCTTCTCAGCTCAGTTCCATGAAACAAGCACGTAGAAGGTCAATCAGAGGTTTCAACTTCCGCATTTCGTCGTTCCACAGTTCGTGTTATCAGCGCAGTGAATGAAACGGCAAATTAGAAGAAACCTTTCGCCGCATAGCACTTTTCACCACAGAATGATGCACATCACTCGCATCCTCTCAATATGATCTCTTCGATGGAACGGTATTGTATCCAGATAATATCAGAATTGCAATGAAAACTTTCATTTCTTGCCGAGTAATATTCGGGGAAGGACAGTTCAAAAAGCTGGCATATTTGTTAGATTCAGAAACTAAGTGATCAAAGGTGTCATGTATAAAAATTTACTCAAACAGTTCAATACACGATTTTTCTCGAAGTTCGGTGAAGTCACTGTTGGGAAATACACTGACTTAGCAAATGCAATGGGATAGTCACCTAATAGCGTGTGGAGCCTCCTTTGGCCCTGCGAACTGCAGTGAGACGCCGTGGAAGTGAGTCGACAAGTCCCTGGTAGTCCTCTGGACGCAGCTGACACCAAATCGTTTACAGAGCGGCCGCCAATGCTGGTCTGTTCGTGGGTGCAGGATCCATGGCACGGAGCCTGCGTTCCAGGACATCCCAGATATGCTCGATAGGGTTCATATCGGGGCCCCTGGGTGGCCATGGTAGTCGTTGGACCTCCGCTGCATGTTCCTGGAACCATTCCCGGGCGACGTGGGAGCGATGTGCCGGCGCGTTATCATCTTGAAACACCGCAGAACTGTCTGGGCGCTGGAAGGCTAAAAATGGGTGGAGATAGTCTCCGAGCAGCTCAACATACCGCGTACCATTCAAAGTCTCTTCCAGAACAACTAGGGGGCCCATTCCATACCAGGAAAATGCACCCCAGACCATAACAGAGACACCGGCGCCCTGGACCACACCTTCGAGGCAGGCGGGATCCATCGCTTCATGTGGTCTGCGGCGCAGACTCTGCGCCATACACGGTGCCTCCCATCGGCATGGTGCAGTTGAAATCGTGATTCGTCCGACCATATCACGTTATGCCATTGTTCCAGTGTCCATCCCTGGTGACTGGCGACAAATGCGCGTCGTTGTGCCCGATGACGTTGGGTTAACAGTGGCACCCGTGTGTGGCGCCGGCTCCCACACCTCCATAGAACCCATGTTTCTACGGATTGTCCACTGGGAGACGTGTCTAGCACGGCCTGTGTTGAATTGAGCCGTGATTTTGAACGGTTGCCCGTCTGTCACTATTGACAATCCGTCTCAGATGTCGCCGGTCACGGTCATCGAGGGTGGCTTGACGGCCGGTCGTTCGTCTGTTGTGGACGGTGACACCCCCATTCAACCATTCACGATACACCCTGGACACGGCTGATCGTGTGAAGCCGAATTCCCGCACTACTTCCAAAATCGCAACTCCCATCCGTCGGGCACCGACCACCATACCCCGTTCGAACGGTGTCAACTCACGACGACGTTCCATGTTACACCTGTCACATGCACAGCCACTGCTCACAAGGTCTCCTATACAACTGCCGCTGGCACAGGGGGCGTGTGGTGCGCAGACAACACACCTGCGCATCAGTGCTCCGCTATCCCGTGACAGTTGCTAAGTCAGTATATGCAAACACAATATTACATTTTCTTGTCACGAGGGAAACGGAAGAAAGACCGCGCATTATTCTGTAGTTACTGCAGCCAAACACAGCACATACCTTTCCCCTCATGTTGAGAGGAGATATCAAGGAATGACACACGCAACTCACTGAAAACGCATAAATAACACCAAAAACTTCACACACAAATATACGTGCTCTTATGACAGAATCAGTAGTTCTCAGGTCAATCCGCTAGAGAGAGCTCTAATAGCTGTCGCTCGATAGAGTGTCGCGTATTGTCTGTACTGTATTGTCTTGGGGCTTGTAACGATTACAGGGGATACCCAGTTACTGAAATAACAGCGGCTCGGCAATACTCGTGTGTACTCTGTTAACGAGGGCACCGCGCGGTCCTGCACGCTACCAATAACCGCCACAAGTAATCAGTACTGACTCGTAAACGTGTTTAAGAAGAGTTACAGGAATTATGAAGAGGGCAAAGCCGTGCGGCCGTACTCGCTACCAGTTTCCATCACAGTAATTAGAATTTATGCAAGTTATTTCAGCTTGTAATTCTTAAATGATGGATTAAATTTTTGTTGTGTTCCTTGTTCATGCTCCTGTTAAACACTTGCCGTGGCTTTTCTATAAAGTTATTTAAGAATGCATTTTACCATTTATATCCTTCAGTTATTTGGAGGTAATTTTTTGTCATTCTTAAACTTCATGTATTTTTCCGTGGATTTGCCTATCTGCGGTAGAGTGGTATTTACATAAAATGGAATTATGACTTAACTGCGCTTCTTACGCCAACCTTGCAATTGGTACACGTACTATACTTCCCTAATGCTTCCTGCTTCGAAGGGCATTTGGCCTACTAAGCGACCGCTCCTCATCCCGAATGCCTGCAGATTATGTGGCGACGCGTGGTCAGCGTAACGAATCCTTCCGGTCGTTATTCTCGGCTTTCTTGACCGAGGCCGTCATCACAGTCACTTCTCAAGTGGGGTCAGAAGGCCAGCGCCTCAACCGTCTCAGCCAGTCATTTCGGCACTAGAGGTTATTTTTAACCGTTAACGTTAACGAGTATTTTTGGGTAACCGCTCCAGTTATAACCGTTAATCAAAAATAACTGCTAAGCCCATACCTAGTTGCTCAGTTGCGCCATAGTCACCCGCGGCTAATAGGCTCCATTTGATCCAGTGGCCCGTGACTCGCCAGAGCAACTAGTTGCGCCACTAATCGCCCACGGCTGATAGCGGCCTTAATCTCTATTTGGCAGCTTTGTCATGCGTCTCCTCTAGCAATTTTATAACATAAGTTGTGTCGCTTTATTTTATTATTATTATTATTATTATTATTATTATTATTATTATTATTATTATTATTATTATTATTATTATTATTATTATCCACATATTCAAAGTGTTTACTAAAATCAGCTTTGGCAAATCCGTCCGTCCGTTCTACTGGACCGATTTGCTTCACTTTTGTTTTATTCTCTCCGGAATTACCTGCCGGTGAATCATGAAACATTGATAGGTCTCTAAGTTCAGCCAACTTTGAGTAATCATAAAATAAAATCATTAAATGATCACTCCAATAATTGCAGACGAAAGCTTACCCTAACCCGCAATACATTCCGTGCTGAGCAGGTTGCTAAGCGACTAACACTTTCATTAATATTCTGATAATTATATGTGATTTTTCATCAAGCCCGCCTGGTGGCCATGATCGTTAAGGCGTTGAAGTCTAAACGGTCTGACACCGTGGTTAGTCGGTTTGAGTCCCATTGGTCGAAAAAAAATTCACCATCAGAATGTTGGCCGGCAGGTAGGGTTGAGAGTTCTGACTATATTATCAAAGATTTGAAAACAAACCAGTCCTTAGCATGGTATATAATTAATTAATTACCTACCATCTTGCGGAAAGTAATTTTTGGGAGCGAAAATTGATTGAGTTCCTCGTGAAAATTAAAATATTAATTTAAAGGCAGCCGAATAGGATTGTGATAGAAAGAATATGGACTGTGTTTGGAAAGAGATCTCAAAACTTATCTTGGGGTCTGTCGTAGGTAGGCTTATATCTCGAATAACACAAAAAAGTAAAAACATATATATATTTAAATATTAGAACGTGAATGACCTATTAGAGGCACTGGTTACATAACGCTAGTACTCCTGTAGTAGGCATTGTTCTGATCCAGAGCGTCCTTGCGTGAAGCTATTGACCGGCTCGTGTCCCGCAAGCATGACTGGGCTCACGTGCTGATAAATCCACCTGAGTCGCGGTTGTTCTATGCGCTTCACAAAATTTCCTACATCATTCTTCTTCATGGCCTTTCCCCAACTACTTAGGTTCGGTACTGTGTGTGCATTAAGCCCAGTTTTAAGGCCAGATGCAATACCCTACACCACTGAACTCTGTTATTTATCTTTTGTAATAGCTACTCTGTCCGCCTCTGTGGTGTAGTAGTTAGTGTGATTAGCTGCCACCCCCGGGGGCCCGGGTTCGATTCCCAGCTTTGCCACGAAATTTGAAAAGTGGTGCGGGGACTGGAACGGGGTCCACTCAGCCTCGGGAGGTCAACTGAGTAGAGGTGGGTTCGATTCCCACCTCAGCCATCCTGGAAGTGGTTTTCCGTGGTTTCCCACTTCTCCTCTAGTCGAATGCCGGGATGATACCTAACTTAAGGCCATGGTCACTTCCTTCCCTCTTCCTTGTCTATCCCTTCTGTTCTTCCCATCCTCCAGCAAGGCCCCTGTTCAGCATGGCAGGTGAGGCCGTCTGGGCGAGGTACTGGTCATTGTCCCCAGTTGTATCCCCGACCCAGAGTCTGAAGCTCCAGGACACTGCCCTTGAGGCGGTAGAGGTGGGATCCCTCGCTGAGTCCTAGGGAAAAACCGACCCTGGAGGGTAAACATATAAAGAAGAAGAACAGCTACTCTACGATATAGGCTACCGGTATTCAAGTTAGGTCTCCTGAATCAGACTTATCTATTTGCCAATGTGATATCGAGGTCATTGCCACGGGACCTCCAGTTCTACGTGGAGTCCGAACCACAGGGGCGTGACATTTCAAAAATCCTACTTGCATTGGTCGGAAATTGAACTATGGCCGCCTTGGTGAGAAGCCAATGATTATGCCACTCGGCTATCACGCCTCTGTTTGGCAAAAAAGAAGTAGAGTTATTTTGTCAATTGACCGCCTGAGTTCAACAGGCGATTCTTTTGTTCAAGGTCGTAAGATCGATTTCTAGCAGTCTGTTAACGTGTAAATAAAAGAGAAGTACTCGTATAGGTAAATTTACTGGAATCTTGAACAGCCACTATTGGGGGAAAATTACGGCTTCCTGGTCTTTATTTTTTTCACATCGTTATGCTCAACTGAGGAGCACGCTTGAACTTATTTAGCTGATGATTTTGGCTTCTTCTCTTCCCAAAATCTCTTCATCCTCTCACTGAAATTCTTCTTACGTCCTTCTGTCCAGGTTTTAGTAGTTCTAGCTTTTGGCTCCGCGAAACAATAGTTATTAATCAGTGTTGTGAAAGAAGGTCGGTTCTTCACAGTTTCCTGGTTGATATTGATTTCCTGAAGATCTGACTCTATTCATTTAGCCAGTTGTTCTTGACTTTCAGTGTGAGGGCAAGATTTAGAATTCTTTCGGTCAGTCTATCATTGTTCATTCCGATAATGGGACCATAGAATTTCAACCTCCTTTTCCTGATACTGTCTGAGATTTTTTCAGTATGGCAATACATTTCATGAGATTTCCTTTTCATCCATACTCCCTCTGTGCAGACTGGGCCGAAAATTTTCCGTAACATTTTTCTTTCTTGCTTTTATATATCTTTTATGAGTGATCTAACGCCAATGATTAAGGTTTCCGATGCGTATAACGCTTCAGGTTTTATTACTGTATTATAATGTCTTAGTTTTCCGAGATAACGATGTTTTGTTAGGCTATGTGTTCCAAGTGATTCGATACGCTTTCTTTAATTTAGTAATTCTCTCCGTATTTGCTTCACGATTTAATAAAGAAGGTTGAATGATTTCTCCAAGGTATTTGCATTTATTTACTTGGGAAATTTGTCCATATTTAGTCATCATAGCTTACCCATCTAGAAACCGAGAGGATCCTTCCATGTACTGTTTTTTTTCATATGATATTTCAAGTCCTATTTCGGCTGCAATTTCATGTATATTTTCGAGGGAGTGGATTGCTTCTTATTAGAAAGAATTGCCAGGTCGTCTTCAACTTACTAGCATTATTATTATTATTATTATTATTATTATTATTATTATTATTATTATTATTATTATTATTATTATTATTACTAATAATCTAGCGCCAGTCCCGAGGTCTAGTGAGTAGTATACTTGTCTCTCACCCGAAGGTCCCAGGTTCGATTCCCGGCAAGTCCAGGGATTTTAATTGCGGGCTGAAGGCTGGAACGGGGTTCACTTATCCTCGTGAGATTGGTAGAGAAGCTGTGGACCCGATTGCGGAACCCAAGTAACAGGATAAGGATGTAGTCACTCTGACCCCGTGACTCTCCAGAATCTGCAGATCATCTGGCTGGCTAGCAATCGTCTTGGCAGGTCAAGGGCCTTAAATTGCCTGTATTCGTCACGGATTTGTTTCTTCTTGAATAATCGAGCAGCGGGCTATTCAATCTTAAGTGTTTAGTATTTTATTATTTCTTCATTTTCGAGGCAGTGATTACATTCGTTTCTAAATATAGAGTATACGTATATATATATCATTGTGGCTAAATTATAACGAATACACTGCCGTAGTAAAGGGTTGATAAATCGTGTTAATGAGAAGACTGAAAAGCTGCACCGTTTGAAGATCCGAGGTCGAACCCGACACTGAAAGTAGATATCCTGAGAATAATATTCCTCCAAATTTTTCCACACTCATTTCTTGAAGTCGAGCGCCGTAAGTACATGATATCTTCTAATCTTGAACACACATAATCCCAGGTACGCATGCTGTCATATACCTAGGGTTGCCTTAAAATCAGCTATTATAGTTTCAGTAGTGAAATTTAAGGAAGGTGCAAGATGAATAAAACCGAGATATTCCGGGCGAGTTGGCCGTGCGGTTAGGGGCGCACAGCTGTGAGCTTGCATTCGGGAAATAGCGGGTTCGAACTCCACTGTCGGCGGCCCTCAAGATGGTTTTCTGTGGTTTACCATTTTCACTCCAGGTAAATGCTGGGGCTGGACCTTAAATAATTCCACGGCCGCTTCCTTCTCACTCCTAGGCGTTTCTAATCCCATCGTCACCATAAGACCTATATGTGTGGGAGTGACGTAAAACAAATTGTAAAAAAACCTTCATTAGTAGTATGAGAAATGTGTGTTCTAAGACAATGGGTGCTGAGTCAGCATTTTCCCACGAGGTCATTGACCCCTAGTTGGGTAGTAAGGCTATGTCGATTCTAGAATGAGGTCACTGACCCCTAGTTGAGTAGTAAGGCTATGTAGGTTCTAGACCATTGAACGCGGAATAACGTCATAACCTTGCGTACGAGAGCAAGCCTAACCTCACAGACTCCATTGGAGGGGCCTAATTGGCCAGGGAATAATCTGGAGCGCTTTTGACCCCATATGTAAGGTTATGACGTCATAAGCATACGTACGAGGGCAATGCTAACCTCACTGGCGAATCTGAAGTGTTTCTGACCGCTAGGTGAGGTTATGACGTCATACCCTTACGTACGAGGGCAATGCTAACCTCACGGGCCACTTTGGAGGAGCCGAATCGGACGAGCCCCCTTGGAGAAGCCGAGTCGGAAAGGTCACGGACCACTTTGGAGGAGCCGAATCGATCGGGTGCCCATGGAGGAGCCACAAATCTGTTAGGTGACCTGCAGATGAGGATAAGACGTCATTATGACGTGTTAACCTAACCTTGCGCACGAACGCTAACCCAAACTCATCCACACAGGCTCCCCATGGAGGAGTCCAATCGGTTAGGTGACTGATAGTTAAGGTTATGGCGTGTTAACCTAACCTCGATACGAGGAACGCCAACCTAACCTCAGACGGGCTCCCCTTGGAGGAGTCGAACTAGTGAGGCGACTTGTAGGTGTGGTTAAGACGTGTGTTATCCTAACCTTGGCCACGAACGGTAACCTAACCTCACACAGGCTCTTTGTCGTCTCCCCCTTGGAGTAGTGACGGAATTGTGACGTAATAAGCGCCGGCGATTTAAAAATGCATGTTTATCTTTACATAACCGAACGCGCGGGCTTTCTCCTGACAGAGCTGTGACGTCACAGCGTGACAAATGACTATCAGATACCGCTACATACATATCAGTGCGCTTTCGCGGTGACTTCGTGAGTTACTGTAATCATAACACTATCAGATCCCGCTAGAGACATAACAGTACACTCTCGCCGCGACATCGTGAGTTACTGCAAACAAATGACTATTAGATCCGCTAGAGACGTAAGCAGGGGGGATAGCTAGTGCGCATGTGCCCATGTACATCAGCTTGAGGTACACTCTGATGGCGAGTTTGCAAGTTACTGTAAAACGGATTAATCATGCACTCACAGGCTCTTTGCCCGTCTCCCCATTGGTGTAGTGGCGGAGCTGTGACGTGATAAGCGCTGGCGATTTAAAAATGCATGCTTATCTTTACATAACCGAACGCCCAGGCCTTCTCCTGACAGAGCTGTGACGTCACAGCGTGGGTGATTTGAAATGTGGACTGCTGGCTAAGGGTTCACGACGTTATAACCTAACGCGTGTCCATTCGTTGTCCCGTTTCTCTACGGTGTCGAGTTTGTGGTGAGATGAATCTTTTAATATTGAAGGCGATCCTGGTTTGTCCGTGAACAAAACACACCGCCACTCTGCACGTCCCCATTCACGATGTGCTTGGGCCCAACTCTGACGAGCAGCGATGTGGCGGTGAATGAGGGGGACACGAGGGAGGATCCTTTTAGACCGGGCGAGTTGGCCGTGCGGTTAGGGGCGCGCAGCTGTGGGCTCGCATCCGGGAGATAGTGGGTTCGAACCCTACTGTCGACAGCCCTGAAGATGGTTTTCCGTGGTTTCCCATTTTCACACCAGGCAAATGCTGGGGTTGTACCTTAATTAAGGCCACGGCCGCTTCGTTCCCATTCCTAGGCCTTTCCTGTCCCATCGTCGCCATAAGACCTATCTGTGTCGGTGCGATGTAAAGCGAATAGCAAAGAAAAGATCCTTCTGGAGTGTAAGACCCTCGCATAGAAAACGATTCCTGGTATTTTGAGTGGACACTTGCACACTTGCACACATGAAGCCCGTTGCAGGTCATCGCGGTGCTCTGTGGTGCTTATGATAACAAAGCTAATCTTGAGCTGCTGTTGTGGAGCGAGGACGACCGGTCCTCGGACTATCCGACACTGAATGTGTCTGCTGATACCTCCTCCATTCTCGGGACACGTCTCTTTGGTTCACTCCTAGACGGTTTGCAACTGCTGTCTGCGTTAGGCTTCCTGGATCAGTGCGAGGGTGCGTGCCCTATTAAACAATGTGATTAATCGCCCAGACATGTTGACGTGACTGACAACTTGCACCGAATACGACCAAGCCGGAACATGAGTGGTCTGCACTTCCTCTGTAAACAGACGGAAATGGGAAAAGCGATTGGTCGCTGGAGAGTGCGCAAGCACGCGGATGTTTCAAAACGTTGCATTGTGCAAAATCATGAATGGCAGTACAGGAGGCTCAGAATAAGGCTATATGTTTATTGTCCATATTACTCGCCATTAAGCAAAACCTTTTTGATGTGTATAGGAAGAATTATTTATTATAAGTTATACAAACTTAACGCACACTTACAACTCCCTGACGATACAAATGTTCAACGTGCACCATCGAACTCATTAAGAGCTTAACCAGTAGATAATAAAGATTCCTGCTCGCTTGAATAATAAATAATAATAATAATTGTACCGAGGGTACACCTTCTCCGTCCCGTTGAACAGCGCGCCTTCTAGGAGGCCATCTGTGCTACAAATCCTGAACTAATGTAAGACAGAATACTTAGACCTTTAAGAATTAGATGTCTCTACTATCGACATTATGTGCCCCCTCTGGCGGAATTGCGGAAAATGAATTTTTAAGAGAATTTTCAATGTTTGTAAACCTTATGTTTTGTAGATTGTATCTTTTTTTGTCATGTGGTTAAGTTGTCAACACTCCTAAGGCTTCCTTCTTCCTTAGTTATAAACCAATCAGGAATTTTGTGTGTATTTCTCAAGTCAATAAAATTGGGGTGTGTACCGGCATTCTTCCCGTCTCAAGAGAGTTCTGGAATCTTCCCCCTGAAATACTGTAAAATCTGGGTGCTTTAGGGCCGTATTGTCGTCTTCATTGTTCCGGTCTAGTGTGAGTGCGGCGTTATTAGGAGGCAGGGGCAACCTGCCGTCGTTCGGAAGGCCCAAATACTCAAGGTAATGCCAGATATGTCTTAACATATGATAGCTCCAGGCAAATAACTTGAGGGGAAGGTTTCAAATGTCTTTATTTAAATTATTTAATCGCTGCTGGAACACATGCAAATTAAGGGAACAAAGAGTGTTCACCCTCTGTGGATTGGGGTGACAAAAGTTTTCTAAACCTCTAAATTCTTCACTCGCCTTTGGCATTTAATATTTTTCATTTAGTCACACCTCTGTAGTATAGGCTGAGCCTCTGCAACTTCGGGCCATAAGGCCATTTATGATTTTAAGTGTTTTCCTAAAAGGAGTGCAATTGTTTCGCCTCCTAGCCTTTTGTTCATGGCCGATCGTCTTCAACCTTTTATTTTTTCATTAAGGCCATTTAGTATGGGCACTCAGTGCCCCCGTTTAAAGTGTAATTACTGATAGACGAATGTGTAAATGACTGTTGAGCAGAAGTGACTGTACACACAGTATTTTGAAGTTTATAAAGCGTAATTTATAAGAAGCTTGTGCTCTGAGAGGCTGGACTGTAGTCACTTTTGGAGCTCAGTCTCTTAGAATGAAAGTGAGTGGAGCAAACATGATCTTGTAAAGGTGTACCTGTTTTGAGCTATATTGCTCAACCCTCGTAAATTATTGTGCCAATGATTTTCTCTATTGTACCTGATTTTTGACTTAAAGTCATTGTTGTTGTGGGATCTGACGAGCTCATCGTTATTCTCATTAACTGTTATTTGATGTTGCTTGTTCAGATTTTCTACCTACCAAATTTTAAAATAAAAAAGGAAAGAAATAAAATTTCAAAATTTAGTGCCTTAACATGCTCTAGTCATTTCCTTGTCCACCTATTCACCCCAGCACCATCTTCCCAGAAAGCAAATGACTTGGCGTTCTCCCGTCCAAACTCTTGGAGAGTTCCAAATTGATCATGTTGCAATCTCCAGGAGAAACAGCCCTGAGATTATGAATGTCAAGGTAAATAAAGGCATCAGTGTGGCCTCAGATCACTATATATCTCTTATCAAATTCAAACCAATTCCCGCAAACACAAGGAAGACAACCAAACAGATCACACGTTTCGACAATGATAAACTTCGGCAAAGGGTCGAGGAGTTCCAGGAGAAGGCTAGACCAAATGACTGTGACTTTAACAACACCAAAAATCTCCTTGTTGAGGCCGCCAAAGACGTTGCAGAAATCAAGAGAAGCAAAAAGCATGCCTGGTGGAATGGTACCTGCGAATCAGTCCTCCAAGAAAGACTCAATGCGTGGAAACAGTACTACTCTACGAAATCAGAAAATGATTGGGAAACCTACAAAACCCAACGTGCCCAAGCAGCTAGGGTGTTCAGAACTGAGAAACGTAAATACGAAAAATCTCTCATTGAAAAGATAGAACAAAACTTTAGGTAGAATGAAAGCAGAGAGTACTACAGGGCCTTCAAACGCAAACTCACTGGCTATAAACCACCATCTCTATGCTTTGAGCGAAAGGACTGCACTCTGGCGACGTCAAATGAAGAAAATTGCAGCATTCTGGCAGACTACTTCAAGAATTTACTTAATTGCTCTAAACCGCAAAGCCCCATTGAGACCAAGGAACCCTTACTCAGGTACCCAGATTCCCGACCACCCGACAGAGATGAAATCAAGCGCCACATTGCCCGTCTCAAAAATAACAAAGCGCCGGGGGAAGACTCAGTAGTAGCAGAACTATGGAAGTATGCCCCAGAGGAATCACTTGATATCTTGCAAAAGCAAATAGAAGAAATTTGGAACAAGGAGACCCTACCCGAAGATTGGAAAATAGCTTTGATCTATCCATTACACAAAAAAGGCAGCATGAAGAACATCAACAACTACAGAGGAATATCTTTGCTACCCGTGACTTACAAAATTCTATCACTTGCCATCCTGGAGCGTTTGGAAGCACAAGTCGAACATCAAATAGGTGAATACCAAGGAGGGTTTAGAAAAGGTCGCTCAACAGCCGAACAGATCCAAAATCTCAAAACGATCATCAGATATTGTACACTAAGGTCCAAGCAGTATGTGTCTGTCTTTGTGGACTTTAAGAAAGCGTACGACTGCATTGACCGGGAAGTCCTGCTAAACATCTTAAATGAATTTGGAGTTGATTTGAAACTGCTGGCATTAATTAGAGCCACCCTGACCGATACAAAATCCAAGGTGAAGTTCCACGGATGTCTCTCGCATTCCTTTGACATCAAAACAGGAGTCCGACAAGGTGATGGGCTATCCCCGATACTCTTCAACTGTGTTCTTGAAAAGATCATCAGAACCTGGCGGGTGAGATTACAGGAAACCAACTACAGTGCATTGAGAATAGGAACCAAATCCAAGGGCATGACAACAGACTGCTTAGCATTTGCCGATGATATTGCTGTTCTCTCAAACGACATAGAAACCGCTAGAGCTCAAGTTGAAATTTTAAAGGAAATTGCCGAACAAACTGGTTTGCAGATATCGTTTGAGAAAACGGAAGTAATGACTAACATCAAAGAGGCTCCACCAAAACTCCATACGAAATACGGGGACATCACCCGAGTAGACAAATTCAAATACCTGGGTGAGATAATCATGAAAAATGGACTGGACACAGAAGCACTTCAGGAGCGAGTACGCAAACTGGAAATAGCCTACCAAACATCCCGCACAATCTACAACAAAAAATGCCTTTCCCAAAAAACCAAGATACGTCACTATGAAACAGTTCTGAAGCCAGTAGTTCTATATGCAGCCGAAACCCTGTCTCTAAATGCCAACAAAGGACTCCTTGAAGAACTGGAGAAAAAAGAACGCAAAATTGTGAGAGGAATCTTGGGATTAAAGTACAGAAATGGAATCCATCAAAAGAGATCCAATGAGGAAGTCTACAGCAAAATAGAGAAAATTACCGACACAATCAGAAAAAGACGGACACGGTTTTACGGTCATCTGAAAAGAATGGACGGAAGAAAGTTAACTAAAGAAATCTTTCACTTTTTTGATTCAAACCCCCAAAACCACAATTCCCTGGTTTAGAAATACCAAAGAAGACCTGCAAATGCTACATATCTCAGCTGAAGACGCCCTCTCCGCAAGAAAATATTGACGAACGGGCTAAACCGAGACGAGCAACCGAAGAGAAGACACGGTGCCCCTTGGACAGAGGAGCGCAAGCAGGCCCACTCACAAAGAATGAGGGAAATTTGGGCTCTAAAGAAGGCCAAGTTCAGTGTCAAATGCAACAAGACTTAACGTGGTCCTTGATGGCCCCAGCGAATTATATAATAATAATAATAATAATAATAATAATAATAATAATAATAATAATAATAATAATAATAATAATAATAATTGTACCGGAGGTACGCCCGCCCGTTAATTTAAATTAAGCGCCTTGGGTAAGGCCCTCTGTAAAGAAAATTTGAAATGACTATTACAAGAAGTTTGAACATTTCTCAACAGATGTCGCTACTATAAACTTACGTTGTGCCCTCTGGTGTGGAGATAAACTATTACAATTCTAGAGAGATTTTGTGTGTTAAGGTTTCCTAAACTGAATTGTTTATACTTTGTTTTCGGTGTGCCGAAGTTTACAACACTTGTATCTCTTCCCGATGACTTAAGATGTTGGCCAATGAAAAATTTTGTACTTATTTATTCACCAAGGAGAAAATTTTGACGTCTGTTTGATTATCCAATGAGAATTAGGCGTGTGTCGGGCCTTAGCCCAGAGTTTTCTGGAACTTTCCCTCTACTATAAAAGCTGGCAGATTTACGGACCAGGTTGTCTTAGTGATCGCTCCAGTCTAGAGTGTTTGTAATGGAGGGGAGGGCACCTCGTTCGTCTTCGAGAGGTCCTCCAGCTTAAGGCAATGGCAGTTCCTGCTTGATTAAGTGATAGTCTTTGAATGCTATCTCGCGGGGAAGGTTTCAAATTTTAGTAATGTAACTTCATTTTCTAAAATGTAAATTTTAAACTCTAAATGTAAATTTCAATCAAACCGAAACATCTTATCTGAAATCAGGGAATAGAGAGTGATGTAATCTCTCGTGTTCCCTCTCAACTTGATTTTGAGGTGACTATGATTTTGTAAACTTTTCTATCTTGTAAATTTATGTAACATATATATTTCTCCATATAATCACCTGAGTAGTATAGGCTTAGCCTCTGTAACGTCGGGCCATAAGCCCAAATTTAATGTAAATTTCTAGGCGTGCAAGAGTTCGTCTCCTTTCCATTTTGGTTTTTGGGCCAGTAATTTAACCTTTTGTTTTTACCGAAGGCCTTGTGGTATGGGTTCTCGTTAACCCTGTGAAACTCGATTTCATTCATTTTATCTTTAAGATATCGGACTGTTGAACATTTAAGACAGTGAGCCTGGAAAGTGTGAATTTTCGGAAATAGATACCTAAGTGTAAATTTATAGAGCAAAGACGCTCTTCTTAGTAATGTAAAGGTTGAACGGTGCCTTTGGAAGGCTGGAGAGTAGTCTCCTAGATAATTTTGTGGAGCAAAGGTGCTCTTGTAATATTGCATATTTTGGAGACTCTATCTCCTAGTGATGTAAAAGTAATTGGGAGATCTGTCTTCTTGACAATTGGTTAAAAGGGAGCAGTTGTGCTCATGTAAACTCTGTAATTTGGGAGCTTCAAGCTCATGTTGTAAATACTTGTTGTTTTTTATAATTTTGTCACGCAAATTACGAGCTATCCTCGTCCCTGGTTTATAGTTATTTGCTGAGCAAAGTGTAAATATTTAAGATTTGAAAAGAAAAAAAGGAAAGGTCCAGGAAAGAAATAAAACTGCCAATCTTAAAGTTTTAAATCAGTCTTTTGATTTTCGTATATCCACCCATTCATGCCCGCACTTTTTTCACTTTTGTAATCCACGGTATCCCCGTAACAACAACAACAATAATAATAATAATAATAATAATAATAATAATAATAATAATAATAATAATAATAATAATAATAATAATAATAATAATAATAATAATAATCTCTTTCTTCTTTCTAGCCACTTCCATTGCTCGACGCACTAGTGAACGGTCAGTTGTTGATGGTGTTCTGGTGTGAGTGATCCATTTAATGTATTAAACAGTCGTTGCTGGTGTTTGTCGGTAGTAATCAGTATTAGAGAGCTTTTTTTTTTATTATTTTGCGTTGAGTAGTTCTGTTGGTGTTCGGTAGATTACGTACTGTATGTTACACAGGTTAGGATTATTTTGTTTCGTATCTGGGTTGGGAGAAATAGGAAATAGTATTCTTTATAATTATATAGGTATATAGTTTTTTGATAGGGAACTTGTAAAGACAGGTTATTAATACCTTCCACACCTTGTATATTTACATTAATTTATTATAAAATTTTAGCCTGGGAACTGAAAGGGATGGCATCATTCAGCCAGGTTTCGCTAATTACACACATCAAAACGAAGTAATGTTGCATTCGTGTCTGCAGACTAAATTTATGCGCTCGGACTGAATGACAGTTCCATGAAATTACCTTGTTCTATTTAGGTGTGGTGCGACGTACATGTGTATACTTTCTTAATTCAGAAGTAGAGATCACGCCACGTATATGAGGGGGATCAATTTCCTAGGAGGCCGTGTATTTAAGAGTCAAGATAAACTGTATAATGTTTTCAGGCAACAAAGTTGTAGTTTTAGCGTGCGGTTTTGTTTGAGGCTGTTATGGTTGAAATTGTTGCAACCGAGCTCGATAGCTGCAGTCGCTTAAGTGCGGCCAGTATCCGGTATTCGGGAGATAGTGGGTTCGAGCCCCACTTTCTGCAGCCATGAAGATGGTTTTCTGTGGTTTTCCATTTTCACACCAGACAAATGCTGGGGCTGTACCTTAATCAAGGCCACGGCCGCTTCCTTCCCACTCCTAGGCCCTTCCTGTCCCATCATCGCCATAAGACCTACCTGTGTCGAGGCGACGTAAAGCAAATAGCAAAAATAAAAAAAAATTTGTTGCAGATATGTCAACTCTCATGCAAAACACGTGAGTCACACGCACTCAAACATCGTCTTACCTCTCACGCAAATAACCTGCAAACTCACACATTTTAAGTAAAAAGCAACAAACGTATATAGATCACACGTGAAGGCGTGCAGCAAAGTCAATATGAATCCAAGTTCTTCCTCGCTTGGCCTGCTTGAATGCCACTTACACCTGAATCTATCGTTTCATTGTTATTACTGTATTTATCGGTTTTTGTCGTCAATCGAATTCAGATCCAGCTTAGCGTTGATGATACTTTTTCATCAATTAAAACTGTCTAACTTGCATCGCAATAAAATTAGACAATTGAACTTTCAAGTGAGGTTTTAAACACTGCCAGAAGAGCGACTAAGTTGTACAACGATGAGTACAAACCAGTAGTAGTAGCCAGTAAAAATAACTGTCCTTTTTTGTTTTAGTATATTCGTTTAATTATTGAAATATTGAACTGATGATACTACATCGTCGTTACGCCTGGGTAAACCACTCTGTTATAATATTTCTGGAGAAATACTGACCCGCAGCGCGTATGTTATGAAGAGTATCATAATTAGAGGGTTTCGACTTTGAGTTGATGGGACACAGACAGTTGTGGTATCACAGAAGAATTCTCTGGTATTGTTGCTTTGGCTAGATTTTGCAGTCTACTGTTAGTTCTTCTGCGTCTGAGTTCTTTTTCCTATTTCAGCTTTGGCTTCTTAGTATTATAGTCTGTTACAATTTAATGGGGATCACTTTGCCAAGTGCTGTGCTTTTTCTCATTTTTTGTTAATGATGCTTTGGATTTATCATCTTCATCAAACCGGCTCAAGCGCTCCCTTTGACGAATCATACCGATTCACTATTCACAGGCTAAAAGTACCACTACTGTAAATAGTGGCCAGTGCTGCTGAGTGCCATCTGAATATTTGTATAACAGATTTTCATTCAGAAGTCTGCAAGTTTGCTTCAGTTTCCTCACCTTTAAGACGTTCAGCTGCACATTACGTGTTCCCTTTGCTTCCAGAGTTTTCGTGAAAATGCAGACCATACTGATCAATGGCCAGTCCAGCAGTCATCGGCACTTGTTATGGCTGTTTATAATTCGCACATCTCGCTGATCTCTCGAGCACATTGTTAATCAATTGGATGCTGGTACTTTGGCTTAGAGTGTTGCCATGACATTCTAAATTCTTTCCTCGAAAGAGTGTATTTTTATTATGAATTTGTGCCATGAACATTTACTAAGCAAGAGATTCCATTATAGTAACCGTATGCACTCTTTGTTGATGGTTCCTGGCGAGAGTACGGAGTCTCAACCAACTCGGGCATTGAAATCTCCCAAGTGGAGAGGTTGTCAGAGCGAGGTATATTTGTTGACACCCCATCAATTTGATGGTAGAAGTCTAACTTCTGGTCATTATTTGAAATGCTTGATGTTAAAAGGGGATTTCTGACAATGTCTAAATTGAACAAGAGAAGGAAAACTGTCCAGGTGATGGAAAATGTCGATCTATGTTTTACGCTTCTGCCAGTGCTAATGCACACTTCAGTGAACGGAAATACAAAATGCAATTCATAGATTATGAAAGAAATACTTTTGTTATTATTGCAGAAGTTCCCTTGATACATCAAATGGAGTGAACTTTGAAACTTTGAATACCATCTTCCACATAAAAACCACAAATAATAATTTTAAAATTATTTTTATTGCTTTTGAGAGGTGCAAATCCAATTCTCAGTACGAACATTGAAGGAATAATGCCAAACTTTAATATGAAAATAAAGTACAATATCAATACAAAAATGATTGAAACATTTCAGTTGAGAATTGTAGTGTAAATACGGTATATTTAGATAGTATCTTGCCTGCTATATTCGTGTGTATCTTTGTGTTTGTATCTTTCGTGTGTACCTATTGGACCATAGTAGGATAAAATAGTACTAATAATAATCTGTCTACGCATTTAGCTTTGTTGGTAATCTTTGAGTAGTTCCTGCGAATTACAAACTTGCATTTTCCTTTCTGTTTGTGCTTAGTAGTAACATATTGTAATTAGGATACGTCTGAACGTAGTTTAAAATTATTGTAGTGTATTGTAGTATCTTATTAGAAATTAGCACGCTTATTCTCTTGCAAAATATTTGTGTAGTATCGTAGACGTATCTGTAGAAACTCTCTTACTAGAATTCTGTTCTTGTAATTAGGTTAGGTTTAACTGCAATTTAGAATTGGGTAATTCTTTTGTACTCCTTTCGGTATTCAGTATTAGGATGTTGTAGGATCATAATATAGTACGAATAAGTAGTATTGTTGTGCAGTAGTATATTAATTAATTTATTATCGTACGATCTTTGTGTACTATCCTAGATAATATTCCTTTCATTTCATTTTTTGCACATAGTAAGTTATTTCTTTTTCCTTTTCTTTTCATTTTTCCATAAAGAATGGCTAAGAAGTGCAAGTGTAGGAACTGTGGGTGTGGCCAGACATTAAGAAGTATGAGGGAGGAGTTGAAGAGTTTGAGGAAGGTAATTAGGATTCTCTCAGAGGAAAGGAAGGAAAGTAGGCCTCCCTTAAACAATATACAGGAGACAGTAGGTATAAAAGAGGGACGGAAAGGAAAGGGGGAAATTGTAGAAGACAGGTGGTCGAATGTTCTAAGGGGAAGGAGATTGCAAGCTAAGAGCTCTATCCAGGATCAGAATTCAGGACAGGTGTCTGAGAAATACGTACGAGTCACTGCAGGTAGAACAACAGAAGGGAGATGAGGGAGCGGGGAACTGTTGCT
The DNA here is from genome assembly GCF_040414725.1 of Anabrus simplex. Classification (NCBI taxonomy): domain Eukaryota; kingdom Metazoa; phylum Arthropoda; class Insecta; order Orthoptera; family Tettigoniidae; genus Anabrus; species Anabrus simplex. The sequence continues at coordinate 316,293,576 of NC_090265.1, forward strand.
GAGAAGTGGGGAAGTAGGAGGAAGGGAAAATGTAGGGAAGGGAAATGTAGAGTAGAGAATAGGAAAAGACAGGTGGAACAGGGTCATGGGGGAGGGGGGAGAAAAGGGAGGAGGAAGGATCTTCTGTAGCTGTCAGGAAAGATAGGGTTCAGCAGGAGGGGAGGGAATCAAATGAGGTGGGTAGGGTTGAGGCTTCGGTCATGGGGCATTCCATTGTTAGACATGTGGGGAAAGTGTGTGGAGGAAACGGAACCAGGGTAGAGCGTTATCCAGGAATTAGGTTGAGGCAGATGCTGAAGAAAGTAGAAGAGAAGGAGGAGGGAAAAGATAAGGTGGTAGTGTTTCACGTTGGTACCAACAATGTAAGGCAAGCGGGTATAAGTACCAACATAGTTGGGGATGTGTGGGATCTGGTAAATGCAGCATGGGTGAAGTATAAGGAAGCAGAAATTGTTATCAGTGAATTAATGTGTAGGAGGGATACTAACTGGAAGGTGATTGGGGATTTAAATGAGACTATGGAGTGGGTATGTGGGGAAACAGGGAGTGAGATTTCTTTATCCTAATGGGTGGGTAGTAGATAGGGATCTGCGCTCAGATGGCCCTCACTTAAACCGCAGTGGCACGTATAAGTTAGGAAATTTGCTTAGAAGGGTTATAGATAGATGATTTTATTTTTTCCTCAGATCTACAGCATTGAAGCCTTATTGATCTATTACAGGAGAAAAATAATAATGCCCAACCTAGGCAGCTTAAACTTACATACACATATAATTCTCGTAAAATAAACATAACACAAAAACACGGGAAAAAGCAATATTGATGTAAATAATAATAATCAAATGGCAATGAGGCAGAATGGTCTTTTGGCCCTAGTATAAGGCAGTATGGCAGTATGGCAATGAGAATCTAAACTGGTAACATATTACTGTGTAGAGTACAATGGTGTGTCGGATTGCATCTGCACTTTAAACAAAGAGTATATCACTTCCGGGCGGGTTCGCACTCTGCGCATTCTTTCTTGAACACTGACCTCTCTATTTTTCTACTTAAGTTGCAAACCTGGCTTCGTATTACCTCGACTGTAGTGCCGGTGTGCAATTTTTCACCTTACGTTTCGTTACTGTTGACCACTATTTAAACTCTATTATCTCACTATATTCATTATCTTTAGAAACCAGACAACTCACCACATTAAATGAAACCATATTCAATCTCAGTTAACTTGGACCCTCAGCTCATATACCATCCATCTCCACATATTAGCTTTATCCTTAACACCTATCCAATTTACAATAACTCTCTTCCTCATTCACTACACACTTTACCGCCTACTAATTTAACTATTTAAGCACTCTTGTCACAGTTACGAATAACACACAAACTCCGCTATTCTCATGTGTACAGCAATTTACTTTCTACTGCAGATTGCCTTAGTAATTTAATAGAAATATACCTACCAGATATTGTAATAGGAGTTGAATCATGGCTGAGAAATGATATAATGGATGCAGACATTTTCTTACTAAACTGGAGTGTGTATCGTAGAGATAGGATAAGAAAAGTAGCAGGGGTAATATTCATAATCAATTGGATCGCCAACCTTCGTAGGGAGACGGCGTCATAAGAAGAAGAAGACAAAAAGTTAAAGATTACGAACATGAAATTCTAGGTGTAAGGCTTATCTCTAAAGACAATAGGCGACTTGATGCCTTTGGAGTATACAGACCGGGAAAGTGTAGCGCTGACGCTGATTCAGAATTATTCGGTAAGGTAATCAGCTATGTGGGAAACAACACGGAAAGGATTGTGATTGTAGCGGGAGATCTGAATTTACTAAATATCAATTGGGCAGGAAATGCGAATGACAGGAAGCATGGCCAACCAATGGCAAATAAGTTTATATGGGAAGGACAGCTGATTGAGAAAATGATGGAACCAAGTAGAGGGAAGAATATACTGGACGTGGTGATAGTAAAACCAGATGAGCTCTATAGAGAAACCGAAGTAATAGAAGGTATTAGTGATCACGAAGCTGTTTTTGTCGCAGTTAAGGATAAATGTGGTGGACAGGAAGGTCTTAAAAGTAGGACTGTTAGGCAATACCATATGGCTGATAGAGCAGGCATGAGGGAGTTATTAAAAAGTAACTCTGGTCGGTGGAAAACGATAGATGAAAATGTAAACAGACTCTGGGGTGGGTTTAAAGTAATTGTTAAGGAATGTGAAAGCAGGTTTATACCTTTAAAGGTGGTGAGGAATGGTAATGATCCACTTTCTAATAACAGAGAAATAAAGAGACGAATAAGGAGGTGCAGATTGGAAAGAAATAGAGTTAGAAATGGCTGTGGAAGAAAGGAGAAATTGAAGGAACTACTAGGAAATTGAATCTATCAAAGAAATCAGGTAAGGATAACATGATGGCAAGCATAATTGGCAGTCGTACAAATTTTAGTGAAAAATTGAAGGGTATGTATAGGTACTTCAAGGCAGAAACAGGTTCCAAGAAGGAAATTCCAGGAATCATTAATGAACAAGGGGAGTGTGTATGTGAGAATCTTCAAAAGGCAGAAGTATTCAGTCAGCAGTATGTAAAGATTGTTGGTTACAAGGACAATGTCCAGATAGAGTAGGTTACTAATGCTAAAGAAGTATTAAAATTTATCTATGATAACAATGACGTTTACAATAAGATACAAAAGTTGAAAACTACAAAATCAGCTGGAATTGATAAAATTTCTGGGCATATACTAAAGTCAATCTGTTGGGATATAGTACCATATCTGAAGTACTTACTTGATTACTTTTGCATGAAGGAACTATACCAAATGAATGAAGAGTTGCTGCGTGATTTCCAAAAAAAAAGAGTAGCGTTATAAAAATGTTGCATAATTTGGGGTGGGAAGACTTGGGAGAAAGAAGACGAGCTGCTCGACTAAGTGGTATGTAATATGCTTACACATTTGTATTTTTTATATTTCTATTCCACGTTTTCAATACGATTGTGCCTTTAAAGGTGGTGAGGAATGATAATGACCCGCTTTCTAATAACAGAGAAATAAAGACACTAATAAGGAGGTGCAGATTGGAAAGAAATAGTTAGAAATGGCTGTGGAAGTAAGGAGAAATTGAAGGAACCACTAGGAAATTGAATCTAGCAAAGAAATCAGGTAAGGATAACATGATGGCAAGCAATCGTAGGAGGGTAGTCAGAAGGAGGAGAAAGGCTGTTCGAAATTAACTCGAAGGATGAAGTTCACGCATAAATCGGTAGTGAGATCATGTGAAACAATGGATGAGTATCAGCTACATAGGAGAAAAATGGACTCATACCAGTGATGTCTTGCTTCTTTTTACATAACAGGCGACAAAATAGCCCTACAACCATTAGGCTGTTATCTAGTGGGCATAGACTTACTCACGATGCACCAGAGCACTCATATAACAATATATTTCTTGTTAAAAGTAATTTCGGTACACTAAGGATAGCTACAGTATATTGAAGGGGATTTGTTGTTGTTTGGGATTTAATGTGACTAAATTTATTAATAAATGCATGATGAAAATCATATGAAGTAAACAAGACATGGCAACACAGCCATGCGCCGGTCACATCATTAGACTGACAGGCAGGAAGGTAATCGCCGTACAGCTTGTAGTAATTTCCTAATTTTGTGATTTTGATAGCGTACCCTATTCCCATTGGGAATAGAATTAAAGTTCGTCTTCTCTAATTGTACAGGTTAATAAGCTTGAATGTGTATGGCATTAATTTTGTACTCATATTTTTATGTAATAATAATGCGTTCTGTTTTCATTACTTTATTCCAGAAGACAGCATTCCAGCAGTATGTAAGTGCGTGGCAGTAACCCTTTAATCCATCATTCACCAAGAATCATTGGTCTCAATGGCAGTTCACAGGCATCCAGATATTGTTGTGAACAGATAAACATCACACTGGAAAAATGAAAATTCCATTTTCAAAAAGAGAACTGAGGGGTGAGTTCATATTTCGAGCTGTATTATTATTATTATTATTATTATTATTATTATTATTATTATTATTATTATTATTATTATTATTAATTATAATGCTTGTGAAAGATCCTTGTACTAAAGGTGGAATGGTGGTCTATATCTTATCTATTTAATAATAAATTGTACATAGGCGCTCACAGTCTAACGTAAAGGTCATAGGGTGAGACCCTGACGTAGCTGGTCAGCATTTAAGACTGATGAAATGTGAAGGACCAACGTCAATAGAACAACTCGGATGTCCCTTAATATCTGTAGTAACTGAAGCGACGCTTAATGGCATTATACTGTATTAGTAGCCTATAACTTAATTTTAAGCGTAGTTAGAACGCTAAAAAAAATGGAAAACGTTGATAATTCTAGATTTAAATTTTAATCCCACAAAAATATACACGAATTGTATTATGAATTACCGAGCGAGTGGCTGCGCGGTTTGAGTCATGTAGCTGTCAGCTTGCATTCAGGAGATAATAGGTGTGACCCCACTGTTGGCAACCATGAAGATGGTTGTCCGTGGTTTCTCATTTCCACACCAGGATGTACCTTAATTAAGGCCAGGGTCGCTTCCTTCCCACTCCTTGCCCTTTCCTATTCCATCACCGCCATAAGACCTATCTGTGTCGGTGCGACGTAAAACAAAATGATGAAATAATATGTCTAGTAAACCTTTTACTAAATCATGAATTCTCCTTTAACAAGGAGAGCTGTTTGGACTCAAGATATCTTATTCATAAGTTAAAAGTAATTGACTTGAAAGTAGCGAGAATGATTGTTGGTACAAACAGGTGGGAACAATCGTAGGAAGGTACTCAGAAGGAGAAGAAAGGCTGTTCGAAATTAACTCGAAGGATGAAGCTCTCGCATAAACCGGTAGTGAGATCATGTGAAACAAATGGGTGAGTATCAGCTACATAGGAGAAAAATGGACTCATTAATGGAGGCTAAAAGAAGTAGAGAGAGACCAAGACGGCGATGGACGGACGGACGGACGGACGGAGTTTCTGTAGGTGTATAGGATTGCAATGAGAGGATAATTGACTGAAGTGTAGTTTTTTTATTTTTTGAGAAAGGGGGGGAGTGTTGAAATGTTGTGATTTTCTCATAAAAATTAAAAAATAAATTGTCATGTATTATATCTTGTATTAGTTATAAGAAAATAACATTAAGGTTATGCGTTGGTAACTCAGGTAAATTGAATCGAGTGGTTTATCTTAGTTTGCTTTGTTCTTTGAACTTCTTGTTTTGTGTGATAGTCAGTTGTGGTCAACATCAGTTCGTGCGTAACCTCGGCCGAGGTAACACGGCAAGCGGCGTGTCGGTACTGTGTGGTTATCGCGTAGTACAGGTGTGTGTTACTAACACATATTTTGTGTAGTCCTTAGAAAATTGTACGTACAATCATGGCAAGTATCAGGAAGAACACTATAAAATGTGTTTTCGAAGACAGGATTAACAGGCCTTCACCTTTAGAAATCCATCGTTAGATTAGTCATGAACTCAAACTTAACAGAGACCAAGTGATTGCCATACAGTTAAATAACGGGGAAAATGCTGTTTACATAAAACTAGTATCTGTGACTCTTTATGAAAACCTTCTAGCACGTCACGAAGGAGTGAAAACTTTTCTATTAGCTAATGGCGGTGCCACTAAAGTAACGATTTCGGCAGCGGACACTTTAACTAAACGCGCACGTGTGTTCAACCTCCCTCCAGAAATAAGCAACGATCGCCTTGCACGAGTTCTCTCTACGTATGGAGTAGTCAAAGTCATCCAGGAAGAACGGTGGAATGAAGCCTACGAATTTTCTGATGTAAGTAATGGCATACGAATTGTAAAAATAGAACTTAAGTACCCCATTCCGTCTCAGCTTATGCTGAATGATTGTAGAATTCTACTATCGTACGAAGGACAATCAAAATCATGTTTCTATTGTAGAGAAACTACACACTTTCAAATCGATTGTCCCAATAGGAAAGCCCGTCCCGCGCTGAGTAGAAAACAGACATACAGCTCCGCAGTGGCCGAGTCTGATGGGAGCAGTACACTAAGCAACACAACAGATGCAGAAGTCAGCGTTCTCTCGCCAGAATACCCAACCGTATTAGAGAGTATTACTCACACTCCGCATAAACAACAACAAGACTTTCAAGACACCTCCCTTCTAGCTGACAGCATAGCAGACACACCTTTACCTTGTAGTTCGGAAGAAGCAATCAGGACACTTTGTAGTGACAACCTTGAGAAGGGGGAACATATTCAGACACTACAGGAGACTGTTGATCAGGCGGCAGCTGACGAGAGCCCAGTTGGAATGAAACAAATAATTAATACACCACTAGAAAGACAACTGTGGTCTGAGGATATGGAACTCCAGGAAGACACCCATACACCAACAGGAGACATTCAGTTAACAAAAAAGAATACACACCCAGATTTTACAAACCATCCAATTACCGACAACAAACAAACAAAGTCTGCTTCCTTGCGCAGTGAATACATGGAGTTTACACCAGATTCAGAAAATTCTTCCATTGCTGACCCTGTAATTGATCCTAACACACCAATAGGACCGAGTGTTAATGAAAGTGCAGTGACCTTGCTAGCAGGTGACAAGAATACCCCGAATACGACAGGCAGTACCAAGGATTCTCACATCTTACAGATGAAAGTTGTCAACAAATACATTGTACGTGACGAATCCAAAGGCGTAGTACCTCACGCAGTCGGCTTAAATAATAGAAAGTATAAACCAGTGTACGTGTGACAGTGTATTGACCACAACAGCTTAATCACATCCTTCTACCGGAATGAATTCTACTACAATTACCTTGACTCTTCCCTTGTTTCTGCAGATGACTCTCCTACGTTGTGTCACCACCTTGAATGTAGACGGCGTCAAAAGTCTAACCACGCAAGCTCTCCTTCAGGATTTTCTCAGGGTTCATGACATAGATATCCTATTTCTTCAAGAAGTTAATGATCCAAACTTAGACTGGCTGTCGGGATACGAATATAAAGTAAACGTTGGTCCATCACTTCGAGGTACGGCTATAATATATAGAGCAGGACTGACTGTTTCAGAAGCGGAGTTTCATCCCAATGGTAGAATTGTAGCTGTGCACTGTGAGGACACCCTTTTTATTAATGTTTATACTCCGTCCGGTTCTCAAGGGCGTCTAGATAGAGAACGCTTATTTGAAGATGACATCAGATATTTTGTGCAGGGCCCTATTAACAACATAATTTTGGCCGGTGATTTTAACTGTGTATTAAATCCGCGTGATCAAACTGGACGTTTCAATAACTGTCGCAGCCTACAAAATCTTGTTGAGGGATTACACTTACATGACGTTTGGGAACTGAAACATGGAACTGACGTCCAATTTACATTCTACAGGGCCGGGTCAGCTTCTAGAATAGATCGGGCTTATATATCACGAGAGATGAAAACTAGGCTACACAGTTCTGAGGTTATACCGGTGTCATTCAGTGACCATCATGCTCTCCTCTTTCGTTACTTAATAGCAGTACGACCACCTCTACATGGGCATGGATACTGGAAACTTACTGCGACCCTCTTGTACGACCAAGATGTCCAAAATTATTTTCGAACAGTATGGATACAATTGCGTAGTAAACGATCTAAATACCATTACCATGTGACCTGGTGGACGGATACTGTTAAACCAGAAATTAAACGATTCTTTCAAAAGATTTCCAAACAACGAGCAAAGGAAAGGTAAATACCTTGAATTTTTATTATGAAGTTTTATACCAGCTTCAACGAAAGCAAGCCAGTGGAGAGAATGTCCTTAATGAAATGAAAGAACTCAAACACACTATCATTAATATTCAAGAGAATCATCTGAAAGGGGCGTTCATCCGTGCAAAAGTACCCTCAGTAGTTGAAGAAGAGCGTGCTTCACTATTTCACATTTTGACTGAAAGACGTAAAGGGAAGAGGAAGGCAATTACTAAACTCCGGGATGAGCATGGTCACATACAGTCGGATATGAAGGACGTCCTCAAAATTGGTGCAGACTACTTAACATTATTCCATGACGACCCACCCATTAATCAGCACTTTTACAGCATCCTACAGCACGGTCTACCAACACTGAATAAAGAAGATGAGTCAAGTCTGATTGCAGATGTTACCTCGGAGGAAATACTCTCTGCACTTTCCCAAGCACAGCGTCATCGCTCTCCAGGCCCTGATGGAATAAGTTATGAATTCTGTAAAATAATGTGGGACATAATAGGGGACGCCCTGTTGCAAGTGTACCAAGAAATATTAGCGAGGCCACACATCTTAACGGAAGATTTCACGCCCGGAATTATTATTTTAATTCCCAAAACCACAAGACCTCTATGAATGGAAGACTTCAGGCCGATCACCTTGCTAAATACAGATTACAAGATCTTCACTAAAATAATACCATCTCGAATAAAGCTGCAGTTGCAACAGGTAATCGGACAATGGCAATCGTGTGGGACATCAGGTCAAAATATTATCTCCAATCTGTTAGTGCTGAGAAACATCATTCTGTTACACGACAAAGCCTCATCGAACCTTCTTCCCACGACACTCGTAAGTTTGGACTTCCACAAGGCCTTCGACAGAATAAAACATCCGTATCTATAGTCTACAATGCAAACTTTCGCCTTTCCACCTAAATAGATTGAGTGCATTCAAGGACTGTATAGAACAGCCACCTCACGAATCATTATAAATGAACATCTAACTGTGAAAATACCTATACGGAAATCAGTTCGTCAAGGATGTCCCCTCTCTATGCTTCTGTTCATCGTAGCGCTAGAACCATTTCTTCACCGAATAAATCAGTGTATAACTGGCCTGTCACTCGGTGCAAAAAAAGTGACAGTACGGGCGTATGCCGATGACGTGTGTATTATCCTAACAGAACCATCCGACGAAGAGCAAACTCTACATATCATCCACGAATTTGAGGAAGATTCAGGATCGAAGGTAAATAAGAAAAAGTCCGGAATGCTCCTTCTTGGCCGACATCAATCACCTGCGCCTAATCGATCACTGCCCATTGCAACTAAGTTGAAGATCTTAGGAATTGTTTTTCAACAAAATTTTAAAGATATGCTAACCGAGAATTGGAATTCGATAATTAATAAAGTTAGAAACACCTTACTGCAGCAGCATACCAGGTCTCTGAATTTCATACAAAAAGTATGGCATATTAATGTGTTTGCTTTATCTAAAATCTGGTACTTCGCGCAAGTTCTACCTGCAACAAAACAAATAACACAGCGTATAGAACTTTGTCTAGGCCACTATCTTTGGAAAGGTTCCCTGTTTCGGGTGAGACGTGATCAGCTGTACTTGCCGATTACACATGGAGGACTCAACCTAATCTGTGTAGACTTGAAATGTAAGGCTCTTCTGGGAAGAACAATACTTAACTCACTATCAGGGTTGCACACTCGAATAAAACTGACATTTCTTCAACCTCCGGAGCCTGATGTCAGAGGTGGTCGACATAGGCATATACATCCTGCTTTCCGAACCATCGTTGGTATCCTTGACAGTCTCCCGCAAGACCGGAAAGAAAGAAACGAATTTCACTCGACAAAGAATTTCTACACTTACCTGTTGAAAGGTTTACAGCGACCAGTACCGATTGAACAAAAATTCCCTCAAAGACAATGGAAAATGGTGTGGTCAAATGCTAACAATCAACAAGTACCCACTCAGTGGAGGTCATCAGTCTACTCGGTAATTAATGACATCGTTCCAACGGCAACTAAACGCTTTCGTCACAACTTGTCTGAAGATAGTAAGTGTGGACATTGCGGCGAGCTCGATACGACAGTGCACCGAGTTACATCTTGTCGAGAAGCGCGACCTGTCTGGACATGGACTGTCAATACAGTGCGGAAAATACACGGAGGTTTGTCTTCTTTATCGACTGAGCAGTTAATGATTGGCGAATTTCAACTGCAGGAAATATCATAAGTGAATGCTGTAACTTGGTTGCTAGCGGCGGCAGTGCATTGGAATTTGACATCATACGATAAGAGTGGATGGACGTTAGTGGACTTTATCAGATCAATCAAGACTGCTAGTTGGGAAATGGTAAAAAACCGCAATATAGAGAAATTTTGCGAAACATCTATTTCATTTTTAAATGTTATTTCTTGTATGTTACACGGTGGTGTACTGAGAACTGACAACCGTGAGATGACTTTGTTTTTGTTTTTGTTTTCTTCAAAAGACTGTTATTCTAATTTTGAATTCTTTCTTTAAATTATAACGTGCAGTTTAGTGCTTTTATTAGTCTCAACACTCGTATACAATTCTACAGGTGTGCTTTTGGTTTTCAACTCACTACCTTTCTTTAAACTGTCATGTTCTTTGTAATTTTGAAAAGGTGAATAAAAATTCTCTTAAAAAACAGCTCCTAATAAAAGGATGTGTGTGATGAAGCTGGTGTTTCTATGGTGTCGTATGAGTGATAATCAGTTGTGGTCAACAGCTCCTAATAAAAGGATGTGTGTGATGAAGCTGGTGTTTCTATGGTGTCGTATGAGTTGCGCCGAGTAAAAGTTGCGCCGTGTTAAAATCAGTAAAACTTGCGCCGTGGTCATTAATCATTCTAAGAACTAGAGGTCTTGTTTGGGAATTCCACAGGGAAGTTTCGTGTTTCAGAATGATTACATTACCGCTTTCCAAATAGACCTCCGTTGCTCTCAAGATACTTTGGTCTAATTGCACGTACGGTAACTTCTTTTTCTTCTTTTTCCCTCAAGATGAAGTTCATTCCTGGCAATCTTAAAATTCGAGCTTTCTGCTTCGGATTTAAGACACAAAATGAGATCTTTAACTCGTGAGTGCGGTCTCCCTAGAATACTGTTAATTTTGTGGTGCCACCCTTCAACAGCATTTGTTGTTCTGTGGCGTCTTCGGTGGCAGTTCCAGATTGCTTGTGGTACATTATGATTTTCAAGCCGTTCTTCCACAAAATAGTCCAAAAACTGGACAAGGATTCTGTGGCGCTTCTTCGTGCTTCAGGCTTCAAAAAGGCAAGAGCCCCGCACTTCCGAATTGTCAGCCTCACTTCTTGACATTCTTTGCAGAGTGTTGTCAGTCCGATTTCCTGTACCTTTCTCCAAATACACTGGAGAAAATGAAAGAAACATCCTTGTATTTCAGCTAATGGAAATGACTGTTTCAAAGCACAAATGCTGGCAGACTCAAAATCAATGATCACCCTTTCGGGTTTCCTGTAGGGAATTCTCTCCTTCAACATTTCCAACATTTTATTGTGTGTTTTACCTAACAAAAGGGCAGTAAGATACAAAGCTGGCGTTCAAAATATTATTTCTGATTTCTTCATATTTATATCAGCATCACTGTTTGAAACAATTTCATTTGTCATGTATTAATCTTTTATACCCAGGGAAATGCGACAGGCCTCGCCAGGGCACACAATTTTCTTTCTTTGGCAGTAGCTATGGTTCTTTCTTGAGCCCTATCACTTCATAAGGGGTGCATGTCGGGGAAACGTAGGGTGAGACAGTTTTTTTCTGTTTTCACTGGTCAATTTTTATTCAACAAATTCGCTACATTTCATTTGCCATCCATTAATCTTTGTCCGCAAAAGCACGTCATATCTCGCATTCGGCAGTATTTTCTTCCTTTAGTGGTATTTCATTCTTCATTCATTCTATTCCTGACCCTGTCAGTTAGCTACAAACAGGCTGTGGATATTCTTCATAAGACTGAAAGACTGATTCCATGTTTCCACAATTGGTTTGTAAATTAAGTCAAACTACGTAGTTATATACATTTCACCCACTGATTAAATACGATGCAGGTTTTCTAAATGTGCAAGAAACCAACATTGATAGAGTGAATACCGAGGTCGATAGCTGCAGTCGCTTAAGTGCGGCCAGTATCCAGTATTCGGGAGATAGTAGGTTCGAACCCCACTGTCGGCAGCACTGAAAATGGTTTTCCGTGGTTTCCCATTTTGACACCAGGCAAATGCTGGGTCTGTACTTTAATTAAGGCCACGGCCGCTTCCTTCCCACTCCTAGCCCTTTCCTTTCCCATCGTCGCCGTAAGACTTACCTCTGTTGGTGCGACGTAAAACAACTAGCAAAAAGAAGATAGAGTGAATAATATTTTTTATATATTAACTTCAAAATCTCAGTACTGCAGGTATTCACAGACATTCCTTGAACTTGGAAATAACCCCCTGCGGTACAGCGCAAGTAGCAGATGCTTAAGACAGCTGTCAAACCACTTCTACTCCCGGCGGGGAATCTCCACGGCGCAAATTTTACTCGGCGCAACTCATACAGAACCATTTCTGTGGTATGATTTGATTACCTAAACCGGTGTAATGATTAGAAATGGAAGTATATCAACAGGTTATGGGCCCAGAGCTCCAGAGCACCAAAACGCCGAAGTGCATTCTGGACAATATAAGTTGAAATGGTGTAACAAGAATTAACGGACGAAGCAAGTTGTACTTCGCGCTTGGCTCATTATTTATGCTGGGCAACCTAAACATTTTCCCAAGTGTACTGAAAACAAAATTTTTACATGTGCCATCAATGAATAATCATAGAAACTCTATATGTGCCGAAATCCAAAAAAGAAAAAAATAATTACAATTGATTTCATAAAATAACTATGTTTATTAGCAAGTGGCTATACTGTTAACATATTGATATTTTTCTTGTAGCCTCTGATGCGTGATGCTGAACACTTTGAGTGTTAACTAATATAACTAACATATCCTTTCCAAGCTAGTTGGACTGTCGCCATAAGACTTTGTGAATCTCTAGGGTGGTGCACAGCATGCGTCAACACAGCGACTTGAATTTTGCTGGGGTAGCACTCTTTCGTGTTGGCAAAGAGATCCAGGTTGCTGGAGAGTGCTGAACTGCTGTACTACGCTTGACTTAGCTGTTTGTAGTTTTTTAAACTTGATAAAAAGCATTCTAAGGAATAATAATTTTATATAAATACAATGTAAATACAAATACCGCTGGGGTGGATGGCGTTCAGGGCACGCCAGTGCTCCTACTTCATAGTTTAATACTTCTGGAAACATTATTCTCACTAATCTTATTCTCTTTTTTCTGTGAGATAAAAAAGTTTTCGGTTTTACGTCCCACTAACTGCTGTTACGGTTTTCAGAGATGCCAAGTTTCTGGAATTTTGTCCCGTGTGAGGTCTTTTATGTGCCAGTAAATCTACCAACACGAGCCTGACGTATTTGAGAAGGTACCTTCAAATACCACCGAACTGAGTCAGGATCAAACCGGCCAACTTGGGCACAAAAAGCCAGTGACTTAACCGTCTTAGCCACTCAGCCCAATATATGAGACAGTTGCTTGATGCATTAATGACAATTAGCCCAACAATAGAAATAGAAAGTTAAGATATAGGAATAATTTGTCGACATTTTCCATTTTACTCATCACTAAGTACAATCTTATTAAGAAAATCATAATCATTTTCCATGCTGTCCATACATAATTGACATGGATTTTGCTTGTCACCAACACTGAATGCCTGAGCCAGTTGTAACTTGTACCCCTTACACTGCAGTCACCGTCATCAAACTCTCCATACTGTAGGCTGTGCTTTGTTCAGCTCCAAATAAGCTCTAGATGTAGACATTTTTGGTCTTTGTGCAGAATGTGGTTTGCTGACTCTTCTCACAGTGTACTACGCAACCTGTTTGCATGCATCGATGATACCATGTATTGATGGTCATTGCCTGAGGCAGACCTTTTTTGATACTCTGTCGTGAAGGATCTTTGTACAATAATTTATGATTGTGTTTCATGGTACCACAGACAATGCTCCACATGCTCTACATTGCTGTACACCTTGTTTGCAACTGCATCACATATCATGGAAGAAAAGTGAGTGGAGTGAATTCTGGCAGTCTATGCTTAATACATCTGAAGACATTTTGGACAGTAATTTGAAATTACTTACTGATACTTCCAGGTAATTAATTTAAAATAGCAGTGTAAAAGGGTTCACTCCTCTTTGTTTTGAAGCAATTAATGTTCTCTTGTGTAAGTTGACCTAGCCTTATATAAGTTTTAATAATAATAATAATGTTGTTATCTGCTTTACGTCCCACTAACTACTTTTACGGTCTTCGGAGACCCCTATATAAGTTTTGCTCTGAAGAAATTAACATTCATTTCATACTCTCTTATGTACGGTAAGTTACATTATGGTTGCAATGTACTAAATGTACTATGGTATCTAAAAAGAATAGAACAACAATGTGAAACATTTTTTGATTACAGGGAAATGATTGTAAATGTGAATTTGTTGTGTTAATGTTTTACAGAATGTAATTTTTCACTTGTAATTTACTTCTTGAAATAGAATTGTAATCAATACATTCTTTGACTTAATTTTTCTCACTGTACCATCAACCTTGATATAGTTTAAGTATCTTCAGCATTATTTTTGAAATTTCAGATTCAGTGGATATGAAATTGTTTTCTCTTAACTCAAAACGCCGGAAGACTGTTGCAGATTCTCTTGAATTTGTTAATGAATATGATAAATTTTCATCTGTTAATCAACAGAGCAAACTGGCAATGAAAGGAAATGCAGTTTCTTCATCTCAGGTATTTTCTAACTACTTTTTCCAAACCATATAGTTATTGATTCTTTCTTTCTGTTTGGAAGAGGGGCAGTGTCACTATTGATAATCTGAGTTGGGAAGTAAGTGAGTAAAAGTAATCGGATTACTTGTAATTACTGAGTTCTTTCTCACTGCTGTAATGTTGAACATGTGTACTGTCAGCTCTTGTGTATCTTAATAATAATAATAATAATAATAATAATAATAATAATAATAATAATAACAATAATAATAACAATAATAATAATAATAATAATAATAATAATAATAATAATAATAATAATAATAATAATAATAATAATTTTTACGAGAGAAGTGTGGGAAATCTTTCATGAGACACTTGTGAGGGTCCGCAATCCACAAGCGTGCGAGATTCCTACTCACTAAAACCCACACACCTTTTCTCACGACGTATATCTCCGCCCCGGAACCGCTCTCGCGGTTAGGGCGGTGTCGTGCTAATTTCTCAGGTTTCTTCTTCCTTTATTTGTCCTTTCTGCCGTTCATGAGCATTCATATCTCTCTTTTTCTGACGCAGGATGCCTTCTACATGTACTGCTATCTGATCCCAAGATTCTTGGTTTCGTAGCATCACCTGCACAATAGTTTCTGGCGTCAACTCTCCTTGCACAGTATATAAACATCTTCTCTGAGTTGACCAATGATAGCATACGAAAAATGTGTGAAATACATCGTCTACATCATTGCAATAAATACACGCCGAGTCGCTTGCTCTCTCTATTCTATGTAGAAATTTCCGGAAGTATCCGTGACCCGTCAATAGTTGCGTAATGTAAAAGTTAACCTCGCCATGAGCTCGGGCAACCCAATCAGCTAGGGGTGGAATCAGCCGCTTAGTCCATTTTCCTCGAGGATCTTCCTCCCATCTTTGCTGCCACTGCTCCATTCGTTGCCTATAAGCTAGCTCCTTAGCACGCTTCTTTCCGAGCTCTCCTTGAGTTCGCCAGACTTCCTGTCTCTCTAAGGCAAGTAAATCAATCAGTGCTACCGCTGCTATCGTAAAGACCGCAGGATGGGATACTGTACGATATGCGCTTGTAATACGCAGAGCTAATCTCCGCTGTACCTCAGCTATCCTTCGCCGGTATTTTTCAAACTTCAGATATTCAGTCCAGACTTCGGCACCATATAAAAGTGTCGAGTGAACTATCGACATCAGAAGTCGTCGTTTGCTAGACTTCGGACCTTTAACGTTGCTCATTAATCTACTCAGCGTAATCGTTGTTTTCACCGCCTTATCTGTCACCCGTTTGATATGATCTCAAAAAGTAAGTTTGGTATCAAGTGTCACTCCGAGGTACTTTATACTTCTAGATGTTTCAATTTCTGTTTGTCCAATATACATTGGAATGACGGTCGTGATCCTTTTTCTTGTCAAGAGAACGATCTCTGTTTTATGACCTGCCAGCTGTAATCTGTGGTTCGCCATCCAATCTTTCACCCGTCGCATTACTTGATTTAGCTTAAACTGAGCCAACTCCAAATTTCGAGCAACTATCAAAACAGCTATATCATCAGAATACCCACTAGCATTGTGTCTTCCGACATCTCTAACCTCAACAATCCTTCATACACTATGTTCCACAGATTTGGGCCAAGGATGTATCCTTGTGCTGCACCAGCTGTGAGCCGTTTCACTCTCCGCCCATCCTCTGTGTGATATACTAGAGTACGATCTTTCAAATAATTTCTCATTATGTGCATGAGATACTCTGGTAGTTTGAAAGTATTTTGAAGCACTTCCAATATGTCATTCCAACTTATCGAGTTGAAAGCGTTCTTAACATCCAGAGTCACAAGGAGTGTCACTTTTCGAGAGTGATCCCATTTGTGCCCTTTTAGCTGTATTCAACACTTCCCATACTGCATCGATTGTCGAATGCCCTCCTCGAAAACCATGTTGACAATCAGAGAGGTCCCCAGCCAGTTGAACTGCTGAAAGTATTCTTGGCTGCAAAAGTTTCTCTAATCCTTTACCAGCAGTATCCAGCATACATAAAGGCCTACAGCCCCCAGATTCCCTTTTGCTTATTAAAACCTGCCGCACTGTTTTCCAGCGAACACTAAACACCCCGATAGCAGGCAGCTATTGTACATTTTCAGCAGTAGTTGTGGACAGAAATCTGCTATCAGCTTTAATATCTCCGCTGGAATACTATCTGGTCCTAGGGCCTTTTTATTTCTAAGAGACCTAATCGCTCTCGTCAATTCTTCTCGTGTAAAAATTGGCACATCATCTATGAAACAGCAGACCTCTCAGGATGATCTGGGAATAATGTATCTACAATGTCCTTCATTGCATTTGAGTCCATGATCGGGTTCGAGAAACTTCCAAGTTTCTTCATAACGATCTTGTATCCTAAACCCCATGGATCGTCATCCACTTCTTTAGCCATTTTCCACCATTTGTCGACTTTACTCCTTTTGATAGCATTTCTCAATTCTTTCTTCGCCGACTTATACTCAGCTGTGAGTGAGGTGTCTTCTTGTCTGACTCGTGCTCTCTGTGCCTTCCGTTGCATACAACGTCTCCTCTGGTCATCAATATCTTTGGTCCCCCAGTATTCTGAATGCTTCTTGTTTCGTAATGTATTACGAGTCATGGACAAATCACATGCTCTCCAAATAAGCTGCATGGAGAGCTCAACACGTTTTTCAGCCACTTCTTTCCCTTTATAACAACATATTTGTTCTGTTATACTATTCAGTTCATTTCTTAAGATAGCAAGAAATTTTTCTCTGTCCATACTTTCTATATTCCACCGTGTTGGTTTATACGATGTAATATTAATCTGTGAAGTTTCAGGAAGAATATGAAAAGTAATGTACTGGTGATCACTTCCCGTGTATTCTTCAATCATCCGCCAGTCATTGATATTCGACACAATGTCCTCAGATACAAAAGTCGCGTCCGGTATGGTTCCTCTACAGCCCGGTCGTCGAAAGGTTGGCACATTTCCAATATTAGTGACCATCAAACCCAACCTAGCGGCCATCTCCATAGTTCGGCGCCCTCTAGAGTCATACTGTGGCATACCCCATTCTAGTACTTGGGCATTGAAATCACCAACCACGATTAAACCGTTGTCAAAACCTTGTAATACGTCCTCTAGGCCGTCCAGCTTAGCCTGAAATTCAAATACTGACTCATTTGGCGTAAAGTAACAGTTCACTAAAGTATATCTACCAGTGCAGACCCAAACAAAATCGTCTCCGCATCCTTGGTTTGATACTGGGCATTTACCCAAATATGGTATCCAAATTGCAGCTGTCCCACAATTATCCACGAACCATCCTGGGTGGTCTCTGTCTTGATAAAGTTCACTGAGAAGAAATACGTCTACTCCTATTTCAAAGGTCATCTGCGTCAAAAGATCATTGGCAGTTCTACTCCTGTGCATATTTGCCTGAATAACCATCATTTACTACTAGTTTTAGCCTTTTCGAGAGCTTCAAGAAATGCTGTGCAGGCTCTTGAGCCAAATACATGACTTCGATTAGCTTCGTCGACGTTAATGTCTGTGCAAATTATGCATCTCGGATTTGCTTTGCAACCTACCGCCCTACGCCCGGCTTCTCCGCACTTTTGCTTCTATCTGCACCTTTGCAGTTTCGTGCATGGTGCCCATACGAAGGACATCGAAAGCAGCGAGATACCACGATCCTTTTTCGGATCCTACAATCCAACCATCCTATTTTATTTTTACCCATTTCTAAAAGTTTCTGGGCCTCCTTATCTTCTATCTCAATGATAGCAAGTTTTTGTCCTCTGCTGTTCGGATTATTAATTGAGACTTTCAGTTCTCCTTCGAAATTCTGAAGATCCTGTCTTACAGCTTCCTCTACATTTAAAGCAGAGGTGATACTGTCCTTGTCCCGAATTTCCAAGGTAGTGCGGGGAGTAAAAGTCTTCACATCGCCATCCGTTCCAAGGACATCTCTAAAATATTTATTAAAATTGTCCCTGTTCTCGTTTTGTGTGTCTTTATTAAAAGCGAGAAGAATCGCCCCAGTCTGAGTTTTACGAATAGATCGAATACTCATACCGCTGTCTTCCGGTTTTATTTTACTCCGAATACCCTGCAAAACATCTGCAAAAGTCTTGCCATTTGTTGGTTTGATAAGGACAGAATCAGAACGATCCCTTGATTTTAAATGGGTCCGTTTATCTTGTTTTTTCCCCACTATCAATGACCTCCATTCTGCCAGAATCTACATCATATGTTAAAGGTTGGATATCTTTATCCTCATTCATTTCCTTCTTCTTGCTTTCTTTCTTATAGGAAATCTCGACCCATTTCTCCTTATCCTTCTCCTCCCCGTTCGTCACTAATGGTGTCATAGGCAATTCATTTATCTCTATGGTTGTTTGTTCCTGTTTTAGATTTTCCCTAGCTCTCTTTCAGGATGTCCTGCATGCTGCTCCAGCATCGAGAGTTTCCTCCAATTTTCGTAATCCATTCTGGATTTCCAACTTAAGGTTCTTAAACGGAATAGCTAGAATGCTTTCCACCAATGCCCTAGCGATCTCAAGATGTTCCTCCTCTTTACGCTGTTCGTCCATTATTATTTCCTCACTCCTCCCATTAGGTACTTGCGTCATATCCTGTGTCCCAAAACTGGCACATTCAAGTACATTTGCACTCCTATTCTGACACGAAAGAGAGAGCTCTACCGAATCTCTCTGAACTTCTGCCTCCATCATCATGCAAGAAAGGAATCTAACTGGCCGTGACTGAGCCGCGGCGGCGAAGGATTCTGTCTTTGATGTCGTATATTCCTTGAAAGCAAATTATAACCTATAATCCTGGATGATCAAACACTTATCTACAATTAATTTGTCTACGAGTCGACGAAATGATTTGATGAAGTTGTAAAACAATACTACCGGTACTAGAAGAATATTCCAGCTTAAATTCTAATGACGCATATCATTAATTACTTACGAATTCATCATAAGAAGCATACACAGATATTCACCCATCTTTCCATCACGCAAATAATAATAATAATAATAATAATAATAATAATAATAATAATAATAATAATAATAATAATAATAATAATAATAATAATAATAATAATAATAATAATGGTATGTATGTATGTATGTATGTATGTATGTATGTATGTATTGTACCGGGAAATAATTGTGGGGTTTGAGCATGGGAAAGGTCTCAGGTAGTGTTCGGTGTATTTTGGAGCAGGTACAGAGACGGATAGTATCGCAGGGCGAATAATAGATGGTAATTCTTTTTTGTAACATTCATTAACAATATCCACAGATATATCACCCTGCAGTGGAATTGCTACTCGAATTTGTAGCCAGTATTTGCCAAAAATGTAAAATAAAAATTTGTGTTGTGATCTTCTTGACGTCTGTTTGCTTGAGAATATCAAAATAATAATTATTGCTCTTCCATACATCATGAACAACCTACAGTCTCTAAACAAATATTATTCACAAAATTAAGGCGATTTTATGGTTGTATTTACACCACACTAGTCTGTACTATTTAATGTTATTGTAAAAGGTCCTTAATGCTCACTGGGTTTCTCACAGTGATGATCGAAAGATCGAGAAAGTGCACAAGGAAAATAGTTAAGTCTTGCCCTGTTATGGGACGAATGTCGAGTAAATAAAGTTACACACAGTTCACTAATATATTATCGTAAGAGAAATGTCTTACATTGGTGGAAGTGGTTTTAAATTATGATTTCAGTTGACCACACGTAATAATGTAGGATATTATCACAGTTTTATAAATATGTGAAATTAGTAAAGTTCACATGATGTCGTGTACTAGTCCGTAAAATATTGGGCACTTGAATTCTCATTTCAAATTATAGCTTTACTCTGTTAATAAATTCACAAGTATTATATTATGATAATTCACCTTGAGAAACGTCTAGAATCTTACCGTCGTTGCGGCGCGGCGGAAACTTCACGTACGGTACGACGTTCTTTTACTATTTCAACAGCGTTCGATTATGGTCACGATTACCGTACGTCCTCGCGAATAGCGACGGAGCATACTTTCTGCACACCCTGTGCACACACACTCTGTACACGGTACTGGTTATGGCCTTGGCACAGTGGCCTATTTATACAGGTCTGGTGAGCAGCGTTCGAAATCAGGTGACGAAGGGGCGAGTATTTCTCCCAAACTTTAAATTTTCATATTTCGGAAACCACTTGATGGATTGATGTCACATTTGCAAGGTTTTACTTCCAGAACATTAGCTACAATTCAGCATTGGTCTCGTGTTAATCGGTCCAGGCATTAAAAAGTTCATAAAAATAACCGAGAAACTTCTGTAGGGAAAGTAAACTGCAAGCGGCGGTGACGTCACTTGACCTTTTTTGACATGCGTTCTCCCTCGTGGAGTGCAGTAGGTACGAGAACATTCTCTCACACAGCTGTTCATGCATCGGAACTGAATTGTATGCTAGAAAATAAAATTTATATGTGCCAGGGCCTATGCCTTCCTGGTACAGTATGTATGTATGTATGTATGTGTGTATGTATGTATGTATGTATGTATGTATGTATGTGTATGTATGTATCTATGTATAAAAAACTCTTGTGTACCTATGTTACAAAACTTTCCATTAATAATAAAATGAATAAAATAAATGTAAATAGGAGGTAAACAACTGATAGGGAATATGGCACCTGGACAAGTGCCCTAAATGCAGATCATTGCTTGATTGATTGATTGATTGATTGATTGATTGATTGATTGATTGATTGATTGATTGATTGATTGATTGATTGATTGATTGATTGATTGATTGATTGATTGATTGATTGATTGATGAGTACTTTTTGAGTAATTTTTACTTGTAATACACTGACTGGCAAAATTAATGTTGTTTCAGTCTTTAATATGCTTTTCCCTTCGAAAATTTAAGTGATCCATTAATTTTGCCAGTTGGTGTAGATACTTTTTTATAAAATGTAATTTTTTACTCATAATTTACTTCTTGAAATAGAACTCTAATCATTACTTTCTAGTAACTGTTACATTCTAGCAACAGATATACATTGCAAGGAAGCAGAAAATGAAAAAAATTGAGTTGTGATGAAGATAATTTTTTTAAATTTTACGACAGCAGAATGAGTAGCTTCACCAGTGCTGGATTAAATGCTTTCTTATCTCTTCCAAAGACATCAAACTTATCCTACAATATCCTTTACTGCGGGGGATATTCTTAAAACTAAATTCATGTAGAGTAGGGTCTCTCAAATGCCCAAAATCTTATGCGTGCAAACTGCGGTGCAGAGTTCCTGTGCACATTGCATTGGTCCCACTCGGCTCGGACCAACGCCTCATCTTTGGGCTACTCGGCTAAGCTCGGCTCAACTTGGCTTGATTTGGTGCACTACGGAGCAAGTGAGGAACAGGGAGACAGGGGGAGTGAGCGAGACAGGCATGGGGGAAAGAACAGTGCTATTGCTCCAAATTGAGGAGTGGGAGTCTGCACTCTGGTCAACCAAGTGAAGTTGTTTTTCGCACTGTGCACAGTGCATGCACCCTAAGAGGCCCTGATGTAGAGCATCTTTTCAGCAAAACCAAAGATCAGTGCCGGATTAAGGTGTTTGGGGGCCCTGGGCTATTTAAAAATGTGGGGCCCTTTCTTCGTAACCAAGCCCCCCCCCGCCAGGCAGCGCCAGGGAAGATACCTGGGTCTTCGGGGGTGGCAGTCATTATTGCTACCACTACACCGAGATCGGCAATTTATTATTTACGACTCCGAGTATTCCATACAATGTGACTGAAGTTTAAAATACACATTAGGATTCTCTTCATTGTTCCTAAAACTATCTTCCTAATGCTCATACTTTCCTATTCCTTAAAGACCTAATCTCTCTTAAAACAGCAGACTTAGATATTACACTATTCGCTTACCTGTAGAAGATTCCAATTCACCAGTAACAGTCTCTTCAGTCGTCGATGCACTAGTAGACTTCCTGTCAAAAAATGTTGATATTTTTGGCAAGTTTTCAATTTCTTTCAAATTTTGTCATTTTAATTTACGTTTTTTGGCACCACTAGAATATTTTCTATCCATTTTAAAAGAACATTAAAGTTGTAAATTATGAATGGTCCAATAATCAGAGGTGAACTGGAAGTTCTCTTCCTGATGCAATGATATAGTATAGCATGCGCATTCCACCGTGCTTCCCCTGTCCCCTCCTTGTCACTTCCTAGCTCTTCCCCCCTTCACCCTCTGCCCGTACTCGCAAGCTGCCAGATTTAAATGTTCGTCAACAATAACCTTTACAATAATTACAGTGCGTTAGTAGCGAGGATTCGTGTATCCGGATGGTAACTGATTTTAGCAGTGATGAAATACTAACACGGATAGCTGATAAGAAGGAAGAGTGCGTGTTCGATATTTAGCGAGCATAAATATTCATATACATACACGGAGGTGGAGCAGCAGGCCTTTTTATACAATTTTAGGTTCGGCCAAGGACACGCAGGGCCCGGGGCTGCAGGCCCTTTAGCCCCCCCTTTAATCCGGCCCTGCCAAAGATGCACTTTGGTTTAGCACTGACACCAGCTGGACGAGTGAAACGGCCTGAGGTATTGCATGGAATCACATCTCCAATGACTTGGTGAGGAAAAATTTCAAGAAATGTGGAATTTCAAATTCTGTGGATGGTAGTGAGGATGACAGACTATGTATGGGAAGGTGAAAGTGGTCAAAGTTCTGATGGTGGTAATTCTGATGACACTGAATCGTGACTGATTTGTATATCAAACTAGTTTTATTTCTCATTGTGGTATTTTTAGTGTTTTTATTACTTGTAAAGTGTTTTAAACTAGCAATTTTGTGACACATTTGCAGTAATTTAAAAAATTGGTAAGTAAACATGTGATTTATTATTTTCCAAATTTTGTCATTAGAAATTCAGGTATGCAGGTCTTATTTGGTGGCGGGTTCTTTAGATTCTGATTGCTAAGCCTCAAAGTCTTTGGGGAAAAGTGCATCTTTGCATTTACTGAAAAGTGGCACTTGAAGGAATATCTGAGTTTAATATTAAGAACATACATTAGTATAAGTAAGATGTCTTTGGAAGCAAGGGCGCCCATACCCGGGGGCAAGGTGGGGTCGCGGCCCCCCTCTAGCTCTCAGGGAAAGGCAAAAATCTAGTCTAGCCAAGTGTTTTCCTTTCAAGAAAATGATTTAAAAGTCAGTATTATGTAGAAGCGGTAGTACCGTTCCCCACCAACAGGCAGGAAACACCGTGGGTTATTCTAGTCGCCATTTATCTTCCAAAATATTAAAAATACTATGTACCCTCAGGTCTGCCCCTTCCCCTCTCCCCCTACAGACTGTCATATGGGCACTGATGTTTGGAAGTACTGGAGAAGTAAGAAAATACCCCATCCAGAACTGCTGAAGTTACTAGTTCTGCTGCAGTACAACTGAAAAAGTTATCCTCATCATCATTTTTCCCCATCTCTGGTTCTGTACGATTGGAATGTAATGATTACAATATTTTTTCAAGAACTACATTACAAGCATAAACTACATTTTGTAAAAGTAATGATTACAAGTAAAAATTACTAGGAATAATAAATATGGACTATATACTAAATTATTGAAAGTAGAAATGAAGGATGCAATTTTAAATTGTGTACAATGATGATTTATAATCTAGCGAATGTAATAGTTTGTCATAGCTGTCAAATTTTGGATACTAGCAGGCAATTCTAAACTGATTTCAAGTCCAGAACTATATTTTGAGAACCAGGGATTCCAAATCATCCCATACTACTTATGCTTAAATTCATTGCTTTCTTCCTTCTCTCATACTAAAAATGAAAATCCACAGCCTGTTTCCAGTCATTCGACCGGGTCAGGAATGGAATGAATGAAGCCCCCATCTAGTGGTGAGGATAGGAATTGTCTCCTCTCATACTAAGTGTGGAAATATTTCAGTGACCATTGTTTAGAGTTCATGTTTATTATCTGATCCAGAAATGTAATATTAATCCAATTTTAATTGTACAATTTTGTAATTTATGTCCTTAAAACTTGTTCTTGTGTTACTTAATAAACCTGATGTATGTAGCCTACTTATTACAATTCTTTTTTACAAAACAGAAAATGTGCAAGCCACATTTTGGATGGGGCGGACTTCCCTCCGAAGCCCTCCTGCAGGTATTTAGTCACCTCCCTGTTTACGACATGGGCAGAGCAGCACAGGTGTGTTCTCACTGGAACCATGTGTCCAAGTTCCCACAGCTGTGGCAGCGAGCAGAGTTTGTGTTGAGTCACACTTCCAGGTAAATTGTACTGTAACTGGATTTTTAAATTCTAATGAAACATGTAGTAATGAATTATGTGTTACATAACATTTAGCGAGTTGTAGTTTGTGTCAAATAAATAAGGAGAAGAAGAAGCAGAAGGGCATGAGTATGTCTTCTTCTCTTGTTAATTTAAAATTTAGTGCTTGATAATAATGTGTTTTTGTGTACCATTTGCCACCAAGGTAGATGTCTTATTTGCGAATAAAGTGATTTTGATTTGATTTTTGAGTTTCTTTCAAACATGATTGTTATTTATAATAGCTTATATGCCATCTTCCCACAGTTCCTGTTCCTATTTTTCACCAGGGTACTTTTAACTATTAATACCCTCCATCACTGGTTCAGTATTATATGATCATTTAAGACTTCTCCTGTATATCTTGTTACTTTTTTCTGCAGTCCTTTCAATTCTTCCACTTAGTCCCTGTGGAGGATGTACTTTAACACAGCAAGAATTAGCACTTCATTGTTAAAATATACCAAGTGGCTTGTGTGTGCCATACTTTCTACTTATAAATGTCCCCCATCCACAAATGATGAATGGAATGTCTACTAACTGATTTTCACAGGGGCACTACTGCCAGCAGGCAAGTTACGTCAGAATATGAAGAGATTAACAACTGGATGATCGTTCGCAGCATGTTCCTGAGCGCTCCCGTCTAATGCAACTCCTTGCATTAGTAAACCTCATTTATGACCGCATAGTACTAGGCTGGTGTATGTACTAGTGCACAGCAGCACTACATTTGCTGTCTGCATATCGGCAATGGCTAGTGTATTCAGCAAAGACAAATACACAGACATCATTTTAAACTGTGGAGAATCGGGTTAGAATGCAGCCGAAGCTCCAAACAGACGTCTGCCTTCTACACATGTATTTCGCCGAACAGTATTAGTTTTTGTTTCACATAAACAACTCTTTTGTAGAGTCGAATGTCTATGCGTGTATTATTTATTTAATTTTCTTTTCTGCACCTTTGACATGTTTACAAATGCACCCTGTTATGGAACGTGTGCAGTAAAATGACTGCGATTTGTTTCACAACATCCACAGTACAGCACATTGTAGCACTCCTTCGATAACAAGTGATTAGGCATCCCATGTATCACTAGTGCATGCGGGACAATTGTAAGTAGAAAGTTCAGCGCTTGTGAGCCGCCTGGTATATTTCAACAACAATATTCAGTAGCCAACAGCTTCGCGGAAATGAGATTAAAACAATTGAAAACTGTACGAGGAGTTGGGCAGCTATGCCAGTTTGAAGTTTCTATTCTCAGATATCTGCCAACAGTTGAAAACAAAAATTCCCAAAGATTTCTTTGTACCTAAGTTCCATTTATGAAACAATTGAACAAAATGGGTTAATATGAAAATGAATAATGGAAAGGAACAAAGAAGTGCAGAAAGATAGGAACATAACAGGATAAACTTAATGACAGTTTAGCATCAAAACAGGGAGAAATAGAAGGGAAACAAAAGTAGGACAAGGACAACTAATACATCTTAGTATTCTGCCATCTTCAAAGAGATAGGCTCTGTCCTCATCAGTTCCAGTTCTTCTCCATCAGTTCTTTTGTCAGCCCATGATGTACTCATTTTTGCTTCCCAGCTTCTTTAGTGGAGCAGGCATCAGTATTCATTGAGGAGCAATCTTGACAGATTTTCAGTCTTGAAGTGGGAAGTGTAGGTTAAGAAGAAAGCTGGATAAACACAGGAAGAGGGAAGAGACAAAAAGATAAAAATGTGTATACAGTACATGGTAAAAAACTACAATCACAGAAAGAAAGGATCCCAATGAATATTAATAATGGAAGGAAACAAACAAGTTACACATTAAATCGTACATGTAGAAAGATAGGAACAGGAGCAGGAACATAATTATGATAGGGTAAACACAATGATCGATCAGCATTGCAAGAGGGAGCAATAGAAAAGGAGACAAGGACAAACATAAAAACACAAAAGAACAAGGAAAATCTCCACATCCTCATTCACTGCCATCTTCACAGAGATATGCTCTTTCATCATCAATACTAGTAAAATGTTTATTACCGAGCTCGATAGCTGCAGTCGCTTAAGTGCGGCCAGTATCCAGTAATCAGAAGATATTGGGTTTGAGCCCCACTGTCGGCAGCTCTGAAGATGGTTTTCTGTGGTTTCCCATTTTCACACCAGGCAAATGTTGGGGCTGTACCTTAATTTAGGCCAAGGCCACTTCCTTCCAATTCCTAGGCCTTTCCTACCCCATCGTCACCATAAGACACATCTGTGTCGGTGCGATGTAAAGCAAATAGCAAAAAAACAAAAGTTTACTGCAATGAAATCTATCTCGCCTTCCTATTCATACGTAATTTGTACTTTTTTAGTTCCGTTTGGGCCTGCTATGGGCCACATGGTTCTTATCTCTGGCAGCTTTCTTCTTTGACCAGTACTCCTTCATTCTTCCACTGTGAATGTCTTTTCGCTCCTGAGTCCATTTTACACCTCCTCCCTGGCGCACAGTTTTTTCTGTTAGTGACTGGAGAGAGTTTGATGTTTTGATCAATGTTCTGTACCTGTTCCTGTCATAGATTTCACTGGGAGCGATGTCCAGCTCTTGAAGGTCTTTTCTGACAAGTCTTGCCCACTTGGCATTAGTCGCTTTCCCTCTAGAGATGGTGTGGAAGATTCTGGAGGTGAGCCTCTGATTGTCCATTCTCATGACATGACCATAGAAGTTCAATCTCCTCTTCCTCATAGATGTTGTAATGGTCTCCAGTTGTTGGTACAGTTCGTGGTTGTGCCTGATTCTATACTTGCCTTCTTCTTTAATAGGGGCCATGATTTTTCTCAGGATCTTCCTTTCCTTCGGCTCCAGTTTTCTAAGTTGCCCTTTTCTTACCATGTTTAGGCATTCTGAGGTGTACAGAACTGACGGCCTCACTACAGTAGTGTAATGCCTGATTTGAATTTGTACATACTCTTACATAGGTGGTAGGCCATTCCAATTTGATGCATCTGCTGTTCATGGCCTGATCTTCATTCATGTTTGGGGTTATCCATTCTCCTAGGTACTTGTAGGAGTTAGTCCTTTGTACTGCTTTGTCCCTCAGTAGGATTGATTTGGGTGCATCTCTGATTCTGATATTGGTGATAAACTGTGTTTTGTTGATGGCGATCTTCAACCCTACTTTAGTTGCTACGTGGTCGAGAGAGGTTAGTTGATGGATAGCTTCCTCCACACTGGATGCCAGCAATGTAAGGTCGTCTGCGAAGGCTAAACAGTTGACTGTTAACTTGTCTTTCTTGTAGCCTATTCTCAATCCAGAGTAATCTTTTAGCATTTTCGTCCACTCACGAATGACTTTTTCGAGTAGGCAGTTAAAGAGGATTGGAGATAGGCCATCCCCTTGTCTAACACCTGTTTTGATCTCAAAGCTCTGGGACAGTTCCCCTCTGAATTTGATTCTGACTGTAGTGTTGGTAAGAGTTGCTTACACTAGATTCAAGGTTTTCTTTTCTAGTCCCAGTTCAGCAAGTGCCTGGAAGAGTGACTCTCTATCTATTGAATCGTAGGCCTTCTGAAAGTCAACAAATGTTGCCACATAGGGTGAGGCGCTTAGGTTTTTGTAAGTGATGATGGTTTTGAAGTTCAGGATTTGTTCGGCGCATGACCTTGACTTGCGAAACCCAGCCTAGTACTCTCCGATGCAGGAGTCTAGTTGAGCCTCTACTCTTGTGAGTAATACTTTGGAGAGTATCTTGTACGTCACTGGTACAAGGGAAATCCCTCTGTAGTTGTTGAGATCTGATTTGTCGCCTTTATTGTGTAACGGGTGGATGATAGCTGAGGTCCAGTCGCTCGGTAACGCTTCTGTCACCCAGATATTAGATATGATTTCATGGATACTTTAGATTGACTCCTCATCAGCGTATTTCCATAGCTCTGCTGTGATTCCATCCTTGCCCACTGCTTTGTTACATTTCAATTCTGAAATGGCTTTCTGGATCTCCCCCTTTGATGGTGGGAGAGAGTCCGACTTTGTAACATTCTGAGGTTCGAAATGTAGTTTCTCCTTGGGTTCCTTTGAATTTAGAAGGTTGTTGAAATACTCTGCTAGAATTGTGGTGCATTCTTCATTGTTCATTTTCAGCTTTCCGTCAATTCCCCGAAGGTGAAGTGTAGGGGCTGAGTAGGGTGTTATTTGAGATTTAAAAGTTTGGTAGAAGTCTCTAGTGTTATTTCTTTGAAAATCCCTCTCTGCTTTTTCAATGATACCTTTATTGTACTGCCTCTTGGTGTTTCTGATAATTTTAGTAGCAGTTTTCCTAGCTTCTAAGAAGTTCTTATGGTTATCCAGACTTTTGTCACGGTTCCATTTTAGCCATGCTTGCTTTCTCTCTTCTATTGCTCTGTCACAAACGGTTGTCCACCATGGATGTTTGTTCTTTCTGACTGCCGGGATGGTGGTTGGAATAATAATAATAAGTTAATTTATTAATTTGACCACCTAATCAATACACTAAGTCTTGTCTTAGTTGATTTACATTGGCATGTTAACTAAAATGGTACATGTTTCGCCTTATATTTAAAATAAAATCAGGCAATTTGATTTACCGTATGTATACATGAAATAAAACAAATTTTTAAAAAGCCTTGGAGAGACTTGAACTAAAATTAACATATCGTAAAAGACTTGTAATGGTTTTAAAGATATTACAATGAGTACTTGTAATATTGACATTAGAAGGCTTCTATTATAATTAAAATGAACAAAGCAACAGTCTTATGAACAAGTGATAAGATTGCTATAAAATTATGTTGGCCGACCAGCGGTTACAATGAAAATGACGATGAAAATCGTATTTAATAAAAAATAATGTTGAATGAAATAATGATGAAAGATGGTCAGATTGCAGATTGCAGATGAAAGATTGCAGGTCACTTGGTTATATCCATTTAATACAGTATTATTTCCATTAAGCACCAGTGCTTTATTTGATAAGTTTAATAAGTTGGCCTGTTTCAAATTTAATCCAATTCCACTCACTAAATAACGGATAGAAAAACAATACTCTTTTGCAGACTCAAACTCATAAGAAATACATATTGAGTGGTTGCAACTTCATTACATTATTTGATAGATCCATATTTACGACTTCATTACAACAAAATTTTGCCAACATCAATTATTAATTAATTTTATTTTAATTGCCTCTTATTGGGTTTCGTTATTAATTTAATAAACATTATTTCCAAAATATAGTTGCCCTTGCTATCTTTATCAATTAATTTGAATGACATTTCATTACAAACATTATGTTACATTTATTTATTGTATATCAATTAATCATTGTTCATTAAGTTATCATCTATCATGGCTCACTACATCTCATCTACAACAACTATCATGAAATGAACGCGGACTGACGAGTACATCAGATACGACTACAACACGAGAATGTCTGATTTAAAAAAGAAAATACTAACTTCACACATACATAACCAGCTGCTTTCTTATTTGTAGTTACACTAAATAAACACAATCTGTAGCAAAGGATCCTACATAATATGGATAACACACAAATCCCCCAAAAACTTACATCTATACTGACTCTACTGCAGTGGGAATAGAACCCCTGTCTCAAACATAGCAACGACATGGAACTGAATCCACAAATCAAAAATCACTACAACCACAAATCAAAATTTGCGTTGCCAAATATACAATAAACATAATTTACATATAACAACAAATAAATCCAGCAATGAGTCATCAGTGCACTCCAAGTCCATAGACCTGGTCGAGAGTCGAAGTGGCATCCTTAAGATGTTTCATTACAGTAACCTGAAAATCCCTGCATTTCTAAAGTGATACTCAAATGACCTTAAATCTTTAAATATCTGTGTGCTGTGGCTTATCTGATCAAATGGAATTATATAAAAATGACATTGTAATTAGTCTTTGATGACCCTATCTCAATGGGGTTCATTCTTTAACATGAGAATGCAGTGCTGTGGAGAAGTCTGGACTTGAAAAATAAACACACCTATTTCCTTCGCACCTTGGCTATAAAACTGTCATCCCTTGACGATATCTGTACTCAAGGCAATCTCATTCAGTCTCTTCCAAATACTTATATAATCCAGTCTTCACTGAGCTTGTAACAAAATGTTCCTTGCAATTTACATTCCACAGTACACAATATCTTGCCTTCAAATATAACATTCACTGGTTCAAACCTCACCAGGATTCACAACTATTATTCCTCGAGAAAACTTAATCTCTTTACATTCAAATATCAACTTTGGTATATTCCATTCCATATTATCATTGGGTCTCTTCCTCTCACTAGCGTTCTCAGTGTTAAAGTATCTTACCTCAAACAAGGCACAAAAATAAACTTAATAATGAAATATTGAAGAATTAACTCACAGCATATATCACTAACCTGACAAAAATCAAATCACTTATCGATGAGCAAAGACTCAAAATACACACTGTAATGTTCACTGATGGTTGCTGGTTCAAATCCATAGCACAATATAAATGAATTTTTCTTGAAGGGTGGAAATTATCATGCAACATGCCACTATTACAAACATGCCCCAAGAACTACTTAAATGTACTAAATGCCATCTATCCTTATTAAAATATTGACACACCCTAATATTATTTCAGAAGATCATATAACACATGCTTAGGAATATATTCTAAGGACCAAAATAACCTTAACACATGCAGATTATATATAAAATACACATCTCCAAGGCATTAGTACTACAAAATTAAGTATCTAAATCTAGCTGACCCTTGCTACATATTTAAATCAAATCAAACTTAACCATTACATGCAATAAGTTATTATTTACAAATCTAATTAATTAGCTGATCATGCATACTGAAGTTGGATAAAATCAGATGTACTCATCCCTGTCCGGTTCACTCCATGATTCAGCCATGTACCATCTCAGCCATTGGGTCGGCTCATCGATGTGGTGCTCACTCCATCATGAAGGAAATACAACCATCTGCAAGAATTCTCCTGTTGAGGTCCATGTTCCAGTCACAATTTTACGTGCAGCACAATTGGTACACACGTGTCCGCACACATTCGATTATCATTGAGCATAAGTTACAAAAAAATACAAATGAATTATGATACAAATTACAAACACAAGAAATACATTCTTCTCAATAGCACTTCATTCCTGGAACAGTCTGATCAGTATCCTATTTCCACCAGAACTGTTATTCAATGTTAATTCAAGCTCCAACGTGCCCCGCAACTTCATTGTTAACTAGGTTTAATGCTGCTTGACGAACAAGTCCATCAGCACTTGACACATTATGATTCAACCTGTGATGATTTAATATAATTAATTCCCTTATGGAAAAAATCCCTGCGGATTACGTCCAGGATAAGAAAAGTTATTGTTCCTTTACATCGATAAATGCTCTGTCTATGCGTTTTTATGGCGACGATCACAATATGCGTCTGAACCATTCAATCCTGAAGTTAAGAGTAGAGTGGCTCTCTTCACTGCTTGGCACCCACCAGTCCGCGTGCCTCATGGAACAAATGCCTCGGGATTCTCCGGACCATTTTCATCACATCCTTTCTTTAGTAGCCACATATCTAATCAAAAAGGTTTGCCAGGATATTTCAATTGCATTTTTATAAATACATGAAAGTCTTATTTGTCTTTAATAATCACCTCTTTTGGATTTAGACTTATGTCACAACGCTCTCACATTAGTATCTCTGCTACTGCCTTATTTCATCCCTTGCGCGCTATCTTGTGATTCATTGATTTGAAAGTTCTGCCAACCTAATTTAGTATCTCTGTCACATGTTGATCTCACGTTTCTCTCTCTTTAGAGTGGAAAGTTCCATCACCCTCTTTCTGATGCAATATCCGCTGTTTCTTTACATGTGCGCTGTTGAAGATATAATTTAGCAAGCTGGATTGCAGCATACATCCTGCTTCACATATGAACTCTACCTCATATAATATTACTTTGGTCCATCTACAACATTTGTATGCCAATGACATGAACCAGTTGGGTTCAATATATATATATATAAATTGTTGTTAGTTTTTTATTTTCTTGTGGTTTAACATTGCATTTACTCGTATAGGTTGTTAGTAATAAATTTACTCATTCAGGACAAATATTTTAGGTTCTCTATGGGAATCGACATCTACATCATAGGTTGTTAGTGATGATGGAATAGGAAGGGGCTAGAACCAAGAAGGAAGTTGCCTTGGCCTTAATTAAGAAGCAGCTCCAGCATTTTTCTGTTCTAAAAATGGGAAACCAAGGAAAACCATTTTCATAGCTGCTGTTAGTAGGATTCGAATCCATCACATTCTGAATGTAAGCTTACAGTTAGGCAGCCCATACTCTGCAGCCAACTCACTTGGTAGAAATAATCTTTTGGAATTCATGTGCTAGGTAGACTCTGTTATGCAGGTTAGTAAAAGCACTTGTTAGTTGTGTTGTCATTGCATGCATCATTGTAGACTCATTTTGGTAGCCATTCAGATACATTCTATTAGCATGCGGCAAAAAAAAAAAAAAAAAAAAATCAGTAACATACCACACACTCACTGTTGATAAACTGTTCTGTACAGGATGTTTTGATAAATGTTGAATGCCAGGTTCATATTGTTACCACATGCAAGTCAATTTTTTTTTTTTTTCTACAATACCATTATATCCTAATTTGATTTCCTTTGTAAAATGTGAATTTTCAGTTCATTGGTTCACATCCATTGAGTAGTTAGAAGCTATCAGCCTCACAAATGAACAATAATATTGCCTTACATGTTTCATATGTATAGTAGAGGCATATTTCATACATTCAAAAATGTCTGTTGACCTAATAGGCAGATGTCTATAAAATATAATTGCTAATCTTCATTGATAATGGTTGATATTTGTTCACCACTAAACTATTAAAAATTGCTCATTCAATATTTCAATACAGTGCTAATAAGGACTGGGCAAAGTGGACCATGACTTTTACTTAAAGCGTGAAGTAGACATGGGGTAGAACAAAGAACAGTGATGGGATAGTAAACATTCATGGTATCCCTGCTGGTTGTAAGACGCAAGTGGTAGGTGTAGACCCAAGATTGGGAACTTGTGCTCCAAAGCATTAGAGCTCTCAGAACTACTTATATAAAATGGAAGGTACTGGCCAGTGGCACTCTTACAACGAGAATTAAACATGACCAAGGGTAGGTGACGGTTGCTAGAATGAAAGAGACCAAACTCGATAGCTGCAGTTGCTTAAGTGCGGCCAGTATCCAGTATTCGGGAGATAGTGGGTTCGAGCCCCACTGTCGGCAGCCCTGAAGATGGTTTTCTGTGGTTTCCCATTTTCACACCAGGCAAATGCTGGGGCTGTACCTTAATCAAGGCTGCGGCCACTTCCTTCCCACTCCTAGGTCCTTCCTGTCCCATTGTTGCCATAAGACCTATCTGTGTCAAAGCGACGTAAAGCAAATAGAAATAAAAAAATAGAATGAGTGGATTCTGTGAGTTTATAAACCTATAAGAACACCATGTCTGTTGTTATGGTCTATGAAAGCATCAAACTAAACATACATTATTTGAGAACTACAGTCGAACCACAATATCTCAAACCTCCATTAGTCAAATTTTCAGTATCTTGAAGAAACTTCAATTTCCTGGCCGTTAGTCTATTCTTCACATATATGTATGTCTCCATTACCCGAAATTCCATTACACGAATTTTTCAATTTCTCAAAGCGAATGTTTCCTACCTAGAAGAAGAAAATATTCTGTAATTCGAATTTTGTTTGACATTACCTGTGTAATACGCCATTTATTGTACAGTGAGTCTTCCCGGCCATCATCGGTATGCTTACATAGCAGCTTACCTGTCCAACCCGGGTGTGTTGACCATAGGCAGTTGTAGTTGCTTGAGCCCTCTCCTGTACTGTCAGCAGACCAGTCGTTATCGCACTTCAATTGTAAATGTTAAGTGTTTTTACAGCAATAACAGATGTTGAAAGTTATGTGAAAGAAAGCAAGCTTGACAGTAAGAAAACAGAAGAAGTTGTTAATGGAGGTTTCATGTTCTTCTACTCTATGTCTTTTGTCTTCAATGAGTTGGTATAAAGTGGTGTACTGTAATTAAAATTATAAAGTACTTCGAGTTTGTTTTTATATGTTTATAGATACAGTGCATGATTCAATTATGTGCTAAACATGCTCAAAAAGGGAAATTCTCCATATCTCAAAATATTGATAACTCGAAATAAAATTTACCTTCCTAGGTGTTTCGAGATATCGAGGTTCTACTGTATTGTTGTCTTATTTTTTCTATTGTTCAGTATTCATGTTTGGTTTTTGTGAATTTGTGAGTTCTGTTTTGATGTTCCTGGTTTTAGTTTTTGTATGAAAGATGAGAAATATTTTAATTTTTTTTATCAGTATGATAAGTAATATGTATAGGCTAAAATATACAGACGCTGTTACAAGCTAATCTCTTAAATGGATATAGTAAACGAAGTAATGATTTATCCAGACCTCATTAGAGGATGGAATGTTATTGGCAATACAGTATTTCATTAGGACTTTCTTATAGGACAAGGGGAGAGTGAAGCATCTCTAGTATTTTACTTACTGATGAATTACTGTATGTGAAAAGGACAAGATATATTACATGAACTATCAAAGTATTAAAATAGAATTCCTTAACATTTTGATTCTTTATAACAAATCAAGAAACTTTAATTTTTTTTAATATTTCAATTATTATTTATTGTATGACTTTAACTTGTAGAACTACAGAATTGATTAAGATAACAGAAAGTACAGTATATATACTATACATAAATACACATGACAAAAAAACAACAACATGTCTATATTTTCAAGTCCAAACTATCCAGTCACTTTATCACAAAAGGTGCTGCCTCAACAAAGCCTGTTGGATCATCTTCATAGGCCTGCAGTCTGCACTTTTATATGATGTGTTATTTAGACTAGGATGGGCTGGTATAAGCACGCTCCATTGCCTATGCTGGTAAGATTGTGTGTTGTATCAACACATCATTTACATTTAAATTTTAAATTTGTATTTTAAATTTTTTATGGGGAAAAATAAAATAAAATGAAGCAGGTCAATATATTATTGTTTTTGAATATATTACTGTATCCAGGAAATAGTCAGGATATCTAGTAAAAGAGAGTAGAGTTTATGTTATTTTCTGGGCAGAAATTAAAGATAATTTTTAAACAAAAGGAAAAAAAGCTGGATGAATCATTCATTTGTGCAGACTGGGTGGAAGATAGTGATGGAGGCATGCTTGCATCCTGAAAAATGTATAGCAGCAGTGTGATTTTGTTTTCTGATTCATGCAGTGGAGAAATCTCAAGAAAGGGAAAACTGTTTTTGGCAGAACTTCAGAGAAGTAGCATCCAAAGGTAATGTACATAAATCAACTATTCTGTAACAGAGTTTCTGGTGAAATAAAACACTGTGTAATCTCAAACCCCCATGGCATAACAGCCCTGAATGGCCAGGCGTATCAAGAGGCTGCTGCTCAGTCCGAAGGCCTTCTGATTATGAGGTGTTGTGTGATCAGCATGATGAATCCTCTCAGCGGTTATTCTTGGATTTCTAGACCAGGGCCACTGTTTCACTGTCAGATAGCTCTTCAATTATAATATTATGATTAGATCCAGGTAAGAGTGCCTGACCGGGCCAGGAATAAAACCCAGGACCTCTGGGTAAGAGGCAGGTATGCTACCCATACACTGCAGATCTGGCACCTAGCTTCATAGATCCTCAAGGATAAATTAATCCAAAAAAGTGGAAACTAAATGAAATGAAATAAGAAATCAACCATATGCAGGAATGGACCAACACATCTACAAAATATTAATTGCTGCAATTTTAAAAACGGCAAAAAAATATGACCACTCACAATGGCATGTGCTCTTGCTAATGACACCCATGCCATCAGCTTAAATAAGTCAATGGTTTCAGGTTGAAAAAAAGAAAGACAGGGGTAGGGGTACTAGAAAAGAATAACTTGAGTTCCAGTTACAATAACTTTCCACTAATGAAATGGACAAAAATAATGGCATGTGGACTCTGAAGAGGCCTGATGCAGGTCTTTCAAGTTGATGCCGTATAGGTGACCTGTGCATCTGCAAGGATGGTGCCCTACCTATGATGAATTCTAATGATGAAGATGGCACATACACCCAGCCTCCAAGCCATCAGAATTAACTAATGAAGTTTAAAATCCCCGACCCAGCCAAGAATCGAACCTGGGACCATCTGGACCACAGGCCAGAATGCTAACCATTTAGCCATGAAAATGAAATGGACAAAATGTTTCCAGTCTTGAGAAAAGGGGTGCAGGAAATTTATCTACCATAGAACTAAATGCAAAAATTCAAATAAAGTTGTTACCTATTATTATGCCAATAGCGCAGAACATAGTAGATACCTATGCACAGATCAGAGTATACTACAAACTTTACATTTTGTGGTGATATACCCAGCAGTGCTCCAAATGCATTAATGTGGTTTCAGTATGATGTTTGCCAAAATCATATTATTTGAAAGCCATCTAATCATTTAGATATGATTTCATGAAATAAGATATTTCACATTAAACCATTGTTCAAATCTTTCTGTAAATAAAACATTTATTTCAGTACCGGTAACTAAATTGTACTTTCAGAAATAGTAGAAGATCAACATCAACTCTCAATAGAGCCAACTTCGCATTGTGATTGATATGATGCTTATGCTTCCTGCAAACTACATTGGGCAGTGGCACCATCTCGAAAACTGTCCAAAATTTTTGTATTCATAACTTGTGAAGTATACTTTTTCTTCCAGGAAACCCAGAAATCTGGGAAGCATAAGGCTAATAAAAGCTCTTAGTATATACAATGCACATGTGCCATGGTGAAAGGCATCCTTATTCAAAAATTTTTCCACATTTTTAACTGGATTTTGAAAAATGATAAAACATATTTCTTTACTTATAAAGAACATTAGTTTAAAATGGATAATGAAGCACCGAAGAGTTCAAAGTAAGGGTCTAGTCATCATTATTAAAAAGCCTTAAAGAATTTGGATTACACCAAAAACTTGTTAACCTCATTAGTATGACTTTTAAAAATACGAAGGCAAAAGTAAAATTTAGAGGTGAATTGTCAGAATCATTCACTATAAGAACTGGACTTCGACAAGGTGACGGACTTTCACCATTGTTATTTAATTGTGCATTGGAGAAGGTTATGCGTGAATGGAACAAGAAATGCCAACCAACTATCAAGATCGGTAGAAGTATTAAACTCAACTGCCTTGCTTTTGCAGACGATTTAGCATTACTTGCAAATACAATAGAAGAGGCTAAATTTCAAATTGAACAACTAGAAATTATAGCAAAAATATGGGATTACAAATTTCATTTGAAAAAACAGAAATGTTGCCAACTTTTAAAGTTGATTTACCAGTTATTCAACCGAACAGTAATAAAGAGACTAAAATTGTTCAGAAATTCAAATATCTTGGGGAAATAATAACATGGAACACAAATGAAAAAGAAGCAATAGAACACAGAACAACTAAATTTAAACAAGCACAAAGACTTAGCTGGCCAACCTATAAAAAAAATATCTCTTTCGATAAATGCTAAGCTGAAACACTATAATTCCATAGTTAAACCAGAGGCAACGTATGCTAGTGAAACTTTATTCAAATTAAATGTAAAATCTACAACAGACAAATTACAGAAAACTGATAGAAGAAATTCTTAGAACAATTATTAATAAAAAAACACCAAGTTGATGGACAGTGGAGATTGTTGCCTAACAACATTGTCTATCGTGAATGTGAATCAATAATATCTACAATGCGTAAAAGAAGAATTTCCTTTTTCTGTCACATATCAAGATTACCAGACACCAGGATACTGAAACAACTATTTGATTACTTTTTGAAAAATAAAATCAATAATAATTGGTTCAAAGAAGTTCAGGATGATTTGGAAGAATTGGGTATAACTCAGCAACAAATCAAAGACAGAAAAGAGAAGAGAATTTTGAAGAACAAAAGCATAAGTATCAAACTAAAAACAGTTGAACGGAAACAATATACTATATCGGACACACAAAGGGCTTCCAGGTCGGAGAGGATGAGAAAGTTCTGGGAGAAAAATATTCACCCCTTTTTTCAGCCCCAACATACGTTTCTTTATTTTTAATGGCCAAACATGCGTTTCTTCAGTTTTTTGATATGTTATATAAAATAAATATTCACCCCACCCCCCACCCCCCCTTTTACCTCCTCACATCCCTTTTCAATTCACTTAACTGGATTTTCAGAAAATTATAAAACATGTGCTTTTTCTTCTTCATCTTCTTTCATTTTGACTAACAGCGAACTGCATTAATTTGATTTTGGCTGCTTCTGGGTTTTGGTCCTTGCCCAGTACTCCTTCATTCTTTCAAGAGTGAAAGGTCATTGGATCCGGGGTCCAGTAGCGTAGCAAAGGTTTTCAGTTTGGGTGGGGGTAGGGCATTACTGTAGGTCTTCATCCAGAATTTTATTTTGGTGGGTGTCCAAACTTCTGGAGAGTTTAGGTGGTATGGAATACCTTATAATGAAATGAGTGTCCTTGGTTCCTAGTATGAGTAGTGGATTTGTGCAGATTGCAGAAACTAATAATAATACACATGCTTAGTAAAAGTTTATTTGAACAACATTGCTTTAGGGCTGGAAGAAGCAAAACAGATCTGATATTTGCTTTGAGGATGTTGGCAGAGAAACACTGGGAAAGAGGAAAAGACCTAATTATTGTGTTTATGGGCCTTGGAAAGGCATATGATAATGTTCCTAGAACAACTATTTGGAAAAGTCTTAGAAAACTTGGTGTACTGGAGTACCTTATTAGGAAGATCCAAATGCTATATACTAATTGCAAAAGCTTTGTCAGTATTGGAGATGGTCACTCTGAATGGTTCAATACAACAAAAGGAGTACAACAGGGAAGTGCCTTATCACTTCTATTCATAGTAGTTATGGATACCATTTTAAAGGAACTAAAAGGAAAAGGTAATAAAGATCTTCAGGCTTTGGTGTTTGCAGACGATGTGGCAATATGGGATGAAACAGAGGAGGGAGCGCAAAATAATCTGAATGCATGGTGTAAGAAGTTTCATGATTATGGAATGAAATTGAACCCATCAAAAACAGTAGCATTGAAAATCAGCAGAAATAATACAGAAAGCAACATAAAAATACAGGACCACCAAGTTGAAGTAGTA
The DNA here is from genome assembly GCF_040414725.1 of Anabrus simplex. Taxonomy (NCBI): domain Eukaryota; kingdom Metazoa; phylum Arthropoda; class Insecta; order Orthoptera; family Tettigoniidae; genus Anabrus; species Anabrus simplex. The sequence continues at coordinate 316,333,945 of NC_090265.1, forward strand.
CACCAATTCAGATATTTAGGAAGCGTAATAGCTAGTAATAATAAAGCTGAGATAGAAATAACAAACAGAGCAACCAAAGGCTCTAACTTTTACAGTATCGTTAGACACCTACTATGGGATGAGAAGGTCCCACAGAGAACAAAAATGATCCTGTACAAGTCATATTTCATTCCCATCCCACTAACATCAAAGGATTGTAGTAGGATTCAAGCCTGTGAAATGAAATTTATTAGAACTGACCTCCAAAAGACACGACTTGATCACGTGAAAAATGGTGAGATCGATCTAACGTAGGTCTAAATGAATCGATGGAGGAAAGACTTCGGTTATCTAGACTTAAATGGTTTGGGCATGTTAAATGAATGAATAACACAAGGTTACCATGTGTTTATTTGGAAAAGAGAATAACAGGTAGAAGACCAGCTGGAAGACCAAGAAGAAGATGGATGGACCAACTGAGGGAAGACATAGAGAAGAGGATGGAATTGGGAATCTGTCATGGACAGCAAAATCTTTTTGAATAGGCAACTTTGGAAGACGCTCGTTTTCAAACACCCTACCCGGCTCGCTGGAAGGGCAAACCAATGATGATGATGAGTACTTTTATTTGTGTAAAGTTCATCCCAAATACTAGTTCTAAACAGACACCGGAGCATTGGAAGTTCATTCTGTAGGAGAGTTTTTAACGTGCGAGAAGCCAATGTCACAGAGCTGCTGCAATTACAACACCCTTTTAAGCACCACCGACACAAGCCTGGATTTGAACCTGTGAACTCAGACTCAGAAGGACAGCAACTCAACGAACTGAGCCACATGAAAAGGAGGTGTTTGTAATTATTGTTATAAGTAGGTACAGTTATTACTTTTACAAAGGTTTTATGAGGAGCATTTATTAAGGCGTACATTTTCCAACTGTCCTAAATGCACAAGACCATATGGAAGAATTAGCTGGAAGCTAAGGAGCCTTGTAGGGATGAGACTTAAGGCATCCTGCATTAGATTACCAGCACTGACAGAGTTAAGAAAGGAATGGGATGGAGAAGATACAGCCTTGTTTGTGGGTGCAACAGAGTTGGCCTTGTGTCTCCCGTAATCGAAATATCTATGACACACTTCATCTTCATGGGGCGTAGATCAAAGTGGTTCCTTTTTTAAAAGACAAATTAATTAAATGAAGATTCTACTTCCTCACAAAAGAAGAATGATATTATTAACTCTACGATCAGTATCAATAATGCAGCTGCTTTATGTTAACAGTACAGAAGCTATGATTTTGATTGTTGGATATAATTACATCATAACAATCAAAATCACAAATATTTATTGAAGATTCGTCACCGCACTTGGCAGTACCGCCTTTCTTTTCATATCCCCCTCTCAAGGTAAAGTCGTATCCATGCTACTGGCCTGGATTTATACCCCACCCACAGAGTACACCACTGAATCCACTCACAATTTAAGGAACAAGGTAAGCCCGACAAATGGTTCGATACTCAAAATACACCACCATAAATGATGTCGTAATAATTCAAAATGACTAAAAAACAAAAAGTAAGCAAGCTTAGGGCTTGTGGGATTTTAAATCTTATAATCATTAGTGACAGGATCTATGGTTTTAAGTAGACTCCAGATCAACAGAACGTGACTTCCCATTTCTAAAATTTTGTATGCATCGACTGCGATTCAAATCTTGGCTGTCTACATGAGGACATAGAACCATTGGAAGTGAGCTATCACGCCCACTGATTATGAAATAGTAACCCACACTTTTATGGTGCTGTTTGAAGTTCCAATCAGTCCTCGGGCATCTGACAAAACAGACAGGCCTACCTATAGAACTTACACACACATCTGCGATCATGTCTTGCTACTATATGCTAGTACTGCTGTTAGAATACAATACTTTTTCATAACTTACCGAGTTTTGGCTTCTTTATGACAAAACGGTCCATCTTAAAAAATGTCACTAATATGGCACAAAATGAACTAATGTGCAGATCACAATCCTGTCATAATCTGCCTAACGCTTCTCCTCATCTTTTGACATTTGTCAACATGCTATCATATACCCAATTTCACTTTAGCTAAGAAAATTCCTCAGTCTAAATACCCTCACCTTGAACCTGGCCCATCTAATTCCTTATTTTTAACTCCTATTAATGAAAGTCAGATTGAAAAATAATAATCTTAAAAACAGTTGTAGTGTTGACTGTTTTGGTTTTAGTAATATTCTTATAAAGAGACTCTCTAAATTTAATATACTTCACATAACAAAATTAGTTAACAAATCTCTATCAAAGGGTAAAGTATCAGCTAAACTTAAAATCGCCACAGTTGTACCAGTCTATGAAGGCATGGATAAATTTAATGTTAGTAATTACAGACCAATCTTGGTACTACCTCCTTTATCTAAGATTTTAGAACAAGTGGTTAAAAAAAGATTATTAGATTTTTTGTTAAATAATAAATATTTTTTACCAATTTCAGTATGGTTTCCTACCTCACTCAGGTAGGCCTACCAATAATGCTATTGAGGATATTATTATTAAACTACAACAAGCTTTAGACTCAGGTATGTTAGCAGCTGGTTTATTTATAGATCTTAAAAAGACTTTTGACACAGTTGATCATAAAATTCTTACAAAAATTAGAAGTAGCAGGCATTAGAGGTATTGCATTGGATTGGTTTGTTGATTACCTTTCTAATAGAGAGCATTTTGTAACATGTAATAACACTCAAAGTAATGTTAAGGTGATCTCATTTGGTGTTCCTCAGGGTTCTGTGCTGGGTCCTTTATTGCTTCTTATCTTCATTAGTGATATTGGTCACCTTAAGTTAAATGGAAGACTATCCATTTTTGCTGATGGTACTAATATTTTTTATGCAGGCTCTAGCAATCATAAACTTGAACAAAATATGCAACAGGATATTCTGTTACTTGAAACATGGCTTAATTCCAACTGATTAACTATAAATATAACAGAAACAAACTACATAATTTTCCACAAACCTTTATATGCATTAAATTTGGATAAAAATCTGCTTTTCTTCAATTATAGAGTAATGAGAGTGCAGAGTACTAAACTCTTAGGACTGTTTATAAAAATCTGTCATGGAGTAATCAGGGGAGACTATTTATAATAAAATTATCCCTGTGAATGGTATCCTAAGTAGATTGTTGTGAGATATAAATTCTCTTGTGGGTTGTTGAGGGGTATTTACTATGCTCTTATTGATTTTGAAAGTATCCTTTATTTTTTATTTTAAAAAAAATTATTGAACATTGAAGGCATTTAGATCAGATACATGTTCACAGTTAAATTACATAACAAAGAACCCTTAAACCCAGTGAAACTGAACAATTATAGACATAACTAAAAATACACCAATTAAATTACTAAGCGGCCCCTTACACAGGCGGATGACCAGTCCACATGTAAGGGCCAACCCTACAACCCTCTAATCTTACAACTAACTTGGTTGGTTCCCCACCCCTAACTAAATCTACTAAGCTGCCTCTAACATGGACGGATGACCAGCTCACATGCTAGGGCATCCCCTACATCTAAAAGCCTATAACGAACTACTTACTACATTAAATATATACTAATTCTATCCTAAATCTGCCTGGCTACGACATCCCCCTGGTGAGGAACTGCAACCACCTTTCCCTGGGATGTCATGACCAGACATGTCACACGAGGCTCGGAAACCGAAACCTCACTGACCACTTAAGTTGTCAATGTTATTCCTTACCACTCCTTCATGTAACAGCCCATATGTGTGCGGATGCCAGCTCTGCATGTAGGCCGTCACGTCTGTATTCTTCTGCCGAGACGATGTTATGTCTCGGCTCATCTTTCGCTGTATCGTTGACAACTTACTTCCTCTAACCTAATACTACTCACTACCTTACTCTACTCTACACATGCAGATGTACTGTATCAGCACTTAGCTTGAGACAGGTCAGGCCTATCTCCCCCTCTTCCATCTCTACATCACCATCCAAACGCTATCTAACAAAAAAGCCAATAGGCAGACAAACGATTTACCAACAACACAAATTAAAAGGAATACAATATGACTTACTTATCAATGAACTAAAATACTACTAATTATAAAGTATACAATATGTAAGGTATGCTCTTATTGAAAGCCACTTCTCTTTCATGATACATGTCTGGACATGCTGTAATAAAGAATTATTAGAAAGGTAGAGGTCTTTATGAAGAGTGCACTAAAAATAATTTTCAAACTGCTCATTCTGATATGACTAAAGTTTTATGTAAACATTGTAATATATTATCACTTCCAAACCTCCGCATAAAGGCTTCTGCAATTATGATCTATAAAATTCAAAACAAATTCATCCGCTCAAACACATCAATAATTACCATTTCACAGATTCATAATTATGAAACAGTATTATTTATAATATTCACTACAGTCAGATTCATTCTACTAGTTATGGTCAAGATTCTCTTTGGCATTTTTCTATAACTATGTATAACTCATTTCCAAAAAATATAAAAATTTTACCAACTTTATCTATTTTCAAAAGTTTTTGTTTGTCCAACCCTTGTTCCATTTTCCTACGGGGTCAGGTATGAGGTGAGATGAATCTGTCGTGGTGGGTTTTTATGACCGGATGCCCTTCCTGACGTCAACCTCATCAGAGGAGTTAATGAGATGAAATGAATGACGTGATATATGCTAGAAAGGAGAGGGTGAAACCCGGTGCCGGCACCATAGCCTACTCCTGTCGAATAGCACCAAGGGGTCTGCTCAAGGCTTAACGTCACCATCCAAAGGACGAATCACCATCAACAGCATCATATTCCCTCACTCCATATGAGCACTGTGGAGAGGTTTGCAATTTAATCCAGGCTTTTGGCACGCAATCTAGTGATTAGAAATTGTATACCACCACCTCCCCTACCCTGCCGGCCAACATTCTGATGGTGAAATTTTTTTCGACCAACGGGAAGCTTTGTCCTGTCTTATCTATTACATCATGTTACATTATATATATTTACTGTATGTTATTCTGTAATTACATTGTGAATATAGCCACCATTGCAATTTATCTGTATTGCACCAAGAAGGGCCTTGGCTCAGATGCCTATCTTGAAATTAAATAAAAAAATAAAAATCAAAGTATGAAAAATAAGAATGAACATTTGGGGAAAGTGATTTAATCCCACCCTCTACAAACTTGCTGTATAAAATTTCTAGATTTAGTATAATTCTAGGTCTAGTGCCCTCTTTTGAAGGTATAAATCACTTGAACTTATCATATTATTTTATACTTTTAAAAATATATTGTCATATTTGTACCCAAACTGATTTCTACTTAAAAGTATAAAAAGTAGAGAAGATAATTTAGGTTTTAATGGGTTAAGAAGTCCCTGACCTGTAGAATAGAAGTGGGACTTTATCACGTATTGAGCATGAAGATGAAGTAGGGTGCTAGTATTACTTAAATGTAGTCCAGATGTGAATGTTTCACCCCTAACAGTTGAGAAATCACCAGTGGATTGGATAGTCGTGGCTCCCAGAGCACAAAGAAGGCCACAGCTCAGAATAATAATATGTTCAAGATGTCCACTCCTATTCCATAGCAAATCTTACACATTTGCAAGTCCTGTCATAAAATTCAGCGACCGAGTGAGTTGGCTGTGTAGTTAAGGCCGCATAGCTGTGAGCTTGCATTTGAGAGATGGTGAGTTGGAATCCCACCGTTAGTAGCCCTGAAGATGGTTTTCCATAGCTTCCCATTTTACACCAGGCTGTGCCTCAATTAAGGCCATGGCCGCTTCCTTCCCAATCCTAGTCCTTTCCCATCCTTACTTTGCCATAAACCTTTAATGTGTAAGTGCAAGGTTAAGCCACTAGCAAAAAATGAAAGGCCAATGATATTGCATTTTAGGCCCCTTTAAACAACAAGCATCGTCATCATCATCATCATCATCATCATCATCACCCCCATCATCATCATCATCATTATCATCAAAAAACAAAATACAGAACAGAACTAAACTATAGATTAGATAAACTTGAGGTACTAGAAAGTAGAATCATGAGAAAAATCTTAGGCCCTGTGAAAACAACAGAAGTATGGAAATTAAGATCTAATGATGAAATATACAGGAATATAGAAAAAATAACAGAAATCATAAGAAAAAGGAGATTGCAATTTTTTTGGACATATTTACAGAATGGATGGTTCCAGATTAACAAACATGATTTTCAAGTACCTTTGGGACAAAAAGCCAACAACTAGCTGGATTCAAGAAGTAATGAAAGATTTAGAAAGAAAAATTATAAAAGAAGGAACTATGGACAGAGAGATTTTTAGAAATAGGGTAGTAAGTATGGAAGGATTCCAAAGAAGATTGAACAAGAAACCTGGTGTGAAGTGGTCCAAGTACAGAAAGAAACAGCATAGTGAAAGGGTGAAAGAATATTGGAAGGAACAGAAGAGAAAACAACAAAATATGAAGAACTGAATTGAAATTGGCACGTGGTCCTTAGCAGGCCTCATCGGAAAGAAGAAGAAAAACAGAAATACCCATATGTGTTGACAATTTCTCCATGGTCCAATTCTTCATATTGTTCTGCAAAACACTGATGTGCCTTGCTGGTTATATACAAACTTAAGTGCGCTGTTAACTAGCCACCAGTGCAGACAGATACATCTGTTGGTAGCATTCAGTAGAGAGTTAGCGTGCTGCAAAAACAATTGGGCAAATTCAGAATGGAATGTGTATTGAATGATTAACCCTCTTAGAGCCAGGAGGCAATCTGATCGGCCGCTCACCATCACCTGGAAGAGGCCAGAGCTCTGCCTCCAATCTACTATTGTAAAGTGCCAGGCCATTTTCAGTGGAAATACATGTATTTAAAAATTTGCGTATATCTACCGGTGTATAGCAAATACTGGCATGAAATTTTCTACATGTCGACTACATAGAATAAACAATTGGTTTAGAGTCATATAAAGAGTCAAAAACCTTTTATTGTTGATATTATAGTTGTCGATCGTTTATTTTTAGGAAGAGAAAAACATTTTTTGCACTTTCTCCCTCGATATCTACTTTAAAAAAATCATTTATGTTACAAAAGAATATACATAATTATGTATAATGTATTTATAAATACAATTCTATAGAATAACTGATTTGAACGAGAAAAATAAAAACATAAAAAATAAAAATTCAAACATATGTCACTAGTAAAAACAAGACAATTTTATTCACCGATAAAATTTGCATATGTGTATCGATGTATGGCAGATACTGACAAGAAATTTTCTACGTGCGGAAAACATAGTATAAAAATAATTCTGAATTATTAAAAAATAAAAAATAATCAGTTGATATTATAGTTTTTGTTTTCAGCAAAATCATTTTCTCGTTTTCGTTTCTAGTATATGTTTGAAAAAGAATTTTACAATACTACAGAATCTACGTAATTAAGAAATCTATGGCGCTAAAGCCGTGATTTGCTTTGGCCTACCAAGTGACCGTTGATCAGTTCAGAGACCTGCGGTTTACGAGGTGAGGCATGGTCAGTGAGATGAATCGTCTCGGTCATTTTTCTTGGTTTTCTAGACCAGGGTCGCCCTCTCACCCTCAGATATCTCCTCAGTTGCAACCACTTAGATTGAGTGAACCTCGATCCAAACCTCAGGACCAGGCAAAAATTATTGACCTGGGCTGGAATCGAACCCATGACCTCCGGGTGAGAGGCAGGCATGCTACACTTGGCCCTCGGGGACTGGCAAATAGGTAATGATAGAGGACTATACGTGACTATAAGGTTTAGCAGAGAGAAAGTGAAAAGTAAATTGGATTATGATATGGGTGGAGAATCAGACGGAGGAGCATGTTTAAGTCCAAGAAGTTCCTTGAAGGAGACAGGAGGTTGAGGAATGTTGTCAGGTTCATTGGGACAAATTTCCACAAAATGTTCTCCTGAGACATCATTATCATCTTCATTATCACTAATTTCATCTAACACCATATTCAGAGTAGTTTTAGTGCTGTTGGAAACAATTAAACGTCTCTTCTGTAGCTGCAGTGATTCCGCGGGTGTGTCCAGTATAATTTCCTCGCTAATCTCTGAACTAAATTCACTATCGCTGTCCGAAAAATCATCCACGTTAACTTCATATTGTTCCAAACACTGCATTAATTTACCGTCATCAATACCTGCTGAAAAAATATCACGTGAACAACTGTCACAGCTGTCACAAATCCACTCGCTGCAAGGAACAATCTCTTACAGATCAGTTAGCGGTATTTGTAAACACAGGAAACAACTCTTGTGAAAGCTATAACACCCTCCTAGAACTGCCAAAGCAAGGTCAGGCACACAATAATGTGTAGCCCCTTTACTACAGGTTGTAACAAAAGTATGCACGTCACTATAGGTTGCCTCCTAGAACTGCTAAAGTAAGGTCAGGCACACAATAATGTGTAGCCCCTTTATTACAGGTTGTAACAAAAGTATGCACGTCACTATAGGTTGCCTCAAAATTATGTATATCACAGAATTTTAAGCTGGCCGATGTAATCGGCTCTGGCAACTTCCGACTGGATTCTCAAAGGCCGATCTGATCGGCTTTGGAAATTTAAAGGATGGGTGCTCACACTACCACCTGGCACCAAGAGAGTTAAGACTGATAAAAGAATGTTAGAGCAAAAGGAACCACTGTATTATGAAGGACAGGCTGACAAACTGAACCACCATAGATTTAACATGCTAATATTTCTGGCACTAGAGCCAGCAATCAGAGTATTGAACATAAGCAAGGTGTAGTTCCTGGCATGGTTGAGCGCAACCATATTTTAAACACGTAATATATACAAGGTGTCCCAAAACAATGTACTCACTCTTCAACTGTTAGTAACTCATGTACTGTGTAGAGATGAGAAGAATGCAAGAATAAGGAACGTGGCCTGCAAGCACGAACTTCCTGTTCTGCCCAGACAGATCGGCTCTTATTTGCTCGTATCTGCTACACGAAAACATTGACTCACACTTTGCACTTTGCTGGATTACAACTGACAAGTACGAAGAGCTGCCAGTAGAAGATAAAATAAAATAGCCGGGGTAGTAGCGGAGTTACTATGGTAACCATTGCGTCACTGGCTCTCCTGGTGAAAAGTCCTCCGCCCCGTGCCTCTCTGGGCATGTGCATTCTTCTGATCTCCCAACAGTACTCACCTTTTATTGACAAAAAATAAAATGTCCTTTAGGATATATGGAGTGATTTCAATTGAAGTAAACAAATTTACTGCACCATTCTTCTTTGCAAATGTTCAAACTGACCACCATCATTATCCAGACAGAGCTAATAATGTGCAGTAATGGAATCACAAACTGTTTGAAGGAGTTCATTTCGAATGTGGGGACATCGTTTTTCAATTTCCTGTTGCAGGTTTTGTGACATAAACCTTATCTTTGTCGTACCCTCATAAGAGGAAAACTATGGGCATCAAGTCAGGAAGATGTGGGGGATATTCGACACTGCTCTTTGTCCAATCCATCTTTCTGGAAAAGTTGTGTCGAGGTATGCCTATAATTCATTATGGTGGTGGGGAGATGCACTATCCTGTTGGAGTTATTGACAGTCGAAGAGTATATTTTTTTGGGACACCATGTATACGACCATAAATTATGGAGTGCCCTTACATTTTTCACTACACTATTTTGTTACTGTTATTATACTGTAGTGTGTTCATGACACGCAGCTCTTTGAATGTAATACTCTATAAAACAATTATTAGTTCCCAACATTTCTACACTGTCTTATTCTATTCCATTTCCTTCTGCTCTGACATAGTTTCATAGTCGTTAACCTCTTTCTTCAGAGCAACTGAGTGGCTCTAAGCAGCTAACAGAGCTGTTGAGTATATAGGTATATACATATTCAAAATATGATTGTACTTGGGCAAGGCAGCGATAGTGTATGTTTATCACAGTTGATAGAAAACAGAGAAGCAAGCAATGGGTACGTCAGTGGACCAGGTAGAGTCACTGTGTGTGTCTCACATTACCGACTGGGCACAACAAATTTTAATAATAAATTTCTGAATGCTTCAAATGCAAAAACAATACAGTAAATTCAGAATGTAATTGTATTGATCAAGACTGACAAAAAAATGTTAGAGCAAAAGGAACCTCTGTATCACCAAGGACTGACCGAGCCATCATAGATTTAGCACACTATTATAGCTAGCGACAGAGCGTGAGGCCAGAGCAATGGACATAAAAAGCAGTAGTTCTTGGCATGGCTGAGTATGATCATATTTTAAATACGGTACATAATATATACCATATGGCAGTAAATTATGGAGTAGGCTACCTTCAAATTTATTCACTGCATTATTATTATTATTATTATTATTATTATTATTATTATTATTATTATTATTATTGGATCTATAATACATTTCATTATGTAGGTACTGTATTAGTAGCAGGTAGGGACCCTCTTTGGAGGCAGCCCTACCCAGGGAGTGGCACCCCTGCCTATGTGAGTCCCAGAGCACACTGACCCGGTGTGTAACATCTGGTATGGGTCCCAGCTCAGGGTTACGAGTGAAGACCTCAACGGCATCTACGGCGGAGAAGGTGGACTTCGGTACGGCGGAGATGGCGGAAGGGGCATACCCGTAGCGTCTGTACTCCAGAGGAGTGGCTACGAAAGGCGTCTGTCTCCATGTTAGGGGCGGCCTAATTTTGAACCTGGCAGTAGGTATAAAATGCCTTTGGGTGTGGCGAGCCCATCGTAACAATAGCCTATATGGACAAAGCAGATATGGTGCCTCGGAAAAGATTAGGGCGTCCCCTGCTAAAAGCGACGCGCAGCTCTTCAGGTGCTGGGGGAACTGTGAAAAATGGGCAACCAGCACCAAACTACATCAAAATTGCAACAGTTAATGTACTGACACTGACGGGAAAGACAGGAGAACTGGTTGACTTCATGATAGAAAAAGATATAGCCATACTTGGACTGTGCGAGACCAAGAAGAGGGGTACAGGGGAGATCCCTCTGAGAGAAGGATACAGGCTGTATTACAGCGGAGGACCTGAAGCAAAAAATGGAGTGGCCATCATACTTAGAAGAGAAATCCAAGAATATCTGGAATATACAAAGTACGTCAGTGATAGGATGATGATGATGAGACTCCAGTTTGAAAATGGCGTGAAAGATCTATTTCAGTTGTATGCCCCACAAACTGGTTGCATAGATGAACATCTAGAGGACTTCTTGGAGGAAGTGGAGAGACAGATAGAAGATAAGGAAGTACTATTGATGGGAGATCTAAATTCACAAGTTGGAATGGAAAGACAAGGAAAGGAAGATGTTGTAGGGCCCTTTGGATATGGAAATGTAAATCCAGAAGGTGAGTTGTTGGTGGATTTTTGTATGAGGAATCAAATGATTGTTGGAAACACGTGGTTTAGGAAGAAGAACAGTCAGAAGATTACAAGGTATGGCTGGGGAGACAGACGAACAAAGACCATGATTGATTATATAATCATAGAGAAAGAACACCGGAAGAACCTTGTAGATGTAACAGCCATGCCTGAAGAAGCCTTTGGTGGAGACCATAGAGTTGTGATAGGAAAATTGAAAGTTGGAAAGATTGAAAAACCCCAATTAAGAAGAGAGAAAAGAATTAAAGTATGGAAGTTGAAGGAGAAAAGCATACAAGAAGAATTTCAAAGGGAAATAATACCCTTGGTACCCAGGACAGAGGTGGGGAATGTTGAAGAGGAATGGAAAAGATTTAAGGAAGCACTGGTTGGATATGCAGAAAAGGTGTGTGGTAGAACATCAGGAAATGTGAAAGACAAAGAAACACACTGGTGGAATGATAGGGTAAAGATTAAAGTGAAGGAAAAGAAAATGGCATGGAAAGCATGGAAAACATCTAAGACTGAAGAAAGTAGAAGAAAATATGTGGAGGCAAAGAATTTGGCCAAGAAAGTAGTGGAGGAAGAAAAGAGGAAAAGCTGGGCCTTATTCACACAGACATTGAGAGATGATATGCAGGGCAGCAAGAAATTACTGTATGGTATCTTAAGAAACAAAAAGAGAGATCAAGTAAACACCAGATTTGTGAAGGATGAAGGTGGCATAATTTTAACAAAGCCAGAAGAAATAAGAAATAGATGGAGAGAGTATTTTCAGAAGCTGCTGAACATAAGATCGGATGACAGTCATTCAATGGACGACCAGGAAAGGCAATTAGTTGACGAAGAAATAGATAAAGAAATTACAATGAATGAAATTGAAATGGCAGTAAGAAAGATGAAAAATGGAAAAACTGCTGGAATAGATGAAATTTCAGTGGAGATGATAAAGGCAGCTGGAGCTGTAGGCCTGCAGTGGACATATCGGGTTCTCAGGAATGTCTGGGAGAATAAGGAGGTCCCTGAGGATTGGCAAAAAGGAATAATCATACCAATTTTCAAGAAAGGTGATAAGAAAGTTTTGAAGAACTACAGGGGAATTACTCTAATATCCCATGTTGCTAAGATAATGGAAAGGATACTGGAAAGTAGAATAAGGTTGAGGATTGAGAAGCAGATACAGGAAAATCAGTTTGGTTTCAGAAGTGGAAGGTCAACAATAGAACCCATTTTCATTATGAGACAACTAATGGAAAAGCATTGGGAGTATGGGAATGATATGGTGATGACATTCATTGATATTGAAAAGGCATATGACAGTGTCCCTAGGACGAAAGTTTGGGACAGTCTGGTGCAAAAAGGAATTGGACAGGGATTAATAAAAATGATCATGGCATTGTATAAGGATGTTGTAGTTGCGTGCAAACACAAGTTGGCAGGACAAGTTGGTTCAAAATAACTAGTGGGCTGAGACAGGGAAGTGTTCTATCACCAATCCTGTTTACAATAGTAATGGATGACATCATGAGAACAGCAAAAGCAGCATATGGAGGAAGAGAAATGAACATGATGTTATTTGCAGATGATATTGTGATTTGGGGAGAAGACGACAGGAAGGTTCAAGAACAGTTGAGTGTGGTGAATGGGAAGATTGAAGAATGTGGATTGAAAATAAGTGTAGAAAAGAGTAAAACTCTTGTTATGACTAGAGGGGAGAAAGAAGGGAAAGGTCAGATTAGACTTGCAGACAAGCCCCTGGAAGTAGTGGAAATGTTTAAATACCTGGGGAGTGAATTAATGGAGAATGCTCGACTGGATACTGAGATTAGTAAAAGGATTCAAGCTGGAAGTTGTTTCTATCATAGTGTAAGAAATATGTTATGGGACAAAGATGTGCCAATGGAAGCAAAGGATACTATGTACAAGATGTATTACGTACCCATAACAACTTACGGAGCAGAAACTTGGACAATGACAAAGTGTAAGAAATATGTTATGGGACAAAGATGTGCCAATGGAAGCAAAGGATACTATGTACAAGATGTATTACGTACCCATAACAACTTACGGAGCAGAAACTTGGACAATGACAAAGAAGGATGAGAGTCGAATACAGGTAGCCGAAATGAAATTCTTGAGGAGTATGATACAGAAGAGTAGAAGAGACAAAATAAGGAATGAGAAAAACCGGGAAGAAATTGGAGTGGAAAAAATGAATGATAGAATAGAGAAGAGCCGACTAAGATGGTTTGGGCACATAAAGCGAATGAGCGACGAAAGAATGCCAAAAAAGGTGATGGAAATGCAAATCCAAGGAAGGAGAGGCCGTGGACGACGACGATTGAGATGGAAGGATACCATCCAACGCAGCATTATAGAAAGAAACCTGGACTGGGACACAGTGTTGGAGGAGGAGTGGTGGAAAGACCGAAGAAAGTGGAGAGGAACCATATTTGCCCCTACCCGGCTACAGCTGGATAAAGGGAAATGATGATGATGATGATGATGTATTAGTTCCCACCGTTTTCACTCTGTCATCATTACACAGTGGCTAGCCTCATTTTTCAGAGCAACTGACTAGTTCCAAACAGCTAACAGAGCTCTTGAGATGAGGACGTTTCCTGTAGACCACATTTACCTGATACAGTCTGTAAAGTACAGGGCTCACAGATAGAGATTACCAAGGGATCTGTGAGCTGTGTCCTTTATCTCCTCTTGGGCAATTTTTTTTGTTGTTTTTGTTAGTGGACATTGTTTTCTGTAAACCAGATTATTTGTTAAACCAAAACATTATTATTAATCTGACCTTTTCATTATTATTTTTACAGGTCTGATCTTCAGCCCACACCAAGAGGACTGATTGATCACATCATCAAGTATCATGCAAAACACCTTAAATTTGTCATATTCAAGACTGATAGCTCTGTTCAGTCAGCAGAAACTGCCTGTCATATTCTGTCTAGAGTAAGTCTAAGATTATGCTGTTTGGTCTCTGTTAATTGAATGTAAAATGTTCACCTTATTACTAGACAGCAAAATTTTGGCAAAAAAGCTATTCCTTTTTATCATAAACATGCTTGAGTTAAGTATTTAGATTGTCATGGACAATTAGGTCTAAATAAAGATGGTTTAAAGATTCTAAAATATCTATTTTGATGTTAGAGCATATTTTTATTTTTTTTTTAAAATACTTGTATTATACCTTTGCATGTCTACTATTTTTCTTAACAGCTTGTACTGCTTCCATTCAAAGATGCATAACAAACCCTTTCATTTCCCACCATCAGGAAGCCCAACAATGAGCAACACAATAGGCTGAAACACCCTCATTCAATCTTAAATACCAGTTATCACCAAATAGCAACATCACATTTCCTCTACCAGAAACTAGTTCGTCCTTTGATTTGCAAGTATTCAGAATAGGTTGTGTGTATACCTTGCACTGCATAATGTTGACTATAAAACCATCAAAAACTGCTGGAAAAATACTGAAAGATAAGTTGGGCATGGAGCAGCAGAAAACATTGGACTGACGACATTAATTGCTGCCAGTAATGTTTAAATGACAAAGAACAATGAAGGTGGAATTGAAGTGCCAGTTTGTCTCATACCAAATATAAAATATTGTCATGCTTCTTCAGTTGATTTACAATGCTCTTTCTCATATTGTAAGTTAAATTTTTGTGGTATGTGCTATAACTTTTCCATGGAAAACTTAGAAATAGTGCTAATTGTCTACTGTTTTGAACGTAAACTCACTCACTTGATTAATTACTAACATTTATTACATTTAAGACACTTATATAACACATTATAAATACATAATACTGAGTATTGATGGGCAGATGCCCTCGATAACAGTCAGTCACATGTTCTCGTGTCCTCTCGCACGAGGCACCCAAGCATGACAGTCTCTCATCCCCTTCCATCCACACCACTTCCGGCTGGGTGCTGAAGGGTGCTGCTATCTATCCTAAAGTGGTAGCGAGTAACTAGGTGGTCTAGCCATAGCTAGGCCGGAACATGCTCCTCACCGTTGAATCACCATGATTCAACCGAATTAAATTGCCTGATATGCCCTCATGAGAGCTCAGTTCAAATATCACACAGGCACTGACATACAGAGTTCATGTACAGTAACCAAAATGAGTTGATCATTCAACAAAATATACATATAAACATAGGCAAAACAGAAACACAAGCAACAAAATATTTACACACTGTTAACAGAAGGTACTAAGTAGGTTGACTGTGTCCTCATCCATTATTATGCAATATGAATTAAGCACACTATAAGTTCTCAGTTCAAATCACGCACACACAACACCATAATTACACTCTGAAATGAACAAGAAAAAATATTCACATGAAACACATGATGTTTTAACCACAACGATCCTGTTTAGTTTTCAATAGGTAATGGAATTAACTTGTTAACAGGTCGTTTAAAAAGACCACTGGTTGTCCTGATGGTAGCCACTCGTGCAAGTCCATCCTTCCCAGGGTGAACAGTCTCTACCACAGCCAACTTCCAACAGAGAGGAGGAAGATTGTCCTCCTTCAGAAGAACAACTGTTCCAGTAGCTAGGTTCTCCTTGGGACAGGTCCATTTTTGCCTCTGCTGTAGTGAGTTCAGGTAATCGGCAGACCACCTCTTCCACAACTGCTGCTGCATTGACTGGATACGCTGCCATCGAGACAATCTGTTGATGGGCAGGTCAGTAATGTCAGGCTCAGGAATGGTTGTAAGGGGGGCACCAATTAGGAAGTGAGCAGGTGATAAATAATTAAGGTCACTGGGGTCATTAGATAAGGCAGATAGGGGCGAGAATTAAGACAGGCTTCTATCTGTGCAGTAAGGGTACATAGCTCCTCAAATGTCAGTAGCGCATTACCCACAACTCTTCTCAAGTGGTACTTCATGGACTTAACAGCTGCTTCCCACAGTCCGCCAAAATGTGGAGAGCTGGGAGGTATGAAGTGCCACGTGATGCCTTCCATCGCTAATGAATTCCTTATCTCTTCACAAAAGCTGGTTGAAAGGAAGAGTTTTTGGAGATCCTGCATTCTTCTATTGGCACCAATGAAATTAGTCCCATTATCACTATAGATGATGGAGCATTTCCCACGTCGAGCTATGAATCTCCTCAGGGCTGCCATAAAGGCATCAGTAGAGAGATCACCCACCACCTCCAGGTGAAGAGCCTTGGTAGCCAGACAGATGAACAATGCAATGTAGCTCTTCGTTGTCTGTTTGCTTCTTACATTTCCCCTCTTGACGAAGAAAGGACCAGCATAATCAGTTCCTACATTAAGAAATAGGCGACTCTGTTGCACTCTGGTAACTGGGAGCTGTCCCATCAGCTGTTCACCTGTTGACGCCTTGAATCTAAAACAGGTCAGGCACTTGTGGATGACTCTTCGAACAACTGCCCTAGCCGTGGGAATCCAGAATCTTTCTCTTAATGATGCAATTACTAATTGAGCACCTGCATGTAAAAGCCTAATGTGTTCTGCCATCACAACAAGGTTTGTGAGAGCATGCTGGAGAGGAAGGATAAGCTGGTGCTTAGTGTCATAAGGTAGTTTTGAATTTATTAGTCTTCCTCCTACCCTTAGCATTCCCTTATCATCTAAGAAAGGATGTAAATCTGCAATTTTACTCTTCCTTGAAATGCAACACTTAAGAGTTGAGACTGGCTATCTCTTGAGCGTAACACACTTGTTGTGCAATTTTGATACAGGAGTGCAAGGCCATCTGCAGCTCTTGTGTACTTATCCCTAACCTCTTGTCTTGAGGATTGGCACTATTGTGAATAAATCGCCAACAATATGCAGTAACTCGAGTCAGTCGGGACAGTGACGAGTACTTCAGCATAAGTTCATCCCAGTTTGTACCTATCAACATAACTACAGGAAGTGTGCTTCGTGACTCAGGTAGTTCCTCTTCTGCATGGGCTGAGTTTGTGTCTGGCCATGATTCAGTGGGCTCAGTTAACCAGGATGGTCCGTGCCACCACAGGTTCATACCTCGTAGTTGTTCTGGAGCAACACCTCTGGATATTAAATCTGCTGGATTACAACTGGTAGGAACATGTTTCCATTCAGCCTTGTGAGTGTATTCTTGAATTGAAGAGACTCGGTTGGCCACAAATGTTTTCCAGCGAGTAGCAGGAGATGCGATCCAGGCTAATACAATGGTGGAGTCTGTCCACAGGTACAGCTTGCTGACTGGCAGAGACAAAGCTGGAAGGGTCTTGTGGAGTAGTCGGGCAAGTAGTAGCGCTCCACACAGTTCAAGTCTTGGTAGTGTCAGTTTCTTCACCGGTGCTACTCTGGATTTAGAACATAATAATCTGACACAGGTCTGTCCCCCTTTGTCGACAGACCGTACATAAAGACAAGCTCCATAAGCTTGTTCTGAAGCATCAGAAAAACCATGAATTTGTATATCAACAGGGGGTCCCTTACATGTGACTAACCGCTCAATATAAAATTCTCTTACTGCCTGTGGCTTAAAGTGAAGTTCTTCCCATTCTCTGACTAGTTGAGATGGTAGTCTGTCATCCCAGTTCAGATTGACTAGCCAAAGTTTCTGCATAAAAACCTTGTAAGAAATTACCAAAGGGCTGACCAACCCAAGTGGATCAAATATTGATGCAATAACAGATAAGACCTTTCGTTTAGTTACATGAGAGTCAGCATGATAGGGACTGTCTGAATACAGATTGCCACAAATGAGAAAATGATCAGTGACTGGATGCCATAATAGGCCTAAAGATTTCACACTAGTGCCTTCATCAAGACTTAAAGGCAGCTGGGTTTCCCTGTCCTCTTCTGAAACTGCTTCTAGTAATGCTGGGTGGTTTGAACACCATTTTCTGAGGTGAAATCCTCCACTCTCTAGTAAATTAATAATTTCAGACTGCAACTGAAGAGCATCCTGGATATCGTCACAGCCGCTTAACAAATCATCAACATAAAAATCTCTGCGAACAACTTGTGCTGCTCTGGGGAACCTTGATTCTTCATCTTCAGCAAGTTGCTGCAGGCATCTGGTAGCTAGGAAGGGTGCTGATGCTGTACCATATGTTACAGTTGTCAGTTCATAGTGAGAGGGTGGGTCCCTAGGTGATTCCCTCCAGATAATCCGCTGAAGTTTCCTATCATCTGCATGAACCATGACTTGCCGATACATTTTAGCAATATCTGCGGTGAAGGCAAAGGTATGCATTCTGAATCTTAGAATGATAGAGTAAAGATCCTGTTGTATTGTCGTTCCAACCATTAATATGTCATTCAATGAAATGTTGTTAGAAGTTTTAGAAGATGCATCAAATACTACCCTAGTTTTGGTAGTCGAGCTACTAAGCTTAAAAACTGGATGATGGGGTAGATAATAGCTTCCATCTTCATTCCCTGACTGAGTAGATTTATCCACCTTAACCATATGCCCCATCGCCTCATACTCGTGAAGAAAGTTAGAGTACTCGTGCTTAAGTGAGGGCTGCCTGCTGAAACGCCGTTCTAATTGAGTTAGTCTTGACATGGCATGATTGAAGGAGTTTCCCAGAACCTCAGGTTTCTGCTTGAGGGGTAAGCGAACTATGAATCTACCTGTAGCATCCCTAGTAGTATTCTCTGTAAAATGTTTTTCTGTGGCTCTCTCTTCTCTTGTCATGACTCATGATGTAAGCTCTTCTACTTCCCAGAACCGTTGTAGTTAGGTGTCTAACCTGTCCTCTGACTTCAAGAAACATGTAGTTAGAGTAGGATTTTTCTCTTCCCTACGATGGTAGTGTCCAGCAATAATCCATCCTAGTTCAGTGTCTTGAAGGATAGGATAATCTGGTGATCGAGTTCTGCGCCGAGGTTTCAGTAATGAAAAGAAATGTTCTGCGCCTATTAACAATTCAATGTCACCTGGCTGGAAGAACTTGGGGTCAGCGAGCTTCAAATCAGTGGGCAAGTTCCAATGCTCATGCTGAATGTAACTACTGGGCATGTTACCTGTGATACGTGGAAAGACAGAGCAAGTCATACTCACAGTGAAGTTACTTACAGTGGATTGCAATTCTAACTGAACACTGTACCTTGATTGAGAAATGGAATCATTTATGCCGCTGATTGGTATGGGATTCTTCATTTTCTTAAGGCCTAATCGCTGTGCTAGACTTTCAGTGCAAAGATTAACCTGGCTGCCACTGTCAAGAAGTGCCCGGCAGACCTGCATTTGCCCCCTAGAATCTAGTACCTTGACCATGGAAGTGGACAGCAGAACCCCTACAGGGTCTCTTGTATTGCAGTATGTGTGAGGGGAGTTGGATGCAGTTTGATGGGCTGTACCTCCCTCTCTACCTGATGGATTATGTAATGAGGTGTGATGCTTCCTACTACATAATTTACAACCACGTGATTTGCACTGTTTGGCAGAATGCTGTGTACGCAAACAGTTAAAACATAAGTCCATTTCTTTAACCCTTCTTTGTCTATCTTCCACACTCAGAGCTGCAAACTCTTCACATTTAAATACCGGGTGATTACCATGACAGCAGGGACACTTTATGAGACTGGTAGTGGTGTAAGTGTAACGTGGTTGAGTATCCCCTTGAGGTTTAGGCTTATTTCTGTCAGCTTGTTGTCTGTGCGATGGTGCAGTGTGCTGTGAGCTAGGGAAGTTCTCCAGAGCTTGCCGTTTATGCTCAACAAATGACAGCAAGTCATCAAGTGATGGAACCCGAGTGTCTGCTTGTGATAATTCCCAGTCTCGTCTAGTACAAGCATCAAGTCCTTGAGCATACAGTTGAGTCAAAATAACTTCATGCAATGGAATGTTAAGTTCTAGGGCCTTGAGTGCATTCAAATGACTATTATTAAAAAGTGTTAGAGTACCTTAACAGTTCTGTGGCTGTTTCACTGGTGACTGATTTTAAAGTTAAGAGTGCCTTAACATGAGTAGCTGCTATTAGTTTCTTGTTCTCAAATCTGTCCTTCAACATTTTCCACGCTACCTCATAATTTGCCTCTGTGATGGGTAAATTTTGAATTAATTGGCTGGCTGGGCCCTTGAGAACAGATGCTAAGTAGTGAAATTTCTGGACACTTGGCAGATTATTGTTGTTATGAATCATAACTTGAAAACTGTCTGCGAATGAGAGCCAGTTTTCGTATTTTCCATCGAAATGTGGAATGTTAATAGCCGGTAACTTTAAACTCGCGACACTGCTGACCTGAGTTCTTCCTGAATCTACCGTGTCGCGTGATGACTCTTCAAGGCTCGCTATTATTTTACTCATTTCGCCCTTTACCTTGTAGTATTTGGCTTCGAATTCGGCACGCACCTGATCATGAGCTTGCTCGTTTTCAACGTCTCCTAATTCTAATTCTGACTGCACGTCATCAAACTTCGACATTAATGCACTCATGTCTTCGTATCGCAGTTTAATTTCATGCGAATTCGAATGCTGTTGAGCGATGAAATTTTCAACGAATGTTTCCGAGCGGGTAAGTTGCGCTTTAAATCGCGACCTCTGCTTAAGAAGCTTTTGCCTTGTTGAAGATTCCATGATGGAGGGGGTAAGACGATAATAACAAGGAGAAAAGGAGAGCCTTAAATGAATAGTACTGACCTGCCTTCAGTTTAGTTTACCTCTGGTGCTGGAACATCGAACCTGGGACTGCCAGATGATGTCATTGAAGTGAACTTCCAAGTATTTCCATGTTACTGTAGAAACTACTAGTCGTCCATACTACACGCCACGCTGCTTTCACGAGGTCCTCGTGGTGTAGATAATCCGGCCCGGTAATTGGACCATGTTTTGAACGTAAACTCACTCACTTGATTAATTACTAACATTTATTACATTTAAGACACTTATATAACACATTATAAATACATAATACTGAGTATTGATGGGCAGATGCCCTCGATAACAGTCAGTCACATGTTCTCGTACCGGGCGAGTTGGCCGTGCGCGTAGAGGCGCGCGGCTGTGAGCTTGCATCCGGGAGATAGTAGGTTCGAATCCCACTATCGGCAGCCCTGAAGATGGTTTTCCGTGGTTTCCCATTTTCACACCAGGCAAATGCTGGGGCTGTACCTTACTTAAGGCCACGGCCGCTTCCTTCCAACTCCTAGGCCTTTCCTATCCCATCGTCGCCGTAAGACCTATCTGTGTCGGTGCGACGTAAAGCCCATAGCATGTTCTCGTGTCCTCTCGCACGAGGCACCCAAGCATGACAGTCTCTCATCCCCTTCCATCCACACCACTTCCGGCTGGGTGCTGAAGGGTGCTGCTATCTATCCTAAAGTGGTAGCGAGTAACTAGGTGGTCTAGCCATAGCTAGGCCGGAACAGTCTACTGTAAGGGAACTGCAGGAACAGTGATGAATAAAAATACTGTGAAAAAATCAAGTACTAGTACCTATTCAGTTTGTGTACTGACATGTTCAGAGTGTGAAATATGTCTTAGTTTCTTTTTCATGTTCATTAAATAAATGTGGTACCTTGTTATGTTAGCATAATTTTTTAGGAATTGATATATATAAAGCAGAATGTCTGTCTGTCTGTACCTTATATAAATCCATACCGTTCCACCAATTTGAACCAAATTTTGTATACTCAACTTCTAGGACACCACAGGGAACCCCATCTACAAGAAAATTTAACATCCCTTTCCATTCCCTAGATTTAGGCCTTTTAGCACATTAACATAGGCTAATATAGGCAAAATATTCAATTTGCCATACAAGGACGAGACAAAGCTCGTTTTGAGCTTCACGACATGTAGAACAAAACTCGGTAAGGCCCTATGAGCCCTTTGACCCTGAAAACCACATGTTTTTAAGGCCTGAAAACAACCATTTTGGAGATATTGGCATCACACTTCCCTGCTCTAGGAAATGGATGAAGAATTGACTAGCAGTAACCATGGCAACATCAGCTCAAGGATTCTGCAATAGAATACAGACCTGGTGTTCAAAGTAGGCACGTGCGTAAATGTAGGCTAAGCAAAGGAGAGATTCTGCTACACAGATGACTGTCTCGGAAAAAGCACTGTGGGGTAAGTCATCCCCAGGGGTTGTAGTTGGGAGGGGGTGGCATATGTAAAAATAATAAGCGAAAATAGTTCGAAGCCTTAGGTTTCGGGGTTGCTGAGATGAACAGTGACACTTTGCATGTTGTTTAAGTCCAAATTCAGTCCCCATTGGCATGGGAGTGAGAAGAAGGGCTGAAAAAAGTCTAAAATGGCCCAGTTTATGGATTTGTATGTGTGCACCTCTCTGACCGGGAGTGAAAATGAGATGAAGTGAAAAGGTAATATAAAATGACCAATATTAAAGTAGAATCCATAGTTTTCGGCGTCACTGAGATGAATAATGTCACTCCAGGTGTCACTTAAGTCCAAGTTTGCCTGCATCGGCACGGAGGTGAGAAGGGGTGAAAAAGAAAATATCCAAAATAACCAACGTTATGGGTGAATGTATGTTCCAGCATAGCATTCAAACAAACAAAAATGACTGTGGGGGCAGGACTTCTCTAACACCATGACACTTTGGATGGCATTTAAGTCATAGTTCAGGCCCAGTCAGAATGGTAGTTGAGAAGGGTTGAGAAATGGAATGTCCAAAATGATTGAGACTATGGATGCATATGTTATATTCCAGCATAGCTCTCAACTAAAATTGGTGCACACATGACTTACTATACTACCTGGAAAACATTTGTGGGGTAACACACCCCTAGCACCCCTGGTGGAGGGGAAGATACTAAAAAATAATTGAAAACGATGAATATTACTGCTGAATCCATAGTTCTTGGGGTCGCTTAGGTAAATATTGACACTCTGGATGCGTTTAAGTTAAAGGTCAAACCCCATCACAGCTCTCAACCAAACTCGGTACGGATATGAGTTACTATCTCAAAAAGATACCGTAGGGGTAAGACACCCCTGGGGGAGGGGGTGACATGTAAAATAATCAAAAACATCCGATATAAGTGTCAAATCTATAGTTTTTGTAGTCACTGAGATGAATAGTAGCACTCCAGATGTCGTTTAAGTCCAAGTTCAGAAGGGGTGAAAAAGAAAATGTCCAAATTCATTGAGATTAAAGTTTTTTACACAGTTTTTGGTGTTGATCAGCTGATTGGTGACAGTCACACTGACAGTTGGAATCATGTACATCATATCTATAATGTGACACGTAAATACATTTCATTATAACTTACTTTTATTATTTGTTTGAAAGGATCAACTACTTCCCAGACTATCTGGGCTGCCACAAGGAAATACATTAAGGCAAAACAAAATAATCTTAAGCTAGAACGTACAATTGTACACATAACAATATTTCTAAATTTACAAATTTGCAAAAGAGTTCATAAACAATCATTCAACGTCACAATTAAGAAAATGTAAAAAAACAAACACTTGAAACAGGTAATACAAATCATAAAAGTAAAAGGTGTGAAAGAGGAAATTACCCAGATTGTAAATGTATGTGTGTATAGTACCTTCCGGAATAGTTCTCGACCAAACTTTGTACAAATACAAATTACTATCTCGAAAAGATACTGGAGGAGTAAAACACCTTCTAGCAAATCTAGGGGAGGGGATGATGTACAAGAATAATTGGAAATGGCCAATATTAGCATCCAATCCATAGTTTCCGTGGTCGCTGAGTTGTATTCTAGCACTCTGGATGCCGTTTAGTACCACTTCAGCTGTGTAGGCATGGCAAAAAGTGGTTAAGAAGAAAATGTCCAAACTTACCAAGATTAGTTTAATTAACAAGAAACAAAATAATCTATAAGACTTGAAATTAAACACATAACAATAACTTCTAAACTACGAAATAGTTCTTAATCAGTCAATGTCACAACAACAAAATCTACAAAAATTATCTTCACACATAATTAACAGATAATAAAATACCCAAAAGTAAACAATCAATTAAGATGCCCGGGTGGTGCTGGGTAATATATCTAGTTATTAATATTCAGAATCATTTGTGTGCATAACTTGAACTGCAAAATGCTGACAATAAAACCATCAAAAGTGCTGGAAAAAGTGTTAATTTCACAAGTTGTACATTTTTGACAGTAGTAAGCCTAACATGGTGGAACTTCATGTATAAGATGTTAGGGGCATAAGTGCAGATACGAGGACTGGAAATAAAGTAGTCCTAATATTGACAGAATGCAATATTTAATGAACTAACAAGTACAATTGCATTACATTCCTTTAAAGGAAGTCACTTCAGAAATCAGCAATAGTAGTCACTGTTGATGGGTTTGTCCCTCATGCACAACAAGTGAAAGAATAACACCCTTGTAGTCATATGCCACAGTCAACATAGGCTTCACCTGACTGGGTTCCTGTCAAAATTTCTGTGGATGTAGCGAACCTGGGTGACACCATTCATTTGATTGACGTTTTAATTCAGGCTCTTAGGCTCATGCCCTTGTCTCATTAATGGTGACAATATGCTGCAGAAATGTGTCCCCTTTGTTGTGGTATCTGTCCAGGTCAATGCCAGCCAGTGAATACCAGTGCCATTTCTGTACTCTAATTTACTTCAAACTTATTTGAAAATGACCACCTTTTCGATACAACGTATTTTTTGTTCCACATTAAAACTTTACATTGTTATTGATTTTATTAATGGGATATGTTTTGCCCATATTTTGGGCATCACTAGCCATGTTTCTTAACTCAATAAATCAAAATATCCAGGATCCTGGTTATTTTTTCCTTATAAAAACATCTTTAATGCTATTTTTGGAAGTTGTTTAAAATATATGTTTTTTGTATAACTATATGATTAATGTAGACATTTGACTACTTTTTGATGGCTGGTGGATTATGCAATACAATGATAATAAGTACACTTATTCTACTAAAAAGTGCATTGGTTAAAACTAAATAAATATGTTTATTAATTGTTGAAAGACTTTGGCAGGTTTAATTGATCAGTCTCTACTGTCCACTGGTGTATTATTTCATTGTTATGTACTCTTGAAGTCACAACCTTTGTGTTCCCATTAGAATACAGTCTAACAAGGGTGTCACACTGAATAATACTTAATAATTTTGTTAAAAATGTACGTTTACACTTGATAAACATTAAATAAAACCAATTGTTATTTTTATATCTTATTGAAAGAGATTGACTATTTAAATTCATGCAATCTATAATATTCAAAGGAATTATTATTTCAAATTTGATTTAATATGAATTCTTGAAAAGTCACTATTTTTTGTGCTCCTATTTAGCAATGTTATCGAATCCGCAATCAACTTCTGAAATTTAATTTAGCAAGCGCATTAGTGAGATATTGTCGAGTTTATTAAGTTGCTTGTGTTGCTGAAAATGTGGAGTAGCGTGCCGCTTCTTGCTGTAGAGGTTCAAATAGGGGACTTCTCAATTTGTTAATGATAAATATTTGAATCCTGTAGCTTCAATTTGAAGATTGAAGCTAGTTGATTGAGCGTCTGTAACGAGAATAAATGTATATCTTAGTAGTGGAATGTGTGTGAATTAATTAATGGGAAATCGCGTTGGTTTCTTACTTACCCCCTTGCCTCTCTTGCAGCTGGCTTGCCTTGGTGACACTATCGGTTTGACTGGCTGTAACTAAACCTGTCGCTTTGTATTGCCCCCATTATTGCCTTAAACCCAGCCAGTGAGCGAGAGATCCCAGCATGGACCGTTCGTTCCTGGCTATCCGTTTTTTAGAAGCATTTAAGGGAAAAGGGGTGACGTCCAAGCAAAAAAATTAATTAAAAAAAACACACTTACATTTATTGACATAAGCGTCAAAAGCACAAAAATATCCTTGCTGGAGTTTTATTACAATAGGTTTTCATAATGTCGAGTCCTCCTGTGGCAATTAAAAATGTAATCCTCGTCTTCCAGTCTCAATGTTCTGGAATGAAAATTAACAAAAGATTAGGCCTTCACTGCCTTCAAAAATTAAAGTATTTGAATGAAAATGTCCAGAGACTTCAATAAGGATTTACACAAGATTAATAGGCAGCTATTATTCCATAATAAATTTAACTTATAGTTCCATTAATTCATAGTCATCTCGATACGTGGTCAATGTTAAATTCTGATGAATTTGAATAATTAAAGTGTATAATGTTCATTGATAACATCAGTAGAAATTCTGATTGAAAACCAAAATTAATTCTAAAATTTATAATTTATTATTATTATTATTATTATTATTATTATTATTATTATTATTATTATTATTATTATTATTATTATTATTATTAATCTCTAACATTATCTGCATAGCATTCTACTTTTATCAACACACGATTGTGTTTACAAATTAGTGTATCTCACTAAATAATTCTCATGGTAATTGTAATACACATTTTCCAAATTAAGTAGATTTCCAATTTATTATTATTATCATCACTCATTGTCATCTAAATTCAAGCTGATTATGCCGTTTGTGAACCTTAAAATTATGCTTGCATGGCATTTAAAGTTTCAAGTCAGTCTGCAAATATTTTGGAATTTTTATAAAAATACATTGAAAGTTTTCTCATATCCACGTGTGAGCTAGTTGAAGATTAATTTACAAATTGCTTATCTTTGCTAAAATGAACTTGACGATCTTTCATCTAAATCTTTAAATAATGCAAATGAAATCCTAGCCTAGTCTTACTCGACAGTAATCTTATTAAATTGTTCCTTAAGGTGTACTAAATAAATCAACATGGTGGCGAACAACGTTGAACACAATTTGTGCCGTTGCATTAAATGCACAACCAGATTAAATTACATTAAACAATGAAAACATGGAAAATATTCATGATTACAGCAACACACACACACCACATTCACACAAGGTAACACGTAATTTTTATATACACTATTTACAACGAATCCTGCCCTTATAAATTAGTTAATTATTTTTAGCATGGTCGCATCAATGATATCCGGAGGATGAATTCATGTCTGGAAATATCCTTACTCCAATAGTGGCTAGCGATCGAAATTCGTGGTATCACTTGAATGAAATACTTATTAAACAGCAACGGAGATTCATCTAAATTTCTGAAATTAATTTGAAGATTCTAATAGAATTCCATAATCATCACCATCACATGGGTTAAAAGTTGCAAATGTAGCATTCGTGAGCCTTAATCACATTATTATTACTCCCTATTCATGAAATATATTCAACATGTGCTCCACTTATAATAAATCACATTGTGCTCCCAAAGACACAACAACAAGTCATTCACTAATAAATCCACCAATTAATAAATTATCCAATTAATATCCCGCAGGATTGCCGTATTCCAGCCGCATCATGAAGTGAGCACATTAAATCTCAAACATAAGGAATCTAAAATAATTTATAGTTCAGACCATTTAATTCCATTTTTAACCCGATCTTTACTTAATTTTATTATTATTTAAGTGATTATTAGATCTATCAGTCCTCCTGAAATGTCATGAAATTAGATGACTCGATCCTAAAGAATGCCAGTGATCTGAAAATGACACTAAATTCGACCCTATCTCAAGTTTTACACGTAATTCCAATCCAGTTATTTCCAATATCACAGATAAACAAATGAGCTTTATCATGTGGTCAGTGATTTTTAAATCTGTCTAAATCCTATGTATGAGAACTCACTCAAAGACAGACTACACAGCTAATCTAATGGGTTCCAAATTTCAGTCACACACATGTAACTCGACTACCATGACACCTTAAGAAATGGTAAATGAAATAACTCAATCTACTACAAGAACTAATAGAGCTACAATTTAGAGAAGAAAGATCCTCTAGCTTTATAAAGATGAGAAAGAAAATAAACAGTTAAATGGTACTCAAGTTTTGCTGAGGTTCGATTCCGGGTTGAAGTCAGTCATTCTGGCATTTTCCCGGTCAGTCACCCTCTCTGACCGGATGCGCCTCACATACTTAGAAGGTCATGGAGACACGGCAGTAGACGTCCCACGATGAAATTAAGATGCACATTGTAGAGGAAGAATCCATCTTGATGTACACCACGATTCACTGGGATGAATTCCGTCATGCTCCAGAAGTGTAGGCTGTAACTAATACAACAAATATTAAAATGTATACACACACATTGGAGTACTCAATGTTCTCGTGGAGAAATAAACTTAACTTGGTTCCCTAATGTTGAGATCCACTCCATAAGACTTGATAATGAATTGCACTAATTTTAGCAGAGTGGCTGCCTGCTTGCACGGCAGAATTTTCTTCCCACGTGGTTAATGTTGACCAGAGCAGAATAGCAGTGTAGAACAGCAGATCAGAGTAGCAGCAGAGCAGAGTAGCTGAGCAGAGTAGAGATCAGAAAGCAGCAGCATAGAGATCAATTTACTGTGAACATGACATTTTATAGTCTTCGCTTGGGAGGCATGTACTTTTCAGAGATGATCATTGGTTCACGGGGTCTCTTGTAATTGGCTGTGACTGTTTCTCGAAGTTTGCTCGCAGCCCAGGTCGTTGGCGCGTGGCTTGCTGGAAACACAGGCTTGTCACATGATCTACCCTGCACTCAGTCGAACACGGATCAATACATCGTCCTTCGGAACAACAAAAAAAAAAAACCAGTTTGCTCGCTCACTGCTTCCCAAATGATGAATACAACTCCTGGTGAACAATAAAACTTTTAATGTTGACTTGTCGTAAATATTCTATAGATAGCCAAATTTGAAGGGGACAGTATTGTGTCTGTGTGTGGTACGCAGGGGGGGGGAATGGGTAGGGGAGCAGCGGACAGACATTGCATATGTTGGTGAGTTGATGTGGAACCGAATGGGATGCATCACGTTAAGACATTTCGTCAGTATGTGCCACACCGTTTGATGACTGAGACCATCCTTTACGGATAATTCCCGAACAGTCCATCAATAGTCTACAGAAACAAGACAACTCATGATGTCAATTTGATTTTGAGGAATGGATAGCCTGTGCAGTGCAAATTCGCAGCCTCATTCCGATCTGCACAAAATGCCTTGACTCATCGTGCTACTGTCCTATACAGTAATGCATTCTTGCCACAGGCTTCATTTAATCCTCGATAACATTCTGATGCATTTTTGTCACAAGCAACCTCAATTTCAATCCATGAGCACTGATCACCTTTTGAAAACATGCTTTAGAGTGGTGAAATCAACACTTCACTTCAAAGCCACACAGCAACAACACTACCAACTGGATGCCCGTCAAATGCAAACTACATATCGACAACAGCGCCACCTGAGCGCTCCCATATCCTATTTATGCATGTCCGATCTCGTGCAAGTGTCTGGACTATGTTACCACTACTGTATTTACAGCCCTTGTACTGTATTTTGCTAATCAGTAAAGAAAAGTAAATCTTATAACATATGGTATGTATGTTTAACCTCGTCCTATTAGTTTCCCTATAAACAAGCCAAATCTTTCTGGACCTAATGTTTTTATAGTACCTAAATAGAGGTGTACATGAACCTATTTTAGGCACATAAAATGCTGCGTCTTAGAGCTTGAAGTTTTGCTGTCCATTTTATTGCATCTATTGAAATGAAGAGATAACTGACAGGAAGTTATCACATAATAAAATTATTGAATGTAGTGGTGGTTTCTAATCCTAAAGGATATCACAGTTTTTTCAAAAGATACAATCTTATAATATTTTACACAGGTTGTTAGGGGTATGAGTGCTGTATATGTTTTGAATGGCCATAGTAAGAAATTAAAGGTTATGTCAAACTGTCCTCATGTCATGGAATTAAGTGTTAAACTACAGTAGTGGAGTACAGGGATTGTAAAACCTGTTTATTATCTCAAGCCAAGTGCAAGTAAGGGTGATTTATAAGACGTTAACAACATTACTCAGTGATCCAAGCTGACAAAAATGAAGGGAAATAGTTAATGAACAGTGAGTACACCATTTCAATGCTGTTAGTGTGTCAGTTTATGCTGAATTTCTGACAATAGACTATGCAAGTTGTCTATGCTATTGTGCATAATATTTTCAGGCCAATGAAAGAACGGTGAACACCGAAAGAAATAGGCTATCCATAGATTCAGTAAAATTGTTATTGGTGACACAAATTTCAAAGACAATATGTGCATTCATGCTTTTGAACATCGCTTGAAGGATAAAGAGCTACTATAAAAGTGCTGCCAGTATTTGTGATAGAAGGCTTATTATTGGACAGTAAATACGGGTAGGTAAAATGATGTCTGAAAGCTTGACTTGTTTAATTAGAGCCTCTGTAATAATTATAATAATAATGTTAATGGTTTTTACATCCCACTAACTACTTTTGCAGTTTATGGAGATACTCAGATACCAGAATTTGTCCTGCAGGAGTTATTTTACGTGCCAGTAAATCTACTTACATGAGGCTGATGTACATTGAGCACCTTCTAATACCATAGGATCGAGCCAGCCAAGTTGTTGCCAGGAAGCTGATGCTTTACCATCTGAGCCACTCAGTCCACAACTTTTATTTTGATATATATAATAAGCGCTGCAAAAGCAGCAATAAATAATAATGCCTTATATTACTATTACACATGTTCTTTTTGTTTGGAAGCATAAGCTGTAGTTATGTTAAATTTATTTAGTTTTATAAAATGCCCTTATTCCTCTGAAACAAAACGTTCAATGTGCTTTGTTAATTCACTTCCAATACTACTCATTTGGACATAACTCCTTGGCTGAATGGTCAGTATTGAGGCCTTCGGTTCAGAGGGTCCCACGTTCGATTCCTGGCCGGGTCGAATATTTTAATCATGTTTGATTAATTCTTCTAGCTCAGGGACTGGGTGTTTGTGTTTGTTTCAATACTTTCATCTTCATATTCAGGCAACACACCACACTACCAACCACGACAGAAACGCGTAATAGTAATTACATCCCTTCACATAGGGCTGGCGTCAGGAAGGGCACCTGGACATAAAACAGGGCTAAATCCACATGTTAAACACAATTCATAACCGTGACCCCACAGGTGTGGGAAAAGCGGTAGAAGAACTAGACAACTCATTTGGACATCCTACCTGCATTCTTTCCTTGACATAAACTTTGGTTACATACATGTCAACACAATTTTGCCTTCATGAAATACAAAATGGGGATAGTTGCATATTTCACATCCCAGAATGCTTATCCCAAACATATGCTCAAATAATGATAATACCACACACGCATACAAACCCCAGACCGGCACAGATTGTTAGACCATTTCCACACTCAATAGAGCATGGGGGTGATGACCAAAGATGTCCCAGTCCCCTAAAGAACATAGCAGCAAAAGAATCCACGTTAACACCAGCTATTTGATACATCTTCAGTACCCAAGACCGATGACCAAGGCTCCCTAAACCAGAAACAAAATATGTACTGTACTAATAATTTATCAACAAACACAAAACCAGTCTGGTGAAAATGTTACATAACATGGCATACCCCCACCATGGCAGGATTGCTGTGAACCATTTTCATTTCACTGCATGCAGTGTTTTCCCGCGTCCCACATTCATTGTGACAGTAGCAATGGCGACTGAACTGTTGATAGAGTGCGTTAAGAAACATCCAATGCTTTACGACATGAGTAATGAAGATTACAAGAATGTAAGGGAGAAAGATATGTTATGGGATGAAATAGGAAAAGAACTGCGTATATCACCTGGTAAGTATCAATTCTTTGATTATCATTGTTCATTTGTGACTTTTTTTGCACACATTTCTCCGTTCGTAAACTTCCAGATACATGTAAGATGTATACTAAAACTATCTATACACTGTTGTTATGCATGCCAAAGAACTTCACAAATTTCTCACGATCAGCGAAGACTACAGCGGGTGCTCGTCGTGCATCATTGTCAACATTTTCAAACGTTCTAAGTCCTGATTCCAGTGGATCTAAATCTTCATAATGTGCTGAATTTTCTCTCAGAACATTGTGCAGAATGCATGTTGTTCTATGATTAGCTTAGCTGTGTCCACATGAACTTCCATGGGTCTGTAATAAATTCTTCATGTCTGTGCTAATATGCCGATGGTATTTTCTATGACCCTTCTTGCTCTACACAGTCGATGGTTGTAATTTTCTTTGTGCTTATCTCCATTTGGTTGCTTGTATGGAAACAGTCTCATTAAGTAACTTTTCAGAGGAAACGCTTCATCGTCGATTATGACATAAGGCGCAGGCACGTTCTGTTCAGGAAGATTTTTGTCTTTTGGAACACCAGGAGTGCCCGCTTGTAATCGTTGTCCCATTACAGAGTTCTGGCAAATACCAACATCACTGTTTTTTCTGTACCCTCCAATATCCACACATAGGAACTTGTAATCTGGACCAGCAATTGATAAACGTACAATAGAGAATTTCTTCAGGTAACAAAAATAATTTGATCCACTGTTCCTCAGACATTTTATAGTAACATGCTTCCCATCGATACTACCAATACAGTTTGGGAATTGCCATTCTGTAATATCCTTGAGCTGATTCTATCCATGTTATGGTAGATGTTCCTGGCATGTATATTCCCTGCATTCTGTCACAAATAGCTTGGCAAACATCTCACACAATAGCACCAACTGTTGTGAATTTGATCTGGAAACTGTGACCAGTTGTAGAATAGGAAGCTCCAGTACCCAGAAATCTGAAAGAAAAGTATGTAGAGTGGAGTGGATTCTCGCAAATCAGAGCATTATTGAATTTTTAATTTCATAAACTTAAAATGATTTTTCTATAACATTTCATTCCCTGCATATTTCCACCATGCCATCGTACTGTGGGTCCTTTCTACTGAGACCAAGTCTGCCTATTAAACCAGTTTTATTGCTGGGCAAAGCAGGGCCACATCCAGATGAACATGAACTAGTATGTGATGGAATTTGTGCTTTATTTTTGCCCCCTAACGTAACAAGTTTGATACAACCTATGGATCAGGCTGTTTTGGAATGTCTAAAAAGAAAGTATCGGCACCATCTGCTACATTCACTCCTGGAAGCAACAGAATGTGAGGAAACCATCATGAAGTTCCTCAAACAGATAGCCATGAAGGACGTAATGTATTGGACAAAATTCGCAGTGATTATGGGATTGTAGGTTTCGCTCCCGCTTCTCACATCCCGCGTCCCACGTTGGTGTGTGCAGACCTTAATTCGAACATCTGTAACTCGAATTTTCTATATCTTGAAGGAATTTTCATTTCCCGAAGGAATCTTTATATATTTTATGCGTTATATACTGTATTTTCTGTAACTCAAAATTCTCTTACTCAAATTTTTTGATATCTTGAAGGCTACTACAAGCCCAGATGTAAATTTTTTTCTGTAACTTGAAGTTATGGTGATCATTATGGTAGTGAGTAATACATGCAACATCCTCAAGGACTGTGTTCTGTGGCATGAGGGTATAATATGTGCATACAGAGAGGTTGTTGTGTTAGTGATTCATTTGTCATGGACATCGGTGATCAGATGGCGCTCAGGAGGCCTGTCCATATCCACTCTGTTTTGAAACTGCAGGCAGTAACTCTGCTGAGGTTAGAGGTGAAGCGGGAACTTACGCAGTCTCCAGAGCCTGTGAGAACCATTGCCAAATTGTATCAAAGGGTGCAAGAAGCTTGGGACAGTCTATCGCAGGATCCCATTCTGCACCTTTATGATCGTTTGCATGCACGAATATATGCCTGCTTTGTTGCCAGAGGGGGTTACACTGTGTATTGATATGACTGTTTGGGCACCCTTTATTGTGACATATGTTTAATTTGGTCTAAATTTGTAATCATAAACTCCTGCAATGATAAACTACCTGTCACATTGCTTGTGAATAAAATGCCCTTGTCCATGAGGATGTTGCATGTTTTTTTTATGACAGTGTAGATTATCCTGACATAAAATTTGATCCTGTAATAGGAACCTGAACTTAAGTCATCTCCTCATACAAGAAACAAGAATAAACATTCTCAACATTTTAACTTAAGTGTATTGTTTCGCCGGGCTGAGTGGCTCAGACGGTTAAGGCGCTGGCCTTCTAATCCCAACTTGGCAGGTTCGATCCTGGCTCAGTCCGGGGGTATTTGAAGGTGCTCAAATACGGCAGTCCCATGTCGGTAGATTTACTGGCACGTAAAAGAACTCCTGCGGGACTAAATTCTGGCACCTCGGCATCTCCGAAGACCTTAAAAAGTAGTTAGTGGGATGTAAAACAAATAACATTATTATTATTATTATTATTATTATTATTATTATTATTATTATTATTATTATTATTATTATTATTATTATTATTATTATTGTTTCATTAGTTCCATACCGTAGCAAAATTACATCAGTGCACTTTGCAATCTTGATTAGCCACTTGAAACTCTACTTTAGGCTAGTCACACTCCTGAGCAACCTGTTTACATTACACAGTGATGTGTAAGTTGGGATTTCCTGACCTACTGGATTACCCAAGCCCTGATCAGAACAATAATGTCACCGCCATGAGGAAGAAACATGTGCTGAATAAGTGCAAGTGAAAAATAAAAGTTGATTAAAGAAGTGGAAAGAGGAGGGAGAAAGAAGAAAAACACTGTAGTGGAATTTGACATTCCATTTAATACATTGTCAACCACCATGAAAATAAAGATATGACTTCTAACTCTATGCAAGTGTTGCATTTTTCATCGGAAAGAAAGCAACATAAGCGATACTTTTTAATGAGGAGGCAAAGTAGTATGCATGTTTTTCTATACCTTAATTTGTTTTAAACTCTAAGCCTCTGCAAGCACTTTCTGATATCAAAGTTCTACTGTACCTATGTTTAAGAAGAGGGACAGAAAGATATGTGATAATTATTATTGAGGAATCACATTCATGTCTGAAGTAGCATAAACATTTGAAGGGCTACTAGAAAAGAGAATGAGAAGAA
The DNA here is from genome assembly GCF_040414725.1 of Anabrus simplex. Classification (NCBI taxonomy): domain Eukaryota; kingdom Metazoa; phylum Arthropoda; class Insecta; order Orthoptera; family Tettigoniidae; genus Anabrus; species Anabrus simplex. The sequence continues at coordinate 316,369,307 of NC_090265.1, forward strand.
ATGTGGATGGATAATTACAAGAAGAGAAATATGGCTTTTGAAATGGAAGATCAACATTAGACTCCTTCTTTGGTATGAGGCAGCTAATAGAAAATCACTGGGAGTATGGAAGAGAGATGGTGATGACATTCCTCCATTTGGAAAAGACTTACAATTGTGTCCCCAGGGCAAAAGTATGGAAAGAAATGCAATGGAAAGAGTTTGGAAAATATGTGCAAGCAGTACACAAAAATGATTGCAGCAGTGTCCAGACACATGTGGAGAGGACAGAGTGGTTTTGGAATGAAATTGGACTACGACAAGGAAGTGTTCTGTTACCACTGTTATTCATAATGCTTATGGATGGAATTGTGAAGGAGACAAAGGTAAAATACAGGGACAGGGAGCTGAAGATGATATTGTGGTGTGGGAGCAGAGAGGAAGTACATGTGCAACTTGACATGGTGAGCGAGATTACTGAAAATTAGGGAATGAAAATGAGCATGGAAAAGCGTAAGACAATGGTTTTGATTAGAAGGGAAAGGAATTATCTAAATTAGGGGACATAAACTTGAAATTATGGAGAGCTTCATGTACTTGGGTAGCAAACTGATGCTGAACCTGGCAATCAGTAAAAGGATTCAACAGGGAAATGTATTCTACCAGAGAGTGAGAACCCAGTGCGGAGGGAGGAAGTGTAAAGAGGTGATGTATAAGATGTACTCCTGCCAACTAATGGCACATGCTGCAGAGAATTGGACACTGACAAGAAGACAAGAGAATAAAATCCATGCCAGTGAAATTAAATTTTTAAGATGATATGAAAGCCAAGTAAGACCAGAGAAAGGAAATAAGACTGAAAAAGTTTTATGACAGAATGTAGAAAAATAAACTTAGATGGTTTGCACATGTTAAGAGGATGGAAGAAAGAAGGATACCAAAATGGACGATGGAGATCCAGATAGAAGAAAGGAGGACAAGAAGGAGACCCTGACCGAAGTAGTTGAAAACAATAAAGAATAATATACCTAATGAGAAGTAACCTAGATTGCAACACAATAAAGGAGGAACAATGGTGGTTACATAGAGAAAGATGGAAGGGCACCATAAACATACCAACCCGGCGGGAGATGGACAACTGAAACTGATTCTTGTGAACATCTTTACAATGCTGTAATTGTCATTATTAAGAAGACTACATTAAATTAACTTATATTAGTGACTAGCAAGATACCCGTGCTTCGCTACGGTAATATACTGAAATTTATAATTGTTTTTGCTAATTGCTTTACGTCGCGCCGACACAGATAGGTCTTATGGCGACGATGGGACAGGGAAGGGCTGGGAGTGGGAAGGAAGCGGCCGTGGCCTTAATTAAGGTACAGCCCCAGCATTTGCCTGGTGTGAAAATGGGAAACCACGGAAAACCATTTTCAGGGCTGCCGACAGTGGGGTTCGAACCCACTATCTCCCGAATACTGGATACTGGCCGCTCTTAAGCGACTGCAGCTATCGAGCTCGGTAATTTATAATTGAATGCTTATCGTTTTATATACAACCCGCCGATATTCGTGATCTGACTCGTTTACTGAGAGATTACGGCAACGTTCCTCCCATTTTTCAATCTTTCTTTCCAGCAATCGATTTCGTATTTCCCGGGCTAGGTCCAGGTATTCCACCCGGTCAGTTGGGTTCCTAAATCTTAGCCATGCTTTCCTATAAGCATTTTTAATGTGGATCAAATCCTTGAGGAGATCCGGCGTGGTGTCCTCTTAGGTGCCTTGGCGGTACTAAACCGGCGGCCGGACTGCAATCGTAGTCATTACCCGTCCAGGACTCGTTTCCAGCACGGTCCGCACATGTTGACGACGGTCCAGGACATTATTATTATTATTATTATTATTATTATTATTATTATTATTATTATATATGTTCTGGACCCCACAGCAATATGCAAGACCGCTACTTGGCGGTAAAATACATCTGCTGCCATTGTCATTGCTAACAATGTGACCAGCACCATTGTTGCACGTAGGTAAGTGTGCGGAATTTCTGGCGATACGAATGACATACCTCCGTGTATTATTGACCTTATTATAGAGGTGAACAATTTGACGGCCAATCTCATTCCTATCGTTTATTTCAAATGTGTTTAAATTTTTATTTATATGCCAGGAGAATCTACTCTAATCTAAGAACGTTCTCCGAAGGAAAATATGGCTGATGAAAAAGAACCCAGGAAAGATTAAAAATGATCGGTTTATGATCAGAATAAGTACATCGCAAGTCTACAGCCTGTTTCCTATCATTCGACAGGATCAGTGATGGAATGAAAAAAGCCCCATCTAGCGGCGACAATAGGAATTGTGCCGGCTGCCGAAGCTCTCCTCTGGGGCAATGATCGATGAGTGACAAATGAAATGAAATATTGGACAGTGTTGCTGGAATGAATGATGACAGGGAAAGCCGGAGTATCCGGAGAAAAACCTGTCCCGAGTCCATTTTGTCCAGCACGAATGTCACATGGAGTGACCGGGATTTGAAACACGGAACCCAGCTGTGAGAGGCCGGCGCGCTGCCGACTGAGCAACGGAGGCTCCTTATACGTACATTACGAACAGTAAAATCAATTGGTCTCGCCTCCTTTTACACCCCACCGCCGTTAAGTTTATTTACCCCCACCCTCCAAAAAATTAAAAGAAGGCGTGTTTCTTTATGTTTAAAGAAGATTCCAAATACCAATGTTCACGTTTATTACCTTCAGTTTTGAGATATAAGTATCCCCTTAAAAATAATTAACGTTTTTAACTTCCTTCCACACTCACCCCCCCCCCCCCCCTCACTCGTAAAGTGATATTAAAGCAAAAAATACTTGTTCCTTTAATAGTAAAGGATCTTCTAAATACCAATTATCACCACTCTAACCTCTTCCGTTTTTGATTTATGTGTCCTCATGAAAGGAATTCATCTCCTTTTCACTCCCGCCCCCCCCCCCCCAAGATTGTTTCCCCCCCCAAAACGCGCTTTTCTTTGTTTTTAAAGGAGATCAAAATACCAATTTTCTCGTCTGTAACAACTTTAGTTTTTATTAGATGTATGTATTCTCATACAATTAAGTCAATTCATTTTTTCTATCCTTTAACACTCCAAATCCCCTTCATTGGATTTTTCGAGAATACGTGTTTGTTTACTTTTAAAGCAGATTCCAAAAATAAAATTTCACGTGTGTAACCTCTTCATTTTTGAGATATCAGTAGCCTAATTAAAAGAATTCAACACCATTTTCAGTCACTTTTACCACCCCCCCCAACCCCCACTAACCAAGTTGTATTTCCGAAAACTAAAAATACACTATTCTTTATTTTTAATACGATAAAAAAATGACCATTTTTCACTTCTGTACATGTTAAGTTTTTTGAGATATACTGTAGAAATTCTCATTTTAAAATTTCACCCCATTTTAGTTCCCCTTAAGTGGAGTTTCCAAAGACAAATCACCTATGTTTCTTTACACTTACAGGAGATTCCAAATACCCACTATTTACGTCTGTAACATTTTACGCTTCTCAGATATTCTGTAGATATAGTCTTTCAAAAAATTCACCCCAATTTGCCACTCCTGTTTAACCGCCATTAATTGAATTTTCCAAAAGCAAAAATATACGTGTTTCTATATTTTTAAAGGAGATCCCATTTACAAATTTTCAGTTCTGTAATATCTTCAGTTTCTGGGATATATGTATCCTCATTAAAGGCATTCAACCCATTATTCACCCTTTTACAACCCTCCTATTGGGATTTAGAGAAAACAAAGAAATAAGTGTTCCTTTCTTTTTAAGGGAGATTCTAAACACCAATTTTTACATCTGTAAACGTTTAAAGTTTTAAGATGTAGACACACTCATTTTAAAAATTCGCCCCCCTTTTCACCCCCCATTATTTGGATTTTCCAAAAACGAAAAAATACCTGTTTCTTTATTTTTAAAGTAGATCCCAAATACCAATTTTCAGGTCTCTAATATCTTCAGGTTCTGAAATATAAGTAGCCTCATTAAAGGCATTCAACCTATTTTTCACCCTTTTTCACCCTTCCTATTAGGATTTTCCGAAAACAAAAAAGTACGTGTTTCTTTATTTTTAAAGGAGATTTCTAAATACCAAATTTTACATCCATAAACTTTAAAAGTTTTGAGATATAGATACACTCATTTTAAAAGTTTATCCCTCTTTTCACCCCCCATTGTTTGGATTTTCCCAAAATGAAAAAATACCTGTTTCTTTATTTTTAAAGTAGATCCCAAATACCAATTTTCAGGTCGGTAACATATTCAGTTTCTAAGATATAAGTATTCTCTTTAAAGGCATTCAACCCATTTTTCACCCCTTTTCACCCCTCCTATTGGGATTTTCCGAAAACAAAAAAATACGTGTTCCTTTATTTTTAATGAAGATTCTAAATACCAATTTTTACATCTCTAAACTTTAAAACTTTTGAGATATAGATGCACTCATTTTAAAAATTCACCCCCCTTTTAACCCTCGCATTAATTGGATTTTCCAAAAACAAAAAAATGTGTATTTCTTTATTTTTGAAAGCGATCAAAAGTACCAATTTTGAGGTCTGTAATATCTTCAGTTTCTGAGATATATGTATTCTCTTTAAAGGCATTCAACACATTTTTCACCCCTTTTCACCCCTCCTATTGGGATTTTCCGAAAACAAAAAAATACGTGTTCCTTTATTTTTAATGAAGATTCTAAATACTAATTTTTACATCTCTAAACTTTAAAACTTTTGAGATATAGATGCACTCATTTTAAAAATTCACCCCCCCTTTCACCCTCGCATTAATTGGATTTTTCAAAAACAAAAAAATATGTGTTTCTTTATTTTTCACAGCGATCAAAAGTACCAATTTTGAGGTCTGTAATATCTTCAGTCTCTGAGATATAAGTAGCGTATCCGGATTAAAGGCATTCAACCCCTTTTTCACCCTTTTTCACTCCTCCTATTGGGATTGTCTGAAAACAAAAAAATACGTGTTTCCTTATTTTTAAAGAAGATTCTGAATACCAATTTTCACATCTGTAAACTTTTAAAGTTTTGAGATATAGACACACTCATTTTAAAATTTCACCCCCCTTTTCACCCCCTTAGCGACGGAATATCCAAAAATCCTCTCTTAGCGAGCACCTACACCTTAATATGAATATATCCCCAAAATTTCATTTCTTTATGTCCAGTAGTTTTGGCTCGGCGATGATGAATCAGTCAGTCAGTCAGTCAGTCAGTCAGGACAAGCTACTTTATATATATAGATACATGTTTTGTCCTATGGGACACCTTCATTCACACAGTAAACCATTGGAAATATGGTAAGGACACATTAAAATTAGTGAATAAAAAATCTATGAATCTTGTGACGTGGCGTATTAGCGTCTTATCCATCTTGAATCTTAAAAAACTGTAACACAAACATGAACATGATGCAAAACACGAAGTCCAGTTATTGCACAGGTTAAAATGTTATTACATGCATGGAATTGCACAAATATAATACAACATGAGTGGCTATGCCAATTAAATTAATCATCTAGTTATCCTGACATTGTGTACACATTGTAAATGTTCTTGAATGTGTACATAAATAGTGTAATATTAATGCCACGTTAAAATAGCTTCTTGTGATGAGTTAAAGAAAGATGGACTTATGTTGAATGACACAAGTTGAACTTGGCTATGTTGTTGACGATATGGACCTAAAATGGAAAGAAATATGAATGAACTAATGAAAAAATTCAATGTGAAATATAAACTGTGTGCCAGTCTGGTGACTCACCTCCTTGCCCGTCCCATGCCGTCCACTACACATCAAGTTTTGAAGCTAACTGAGCACAGTCCTCGAAGGTCATTGAGAACTGACGTGGAGGGGAGGTTGTGGGAAGTTTGATGTGAGGGGAGAGGTGTGGGGTAATGCATAACTTACGCGCCTTTGTGTAAAGAATTTAATGATTATCTCCTTGAAAAATATATTGATTTCTCTCGATATTTCATTCAGATTACAAGACTGGATGCATTTTTGATCAATATAAAAATATTTTCAAGAATATTCAATATGGACTTATGTTGAATGACACAAGTTGAATTTGGCTGTGTTGTTGATGATATGGGCCTAAAAAGGAAAGAAATATGAATGAACTAATGAAAAAATTCAAGGTGAAATGTAAACTTAATTGGAGAATTTGAAGGTCTTGCTTTATGTCCATGAATGTATGATTGGTATCAACCATATGAGAACCTATTGCCGATAATATGCCTATTTCAACGCATTAACATACTCCTTGATAACTTATGGTAAAATTGCGGCCAGTCTGTCCAATGTAACTTGCGGGAAATTGCTGGCATGTTAATTTGTAAACTCCCGTTTTCTGAAATTTATTATTGATGTTATTAATAGTGTGCTGATTATAAAAAAGATGAGCGTTGTTGTTGGTTGTCTTGAAAGAAACTTTCATATTAAGTTTCTTGAAAACATTCGTAATTTCATAGATTTTACTATGACTGTAAGTGAAAAGGCCGTAACTGTCTTCTTTCTCTTCTAGTATTTTTAGTTAATGTCGAAAACAATTTCTTCTCGACTTTGCTAATAATTTTGTCCACAAACTGCCTGTTGAACCCGTTACTTTAGCTATTAAATAAATAGTATACAATACATTTTATTTGACCTACTTCTGACATGAGTGTACTATAAGCCCTATGAATCATACTATAAAAGGAGGCCATCTTCTGTGCTGCTGGGTGCATGGAATCCTGTCTAATTACATTCACTGCTTGAGTGGGTTTTCTGAATATTTTATATCTAAGTTTATTGGAGTCATTAATGACTGTAATATCAGGAAAATTTAACGCTTTATTATTCTTGCTTTTGAAAGAAAATATAATCTGTGAATCCATATTATTTAATTGTTCCAATACCTCCTCTCCATTAGTAATGCTGTGATCGATTATTGCAAACATGTTGTCCACGTTTCTCAACCAACATATTATTCCTTTAATGTTGATGATTTTATTATTTTTGAGAAAATCTATGTAAATATCTGCCTGATCCCTGAAGCCCATGGAAAGACCTGTTTATTAAAGGTGAAATAATTATTAGCGGCGATGTACTCCAAGATATTAATAAAATCCGCTACCTGTTGCCTACTTAAATTACTATATATGAGTAGATTGTTCTTTACAAGATTGATCATTTTTGATACCAGATTATTTGGGAACATGTTTTTGGCACCAAATGAGTACATCTTCTGGTCTGATTGCATGTTTAAATCTTTGGTATGATCACAAAATTCTTTGGAATTCTTACCGGACTTATTACCCTCAAATCTATAATGGTTTTTTTATTTTTTAATTGACTATAAACCTAGACATCTTGTATATAGGGCTATTTTTGAAATTGATGATAGTTCTTATAGGTATGTTCTCTTTATGCACCTTCGGTAGTTCCCTAGCCGTGGGGATACCCGGGTTCATATTAATAAGTATTTGAGACTCCCTTTCATTGAGGATGAAGAAGATCATTTAAGAAGTTGCTTTAAGTTTCTCTGGATAGTACTGTTCAGGTCATTTTTTATAAATTTGAATGATTTCTCTGTTAAAAAGTTTTTGATTTTCTGTATATATGATTCTTTACTCATTATGACCGTAGCATTCCCCTTGTCCGCCTTAGTAAAAAAAGAATCATTCTCCTTAATTTTCTGTTTCAGTAAACCTATTATTTGGTTGTGATGTGAAGGAACTCCAACATTGTTGTTACTTATTTTTTTCTTAATATTAAAGAGTGCCTCCTTTTATGGTATGATTCATAGGGCTTATAGTATACCCATGTCAGAAGTAGATCGTAAAAATGAATTGGATACTATTTTTTTTTTCATAGCTAAAAGTAATGGGTTCAACAGGCAGTTTGTAGACAAAATTATTAGCAAAGTTAAGAAGAAATTGTTTTTGACATTAACTAAAGATACTAAAAAGAAAGAAGACAGTTATGCCCTTTTCACTTACAGTCATGGTAAAATCTATGAAATTATGAATGTTTTCAAGAAACTTAATATGAAAGTTTTTTCAACATAACCAACAACAATGCTCAACATTTTTATAATCAGCACACTATTAATAATGTCAATAATAAATTTCCGAAATAAAAATTTACAAATTAAAGTGCCAGCAATTTCCCGCAAGTTACATTGGACAGACAGGCCGCAATTTTACCATAAGGTATAAGGAACATGTTAATGTGTGGAAATATGGCAGATTCTTGGCAATGGATTCTCATGTGGTTGATACCAATCATACATTCACAGACATAAAGCAAGACTTTTGAATTCTCCAATTAAGTAAGAAAGGGAATCTATTGAATATTTTTGAAAACATTTTTATAAACATTGATAAAAAATGCAACCTGACTTATAATCTGAATGAATTATTGGGAGAAATCAATATACTTTTTGAGGAGATAATCATTAAATTCTTTACACGAAGGCATGTAATTCATTACCCCACACCTCTCCCCTCACATCAAACTCCCCTCAACCCCCCCCCTCCATGTCAGTTCTCAATGACCTTCGAGGACTACACTCAGTTAGCTTCAACACTTGATGTGAGTTGGATGGCACGGGACGGACAAGGAAGTGAGTCACCAGATGGGCACACAGTTTACATTTAACATTGAATTTTTTCATTAATTCACTCATTTTTCTTTCCTTTTTAGGCCCATATTATGAACAACACAGCCAAGTTCAATATGTGTCATTCAACATAAGTCCACCTTTCTTTAACTCATCGCAAGAAGCTATTTTAATATGCATATTACACTATTTATGTACACATTCAAGAACATTTACAATATGTACACAATGTCAGGATAACAAGATTATTAATTTAATTGGCATAGCCAGTCATGTTGTATTGTATTTGCACAATTCCACACATGTAATGACATTTTAACCTGTGCAAAAGCTGAACTTCATGGTTCACATCATGTTCATGTTTGTGTTATTTTATGATTCAAGATTGACAAGACGCTAATACTCTGCGTCACAAGATTCATAGAACTTTTATTCACTAATTTTGATGTGTCCTTACCATATTGCCAATGATTTTATGTGTGACTGAAGATGTCCCATAAGAGGACGAAACATGTATCACCAATATAAGTTAGTTTATTGTAGTCTTATTGATAAAGACAATTACAGTATTATAGAGGTGGAACATTTATTCTTAAGATTTTCACAAGTTGATATTTTTTGAAAATACGGGCCCAAACCTGAAATTTATCATGTGCAAAACGGATTCTGTTTTAAATATTTTATTGTTTCTGCTCTTATTCCAGTCAAATAAGGTTAAACGGAATGCATTTTGGTTTTAGTAATCTTCAGATTATAACCGGAGTTAACTGAACCTCCTCAAAACAAACCTGTGACACTAGAGCCCACTTAGAACCTTGTCCTGCCGAGACGGCTGTTGCCTTGCCAGAGGTCTGCTGCTATTTTTGTATCATGTGATCAGTATGATGACATCTTCAGCCATATTACTTGAATTGCATAACCAGGCTACTGCCTGAATTGCATAACCAGGCCACTGCCTCTCATATTAGACAGCTCCTTAGCTGATCTCAGGAGGTTAATGTAGCGCATTCTAGCCAATTGAAATTCCTAGCCTGGTTGGGAATTGAACTGAGATCCTCCAGGTAAGAGGCAGGCATGGAATCTTTACACCACAGGGCTGGCATATACTTTTACAAGATATTTTATATCCAAATACAGAAGTTGCTTAATTACTCTATTCACAAACTCAATTCAGTACCTCTTCATTTGAGTTAAGATCTATCTCACCTTAGTGTTCTTCTGTAATTTAAAGGCTATTATTCTCTTTCACTGTAGCAAAGCAAAGCCATCTCTGTCAGGCCATTAAGGCCCTTGGAGGGGTGGAAGGTAAAGGCTGCCACTATTCGTAACCTTGGCACGTGATGGGGTAGGGTGGTTAGCTCTACTCCCGGCCGCCTTTGCCCCCAGGAATTAACCTGGTACTCATTTTTTGTGTAGGCAGAGTGAAACTCAGGTCCATATGCACCTCCGAAAGTGAAAATCTTGTTTCTCAAATTTTTACCACTTCCTGACGGGGATTCAAACCCACGTCGTTCTGGGTGAACCAAGCACGCATTTACCGCCTCAGCCAGGCAGCCCCTTCTTTCACTGTACCCTAGTGATTATTATTTATATGTGCCCCCATACATTGTTCCTTATAGCACTAATACTAAGATTATTTTCTAATATCTGTATTAAATATTGCACTGACAAATGAGCTGTCTGTTCTGGAGAGGAAGTGATCATCATCTCTGAAACTGACATTAAGGGTGATAGAAACTGTCACAGCAGCCTGTCTGCCATGAGGAAGGAAATACTTAGTGGAAGGGTCAAAAGTGGTGGTGGTGATGATTATTGTTTTAAGAGGTAGTTCAACTAGGCAACCATCCACTGAAAGGTCCAAAGCCTATATAACTGTAGTTATTTTGAATGTAATTCACTCACTTAATTAAATAACAACATTTATTACACTTAAGACACTTATATAACACATTATAAATACATAATACTGGGTATTGATGGGCAGATGCTCTCGACAACAGTCAGTCACATGTTCCCTCCTCTCCCACTCGAGGCACCCAAGCATAACAGTCATCCCCTTCCATCCACACCACTTCCAGCTGAGGGCCTTCAAAATAATACACACTGAAGGGTGCTGCTATCCATCCTAAAGTGGTAGCGAGCAACTAGGTGGTCTAGCCATAGCTAGGCCGGAACAGTAGTGTTACTGTATCTATTTGTTGATAGGTTTGTTTTAATTGATAATGGGTGTGATCAGTATCACACGGTTATACCTAATACTTTCTGTGTTCTTGCAGCTTGTAAACTGCTCGCTGAAAACCCTAGCGCTTATCAGCTCAGCTCACCCTGTGTTCTTGGATGTGGATCAAGAATTATTCGTGTCTGCTCTGACCGTTGTGTTTGATCACTCGCATGCTTTAAGCTCAGTAGCCATTGATAACACTCCTGTGGATGATCCATGTTTGGTGGCTCTAGCATCATCTAATTCACGAACACTACAATTGCTACGTATGAAGAGCTGTCCCAGAGTATCCCCTGAGGGTATGTATTCTCTTCTTATTTGGTATATGTATGTGAAAAGATTTTTCTTATTATGATAAATTATAATTAATTAATAATTATTAATTATTGATTCATACATATTTGGTTTTCCAGAGAGCTCTGCATGTTTTAGACAACTAAATGTTTGAATGTTCCAAGTGCTGTTGTACTATTGGAAAAAAACATAATAAGGTGACATTTTATTGCCTCTAAGTCAAATCTGGTTGCCTTTGCTAGAAGTTGAGCAGTACCCCAGTTTATTAGCTTCATTAGTCCTTATTGATAGTTCCAGCAATCACAATTATGAAGTTGAATTTCCCATCTAATCAATACTTTATTTATTTCTGATGTATTTGCATTACAAATACATTTAGCAGTACGGTACTGGTTTTGGTCTCTATTAGAGGCCATTTTCAGCTTCTGAAGAATCTTATTTGATAAAACAATCATACAATCAATCAGTCACTACTGATCTGCATTTAGGACAGTCGCCCAGGTGGCAGATTCCCTATCTGTTGTTTTCCTAGCCTTTTCTTAAATGATTTCAAAGAAATTGGAAATTTATTGAACATCTCCCTTGGTAAGTTATTCCAATCTGTAACTCCCCTTCCTATAAATGAATATTTGCCCCAGTTTGTCCTCTTGAATTCCAACTTTATCTTCATATTGTGATCTTTTCTACTTTTAAAGACGCCACTCAAATTTATTTGTCTACTAATGTAATTCCATGCCATCTCTCCGCTGACAGCTCGGAACATAGCACTTACAAAAAGGAAGAATGCTGAACAAATTAGAAAGTTTATACATCTATTTAGATCAGACGTACAATAAGCAACAGAATCTCAATGAAACCACGGACAATAAAAGTATGTTACATGAATTAATGCCGAAATTATTAAAGTCAGTTAGTTCGAATAATTTTAGGATACCTAATATATTTAATTCTTCAAACTCTAATACTCCTCCCATACCTACAGATATTAGGCCTACTTCCAGCAATGCGGTTGACTCCACTCCTTTGTCAGCCTCGTCACAATTAACTCCACCCATCCTCTCCTCCCTTCCGTACTCCCCTATTCCTTCCCCTCCGAGTTCACTGCTGCCTCTGCAGCCAGTTACAACACCAGACTCAGAGCCAACAGACGGGCAGCAACCAACTCAACAGTAGATAACAAATAACAACTTCCACTTACATGTAAGTCCTCATCTGTTTCAATTTTATGTAAACCGAATTCTCTCCTTACGTTCAATTTTTTATTTCTTCTTTTCCTTCTCTTACAGAAAACATTATTTCTGCATCTACTGACATTTTCTGGCAAGGTTTCAGCCATTTTATTACCTACCGGTGCTAACGGCCACTTACAATTTTTCAACAGATGCTTCTGCCTCACTTGCTGACGAATTTCATCAGCGGCCTTGGAAAGATTGTATTCATGACATAAACAATCAAGTTTATGCTTGTGTTCACGCCCTCATGTCGTTGGCTTTATATTATTACCACTTTGATTTTCCACTAATATTTTATATGAAGTTGGAATTTTAATAGAAGAAGTTTTAGTCTCCGACAAGATTATTTAATCATAAGACAGTTTTCCATTAGGATTTTTATATTTTATCACTTTTCACATTTTTATGTTCCGAATTTTAATAACTGACTAAACTTTTAACTTCCACTTTTAATTTAATTGTATTTTTGATGATTGTGTTTAGGCTAAAGATGCCCTTAATTGATGGGGAAACATGTCCCATGTAACTAAGAATCTAATTATGTAACCACTATAAGTGAAAATATAAGTATTGAATAGGTGGAACAAATTAAAACACCTTTATTATTGTTTAACTGTTAAGTTTTCATTACGGACCTAAAATGAGGTTTATAACATGTAATTATAACATGTAACATAGCACTTAGTCGAGCAGCTCATCTTCTTTCTCCCAATTCTTCCCAGCCCAAACTTTGCAACATTTTTATAACGCTACACGTTTGTCAGAAATCACCCAGAACAAATCGAGCTGCTTTTCTTTGGATTTTTTCCAGTTCTTGAATCAAGTAATCCTGGTAAGGGTCCCATACACTGGAACCATACTCTATTTGGGATCTTACCAGAGACTTATATGCCCTCTCCTTTACATCCTTACTACAACCCCTAAATACCCTCATAACCATGTGCAGAGATCTGTATGCTTTATTTACAATCATATTTATGTGATTACCCCAATGAAGATCTTTCCTTATATTGAAACCTAGATATTTACAATGATCCCCAAAAGGGACTTTCACCTCCATCAACGGAGTAATTAAAACTGAAGGGACTTTTCCTATTTGTGAAACTCACAACCTGACTTTTATCCCCATTTATCATCATATGATTGCCTGCTGTCCATCAAACAACATTATCGAGGTCACGTTGCAGTTGCTCACAATCTTGTAACTTATTTATTACTCTATGCAGAATAACATCATCTGCAAAAAGCCTTACCTCTGATTCCAAAGGAGACACCTTAGTGTCATGGAAAAGTGAAGGACTTGTTAAACAAAAGAACAAAGCATGGCAAGAATGGAATAGAGATAGGAAATAAGGAAGCAAGATTAAATATCAGGAGATAAAAGTAAGTGTAAAAAAAAAGGTAAATGAAGAAAAGAAAATATATTGGAAGAGATTTACACAAGAGTTGGAAAAGGATGTTGTATGGATTAAAAAAGAAATAGAGAAAAGGAAAAACCTACACCATAACAAGTGAAGGAAGAGAGTAGAAATGTAATAACAGACCCAAGAATAGGTGGAAAGATTACTTCGATAAACTCCTGAATGTGAGAAATGATGCAGAAGAGAGTGTAGTGGTAAATGAGGATGATCCAGAAACAATGCAATGGCAGAGGTGGAAATGGCTGTTTAACAATGAAAACTGGAAAAGCAGCATTGATGGATGAAATATGTATAGAAATGATAAAGACAGCAGGACCTTTGGGTCTACATTCTTTTACAGCCTGCTAAGGGATATATGGAGGAAAAAGCAAGTACCTGATGATATGTGTAAAGGGGTAATAATACCATTTTTTAAGATAGTTGAGAGGAAGTTATGTGACAGTTATTGAGGAATTACACTGTTATCACATGTAGCCAAAATATTGGAGAGAATAATAGAAAGGAGGTTGAGAGGAGGGTGGAAAGAAATTTAGAAGAAAAGCAGTACCTTATTGATTTTGACAGGGTAGGTCAACGATAGACTGTATGAGATTACTGATGGAAAAACAGTGGGAATATGGAAAAGATCTGGTGATAGTATTCCTTGATCTAGTGAAAGCATATGATAGTGTAAATAGGGAAAAGGTGTGGGAAACTCTGGAAAGAAAAGGATGTGGAAAGCAATCAAAGGAACTAGTGAAAGCGATGTATAAAAATTGTTCCAGCCAGTTGTGTCCAGACTCCAGTGGGTAGAACAGATTGGTTTAGAAATTAAACTGGACTATGACAGGGAAGTGTATTGTCTCCACTTATATTTATAATGGTTATGGGTGAAATTCTAAAGGAAACAAAAGCAACATATAGAGGGGATTTGAATATTGTTGTTTGCAGATGACATAGTGATCTGGGGAGTCAACTATACAGAAGTGCAAATCCTGTGAGAGGCTTTAGGCCTAAATGACAATTTTGAAAAATATGGTATGAAAATCAGTGTGGAGAAGAACACAACAGTGGTGATGACAAGAGGAGAAAGAGAAGGAAAAAGAATTGTTAGTATAAGGGGACAAAACCTTGAGATTGTTGAATGCTTCAAATATTTGTGAAGTGAAAAAATGCAAGATTCAAGGTTGGATAAGGAGATCACCAGAAGAGTACAAGTTCCTGTGAAATGTAAAGAGATAATGTTCAAGATGTACTATACCCCTATATTAATATATGCATCAAAGACTTGGACTTTGACAGCAAGAGATGAGAGTATGGTAGGAAAGACAAGGAGAGACAGAGTAAGAAATGTTGAAGCCAGAAAAGAGATATGGGTAGAAAAACTGAGAGATAGGATGGAGAAGAATAAATTGAAATGATTTGGACATGTTATGAGGATGAAGGAGGGAAGAATACGAAAACAAGTGTTGGGGGCTAAGACAGAAGGAAAGAGGGCAAGAGGGAGGCACAGAGCAAGATGGATAGACTCAGTCAAGATCAGTATAAGAAAAAGAAGACTGGACTGGAATACAGTGATTCAAGGGGAGTGGTGGAAGGAGAGGAAACAATGAAAAAGTGCCATCAATACCCTGACCTGGAAGGAGCTGGACAAGGAGAAATGAAAATGAAGATGATTCATGAAAAGAAGTGGTGGTGATTACTTTTAAATGAAATCACAGCTCAGTCGTTTTCAATATTAATCAAAGGAGTAAAAGAAAGAGTTCTATTCCTTAAAGAAGTAGAGATTGATTATAGATAGACAAGGGTTATGAACAGCTCGTAAATGAGAGAATTTCTTGGACTTGCAAACATAATACTGGCAAGGTTGGAAAGTGTTTGCTATAGAAGGTCACATAGGAATAATGAAAGAGAAAAGCCTGATACAAGGAAGTGGAAGCAATGTCAGACTCAGCTGTATCATCATCTTACATGTTAAGAAGCTAGGCTCTAACAAGAGGGATATGCTCTGTGTTTTGTGGGATTTCAAAGGTGTTCTTTACTCTGCACTATCCCCAAATAATTATACAAAGGGTGATGTCAATAAAACTAAGTAAAATCTCAGGAGAAAACTCTCTGGAAAAAAAAAAAAAAAAAGTCTACTCTGTTGAAAGAGCAACATCTCAGTTTCACATCCATAAAAATGTCTATGAGCGGAAATAGTTTTCTCTGCTTTGCAGTAGGAATTAACTTTAATTATCGCTACCTCACAGCTTGCACAGATGTATAGAAAAACCATTAGTACCTTCTGTTTTGTGGGGTAACATAAAGAAAGTATAAGATTGCCATTTACTTTCAAATGTCATGATGAGCAGTTCAGAAGAACAATGTGAAGTTCAGTCGCAAGCATATTTCATAGACATTCTAAAAGAACATACCATAGTCTCAAATAAACCACATTTACTGGAAGTGAGACCAAAAAAAGGTAATTGCTTTAAGTCCACATGCCTCTGAAGACCACAGTAATATAGTTGAAAATCATATTTTTTCCATCATATTTTGGACAGAAATACTTATACAAAATTATTATGTCCAATGAATGAAAACTGTAGGGTGTTTTTTAGCTTATTACTTATTGGTTTAACTTCATGGGTAGTTTTTATGACAGTTTTTCTTGCAATATTTTTTATGGCTGCAAATTCGTTCCAAGCTGTTGGAAGGGTAAACTTGGAAGCTACTCATGTGATATGAATTATATTTTTACAGCTACTACCCATGGCATGTAGGTACAAAGTACAATCATGATATCTGGTAAAATAGCTTTTGTATGAAAATTTCAAATATAGCTATTCAAATATCCTCAAATTTTGTTAAATATTTCAAGGCCTATTTTTCATAAATAAAGTACTACATTTGTGATTGTAGTTCACAATTAAGACAATTGTACACTAAAAGGTGTGCCAAATTACATTGGTCCATTATTAATAGTTACTGAGATACTTGACTTATATTTTCTACTTTGTATTGCTCTCCTGTGAAAGTTAATTTTTAGAATATTTTTCTAGAATATTCATTCATTGCACATGATAATTTTTGTCCACCTGGAATAAGTGCTTCTGTCAAAATTATGATGGCAAAAAGTGATCTACTATTTTACTGTGGTCTTCGCAGGCATGTGCCCTTAAGAGATGTAACGTAAAAGTACAAAACTAAATTTGGATCTGATATAAATTAATCAAAACTAACAAAAAATATTTCAACATGATGAGTTAGGTTGAAAACCAAAACAGGTCTAAAGAGAATGTGCAATAAGGACATCACTCTTAAAAGACTGAGATAAAATTACAGTTTTCCCTAATGCAAGGAGAGACAAGCTAATGCTAACAGGTAGGAAAACATTCTAACTAAATTCTCTCCTTTTTTGAATGCTGTGTTGGGTGCTATTACATCTACTCCAGAGGTGGGTCCAAATTTGCTAAGATAAAAAAAGCAAACCCAAACAAAACTAGGTCTCTTCTCGAGTTGCAGAGAGATAGGCTGTTGAAGCAAAGAAAGGCACTCATCCTTAAAGAAGAAAATTTTTTGCCAAGCAAGTTGGCCACGTGGTTTGAATCATGTAGCCGTGAGCTTGCATTCAGGAAATGGTGGGTTCAAATCCTACTGTTGGCAATCCTGAAGATGGTTTTCTATGGTTTCCCATTTTCACATCAGGCAAATGCTGGAGCTGTATCTTAATTAAGGCCACTGTTGCTTCCTTCCCAGTCTTAGCCCTTTTCTATCCCATCATCACCATAAGACCTGTCAGTGTCAGTGCAACATAAAAAAGAAAAAGAAAAATTATTGAGAGGTATGCAACAGAATAAGGGTACAAGTACTACTCAACCAGAGTATTTTAATTTGTAGTGAAGTATAATTTGTATGGAGTAGTATGGATCATACCATATATTCAGAAGGAAAACTAAATTATTACCATATAATCCCTTATTTTTAAGTTATCTGCAAGTGAACGAACACCTCAAAGATTGTTGTTATTTACAATACTCAGGTAATATAAATGTTTGTTTGCTTGTTACTTGCTTGGTTGGTTGGTTGGTTGTTCGGTTGGTTGGTCAGTTGGTTGGTTGGTTTGTTGGTTGGTTGTGTACTCAGCCCCGAAAGCTGACTGGATCCTCACCAGTTCCACCAGCAGCTGTCACAGATGGCCTAGGCATCACTGAAGAGGTAAACTAGAGAAATGAGGTATCAATCAATCAATACTGATCTGTGTTTAGGGCACTTGCCCAGATGGCAGATTCCCTATTCATTGTTATCCTAGCCATTTATTAAGTGATTTCAAAGAAACTAGAAATTTATTGAACATCTCCCTTGGTAAGTTATTCCAGTCCCCAACTCCCCTTCCTATAAATGAATATTTGCCTCAGTTTGTCCTCTTGAATTCCAACTTTATCTTCATATTGTGATCTTTCCTACTTTTAAAGATGCCACTCAAACTTATTCGTCTCCTAATATCATTCCACGCCATCTGCCCGCTGACAGCTCAGAACGTACCATTAATAATTCTCATGTTAGGTCCGTATTGAAATGTACGTAAGTACAAAGTATGCTACAAGTGTTATTTTAATATCCACCTATTCAATGCAAAGATATCTAGTAAATTAAGAATTAAATATTATCATAAAAGGTTACAAGAGACATGTTTTGCCCATTTTTAGGGCATCATCAGCCTCAAACACAAACCTGTAAGGTGAATAATTAGGATCCTGATTGTTCTTACAAATCGTAAAAAGAGGATATCAATGTAGGTGTTTGTCTAACATAAAATTATAAGAATGTCTTTGGTTAAAACTGTAGTATTAAGCTGCATGTCACAAGTACACAAGATTACACTCTCTAGAGCACTGAGTCAATGGCCCAAAACCTGTTGAGTGTGGAGCAATAAACAGCTCAATCTTTATAATGAAGTAGAAATGTGTTTTTTTGAATACTCCTATTGGAGGATAAGAAAAAAGTAAAGTTGCTAGACTGTTAAAAATGTTAATTTCATATGTTAAGACAACAGTCTTCTCTAAGTAGCTGTGGAGGAAGGAAGGGTGTTCAACTGTCTATAGTCGTATTTATCTGACTTGAAGGAGCGAAAGTCGAATGTTTTAAGATAAGATAACAGTCTTCTTTGAGTAGTGCTAGAAGCAAGGAAAGTCAAAAGTATATTGATGTTGATTAGAGCTTTTCGGTGTAAAGTCTGTAACAAGAGGAGAGTGAATGCTTAGGAAAATATTT
This sequence comes from Anabrus simplex, assembly GCF_040414725.1. NCBI lineage: Eukaryota > Metazoa > Arthropoda > Insecta > Orthoptera > Tettigoniidae > Anabrus > Anabrus simplex. Next base: position 316,388,371 of record NC_090265.1, read on the forward strand.
TTGAAGAGAAGGTGGTTTTAAAGAGAAAAAATGTTGAATGTATAATCACTTACCCTTTCATCTGTAATGATGTAAATCAGTTATGGAAAGGTTAGTTGAAGAAAACAACATTATGCGTATGTTTAATGGGCAAAACATGTCCCGTTAAATTAGATGACAAGATGTATATCTTAATTTTTGAGAACCCTATGTGTATTGAATAGGTGGATCTCAATAAACTTTTGTATCATTGTTGAATTAATGTATATTTCAATATGGACCAGTCATGTGATTTGTAACTTGTAATGACATCAATGGTGTCAAAGAGTTCTTGAATGAATTTGCCTCCAAACCAATGCAGTTTGCCATGGATGGAGTTTGAAGTTGCTGAAAGATGAACTAAAATTGTAGACAGAAGTGTGTGATACCTTGATGAATGAAGATCTTTCTTGCATACATAGAATTTGCCTCTTTTTCCCACAAGAAAATATTCATAATCTTTCTGACAGTCCAACAATATTTTCCACTCTGTTTTAAGTTCTTATCAAAACAAACCTTTCCAGTTCTTTGTATTTATAAGTTTCATTAATAAAATTTATATCTGAATATTGTTTCACAATATTATACAATGTAATATATTCATGTAGCCTTCTTGTTGGTCTTCCATCCATGAAAGAACTTGAGGATAATCATAAATGCCACTTCTTTTCTCTATTGAATCCCAAGCATTGAAAGGTATCCATCTCTAATACAATGAATTTTGGTCTGTACAGGTATGCTTACATTAGCTGACAACTGCCGCTATCTGCGAGAATTATCTCTGAGCTACACGCTGTTAAGTGATGACTTGCTGCTGTCTCTCTCATCTGAGAAACATGTAAGACTCGAATACCTTAGAATCGATGTATATACAGAGAAAGATATTTTACTCCATCAGATCTCACCACGTTGCTGGCAAGCACTGGTACAGCATTCACCTGCCATGAACTTGGTCATGTATTTCTTCGTAATACCTGATGAGTCGTTTGACATACTCTTTACATCATATGTGCCAGTGACACATCTGTACTTCGGTGACTATGTACCCAAACCTGTACTTGGGCGCATTGGGCTCCACTGCCCAAGGCTGAAAGAGTTGGTTGTGGGTGCTAATGGAAATTCTTTCATCAATGAAGAACTGCTGAATATAGCTACAAACTGTCCGCAGTTGTCATCCGTAGGACTTGGAGAGTGTGTAGTATCATGTAGCGCATTTGTTGAATTTGCAAAGATTTGTGGACCAAGGCTAAAGGAGTTGTATGTGATGGAAGAATGTTTAGTTGAAGATGTACAGTTTGATGTGGCAAAGACTTGTAAACATGTGTCAGAGCTCATTCAGCGTGAATGGACTCCTGAATTCATGCCTGTATGGTAAAATATTTGTAATAGAATTTCCTCAAATGTATGTGTTAAAGAGAAATATCTTCATGCATGCTTATTACCATCAGTGGAATTGACTGGGGTATGTGTAACACAGTATTTCTGCTAATTTGAAGAAAATGATTTACAGGTACATTGTTATACAGGAAAAAAAGTCAGAGAAAAGTTTTTGTACTTCACTCAGGCCTACATAATTTATTCATGCACTTATATACTTTAATGCTGTCTTTACTGTAGGTGAATTATTTGACGTTGTCAGCTGTGTAGCACATTTTGTATTCCCTGTGCTGGAGGTTCCAATTGAAGACATGGATAGAAGAAGGGCTTAAGTCAGGTTGTGTCGTTATTCGGTAAATTGCATATATACGTTCCTTGGAGGCTGTTATAGATACTACCTAAATGGCTTCTCGGTAATGCCAATAGATGGCGTGTGAAGTGCTATATTGAGTTGCGCCGTTCTTCCAAATATTGCTCTTGCCTGACTTAAAATACACTCCAATGCTGACTTACGGCAAGCTAGCACTAATCACTCATCAGAAGTGAAATGGCTGATGTATGAGTAGTCCCGGGAGAGGAAACATCTGATTTTTCAGAAAATGACAGTAAATATATAACAAGTGAAACCTCAGATGATTCGGATACCAAATCCTTACTATCCGAATGGTCTGCTGTTCTCAGCCCAGTGTCATTTGCAACACCACAAACCAAAAGGACTTAAGGTTTTCAATTCAAAAGTATGTCATATTATGTTACTCTTTTGAGGGAACTGTATCAGGAAGCCAGACTTATAATATTATGTTTCATGACAAGTTTTAGTTATTGAAGTACACTGACTGACAGAGCAAATGCAACACCAAGAAGGAGTGGTTCGAAAGGGATGAAAGTTGGGGAAAAGACAGAGACGGCACGGACGAATAATTGATGTTTATTTCAAACCGATATGCAGGTTACACAATGCGCACGGCATCGACTCAGTAGGATGTAGGACCACCGCGAGCGGCGATGCACGCAGAAACACGTCGAGGTACAGAGTCAATAAGAGTGCGGATGGTGTCCTGAGGGATGGTTATCCATTCTCTGTCAACCATTTGCCACAGTTGGTCGTCCGTACGAGGCTGGGGCAGAGTTTGCAAACGGCGTCCAATGAGATCCCACACGTGTTCGATTGGTGAGAGATCCGGAGAGTACGCTGGCCACGGAAGCATCTGTACACCTCGTAGAGCCTGTTGGGAGATGCGAGCAGTGTGTGGGCGGGTATTATCCTGCTGAAACAGAGCATTGGGTAGCCCCTGAAGGTACGGGAGTGCCACTGGCCGCAGCACATGCTGCACGTAGCGGTGGGCATTTAACGTGCCTTGAATACGCACTAGAGGTGACGTGGAATCATACGCAATAGCACCCCAAACCATGATGCCGCGTTGTCTAGCGGTAGGGCGCTCCACAGTTACTGCTGGATTTGACCTTTCTCCACGCCGACGCCACACTCGTCTGCGGTGACTATCACTGACAGAACAGAAGCGCGACTCATCGGAGAACACGACGTTCCGCCATTCCCTCATCCAAGTCGCTCTAGCCCGGCACCATGCCAGGCGTGCACGTCTAAGCTGTGGAGTCAATGGTAGTCTTCTGAGCGGACGCCGGGAGTGCAGGCCTTCTTCAACCAATCGACGGGAAATTGTTCTGGTCGATATTGGAACAGCCAGGGTGTCTTGCACATGCTGAAGAATGGCGGTTGACGTGGCGTGCGGGGCTGCCACCGCTTGGCGGCGGATGCGCCGATCCTCGCGTGCTGACGTCACTCGGGCTGCGCCTGGACCCCTCGCACATGCCACATGTCCCTGCGCCAACCATCTTCGCCACAGGCGCTGCACCGTGGACACATCCCTATGGGTATCGGCTGCGATTTGACGAAGCGACCAACCTGCCCTTCTCAGCCCGATCACCATACCCCTCGTAAAGTCGTCTGTCTGCTGGAAATACCTCCGTTGACGGCGGCCTGGCATTCTTAGCTATACACGTGTCCTGTGGCACACGACAACACGTTCTACAGTGACTGTCGGCTGAGAAATCACGGTACGAAGTGGGCCATTCACCAACGCCGTGTCCCATTTATCGTTCACTACGTGCGCAGCACAGCGACGCATTTCACATCATGAGCATACCTCAGTGACGTCAGTCTACCCTGTAATTGGCATAAAGTTCTGACCACTCCTTCTTGGTGTTGCATCTGCTCTGTCAGTCAGTGTATATAAGGTCTGTAGATACTTTAGGTAGTATTGCAGTCCCTCATGTAGGTATTAAATCCAGGAAATTAAAAGATGTTAAAGATTTAGTAAGCTTTGTATGTACAGATGCTCGTGCATGGTTTGAAAATATTTCCTGGGAAGCTGAACCTGTGGGAGTAGGATATTCTCGATATACTGACTCCCCTATTGACATGCTATGACCTGTCAAATGTTCTAACGGGTAAAACTTGTCTACATGCTTCCAACAATGTAAATAACATTAATTTTCAATGAAAATGTTTCTTGAAAATGGAATAAGGACGTAACCCCAAAATGAAAATTGACAACAAACCACACAATTTATAAGTACTTTTGATGTACATATTATGAAATAATCAAGATTCCAAAATTCTGTGTTTCTGAGAAAAGGGTTTGATGTTATAATTCTTTAAAATCATTTATTTCAAAAGTGTGTTTTTTGAGTTACGCCCTTCTTCCATCCATGTCTTCAACTGAAGATTGCATAAATACAAGGGGCATGTATTAGATGTCTTATCACAATAAAAAGAAAACATTACACAACAAATCCTGGCTGTGATTATTAAACTTATACGGGTAACATAATTATTTTTACTGGGCTGACAAGCAGATTAACTTTGCTCTGTTATGTAAAAGGAAACTTGTCATAGCTCCTCAATATATTTCTGATGAATATCTGCTTTCAAGTTAGTTTTTCCTCATCCAGTTGTTTACCAATATATTGTAATAACAGTCAGAAATATGAACCCTTATTCTCATCATACCTAAAGTGCTACTGAATACAGTATGTACGTTGAGTACTCAACCCAAAGGCTGGTTTGATCCTCAGCAGCTTCACTATCAGCTGTCATAGGTGGCTTAGGTTTCACTGAAGAGGCATACTAGGGAAATGAGGAATGAGGCAGTTTCCCATTGCTTTCCTTACTAAGCCAGGAGTTCCTATTTTTTATCAGTCTTCCAAGTCAGTGAAATGCACACACCAACTGACTTTATGAAGGACATCTTTACACCATTTATAACAGGGACTGACTGCATAAGAAATGACATTACTAGCATCACTCATAGCTCAGTCACTTTCATATTCTCAAACCCGAGGATGAGACTGAGACAGGTTAGTGAAAGTAACAAATTAATTTTAGGCCATACCAGAAGACACAGTGCACTGCATGTTTACAAGTATGTTCCCTATTAGGCCATACTGACTAGCAGCAGTGGAACTCTGATCAAGACTGATCAAGGTATCCATATCAGAAATCAAAAGATTGAAACCAATCATTTGTATAAGCACGATAATCCTCTGGATTGACACTTTGTGAACTGAAATAGAAGAAATTGGAACATTTTCACAGTTTGCCTCATTTTATAAGGTATTTGTCTGCTCATTGAGAGGGTCCACTGTCTTTATTTGATTCAGTTATGGCTCATGTTAGGTGTTGACAGGCGATCTTTATGTTGTTGTACAGCATAATGGCCTATCATTGCTTAGGTCATCCCTTGGATTTCTTCCAATGACTTCCAGCATGTAGCTGATATTTGCATTTGATATTTTAATTAACAGTTAAAAAAATCCAGTTGCCATGCCAATGCACGACAATGATATCTGGAAAAATCAGGTTAGTAATAAATAAGGGTTTGAAGTTTTCTAAAGACTTTAAACGATGCCTGTGCAAAACCGTGACTATTGCAGACATTGTGGTCTTGCATTGAAGGTGAATAGATTCTCTTTCAATTTTCAGGGTAAAATTGATGCATCTACAGATGATCCTGCTTTGCCTGTACCGTACATCTAAAAAGATACTCCCGTGAAAATTTAATTTATTTACTTCAAGAGTCTATGGTTATAAATTCTGTAATTTTTACACTTTTACAATGAAGATAAAACTATATTACACCAACTGGTGTAAAAAAAAAAAAAAAATTACACTTACGAGGGAACACACACGTGTTTCACTCGGATTTGGTTGAAATTTGGTAGGAATATTCGTGGGAGGCAGTAGAATGCTAAGGTGAAAACTGCATGTCCCCAGGGCAAGTTTAAATGCCAAAATAGAACAAATAAATAGTTGTAAAATTAGAAGTGCTGCAGGAGTATTGAGGTTTGGCGGAGAGGTAGCATGGAGCGAAGCAGCGGATGTGAGCCAACCGGGCTGTGTCGAGCTGCGCCAGCAGCCAGGCAGCGTATAGTTAGCGCGTTCCAACTTCCCGATTAGATGTGCAAAACGTAAATATGAAAACAGCACATGAAACAAGTGTACACAGGATGATGTTTGAACAACAATGCCAATAAGGTTTGAAGAATTCACGCCCGAGTCCTTGTTACTCGTTGTAATTAGTGCAATAGTGATTGTTTACAAAAAACTGTACAAGGCACAGATACTGTGTGCACCATGCACATCTTACAGCGCTGTCGCTTTCACAAGTATTACATTGATTATAGCAAGGCTCTTCTTTGAAACAATAATCAACTGGATTAACAAATTGTGAAGGTTTCTTGTTAACATAGCCACATTTGTACCAACTGTACTGCCACATGCTACAAAAACACGGAGAGGAGAATTGGTTGTGCATCAAAGATTGCACTTTTAAAATTTTGTTCCTTAAATGTACCTTGATGTCTAACGAGTTTAACAAAATTAAATCGTACAAAATACGTACAAATTGCTTCCAAATGCGGAAGCCCATAACATCTAACGGCTGGATAAGTCCAGTGGCTCCTTTTGGAATTGTTTGAACATTAATGATTTTCTTACTCCCAATTTTAGCATTTAAAATATTTTCTTCTTTCTGTCCGGTCCAGGAATCGAGAACTAAAACACTGTACTCTGGTACTAGCTCACAATAAACATCTCGTAACCATTTCTGTACAAGTTCTTTGGTCAGTTTTTCAGACTTTGAAGGCAAAGTGTACACATTTGGTGCGGTAAATAGTTTTTTTTCTATATTAGGACCAAATTTGCCATTTTTTTCTTTCAACACCACTAGCAACTTTGGCAGGAGTTGTCCATCTGCCGAAATTATTGGCTGTATTGAATAGCTTTGAGTTAGTGAATTCATAGATTGTGCTTCCGCTAATACGACTTTTTCTCCTCGTTCATTATGGGTCCTGCCAGAATGGAACTCTTCATGAAAACCAGACTGACCAGTATTAAACACGCACTCTGGGCCGTGACTTTCTATTATTTGCGACAATTCTTCAACAAACAGTGTATGACTTTGATTTCAAGGAAGACAATATTGAAACACTTTTTAGATACAAATTTGCAAATTTTTCTTGATCCAATTTTGAATTTCTTTTTAAAACTCATTACCCAGGAATGAGACGCTCGAAACGTGTCATAGTTAACTAGACGAGCGTACTTTAAGGCCCATTTTTTAATATTTATATCGTGAACAATTTTGTTTCGTTGTCCACTTTCTTTGAACTTTTGATAAGTCTTCTTCGTTACAAATTTATCTTTTTCTCCCATTGTGCCACCGTTTTCCAGTTGTTGCTCCCACCTGTAAAGCTCTTGCCGGAAATTTAATTTACAAAACCTGTGTTTCACTGATGCAAAGCTCCTCTGTTTCCCACCTTTGTTTCGCCAATATTCGACGACCTTCTTCTTATAAGTTATTGGGATTAGGCATCGTTCAGCTGTTGTTGTGGGTGTAGGGTTAGGAGCAACATTTTTGGAGATGAGGTCAAATAACGGTGTTTCAATATTGTCTTCCTTGAAATCAAAGTCATCATCTGACATATCCAATGTGCCATCCAGTTCCACTGTCATATCGGTATCCAAAAGCCTGTCGGCAATTAGACCTGTAAAACGGAGACAAGAACGCAATTCCTGTGAATGCTTGTTTTTCTCGTAAAAGTAAATATATATAAATATATTGATCTACTTACGATATATTTCCAATCCCAAATTCCTTTCATCTTCAGAAAATGCGGTGTCTTTTTTGTCACACTCTGCAAAACAATTCTGAAGGCACACTACTACATTCCACGGATTGAATGACTTCTGTAGTGGGCGTGTTTTTGTATCTAGGTGTAAAAAATCAATTATTACCATACATGGTTAAAGTAAATATACAGTCACCATTCATAAAAATGACTATAAGAACGTCAGATTTTACCTGTCATTGTAAGAACGTTGTCTCATCGGACAACTAATCAATGTGCACCTCTTGATCTGCTTTGACGTTTCTAATCGGGAAGATACGAGGTATGTGCGAAGTGCGGTGTAGTAAAGAAGAGTGGCTGGGAGGGTGGGGGTGGGTGGTCATTCATTCGACTCGAGCGAGCAGCCCGACTATACGCTGCTCACGTCCGCTGCTTCGCTCCTCCCTCCCTCTCCGCCACACCCAGATACTCCCGCGGCACTTCTAATTTTACGACTATTTATTTGTTCTATTTTGGAATTTAAACTTGCGCTGGGGACATGCAGTTTTCACCTTAGCATTCTACTGCCTCTCACGAATATTCCTACCAAATTTCAACCGAATCCGAGTGAAACACATGTATGTGTTCCCTCATTAGCACTGTTTTGCATTGGCACAGCAATAATATTGATATTATTTGGATTGACCACACTTTAGGCATGTCTAAGCAAAGGTTTACTATCAGAAAGGTATTTTCTAATATTAGCAAATCACAATATAGCAACTTCATAAAAATCCATTACAGTTAAAGCATGCAGAGTTGCTGGGTTGCAGCAGTAATCGATGAATGGTATTTCAGACCCAAGTGCAATATTATATATGCAATACATTTATCCTCAAGATTTCCTGAATACTGCAATTGTATTTATCAGTATTTTCTTGCAAGATTAGTTCTTTATTACTGTTGTCTTTTGATATACTTGCATAAAATCTTTGGGTGTGTGCTGTTCCCACTTTTCTTGCATTAGAACTGTTTGTGATTGAACATTTTCATCTGCTGTTGACTCTGATATGCATTTCATACAACATTAACTCTTTTAAAAATTTCACATAGTTTTTGAATGTTGGATTGGTTTATTCTTGAATATTCTTTGTGATATTGCCAGGGACTAATGTGTGTTTGGATCTGATGCCTAACATCAGAGAGCAAACTACTGTAGTTTTTCATACTGTGTTCACTTACTCCATTAAGTAAAACAAGTTCACAAAAGAATGGTACAAAGTTGTCAACTAGTTCATGAGAGATGTTATTTCCTTACCCTCAAACAAATGTGTATACAGGGTGTGACGGCAAGGTACACCCAAACTTTCGGCACACATTCCTCACACGTAGAAGAAGAAGATATATTATATGTATATGGGTCCAGAAACTCTTTTATCTTTACATTAGAATTCACTTTCTACAACTCTACATACTACAATAATCATGGGAAACACACAGGAACAGAACGTATCAGTGTACCACATGAAACTCTTTCTTACATGAAGTGTTAGCATTGAGGCATACATCAGCTTGTCGTTGCATTGAATCCCGAAAGCGCTGATGGTGAGTTGATGCATGTTTCAATGCTAATGGAGGGGATTTTGAACATTTCGTGTAAGAGAGAATTTCATGAGGTATGCTGGTTGTTGTATATAAGAAGCACAACATACAGAACACAACTTAAAAGTTTATTTTCGTGAAATCTTTCAAACAACACACAAAAATAAATGATCTTTGGAGTTGCTTCTTACTTGGAGCATGCACTAAATAGTACAGTGAGTAAGCTTGCTGTTTGAATGAGAGTACCTATTTACATTTATACAATTTTGCCCTATTATGTACAATTGTCTCTACACTGACAATATACAATGTTATGAACATATGAATGTCTCTGATAGCTGATGGCTGTCTAATGTCTGGAAGTCTGGCTTGAATGTAATACAAAGTTCTTCCTAGCAGAATGCTGTATAAAGAAGGTGGGAATATTGAAGCCGTAGTGAGTCCTGAGGTGAGACCTATCGATCAGAATTTAGTCCGCCTATTCAGCCCACATTTTCAAGAGGTTACCTCCGTGGCTGACCTACGGTATAGAGCTGATATCAGGACAACAGCTGACTGCCCACTGCTGTTGAATTCTGCGTCGTATTTATACTGGCTGCTGATGTGACACGCAATGAGTCAGCACACTGGCTGGAAACCCGTCGCACATTCTTGAAGGCTCGATGAGTGAGCGGGCTGCATACTGCCAGGTGGAGGACACTGCAACACCCTCCCCTCCTAAATGCGCCGGTATGGCATGAAACAGCGACGGCTTCTATGCGGGGCTGGAGAGGTGGCTGTGTTGGTTGTGGTGTCCGCAGCCTGGTCCTGCTGGTGGAGTGTAAAGTTGTCCTGAAAAGAACCCATCGTTATTAAATGGTCCAGAGCTCTTTCTGTGATGGATTTCTGAGAGGACACAAGGGAAATTAACATCAGGTGATGAATGTTAGTGATAGCAGACCTGGTCCTGGTGGCGATGGATGCATTTCTCTGCGGTCTGGATTTCTTAGAGACAATTTCCCAAGGTATGGCAGATGACACTAGGTATCCATGGAGTATTGGGCTTGAAAGTCCGGACATATACTTTGTCAGCTGCTTGGAACTTAGGGTTTGAGCGATGCTGCTGGGCAAGAAGAGGCTGTAACAAAGAAAGTAACGTGTGATGAGGTTGTCTTTACCAGGCAAAGTCCTGTACTTTCCTAGCAACTGTAATAAGGCTGGGTCCTTGGTTAAACCTGAGGATACAGCTTTCTTCATGTTTTTCTTGAATGTTTGTATAAAATGTTCAGCTTCACCATTAGATTGTGGATGAGAAGGAGGTGCCAAAATGTGCCTAATGCCATTAGTGTTGCAAAAGTCTTGGAATTTAGCAGCAGTGAATTGAGGTCCATTGTCGGAAATTAAGGTTTGGGGTGAACCTTTAGTAGTGAAAATCTTCTGGAGTGCTCTAATAGTAGCTTCCATAGTGGTAGAGTGCATTTCTACAACATAAGGGAAATTAGATAGTGAGTCTATCACGATGAGCCACATAGCGTTGAGAAAGGGTCCAGCAAAGTCGATGTGTACACGTTCCCATGGAGAACTAGCTGGGGGCCATGGAGCGAGGTCAGATGTAGCCACATTCTGGTGCGCTTGACATGGTTCACAGTGGTGGATGAACTTTTCAATGTCAGCGTGAATACCTGGCCAATAGCAGTGTTGCCGGGCGAGTTGCTTGGTGCGCGATATTCCCCAATGACCTTCATGTAACAAGTTGAGAAGTTGCTCCCTAAGGCTAAGTAGGATCACCACTCTGAACAGTGCGCCTGTTTCTAGTAGGATAATTCCTGCACATACTGTTAGACGATTTTGAAGACGGTGATAAGGTGCAAGGTCAGTAGGAAGTTTGTGTTGAAGTGGCTAACCATAGCGAATATAAGTATGAATGGTGGCTAGTGTACTATCCTTATCTGTTGCTTTTGCAATGCAAGTAGTGTCAGTAGGAAAACTGGAGACAATTTCTTCAAGTTCAATATCTAACCGAAGATATTCAGTTTCTTGAGCATCAAAAGTAGTATCAGGACCAGCAGGTAGGCGAGAGAGAATCAGCATTACAATGCTGGGATGTGCTACGATATACAATTTAATAGGAGTAGTCAGAGAGAAATAACCATCTCTGAAGTTTCCAGAGAGAATGTTCAGGCACCTTATTACCAGGATGAAATAAGTGAACAAGAGGCTTGTGATCCGTGATGATAAAGAAATGGTTACCATACAGATATTTGTTGAAGCGGCGAATGCCGAAGATAATTGCTAACACTTCTTTCTCTATCTGAGGGTAGTGACGTTGGTGTTTGTTGAGTGTCTTGGATTCACTTTACAATGGCGAAAAATGAGAGTATCCTCCTATTCAATACATCATATATTCCGTCATTAGATGGAGCAAACAAATTCAGACATAGACATGTTTCGGCTAATGACGGAATATATGATGTATTGAATAGGAGGATACTCTCATTTTTCGCCATTGTAAAGTGAAAACCGTCAATACGGAATGATTCTAATATCTTGTAATGAGTGTCTTGGAAGCGAATGCAATAGGTTGCTTGTGTCCGTGGCTATCCTTCTGTGAAAGAACTGTGCCAAGTCCATATTCTGATGCATCAGTGGTGAGGTTGATCAGTATACCAGGTTGAAAATGCGTAAGCTTGACAGCTTGGTCTAGAGCCTTGTTGATGGTCTGCCAGGCATGATGACATTGCTGAGACCAATGAAATTTAGCACCTTTCTTGCATAGAGTATTCAAAGGAACTGCTACTGAAGCAAAGCATGGAATTTACTTGTAGTAGTTAGCCTTTCCAACGAAGGATTGTAATTGTTTGATATTATGTGGTGGTGGCATGTTGATAATGGCAGACACATTCCTTTCACTGGGCCAGATGCCATGTTTATCGATGATATATCTGAGGTACTGAACCTGTGGTTGAAGAAATGTGCATTTAGCAAGATTAACACACAGGCCATGTTCTTTCAACCTCGTCAGGAGCAGGTGCAGATTATGCAGGTGATCTTGATGATCTTTACCTGTGACAAGGATGTCACAACCAGGAATGGAGACTGTAATTTTTTCCAAATATCACTGGAAAATCACAGTGGAGGCAGAGACACCAAAAGGAAGGTGGTGTAGTTGCAGAAGGCTTAGAAGTGTATTCATTGTGAGATACTGTTTAGACTCATCTAAGAAGAACTTGAGACAAGTATCTTTCAGGTCGATTTCAGAGAAGTACTGTCCACTGGATAAGCAGCGAAATAAATCTTCTGGATGGGGAATCGAGAAAACCTATGTTTCAATCTGAGAATTGGCTGTAGATCTAAAATCACTGCAAATGCGGATACCATCATTTGCCTTCTTGACTACAATGAGAGGTATAGCCTATCTGCCAGAGATGACTGGTGTTACAATACCGGCTGCTTGCCATCGCTGTAGTTCTTGCTTAACTTGATCCTGGAGGGAAGGGACGCGCTTTGTAAAATTGAGGCTTGGCTCCTGGTTTAAGCTGGATATGAGCTGTGTATCCTTTGGCTGTGTGTAGGGTGGAGTCGAAAACTTCTGGAAATTGCTCAAGTAGTTTAGTGATATCGGCGGTAGGTTGCAATTCGGAGACGATATTGACGTTGTCATGTATTTGAAATCCAAAGAGTTTGAAGAGATCCATGCCTAGAATGTTGGATGCTATGTAGTTGTTGACATCCAGTAAGATACCTACTTGTATGTCCTTATAACTTTTGGGGATAGTGATCTTGCCTTGAATATCAATTTTCTTTTTGTTAAAAGTAACGAGCTGGACATCACCTGGAGAACATGACGGCGATCCTAAGCTGTGATAGGTAGCAAGATTTATAATGGAGAGAGGGTAACCAGTGTCCAATTGGAAACCAGTAGATTGATCATTGAAAGTGATTGGAATGACTATCTTGCTGGAATAGGTTGTAGGCAGAACCAGGTTGATTTGATCGACTTCCATGTCGTGTGGTTTCTTCCTAGTAGGATGTGCAGGGTGAGACTTACTCTGACAGACAGTCTTAATATGCCCTATCTTATAGCAGTGATCACAGGTTGCCTTGAAGTATCGGCAGTCACGGCGGTCGTAATGTTTAAAACATCCTCTGCAGGAAGGCAGAGTACTTAGGGTGCTTCCGTGTCCTTGGAGAAGAGCAAGAAGGAACCTGGCGGGAGCGCTTTGAAGCGAGCTTGCTTCCCTGGTGATTCAAAGGAGTAGAACGCTTGCTTAGCTATCTCAGCTGCAGTCTTAGTAGTCATTTCATAAACTGTGGGAACACGCTACACTTCCTCTAATAAAGGGTTACTGCTTTTGACAGTGTCGAAATAAATTTTGCCTTGTGACGTATGGAAGATGACCATGTCGTGAACGAGTGAGTCAGTATATGGCATGTCACAACCATCCTTATGACAGACGAACTTGCAGCTCTTGGTAAGACCACGTAACTCCACAATCCATTCTGCGTGAGTCTGTTATGGTTTCATTCGGCACTGAAAAAACTTATACTGAGCTTCCACAATGTGGGGATCCTTGGAATAGTGCTTGTTGAGGCGAGCTATGAGCTGATAGAAAGGAACTTCCGAGATCTGCTCTTCTGGGCTTAATTTTCTGAGCAATTTGCAGGTTTCATTTCCCACAGAACTAAGGAACAGAGTTTGTTGGCGCTTCTCATCTCTAATTGCACGACAGATGAAGGGCTGTTGTAAGCAAACAAAATATACAGACCAGTCCTCTTTAACTGGTTCGAAAGAAGCAAGTGAAGGAACTGCAGTGCTCTGTTGGGAAATAGACAGAGCCTGAAGAGCTGTGAGTAATGCTGTTGCTGCAAAGTCTGAAGAATGGCTCCTAATTATTCTGGAGTTACCATGATTGTTTATAATGTTTATGACACAGCTGGACTGCTTGTCGGGTTGCGGGGAGCAGGTAGCCAGCCAGAGGCTTGTATGGAAGGGGAAGGAAACGCTGTGTGAATGGCAAGCTTGTATGCCATGACCTTGAGCGGACGAGGGGTGAACTGGCCTGTGCAGAGAAGAACTCACTGTACGAATAAATGCTGCGTGTTCGTGGGGTGAAATGGTGCTCTGTGTTCGGTGCCAAATGTTGGCTGTTTGACTGAATGCACATGTTTGTGACAGAATCTTGAAACTGGCAGTAATTGAAAAATGTTTTATTTTTGGTGATTTGATTTTGGCCTAGTTGTTGTCGTTGCCATAACACGGTATTGTGGCAATGTGATTTTGGTGCCTAATTGTCCTCGTCGCCATAATGTTGTGTTGTATACGCACAATATACAGAACACAACTTAAAAGTTTATTTTCGTAAAACCTTTCACACAATACACAAAAATAAATGATCTTTGGACTTGCTTCTTACTTGGAGCACACACTAAATAATACAGTGAGTAAGCTTGCTGTATTTACATTTATACAATTTTGCCCTATTTATTGTGTCACGAACATATGAATGTCACTGATAGCTGATGGCTATCTGATGCCTGGAATTCTAGCTTGAATGTAATACAAAGTTCTTCCTAGCAGAATGATATATTATGTGTGCATGTCAAGTTATAAGGAAGGCAGGAATATTGGGGCCGTAGTGGTCCTGAGGTGAGACTTTTCGATAAGAATTCAGTCCGCCTATTCACATTTTCAAGAGGGTACCTCCGTTGCTGACCTATGGTGTAGAGCTGATCGCTGGACAACAGCTGACTGCCCATTGCTGTCAAATTCTGCCTCCTATTTATACTGGCTGGCTGATGTCACACGTAATGAGTCAGCGCGCTGGCTGGAAACCCGTCGCACATTCTCAAAAGCTGGATGAGTGAGCTGGCTGCATACTGCCAGGCGGAGGACACTACAACACTGGTATGTTCTGTTTCTGTGTATTTCCGATGATTAGTGTACTATGTAGAGTTGTAGAAAGTGAGTTCTAAAATGGAAATAAAGTGTTTTCAGACCCATGTCCATATAGCATAATTATTTTCTTCTTCTACATTTGAGGAATGTGTCCTGAATGTTTGCTGTACCTTGCTGTTACACTCTGTATATGTAAATGTATTAGTCCACATTCTTCCATTTTACTCTTTATTAGTTAACTTATATGAGACATGGAATAATGTTGGCTTATTTAGTTCATGAGCATTTAATTCATGTTATTATACCCTAGATATATGTGTGATAATTTTAATGATCAGTTATCATCATCATCATCATCATCATTCAGCTTCATCTATTATGCTAAAACATTTAGAGCTGAAGTTTTCAGGACTGAAGTTTTACAGTTTTGGAATATGCATGCATTATTTCATTTACGTGTATATGTCAGTGATATTTTTGTCCTTCTTTAACTTTTGCAATGTTGTCTCACAAGGCGAGATCATGATGTCCAAATTACCGATTTTGTTCAAACTGTGTAGGTTGGTAGTACTATATCACAAAAACACACTGGCAAAGTAATAGTGCGCAACTCTTAAAAATTTCCAAAAAAAGCGATTTTGAAAATGTCGAGAAAAATTACGAGAGGTTTAGCATGCCAGGTACCATCAAGCGATAGACCGTGGCACGCGGTCGAGTGGTTAAGATTCTCCACTTCAGTTATGAAGATTGTAAGTTCGAGTCATGGTCGTCCTAACTTTTTTTCTGACATTTCCTGATCCCCTTTTTCCTTCTGTTGCGAATGAGAGCAGCAGTTTGTCAATGTCTGACCGCATTGTGTCATGTAACGGTTGTGTGTGATGTAACCAGATGTGCTCATCATAAGTTTGATTGGCATAGAGATCTCACCATGTTAAATTATGTTTGAACGAAAGTGTTTTTGAATGTGAAGTTATGCAAAGTGCAAATGAGTTCGTGGGAGAGTAAACAACAAATAAATAGTTGAAAAGGGCCATGGCTTACATCGAGCACCTACTTTGTATAAATCGCTTACTGGATCTCGGCGACTCTGTAGAGATTACAAAAGAGGCTGAATTATTGGGATTTTAAATCTATTTTGACAGTAATAGAAGAAAATAAATTTGTAATAGATGAAAAAAGGGGGAAAAGAGGGCGGATTAAAAAGCTGGTAGCAGCGTGACTCGAACTTGCCATCTTCATAACTGAAGTAGAGAATCTTAACCACTCGACCACCGCATCACAGTCTCTCACTTGATGGTACCTGGCATGCTAAATCTCTCACAACTTCTTCTGACATTTTCAAAATAGCTTTTTTGAACGTTTTTGAGAGTTGCACGCTACTACTTTGCCAGTGTGTTTTTGTGATGTAGTACTACCAACCTACAAAGTTTGAACAAAATCGGTGATGTGGACATCGTGACCTCCCCTTACCAGTAAAATATTTTAGGAAGAGATTTTATACTCCATATTACACCAGTAATATGGCATTTATGTACATATGCAACTAATTTTTATCTGGAGTCATCATTGTTCAAAGAATATGGCAATTGTCATGAAGTGCTTTTAATAATAGAAACTTTTATCTATGGTAATTATCAAGCTAGTTTGTTAAATGCATTATGGTATGTAAAGCAAAAAAGAAAATTAAATGTTATTTGAAGAACATTGGATTTATTTAATTTTGCTACAATCTACACTCTGTATGGAGATTGCCCTTCAGTTTAAGAAAATACTGCCTCTTATACTTTCATCTACAGAACGCCTTTCTACCTTTATAACATATGTGGAACAGTATGGAAAGATTTCAGATAGAGATATCGCTTTGGAACTATTCACCTTATCTCATGCATTACAAGATACAAGAATCATTCCGTATTGACGGTTTTCACTTTACAAAGGAAAAAATTAATTGTATCCTCCTAATTCAATACAAAACATAATTCTATCATTAGATGGAACAATAAAATTCAAAAATGTTTCAACTTGTTTGAAATAAGGTAGGGGGTCAAAGTAATCCGCATACTGTAATACAAGCTAAAAATGTGCTAAAAACATAATGAAGGAACAAAAGAAAAACAAAAGAGACATGACAGAAATAAAATCAATAACAATGTACAATATTTACATAGATGGAGCAATAAATAACTCACTGAGACAAATTCAGTGAAAAAAGGTTAATATAAAACATATGTGAATCCAAAAAGTGTGCTAAACCTAAGAAGAAAATAAAATAAATGATAACAGATGGAAACAAAACAATAAGTGCTAACAGTGAAGTTGCGAACCTCTTAGTCTAAAATTTTTTAGTTTGATAACAGTTCAAAAAACAAGACGAAATCACTGTGTTGAAAATTCAGGCTGACAGTCTGTCTTTGTAGAAACACCATCACCATGAATGCAATCAAGCATTTATATGAATGGGAAGTACAACTTCTCCTAATTGCCATCCAGTGGTGCGCTGTCAGAGGACTGATATTTTAATCAAAGTATATGCAATAAACATATACAAATAAAAAGCCAATTTTCACCATCAAATAACAGTTTATACTACTATTCTCACATACACTGCTACCTGGGTGCTGACTGTGACTGCTGAGTGAGGATCAGAAAAGTTTGTCTCTTCTCTGGGGGGAAGGAACAGGCAAAGTCTACGTGTCATGTTGTTCAGGTGCTATGCTTGGGCATTCAGTAGGAAGTAAATTTAATTTTTATTTGCTCTTTATCAGTGATGGTTCATGGTGTGGATTACTGTAGACACGTTCTAGTTCGTGAACCATGGACAATAGCTGAGAGGCCTAGTAAGTGGTCCTGAGAGTCGGGATACCAGTTGCTATGGAATGGGAGTGGGCATCTCGGACATATTATGAGTCATGGCCCACCTTGTGCTCAGGCGGCTAGGACTATACAATCCACCGGTGGTCCATAACTCGTTAGAGGAGAGATCCTCACTTGGACCATGTGTAAGAAGGGTACCATCCTGCTTCTCGAACTTACCCAGCTCAGTAACAGAGTCCCACTCCCATTTGACAGGCTAAGGGACTCCTTGGAAACATCTGGCGAAAGAAGTGGAATTCTATGGGGAGCTATCAATATTAATGGGGCCTATGGAAGAAAGAAAGTAGAGCTGGCTGAGTCAGCAAAGAGGATGCATCTGGATGTGCTAGGAGTAAATGCATTTTGGGTAATGGGAGATAAGGAGGAAGAGATACGAGATTATAAAGTGCACTTGACGGGTGTTAAAAAGGGAAAGGCAGAGTCTGGGGTAGGGCTGTTCATCAGGAATACTATTGCACGCAACATAGTTTATGTTTGGCACGTAAATGACAGAATGATGTGAGTAGATTTGGCAGTTGGAGGACTTAGGACAAGAATTGCCTCAGTGTATTCACCATGTGAGGGTGCAGATGATGATGAAGTTGACAAGTTTTATGAAACATTGAGTGATATCATAGTCAGGGTCAACAGCAAGGATAGGATAGTGCTAATGGGTGATTTCAATGCGAGAGTCGGATATAGAACTGAAGGATACGAACAGGTGATTGGTAAATGGGGAGGGAAGATGTGGAAGCTAATAGGAATGAGAAGCATTTGATGGACTTCTGTGCTAGTACAGGTTTAGCAGTTAAGAATACATTCCTCAAGCATAAGGCTATTCACCGCTACACATGGGAGGCTAGGGGTACCAGATCCATAACAGACTATGTCTAAACCGATTTTGAATTCAGGAAGTCTGTTAGGAATGTATGGGTTTTCTGAGGATTTTCCGATGATATAGACCACTATCTGATCTGTAGTGAACTTAAGTATCTCTAGGCCTAGGATAGAGAAAGTGAAATCTGCAAACGAATAAGGGTAGAAAATCTCCAGGACGAAGAAATTAGACAGAAGTACATGGATATGGGGAGCCTCCGTGGCTCAGACGGCAGCACGTCGGCCTTTCACCGCTGGATACTATGTTCAAATCACGGTTGTTCCATGTGAGATTTGTGCTGGATAAAGTGGAGGCAGGACAGGTTTTTCTCCGGGTACTCCGGTTTTCCCTGTCATCTTTCATTCCAGCAACACTCTCCATTCTCATTTCATAGCATCTATCAGTCATTAATAAATCACTTTGGGAGTGGCGACCCCATCGTACTAATAGTCTATATCTGCTTCATTCATTCCATCCCTGACCCGGTCAATGACTGGAAAACAGGTTGTAGGTTTTCATTTTTCATTTTCATTACATGGATATGATTAGTGAGAAGTTCCAAACAGTGGACAGTAAGCAGGTTCAGGATATAGAAAGTGAATGGGTGGCATACAGGGATGCTGTAACAGAAACAGCGAGGTAATGCCTAGGAACAACTGTGTGTAAAAATGGGAAAAAGCGCACGTCTTGGTGGAATGATGAAGTGAGAGCAGCTTGTAAACGTCAAAAGAAGGCTTATCAGAAATATCTACAAACAAGGGCTGATGCAGACAGGAAATTGTAAGTAGATGAAAGAAACAGAGCGAAACAAATAGTTGTTGAATCCAAAAAGAAGTTGTGGGAAGATTTTGGTAATAACCCGGAAAGGCTAGGTCAAGCAGCAGGGAAACTTTTCTGGACAGTAATAAAGAATCTCAGGAAGGGAGGGAAAAAGAAAATGAACAGTGTTTTGGGTAATTCAGGTGAAATCATAATAGATCCCTGGGAACCACTGGACAGGTGGAGGGAATATTTTGAAAATCTTCACAACGTAAAAGGAAATCTTCCTGGTGGTGTTGTGAACAACCAAGCTCATGAGGAGGAGGAAAATGATGATGGTGAAATTATGCTCGAGGAAGTGGAAAACGTGGTGAATAAACTCCATTGTCATAAAGCAGCAGGAATAGATGAAATTAGACCTCAAATGGTGAAGTATAATGGGAAAGCAGGGATGAAATGGCTTCATAGAATAGTAAGATTAGCATGGAATGTTGGTAATGTACCTTCAGATTGGACAAAAGAAGTGACTGCACCTTCTTATAAGCAAGGGAACAGGAAGGATTGCAACAACTATCATGGTATCTCATTCATTAGTATACTAGGCAAAGTATTCACTGGCATCTTGGAAGGGTGGGTGCGAACAGTGATTGAGAGGAAGTTGGATGTAAACCAGTGTGGTTTCAGACCACAGAGGGGCTGTCAGGATCAGATTTTTAGCATGCACCAGGTAACTGAAAAATCCTATGAGAGGAATAGACAGTTATGTTTATGTTTCGTAGATCTAGAGAAAGCATATGACAGGGTACTGAGGGACTATGGGTAGATTATTCAAATTATTAAAATCAATCAAAGGCATTTATGTTGACAATCAGGCTGCAGTGAGAATTGATGGTAGAATGAGTTCTTGGTTCAGGGTACTTACAGGGGTTAGACAACTGTAATCTTTCACCTTTGCTGTTCATAGTTTACATGGATCATCTGCTGAAAGGTATAAAGAGGCAGGGAGGGATTCAGTTAGATGGAAATGTAGTAAGCTGTCTGGCCTATGCAAACAACTTGGTATCAATGGCAGATTTTGCCGAAAGCCAGCAGTCTAATATCTTGGAACTTGAAAATAGGTGCAATGAGTATGGTATGAAAATTAGCCTTTTGAAGACTAAATTGATGTTAGTAGGTAAGAAATCCAAGGGAATTGAATGTCAGATTGGTGATACAAAGCTGGAACAGGTAGATAGTTTCAAGTATTTAGGATGTCTGTTCTCCCAGGTTGGTGATATAGTAAGCAAGATTGAATCAAGGTGCAGTAAAGCTAATGCAGTGAGCTCACAGTTGCGATCAACAGTATTCTGTAAGAAGGAAGTCAGCTGCCGGATGAAACTATCTTCACATCGGTCCATTTTCAGACCAACTTTTCTTTACAGGAGCAAAAGCTGGGTGGACTCATGATGTATTATTCATAAGTCAGAAGTAACAAGACATGAAAGCAGCGAGAATGATTGCTGGTACAAACAGGGGGAACAATGGCAGGAGGGTACACCGAATGAGAAAATAAAGGCTAAGTTAGAAATGAACTCGATGGATGAAGCTGTAGGCATAAACCGGTTTCGGTGGTGGGGTCATGTGAGGCAAATGGAGGAGAATAGGTTACCTAGGAGAATAATGGACTCTGTTATGGAAGGTAAGAGGAGTAGAGGAAGACCAAGACGACGATGGTTAGACTCTGTTTCTAACGATTTAAAGATAAGAGGTATAGAACTAAATGAGGTCACAGCATTAATTTCATCTATTCCTGCTGCTTCATGACAATGGAGTATATTTTCATCCTTTCTACTTTCCCAATCATAATTTCACCAACATCTTCCCCCTCCTCATAAGCTCGGTTGTTCGCAACACCACCACGAAGATTTCCTTTTACATTGAGAAGATGTTCAAAATATTCCCTCCACCTCTCCAGTGATTCCCTGGGATCTATTATGACTTCACCTGAATTACTCAAAACACTGTTCATTTCCTTTTTCCCTCCATTCGTAAGATTCTTTATTACTGTCCAGAAAGGTTTCCCTGTTGCTCGACCTAGCCTTTCCAGGTTATTAACAAAATCTTCCCACAACTTCTTTTTGGATTCAACAACTATGTTTCGCTCTGTTTCTTTCTTCATCTATGTACAAAACCCTGCGTGCCCCGGCCCTTGTTTGGAGCCATTTCTGATAAGCCTTCTTTCGATGTTTACAAGCTGCTCTCACTTCATCATTCCACCAAGATGTTCATCTTTTCTCATCTTTACACACAGTTGTTCCTAGGCATTCCCTTGCTGTTTCCACTACAGCATCCCTGTATGCTACGCATTCACTTTCTATATCCTGAACCTGCTTACTGTCTACTGTTCGAAACTTCTCACTAATCATATCCATGTACTTCTATCTGATTTCCTCATCCTGGAGATTTTCTACCCTTCTTCGTTTGCAGACAGATTTCACTTTCTCTACCCTTGGCCTAGAGATACTTAGTTCACTACAGATCAGATAGTGGTCTGTATCATTGAAAAATCCCCAGAAAACTTGTACATTCCTAACAGATTTCTGGTTAAGATACAGTCTGTAGTGCATTTTAAAAAATACATTGAGTGTGCTGGTAACATCAGGGTAACAACACAGAGATGTATACTCTCTGGAGAGGACAGCTGTTCTTCTCATAGGGACTTTCGTTGTAATGAAGAGATACACCATGCTATGCATTAAATGTATGTATAAATAAAATAATGTTAAGTACTGAATAAATACATCTAGTAGTGTGTTGAGAACATAACATTTGGCGGCGAGGTGAAAGTATAAATAAGTATTGCTAATATCCTGCACATTACTGTCAATTGACCACCGAAAATATATACCGCTGTTTTGACACAATTAATTACACTCAGAAGAATGGATTCAGAACAATTTGCTAAACTATTAGATGCATTCAACTGACAACAACAAACCCTGCTTACTCAGTTTATAACAACATTCCAAAGAAAATCAGGAAGAGAAGTCTTGCATTCCGGTAACTGTTCAAGCATACAACTATTTGAAAATTTTGATTCTAGGAAGGAAAAATTTGCATGCTATATGAAGAGGTTTGAGAATTATGCAGTGATGAAATATATCATAGATGAGGAAAAGAAAGCACAGCTACTATGCGTCTCTATAGGTTCTGTGCACTACAACAGTCTATCTGCATTTCTAGGCCCAGAAAAATCGATCAGAACTCAGTCATTTACAGATCTGGTTAAACTGTTCAGCCAAATGCTTGTTCCCAAGAAAAGTGCTGTTGTTTCTCAGCATTATTTTTTAAATGTCTATCAGAAAGAGGGACAGTCTATCGCCGATTTTGTTGCAACTATTCAACGCAATTTTAACTGAGTGCGAATTCACAGTCAAGTGCCAAAGTCAATGTACAGTTTCAATTTTGGATGTATTTTTAAGAGCCCAGTTCATAAGATGTTTACGGGACAATTGGATACGCGAACAGTCACTGCAATCTAATGTCACCACTTTTGATGAAATCTTAGTTAAGGCAACATTATTGGAAACGTCTAGAATCAAAAGTAGGGAATTAACCAAACACGCCTCTTCGTTGGCATCGGAATTTGACAACAGAGGTACATATAAGATTACTGCTGGCTCAGATCACCACTCTCAACGGGATCACAGTTTTCGTTATTGTTCTCCGAGCCCCAGTTATAGCAAGAGTAACCATTCGTTGAGCCCTGACCATCATGCAACACACGTTCACCGAATCAACGTATCCGATATGGTCAACGTTTTCTCTCTCTAGTGGAAGAATCAGACCTAATTTCAGAAGATTAGGAATTGATAACCTCTGTTTCCGATGTGCTAAGCCGAATCATCGTGTGTCAGAATGCTGAGTTAGTAAGTACGATATTAGATGTGAATTTTGTGGAAGAGAAGTCATCTCGCCAAGGTGTGTATCACCAGCCTGATGCGAAATTCCAAATCAAAGGCAGATAGTTCCAGCTCAACTAAATCAATTTCAGTTATCCCATGTGATGCCCAGGATCATTTGTATGGTGTGAGTGAAACAGAACCTACTCTTTCTCCATCACATGTAGAATTATTTGAAGTTACTCCTGACTCTGATAAATATATAGTTACTGTTATCACTAAACAATAAGACACAGTGTTTTGAAGTTGACTCTGGTGCATGTTTTATCTACTTACTGAAGATGCAATTAATGAATTGGATCTAGGTTTACCCTTACAATAATCTGAAACAGCCTTCCGTTCATATTCAGGCAATATTATCACACCTATGGGAAAGGTAAGAGTCTCAGCTGTATATAAAGACAAGGAAATCCAAGACATATATATATTGTCCCTAAGGGCTATTCAGCATTACTCGGAAGATTGTGGATTAGGAGACTTGGTACTGAATTAAAGGAAATAGATGCTAGCAAGGAAATTCCACTCATTGATGACATAATTAATGAATTTCCTGATGTTTTTTAAGAGGGAATTGGACATGTTCCAAAATTTGAAGTAAAGTTACCGTTACGTGAAGGAGCTAAACCAGTATTTACACGAGAACAGGATTTTCCCTATGCACTTCGTGAACGAATTGAAAGGGAGCTGGACTCACTAGAAGCAGCTGGGGTCATGTCTCCTGTATCATCAAGTGATTGGGGGTCACCATTGGTCGTCATTCCCAAGTCAGATGGAGGAGTTAGATTATGTGTTGATTACAAATGTGGGGTAACTGAGAAACTTGTTGCTGCAAATTCCCCATAAGACGAATTGATAATGTGTTGAACAGCCTACGTGATTCCAAAATAACTAGGTAGTGTCGCTGACCATACTTCTTTGCAACTTTTCCAAATTTCCAAGTGTACTTGTTATTGCAGAAGAAGCGCACCTGGACTCTCTCCCCCACTTGAAATGATCGTCCTGGTTTGGCTACAGATAATGAAGGTTCTTCTGCTATAACAAGTACACTTGGAAATTTGGAAAAGTTGCAAAGAAGTATGGTCAGCAACACTACCTAGTTATTTTTGACGAATCAGGAAGGACACTGAAACGCCATATTGACCAAATGCATGCGACACTGATTCAACCTAAATGTTACATTTGAAACAACCCAGTCATATGATGTGCCTAGAGCTCCAGATTGTCATGTCCCGGTTAATTCTGATTTAACAGTATCACCACGCCAAGATCCAGCTGTTCTAGTAGAAAATTCACCAACCCCCGATATGGCAGTGACACCACAACAGAATCCCGATATTCCAACAAATGTATTGTACCGTTTTCATCGTCCTAATTCCGGGATGAAGGTCGTCATACGAAGCTATAAGTTTGCCATGCACGGTAGTAATCGCGAAGATTACGTAATTGGGCCATACGTCACAAAGGAATGCACATATTAAATAAATTAGGCCATGATTTCGAAGTGTTTACATTTTACGAGCGTGTATATATTCAAGAAGGCCGTGCACGTGACGGCAAAGATATTTATTCGACAAATTAAAGATGCCTAGATCACGGACCGAGACGGGGAATTGTCAAGGATCCATACGGCCGTGGTAAAATAATAGAAGGTTTTAATATTGTTAAAAGAAGAACAAGAAGCTGAACAATAAAAAAAATTCCGCAACGTAAAATCGAAATAAACTATCCTCACGAAATATAGTCAGTCTTCGTCTGGACAGAAGGAAGATATTATACAAGTTACTTGCTGGAGAGCTCGCGAAGTGAGAGAATATTCGCAAAACAGACATTCACAAAAGAATATCGTGAAGGGAGTTAGGAAATACCCTAACAGTAGTCGAAGTGGATATTCAAGTCCGTACAAGTAACCAAGTTAAATTTTACGAAGTGTAAATTGATTAGCCGTATAGAAAAGAGAATATTTACAGGAATAACTTGCAAGAATTTAACTGTCAAGTTCTTACTAAAGATCAATATTGAAGTATTATTTTAAAACCTGACATTAATTACAAGCCTGAAATTTATTCTTGAGAGTATGGATATGAAACTAATGCATGGATTGGAAATGTTTCTTTCTGTTATGATCGACCGCAACATCATGATGCAAGGCTAAACGGGATATGGAGCCGACTGTCTGACGGAAGCCGCCCAGCTGTTACTGCTATCCCGAATCCCGAGTCACAACCAAATGGGGACGTAGCAGAGGAAGATGCCGTTCGACGCAGTCCCTAGATGACAACATCCAGTCCGAGGCCGACCATCTAACGTCAGTAATCACAAGATAAGTTCCAAAGAGATATTTATTTTCTTGAAATTGATATGTAGTAAATTTGTAATGATATTATAGTGTATATTTGGTACGGTATTTAACCTAGTTCTTCGTGATAAAATCACAGACGTTATTATCTTCGAAATGAAATTGTCCATGTTGAGCTATTATTACTAATAGGGGAATAGGTACTTCTTCCAGATTCTACAGTCTATGACATAATATAGGAATGCGTAAGGCAAAACCAGGAGAGATTTGGACTGTAATTTATAACTATTATGGGACGAAAACTTCATATTTTGAATGACGTAACCTTAAATATTCTTGAAGAAGATAGTTGATTTACGTATAACCTGAATATGTTTGCCGATTCGACGCAATGAAAAGTGAGTAGATATCAACTTATTTAATTTATATATGCATTTTATTATTAAGCTAGCATGTTTACGCGTATGATATATGAATTATAACCCAAAAGTGTACTATTATGGTAAAGTAATATGATGTTGGAATGATTTGCCGTCATGTTGGTGATGATATGTGTTTACATAGAGAATTTATGGTTTGATTGGCACATTAATGTGCAAACGTGTATAATTATTCGTCGTAATGTGTTTATGAGATTGAATTATATGATATGATGGTAATTAATGGTAGTAGATGGAGAGATAGATGTATTTATGAGTAGTTTTGACGGTAAATACGACGTAATATGAGCCGATGGTGATGATTACTATTTGCGGCAGAATAATAAAATGATTATGAATGGTATTTAGGGTTAATGGTACACGCGTACATTGCAAGACACCGCATATTTCATATAATTAGGTTACCTTACACTGTCTTCGGAAGAAATATCCAGGTAGGAAATATATGAAGGGAAACTTGTCGTCTTTATAATTAATTCATACCAACGTTGTTATAAATGTCATTGGAAGTTTGTTGTCAAGAATGAATTTTAATTCAAATAATAATCCCATAATTCAAAACCTTTACTGCAATTACGTTTAGGAATTAACCAAATGCATGTCTACGGAATCAGGGATGCCTGATTAATAATTGCTAAACCCTAAAACATGTTTAGTACAATTTCTATTAGAAATACGATTATGATTGAACTTTGAACGATACCTACATTTATTTAAGGTGGTATTTGAGTATTTTTACCTAATGATACCGTCGAGGAGACCAATATTTTTCATTTTAAGGACAAAATATATTTGAAATAGCCATTTTTGGGCTAAAAATAATTTGGAGCTTACTTGTGGTTACTAACGTTAAGTCACTGAAATCAGTGATTCGTCATGGAATATTGAGTGGAAATAGTGAAAATAAGCATTTTTATCATTTTTAACAATTTTTACCATTTTAATCATTTTTATTAAAAATTATATTTTTTTTATCAGTTGAATTTGTGCAAAAGTAACAAGAACTGATGGACTTTAACTGAAGAATGTTATGAAAAAAATAATTAGGATTAGGGACTTAGACTTATTTCCAACTTAAAGATTTCTTTATTTAAGAAGAAGAAGATGATTAATGATGATAATTACTTGTGGATTTTCTTTTGTGATTCCGGAATCAAGAAATAAAATATAGATTTTCTAATTTAGAGGTTATTATTTTAGGAGATAGGCAGATATTATTAGGATTAGGTGATCTTGATTTAATTCATTAAAAAAAAAAATATTTTTTTAAATTTTTTTCATTTATATTCGGATGACTGGACTTGGAAAACATAATAATGATTTTGGATAATGAATGGTATCGAGAATAATTTGTTGATATGGAAATGTGGTGCTTCAGTTGACCTCACGTTAAAATAGTATTTTTTTTGAAAAAGTAATTTCATTATCCCTGAGAGGTGTCACCAGGCAAAGTTAGGATTACCATATCGTATATATTCCGATAGGAGAATTCTAAGTTACGATTCCGCTAGATTTCCTTGAGGCAATAACTGCGAATATAATGAATATTTAAAATGAACTTAGCCAACGACACTCAGCATCAAATTAATAATGCACTCATCCATTAGATGATCTATTAGGATGATGGGAGATCGAGGGGAAAAATAGCCGGAGCAATCGTTACCCAAGTTAATGTTCATATTAAAAATGATCGCCCAATATGGTGCAAGCATGAAACTACCCCTCAGGATGGTGCAGTATGTGTCTGTAAATCATCGAGACTTACTTGACTGCCTGTGCGGTTCCGTTATTTTGTTTTGTGAATCAACTCAGCTCAACTGTTCTGTGAGAAGTGAAGTTCCTTTTTCAAAATTCCATAGATTATCTGTTCTCCCTCTTATTTAATTAGTCTATATTCCTTATCTGATAAGTTCACAGCTTCAAAGTGTTTATTTAGAATTCAGTGTATAAGACAATTCTGAGTGGGGGAGACTGTAGTGTATTTTTAAAAATACAATGAGTGCGCTGGTAACATCACGGTAACGACACAGAGATGTATACTCTCTGGAGAACAGCTGTTCTTCTCATTGGAACTTTCATTGTAATGAAGAGATATGCCATGCTGTGCATTAAATGTATGTCCAAATAAAATAATGTTAAGTACTGAATAAATATATTTAGTAGAGTGTTCAGAACATAACATAGTCTATTATGGATCTGGTACCCCTAGCCTTATGCTTGAAGAATGTATTCGTAACTGATAAACCCATTCTAGCACAGAAGTCCAGCAAATGCTTCCCGTTCCCATTAGCTTCCATATCTTCCCCACATTTACCAATCACCCTTTCGTATCCTTCAGTTCTATTTCCAAATCTTGCATTGAAATCGCTCATTAGCACTATTCTATCCTTGCTGTTGACCCTGACCATGATGTCACTCAATGCTTCATAAAACTTGTCAACTTCATCCTCATCTGAACCCTCACATGGTGAGTACCATTAACATACTGGAGAAAAAGGTGACCAACACAGATTACAGAGTGTATACAAATGTTTTTAATGCATTAGTTAAATCTAGAGTGTTGTACGGAGCAGAAATCTGGGGAGTTGAAGTGAGGGTTGATTCACTTGATACAATTACGAGTAGATTTGGTAAAAATAATTATGGGACTACCCAGTTGTACAGCTCACTGTGGAGTGAGAATGATATGCAACGATGTAAGTCTGCAAGCGGATATTATTGAAAAGATAATAAAGTATTGGTTGAGACTGAAGCTGCGAGAAGGTGGCAAAGTGATAGCATATCAACACCAAATGAAACATCAGAACCAAGGATACTGGGTGGATGGGGTACAGAACATTTTAGAAATGATAGGAATGGGATATTACTGGAAAAGAGACTGTATAGAGAAGATGAGAATATGTAACAAAATAGTCCGAAGAGTTAAGGATATTAAAAAACAATGCATTGCTGCACAATGTAGAAGTAAGAGGTCATTAGAAGAATTTTGTAATATAAGTGGGAGAATGAGTATAAATGTAGAAATTATAACAAAAAAAGGGAATGAGGGGTATAATATGGTGGTTAATGGGGATACATAAAAATAAAGCATACAGACAAAACAGAGATGAAAATAAATGTTTGCTATGTTCTGAAGAAATGGAATGGGCACACCTTATTAAAGATTATTCAGAGATAAAGCAAGTATGAGAGAAATTTATAGATGAGGAGGATGTAAGAAAAATTGATAATAAAAAGCAGCTGTATTGTAAAGTTATTGAACAGAGAATGGATGCACCAGGGAAGAATCGCAAAATTATTTAACATTATTAGGGGAATGTGGGGTAGGAAACTGAGGAAACTGTCAGCCAGGAACTGAATTGTGCCTAAGGTAAACTAGACAATATAACTCCATTGAAGTCTAGAGCCATTAGGTATGTAGATTTAAGGTATAGTATGGAACTACTTTGTTGTAGTAGTTCTATTAGTCTGCCGTATTGCCAATAGTCTGAAAAGACAATATTAATTTTCATTTTTCCTTTTTTTTCTCAATAGTTTAAAAAGACAATATTGAGATTCTTTGAGGTTTGGTTTGCGTTTTATATTAATATTCATTGATGTTTTGGTTTTTCTTTTAAAGTTCCATCTATCAACACAATTCCAACATACATTTCTGGATATTCTTTCTCTGTTCAATTTCTAATCATCTGTGTCTATATTAATATTCATTGAAAGTTCCATTTATTAACATAATTTCATTAGTCACTTCTGGTTACTCCTTCTAATTTTGTATAATGCATGTATCACAAATTATGTAACGATAACAATAAACAAAACCCTCTCCCTAATCTATGGTTTCCGAGATTAGGGGAGACGGGTATCTTTGACTTTGATATGGTGAATACACTGAGACAATTCTTGTTCTAATTCCTCCAACTGACAAATCTACCCACATCATTCGCTCATTTACGTACCTAACAGAAACTATGTTGTGTGCAATAGTATTCCTGATAGACAGCCCTACCCCATACTCTGCCCTTCCCTTTCTAACACCCGTCAAGTACACTTTATAATCTCCTATCTCTTCCTCGTTATCTCCCCTTACCCAAATATCATTTACTCTTAGCACATTCAGATGCATCCTCTTTGGTGACTCAGCCAGTTCTATTTTCTTTCTTCCACAAGCCCCATTAATATTGATAACTCCCCATCAAATTCCATTTTGTTCGCCAAGTTGTTTCCAAGGAGTCCCTCGCCTGTCAAATGGGAGTGGGACTCCGTTACTCCCATAGGTCCGAGGCTTACTTAAAAATGTTCTGACCTCAGTAAATTCATGAAGCTGGATGCTACCCTACTTACACATAGTCCAAGTGAGAATCTCTCCTCTAACGGGTTATGGACCACCGGTGGATTGTATAGTCCTAGCCGCCTGAGCACAAGGATGGATATGACTCTGAATATGTCCGAGATGTCCACTCCCATTCCATAGAAACTGGTATCCCGACTCTCAAGACCACTTACTAGGCCACTCAGCTGTTGCCCATGGTTCACGAACTAGGCTGTTACTACAGTAACCCACACCATGAACCACTCATTCAATTTCTAAAAATTTTGACCCTTGAAAAATGGAGCCTTTGAACCTAGTCTCTAGTGAGAAAGGTCACCACACACTACTGTTGCCATCCATGGTGAACCTGACTCTAATCCCTACTAATGCAAGGCTTCCATCATGCAACATTTATCAACCTGTAGTCTGCAGACAGAAGTAAAATTTAAATTCCAATTGAATTAAGAATATAACAAAAAATAAATGATTGAATATTGTTCATTAAAAAGGGATATCGTACTGTATTAGCCTACAAGCAATAAACCAAATTTTCTAAATGCCATGAATATTTCAACAAGGAGACAAAAATCTGGTATTTTTAGGATATGACTGCATTGTTACTCTAATAATCATCATTATCATTTACAGTTCCAGATTCCCAGGTACTGTTGGCGAGGCTCTTCCACTCTGTCTTACTGAGATACGTTAATTTTGTTCTCCAGTGTCCTTCCCCAATCTGCAATGTCTATCTTTATGATGTCCATCCAGTGGGTTCTTGGTCTTCCCACCATGTTTTCCTGACACATGTCTCTTTACGTTGACATAAGCTGTACTTGTTGGCTCCATCCTCAGTACATGCCTGAACCACCTTCATCTGGACGTGCTGACCCAGTCTAACAATGACGACTCAATCCCAGCTTCCTTTCTAATCACGTCATCCCTTAGCTTGTTCAGTTTTGTTTTATTAATTTTGGTCCTCAGGAACTTCATCTCGATGAGTCCTTCTTAGTGAGGGTGCAGGTTTTGATACCATAGGTATCTAATTGAATTAAGAATACAGTATAACAAAGGACATTTTCAGTTGCTCTGTGGCTAAACATAATCTTCTTTATGTAAATTATATTGGTGATGGCCACACAAAAAGTTTTAAGTCTGTATCTGACCATCAACAATACGGACCTGATGTGGCTATCACAAAACTACAGTGTGTTGGTCATGTACAGAAGAGAATGGACACTCATCTCAGCATGAAGTACTGATTGAACATCACCAGCTTTGATTTTGTTGGTACTTTTAGATCCCAGAGGTGTTTCGTACTTGCTGGTAAAAGCGAGAGCTCTTCTGCACTCTATTTGCTACCTCCTTCATGGCTAGTGTGTCTCGAGATATTACACTGCTGAAGTATGTAAGTTTTCCACACTTTTCAGTTGATAGTTTCGTAGCATGATGTTTGCTGGTCATCCCTCTCTGTTTACTGCTATCACTAATACACTGTTTCGGGTTTGCTTATCTTGAAATCAAATTTCTGGAACTTAACCTTCCATTCACTGAGTCTCAACTCTTCTTGCCATTCAGTTTCTTCCCATATCATAACATCATCAGCAAAAGCCACTGCATTTCGTTGACCACAGGTTTCCTTGATTTTCTTCATTACCTATGTCATCCATGATGGTGATAAACAATAATGGGTACCAGGCGAGTTCGCCATGCGCGTAGAGGCGCGCGGCTGTGAGCTTGCATCCGGGAGATAGTAGGTTCGAATCCCACTATCAGCAGCCCTGAAGATGGTTTTCCGTGGTTTCCCATATTCACACCAGGCAAATGCTGGGGCTGTACCTTAATTAAGGCCACGGCCGCTTCCTTCCAACTCCTAGGCCTTTCCTATCCCATCGTCGCCATAAGACCTATCTGTGTCGGTGCGACGTAAAGCCCCTAGCAAAAAAAAAAAAAAAAAAAAAAAAAAAAACAAAAAAAAAAAACCACACAAACCAATAATGGAGATAAGTGTACTGCTCAAATAATAACAGAGCATTTCTGTGTTAGCTGGTATCCTCTCGCACATTTTCTCTATCTTCAGCTTCAGAAGGCTAAAAGAAATGGTGAAGAACAGAAATAAACCATAACTTATTACTTGAAACTTAAAAAACGGTTATGTGACAGAATAACTGCAAAGGTTGAAGGTAGAAACTTTAGATCCAGCTAATTCTAATATACACTGCCAGGAAAGAAACCCCATGTAACATCTTCAAGGACTGTGTTCAATGGCACTGGGATATAATATGTGCATACTGAGAGGTGGTTGTGTTAGTGAATCATTTGTCACGGACATTAGTGATCAGATGGCGCTCAGGAGGCCTGTCCGTGTGCACAGTGAACAGTGTTTGCAACATTCATCCTAAGGTATAGCCATGCCCCACCAATGAGTACACGCTCCTTTTGAACAACTGCAGCCATTTGAACAGGGTTGCGTTATGGGCCTGCGGGAAGCTAGATGGACGTATGATTGTTTGCATGTAACCAATGCCCGCAACATTGCACAGGTTGTTATTCCCGTACTACGGCCATTTCTTCGGCAGGAAGGTGATGTGTTTTTTCAGCAGAATAATGCATGTCCACATACAGCTGCTGTGATGCAACATGCTCTACGTGGTGTTCAACAACAACCCTGGCCAGCAAGATCACTAGATCACATATGGGACATGATGAAGCAGGAATTCACGCTATCTCCAGAGCCAGTAAGAACCACTGCCGAATTGCATCAAAAGGTGCAAAATGCTTGGGACAATCTATTGCAGGATGCCATTCGTCACCTTTATGATTGTTTGCATGCGCAAATATATGCCTGAATTGCCGCCAGAGGGGCTACACTGTATATTGATGCAACTGCTTGGGCACTCTTTATTGTGACGTGTGTTTCATTTGAGGGGCTCGGGAATAAATAATGGTTAAGGGAAATTTCCACAAAAGTTGTGTTAAGCATGTAAATAATGGTAGGTAACATCCTATAATCGTATTAGTTAAAATTTCCTTGATTGCTCGACGAATGACAGCACTATGCAGTTTCAAATATTTGAACTCATCTGCATGTGACTCGCTTTTGGCATGTAAACAGTGGTAAGGGACAGCAAAATGGCTGAAGATAGCAGTCAAGTGTATGACTTTTATGTGCAAGGTGAGGATTTAATGGAGTGTTTAGAAAAATCCGTGGAAGATACTGAGTGATGACTTTCTTAAAGATCCAGACTAAGTTATGCTCCTGACAAAGATGACACATTTGAAAGGGAAAATTACCCGGTAAAATTATCTACAACTTATTCATGTAAAGAAGTTTAAGTGGTGTACATTAACATTGTTTTACTTGCTGTACACAAGCAGTGGGACCTTACCATGAATGTTTAATAGGGTTACATGTAATTTCAATATAATTATGGGCAGAATTAGTACAAAATATGACCATACCAGTCATACATTTCATCTGGACATTCTTTTCTTTAATTAAATAATCTGAATGGTGTAAAAGTGACATAGTATGTTCTTGTATTCTAACACCATTTATGACAGTGATTGTCGACAGAAATAATGTAATCAAGATGATGGCAATCAATCAATCAGTACGGTACTGATCTGCATTTAGGGCAGTCACCCAGGTGGCAGATTACCTATCTGTTGTTTTCGCCTTTTAATAAATGATTTAAAAGAAATTGGAAATTTATTTTTTTCGTCATCTCCCGTTGTAAGTTATTCCAATCCCTGACTCCCCTTATCTTCATATTGTGATCTTTCTAACTTTTAAAAACACCACTCATACTTATTCGTCTACCAATGTCATTCCACTGACAGCTCAGAACATACTACTTAGTTGAGCAGCTCATCTCCTTTCTCTCCAGTCTTCCCAGCCCAAACTTTACAACATTTTTGTAACGCTACTCTTTTGTTGGAAATTACCCGGAACAAATCGAGCTGCTTTTCTTAGGTTTTTTTTCCAGTTCTTGAATCAAGTAATCCTGGTGAGGGTCCTGTACACTGGAACCATACTCTAGTTGGGGTCTTACCAGAAACTTTTATGCCTTCTCCTTTACATCCTTACTACAACCCCTCATAACCATGTGAAGTGATCTGTACCCATTATTTACAATCCCATTTACGTGATAACCCCAATGAAGATCTTTCCTTATATTAACACCTAGGTACTTACAATGACCACCAAATGGAAATTTCATCCCATCAATGCAGTAATTAAAACTGAGAGGACTTTTCCTATTTGTGAAACTCACAACCTGACTTTTAACCCGGTTATCATCATACCATTACCTGCTGTCCATCTCCCAACATTATCGAGGTCATTTTGCAGTTGCTCACAATCTTGTAACTTATTTACTACTCTATACAGAATTACATCATCGGCAAAAGGCCTTATCTCTGATTCCACTTCTTTACTCATATCATTTACATATGGTACAGAAGAAAACATAAAGGTCCAATCAATAAT
This sequence comes from Anabrus simplex, assembly GCF_040414725.1. Lineage (NCBI taxonomy): Eukaryota > Metazoa > Arthropoda > Insecta > Orthoptera > Tettigoniidae > Anabrus > Anabrus simplex. The sequence continues at coordinate 316,423,333 of NC_090265.1, forward strand.
ACTGCCTTGAGGAATTCCTCTCTTAATTATTACAGGGTCAGATAAAGCTTTGCCTACTCTAATTCTCAGAGATCTATTTTCTAGAAATATAGCAACCCATTCAGTCACTCTTTTGTCTAGTCCAATTGCACTCATTTTTGCCAGTAGTCTCCCATGATCCACCCTATCAAATGCTTTAGACAGGTCAATCGCGATACAGTCCATTTGACCTCCAGAATCCAAGATATCTGCTATATCTTGCTGGAATCCTGCAAGTTGAGCTTCAGTGGAATAACATTTCCTAAACCAGAACTGCCTTCTATTGAACCAGTTATTAATTTTGCAAACTTGTCTAATATAATCAGAAAGAATGCTTTTCCAAAACTTACATGCAATGCACATCAAACTGACTGGTCTGTAATTTTCAGCTTTATTACCCTTTCCTTTACACACAGGGGCTACCATAGCAACTCTCCATTCATTTGGTATAGCTCCTACATGCAAACAATAATCCAATAAGTACATCAGATAATGGTATTATATTCCATATACCCAGAAATCTTATCAATTCCAGCTGCTTTTCTAGTTTTCAACTTTTGTATCTTATTGTAAATGTTATCATACTTCTTTAGGATTAGTCACTTCCTCTATATAGACATTATCCTTGTAACCAACAGTCTTTACCTCCTGCTGACTGAATACATAGGTGCTTTGAAAAGTTCTCGGAATGTACTAGGATTATCTTACCTCGGTGGAACTGCTTTTATTTTTCAACATAGTCCCCCTGTAGACTAATGCATTTGGTCCAGTGATGTTCCAATGCCTTGATCCGATCTCAAAAATGAGATTCCTCCAGGCTGCAAAATACTTCTCCAATTCGGCTTCAGTTCTTCCCTTGTAGAAAATCTCCATCCACCGAGGAAAATTCTCAGCTTGGGGAATAGATGAAAGTCTGATGGTGCCAAATCAGGTGAATAAGGTGGATGTGGCAACAATTCATACCCCAGTTCATGAAGTTTTGCCATGGCAATAACACTTGTGTGCGGCAGAGTGTTGTCCTGATGAAAGATAACCTTTTTCCTTACCAAACCAGGCCTTGTTTCACGTATCTTTTCCTGTACCGGTAGTTGGCCTAGGAGGTTTGCATAGTATTGCCCCGTAATTGTTTGGCCAGTAGGAAGATAATCTATCAGCAGAATGCCTTTTGCATCCCAGAAAACTGAGGCCATGACCTTTCCGGCCGAACGCACTGCCTTTGCTTTCTTTGGTGGTGGTGAATCAGCATGTTTCCACTGCTTTGACTGCTGTTTTGTCTCTGGGGTATAGTAGTGGACCCAAGTTTCATCTGTAGTCACAAACCGGTGCAAGAAATCTTGTTGGTTGCACTGAAAATAGGCCAGACTTTGTTCGGACATTTCCAATCTGGTGCGTTCATTGTCCAATGTCAAGAGCCGCGGCACCCATCTTGCGGATAATTTTTTCATACTCAATTCTTCGGTTAAAATATAATATGCCAGTTCAGAAGACATCCCTACAGCTTCAGCAATCTCCCGCACTTTCAGTCGACGATCCTTCATGACCATTTTATGCACTTTTGCGATAAATTCTGGGGTCATAAGACTTTTTGGCCATCCACTACGCGGATCATCATCCAAGCTCTCCCGACCAAATTTAAACTCGCTGGTCCACTTGGCAACAGTTGAAAATGAAGGAGCAGAGTCTCCCAGTGTATTCTGAAAGTTGGCATGAATTTCCTTTGCTTCCATACCTTTCTTTACAAAGTATTTAATCTCAGTTTTTTTTCCATTGTCACAAATCACTACGCGGGAACAACAACAAAGAGTCGTCACTACCACACTCCTGCAGCTAGAGCACTGACGCACCACGTGTTCACTCACAAAGGATGTGCGATTATTGCGCGGGAACCTCGTTGCTCTAGCACTGATTCCGAGAACTTTTCAAACCGTCCTCGTACTTCTGTCTTTTGAAGATCCTCACAAACACACTCCCCTTGTTCATTAATGGTTCCTGGATTGTCCTTGGAACCTGTTTCTGCCTTAAAAGTACGGTACCTACAGTATACATTATCTTCAATTTTTCACTAAAATTTGTATGACTGCCAATTATGCTTGCCATCATGTTATCCTTAGCTGACTTCTTTGCTAGATTCAATTTCCTAGTAAGTTCCTTCAATTTCTCCTTATTCCACAGCCATTTCTATTTCTTTCCAATCTGCACCTCCTACTTAGTCTCTTTATTTCTCTGTTATAATATAGTGGGTCTTTACCATTCCTTATCAGCTTTAAAGGTATAAACCTGTTTTCACATTACTCAACAATTGCTTTAAGCCCCTCCCAGAGTATGTCTACATTTTTACTTACCATTTTCCACTGATCATAGTTACTTTTTAAAAGCTCCCTCATGCCTGTTTTATCAGCCATATGGTTCTGCCTAATAGTACTTTTAAGATCTTCCTTTCTATCATATTTATTTTTAACTATGACAAAAACAGCCTCGTGATCACTAATAGCATCTATTACTTCGGTTTCTCTATAGAGCTCATCTGGTTTTACCAGCACCACATCCAGAATATTCTTCCCTCTAGTTGGTTCCATCATTTTCTGAATCAGCTGTCCTTCCCATATTAACTTATTTGCCATTTGTTGATCATGCTTCCTGTCGTTCGCATTACTTTCCCAATTGACATTTAATAAATTGAGATCTCCTGCTACAATCCCATATATCTGATTATCTGATCAAATAATTCTAAATTAGCGTCAGTGCTACCCTTTCCTGGTCTGTACACTCCAAAACATCAAGTTGCTTGTTATCTTTAGAAATGAGCCTTACACCTAGAATTTTGTGTACTCAGATTCAAGAGCAGGTTCAGGGGTGGAATGAAAGATTAATAGCACATGGACTTCGACTGAATACAAAGAAAACCGAGTACATGAGATATTGAAGACTAAAATATTTTGCAAATCATTAGTATTTACAGATGTAAACAGTGTTAAATGTATACAGTTATGACATAAAACATGTTAAGTACACATGAACATTCATTTAATTAGCCATTTTTTTGAGAGAAGAAACAATGTTAAAATTCTTTTACTGAAATAGCCAAGTTTTAAAAAAAGCAAGTTTTGTAAAAATGAGTTTATTGCTCTTATTTGTTGAAGGAATTAATTATGAGATTTTCCAGAAATATCTTCTCTCCAGTTCTCGAAGTATATTACATGACCGTCCTTGAGGATGTTGCATGTTTTTTTTTTTTCCGGCAGTGTATAACCCTTAAGTTTTTTATTTCATACTGGCTGCTGAGGAGCATCAAGAGATTCAAGAGCAGGTTCAGAAGTGGAATGAAACATTAATAGTACATGGACTCCGACTGAATACCAGGAAAACTGAGTACATGGAGTGCAGTCCGCAGACTGATGGAACCATTCAGATAGATGGCCAAGATCTCAATAGAGTAGAGCAGTTTCAGTATCTTGGTTCTTTGATCAGTGCCGAGTGTGACACTATTCCAGAAGCCCACGCAAATGTAAATGTGGCAGCAAACCTGGTGTTCTCTATGATCGTCGGATACCAATCCACCTGACTGGTGTTCTCTGCGATCGTCGGATACCAATCCACCTGAAGTCCAAGGCTTACAGGACTGTTATTCGCCCAGTGGCTCTGAATGCTGACCAGCAACAGTGAAGCATGAACAAGCACTTTCTGTTATAGAGATGCACATGCTTTGTTAGTCACTTGGCCAGACCCGGGTAGATCATGTCACCAACATAAAAATCTGAAAAGTCATGGGAGATACCACGATTGTAAACAAGATGCATGAGACCCGACTTCGGTGTTATGGACATGTAACGCATAGAGAAGGTACATCTATTATACACATGGCACTTTGCATCATGTCATCTAAAAATTGGCCACGTGGTCAGCCTAAAAAGGTCTGGCTTGATTGCCTTGAAAAAGCGATGCATTATATTCATCTTGTTCCAAATGATGCACGCCATAGAACCAAGTGGAGATTGGCTTGCAAAACAGTGGAGCCTGTTCCACTGCGGGATAAACGCTAAGAAGATGATGAATGCAAGAGTAATAAAATTGCTTTTAGGCAGAATGGAAAACTGAAAGGTTACGTACTAACTACAATGCTGTAAGGCGAAACTAAAAAGGAAATGGCTTTCCGTTAAAACAAATCCCTCAACTCTGCCATGCTTTTATGTTTAGTTAGTTTTTGAAAATGTTTTATTAAATTTAGATTTTGACTTTCTCAAATTAAAGAGGATCATTCCCTTGTTTCAGACACTTTTTAACAAATTTCTTGTAGTGAAATTGTTCCTAAAAATGTCACCATTCCAATACTCATTCCTAGGGGAATGGAAAGAAATGGAGAACTTTTATATGAAACTAAACGAATGAAGACCATTCAAAAACTCTGTCATAATGTCTGTTGAGAAAAAAATAACAGTGTATTTTCATGTAGAAACTTCCAACAGCAAGTGCCATTAGATTGATCACAATTTTAGCCATAATAATAATAATAATAATAATAATAATAATAATAATAATAATAATAATAATAATAATAATAAATGAACGACCTGCATAAGCAGAAACGTATCAGGAAGAAGACGACTTGAACATTTCTCTGCGAAATCTTCCTCTATCCATTCTTCAAAAAATGATTTTTTCACCTTTTTTGATAATTTTATTATTAGGGATGACTCGACATTCATCCTGTATCATACTAAGTTTTAATTGTATCAACAACACAGAACTCAGGAAGGATTAAAGGACATATTCAAATTACAAGGAAATGAATAAAATCACTGTTGTTATAAAATTATTTCTGTTGACACATTGATACAAAAAATATAGCACACAACAGTAAGTCTTTTAAAATTACAGTACACTGTACAAAGACCAATAATATAAAATAAATACAATAAGATAATTAAGAGAAGGTTAATATGCCACTGATGTTCAATGTAAACATAACAGCATTCAAAATTCATAAAAATACACAACATGCCTAGAATACAGGCACTTAAATGTAACACTCAGAAGAGTGTTTATGTCTAATCTCTTGTGTGACTTCATACTATGAGACCCAGTTGCCAACAGTAAGGTAAAGGTAAGTATTGTATTGCAAGACTGAAATTAGAGAAGGGATCATAATGTTACTTCTTGATTTTTCAATATTAATTTTCAAAGTAATCACAATACTCAGCAGGTGAAGATGTGATAGGTTGTTGCTAAAATTACAGTTTTTAATTTGGTACAATTATATAAAAATGCAATGATTTTTAATAAAATTGGATACATAACCATTTATGAAATATGAACAATAATTACTGAATTATAATTATATAATTAACAAAATGAAAAGTGCAAAAAAGTTAAGTAGTTCATAGTTTAGGTTTAGACTACACTTGACTTTACAAATCACGTTGTACAGATGTTCAACACACATGAAAATTAGAGTTAAAATCGAACACCAATATATATCACAGATGTGCACTGACGATCTTTTTAACAAAGAAAATATGCTCAATTTGATCTTCCCATAGGAACCATCGACAGGAACTCAGTAATTTTACAACTGTTAGGTTCTTCAATCTGCTGAAACTAATTTAGAGTAATAAATTTATAAACTAGCTACAAAAGAAAACATATGGTAACAACAGTCTATTATACCTGAACAAGAGACAACTTAATTAAATAGAATGACATGTTTCGTTCTTAAAAGAGCAACATAAGATTCTATCAAAATCACTTTCAAATATTTAGAAATTTGAGTATTTAAGTATTTTCTGGCATTGAATGTTCTGTTTAAATATGTGAAATCTGAAACTTATCTTAATGGCTTCCTCTTTTCTCTCCTTCCAAGTAAAGACTGTAATTTGCTGATAAACCATTACTCTGTCCTTGGCTTGAGTCCAGTTAGTTATCTAGTCCGCTAACCTGTTGCTACATCATGCCCCCTTCCTGGCTAGATCAATGACATGCAAGTCGCAGCCCATGCTTGGAAGAGAGAAAAGAGGAAGTCATTAAGGTAAGTTTCAAATTTCAAATATTTAAACAGAAATAAACATAAAATGTTAATACATTTCTAAAGATTTGAGAGTGATTTTGATAGAATCTGATGATGCTCTTTTAAGAACAAAGAAAATGTAATTCTATTTAATCAAGTTGTTTATTTTTTGGCATAACAGACTACTGTAACTATGTGTTTTCTTCTGCAGGTAGTTTATAAATATATTACTCAAAATTAGTTTCGGCAGACTGAAGAACCTAACAGTTATAAATTAACTGAGTCGAAACTGTAAAGAGATGGCTTCAGATAATACAAAAAACAACAACAGAAAGCAGACATATGAATAACATAGTACAGTATATAAACTAAAACATTACGTATAAAATAGTTTCCTATCTAGTTTTCTCATTCATTTCACTATTTAAAATAAATAACTTGATACCAAGGAGAAAAAAAAATAGGACTACTTGAAAAGCAGAGAGTACTATAACAGAGGTTCCATCCCTTATAAAACTTCACAGGCAGTGAAGTCTTAAAATCAATACTTTCCACAACGTTTACTCGGGAAGCTGGAGATTCTACAGTGGGTAAAATTCTTATGCTCTGCTCAATTAAGAAATATTATACCCTCATTTTGTGTTCTAAATTTCTTTTGAGTTACCATCACTAACTCTCATATAGTTATGGTATTTAATATGACAATAAACAAAGTCTGCCATTTGTCATTTCACTGACTGAGTTATGTACAATATAAGTGCATGCCCCAACAAAGAGTAAAGCTAACTTTGGTAGTAAACCTGATCATAAACCAACTTTTCATGATTTTAATCTGACAATAAAATACTTCTAGAGAACAATAGCACTTAGCAGACAAGTTAGGAGAAAATTAATAAAAACCAGGTGAGTTGGCCATGCAGTTAGGGGTGCACAGCTGTGAGCTTGCAACCAGGTTCAAACCCCATTGTCGGCAGCCCTGAAGATGGTTTTCCATGATTTCCCATTTTTCACACCAGGCAAATGCTGGGGCTGTCCCTAATTAAGGCCACGGCCGCTTCTTTCCCACTCCTAGTCCTTCTCTATCCCATCGTCGCCATAAGACCTATATGGTTTAGTGTAAAAGAAGGCTCCAATGGTCTTAACTATGCCAATAAAGACATTTATCTATCTCTCTATGTCGGTGTGACGTAAAGGCAATAGTAAAAGAATTATTAAAGAAGAGATGGCTGAAGAGCACTGCTTTGTAATATATATACATAGAAGTAAAGTCCGGCTCCATGGCTAAATGGTTAGCGTGATGGCCTTTGGTCACAGGAGTCCCGGGTTCGATGCCCAGCAGGGTCGGAAATTTTAACCATTATTGGTTAATTTCGCTGACACGGGGGCTAGGTGTATGTGTTGTTCTCATCATCATTTCATCCTCATCACGACGCGCAGGTCGCCTACGGGAATCAAATCAAAAGACCTCCACCTGGCAAGCCGAACATGTCTTTGGACACTCCTGGCACTAAAAGTCATATGCCATTTCATTTCACAGAAGTAAATATACATTTCTTTTGTATTAAGCACAGAGAGAAAAGTTATGTACAAGCCAAAATGTTTCCAAATACTGTAGCAAATAATCTAAATTATATCACAGTACAATTAGCCTTGTAAGTGGATGGATACCAGCTCAAGGATCCCAGACGTTCCTATTTTCCTGGGACAGTCCCAGTTTTTCCTTATCTTTATAAGATTGTCCTGGTGTCCTGAAGAGTTATGCTAAATGTCCTGGTATTCAAAATCATAACATCTTTAAAATCATGAACCTAATGTCTTCTACCTGTAAACATAGCTGTTAAAACATGACTCATTTTAAATGCTTCCCACACAGCAGAATTAAGAAACAGCTGCTGAACACATCAGTGAAGAGAAAATGCTGAACTGGAATGCCACAAACTGCAAGATTGGGGTTAGATGGGGAGAAATCTTTATTCATTTCAAGAAAGACAAGCTTACTGTGAAATATAGGAAATTTTCAGCTTCTGCCTCACATTGTCTGAATCCAATGCCTCCATAGAACAGATCCTCTACCGGTACTTCATGACTTCACTATGGACTTATGAAGAAAGAAACTGGTTCCAATTGAATATAGTGAAATCATTTCTGGTGGAAAAATCACAATGGTATTTGAAGATCTGAGAAATCTTAAGAGAAAATCCATTCAGCCAGTAAACATAATAGTGGCCACCTACTGCAGTCCTAGTCGTCAACCACCCACTAACAACCAGAAGGAAAAATAAAAAATGAAGTGTGCAGCAAGAAGAAGGTATGGAGCTTAAAATACTTTGTCTTTCTTACAAGTAACTAGTTGTCATACCCTTGTTGGTGGGTTAGTGTTAGTACAACTGCAGAGTAATTCCACCTAGCACAGATGAGTGGCAGCACACCTCACCTAACAATACTAGCCTGTCAGCAAAATGTTATTGAGTTTTAAGGACTTCCAGTAGGAAAATAAAGGTCATCACGTTTTGTTTTCTTTGAGCTCGGTGATGATGATAGAGCATTCAAGGCTTAGGTTTCCAACCTCTTCTTGTATGATTCCCTTTTCCCTCCAGTGATCATTTGCATTTTTCTTCTCATGTCGATAGTCATTTTCATTATCTTCCTGATCAATAGTGGCTAATGACTGCACAGATTTGTACCTTATAAAAATAATCAGAACCACCACCACCAACATTGTTAGCTAGTCTATTACCATGTCGAATGAACAACATAACCCCCTCAGTGATACTTGCGTTGGCAATAAAAACTTCAATTCATAAATATTGTATTTCCATTATTATAGCTCCAACAGTAAAACTGTGCCATAATGGACTAGAAATTAGAGTTTATGTCCGTTTTACTAAAAATGTCAATTACACAGAACTCGTATTTCTGTAGATATTTGAACTCATGTGAAACATTTAAGACTGAGAACTATATATTGCACAACATTTTTATGTACGGTACACTTTTTTGATGCAGCTAATATTAATGAAGAAATTTAACCATTCCTATTTTGGTACTTCAATATTCTTGCACCACTATATACTAATCAAATAACATATGGCCTGAATCACACTCTGAATACTCCTGAACTTAAACACAAAGTTTGAAGAAATTCTGTCCAGCTGTTTTCTCTTGTTGCTCAAACAAAGCATGAGGCAAAAATTTGAAGTGTACAGACAAAATTGTAATTTCATTTATATATTCTGATTTTTCCATTTCCTACAGATTCACCACTATTTCTCTCAGCGTTTCGCTCAGATGTCTTTGTTTTTGGGATATGGAATCCCCATATGATACTGCATAGCTAACTCGCTCAGCCTTTCTACCAGCCTGAAGATTATACAATGGGCATTAATACTGAAGAATCAAAATCATAATTACAAGTACAAATTCATACATCTAGTGCCACTCCTGCAGAAGCAAACATTTATTCTGTTGAAACAGTAACTTGAAAATGAGCTTGTCAAAATTCTAGAAGTTTGTATAAACAGATTTAGTAATCTAACAAGTACTACTTCAGTAGCAACTAAGTTGGTTCATATCTCCCTTAAGGACATAATCATTTATAATAGAATTGAAGTAGGTGAAAGGATTAATAATTTCTAATTTTTTGGTGGACATGTAATCAATATGATTTTGGAATACTGCCCTATTGTGTATGCAGTCCTGTATATTACTTAGTTAAAATGATTCAAAATTAATACATTCTGGAACATAACCTGAGATTAGTATGACAGGCCTATAATAGTGCCATGACCACCATAATGACTTGATTACTCCATTTATTTTGATTTACAATTGTTTTGTACTGTTTTAAACCATTCGAAGCACAGTAGATAAGAACTATTTTCAAAAGAAATCATACAGCACATTAGATAGGAACAGCAAGCAATTGTCACCAATACAGTTCTACTGATTGTCAGCTATATCTAACTGATACTTCTAATTATTAGTATCAAAGGATGAAGTAGTGAGCAAAAAATGGGGATGGAGTTCTCTTTCTCCCTTTCTACAAGGAGAGTAGAAAAACTTGTAAAAGATTGTTTGGTACAAGTTCAGATCAATCACAGGATAAGTTGCTCAACAGATTCTTGAAAGACAAGTTACTGTTATTTCAGATAGAGTTTGGAACATTACAGTCATGTGTTTTGTACTTCACTGCATGTTTGAACTCCATTTGATAAAGAGGATCTTACGTTGTTGGTACTATTATTATCAACACGAGTCCTCAAAAAATGCACCATTCTAACATCTGCAAGAAGTTTAAATGAGGAACTCAGGGAAAACTATTTCAAAGATGGATGTCTAATTTGAATTTTGTCTTCTGAATGTGTCTAAAAAGTAAAAAGCTGCCCCATTCAATTCAAAGCCATAAAAAAAGAAACTGTATCATGAGTTGGTATTTCAGCATAAGATGAAGACTTTCTACACCCTTCCATATTATTTATATAAGCAGAGGTGCAGTTTTACTTACAATTCACAATATATTAGCTGAATGATTATTATGCTGTTCTCCTACAATAATCATGAATGAGTCATAATTACAAACAACTGTTGTCTAAAAAATGGGACATGACATTAAGAGAACCGTTAGGAAAAAAATCAGAAATCAAATACAAGAATAATAATTTGGTTTCAGAAGTGAAATTGAAATTATTTCAATATCAGCATCCATTTCCATAATGGGACAAAATACAGAAATGTAGTCAGAGCGAGAGAATGACAGAGCAATGAGTAATGACTTTTACTGATATAGGAAAATCCTATGATCATTTTCAGAACAACAATCTGAGAAAGTTTTGTGTAGAATGGCATTGAGAAAGGAACAATGTCAAAGACACAACTGGACAAAGAGGATATTTTGACATTGAAATCATACTAAACAGGGAAGTATGCCATAACAGTGATGGAGACAATCAAAAGGGCAGTAATGTGAACATATTATTAATATTCATTTAGCCTGCATTTTACTTTTTCCACCTTTTGTTGTTGAACTACTAGACTGGATTAAGTCTTTACACAGCATCAGAACCACAGGTAAGTTATTTTTCATTTCAAACATCGCATATTGTTTGCCCCCCCCAAACTAACCAAAGTGCAAAATGTCAGTTTTGGAATGAAACTGGACTAAGACATGGAAGTGTGCTGTCCATAATGGTTATGTACGGAATTGTGAAGGAGATAAAGGTAAAATATGGGGACAGGGAGCAGTAGGTAATGCTGTTTGCAGATGATATTGTGGACCGGGGGCAGAAGGTAATGTTGTTTGCAGATTATATTGTGGTGTGGGAAGCAAAGAGAGAGGAAGAACAAAGGTAACTAAACATACTGACAAGGGACACCTTTGACCTCGAATGCTCAAAACTGCACGAAACCATGCTTAGAATAACAAGCAATCATAAACAAAACAGTGATGTGCTTCATTTCCATGCAAAACTCCACACTTGTCTGCTAGCGCCACTAGACGGTGGCATAGTGTAGCTGCACTAACCAGTGCTCCAGTTGCGTGAGTGATATAGCTGCAGTACGTATTTGTCTCTTGGAGTGTTCGCAAGCGAGTTACTGTGTAAACTGTGTACAGTGTAGTGATAGCATGAAGAGAATTAATCCTACGCATGTGGTCCAAATATTAAGGATCAAGTTGCGACGTGCTGAGTATGGAAATGACATCGGGGCCGAGGATATGGAGTTCACGGATATATTATATAATATAATAATTCAGAAATATAATGGCGATGACACAGAAATACACGACATTACGCTGGATAGATATACGGATTTTGAAGGACAGGAGGAACCTGAAGGTGGTTCTTCAAGCAGTACACGACATTCATCTCCAGAGCAACAGGAGCAGTTAAGTCAAAGTGAGTACGAACTCTCTCCACCCAAAAAAGACGAGGTCCAGTGTATTAAAAGATATTGATGACAGTGTACTAGAGAACATTTATGAGGACTATTACAATCGTGGCTTCAGTTCCTATAGCAAACTAATGAAGCGCTATAAGTGCATCAAAAGTAAATCAAATTGCACATTAATTCTAAATTATGTGTCTAGGAAACAGGGAGCAGGTGCTCATTTCAAAGGAAATGTCGCAATTACAAACTATAAAAGAGTATGTAATATCGCAATTTGATGGTGCAAGGAGGTATGGATCTACAGTTCACTACTGGCATCTGCAGATGTGGGCACTAGAAGGGACTAAATGGTTGGCTTGGTCAATTTCAAAGCTTCCATTTCTTTTATCGACCATCTCAAGGCTGAATATGGCATTTCATCCAGGCATATTACTACATTTGTCACACGTAAGGACATAGAGGACAATAATATTATACGTCAGAAGGCACAACAGTTTGTGGAAGAAGTGAACATGTTTATAACAGAGGAGGGTGCGGAGAAAGGTAATGTTTGGAACAGTGACCAGAGTCAATTCCAGTATGAAATGTCTTCAGCATCAACACTGTCCTACGGAGAAGAGAAAACTACAGGTAGTGTGTTGCAGTCTGTACATAGCTCTACCCACAGTTACACAATTGATGTGGGTTTATCAATGGCAGGCAGACTAGCAAATAAGTTGTACATCTGTTTTCAAGAGACACAAGGCACTTTCGGTCCAAATATTTTAAAGAAACTATCCACGAAACATCCATGTGGAGGCAAGCAAAAGTGGAAAAATGACTAAAGAACACATGAAACGTTTTCCAACTTCAGTCCTTGGTGAACATGTAACAAATGAAGAGCCTATCGTTGTGCGATTCCTGGGCAGGTCACACAGATTGTACCCCTCTAGATGCAAGTTTTCCAAACAAAGAGGTTACGCTGAAGATACTGCCACAGAAAACAACAAAATACTGCCAACCCCTTGATGTTTACTTCTTTCAGCAATATAAACTCTATAAAAGAAGGATTACTGATTTTGTAAGACTACAAGGTGCCAAAGCACAAGTGAAGGTACATGATCGTTATTTCATTGTGAAACTTCACTCTGTGATTTACAATCAATTTGCTGCACCTACGTATAAGCCTATATTGCAATATGCTTGGCAAAAGCCAGGTTATGACACTGACATACCAAAATCATCATTTGAAAATGTAATTAGTGCGGCTTTTGATATTGGACTGCGTGAATGCGAAAATGATGTGGAATGTGATAACGTGGCTTTAGTGAGGTGTGCACATTGCTCTCTCCCACTTTGTTTTAACCACTTCATCGAAATCCTGCGTCTGCACTTTGAGGACTAATATAAGCACTTTCAGGTGTGTGGTACTGCTGTATATGTGTATTTTGCACTATTATAAGTACTTTAAGCAGAGTGTTTTGGCGTTGCTGATTGAAAATGTAATGATACACTGACGCCATTAAATTACATATAATTTCCTTCCTTTGGTATTGATATCTTGTTACTTTGTTTCTCTCTATTAAAATGTTACTTGAGGAAGAATGCAACGTTTTGCATGGAAATGATGCACACCACTGTTTTGTTTATGATTGCTTGTTATTCTAAGCATGGTTTCGTGTGGTTCCGAGCGTTCGAGGTCAAAGTTGTCCCTTATGAGTGAGATTATTGAAAATTACAGAATGGAAATCAGCATGGAAAAAGAGTAAGGTGTTGACTAGAGGAGAAAGGAATTATAAAAATAAAGGGACAAAATCTTGAAATTGTGGAGAACTTCCAGTATTTGGGAAGCAAACTGGTGCAGGTTGCAGGGCTGGATATGGAGATCAGTAAAAGGATTCACTATGGAAATGAGGAAGGAAATACCACTGAAGTATGAATAGATGATATACAAGATGTACTACTGCCCAAAACTGATATATGCAGTGGAGACCTGGACACTGACAAAAAGACAAGAGAATAAAATCCAGACAAGTGAAATGAAGTATTTAAGAAGTATGATAGGTAAAACAAGAAAGAACAGAGTAAGAAATGAAGACGTCAGCAAGGAAACCAGAGCGGAAAAACTTTTTGACAGGATGAAGAGGGATAAACTTAGATGGTTTAGACATGTTAAGAGAATGGAAGAGGCTGAAGCGGATGATGGAAACTCAGAAGGATGGACAGAAAAGGGGAGACCCAGACTAAGGTGGTTGAAAATGATCAAAAATAGTATAATTAGAAGAAATCTGGATTGGAACTCAGTTAAAGAGGAACAATGGAGGTCAGAGAGAGGAAGATGGAAAGGTGTCATAAACATCCCAACTCGGTGGGAGGTGGACGAGGGAAACGGATGATGATGACGATGATATCTCATAGATAACTAAGGGATAGGAATCAGAGAATCTTAGTGATCAACCATCTATTTAAATATGTACTTTACATATCAATAATCAGAAGTCATTAATACATTTACATATAGAGGACAAGCAACTTAATATTACAACAAGATGAGAAAAATTCTTGCATGATCTACTACCCCTCGAGTTACCAGTCAATAATAATATTACTATCCACGTATGTTTAGCTTTTACTCAATTAGGGTCTACTATTTCTGTTAGATAAGTTCCTTTTGTACAATATGTTAATATCCACTTGATATGTGTTAACCTTACAGGAGCTTGAGAACTGGAATGGCAACATCAGAGTGGAAGACAAATCCATCAGCAACCTGAGATAAAAAGATGATACACCCATATAATCACACGAGCAACAGGGAAATGGAGAAAATACTGGATTGTCTAACTAACCAGAGTTTGGCTTTGATATCAACAACAGATTCGTTGATGGGCAAATAACAACCTACCACATCTGAGATATTGGTGGTGGTGGTGGTGGTGGTGGTGGTGGTGGTGGTGGTGGTGGTGGTGGTGGTGGTGATTGTGTTAAGACGAAGTACAGCTGCATCTGAGACAAATAGCTGCCTTTGAGGTAGAACAGGAATGGTACGTCAGAACACCTCCTTAACGATAATGTTTCAATACCTTTCCAAAAATAATAAAAAAACCCACAATTCCCAGTGAAATATTATCAAATAAATATTTCTTAAAGTAAATATTCTGCTATCTTCAGGGAAACTAAGAATTTCTGCATGATTATGCTAGATCCTACCTTCAAAACCATCCATTACATTGCTCACTAAATGCAAATCGTAGTATGATTTGTTTGGGAACAGTGAAGAAGGATGATGTTATTGGTTATTTGTCCCACCAATCACACTTACAGTTTTCGGAGACGGTAAGGTGACGGAATTTTGTCCTGCAGGAGTTATTTTGTGCACCAGTAAACCTGCTGACATGAGGCTGGTGTATCTGAGCACCTTCAAATACCAATCGATGGAGCCAGGATCCAAACTGCTAACTTGAGCTCAGTAGGCCAGCGCTCTATTATATGAGATATTCAGCTCAACATATAAGAAACAAAATTAGTTTCAGAGAATTATTATATTGAAGAGTTAGGCACCTGATTTATTTCATGCCATAATGCAGCAAGAAGTAACGAAGACGAATGCCACATTGAATTCTTCACATACAATTTTTCCAGTGGTAGAAAGCAGTTCAGAAAAGAGAACAGTAACCTTAGTTAACTGATATAATGATAAACAAGGTTATCAATCAACAATGCTAAATTATTTTCAGTTTTAGTTCTTCATCAGGTAACTTTACTTCAGTATTGCATTCCCTGTTAAAGTTTTTCTAAAAAAGAAAGTGAATGGCTGAACCCTGCTGATGTCATTTTACACTGTACTTATTAACAGCAGACAGACTATAGAACACATAGAATCTTTTGAAGACCACTAGTAAAAGCACTGCATTATAGGAAGTAATTATGTAGGATTGATCCTCAAAAAGTAAGGAGCAAAAATCCTAGCACCCTTTGGCATTTAGAAAGCTTGTAACTCAGTGGCAATCATCTTATTTGGGGGCCAGTATACTTTAAAAGCAAATGGAAATGCAAATCACAGACTACATGAATTGTCAATTACTGACTAACATGGGTAGCTTTACAGTTAAAAAGGAGTTCTACTGTACATAGGCCCTGGCATTGTACTTTCAGAAGAACTGTTATTTTAGTAAATTTTGTATGCAAAGTAGTGTTACGTCACAAGCTCCACAATACAAATGTACCTTAAAAACTATCCTCTTTCCCTTATAAATTACATACACTGACATCTCTAGGCTTTAAAAATTGAGGGGAACACACAAACAGACAGGAGACAATTACCATACTAATCTTAAAAATACCTTAAATTGAATACATAATTATTTGAAGTTCCAACTACAAAGAAGAAAATAATTTCTTCGATATAACTGTACGACCAGTATGAGGTAATATTTTGCAACAGAGCTAACATTATAATTATTTGGTACAAACAAAATAAATATACTGACGAGAAAATGTTTGTCTACTGGTGTTTAGTGCACTTGTGAAACTGCTGAACATTCACAGAGAAAGGAATTTTCTTACAAATCTCTAGCCACTGAATGTTATAGCCCTGTCTTCTACGCATTTTATAATAATTACTTAAAATATTTCATAAAATGTTATTCATTATATAATGAATATTTAATTTTCATTTTTTAATTTGAAGTTATTTCTGCTAATGCAAATGCCAAAATTTCTCAGGAAATAGATCAAAATGTAAACTGAACTGACTTAACAACAAAATATCTTTCCATCTAGACTTCTTTCCTCAAGAAGGTATCTAATAATGATGCTATTGGCCTTACGTCCCACTAACTACTTTTGACGTTTATGGAGATGCCGAAGTGCCGGAATTTTATCCTGCAGAAGTTCTTCTACATGCCAGCAAATCTACCGACACAAGGCGGACATATTTAAGCACCTTCAAATACCACCAGACTGAGCCACCATTGAACCTGTCAAGTTGGGGTCAGAAGGTCATTCAGCCTGGCAAGAAAGTATCTTCGAGAGAAGCTGAGTGATTTATTTATACAGAATTTTTTCATAAGAATATCAGCACATGTATTGTGTGAATTCTACATTTTACAGAAATGCCCACAAATCTAATGTTACAATTAAAAAGAAAAAGGTATCTTTTAGATATTATATTTACCCAAATTTTAAAAAGTATAAATCTGAAAATATATATATTTTTTGCTAGTTGTTTTATGTCACACCGACACAGATAGGTCTTACGGCGATGATGGGATAGGAAAGGGCTAAAGTGGGAAGGAAGCGGCCATGGCCTTAATTAAGGTACAGCACCAGCATTTGCCTGGTGTGAAAATAAGAAACCACAGAAAACCATCTTCAGGGCTGCTGACAGTGGGGTTCGAACTCACTATCTCCCGGATGCAAGCTCACAGCTGCGTCCCCCTAACCACACGGCCAACTCACCCGGTAAAAAAAAGTATAATATTTACATTATTATATTAATTATTACCTTGTTTGTATATATTTAATCTTATTTCTGGATTTATTTCAATCTACAAAGACCAAGAAGCACTACAATTGTACTGTGAACTCCTTCCAATTCTATACCACACTTAATGCATTTGGATGTTGCACAGCAGTCATTGAGAGGGAGTATTGGGTTACTCCATAGTTTGAAAGATTGAATAGTAATACTTTCCATGAGCTATTTATTTATTCACTCATTAACAGAATCTTTGAAAATCTTATGTGACCTCTAATTCTTCTTGCTAATCTATGAGGTAGTGGTACTTGAGTGCCATTTTGCATCATTCAACCATAATCTATTATGCTGATTAATAAGGAAATAGAGAAACAGAACATTTCAAGAAACTACGAAGTATTGTACAAGGCTCTATTAATTATACGTTTCTGAAAATATAAGTTTACTAGAATGTGTTTAATCATTAACAGGGCTCAGATTTCTATGGCATATTTTTGATGATGATGATGATGCTTGTTGTTTAAAGGGGCCTAACATCTAAGGTCATCGGCCTGGCATATTTTTATCCTAGTCTTTTTTTACAAACTTAAGTTAAATTAAACATACTTCTAGCTTTTGTGAACACAATGACATGGTTTTTATTAGTTATAAAACCAAACTAAACTCCATGGTGCTCCAGCCCTGATGGGTCTAGGTCTACCAAGCGACCGTTGCTCAGCCCAAAGGCCTGCAGATTACAAGGTGACGTGTAGTCAGTGTGACAAATTGTCTCGGCCATTATTCTTGGCTTTCTAAACCAGGGCCGCTATCTCACCATCACATAGCTCCTCAATGGTCTCATGTAGGCTGAGTGGACCTCCAACCAGCCCAATCGAACCAAGTTCCTCCTGGTGAGAGGCAGGTCCACTACCCCTAGAGCATGGGGCTGGTTTTTAATGGTTATATAGATGCATGTTTTATCATCAAGTCATATCTGACCAACAAAATTGACATCAAAGCATACTATAATAGTTTTAACTATTCCCTAAAACTATGATCACGTGTTTTGTGCTGATAATGCAGAGTGATTTAAATTTTATTTGGTTATTAACATTTGTACCCGTTCGTCACATGGGAATTTGCAATGGATTACATGTTTCCTTCAGAAATTTAGGCGAAGTAGCATAGCTCTATTCATATTTTCCTATAAAGCCCAGGGCAGTAACAAAAATGTGATGAAGCTGAACAAATTCAAGAGAGAATGACATTGATGATACCTCTCTTAATATCTGCCCTACTGAAAAGTTTTTCCAGTTACCCACCTTGAAGCGACATACATGACATGCCCCACAAGCCTTGGAATAAAAATCCAATTTTTCGTAACCATCTGTGTTATTATCCGTCGTACGAAAATACGTACATGGAATAAAGGAATGGAAATACCTATTAAACGTTTGTTATATACAGTCTTTTGATAGACCTAATGGCAATGAAAATATTTGAGAATAATCTTCCTATAATTACAAACTCTATGAGGTTATAATGACATCATATGCACCTGATAACACAATCCAGAGTGAGTAGATTCCAAATAAATAGTTTGGTTGAAGTAAGTCCACCAGTTTTCCACTTTTAGGAATATACAGACAGACACCAAAGGTAAGGTTCTACCTCATGTTTCCTCGGTGTTCAGATACATTAGGTGGGGTTAATTTTCAAGCTGAGAGAAATATGCATCCACTGATTTCCTCCTGTTATAGATCCTTCCAATAACTGTAGGTGTGTGAGGGTGTCCGTCACTGGCTGCAGAGCATGAAACCCATAGAAAATAGTATTTTTCTCAGTCATTTGAAGAGTAAGCAATATTATGTACATAACAAAAATTACTTAAAGTGAAGGAGCGTTTCATATATAGTCCACAGATTTTACATATAATGAACTATAAGAGGAAACTGAAAAGAAACCTCTTCTTGTCTTCCAATAAACCCCCAGTCTATTCAGTGATTTTTAAATAATATGCATATCGAAACTTGCATCGGATACGTAGACTCTCAATATGAAGTTTAGTCAAAATATAATCAATAATGCAAGAAAAAATTGAAAAAAACGTCTCCTGGCCTTCCTTCTGTTTGGTGATTTTTAAATGATATGCATATAAAATTCTGTTCCTCAATGAGTAGACTCTAAATAAAAAGTTTGGTCGAGATATAATCAATAGTATAAAAGAAAATTGAAAAAATCTCTTCTAGTCTTCGTATAAATACTGTACCCAGTGTGTTAAGTGATTTTTAAAAGATATGCATATCGGAACATGCCCCTGAATGAGTAGACTCTAAATATGAAATTTGGTCAACATATAATTAATAGTGTAAGAGAAAACTGATAAAAAGTCGTCTAGTCCTCCTATAAAACTCCAGTCTATTCAGCGATTTTTAAATGATATGCATGTCAAAACCTAATCCTGGATGAGTAGACTGTAAATATGGAGTTTGGTTGAAATCTATTCAGCCGTTTACCCGGGATGGTGGAACAAACAGACACAAAAGCTAAAAACTACTGATTTGATCTTTGGTTGACCTAAAACGGATAAATATATCAACATTTGGCGAAATACATACATTACCCTAGAATTTTATTGATAAAAAGATTTTGGATTTTTCCCCTAGAAATTTTTGTGGTTAAATGAAGTTTAAATGTTATGGGTTTTGCGTGCAGTAAATTGTCAAAATAGAAAGGACAAAAGAATGCCAGGAATTTGGCTAGTCAGCCACAAGTCTTCTACGAAAATTTTGGACAGTATTTAATTTCTTTCCTAGTCTTTATGTCATATTTTGGTGGGTTTTTTTTAGGGTACAAGTGTATACATAATTCCAGAGATTTTAAGTCATACATATCTGAACCCTGCTGGGCTGAGTGGCTCAGACGGTTGAGGTGCTGGCCTTTTGACCCCAAATTGGCAGGTTCAATCCTGGCTCAGCCTGGTGGTATTTGAAGGTGCTCAAATATGTCAGCCTCACATTGGTAGACTTAGTGCCAAGTTAAAAAATCCTGTGGGACTAAATTACGGCATCTCCAAAAACCATAAAAGTAGTTAGTGGGATGTATAGCAAATAACATTATTATTAAATCTGAACCCTAATTCATTATGCAACAAGGCTTATGAAGAGAGATTATTTTACGCACAAGTGAAAGCACTGCAATAAGTCTCTTGAAATTAAGTAGTATTAAATGCTAGTAACAGAAGTGTTTTCTTTTGTTAATAAAGTCAAAATTCATCTGTACCATTTCAAAAGTCAGCACATAGTGGTCATAAATATTGTAAAAGTTATGAAAAAGTGTTGGAAATTTAAGAGTTATACACTGGTCACAGTGAGTCTACAGCTACAAAAAATCAATACTTTTTCGTTGATATTCTATAAAATTTAAAATACAGAAAATTATACTTACGACAGATATTATGGAAAATAAGCAACCCACTGCTAATCATTACTAACTACATAACTGACAAATATGTTTTAATAGGCTCACTTTTAGAAATTCAGAATGTAACGATGAACTACAGCTCTGATAGGCCTTGGCCTACCAAACGATGGTTGCTCAGCCTGGAGGCCATGTGGTAGGTGCGACAAATCCTCTCGGATACTATTCTTGGGTTTCTACACCGGGGACGCTATCTCACCATCAGACAGCTCCTCAATGGTTCTCATGTAGGCTGAATGGACCTTGAACCAGCCATCAGATCCAGGTAAAAATCCCTGATCTGGATGAGAATCGATCCCAGAACCTCCAAGTAAGAGGTAGGCTTGCTACCCCTAAACCACAGGACTGGCTTATGAGCTACAATCAGAAATGCAAATTCTTCCTTCTAGTGCCTCTTCACAATTTGTTGGAAAGAGAATACAACTCAAAATCTCTGAATTGAAGCACATCGCAAGTTAGATTTTTTTGAGTTTGATTATTTGCTTCTAGTACCATATTCAAAACAGTGTCTACATCTCGCGACATGATTATCCGATCCAGACTCTTGCATTATTTTAATTTTTCAGCTTAAAATTATTTCAAAATATCGACCAGGATAGCTCTGTGCATGTAAGAACTGGCCACGGATGCCACTATCCAGGCGTGTATTTAAGCATGCGAAAGAAAAAATTATTAATTTTTGTTCGACACTCTATTTTTCATACTTGACTTGTATGTTGCAGCACTCATCTGAAGGATTTTAGTTTTTGATCACATAAATTATACAAATTTTTGTTCAAAACAATCTGAACAATGTATAAAATAGTGCATCCTGCGAGTGCAAGGTAGTTAAACTTCAAGCATTAAAATTGGCAATGCTGTGAGATACAGAATAAAACAAACAAAACAATAAATAGCTTGTAACATTAATTTGTATCTGCAGGGTTGTGTGTTGTTTTGACAATTAAAATAAAGTGTATTTCAGTCAGTTTCAATCAAGTGTCGTGTATTTTTTGTAGAATATTTTAATAACAACTTAACAGTATAACACTGTGTAACTAGTGTGAGTAATTTATTTTTCTGAATATGGAGGGACGAATTAGGTTAAGTTGTGCTGCGTATCGAAAGAAAGCCAAAGGAAAAAGACAGACAGAGAGAGAGAGAGTAAAATTTTGGAGAAGATACCTCAATTAGACTCGTATTTTGATGGTAAAAGCAGAAGAGAAGTCTGTATACCAAAAACTTCAGGTGAAAGCAATAATAACAATTTGGAAAAATGCATAATACCCATAACTTCTACACTCTCTAAAACAGTGGATTCAGCTATTTGTGTCCTTAGTAACAACCTATTTTATTGGGAAAACACAGACCAGACTCAGGATTATTTGTTTTAAAATGGGATAAATCAAAATAAAGATGCTGACTTTTTTTTTCAGTCCTCGCGGTAATATTCTGAGAGAACACAAACCATTCCAAAGGGTTTTAGTGAATGAAGAAATTGTTACAGTGAATATCTTGTTTATTCTCCCAGCCAAAGATCATTATTTTGTGCCCCTTGCAAATTATTCGGCTATGGATCTTAGATTGCAACATTTGGTTTTAATGATTTGAGCCATGCAGGCATGCAAATAGGTGAACAAGAAAATATTGTAACACTCACCGAGACTGCATGTTAAAACTGAAAACAAAGGAGATGAGGTGAACAAAATGGACAAACAATTACTCAGTCAGCATGAATGTGAAGTTACATATAGGAGAAATGTGCAAAAAAGGAGTTGTTTCTGTGGTTAAGAAACTAGCTTCTACGATATGGCTTTTCATGGAGACGAAGAGGTGTTTGGCTCTGTGAAAAATAGAAATTGCATTATGTGTTTGGAACTAATTGTGAAGCATGATCCTTTTCTGTCTAAGCATACTGCACGGTTTGGTAACCCTGGAAAAGGATGTCCTTCACACTTGTCACTAGCAACTTGTGAAGAATCAGTACGTCTTATGGGGAAATCAGAGTGAAAAAGCTGCTAATGAAATTATTTCTTGTATTTTTCTATCATAGTAGATTATACGTCAGATTTATTCCATAATGACCGGTTATGTATAATCATTAGATATATAATTAAAGATAGCATCTCAGTTGAAAAATTTCTATGTTTTATAAAAATACAAGCCATACTGGAGAAAGCTTTCTGAAGCAATTTTGTATTCTCTAGAGCTGCAGGGTCTGAAACTTAACAATTGTAGACGTCAGTCATATGACAATGCAGCCAGCATGTCGGGAATATACTCAGGCTTACAAACAAGACTCAAGGAAAGGAATACTTTTATTTTGTTCATTCCATGTTCAGCTCACTCACTAAATTTAGTTGGAACACTTGCAGTGAAATGCTGTACAACTGCAAAACGTTTTTTGATTTATTACAGAATTTATATAATTGCTTAGCAGATTCTAGAGAAAGATGGAACATTTAGGAAACATTTCTTTTTTATTCTGAAAGCATGACATTGAAATCACTGTCAGGAACTTGATAGGTGCACATGAAAATGCTTGCAATGCTGATTGGAAAGCAATATTTTCTGTATTAAAAACAATATTAAAAAATGAAAAGGATAAAGTCAGATGTGAAACTGTAGGTCTTCTTAGAAAGTTAAACAGTACTGAGGTAACATTTATGACATCAGTATGGGATTGTGCGCTGGCCCCGTGGTGTAGGGGTAGCGTGCCTGCCTCTTACCCGGAGGCCCCGGGTTCGATTCCTGGCCAGGTCAGGGATTTTTACCTGGACCTGAGGGCTGGTTCGAGGTCCACTCAGCTTACGTGATTAGAATTGAGGAGCTATCTGACGGTGAGATAACGGCCCCGGTCTAGAAAGCCAAGAATAATGGCCAAGAGGATTCGTCATGCTGATCACATGACACCTCATAATCTGCAGGCCTTCGGGCTGAGCAGCGGTCGCATGGTAAGCCAAGGCCCTTCAAGGGCTGTAGTGCCATGGGGTTTGGTTTGATTTATATATTTTTTATTTTATGGGATTATACTCTGCAGCAAGGTAATGAAAAAGCTGGAAGCTCAAGATGTGGACATGTCCACTGTTGTTGATGTTTTTAACTGAACTCTCTTTTGTGGCTTACAAGGATTTAACTGAAAAGAAACTTACTCTGACCATTTGCTTCTGCTACTGACATTTCAAGACCAAACCACCAAATTAACCGTAAGAGATTTTTTGTTGAATCATCTGAGTCAGAAGTAGAACCAGAATTTTTTGAAGAATAAATAGGATCAGATTGTTATGAATCTGACATAGAGAGCAACTTTGGCGAAGAGTGTATCCATTTTAAACGCTAACTCTTATTCATAATTAAAAGAATTTAAAAAGGTGATAAGTTATCCTCTCTTTTATTTCTCTGCAGGATGTTGGCTTCAAAAAAAAACTTATAGCTATACTCCAGCAACAAACTGTGCTGAAAGATCATTCTTAGTTTTAAAACTAGTTAAAAATCATCTACAGATGTCACAGAGTCTAGATGAACTGGTCAATCTTGGAATGCTCACCAAAGAATCAAATATCATAGTGAGTCTCAATTTTGAGGAAGTGATTAACCCCTCAGCGCCGACCTCTATATGTGGTATAGACCCTCTTTTCTTCCGTAGCCGCCGACCTCTATACGTGGTATAGACCCATACATGGTTTCACATTTACGGCTATAGCGCGAAGTGTTTTGGAGTTACTGATATGCAAATTGTTTTGTTTCCAAGAAGCCATTTTCGGGTTTATCAGCGTTGTAAATAAGAATTGAAAAATCGTTATAATGTAGTTGTTTTTGCAAGGATAATTATTTGTCAAATAAGTCTGAGCACTAATCTCTTGCTTTTTTAAAAGTCTGTTTGCTTCACTTTTTCCCACAGAGTAAAATAAAGAAATGATGATCTGAGAAGTTTGTCTTTTTGTGTGATGTTCTTTTCTCTATTTGTACATTGGGAGTGCGGTTTATTTATTATATTTGTCTTTATTTCTCAGCTTGTAATATTTTCGTAACTCTCCACGAGCGCTCTGTGTAGGCATCAGTTAGTGCTGCTTTCTGTCATACGATACGAGAACAAGTTGTTCATGGTATATATCTCGCTTGAAATACGATGTCTCGAACTTTCGTCTGAAATATGTATCGAGTTGGTTTGTTTCGTCATAAATGCTATTCCCCTCATTCAGTTTCGTCCTGCTGCTTTCGGCTTCGCTGCAGTTTCATCAGTCCGTGTGACGCGCCACGCTTAGCCGTGGTATGACTGACAGTAACGTGCTTGAAAAAATGTATAATTCAAATGAAAGTTTAGTCGGAAGTAGTAGTGACAGTATAAGTAGCAGTGATAATGAAATATGTGATGTAGCAGTGGTAAATGATGAGAGTGATGATGAGGAGGAAGCAGTACTTGCAAATTTCGTGTAGGAGACTATAGATAAATATACAGGTCAAAGAGAAGTTTTCAACGGTGAATTCTGATTGCTAAATTCTCTAATAATACTTACACAGGCCACAGAGGCAAATATTGAGCAATTACCTTATCAGGTTCAGCTGGTGAAAGGTTTGTTTACATAATACGCTCGGGAGGGAGGGGAACGAAATATTCAAGGCCGGCGTGCATCAGATAATATAGTTCCAAGGTTGCAGGAAAGATATTTTATCAGGAAATTAGCACCCAAGAGCTGGAAATCCAAACCTCAGAGACATTGTATCCTGTGTTCAAAACATGGCGAAAAGAAGACGTCAGTGTACTGCTTCCAGGAGTGTGACTTGAGTCCCTGTCTCAAAGAGTGCTTCGAACTCAACCATACGGAACTAAATTACTAAGGAAATGTGAAACAATTATGTAATTATCTGCATATACATAGTTCTGTCATAAGGAATTCCAAATTTCGTGAAAATCGGGCTATTCTTATACTTGTAGTAACGCTTTAAGTGAATCGATGTATTTCAGTCGTGCGTAGTTGAAATCTCATCCAGCCGCGGGGTAGGAAGCTATTTAAATGGCTGCGACGCTGAGGGGTTAATGCACTTGCAGCTGAAAAGGTGAAAAGAAAGTCATTTCTCTAAGTTGTGTAAGTTTCACAAATCCAGTATTAAAATGTAGAGTGTCTATATTTTTTCAGTAATGTTTTTATAGTACCCATTAAACTGTAGTCATTGTTTTCTGCTTGCTTACTGTGTATGTATTTTGTGTTCAGAACGGATTCAAAATTTCTAATTTCTATGTTTGTTATGTAATGTGTATTTGGTTTAGATATCTTCCAAAACAATTTAAAATGTACATATTAACTAATTCCATAACTTATTATTTATAGTCTATAAATAAACAGTGACACTGAAAATTGAAGGGACGGAAAAGCTAGAGCTAGAGCTTTCTGTCTACAAATTTTTAAATGCACAGGGGTGTCACATACCCTAAATACAGGCCTACACTATCTGTGGATCTGCAAGACAGGCAACTTTGAATTATACTGTCAGCCATCATTGAAATTACTTTCTGTAGTTGAGTTAACCAAGGGAGGTGGGAAAGGAAGAGCCTAGTACAAATAAGTGGAAGCAATGCCTGACTCAGCATAGAGTCTAGAATTGCCTTTAATTTTTCACCCGTTGTGAGTCCCTGATGGTGTGTGTGAAATAAGGTGAATTTCTCAGTCACTAGAAAGGATGCGTGTAAGACCTTACATATCTGTGTTTTTCAAAATATCATGATTTTAATGCCCTATGATAATGAAAGAAATTGTCACCAAATGTCTAAAAAGACCTTCGATGTTGTCATATTGAAGTGTTACATTTATTTATTCAAAACATGCGTTTCTGTGACCTAAAGATCATGACATGGCCCCCTTGGTTTCTTTGCCTCATAATTATGCATTTAATTACTGTTCTATCAAACTCACTCATTTTTATTTCCATATCATTATAAGGAAACAGTATTATAGGTTTTGTGTCAAGAATAAGAATATGAGATCAATAACTGCTTTCCTTATTTCAATGACATGATAACAATATCGCAGCTTGTCAACCCCAATAGCTTCCTTCTCCTTCCTCTGACTGCATGCTCAACATCATGGAGATACCAAAACCAGCTTTGAACAAGTGTCTAGCATTTTTCACTAGCAACAGATATGTTTTTGTTTAACTGTACCTGAATCCTCGATATCATACAAACTGATGAATATCTTATATACTCTCTACAATAGTGGGTGCACTGTGGTCAGCCTTTTGTACTGAATTTGCATAGCCACATCTGTCTTAAATTGTGTGTGAATAATGTGAGTAAATTCATTAATTCAATCTGAGAAGAAAGAAATCTATTAGATATTAGGCAATATTATTGCAGCAAACAAATTCTTAGTAATTCTGTGTAATAATGTGTTCCCCTCTTCTGCCTTGCCAGAGAAGCCTTGATTACACATACCTTTCAAATAAAGAGATCCTTATGTAGAAAGAAATCACATACAGTGCAATCCAACATGCCAGTAAAGCAAGTACACAGGTCTAGAATTATGATAATGTCATCCTACAAAGCAAATCTGAGACAGTTTGTCAAACATGACTAGTTCAGAAACAGGGCTTAAAATACCAGGCTGGGCAAGAGATATTTCAGTTAATGGCAATGGATCGAGGCCTCAAAATTTTTGCAGTAAGAAGCCACATAAAACATTCTAATCTACTGTACATTCCCTGAATAATATTTTGAGTACATATTGTTTTCTTTTGACAATCAGCACCAACACCGCATAAGGAACATCAAATTAATATACAGTAAGCACTACTAAATAGAAAAGCTAGAGCTTTCTGTCTACAAATTTTTAAATGACCAATATTTATGCAATTGCAAACAGAAAGACAAAACTGTCTCAAATAAATATACCGCCTTCAATTCACTTCTGTAACATGTTAGCATCCAACAGTCACTCAACTACAGCTACGATACAATATTCAACATTATCTTAAGATTCACTGGACAGCATACATCGTAAAACAGATATTTACATAATTAAAAATATTTACTTTTTCAACGTTTAACAACTTCATTTGATTAGTATAACAATGTGATATACATTTACTAATGAAAGTAGTAATGTATATTTAAATTTATTTCCAGCTTTTTGAAATGCTATATAGATAAATTCCTTGTAATCTTAAGATTCACAAACTTGAGACACATACTTGAACATAAGCTTTCAGTGATATTTCACATAGTAAGCCCAGACAGCCATACCTAGTGACATGAACAGCATGTACATATTAAAGCCATATTCAGAGTAATCTGCAGTTCACATAACAAAAGAAGTGAAACATTCCAGAAGAATATTTTTTCCATAAATTATACAAAACAAGCCATAAATTTTCAGAGATAAAGTACGATTAATGGACAGTGAAAGGTGGAAACATGATAGAAATATTTCCATTTCTCATCACGTGAACTGCAGAGGACCTTTACTCTTTATTTTGACAAGAACACCTTCATTGGTTTGTTTCAGTGTACAATAGTGCCCTCATATCCAAGTTTTAGTCTGGCATGTCAATAGATATAACTGGCACTACTGGTTTTAATAACTCAGTCTTCTTGACTCTCTTCTCAGGTTTGACGTCTGCAGTAGATGATCCTAGATCACCTGCACCTTGCTGGCTTTGGCTGCGGCCTCGAGAACCATCTTCGCCCTGCAGACTGTAGGCTATGTTGGCATACTCTTGGAGGAAAGGGCATAAACTTAATAGGAAGTGGCAAAAATCCTTCCGGATACCAAACCACCCTGAAAATAAAATACAATATTATTTTAAACATAACCATGTTTTACGTAGGCCGTGTCAGTGTGTTTCAGAGTCTAGGCTCCATCATCAGGTGGTGAAATGATGGTATTCAATTGTTGCTCTACTTCATGCACAATTGTTTCCAATGAATATTAAACTATTCCATTTAACAGTAAGGGCTCTATGTATTATTAATTTAAAACATCTACACTAAGTCAACTACATACTGGGTATGTCTCTCTCTCTCTCTCTCTCATCTCTGAAATATACTGTTGTTGCTTGCTGCAAAAGTTTTAATTTAGTTTTTAAATATTGATTGTCAATATCATTGAGCATGTGTTGAGGATCTATTCATTCATGTCTATAAATTTCTAGTGGGCCTAAAATATTTAATTTTATCCCTTCTGGATATGTGTGTAAAATGGTGAAAGAATTTGATATATTTGATATTTTTTAATTCTCTCAAATGAAATACGAGGGCCATTAAAAACGAAATGAGCCAGAGGTTATAAAATGAAAACCTGTACCGTTATTTCAAAAGTACAGCACTGTCCATCATTTTTGAGGTACTTGTTCCACTGCAACGCAAGATGGTGAACGGCCGTCTCATAAAGTTCCCAGGGCTGTCGATGTAAACAAGTTCCATACATACTGCTTGAAGTCGTCGTCCAAGGTGAATCGTTTGCCTCTCAGAGCCTTATTGATGCTCATCAAAAATGGCAAAATCACAGGGAGACAGGTCTGGACTGTATGGAGGGTGACCGAGGACCTTATATTTGAATGTTTGCAAGATCTCCTTGACTGCGTTTGCTGCACAGTGCCTTGCATTGTTGTGGAGCAGAATAATCCTGTGGGTCGGCTGTCCTGGTCGTTTCAATCTGATCGCTTTGCAAAGGGTGGTCAAGATTTGTGAGTATCACTGTGCATTCAGCGTTGTCCCATGCTGCAGGAAGCCCACAAGAAGGGGGCCCTTCTGGTCAAAAAAGCTGAGTATAACCTTTCCTGCACATGTGCAGATGGCCTTGGATTCTTTGAGTGGCGATGACCCTGTATGCTTCAACTGGACAGTTTGCCATTTTGACTCAGGTTTGACATGATGATACCATATGACAACTGTTTGGCATTGACCCCATGTTCATATCAGTGTTTTTGTTCACAGTAACCAGAATACTGCCCTTTCCTCCAATGACACACAGTACATATACTTATAGAACATCCCTGGAATAGAGAAGCCCCTGTGGTAGAAAAACACCCATGGTATCCCCTGCCTATTGTAAGAGGCGACTAAAGAGAAAGGGCTCTTAATTTAGGAGCGTGTGTTGGCCCTTAGCTGAGTCCTGGCATTGATTCCAATTACTTGTGCGAGGCTTCTCACTTTCAACTATCCTATCTGACCTTCCCTGGTCAATTCTTGTTCTTTACCAACAGGATTAGAAGTCAAGGCCTAGGGAGTCTTTCATTTTCACGCCCTTCATGGCATTTGTCTTTCATTGGCCAATTTTTGAAGTTTTGGACCCCTTCCATTTTTTCCCGCTTTTAATTAGTGTTAATAGAGGATGGTGCCTACTTGTACTTCCTCTTAAAACAATAACCACCCCAACCACCACCACCCTGGAATAGAGTTTGGACCATTACTATACTTATCAATGGAAAATACCCACCTAATACATTTGAGAAATACTACATTTCTGCTATTAACAAGGTCTTTGACTTATTTCAAGTGTGGTGAATATTTTTCCATTATATATTAAAAAATACTTACATCTATTTCCTCCTTTAGCCCCAAATGACATGAGGATGAGCGTACTATACGAGAGAAACAAAGGTGAAACCACACCAATATAGCTCAAGGAAATGTCTTCATCTAGTTTGTTAGCTAACAAGACCTGGAACAACACAAAAACGTGTTAAAAATCAACTGTTCTATTTAATAATAATAATAATAATAATAATAATAATAATAATAATAATAATAATAATAATAATAATTGTTTTTACATCCCACTAACTACTTTCAAGGGTTTTTGGAGATGGCAAGGTGCCGGAATTTAGTCCCGTAGGAGTTCTTTTACATGCCAGTAAATCTACCAACATGAGGCCGACATATCTGAGCGCCTTCAAATACCATTGGACTGAGCTAGGATTGAACCTGCCAAGTTGGGGTCAGAAGACCAGTACCTCAACCATCTGAGCCACTCAGGCCGGCAACATTTTAAAGTAGTTTCTGGGTGAATAGGGCAGACGTCACGATAAAGAGTGTATGTTATGAAAGCAACAGAAATAAAACAAAAATAATGGAATGTAATCACAAGAAACAGGTGAATGGGTGAGAGAAAAGGAGAAGAAAGGATAATTATTAACTGATAATGGGTTATGTGTACAAAACAGATTTTAATAATTCAAACTCCCACTAAACAAAAGAAGAGGTTGTACTATGTATAGTTTCTGAGAGTGATAAATACATTATTAATGGAAATGCAAGGAACGGTTCCACTGTTGTGCTATTATAGGGCACAAGGATGAAGTGAGCAGAAAGAGAAATTATTGGCCCAGATCAGCTGAATCATAGGCACCAATATTAAAATAGAATGGGGAAGTATAATTTCAGCAATTCCAGAATAATAAATATAGAGATTCTAACAGCTGTTAGCTTTTTGAAGATCAGAGTTACTATTTCAATGATCAGGTAAGGTCTTGCTTATAGAGGAGGGTTGCCTAGTTGTACTTCCTCTTAAAACAATAATCACCACCACCCTCACTTGTACCCTTTCATGGACATGAATCAATGCAGTTCTAGATCTTATTCTTAGGTAATTATCTAGCCTGAGCTAGGAATTTAAACTCTGGTCATATGAACAGAGTGGGATTAAGAGAATCAAAATTGATTTTTCTGATTTTAGAGCTACGAAAGAATATGCTACGGATTTTGTTTTGGACTGTCAGTAGTGTATACTGAGAGTAGAAAAAGTAAGCTGAGCTTTTCCAGAAACAGTCTGATGAAATAAAAGCAAGTAATTTAAAAATTAATATACTACTGAAATGCAGTGAACCCCTATCTAATTAAACTGACACCATACAAATGACAAAATATGTATGTGGCATGCTTCTTGCTTGTGACGGCTGGTGGGAACAGATTTACCAACAGAGTGGGTAGAAATATACAGACTTCCAGATTTCTGTATGTCAGGAGCAATGTATCAACTTTGAAGCAAATAATACTGATATTCCAACAGTTTTTCACCACATTAAATAAAAAGAAGAGACTATTCGTGTATATACAGAATACATTTGCCCAGCTCCTTGGCCTAGTGGTGTTCAGTTCAGATGGACCCTGTTTCAATACCTGGCCAGGTTAGGGTTTTTAGCTGCACCTGGTTAATTCTTTTAGCTCAGAGGCTGAGTGTTTATGTTTGTTTCAATATACATCTTCGTTTACATACAACATATCACACTACCGAGCTTGATAGCTGCAGTCGCTTAAGTGCGGCCAGTATCCAGTATTCGGGAGATAGTAGGTTTGAACCCCACTGTGGGCAGCCCTGAAAATGGTTTTCTGTGGTTTCCCATTTTCACACCAGGCAAATGCTGGCTGGGGCTGTACCTTAATTAAAGCCACGGCCGCTTTCTTCCCACTCCTAGCCCTTTCCTGTCCCATCGTCGCCATAAGACCTATCAGTGTCGGTGCGACGTAAAGCAAAAAAAAAAAAAAAAAAACCACCACAGAAACATACAATAGTGAATACATCCCTCCACATACAGTTGTCATCAGAAAAGGCATCTAGTCATAAAACTGGGCTTAATCTTTACAAAACCGGGCGAGTTGGCCGTGCGCGTAGAGGCGCGCGGCTGTGAGCTTGCATCCGGGAGATAGTAGGTTCGAATCCCACTATCGGCAGCCCTGAAGATGGTTTTCCGTGGTTTCCCATTTTCACACCAGGCAAATGCTGGGGCTGTACCTTAATTTTTTTTTTTTTTTTTTTTTTTTTTTTGCTAGGGGCTTTACGTCGCACCGACACAGATAGGTCTTATGGCGACGATGGGATAGGAATGGCCTAGGAGTTGGAAGGAAGCGGCCGTGGCCTTAATTAAGGTACAGCCCCAGCATTTGCCTGGTGTGAAAATGGGAAACCACGGAAAACCATCTTCAGGGCTGCCGACAGTGGGATTCGAACCCCCTATCTCCCGGATGCAAGCTCACAGGGAGATAGGGGGTTCGAATCCCACTGTCGGCAGCCCTGAAGATGGTTTTCCGTGGTTTCCCATTTTCACACCAGGCAAATGCTGGGGCTGTACCTTAATTAAGGCCACGGCCGCTTCCTTCCAACTCCCAGGCCTTTCCTATCCCATCGTCGCCATAAGACCTATCTGTGTCGGTGCGACGTAAAGCCCCTAGCAAAAAAAAAAAAAAATCTTTACAAAGTGCTGACCCCAGGTAATTGGGAAAGAGAATAAAAATGTACATTTCATTTAAAAGAAAAACAATCAAAGAACCTTTGAAAAGCTTGTGTTAACACATGACAAATGTCTGAAAAACTTATGCAGTAAACTATTTCAAATTGTGTGTAACAAGTTAATATAGGTTACCTGGAATATGAGTATTGGTATGACAAGGAAAGTGTATCCTAAGGCTGAGTTGAATGATGTTCTTCTCTGCTGAGGATTTACTTCAGGAGCTCGCAACAAAATTCCAGCAAAGATTATAGTGTAAAGAACTCCAACCAGGGAAAGACACATAAGGATCCACAATGGAACGAACACAACTTCCCAGCTCCATGAAATGAAGCCGTCCAACCTCAAGGCTAAAAAGATGAACTGCAGGATGTTCACAGAGCAGAACAACTCCAACTGAAACAAATCCCAAAATATATCATTACACAATTTCTTTGTGTTGTCTACAGTTGTGCATATCAATAGAGATTGAAATACAGGGTGCAGCGTAAGTCAGTTAATGAAAGATGCATAGCATAGTTAAGACATGAATAATGTTTAAAAACTTATGCACAAGTTGTCCTATAGAAATAGTTAATAATAATGTTATTTGCTTTACGTCCCACTAGCTACTTTTCGGTTTTCGGAGACGCTGAGGTGCCGGAATTTAGTCCCGCAGGAGTTCTGTTACGTGCCATGTCTACCGAGATGAGGCTGACGTATCTGAGTACCTTAAAATACCACCAAACTGAGCCAGGACGAACCTGCCAAGTTGGGGCCAGAAGGCCAGTGTCTCAACCGTCTTAGCCACTCAGCCCGGCTAGAAATAGTTCTAAGTGGCCTCCACTGTTATCTAAAAATATCTTGTCACCCAAGTCCCCATTATTACCAAACATGTTTTCACATTCTTGTTTATAAAATCCCTAAACACTGGAGGTTTAGTGGCTTTGTAGAGGAAACTTTGACCTTCAATATACCCCACACTGAAAAGTCACATGGCATGATGTCTAGTGATCTTAGTGGCCCATCGATTTTACCCCACCTTCCTACACACACTTCAAAATTGTCATTAAAAGATTCACAGATGTTTAATCCACAGTGCAGTGGAACACCATTTTGCTGCCCATTAAGATTGTTTTGTACTGCTTCAAATACAGGTCTACTGTCTAATTCTATCAAAACCTCTTTTAACATTCAAAAGTAGGCTACCTATTTGCACTCACGATCCCACTGAGAAAAATAAGGACCTATCACTCTTTTATTGCATATACTCGCCTTAACATTATTTCAAGAACATTTAATTTGACAGAGCCAACTTGGCCATGCGGTTAGGGTCGCACAGCTGTGTGGTTGCATTCAGGAGATGGAGAATTTGAACCCCAATGGCAGCAGCCCTGAAGATGATTTTCTTTGGTTTCCCATTTTCATACTAGGCAAATACTGGGACTGTACCTTAATTAAGGCCACGGCCACTTCCTTTCCAATCCCAGCCCTTTTCCATCCTTAAGTCACCAAAAATCATCGATGTGTTAGTACAATGTTAAATCACTAACAAAAAACATTTATTTCATCCCCAATTACAAACTGGGGGTTTTCAGAAGCCCAATACACAAAATTATGTTTGTTAACTCTTCCACTGAACATGCTTCATCAGAATACAAAATTGTTTTGTAAAAGTTAGGATCACTTTCACTTTGGATCACATACCACTCACAGAATTAACATCTTTGATTAGGATCATCCTTGTTTAGGGCGTGTAGCAATGTAGGCCAAGGGCGCCCATATCCGGAGGCAAGGCGGGCGCCCCCCCTCCCCTTTTTAGCTCTCAGGGAAAGGCAAAAATCTAGTCTAGTCAGGTGTTTTCCTTTCAAGAAAATGATTTAAAAGTCAGTATTACGTAGAAGCGATAGTACCGTTCCCCACCAACAGGCAGGGAACACTGTGGGTTATTCTAGCACAGAATACAAGTTGCCATTTATCTTTCAAAATATTAAAAATACTACGTACCCCAGGTCTGCCCCCTCCCCCCTACAAACTGTTATATGGGCGCTGATGATGTAGGCTTATAAGGCTTCAAATGTAACATTTTTAATGTTCACCTTAGACTTCTGCCAGAAAGTTGTAGTTCTTTAAAAGTACCTCTTGTTAATTTTTGGGAGACTGGATGAATGCCTGTGCAATGATGTTCAGGTTTAGGGTGGCCACTGCATGGTTAAGTCCGTTACTAGTGGCTAAGTATGTGGGAAATTTTCAATGAAATGTTGTCATAGTTTCAATCAATCAATCAATCAATCAATCAATCAATCAATCAATCAATCAATCAATCAATCAATCAATCAATCAATCAATCAATCAATCAATCAATCACCACTGATCTGCATTTAAGTCAGTCAGCAAGGTGGCTGATTACCTACCTGTTGTTTAGCTAGTCTTTTCTTAAATGATTGCACAGAATTGGGAAATTTATTGAATATCTCCCTTGGTAAATTATTCCAATCCCTAACTCTTCTTCTTATAAATTAATATTTGCCACAATTTGTTCTCCTGAATTCTAGCTTTATTGTGATCTTTCCTACTTTTAAAAACACCACTCAAACTTATTTGTCTGCTAATATCATTCCACACCATCTATCCACTGACAGCTCGAAACACGTACCACTTAGTCCAGTAGCTCGTCTCCTTTCTTCCAAAGTTTTCCAGCCCAAATTTTGCAACATTTTCGTAATGCTACTATTTTGTCAGAAATCACCCAGAACAAATCAAGCTGTTTTTCTTTGGATTTTTCCCAGTTCTCAAATGAAGTAATTCTGATGAGAGGATCCCATACACTGGAACGATACTCTAGTCGGGGTCTTACCAGAGGCTTATATGCCCTCTCCTTTACATCCTTACTACAACCCCTAAACACTCTCATAACTATGTGGAGAGATCTGAACCCTTATTTACAATTCCATTTATGTGATTACCTCAATGAAGATCTTTCCTTATATTAACACCTAGGTACTTACAGTGATCCTCATAAATAACTTTCACCCCATCTACGCAGTAATTAAAACTGAGAGCTTTTCCTATTAGTGAAACTCATAACCTGACTTTTAAACCCGTTTACCATCATAGCACTGCCTGCTGTCCTTCTCACAACATTATCGAGGTCATTTTGCAGTTGCTCACAATCTTGTAACTTATTTATTACTCTCTACAGTATAACACCATCCGCACAAAGCCTTCCAGTTCTTTACATATATATCATTTATATATAGCCTATATGAAAATATAAAGGTCCAATAATACTGCCTTAACGAATTCCCCTCTTAATGATTACAGGATCAGATAATGCTCCATCTACTCTAATCCAGTGAGTTCTATTTTCTAGAAATAAAGCCGCCCATTATCACTCTTCTGCCTAGTCCAATTGCACTCATTTTTGCCAGTGGTCTCCCATGATCTACCCTATCAAATGCCTTAGATAGGAGAATCATGATACAGTCCATTTGGCCTCCTGAATCTAGGATATCTGCTATATCTTGCTGGAATCCTACAAGTTGAGCTTCAGTGGAATAACAATTCCTAAACCCAAACTGCCTTCTATCAAACCAATTATTAAGTTCACAAACATGTCTAATATAATCAGAAAGAATGCTTTCCCAAAGCTTACATGGAACACATGCCAAACTGACTGGCCTGTAATTTTCGACTTTATGTTTATCACCCTTTCCTTTATACACACGGGCTAATATATTAACTCTCCATTCATTTTGTATAGTTCCTTCATGCAAACAGTAATCAAATAAGCACTTCAGATATGGTACTATATTCCAACCCATTGTCTTTAGTATATCCCCATATATCTTACTAATTCCAGCTGCTTTTCTAGTTTTCAACTTTTGTATTGTATTGTAAATGACTGTTATCGTAAGTAAATTTCAATACATCATTAGTATTTGTCAATTCCTCTATCTGGACATTATCCTTGTAAACAGCAATCTTTACATACTGCTGACTGAACGCTTCTGCCTTCTGTAGATCATTGCATACACACTTCCCTGGTTCATTAATGATTACTGGAATATCATTATTGGAACCTGTTTCTGCCTTAAAGTACCTATACATAACCTTCCATTTTGCACCTTAATTTGTATGACTTCCAATTACTGTATGCTTGCCACCATGTTATCTTTAGCTGTCTTCTTCGATAGATTCAATTTTCTAGTAAGTTCCTTTAATTTCTCCTTACTTCCATAACCATTTCTTACTCTATTTCTTTCTAACGTGCCCCTCCTTCTTAGTTTCTTTACTTCTCTGTTATAATATAGCGGGTCTTTACCATTCCTTACCACCTTTAAAGGTACAAACCATTTTTTTTTTTCACATTCCTCAATGACTGCTTTAAATTCATCCCACAGTATGTTGACATTTTTATTTCCTGTCTTCTGCTGATCGTAATTAATTTTTAAAATCTCCCCCACTTCTGTAAAACAAACATTATTAAAAATGTAAGCTTCTCATGCAAACAATGAATGCACAAATAAAGCCAACTTGTCACTTGTCATTAACAAGCCAGCCCTGCCACTACTCTTTGTACAAATTTACTTCACTGCACAACTTTTGTAATATAACTTTTATAAAATATATGACAGTGTAATGGAGGAGCATATTATAAAATGTCCTTTTTGTAAAATTTTTTTGTTATAAGGTATGGGCATTGTCATTATCAATTTTATGGACAAAAAGAATATCATTCACGCCTAACCTCAGCTGTTTTGAGAGTGTATTAAGATTTCAATTCCATATGGTACAACATGTAAAAAAGTTGACGTCCAGTTGTAACAAAATGTTTTAATGTGCATATAACAAATCATTTTAAGACATTCAGCATTTTAACAGATTGTAAATGTATTTATACAGAGACTAACTAAAGGTATTGTATTTTAAATATTAGGATAAGGTTTTAAAGTTTCAAACTCAATAATAGTCATATTATTTTCAATAAGACAACGTAATATATAAATGCTTTATATTTAAGAGGTTTTTAAAGTTTAGTATGGATAAGTTTGTTAATGGCAAACCATAAATGTAAGTTCTAGAACAATGTTATCAATTTAACCTTGTAAAAATATTTATAGCTGAAGATGTTCAAAATATGAACGAAACATGTCCTATGTTTTAGCAATTAAGCATTAAAATAAGGATGAGAACCTAATTTTATAATTGCTTTTAATGTATTCAGTAGGTGGAAATCAAAGTTTTATTGTTTTCCTTTTAACAGACTTTCAATACGAAAAAAAAAAAAAAAAAAAAAAAAAAAAAAAAAAAAAAAAAAAAAAAGAAAAAAGGGGGATAGTCTGTTGCAAAGCAGTGATACTGTTTTGAGAGAAAGTAGAACTGGACAACCAATCTCTCCTAACACTAATCAGTTGAAAACAGGCAAAGGTCGGAATCAGACATGAACAAGAATTGAACAAGCTGTGAGTCCCTTGGAATTTCACCTTTTGCCTCTTAAGGCTGGTATTACACTATCAAAGAAGTTTGTCAAAGATCTTTTGTAATATAACTTTTATAAAATATATGACAGATGGTGGGGAATATTACAAAATATCCTTTTTGTAAAATTTCTTTGTTATAAGGTATGGACATTGTGCTAAAGTTTGCAAAAGATTTGACTTGTTAAATCCAAAATGGTGATCATAAGTTCAGCTGGAACGTTACTACAACAAAACTGCTTATTTCTGGGTATGAAATGTACAACGCAAGACACCAGGAATATAAAAATAGAAATTTAAGACAGTAAGTGTATTTAAACATAGCGTAGGTGACAAATACTATACAGGAATGATGCACACTTTTGGATGTGAAAAGGAAATGGAATGGATTACATAGCCAGTATTTGGCTGAAAAACTGAAATTGAATATGATGTTTACATTATAAATTATATTTCTTCCATTCATTTCATTGTTATTATTGTAAGCAACTTCTTTTAGTTTTCTGATAAGCCATGTGAAATAACATACAACTATGTGGGTTTAAAACTTGTATGAACAAGCAGACAGATGTAGAGCTTGCGGTGTACTCTCCTGTGATGGTTTAATTTAAAACAAACTGGTACATTTAATGAGAGTTCTTGTCATTAACAATACAAGTAAAAACTAACAGTTGCCACACATGCACACAACTGTCCTTCATCCATTTTTGCTGAACTGTGATAAAATATTTTACAATAGATCTTTGAGAAATTTCTTTGGTAGTGCAATACCAGCTAAGACAAGCAGGGGATACTGTGGATGTATTCTACCACCCCCACCCAACAGGGAACTTCCCGAAAGTCACTGCCAGTATATGCCAAAGATAAATGCCTGAAGTCTTTTTTTTTTAAACACTTTTGATTATTTATAGAAATACTGTACAATATATATATAAAATAAGAGTTTCATCTGTACATTGCTCAGAATTTAAAAAGGATGGTATTTCTGTATCAGTCGTGTCCAGAGTAATAACGAAATGCACTTTTTACTTTTCTGTAATTTCTGTCTGTCTGTATGTACAGTACACGCATCACGAGAAAACGGCTGAAGAGAATTTAATGAAAATCAGTATGCAAAGTCGGGGAATAAGTCGCTACAATCTAGGCCGTAAATAATTTTATTCACGCTGACTGAAATGGTAGTTTAGGGGAAGGTCTAAAATTTAATTATCAAATATTTATGCTATTATTGGTCATATCTTAATGAAAATCAGTATGAAAAGTCAGGAAATAAGTCGCTATAATCTAGGCTATAAATCATTTTATTCACGGTGAGTGAATCGGTAGTTTAGGGGAAGGCCTAAAATATAATTCTCAAATATTTATGTTACTAATGGTTGTAGCTTAACGAGAATCGGTAAAAGAAGTTGGGGAATAAGTCGCTACAATCTAGGCCATAAATAATTATATTCACTCTGAGAAAAATGATAGTTTAGGGGAAGGCCTAAAATAGAATTCTCAAATATTTATGTTATTAGTGGTCCTATCTTAATGAAAATCGGTATGCAAAGTCGGGGAATAAGTCGCTATAATTTAGATCATAAATAATTTTATTCACTCTGAGTGAAATGGTAGTTTAGGGGAAGGCCTAACAGTTAATTCCCAAATAATTATGTTATAAGTGGTCGTATCGATAAATACTACATAACTAAAGTCATATAGTATTAAATTTCTGATCATTTGTCCGGCTCCATGGCCTTTGGTCACAGGGGCCCCGGGTTCGATTCCTGACAGGGTCAGGAATTTTAACCAGCATTGGTTAACCCTTTCACTACCAATTTTATTTTTTCATAAATTAGGTTATTTCTTTGCATTTACTGGTCAACGAACTACATTTTTTTTTTTGCTATGGGCTTTACGTCGCACCGACTCAGATAGGTCTTATGGCGACGATCAACGAACTTCTAATTAGTATGCAATTTCAATATCTAATTCATATCTGATACGTTGTGCCTCTGAGAGGGGTGGGACATGTATCCCACTGGTATTTCTGTGTGGGATTTATATGTCCCAGTGGTATATTTTGGAAGATGCCAACCTTTATTCAAATACCATTATTTATGAGAATATGAAATAAAAATATAGCACACAGAATACTAAATAGCCATACTTAAAACGATGATGTATAAGATCAAATTATTAGGTTTAGAACACTTCACATGTAGGTTAGATTAGGTGCAACAGATCAAGTGTGATAAGGTGCAAAGTAGTTCTTGCACAGAGGGAGCTTACACATTGTACAGAGAGTTTTGGTTCTGTTTCTTTCTTCAACTTTGAGCACCTCACACGTCGCCTTCTGGTGTTGCCTTCCACCGGCAACTGATCTAAGACATTCAACATCAGTTTTGATGCCGAGGTAGGTCGCCCAGATGTCCTCTTCCTTTTTAGTGTTGCATTTGCTTTGGAAACAGCCATCATTTGTTCTGCAAGGGGAATAATATACTCCAGCAACGGAATCTTTTTATGGTTGGTTTCTTGGTACAAAATCCAAGAACTGACAACGGCCATCGTGAGAACCTTGAAGAAAACCTTTCTCCATCACTTTTGAGATTCTCTATCGTATGTTCCAAATTTCTGATCTGAGAGATTTACACCTGCCATAATTTCATTGTAGCATGATGTTGATTCTGGGCAGGGAACGTCTTACTTCCATCTTCCTTCTTTTTTAGCACTTTGACTTTCTTTGCCATATGGCAGTTGTTAAGTACCACCACTTCTCTAGAATCCTGCCATTTTGCAACAAGCGTTCCAGAAGCATTAGCTAAATACTGACATTGGCTCCTGTCTAACTTTCCTTGCCATTGTCGTTTTCGTCTGCTTCTGTGGCTGTATCACCATCCAAACCTACCGAATCATTGTCCATAGGCACGTAATTTACATCCACATCATCATCATCACAGCCAAAGTCCAAATTTGATGCTGAATCTTCTGTACTGGTCTCTAAAAACTCTGCCAGTTGGTCGTCATTCGAAAAGACATCCTCCCAATGCCGTCTTTTTGAAGTCATCTTAGTTACAATAAACAAAAGCTACTTTGTAAACTAGGTTATAAAATACCACTGGGACTATATGTCCCAATGAAAACTACCAACGGGTTATATGTGTCCCATTGTAAAGAAAGTAGTTATAACTTTGCACTAACCCGATATTATAATATGTAAGATGCAAGAAAGTGGTATTTATTATCGCTCTAAGTACCTGCGTGTGTTACACAATGAACACAATAATGCAACCTCTGAGAACTGGCGTGAAAACAGTGACCCATATTGACAATCTCCCGTTCAATGAATAAAACTTAGAACAAGTGCCATCTGTTGGAAATTTATGGCAATGCTAAAGCTAACAAATGTATAGATAACCATTGGGACACGGTCCTGTGCTATTATAATTGAATTAAATCCCAATAGTATTGCTTGATGACCTTGCGGGATATATATGTCCCAGTGGGAGTGAAAGGGTTAATTTCACTGGCACGGGGGCTGTGTGCCTGTGTCGTCTTCATCATCATTTCATCCTCATCACGATGCGCAGGTCACCTACGGGTGTCAAATCAAAAGACCTGCACCTGGCGAGCCGAACATGTCCTCGGACACTCCCGGCACTAAAAGCCAAACGCCATTTCATTTCTGATCAGTTATGTCTTATAGATTGTTACCATAGCGGCTATGATCACAGAGATATTCATGAATTTGAATTGTTGTTACTAAGTCCATATCAACGCCGAGTCACGAGAAAATGGGTAAACAGGATTTTATGAAAATCGGTATGTAAAGTCGGAGAATAAGGAACTACAGTCTATGCTATAAATAGTTTTATAAGACGCCCTAATATCAGAGAGTCGAAAGAAAACTAAATGTCAAGGCCTACAATATAGAAAGCTCATAAAATTTATCAATAATAACATTAATTTGACCATTGTTTGTTGTGATGATCTTTGTGTCTTCTGTTGCTATTCATCTCCGATAGATAGGATTACTGCTC
This sequence comes from Anabrus simplex, assembly GCF_040414725.1. NCBI lineage: Eukaryota > Metazoa > Arthropoda > Insecta > Orthoptera > Tettigoniidae > Anabrus > Anabrus simplex. The sequence goes on from NC_090265.1 coordinate 316,465,834, forward strand.
ATACGAAGTTTATTTTTAATTTGCCTTACGTCACACCGACACAGTTAGGCCTTATGGTGACGATGGGATAGGAGAGGGCTAAGAGTGTAAAGGAAGCGGCCTTGGCCTTAATTAAGGTATTTGCCTGGTGTGAAAATGGGAAACAACGCAATAACATCTTCAGGGCTACTGACAGTGGGGTTTGAATCCACTATCTCCCGGATGCAAGCTCACGGCTGCGCACCCCTAACCACACAGCCAACTTGCCCGATCATACCGAGTGTAACAGTCTCTCTGAATATTGGCAGGAAGTAGCTGGAGAATAGCATGCCATTCCTCTGGTTCCTAAATTTTCTGATACTACTGGTACGTAACACACTGCTTCATCATAGCCTTCGAGTTATTCAATCCCCACTCTGAGGCACTGATTGGAATGAGCATGTACATATTTAACGGAATAATGGCAGAGGAGTGGTCACGGCTGTCTGCGGCTTTGTAACTTCGGTTCTGGAACTTTAGACTGTTAGACCGGCACCATAGTACTATTTGTTAAAAATGAGAAAATGTGAGTTTTTTCATTGATAGAGTATTTTATATGATAACATTGCTTTCAATCATTACATTCCTACTGACGTTTTTGTAATGACCTATGTTGACTTCAGTTAGGAAAGCCACGAAGTCAGACTTTCTGAGAATCCCGTAGCGAAGCACGGGTACATCAGCTAGTATATATTATGAAGACAGAAGGTGAATTAGATTCAACCTCAGTGGTGCAGAGAGAAATAATACAAATTGGAGAAACAAACAACAAGCAGCAATTACAGGTTGGCTATGAACTAAAGAAGACATGGATGTTCCCTACTGTGTTTTGATCTTGCTTTAGGCACCTCAATGATCATCTCTGACATCCAAAAGGGAGAAAGTACTGTGAGGTCTGTGGCACAATTACAGACAAGACTGTTGAACACAAGGCTAATTTTCCAGTTGCAACTGAATAACCAAATCATAACTCACTGAAGATCCCTATAATGGTAGAATTAAACACTAGTAGATACCTGCAAGCTGTACAAGTAAGGGAACAGGATGGTGCTGAAATCCTGGAGTGGAGTGCTCACTGAGGAAAAGGCTAGAACAGTGTCTTGCTATAGGTACAAGTCACCTGCAGAAAGCTGGAGGCAAACAAAGAGGGAAGCGTGTTATGCCAGCAGGTTCCTGTAACGTTCGCCAGTGAGGAATGCTGTCAGATGTTCATCCCACATGAAGTCCCCATACAAGGATACCACCACCACCACCACCACCACCACCACCACCACCACTAGTCTGAACTGTACCCTGCAGGCAAGAGGGATCCATTACCTCATAGTTGATGACACACTCGTACCTGGCCACTGGTGTATACCAACTGGTAGCTCCACTCATCTGTCCAGGCGACTTATTTTTCCATGTTTTGAGCATCCAATGGCGGTGTTCCTATGTCAGTTGTGTCTTGTGATGGGTGTTGAGCAGAGGTACCTCGTGGGATGCTTGCTTCTGTACCCCATGACGAGGAGATAGTTTTGAATGGTATGACCGCTCACACATCGTCATTGTCCAGCACTGAACTGATGAGTGATCAATTGCACTGTAACCTGTCTATCGGCTCTTTGAACAATCCGAGCTAGCCGACGGCGACACCATGACAGTTGACCCTGACAGCGGTGGTTTTGTCCGAATCCCCATACTCACAGTACACTCTTGATACAGTGGCCCTTAGAAAGGCCAGTGCCTGCATGGCTTCACAGATGGAGTGACCTACGTGTCCGGTTCTGACAATCTGGCTGTGATCAAGTGCGCTGAGGTCTCGTGTCTTAACCATCCTGTGATCAACTGTTATTCATACAGCCTGTACAAGGTCTGAAATCCTCGCTGTTACATGCCACACCCTCCTATTACATTTGCTGGGGCAAGCACAGTGCCATTTCCCTTCTACAGCAGCTACATTGCCCTGCGGTTCAGAGTGACTCTCATCAGATAAAAGAACGTTTTTGAAAGTGTTGCATGTCCAATCCTGATGATTATGTACCCACAAAAGGTGTTTCCTGTACTTTCTCCTGTTAGAAGGTGCTTCTTTACAGGATTGTGGGCTTCCCTTCCAGCTGGCAGAAGTACGTGATGAACATTAAGATCATCAAGATTCACTCCCCTTTACCCTCAATTCGGGAGCTAAGTCCACAGCAGTGAACCTGGGGCTTTGATTAGCTTCTTCTGAGGAGAAAACGTTCATCAGTTGGTATAATTTTTCCCTTCCTGGCACAGTTTCACTTTTTCTTCAGTGAATTGAGCCAGTCTGTTTGTGCTGCTGAATAATTCTATTTATAATGCTTACACCAACACCACTCTTTGTAATGGAAGTATTATTAAATAATGCTACAATCGCACTATACTTCCTGGGAATCGTATCCACTGAAGACATAGGTATTACAGATTGCAAGAAGAAAGCTCAAAACAGACACAGTTCAAAATGAATACACTTTTAACCTAAAACAATCGTCATGCATACATTAATTACCAACTAATAACAATGCAAAGAGAGAATGGGATCTAAGAATAAGCTATGTGTAGCACACAGTTGTCACCAATGAAGGAAAAGAAACCTTTTTTAAAAACTAATTTACATGGTATTGTAGCTGTGTAATACAGTATTTTAAAATGTTAGTTTGTATCCTTTATTTGCTTATATACAGTACATAAAAAGGATAACTGCTATATCATGCTGGAATCCTACAAGTTGAGCTTCAGTGGAATAACCTTTCCTAAACCCTAACTGGTTTGACAGAAGGCACAAATAGATAAGTCCTCTCAGTTTTAATTACTGCATTGATGGGGTGAAAGTTCCCTTTGGGGATCTTTGTAAGTACCTAGGTGTTAATAAAAGGAAATATCTTCATTGGGGTAATCACATAAATATGATTGTAAACAAAGGGTACAGATCTCTGGACATGGTTATGAGGGTATTTAGGGGTTGTAGTAAGGATGTAAAGGACAGGGCATATAAGCCTCTGAAAAGACCCCAAATAGAGTAGGGTTCCGGTGTATGGGACTCTCACCATGATTACTTGATTCAAGAACTAGACAAAATCCAAAGAAAAGCAGCTCGATTTGTTCTGGGTGATTTCCAACAAAAGAGTAGCGTTACAAAAATGTTGCAAAGTTTAGGTTGGGAAGACTTGGGAGAAAGGAGACGAGCCACTCGGCTAAGTGGTACGTTGATATAGATGTTGATTCCCATTGAGAATGAGTAAATTTATAATACCAATATAAATGGTCCGTTATTGGACATTATAAATTTTCCAGCTAACTCATTCCTGGTTGCCAGCGTTTTGCCCTAATGTGCTAAGTTAGGCTTATCAGTTGGTAAATAGCACACCCTTCAAGGCACATGGCTAGTGCATACCGTGGAGGCCACTGTGTAGGCTACTTGGAGCCACTGGCAGTGCCAATGCCCTATGAGAGACTTTGTCTCATTACCAAAAATTGATGCCTGCCTGGCCATCAGATGATATAGATGTTGATTCCCATAGGGAACCTGAAATATTTGTCCTGAATGAGTAAATGGCCAGAGAAGCATCAATTTTTGGTAATGAGACAAAGTCTCTCATAGTGAATTGGCACTGCCGGTGGCTCCAAGTAGCCTACGCAGTGGCCTCCATGGTATGCACTAGCCATGCATCTTGGTGGGTGTGCTATTTACCAACTGATAAGCCCAACTTAGCACACTGGGGCAAAACGCTGGCAACATGCAATGAGTTAGCTGGAAAATTTATAATGTCCAATAACGGATCATATATATTGGTATTATAAGTGGTATGTTCCGAGCCGTCAGTGGCGAGATGGCGTGGAATGACATCAGTAGACGAATAAGTTTGAGTGGTGTATTTAAAAGTAGGAAAGATCACAATATGAAGATAAAGTTGGGGCAAATATTTGTTTATAGGAAGGGGAGTTAGGGATTGGAATAACTTACCAAGGGAGATGTTCAATAAATTTCCAATTTCTTTGCAATCATTTAAGAAAAGGCTATGAAAACAACAGATTAGTAATCTGCCACTAGTGATTGATAGTGATATCACGTAGTACTGCAGTTGAATTTATGTTTGTGTTCATTTGAACCTGTCCAACCCAGAAACATTTATTTTTTAAGGAATGCACACAAATTGTGTATGTAAGTTACATAAATTTTGGCAATACATTTTATACCCCGCATTTTGATTGTACACATTTTAATTAAGCATAAAAGTCTACCAGGGGTATTACTCATTTTTTATAAGGGGTCATGTGGTAATGATCACAAGGTTGATCGCATAACTCACATACACAGTTATTCCTGGGATCATGAAAATGCTTGTTCTTGCATACTTTGTGGTGGTACTCATGCACAGCTATTCAGGTCACCAAGTGTCGGAGATCTTGATTTGTGTTGGCCCAGGATCTATTTAACATAGCTTCTGTAGTATAAAAGCCCAGCCAAATTTCTCTTTGTTTCTTTTTTCTTTCAAGGAGCAGTTTATTTGAGCTGTCGGTAGATGGGAGTCTCACACGCAGTTCTTCTATATAGGACGATTCTCTCGCGAGTTCATATACTAGTCTAGACTTTGTGTGTTTCGAAACATCTAGAGCGGCTTTCAAGAATCTTGATTTAACTGCTTCCAAAGTCGTTAGATCTTTTAGACTTATCCCAAATAATATCTATTCCGTAGGTTGTGATGGGAACTATTTTTGCGTGGAATAAGGCCATAGCGGTTCTTAATGATAATCTTGATATTGTCTGGCTCCATGGCTAAATGGTTAGCGTGCTGGCCTTTGGTCACAGGGATCCCGGGTTCGATTCCCGGCAGGGTCGGGAATTTTAACCATCATTGGTTAACTTCTCTAGCCCGGGGACTGGGTGTATTTGTCGTCTTCATCATCATTTTCATCCTCATCATGACGCGCAAGTCTCCTAAGTGGAGTCAGATCGAAAGACCTGCACATGGCGAGCCGAACATGTTCTCGGACACTCCCGGCACTAAAAGCCATACGCCATTTCATTTCATCTGGATATTTCTTTGATGTCAAAAATTGCTTTTGTGGCAGATGCTGCATGGGATTTCATGTGTATTCTGAAAGATCGGGCGGTGGTTTGCAGAGTCACTCCCAGGTATTTGAAGCTGCTGACTGTCACAAGAGGTTTCAGTCCTAGATATATCCTGTACTCCACAGTTTCTCGACCTCTGTTGCGGAATGTCATCTGTACAGTTTTTTCGGTGTTAATTTCCATTGTGTTTTCCTGTGCCTACTTCTCAAGTTGGTTTGTGACTCTTTGCAGGTTGTGGGTGGAGTTCGATCTGTGACTCTTTGCAGGTTGTGGGTGGAGTTCGATCCAATGACCATGGCGTCCGCATATGTGTAGATTTTTATATCTTCCGTCTCTTGTCTAATATCTGTACAACATCGTATGTGGCGAGATTAAAGAGTAGGGGCCTTAATGGGTTCCCCTCTAGGACACTGTTGGTCTGAGATATTGTTTTCAATGTGGTTATGCCATCTGTGATCTGAATTAAATTGACTGTTATGGATCAGTGCAGTGAGCTTATCTTCTCCTGTTATTGATTCCAGCTTTGAGATTAGTGTATGTCTGTTTAGTGTATAAAAGTTTTGGTATAATCTACAAAGATTACAGTGGAACCTCGATTATTCGTTCCCGGAAAATACGCTTTCCCGGAATATGCGTTCAAATTACGTGGTCCCGCGAGCATTGTAATTAAATCACGTTGTAAAAGTCCCGCATTATCCGTTCCTCGAAGAAACGATTTCCCGGATCAACCGTCCAGAAATTCCAGTCCCATCAACGCTAAATCCTCGATCAATCGTTTTTTAATAAACTGTATCTCACAAAAGGACGGTTATGGCATATTTATGGATCTTGGCGTTAACGCCCCGTCACTGCGATAATTAAAGCAAGTACTGTACCGGTACTGGAAAAGCGATCGGCGGTGAACTTGCATAAGGGACCATCTTAGCATCGCATTCGGGTGGTATTGTTTAGAAAATCTCGGAAAATCATAAAGCAGAGAATGGCAACAACAATTGCAAGGAGACACGGCGCATTTCGACAGCTCTGCTTGAAGACGGAACGAGTTTCGTCAAATGTTCGCACTTATAAAACGTCCATATTATGTCCAGGGTTAGATGTTTATATTTTTACTTTTTTCGATCGTACTGCCGAAGAGGTTTTTGGCACTTTGCTCAGGGCACTGCAGAGTAACTGGGGTTTCAGGCAGGAATCGAAACTGCTTCTTAACACAAATTCAGTATTTTTGATATTATCGTTCATGATTGTGTTAGCGAGACCAAAACACATGTTGCACCTAAATGTAATTTAAAAAAAAGAAAGCCATGGGAGGTCTTGGAATTGCCTATTACTGTTTAGGTCCTAATGTAAGACTGGGAATTTTACGTTTTCGTGTTAAAATACCAAAAACCGCAGTCGTTTTATCTGCGCACGTTACATTTTAAATGGTTGGTATAATTTCAAACTCGTACTGACATGTGCAGCCAGCGCGCTTTCCAGATCATGAATAACCGTAATTTCTGAAGTTTTGATATTTCTTTTATCTTTTCAATTTGATTGGATTTGTGACGCGCAGAACTGAATATAATGCATATAATGCATTCGAGAACTTTTAAGAATCGATACTTACATTCGAAACCATGTTTTCGAGTTTAACATAACCTTTAAAAGTCGACGTAGACCTAATAGGGATGTACTGAAACACTACCGATAGATGTCTCACGTGTAGTACCCGGTATGCGCTTGTCGATCGTCATTTGTTTGTATGTGTTTTAAATGGAAGTTACCTAGTTAAATGCTAAAGTTAAAGATTTAATATATCGTTACGACAACAAAGACGACGAGAAAATTGTGATGCCTGACAACTGCTGTGTCCCAATGTCCCAAAATCAAGGTCGACCGTATTCATACCATCAATTTCCTAAGCAAGATGCTTTCCGTAAAAAGTGGTAGCATGCAGTTCGTAGGCAAGACCTACGAAATAAAAATACGACTCCTAATATCAAAGTCTGCTCGAAACATTTTACAGTTGAAGATTATGTCATTACTGAAACTGGTAAGTAAGCTAATTAGTACTAATTGAGAAATAATTTTATAATAAGGTAGTACATTCTTAAAAGTCAATATGACCTATTTCAATAATTTTAGGCGAAAGACGAAGACTTAAGGAGAACGCTGTACCTTCGATATTTTCATGGTGTGGCACCGGTACCTTGGAAATAACTCCGAGAGCAAGAAGATATAGAAGAAGGAAAACGGCCATAACACCGTGTGCGGTACGGTACCCTGAATCACACAGTGACCTATAATTTGACACTGGAGCACCATCAATTTCAGACTTCCTGAACAGGAAATAACTCATTAATTCCAAATTTGAAATTTTTATACCGGTATTTGTCTTATGGTCCGAAACAAGATCCTGAAACTCGTGCGCTACACGGAAATGAAGTTCAGTCGTACTGGATGTAGCCCCAGGCACTGCTGTTACACCAATGTCGTGCCTTATGTACGCCTCTAACCGGCAAAGAAAAGAAAATATACCGTATTAGGAATGTTTTCAAAATGTTATTTGTACTTTAAAAATTCAATCTAAAAAAACGCTAAAAGAAGGAGTTGCTGCATTTATTTCTTACTGGTACCTTTCAATCAACTCTTGCATTTTTCCGGATACTTTTTCGCCCCTTTTCTTTAATTCTGCTTCCAAATCGGCAATCGCCATTGCACCTATACCATTTCCCGTCTTGTAGAAAACATTAGCAGAATATGGTAACTCTATTTTAGTGCATTTAAAGCAAAAGTTTCGTTTCGATGATCGCAAATGTAGGAATACTCCATATAAGCCTCATGTAAAACAATCGAGCAGCGGAAAGCGCATACCGGGTATCATCATTACGCTGCCTAGCGGACAAGTTTTGCGTGATACATCCCTATTTGCGCGGTACGAGATTTCCAGAAACTGACTACGAACAGTATACCGGAGACCAAATTACAATGAAAGATTAAGAAATGAACTGATTTCGCATTCATTTTGGGTGCTTTCGTATCTAATGTGCTTTATTTTATTAGACGAGAGAATTAAAAACTACCTGTGGTCGATTGTCGTTGGGCTTGGCGTTATTAGATTTTTCGAAGAGTTTGGCTAGCCTAATTAAAGTCGCTGAACTGAAAGAAGTTTTCACGGGAAACTGACGAAGATTCCCCTGTAAAACCGCCTCACATCCAGAGGCCCGGGTTCGATTGCGACCAGGTCAGACAATTTTACCTGGATATAAGTCTGGTTCCAGATCCACTCAGCCTACGTGATTACCTTTAATTGTTGAGCTATCTAATGGTGAGATGGCGGCCCCGATCTACAGAGCCAGGAATATCGGCCGAGAGGATTCGTCGCACTGACCATGCGCACCTCGTAATCTGGAGTCCTTCGGGCTGAGCAGCGGTCGCTTGGCAGGCAAAGTCCCACTGGGGCTGTAGTTTGGTTTGGTTTAGGAGTTTTGTAAGATTATAATTATACATATTTCATTTTTGTGATGTTTTGCCAAATTGTTGATGGTTTTCATTCATTCCCGGATTTTCCGTTTTCCCGTATTGTACGTTTTATTTTCATGGTCCCTCGAAAAACGGAGAATCGAGGTTTCACTGTACACGGAATTTTCCTTAAGGAGGCCTCAATGCATCTTCTGTATCATCAATTAAATTGTTAATGGCGTGGAGAGTGCTCCTGCCTTTTTGGAAACCGATTTGTTCTTCCGGAATTTTGTATTCTACTTCTTTAGAAATTTGCTTTGTGATAATGCTTGTGAATATCTTCAATATGCATTTTTCCAGGGCAATTCCCCAGTAGGAGTTGGGATCCAATTGATTGCCTTTCCCCTTAAATAGTATCTTAATTACATGTGATAAATCTCATAATTAAACCGTATTGAAGATAATGTATTAAAGTTAAAAACTTTTTATTACCACCTATTCAATACAAAATAATGCACTCAATTATTTATAAAATATTCATGAGGTACATTGATTAATAGGACACGTTTCATTCGTCTTTGCGAACATCATCAACGACCTCCAATTATGGCTAAGATATGTTGATGACACTTTTGCTATTATTGATACTCAAAAAAATGATAGTCACAATATTTTAACTTTCCTTAATGAACTTGACAACGATGTCAAATTCACTAAGGAAGACGAAATAAACGGTTCCTTAAAATTCTTGGACTTAAACATCTCAAGAGAGAATAACAAGTTTAATTTCCAAATATATAGAAAGCCTTCTTGCGCCCCCGTCACTATAAGAAACGACTCTTTACACCCGCAATCCCATAAACAGGCTGCATTTTTCAGTCTCATTTATAGAGCATTAAAAATCCCGCTCACAACCGTAAATCGTAAAAAAGAATTAAATTACATCAAAGATTTGGCCAGAATTAACGGCTATAACCCTTTGATGATTAACAAAATCATCAATAAGGTAAAATTAAAAAGTGCGACTAAGTTGATTCTGAACAAACCTAAAAAATCGAAATATGCTGCCTTCACCTACACAAACCCAGGCCTATTTCAAATCACCGACCCCCTAAAGAAATACGATATCAACATCGCCCATAAAACCCGATACACGAACCGTAATAATTTTCTCAATTCAAATATAGTTAACAGTAATCACACTAAATTCTCAAACTCTGGTGTCTATAGACTTAAATGTACTCATTGTGATTTTTCTTATATCGGACAGACTGGACGCAGTTTTTTGACTAGGTATCTTGAACATTACAACGCCTCAAAACACAAAAAATATTCCGCCATGAGTATTCACATGGAAGAAATCGGCCACAGTTTTACGACGATTGAAAAAGATCTTCAAATCCTAAAATACGTCAGTAAAAGCAAACTAATGACAGAGTTCGAGAACATTTACATATCCTTGGACCAACATTTCAATGGAAATCGAACGAAATTTCAGAAATCAAAAGCCCATTAATTGAGAAAATCCCAGAATTACTCTCTTTTTTAAATATAAATAACAACAACTTTATGAACATTTTTAATTATCCAACCGCTAAGAGCATTTCCTCGGTAACAACAGTTACTACTCCACCACCCTCCCATGCGACAACCCCTCCACGTACATCTGGCGCGTCTAAGGAATTAGCTACTTCCCCTCCTCTACGTATACACACTTACAACACGAGAAGCAATAACAAAGCCGCTTCCAGTTTGCCTCACACAGTTAACGCTAGCGGACACTCCCTTTCTATTACAGCAGGTAAGTTCCTTTTCAATTTTCTCTCCCTTTTAATTTTCGTCATAACATGGCCTCAATTCCCCTTTTCTGCCTTCTTTTCAGATTTAAAAATAATTTTCAAGTTCATGCTTTCAACATTATCCACACGTCACATATGGACGTATTTTAGTGCCTACAATATTATCTGTCTCAATTCAACACAATTCACTAGAGGCAATAACAAGTGGCCTGCCTTGTCCTATTCACGCTGTCATCGCTAGCAAATATTTTCACCGGCCTAACGGGTAAGCTTTCTCCTTTTTACAATTTCCACTCCCTTTTTATGTTCGTAAAACATTACTTCACTCTTCCCCCCTTTTTTCTTTCTTATCAGATTTCATACTACAAGTTTATACCTAACAACTCTACAATTAATCCACGCTTCAAACATTGAAGTTCTTTTTAATGTCTACTATTACATCATTTCTATTTTAACAACCTTTATGATTGTTTTTACTCTTCAGATTATTAATATTCATTGTACTTTATGAAAAATCTTTGATGCTAATCTGTATAATATGTTACAGTCTAATTTTAATACTATACAACCACTTTTATTACAACTTCACCATTCTTTTAATATAACAACATTTTTAACCATTTAAATAAACTCAGGGCCCTGACCTTAAGCTTTGTGTATTTATAGCTGATGATGTTCGCAAAGACGAATGAAACATGTCCTATTAACCAATGTACCTCATGAATATTTTATAAATAATTGAGTGCATTATTTTGTATTGAATAGGTGGTAATAAAAAGTTTTTAACTTTAATAGTATCTTAATTGTCGAGATCCTCCATATTTCTGGTATATTGCCCTATTTGAGGCATAGGTTTAACATATCTGTGACTGTTTGAAGTAATAGGCTAACTGAGCATTTGATATGTTTATTACGTATGCCATCGGTACCTGGTGCCTTCTCATCTTTTAGAGATGGTATTGTCTCATATACCTCTTCTGTCATGACGGGTTCAGTTTCAGCTAGGCATGTCTTCACATTGATCAGTTCATATGCGGTGATGGTTTTATCAATGTTGAGAGTGTTGTTGAAATGTTCTTCCCAAACTGTTATGTCTATTTTGCTATTGCTCTGAGATTTCTGTGGCCTCAATGCCACGTACGGGTACTTTCTGGCTTCTTCCACCATATATGTTGCTTCCTTTTACATGCAGTCCTTTTTTTTTATCTTTAGTAGATTTTTATATTCTTTTCTGATTTGACTGTAGTCTTTTATATCCTCTAAACTATGGCTGGATTTGGCTGTATGTAATGCGAAAAGGGTAATCTGTCTCTTTTCATAACATTCTGCATCAAACCATTTACAAGCTCTTCTCGTTTGATTGTACATCATAGCAGACTGAATAACTTTTTCCACTGTCATGGCAGCTGAATCAATGTCATTTTTCTCTATGTGATTATCGAATTCTTTCCATTCTTCATTCTTCTGGCTTAATACGCAGTTTCTTAGTTGTCGCGAGACTTTGATTTCTGTGGTTTTAATTCTGTTCATTGCATTTGGAATGGAAAAATTGGCCACAACTGGGCAATGCTTCTTTAGGAGCTAGAGTGCTCATCTGCTGAATAACATACTATATAATTATTCAATGTAATATTAGGTTCTTTATAGAATATTAAATCAATAGTACTACATCCTGAGTGTGTGAAGTATGTTCGTTCGTCCGCCTGGTTGACCAGGATGAATCCTTCGCCTACATCATATCTAACAGTTCATTTGTTCTATGATTTGGAACATGTAATCTGCAGTTCAGATCTCTGGCTATAATAATGTTTCGTCCTGGTGTCGCATGTCATAAGGTGATCATAATAGTTGTTATTATGTCTTCTATTGGTGTTAATGGTTCAAGGTATATGGCTATTATATAAAGGTTCTCGAAATTTATCACTAGTGTTTCTTGATCCTGATGTGTGCTTAGAACTTTTCCCATTTTTGGTTTGAAAAGGCAGGAGATTCCTTGTTTTGGCCGTTCTCTTGGTCCTTGCGTCGCTGGTATATGTTGTGACAACAAACCGTTTATTTTGAAGGCTTTAGTTGCTAGAGTTTCTACAAAGACTAATACGTCCTGTATGTGCAAAAGATCATTGTTAGATAGAGCTAGAGTGCTTTTCAGTCCTTCCACAGAAGCAGATTAAGCTGGGAGTCTTGTTCCTGCTCCTTGGGAACTATACGATAGCATCGTACAATGAAACCCCCTGGCCACACTTCTGCTATGTTGACTTTTGGTTAGTCTGCAGTGGGATAACCACTTTAAAGGCTTTAAGTGTGCCTTTAATTTGGAGTTCTTCATATTCTAATATGTTGGCTATATGTAAGCTGGAGATGTGCTTTTTAACTACTTCTTCAGTTGTATTTTGGTGCAATTTCCCTATATATGAACAAGCTCTACGATTTGCGGCTTGTAGTTTATCTGTTTGGGATTTATCATTTCCATATCTGGACTTTCTTGTGCCCATGATTCTTTTGGTCATCATTATCTTACTGTTATCTCAGTGTTTCGACGTGGAGGGTTTGGCAATGATAACTGACCACAGGTCATTGTTATTCCTTGGATTTTCTTGGAGTACAGATTCTAAGACAATTTGTTGGTCTGCCACAGAGTTTGGCTTAGTTATGGTTATAATTTCTTCTTTGATCATATGTCTTATATTATTCGAGAGACTTTCCATCATAGTTTGTAACTTCTGTGTTAAATTTTGTGTAATCATGTCTTCCATCTCGTTATCTACACATACTTCGTGTGTTTGGTTGAGAGATGTCGTCTGAATGTCATGATTACATTGCTGTCCGATAGACGCTGATAGTAGCTGGGTTTCATTAACTTCCTGCGCTGGGCCGGTACATGTCGCCACCTGTCCCATAGGTCGACTGTCTTCTTCCTCTGTATTCGCTGATTTGTCTATTCCAACCTCATTCTGTTGATTCTTATTCCACTGACATTTATTATCTAGGGTGAACTGCAGTTCTGTAAAAAGATTTCTAATGTCACTTACGGCTCTATGCATGGTTTCTTTAGCTTCCTTCTTCAGATAACCACCTTCTTCAGCAATTTTCACTAAGCATTTTAGAACACTTTCAAGACATGTTTTAGTCTTGTCCACCATTTTCCATACATTTACAAACCGAAAAATATCCAGGGTGTTGCAACCTTCTGGCTTACACAGTTTTCACTGTATTTCATTGATCAGTATATACCAGGGAAGATGTTCACTAGCATTTTTGAAAGGAGGGTTTGTTCAATGGTGGAGGCTGCACTGAGAATTGATGGCAGTACAAGTTCTTGGTTCAAGATATTGAAAGGGATGTACATTTTTCACCTTTGTTTTTTGTAGTATATATGGATTATTATTATTATTATTATTATTATTATTATTATTATTATTATTATTATTATTATTATTATTATCATTATTATTATTATTATTATTATTATTATTATCATCATCATCACTATTGTATATTGTTTCTGGAGATGTTTGAGGATGCCAGACTAACAAAGAATATCATACAGTACAAATTCAATAATCTAGGTACAATTTAGAATAAAAAGATATAAAATAAATCTAATGATAATGCAATGAAAGCAATTGTTAGTGAGAAAGGAATACAGAAGAAGCAGATAAAATACCTTTAATAATTTACTTAAGAGGTGGTGGTGGTGGTGATTATTGTTTTAAGAGGATGTACAACTAGGCAATCATTCTCTATGAACACTAATCAGATAGAGAGAATTAAAGGGGACCCACACTTCAACAAAATAAAACTATTGGCCAAAAGAAAGACAAGGACCTCAAGGAGATTTGATCTCTTCCAGCTGACCCACCCATATATTGATCTATGGTAATATATGGCAATATATGGTATGTACTTTGGCATTTCCCTGTCTCTTTGCTATAAAATGGTCATGCACTACATGGTTTATCATGTCCTACAGGCTGTTTGGGTCGGATGAGCATCACTGTTTGAGTGTGCTTTTACGTTTTGTAACATAATGTTACTCTTTATTCTTCCTTTTGGTGCCACGACTGTTGTAGGTTTCAGGTAATGTGCCATATCAATTGCTAATCCACGATGACATAGATGGGGAAGATCAAAATTTCCATTTTTCCCTTGGTTGTTTTGTTCATATCTTGTATGCATCAGCCAGATATCCTTGTCCTTCCGGTAACTTCACTTTTGTTTTTATTGAAGGCGATGGCTGATAAGATAAACTGCTGCTTTCCTGATCATCTGTCACTGGTGACATTGTTTTGTACTCATCATCGTGGCACCATCACTTTCTCCATCTGATGCCTCCTCATTGAATACAGGTGTACTTGCTTCTGCTATTACAACTTTTTCTTCTTCTGACAACTATTTCTCTATTTGTTCACAAATAACATACCCTTTACCTGTAGGTGCATCTTCCAAAGTACCAAATCCACCAACAGTTTCACAATTAACACCTGTCTCATTGTTGAGGGTGACTGTAATGTACAAATTTGCTCTGTAAACACACATCCACACCACACAGATTATGTGATTTACTCCAGTGGACAACACAAACCTGTTTAGTGAGTTGTGACCACTGCACTGCACGTATTCCTCCCTCTCCTTTCAACACTGTTATGCCATAGCAGGTAAGTCTTCAGAAGGAGCCTATGTTTCTGATGATTAACAAAAGAAAAATAGTTTTGTTACGTTCTCCAAAACAACTGCCGCGATCCTTCCTTGTCACACACGATGTGTACATGATATTCATATGAGGAAATATTAACTTCATGGTCTTAGATCTTATAGCACACCTAGTGAGTTATGAACTGACATCTTTCTTAGATTCGTTATTTTCCAAGAGAAAGCAATCCTAAATGTACTAGAATACAGTTTAATAGACAATTCAATGTTTCCTAGAGACTGTCAGCTGCCCTTTTGCAATTCATACCTTTCCTATGTCTCAAAATAGTCTTGAAACCTATTATTATCTTCTGTAAAAGGTATTACTGCATATATGTAGGGCCTATGTTCAATACCAGTACATACAGCACTACTAAACCTCTTTTCCTCCTCTGGGTATCTATACCATGTACATACCTCAAAGGATCGGTCATGTTTCACTGCCCAGATACACACAGCTATAGAAACTATGGAAATAAAGATGAGGGGAATGAACACAAGAATCCACAGATGTCTGCCAGACTCCAGTTTGTCACAGACGAGCAGCTCGAACATGAGGAGGATAAGATGGAGAGCTAAGCTGATGAGCATAGCTTTATAGTGAACGTAGGCCTCACCCTCCAACCTGGAAACATAAGAATAATATACTGCACCCTACTATTTTCAGATTACATCATAAATTCTGGCAATGAAAATCAAAACAAAAAGCAGTCAATTTCTTTTATTACGCTTCAGGCTCAAAAAAGTATGTTATAAATAATTTTAATAATCTACTTGACAATAAATAAAACAAAAGTTATTTGTGCCTTGCAATGTGAAATTGGAGTAGACCAGGACTGAACATATCCCAGGAGCCTGGTCACAATGATGACGAATAAAGATAATTATGTACGTGACTAAAATTTATGAATGATTTTGTTTTCTCAGGAAACACATCAGCATTGTTGCACATTTGCACTAAGAATCTACTAAAAACTAATAATAATAATAATAATAATAATAATAATAATAATAATAATAATAATAATAATGTTATTTGTTTTACGTCCCACTAACTACTCTTTTACGGTTTTCGGAGACGCCGAGGTGCCGGAATTTAGTCCCACAGGAGTTCTTTTACGTGCCAGTAAATCTACCGACACGAGGCTGACGTATTTGAGCACCTTCAAATACCACCGGACTGAGCCAGGATCGAACCTGCTAAGTTGGGGTCAGAAGGCCAGCGCCTTAACCGTCTGAGCCACTCAGCCCGGCACTAAAAACTAGGTTCACTGCAAACATATAACATGAATCACCAAATGATAATCAATATGAATGGTCCAGGCTAGATGGTTTTGAACTGACAAAATCAGCAAAGCACTGGTATTTTCAAACATAGGGATAGGCTCATAGAGACATGTTACAAAGAGTGAATAAGAGGCCTGGTTAATACTATATAGGTAAGAAAGGAATTTTATTCTTGATGCCTCGCTCCTAGATTTTTTCTCATTTGTCCAGTCCTGGTGGAGACTTGTCAAACATGTAGGACTGCAACTTTTTAAATATGAATTTCTCATGCTAAAAAAAAAAAAAAAAAAAAAAAAGTTAAAATCAATGATGACAAGTCGGTAATGATAATTTTTTGAAATGGTGGAAGGCCAGCAGTTTCTGAACAAGTGACCTGCAACGGCAAGGAACTGAAAATAGTCAGCAATTTCAAATACCTAGGCATTACCCTACAGGTTACAGGAAGAAGCTTTAGACTACACATAAGATCAAAAACAGCCGCTGCAATAAAAGCTATAAACGACATCGGACAAATAAAACTAATTTCACTTGAAACAGCAATGGCACTTTTTCAAACGAAGATACTACCCATTCTGACAAATGGACTCGAGCTAATATGGGAATTTCTTAACTACAGGCAACTGAAAGAGATAGAAAAGACAAAATCCAAATTTCTCAAAAGAGCCCTTGGTGTATTGAAGACAACCAAATCCAGAATGGTATATGAGCTTGCAAGAGAAACGTTCCTAATAGAGGATCTACAGATAACTCTACTACTACTGACTGCGGAAAGTTACAACAAGCTGCTCCTAGATCTACAGAATAAGAAGTGGGATATACCGATGGAATCCTACACAACAAATGTGATGCTGGACAGAAGATGGACGCAACTTCTCTGTGAAATGAGGCAAGTCGTGACCAGGCTTACAGTTCATGGTTTCCACCACAAGATTTGCTCCCGAAAAGTGTTTCATGACCCAGATGAAAATTGCGTATACGGAACTTACCACATAAACACATGCCCAAACTGAACCAGGTCAATAGTAGAATATAGCAAGGAGTGACATGACTGTCCAATACTAGGAAAAATGCTGTATTATTATATAGGTCAAATTCTAAAAGGAATATGACATATATGTATCATTATGGCCATTCGGCCGCAATAAATTCTTTATTATAATAATGACTCACGAGGAACCTATCCCACTTTGAAATCGGGAAAGCACAATGTTGTTGATACTGCTGAAAGTTCCATACAACTTGTAGTTCACATATACAAAATATTACCACTGATGGAAAACCTTGTCTTCAGGAGAATGGTGGGAAGTTTAATTTTGGGTGCTGCAAAAAACATCTACTTCTGAATAAAATGGCCGTTAATACAGGATATGGGTTATCTAGATCAAAAGCGGAATCCCTTGTTGAACTAATCCATTCAGGATGATCATATTTATACAGTGTGGAGATTCAATAAGCATTCCTTAAGACAGATTGTCCTGAAGAAGTCCTGTTATGTTTAAGATAAAACAAACTTTTGTGATCAATGCAGAGATGTGTTCTTCATTTGCTGCTCATGGTCCATGGACGCAACTTCTCTGTGAAATGAGGCAAGTCGTGACCAGGCTTACAGTTCATGGTTTCCACCACAAGATTTGCTCCCGAAAGTTTAGATGATACTGTCACATGCAGTATATGAAGCACTATAACACACGTATTTATCAACTGCAATTTATAAGGCACTGTGCAATTTTAAGGATACAGTGTGTCAATCATGAATGTTAGTAAGACATAAGCGTTAGAGAGCATTGTATGGGAAGAAGTTCATAATCAAATACGTATCCAAATATAGTACTGTTTTGATTATTTTAGGAACTCTGATGATGACCACTTGTGAAATATAACCTGTATTGCCCCAACAGACCATCTTATTCAGAGGTACTGGTAGATGTCATAGCACCCAAAACTAAACTTTCCACCATTCTCCTGAAGACAAGGTTTTTCATTAGCTGGTAATATTGATTGATGCCAGAAGCCAGCCAAGGATGTTACCTATTCTTTAGAGCAACAACAAAGCCATAAAGATTAAGAGATAAGAATTTCATATTGTTCTGTATTGAAGCGAGTTCACTAATAAGTTAAAAGAAAGTATAAAATGGTTCAACCTTTCAATACTATTAAAATAAGAAATGTAAGTTTACATTCCTATTTAATTAAAACTGGTACCGGTTTCGACCAGTATTTTTGGTCATCATCAGCCGATCACAAATAGGAGTAAAACAATGCACAGATAAATAAACTGCTAAGTATAAAGAATACTGTAGATTGCTTACAGTGAAGCACTAAAAACTTAGGGAGTACTGTGCGTTGAAAGATGCACAGGTAAAAATATGAAGTTTAGATGATACTGTCACATGCAGTATATGAAGCACTATAACACACGTATTTATCAGCGGCAATTTATAAGGCACTGTGCAATTTTAAGGATACAGTGTGTCAATCATGAATGTTAGTAAGACATAAGCGTTAGAGAGCATTGTATGGGAAGAAGTTCATAATCAAATACGTATCCAAATATAGTACTGAGCAAATTCTTGAAGAGTTCAATTGCAGATTATGAGACCCTATATAATTTTAGGGAATAGCGCTGCCCGTTGATATATCCAAAAATTATGAAGAAGTCACCGATCTAATACGCAAATGTACAACGGAGCAAGTTTCCAAAGAGGAAATGAGGATTGTGAAGAACTTGTTCAAGAAACATGAAAGTGAATTTACTTGAATGCTGCATCCTCAAATAATCCAGATACGAACCCAATTGAACATTTCTGGTTTGACTTGAAGAAGCAGGTTCATGCTACATCACCACTGCCCTGCAGTGTACACCAACTGGACGACCTGCTGTCATGCTAATGGTATGAGATAACCCAGAATAACTTTTAGAAGCACAGTGCTGATCTATTCATGGTTCATCACATCATACACTGATTACTAGGGACCTGAAAAAAATCGCATTTGCGATAAATGCGAATTTTTGAATCTTGTACTGAATTCAAGCCTAGGGTAATTCCAATGTGGAAAAAAATAATTTTTTGGCATAAATAGAAGTGCGACAAAATACGAATTGTGACCCAAAATGCGAAATTAGTATGAATATGCGATTTTGGTGCGAATTCTGTGAAAATGTGCTATTTTACTAGCGAAAACAACATATTAAGGAAAAATCGGCAGAAATACTCAAAATATGATGCATAAATCTTTCGACCATTCCGATTGTTGAAGAAAAGTAGCCGATCGATTGCTGCTTGCTGAAGTGAATCAATATTTACAAGGGGAATAAGATCTGTATCGATTATTATCGAAATGTAAATCGAGTGTCACGGAAATAACGAGTAGAAAGTCGAGCGATCGTTTAGGTTATGGGGCGCACGACAAAACCTGCGCATGAAAGGACTCAGCAATATGCAAAGGATGGTTTATATGCCATAGATTCAGCGACAGTGTTTTACAACTATTGTAATTGCCGAGTTGGGTGGGAAAAAAAAGATAGCATTGTGAAACATGTTAAATCTGAAAAACACGTGGGTAAGCGACGGGATAACGAAAGTTCAACCGCTGCTGCTAGTACATCTCAAAGAAAGCAATCTTCTGTGCTTACACAGTTAGATAGTTGTAAACGACGATAAATTTCCAGAGATAACTTCTCGAAATGCACAGTTGAAGTATTTGCCAAAGCAAATATACCTCTGGAAGAGCTGGAAAGCAAAGAGCTAAGAGCCTGGATTACTGAGTTTTCAAATGAAGAGCTGCCATGTGTGAGAACTCTACATGAAGTATATTTACAAGGTAAGTTTTGATTTCATTGATCGGGTAAGGTTTAGGTATTACGACATCGAAACCATGCGCAAAATTGAAGGATACCGAATTTGAGTGCGATTTCCATATCGAACTATCTTATCCGTACCCAATTGATCCAGTACTTTTAAATTATTTTGTTATAATTTGAGGTCTTTCTTCCTTTCTGGAAGTTGCATCTGACCACCAGAAAATAACAGCAGAGGCTCTAGTTGGGAAGAATATCAACATACTCCATGATGAAACTACAGATAGAATGGGCCGTTGTGTTTTTATCATCATATTCTAAGTCTCAGCCGGATCGAAAAGAGAGCTGCACGTTGTTTCTGTGAACTATCTTGATGCAGGAAATGCTACAAACTACTCTCGTGCTGTTTTAGAAGCTCTGCGCAGTTATAGTGTACCATATGATGCAGTTAAAGTGTTTGTTAGTGACAATGCCCCGTACATGACCCCCGGTGTTGTGAAACATTAAGTGTGGTCATAGGGGATGTACAGTGCTGGACACAAAAGATCAGCTTGGTTGGCAATAGTTGGGTCGCAGTGTTGACAGATTTAAATCATGTGGTTGCGATGGTAAAGTCTGCATTTTTGAACACAAGAAAGCGAAAATATAATTGAAATCGAAAGCGACTTTCAACCTATTAGGTCGTGTTAAGTACATTTAGTACGTGATCCCACTGGTGTCTGGTTGGCCATTTTTGTTCTGTATTTAACATCTCTTCATCACGTACTAAATGTACTTAACACGACCTAATAGGTTGAAAGTCGCTTTCGATTACAATGTGGTCGTGAAAATTCAATATTCATTGAAAATATAATTATTTACAATTCTTAACATCAAAGTATGGTGCTTCAAAGGAAACAAAGCTTTTTCCTGCTCCTGCCATAACCCGATGGAATGGCTTGTTTCAGGCTGTCTTCTATTTGAGTGCTTACTATACTGATGTTACATTTTTCAAGATGTCTGACATGAAAGACATCAACAACTGTGGTATTAAGTACCTGACTGATCTGAGTGACCAAGAAGTGAATAGGCTTCACTCCCACATGGTTTTTGTCACAGAGCATGCAGATGGATTGGTTGACCTCCTTACTGAACATGAGGGTCTCTGTATCCTACCTCTCATCTCCTTTACCCCAAACTTTATAACCTTGACGTCAGTTTTACCTTAATTTGTGAGGGGAATTTTTCTGTGGCAACTAATGATGCTTTGGTTAAACTCACTCCTCTACAGCAGGCTGCATGTAGATACACATTTGTCAAAACTGCTCATTCTTCACAGTGCAAGTTAGCTACATTGAAAGCTAAAGACCCCAACCATAAGCATTTTGTGTCAGTTTCTCAAGCTTTGTGTCCAAAAAATATAATTTTGAATAACACTGATAAATTGGATGAGCTTGAGAAATTGTTTGGAGTAACGGATCTCTCACAAAACGATATCTGGTTTGGTTACTGTTCTCAGAAACATGCAATTCAAACCCAGATGAAAGAAAGTGAAAAATGTGATGTCATGCTTGCATTAACTGCAGTTCAGACAGAGTTCAGCATATTTGCTAAATACTGTCTTGAGTTGTTGTGGACTCCAACGAACAATGTAGATAGCAAGCGCGTGTTGTCTCATTACAACACAGTGGTTACAGACAGACGGTGCAATTTGAAAAAAAGCAACGCCGAAATACTGACAATGCTTTCGTTTGAACAATGAATTTGTATTGTGTGTGAACCAAGGACAATAATTGCACTTCATAAAATTGGAATTGTTAAAATTAATAATACCATGCGATTATTTTAACTTTGTAAATAGATGCTAATTTTGGAAAAAAATAGATGCTAATTTTGAAACAAATAGATGCTAATTTTTCAGGTCCCTACTGATTGCCATAGGAGGTTAAAGGAACTGATTGCAGTGTAGGAAGGAAACAGGCCGGTGAAGGAGGCGTGATGGTCTGAAAAATGTTTTTGTGGGACATTCTGGAGTCTATTATTCTGGTACACCAATCTCTGACAGCTGTCTGGTATCTGGATGTTATTGGGAACCAAGTTCATCCGTTCATGTCAACAGTGTTCCCTGCTTGTGACGGCTGATTCCAAGAGAACAATGCACCATGCCACTCTGCGAGGATTGTGAATAACTTGTTCAAGAAACATAACAGTGAATTTACTTTAATGCTGCACCCTCAAATAACCCAGATATGAACCCAATTGAACATTTTCGGTTTGACTTGAAGAAGCAGGTTCATGCTACATCACCACTGCTCTGCAGTGTACACCAACTGGAAGACCTGCTGTCATGCTAATGGTATGAGATAACCCAGAATAACTTTTGCCTCCTCGGTGAATTGATATCTCACCGAGTGGTACCTTATTAAGTAGGGAGTCATAATGTATGTGATATGAACTGCATTCTTTTGTGCAGAGTATGGGCACCCACCCACACACACACTCTCTCTCTCTTTTTCCTGGTTAGTGAAATTTCTTATTTTCAAACATCTTGTGTTGGAACCCATGGATGACTAGCAATGTTATGACTTTTCTTTGCTCTTGACACTCGCTGGTCCCGTTTTTTGTCCAGGCTAGTACAGGAACTGTAAAACTCAAGGTCCTTCTCTCTCTCTCTTCTTTTCATTTCTCTCTCTTGATTAATTCCTGGTACAACAAGGTAAAGTCCTTAACTGTTTCCAGTCTGTTGAGGTTGCTTCTTGTTAGCTTTTGCTAAATAAGGCTTATCCCATATATTGCTAGCAGCACTATTGTGGTGTTAAATAACAAGATCAGTGTTTCAATTGATAGTTGCATTATTTTTAAAATATTGTATGAGGGACATCAAAATATATATTCTTTTTACAATTTGTTTTATGTCGCATGGACACAGATAGGTCTTATGGCAGGATAGGAAAGAGCTAGGAGTGGAAAGGAAGTGAACGTGCCCTTAATTAAGGTACAGCCCCAGCATTTGCCTGGTGTGAAAATGGGAAACCATGGAAAACCATGGGCTATAAACTATAAGTTAAACCTATTGCCTGAACCACAAAGCAATGCGCAACAAGCTTGGTGCATTGTCCAAATAGAGTACATGTACATGACTGCCTGCAGCAGAAGTGCTGTAGTGCTGGTAAGAGGTACATTGTATTATGCAAGTGAAAGGGTCTGTCAAGAGGAAGCATACTCCAAAGTTGAAGTGGAACAGTACGGTATGCTTTTTGTGGGTAAAATGTTGCAATTGCACTGAGATTCACCGTGAAATTGTGGCGATGTATGGACCAAATGTAATGTCCGTTTAGCCACTGTGAAATGGTGCCAACAATCCGAACAAGGCTGCACAGACCTGGATGATACTGATTGGACAGGAAGGTCATCAACATCAACTAAAGAAGATAATGTCCTGCAAATTGATACAGTGGTTCAAAGCAGTAGCAGAGTGCATATTACAGACACAGCTCAGGAGATGGGCATCTCAATAGTTGGTGTACATACCATCATCTAACACCAATTGGATTACTGGAAATTGTGCACACGATAGATACTACAATCAATGACACCTGAACACAAAGCAGCAGGTTTATGGCTTCTATGGATTTCCTCCAGAGTTGTTCTGGGGAAAGCAATGAGTTTCTAAACCACATGATTATGGGCAATGAGACATGGGTTTCACATGGGAAACAAAAGGATTGTCTATGGAATGGACGCACATCCTCGTTGGTGCTGGTGAAGTTGTGCCACCAACAGTGAAGTTCATGGTCACAGTTTTCTTTGACTTTAAAGGAAATGTTTACACAGAGTTTATGCAACAGGATGCAACCATTAATGCCGACTCTAATGGACAAAACATTAAGGTCACAAGGCATGACCGTAAAGAACAAGAGGCAGGGAAAGTTATGCAGAGGCATTGTTCTCATTCACGACAATGCAACACTACATAAGGAGCACACAACACAATTTTTAGATGGGAAGTACAGCAGAATCTGGCTTACAGTCCAGATCACGCAACATGTGATTTCCATGTGCTCAGCAAGCTGAAAGAACATCTGGGAGAAACAAGATTTGCCAATGATGAACAAGTTCAAACAGCAGTTCTCCAATGATTCCATGACCAAGGAGTGGATTTCTATCATTAGGGAACTGAATTATTGGTAGAACGTTCCAGTCACCCCCATTGCAGGTACTATATTTTGCTGCTATTACAGGAAAATGGCAAGAAAAGAACCATAAAATAGCAGAACACAGTATGATTCAAAGTTTCCAGTTCCAAGTTTGTTAGCTCTTGATTCATGAAGACCGACTGGCAAATCTCTCTATGACCGACTGACTATTTTTTAAAATAATGGTATGGTGTAACTGTGTTCGTTTGCATTGTACTGCGTAACTCCATAAAGTTAACTGACCTCCCATTATCATGTGTAACTTACTTTTGAAGGTGCCTCACATATGACTCCTATGGCAGCAGCTGTCCTCTCTTGGACAAGAATGCTCAAGGATGCTGCCATTGTTTAAGGGGCAACTGACTAGGACTTGTACCTGCCTAATATTTCAAGGGTGCTCTTTATTATATAGTGTTATGTTATCCCTCGATGCCTTTTACTCCCCTTTCCTGAACGTCATCTAGACTGCCTTCCATTAGTTTACTGTGGGCTGGTTATCTCCTGCCCATTTCTCCAACATAGTGACTCTTTCCTGCACTTCTTTCTTCTTTGGGGTCCTGATAACCATGTCATCTGCAAGTCATATCATGAACCTAAATCATGACATGCACTATTGATTGTCAGTTCCACATTATGGAATAATAGCAGAATAAAGAAAAATGGGAAGCCTGGGATCCCATAAAAATCCAGTGCATCTTCTATTCCCAATACCACATTCACATCAACTGATCAAAATTTCAACAACTCAGAGTATGGTTCTTTTTTTTCTTTGCTAGTGGCTTTACGTCGCACCAACACAGATAGGTCTTACGGCGATGATGGGATAGGAAAGGCCTAGGAGTTGGAAGGAAGCGGCCGTGGCCTTATGTAAGGTACAGCCCCAGCAAGAGCATGGTTCTAAAGTTGACATACCGGGCGAGTTGGCCGTGAGCGCAGAGGCGCGCGGCTGTGAGCTTGCATCCGGGAGATAGTAGGTTCAAATCCCACTATCGGCAGCCCTGAAAATGGTTTTCCGTGGTTTCCCATTTTCACACCAGGCAAATGCTGGGGCTGTACCTTAATTAAGGCCACGGCCGCTTCCTTCCAACTCCTAGGCCTTTCCTATCCCATCGTCGCCATAAGACCTATCTGTGTCGGTGCGACGTAAAGCCCCTAGGAAAAAAAAAAAAAAAAAAAAAAAAGTTGACATAAGATACTGAGCATTTTGAAAAAGAGTTCATGCTTCTAGGTCCAATACTTGAGGAGATATTCATTACCAACTGTTGCTACCAGGGAGACTGTATTTTGATAAAAATGTAATTAACTTACACATTCACTAATTTTCTTACCAGTTGTACAAAATTTTCATATTTTGTAAGGACTCAACCTGCTGCATAACTTAGTTTGTTAAGAAGAAACATAGATAGCGCAAAAGTCAAAACATAGAAATGTAATTTTTACACTACAGACATTTATGTTCAGTTCTGCTGTAAACTTCCCATTGCCGATGTTGGGTCCCTATCTGCGCAGTGGGTCACATATAGTGATGAAAGGAGAGCATCTAGCAATGTGATTTATGGAAGGGCTGTTATCATGACATAAAAAGCAGAAGAAAATGCAAGTGACAGAGAGCAAATCACATCTAGAAATCTGCGTCGCTGAAAACCTTTGACGTGTTAGTGCGACATTAATCCACTAGCAAAAGAAGAAATCCAAGTGCACCCCCATAGCAGGTACTATATTTTGCTGCTATTACAGGATGATGGCAAGAAAAGAACCATAGAATAGCAGAACACAGTACGATTAAAATTTTCCAGTTCCAAGCTCCATGGCTGTTGGCACTTGATTCATGGAGAGAAGGAATAGAGAAAAAAATTGTTTTACAAAATGAGGCCAATACAGTAGTCCTTAATGTAGACATTCATAAAGCAACTTCGGGTAATTTTTGACCTAATCTATATACCGCATTTACACAAACGTAATGTGTACCCTAAACTTAAAAATTAAAACCATTAAAAAAAAATGAGTTTGTTGGAGCATAACTGGTAGAGTAAATTTATTTTACACAACAATAGATGTATATTACTCACACACGTTTTAGTGATAGATTTTTGTACAGGGGTGAGGAGTAAGGAGGGAGCACCCGGTTCCGGTAATACTGCCAACTGAATGGAAATTAAATCTGAATTGAATCGATAATATGATCGATTGATATGAATTTTCTAAACCTTTTTTTTATCTTAAGCCAATAACTGTGTCACACATACACATTATAATATAACGTTTCTCGATGTGAATCTTGTTCCTAGCATGAATTCTATAGTTGGGCTTTGCTGTGTAAAAAACAACAGTACTAGTACATAAAATGTATGCCAGATGTCGCACAGCGATGCATAAGCGATTCATAGTTTGTGTTTCAAAGGTTGCCAATATGAATCTCGAAGACAACCGAGGTCGACCGATTCAGCACTAGGGTGTCCATCTATCACTAAAAAGTGTGCGAGTAATACATGAACTATAAAAACAACATCAATTTTTAAGTGGCTCATTGTTAAGTGACATAGTCATTATTAAAAAAGAATGCCTAAGTTGATTACCTACATGACATGCAAACAAACATACCATAAATTACAGGCGTTACTCATCATTATTCACTAATGTCATCATTACTGGTATCCTCGGAGGAGTCTAAATCAGAAACAGATTCATTTCCTCTTTCCCCATCATCCTCAGGGTCGTTCCAGAGGACATCATCTTCACTGTTGACCAGAGAATTTGAAATGTAGCATTTCTTGAATGATTTTATGATCATTGGTGCTTCAATGCTTTTCCAGGCAGCCAAAACCTAGTGTGCAATAATGTGGGGTGCAGCATACTTAATTTTTCCTGTCGGAGTCAGTTCACGGTTTGATTAGCAAAATCACTTTTATTCATGAAGTATATTTTGGACTTCTGCCCTGTAATTAATTATAAGCACACACTATGCATTTCAAAAGGAACCTTGCCTTTCATCATCAGGAGACAACAGGGAAATGAAACGATGCATTAGAGGTTGCTAGGAGAAAACAACAAGGAACTTAAAATGCTGCCCTAAGATGTAAAAGGGACACCATTTTAGCCCCATGCTAGAGACAACGAATGGCAACAGTAAAGCATCATTCTCTAATGTTTCTGATAATAGGTAGCCACGATTCACTTAAGTTGTAGCCTGTATCGCGGTTGAAATTATCTGGGTGTTAACGTATTTCAACCGCCTCCCTGATAATTCTTGGGCGATATTGCTTTATACGGGCAAGAACGTCCACTTCTTGGAACAAGACATCATGACCAGGTGTTAAGGCATGATCAACAACAGCTGATTTATCAGGTTGGTTGAGTCTGATACATCTGGTATGTTCTCTGATGCGAGTACATACTGTTCTCGAAGTCTGCCCAATATAAACCTTGCCACAAGTACAGGGAAATCGTAGATACCAGGTTGTTGCAATTTAGGCAAACTATCTTTAGTTGGTCGCAGGAGTTGCCTAATCTTAACTGATGTTCCAAAAACAGTTCATACATGGTACCTACATAAGATTTGAGCAATATGATCCGTCGTGTTATGTATGTAAGGTAGGTAAGCAGTTCCTTTTACATCTTTTTCCTTAACAGACGTCCAATTATGCGTCGATTTCAGAACCGTTGAGATCAAAGCTCTGTTGTAACCGCTGCTCTCAAAAGTAGTTTTCAAGGTGTTCATTTCCCCTTGTAGAGCTGACACTTCACAAATCCTCCTGGCCCTGGTAGTCAGAGTTGTAAGAATACCATGTTTCTGGGCAGGGTGATGGTGGGAATCTGCATGGAGATATCTATTGGTGTGTGTAGGCTTACGATAAACGCTGTGTCTTAAAGATCCATCTTCTTTCTTGGTGATGAGAACATCTAAAAATGGTATTTTGCTGTCAGATTCCATTTCCATGGTGAAATAAATGGAAGGGTGCTGGAGATTAAGGTGATCCAGAAAGTGACCAAGATTGTCTTCACTTTCTGTCCATATGACGAATGTATCATCCACACATCGCCACAAGATCTTCAGTTTGCAAGGTGCCAACAAAGCTTTCTCTTCAAAGTTTTCCGTGAAGAAATCAGCCACAACAGGAGAGAGAGGACTTCTCATGGCCACACCATCTGTCTGATCATAATGTTTTCCATTCCACAGAAAGTAGGAGGAGGTCATGCAGTGATAGAAAAGCCTTGCAATCTCTTCAGTAAAATTGCCATTAATGAGAGACATTACACCATCAACAGGCAGATGAAATACATAAACACCCAGATAATTTCAACCACGATACAGGCTACAACCTCAGTGAATCATGGCTACCTATTATCAGAACCATTAGAGAATGAAACTTTACTGTTGCCATTCGTTGTCTCTAGCATGGGGATAAAATGGCGTCCCTTTTACATCTTACGGCATCATTTTAAGTTCCTTGTTGCTTTCTCCTAGCAACCTTTAATGCATCGTTTCATTTCTCTGTTGTCTCCTGATGAAGAAAGGGAAGGTTCCTTTTGAAACGCGTAGAATGTGTTTATAATTAATTACATGGCATAAGCCCAGATATACTTCATGAATAGTTACACGGGCCGTGGAAGTCTTAATGATAAAATCATTTTTCGTACTGTTCCCGAACGTAACCTTTGAAAGGTTTATTTATACTAACGTTGAGGGGTTGTAACACAGAAGTAATAATAACAAGGTCACTGGCTAGGCTGTGGATCTCCTTTCTTATGTCATCAATGAGATAACACGAAATACATCAAGACAAAGCAATAATTGTAAAAGCCCACCAGGATGGAGTTCCCATATGTTTTGGAGCCAGTCAAGCATTAAAGTTTCAGTTATCCATCCCTTGTCTTGCTTTCGAACAATAATGTCATTAGAAAACAGTTTTTTCATTTTTAGGGGTCTTGGGCCTTGTTTGGTGCTTGAAGATTAAGAAGGGGGGAAGGTTGCAGCCATCTGCTGTGATTGCCAGCATTACAGTTATGCGCTGTTTTTCACACGCTGATGTTTTGACGGTAACTTATTTTGTCCCCTTCTCATCAGTTGTGTAATTATGTGGCATATCAAACCAAACTGGTGTCTCATCAGGGACTACGAAGGGCCAGAGCCAGGAAGTGAGCAGTCGACATCATGACATTAAAAATGTAATCACGTACATGTTAAAGGATTGTCTTGTTAATGGTGGGTACAAAGTTCTATAATAAATAACTGACAATTGTTTTTCTGAACTCACCACATAAAAGTATCTGAGCGGAGTCAACAGCAAGGAGATAGGTTATTAACATACTAATAATTTGGAATAAAGTCTAAACTAACACCAATTTACTTATGAAAGAAAGTTGTATGTTGGCTGTAATACACACGTATATGATTATCCCCAAAATCCTAGAAAGAGACTTTTTTTTGTTATTTGCTTTACATCGCACCGACACAAATAGGTCTTATGGCGACGATGAGGCAGGAAGGGGCTACGAGTGGGAAGGAAGCGGTTGTGGCCTTAATTAAGGTACAGCCCCAGCATTTGCCTGGTGAGAAAATGGGAAACCACAGATAACCATCTTCAGGGCTGCCGACAGTGGGGTTCGAACCTTTTATCTCCCGAATGAAAGCTCTCAGCTACGCGACCCTATGAGACTAACAACAATTCAAACTATTAACCAAGAAAGCATTCCTGTAACAAATAGCATATTTTTAAAATAATGCAACCTGACAGCAATCTTATCAAAGTGCTAACTTAATTGGATTGATCGATCGATTGCTTATCTAGTCTTTCCTTAAATAATTGCAAAGAATTTGGAAAATAATTGAACATCCCCCCTGGTAAATTATTCCAATCCCTAACTCCTCTTCCTATAAACAAATATTTGCCCCAATTCGTTCTCTTGAATTCCAACTTGATCTTCATATTGTGGTCTTTCCTACTTTTAGGAACACCACTCAAACTTATTTGTCTACTAATGACATTCCATGCCATCTCTCCACTGGCAGCTCGGGACATGTTGCTTAGTCGTGCAGCTCGTCTCCTTTCTCGCAAGTTTTCCCAGCCCAAACTTTGCCACATACTTGAAACGCTACTCTTTTGTCGAAAATCACCTAGAACAGGTAATCACCCTCCAACATATGTATTTGGTGATACGATACACTTTGTATTTCAGAAGTTACATATTTAATATTTATTTATACAGTGGTTTATACTATTTAGTACGTCTTTTGCGGGGTACGGTCTGTCTTGTCTTGGTGTTATTTGTTTGTTTATAAACATCTGTGGTAGTACTACTAGTCACATTCAGGCACCTGGAAGGATACTGGTTGAATCAGTCTTCTACATTATCAGGAACCAGTTGATTGATGGTGAAATGCTTATTCTTTAGAGTTTTCTTCAGAAGATCAAAAATGCGACAGTCGTAAGGGAGATAGTTAATAATACCAATATAATGGTCCGTTATTGGACATTATAAATTTTCCAGCTAACTCATTCTTGGTTGCCTGCGTTTCGCCCTCGTGTGCTAAGTTAGGCTCGTCAGTTGGGACTTGGCACACCACCCAAGACGCAAGGCTAGTGCATACCGTGGAGGTTGCTGCTGCTGCTGAGGTTATTTCATTCCTGTCCTTTGACAGGCGGGCCGTCAGCTAAACTAGTAGCTCTTTGGCCTTTGATTGTTGATTTTTGATATTATGGCTTTAAACGTGATTGTATGTGTTGTGCATACGTCATTTATATTGTTGATTTGGCGCAGACGTCGCCGGACCACCAAGGGGAACCATCCCACGGAGAGGACCCGCACCACACCCCCCCATAGTCTTCCCCCGCTAGATCCCGTTTATTGAATTCCTTCTTTGTACATTTATATTTACATATATTTACATATATTTACATTTGGTAATTGTTTCATTGAGCTTCTTCTTTGGTTAGAGTCTTTAAGTCCTTCTTGCTGATCGTATTCACTACATATGTATCAATTTACAATAATTATATATTTAGCACAAGTTATATATTTTACACAATTTTTAAAGGTAAATTTCTTGTTTCGTGGAGCCTCTTGATTGGCTATAGTTTTTAGGTCCATTTTGCTTTTTATTTGTAACATATGTATTTGGTGATACGATACACTTTGTATTTCAGAAGTTACATATTTAATATTTATTTATACAGTGGTTTATACTATTTAGTACGTCTTTTGCGGGGTACGGTCTGTCTTGTCTTGGTGTTATTTGTTTGTTTATAAACATCTGTGGTAGTACTACTAGTCACATGTTTGTTTGGAATGTCATTCATAGTCGTAGTGGTCACTGTGTTAGTGGGTCAGTCAGTGTTGTCAACAATGCGGTAGTAGTAAGTATGTGTTCATTGATGGTTTGGTCTCGTCTTGTGGCGGTTTATATTTTGAATTCATATCTTTGCATAGGATGGAAATAAAATATTTAGTAAATAAATAGTAATAATAATGACAGTAATTTAATAATGATAATGATAATTATGTTAACCAAATGTTTATGTTGTCCGTTTAGATATTATTATTGCTGTCCAGGGAAGTAGTGATAATTTTGATTAATAGCCATAATATGATAATAATAATAATAATAATAATAATAATAATAATATTTTGAAAAGCAATAATAATAGTAATAATCTTTTAGTAATAATATTGGTGATTGTGATATTATTCATTTTCACGTATACAATTTGAACACTCATACGGTAAATTCACTGAAATTTTTCACTATCTTTGGGATTACCAGAGATTTCACTTCACTTCACTTTCACTTGTTATCTGTGACAGCACTTTTGGTGCCTGAGTTGGCCGGTACACTATTCTGGTGATGTGTCACCGTGGTCAGGAGCATCCTTTCAATTATGATATGCTATTGTTGAGACTTTGTGGCGGTGACAGTGGGAAGGTGGTGGAAGTTAGGTGATGGGAGGTGGGAAAATATGAGAATTTTCTGGAGTGCGGTTGTCGTTTAGAATTGCGGTGGCTAGAGGTGACAGTGGTAGGGCTTCTTTAATTATAGGGTTGTTATGGAGTGTGCCTCTTGTCAAATATTGGAGGCGTAGTTTATGTAGGTATGATGTTATTTCTGGGAAGGTATAGTAGGGGGTGAAATTGGCAGAGGGTGTGTCTGTAGGTAGTGAGCTATACGTATGGCGTGACGGTCGAGTCGATTAAGTTTAACGTATTCAGTTGGGTGGGCAGTAATCCATGTCAGGGAGGCGTAGGTTATTAATGGTCGGATGAAAGTCTTATAAACGTAAATTATCTGGGTGGGTTTAAGTCCCCAAGTGAAACCTGTTAGGGATCTGAGTGCTCGAAAACGGCTTAAAGCTTTCCTGTGGATGTCATCTAGGTGATGGTTCCATTGCAGGTTATTTTGAAATTTAATTCCTAGGTACGTTAGTCTGTTAGTTTCAACAAAGGGTGTATTGTACATTGTTATGTGGACTTTGTGGCGTGCAGGGCAGAGACGGGATTTATTTCGGAAAACTATGAATTGGGTTTTGGTGGGGTTGATGGAGATGTGCCAGTGGTTTAGCCAGGTTTCGAGGGTGTTTAAGTATTTCTGTAGCCTGTTGTTGAGGGATGTGAAGGTAGGGCTGAAGGCTAGGATTGCAAGGTCATCAGCATATTGGTAGAGTCGTAATGGTGGTGATGGGTGCAGTACGTTGTATGTGTATAGTATATAAAGGAAAGGAGAGAGTGGGGAGCCTTGAGCAAGACCTGAGGTTATGGGGAAGGTATACGAGTGGGTTCCGTTTATGTTAATTACGGCTTTCCTAGTTTTGAGATAATTAAATATTAGTCTTATGATGGTGGTGGGGAGAGGGAGGTGGCTAATTTTGAATATAAGTCCTTCGTGCCAGACAGAGTCGAAAGCTTTGTTAACATCAAGGCATATTAGGGCGGCTGGTTTACTGGTTTTAATATAGGTGTTTACGGAGGATGTGATGTGGAAAAGGTGGTCTTGGGTGGAAAAATGTGGTCGGAAGCCAGCTTGGGAGGTTGGAAGGAGGTTGAGAGAATGTAGGTATCTCGACATTCTTTTATATAATATTCCTTCAAATATTTTACTGAGTACTGTGAGGAGTGATATTGGTCTATAGGAGTGAATGTCAGACGGAAGCTTGTTAGGTTTCGGGAATAATAATATGATAGATTTACCCCAGTGTTCAGGAAAAACACCGGTATATAACATAGTGTTATAGATCGAGCAGAGTATGTTAATTAGGATGAGTGGGGCTTCTTTTATGTGGTGATAGGAGATGTTATCTGGGCCGGGAGCGGTGTTACGTTTGTAACGTAGAAAGTTTTGTATTTCTTGGGGTGTGATTGGAGCGTTAAGTGGATGGTTATAGTCTACTTCTCGAAAGTGATTGAAGGAGGGTTTGAGATGAGTGAGATCTGGGTTATTATGCTGTATTATTGTAGGTTCTTCTGGATGTCTGTATTGTGGTATTTGTGGGGGAGAGAAGACTTGAGAGTAATGGTCGGCAAAAACGTCTGCTTTTTCTTTATCTGTAGTAGGAGGGTTAGGAGCGACGTGTATAGGATAGGTGGGTCGTGATTTATGTGTTTTAGTTAGTCTTCGAAATGTAGTCCAGAATTTGTTAGAGTCGTGCATATCAGATAATTCTGAACATGCAGTAGTCCATAGTTTTTGTTTTATTGCTTTGATGTACGAACGTGCATGTCTTAGTGTTCTTCTGTGCTCTCGTAAAGTCGTATTGTCGCGAGTACGTAAGTAGGAGTTGTACAGTTCGTGGGCTAGTTTTAGTAATGATAGTGCTTTGGGGGGGATTGGGGGTTTGGTAGGATGATAGGAATGTCTCGGAATGTGTCTTTGGTCAGCTGTTATTATTACTTGCTCTACTAGGCTGATTAGTGCCTGTAGGTTTGGGATTGAGGTAGGTGGGGGGAGTGCTGGAGCAGTTCTGTTATTGTTTGGCGGTATTGTTGCCAGTCGGTTTGAAAATAACGTCTGGTGGGAGGAGGGCGGGAATATTGGTTACGTAATGTGTAGGATATGTTTGGGATGGTGATTATCGCTGGTGCGTGGTCAGAATCTATACATAGTCCTTTTTCTATTACTGGGTTAGTGGAGAGTGAGGGCGATAAGATGAGCATGTCGGGGGGTGGAGTTGGAAATAGGACGGGTGTGGAAGGGGAAGGGAATCTGTACTCCCTGGATTTGCGAAATTACTGTATTAAAGTCATTAGATTGTGTTACATTATAAGAATTAATATTAATGTCGGCTATAAATATGTAATTATGAAAAGTTGAGTCTATGTATTTAATGAAATCTACTGGTGGAGGTGATCTGGGTGTAAGGTACATTGTTACTATTGCTATAGTGGTATTGTTTGGAAGATATGTTTCTATTATTAGGTATTCTGAAAAGTTATTCGCAAAATTATAAGAGAAAGATTTAGTTGTTATATGTTTCCTGATTCCTATGGCTACTCCTCCACGAGCTTGTCCTGGTCTGTGGAGATGGAATATCTTAAAGTGTGGGCTTTGTTTTGGAGTTAGAAATGTTTCATTTAAGATGAAAATATCCGGGTCGTACAGCGAGAGGGAGTTGTCCAGTACAGCACGGCTGGTGTTTAGAGAGCCGATATCAGTATAGTATAATTTGACCATTAATTAATTATTGGGACAGTGTTCAAGGGAAAAAATGCATAGTGCATCTTATTCCCGGAGTACACTATATCCACGCGAGTGTTAAACACCAGTCGCGCTGCTAGCTGGACTTGGGATAGGATATGGGGGCGGTTAAAGGGAAGGACGTTCTGTAACACCATACTTATGAATCGTATGATGTTCTCAGTACTGGGGGTGGGGAGGTTGGATGAGGGAGCGGGGGTGGGGAGATCTTGGGAGATAACTGGAACTACTGATTCTGGTTGGGTTGGGTCTGGAGCTGGGCGAGCTTTACACTTGTAGGAGAAAGTTGGGTGGGGGAGGTTACAATTCACACATTTCGGAGATGACTTATTACTACAATTTTGAGTGGGATGCTCCTGTCCACAAATAGCACATACCTCGGGGTGCACGCAAGGGGTGCCTGGTGCGTGGTCGTACCTCTGGCAACGATCACACCTGATCTTCTGGGGCGGTGAGGATCTTGAGGGCTCCACTCGATGCCTGCGACGGTAGATGACGGCGCCGTCCCGCAGTAGGCCATCCAGCGTGTTGATGTCCCTGGATAGTATCCGGATCAGGGAAGTTGGGCCTTGGTTGTTTCGGATCCTGATGACTTTATAGATCTGATGACCCTCTTGCTGCAGCTGGGCGGCGATCTCATCCTCCGTCCAGTCCCGTTCCACTTGGTAGGCCACCACTGATAGGATAGGTGAGGGGCGAGAGGGAGGCGCTCGCCTGGTTGGAGCCTGTTGAGTGATGTTAGCTGCCCTCGCGTGCTTTCCGAATTGATGCACTCCAATGGCTGTAGTTAGATGGTGATAAAATGGCTTCGATGTTTTAATATCGAAATAGCCGTCCCGTGTTCTCTGTATTTCCATTTCATAGCTGGCATGGTTAGGGGTGAACCTTGTGATGATCTCGTATAAGGCTCGTGTGTTGGCCTTGTCTAGGTCGATATGCATTAGTTTTACGACGTAGAAGTTTGGTGGTGGCAGGGGCACCGTGGTCACAACACTTCTTTGCCTGATGGAAGGTGCCAGCGCAGGGTTCTTAGCCGCTTGGGCGTAGCTCCTTACGTTGGTTGGTATGAAGTCCAGGGTTCGCTGCGGCGATCTCTGAGGCATATGGAAAGGCGCTATGATGTTGGCTTCTTCTTCTATTTCCACTCTTAGTGGTCGGATGCCGGAGCCTGGAGAGCCCAGTGGGGTCAAGTTTTGTACCACTGAGCTCGGCGAAGTGTAGGTTGACCCTGATGTCAGCGTCTCTGAGTCGAATGATGAATTTAAGTTGCACCGTCTTTTCCGTTCTGATGTTGGTGAGGGCGATGAAGTATTTTCCCTGCGACGTGCCATTTTCGTAGTTTCCGATTCCATTTTTTCTGAGCCGTTAGGCAATAACGGTGGTGGTGAATTACTCATTGTTGCCACCTGGTTTGAATTTGAATTTGAAAATTCAACGTTATGTATTTCTTCTTCTACTTCTTCCACCTGCTGGTTGAGACTTGAATTACTTGCTCTTCTTGGACTTGATTGCAGCGACATCTAGCGGTACCGACAGGAAGTACCGTGGAGGCCACTGCATAGGCTATTTGAAGCCACCAGCAGTGCCAATGCACTGTGAGAGCTATGTCTCAATTTCCAAAAATAGATGCCTGCTTGGCCATCAAATGATGTAGATGTTGATTCCCATAGGGAACCTAAAATATTTGTCCTGAGTAAATTTATAATACCAATATAATGGTCCGTTATTGGACATTATAAATTTTCCAGCTAACTCATTCTTGGTTGCCTGCGTTTCGCCCTCGTGTGCTAAGTTAGGCTCGTCAGTTGGGACTTGGCACACCACCCAAGACGCAAGGCTAGTGTAGGCCTATGTATCGTCTTGCATCCTCATCACGACTGCAGGTCGCCTACCGGCGTAAAATCAAAAGACCTGCAACTGCGACCCGAACATGTCCTCGGACACTCCCTGCACTACAAGCCATAAGCCATTTCATTACAAGCACATAATGGGCCAATGACCTACAGTAGATTCTTTTTTAAAACAACAATCAGCAACAGCAACATCAGCACAAGCACACTTCATGGCAGTTTTCTAGGTCAAAACATTTTCTTTGCAAGAGAACTGAATCCTGGTAACTTATGCTGTATTCATTTGGATTGAAATTTTTCCTCTTCTTAGTGAATGTGTGCCTCAGACTGATCACGTTCTGAGCTGTTACTACTAAAACCAAACCATGAAGTGTTGCCATTCCTTGGAATCAGTTACCTACTGTGTTGTAAGCTCTGTCTATTTTTCAATTAAACAACTGACATAGCCCATGGCTCCAATAACAGAAGAAGATATTCTGCACATATCCAGAATCTTTCAGTAGAATTTTAGCCCAAGAAACAAAATGTATGTAAATCACTGAATATAATAATTTTCTAATCTACTCTATATCCTTTATGTCCTCATCCTCGAAAATGTTGTGAGATGGACAGCAGGCAATGGTATGTTGATAAACGGGGTTAAAAGTCAGGTTGTGAGTTTCACAAGTAGGAAAAGTCCTCTCAGTTTTAATTACTGCGTTGATGGGGTTAAAGTTCCTTTTGGGGATCATTGTAAGTATCTAGGTGTTAATATAAGGAAAGATCTTCATTGGGGTAATCACATAAATGGGATTGTAAATAAAGGGTACAGATCTCTGCACATGGTTATGAGGGTGTTTAGGGGTTGTAGTAAGGATGTAAAGGAGAGGGCATATAAGTCTCTGGTAAGACCCCAACTAGAGTATGGTTCCAGTGTATGGGACCCTCACCAGGATTACCTGATTCAAGAACTGGAAAAAATCCAAAGAAAAGCAGCTCGATTTGTTTTGGGCGATTTCCGACAAAAGAGTAGCGTTACAAAAATGTTGCAATGTTTGGGTTGGGAAGAATTGAGAGAAAGAAGAAGAGCTGCTCGACTAAGTGGTATGTAACAGTTCAACAATAATAAAGGTGTTTTAATTTATTCCACCTATTCAATACTTATATTCAATATAAGTATTGAATAGGTGGAATAAATTAAAACACCTTTATTATTGTTGAACTGTTAAAACATTTTCAATACGGACCTAAAATGAGGTTTATAACATGTAAGTGGTATGTTCCGGGCTGTCAGCGGAGAGATGGCGTGGAATGACATTAGTAGGCGAATAAGTTTGAATGGCGTTTACAAAGGTAGGAAAGATCACAATATGAAGATAAAGTTGGAATTCAAGAGGACAAACTGGGGCAAATATTCATTTATAGGAAGGGGAGTTAGGGATTGGAATAACTTACCAAGAGAGATGTTCAATAAATTTCCAATTTCTTTGAAATCATTTAGGAAAAGGCTAGGAAAACAACAAATAGGGAATCTGCCACCTGGGCGACTGCCCTAAATGCAGATCAGTATTGATTGATTGATTGTTTCACTCACAGTGGTGGCCATGACTGTTACAATATCAAGTCTATATAACCTGACACCATTGTTAGCTAATTCGACTCCCGTTGGTGGAACTCGCTAGTTGGAAGACCGAGAAGAAGGTGGATTGACCAAATTTGGAAGTACATTAGAGTAGCTGGACTGGATGTGGTGGAAGTAATGGAGCAGGAAAAGTGGAAGGACAGAAAGAAGTGGAGGAGGCTTGTTAACCACATTGGGACATTGATGATGATGATAATGATGATGATGATGGTGGTGATGGTGGTGTTGGTGGAAAACTATTTCACCACCACAGAATGTTGGCTGGCAGGGTAAGAGAGGTGGTGAAATATACTTTCTAATCATTAAATTTCATGCCAAAAACCTGGATTCAATTCCACATCACCTTGCAGTGTTCATATGGAGGGAATATGATGATGTTGACAGTGATTCATCCATTGGATGGAGAAGATAAAACTTGAGCAGACCCTTTGGTGTTATTTGACAGGAGTAGGCTATGTGGTGATACCAGGTTCACCCCCTCCCTACCTCACTGTCATCATTCCCACATCCAGGCATGCCGGTTTCCCATGGGCGTCACATTAAAAGACCAGCACCAGGTGAGGCAAACATGTCATCACACTCCCTGCACTAAAAGCCATATGAAAAATAAATAAATAAATAAAATCATTGTTCCTAGTTACCTCTGATTTATTTTACTTTTTCTATAAGAAGCAACAATGTACGAGTATGATGTAGATTCAATGATTGACATAAAACTAGGAGACTTTTTAGTTGGGTATTAAATAACTTAGGTTTTAAAGTCGGTTAACATTACTGGTAGAATGTCTGGCTCTATGGCTAAATGGTTCATGTGCTGGCCTTTGGTCCAATGGGTCCCACGTTTGATTCCCGGCCGGGTCGGGGATTTTAACTTTCATTCGTTAATTCCTATGACTTGGGGGCTGGCCGTTTGTGCCATTTTCATCACTACAATTCATCATAGGTAGGGCCCCATTCTCACAGACACGCAGGTCGCTTACACGGTGTCAACTCACAAGACCTGCACCAGGCCTCTCCGGAGGCCACACGTCATTATTATTATTATTATTTTATACCAGTAGTTTTATAAACTTCAAAATTAGTCTTTGATGGGTGATCAATTTCAACAATGTAAAAAAAAAAAACCCTCTAGTTGTGAGGGAAGCTCTGTGGACACTAATTCTTACTGAATTTTGGAGCATGGGTTGGTGATTATGGCGTCCTTAGCTGAGTCCTGGCATTGCTTCCACTTACTTGTGCCAGGCTCCTCACTTTAATCTATCCTATCGGTCCTCCCTTGGTCAACTTTTGCTCTTTTCCAACCCCAACGGCATTTGAGCACTCGAGGCCTAGGGAGTCTTTTATTTTCA
This sequence comes from Anabrus simplex, assembly GCF_040414725.1. NCBI lineage: Eukaryota > Metazoa > Arthropoda > Insecta > Orthoptera > Tettigoniidae > Anabrus > Anabrus simplex. Next base: position 316,505,620 of record NC_090265.1, read on the forward strand.
CCCCCTTTGTGGCCCTTTCCTTTCTTTGGCCAATACCTTCATTTTTTGAAGTGCCGGATCCAATCCATTTTTTCTCTCTGATTACTGTTATATAGAGGATGGTTGCCTACTTGTACTTCCTCTTAAAACAATAATCACCACCACCACCCCAATGAAGATCTTTCCTTATATATCATCGAAGTAGTTACAATAATCCGCATTAGGTACTATCACCCCATCAACACTGTAATTAAAACTAAGACGACTTTTCGTCTTGGTGAAATGTCAACCAAAATGCCATAATCAATCTCTTTTTGGAGACAATGAAATTTATCAAATGTATTAAGTCCCTTTGTGGGAGACAATACATACTGCAAGGTATAGTAACAAAGGAAAAGAAACTAAAAGGATAGGGAGTTTTGTAAAAAGAAAATGACCATATGCCTATAACCTATGCAAACTAAGAGAACTTATGTTAAGATAAATATGGAATTATGTCCTTCGAAAAAGTTGCCAAAAATAACATACTAACCTAAAATGAGGATATCTCCACCATACATAACTTCCAACAGTTGCTCCAGTAATCACCATAAACTTCCAAAACCATATTGGAATAAATACTGTCCAAAAGCTCCAATGTACAGTACCATCCAACCGCAAAGCGAACAATGCCGTGAAGATCATTAAACATACATGAACTAGGAATTTGCTGGAAACAAAGAAAAATAGTCTAAAATAACATCTGTGTTCGTCTGAGACATGCTATTACTATCTTCACAAACAATGAAAACACATACCGTACCTCGGATTAAAATCCTGAAATAATGTTTGCAAATTCATATTCACAGACTGTATAATTTTATTATGAACACTGAATGTTATCGCATGATTAACACAGAAAATTCAGGTTTCCGACAATTCGGGAAGGCAATATAAACAAAAAGCACTTTGTTTTGATTTTTTACATGTCAGCTGAATCACAACCAAAGTGATCACAACGAAGAACTCACTAATTCTCATTTTCGAATGTAAATTTACAGATAGCGTGAGTGTTGTTATGGTACACACAGATATCAGCTGTTCAGCTGTCAATGATACTCGGACAAGGTTGGCAACATTATTCGCTATCTTTTATTCCATGGATCGTTATTAATATTCTGAGTGCTTCCTGTAGCAAGAGTTATTCGTCACTTCCTCTTTGCTGTAAAGATTCCTTGTTCCTTGTATACGTTTTGGCAAATATGGCTGTAGGTAAAAATAAGGGTCTGTCGAAAGGTGGGAAAAAAGGTGTCAAGAAGAAGATGTAAGTAGGATTGTTCCATGAAAAATGACTTCTATATTATGAGTAGAGTTTTTCTTATTATCGAGATTTATTAAAATTGATGAGATGTTTATGATATCATTAGGTAGAACAGACACTGTGTCACATGGAGATGGTGTAGGATTTGTGGTTGTATAGTGTCTTCTATATAATTATGTTTAGCACATAGATCATTATGGTGCTGTGTTATACCGAGTTATATATATGTCTGCTTTTATGGTTTAGTTATGCAGTGTGATGTGTATTCTGTAATTTAGTTGCAATATGTTCAGGAACGTTAAAAAGTAGTGGTTTCCCTGTAATGGAACACAAGCTTTACAGAACTTTTTTGTATTCTGGGGAATCTTTGTTGTAAATAGTATTTACTATTTGTTCTTCTGTTTTAGAGTTGATCCTTTCACAAGGAAGGATTGGTACGATGTCAAAGCACCATCCATGTTTCAAACCCGGCAGATCGGGAAGACGCTCGTGAACAGGACACAGGGAACTAGTAAGTTACAGTTTGTCTATATCTTTAATTTTCATTTTCTCCGTGTACCTCATCATATTATTTTGTGGAAGTACCGGATGAGTTGGGTTAGGAGCGCGCAGCTGTGAGCTCGCATTCGGGAGATAGTGGGTTTGAATCCCACTGTCTGCAGCCCTGAAGATGGTTTTCCGTGGTTTCCCATTTTCACACCAGGCAAATGCTGGGGCCGTACCTTAAGGCCACGGCCGCTTCCTTCCCATTCCTAGGCATTTCCTCTCCCATGGTCGCCATAAGACCTATGTTTACATAAAATCAGCTTCATGGTCCGTATCATTTCGATAATTACTTATAAATTGTATAATTTTTAATTTATAAACTGATCTTTTTTCATGAATTATTAAGAAAAGAATATTTATTAGGACAATTTCTCTATGGAATATTGTACAAGTGTTTCCTTGACGACTGCTTTCTATTGTAGAAATAATTATATATTTTCTCTTGAGTTATTTGTTTGTTTTAATCTTGTCAATCTTATGTTAATTTTAAGGACACTTCCTCTAAAGCATTACTTTGTCAATTTTATATATTTTTCATCTAAACAGTGTTATGTGGCTGAAGATGTTGATAATATACGAAACGTACCACTTTTGACCATTAAAAATTGCCTTAAGCAATCATTGTATCGACTAGGTGGAAAATAAATACTTAATTGTGAATAAGACCTATGTGTCGGTGCGACGTAAAGCAATAGCAAAAAAATTGTGGAAGTGGGTTGGATGCTACTGAAACGTATTGGTTGTGCATCCTGCTGGTGCGCGATTGATACTGGTACTTTTTTCTGAGTGAAATTTAAATTTACACTCTCGGAACTCTTCAGCTCCTAAAGCCAAACGAAGCAGATTGCGTTTTAATTTAAAGGAGCCCTGTTGCAATTTTGGGCTTTGCTTTGGGCGTATCCTGCTTTGTTGTTTCTTTATGGGTGTCAACCTGTCCACCATAGTCCCATCTCCTAAGTACGTACCAGAATTTCCATTTGGGTGAGACACTATGGGGTATGACGTCACTCCTAGCAATAAAGTAAGTGAATTCTGTTACCAAACCGCGCACAAGAAATACACAACTGCACAATTACACAGGTGAATGCAATCTGTAAAGAAAGAATTCTATTTAATTCACCTTAATGTACGGGAGGGTACAGCATGCGCAGCTTTAAAAAACTCTTGCACCCTCGTGTTACCAGACCAATGGCTTTGTCACTGACCTACCCTAACCAATCCAGACCAATGGAGGTGCCACGTGGGATACTAGAGGCCTAGAGCCACTTTGTGGCTTCTAACCTGGGGGCTTACGCCCCCAGACCCCCCTTCCTTGATCCAGACCAATGGCTTTGCCACTGACCAATGGTCTAACCAATCCAGACCAATGGACGTGTCACGCGGGATACTAGAGGCCTAGGGCCGCTTTGCGGCTTCTAACCTGGGGGTTTACGCACCTAGACCCCCTTTGTTTGATCGAGACCGATGGCTTTGCCAATGACTAATGGTCTAACTAATCCAGACCAATGGCTTGGTCACTAACCTACTGTAACGAGATTCGTAAATAAAAATGGTGCCACTGTGTTAACGAGATTCGTAAATAAAAATAGCGCAGTGCCGCTGCGCTAGGACTAGTTCTTTATGTGAACAGTTGGCAGCTCTTTCCACCGCACGTTCAAGTCCTTTGCGAGAAGCGAGCAAGAGAGAAACAAATGACAGTGCAATCGCCTGAATGCGTGGCGCTGGAAGATGTAAGCTGTTCTGAACTTTTGCAGTTTCGACTTAGTTTGAGGGCTGTCTTTTGGTGGAGGGTAAGTGAATTAAGGTAAAAATATAGTAACCGATACTCAAGGGTTGTTACATAGAATGTTAATTTAAATGCTTCCAAGCTTACCTTAAAATGATCGTGGAAGGGAGATGCGTTCAGTATGTTTGCCACGGACCATTCTGACCGCCCCTAGTAGTACATTTACTTTTATAACCAAAAATACTTTTTTAGACATCATACTCCATTGCTTATAACGGTGATTGGTTCGCGTAAGGATGACGTCACTGACACCTAGGATGAGGCTGAGAATTTGTTACCAACCATTGCCGAAGAAAAGCATTATGAAGCGGCCAGGGAAGTTTATAAGGGTCACGGCGCTCGAAATGGTCATTTATTAGGTTTAAGGTATTTTCGCACCTCGAGGCCAATCTGTCATGAGAACAGTTCGAGAGGCTCTTTTCTATCGCTGCAGCACATACTGTCCGCACGACAAGAAAAAAGGCCATATGGTAGTTGTAAAACCCCAAGCAACAGTTGGCAGTATTGTCATTCCTCTCGGCGCTCCCTCTCAGCGCTACTAGTGCCAAGACTGACTCCAATCCTCAGACCGTAATATAAAAAAAACATGGCAGCCGTATTGCCGGTATTGGCTAACACGATAAAATCACGAACATACTACATAACAGGCGGAAATTTGCGTTGCGTACTTGGCGAAGCGTTTTCATACGTGAAAAAGTGATTTTCCCTATGTTACACTTATAAATTTTTCTGGAATGACCAAACCGCAGCCAGCTGTGATCCGTGAACACTCTTCGGTGGGGAGAGGGAAAATAGTGGAGGCTCCCAGGGCAAAAACTATCCCCAATTACTATTCTGTTTCCTAGGAGTACCCGATGAGACGGAAAATATCGGTTCACTACACTGGCGGCGGAAAAATCTATCTGACTTGAAGTGAAGAGAAAGAAGCTTTTCTTAAGAAACCGCTGTTTTCAGAGTTGAGTCTTGAGTTATTTAGTGAATATTGTGGTGCTATAATTTAGAAAAGGCCTAAATTGTTTTTCTAGACCAGGCCATACTACTACTAAGTGAGGCTCTGCCTTAAGTATGCACATTGCTTATTCAAAACAGCGCGTCAGACTAGGGATCGAATAGCTGAACCAGCTTGTTACCTACCAACTGTATAAGAAAATGTATGAACCAGAGGAATGGCATGCTAAAGAAGAAAGTTTTCTAACTCCCTGGCTGTTTCCCGCCAATATTCAGTCAGGCTGTTATACTCGATACGCAGCAGTATTGGAGTTGAGAGGCAGCATAAGAGACGAAGAGCATCACAATAAACAATGGTCGATGTAATGTCATTGTTCGGTATTATTGGCCTTCCATTTGGTTTCCTTCCGACTCTGAAATACCACTCTTATCATAGTCGGTACAGTAAAACTGAATAAGAGATAAATGATCGGAAATTGTATTCTCTATAACTTTTTTAGATAGTACTTTTCGATGGGACCAATAACATTGGTACTGCACTTATAAATTACATTTTAGGCTCCTTCCCCTAAACTACAATTTCATCCAGGATGAATAAAGTTGTTTACAGCTTAGACTGTAGTTTCCTTTCGCCTGACTCTATATACCGATTTTCAATAAATTCTATTAACCCATTTTCTCGTGGCTCGGCGTTGATATGGACTTACCAATAAAAATACAAATTCATGAATATCTGTGTTATCCTAGCCGGTACGGTAAAAATGTATGACATTAATGGTCGGAAATTTAATTCTCTATAGCATTGGTTATGTAGTATTTATCGATACGACAACTAATAATATAAATATTTGAGAATTACTTTAGGCCTTCCCCTAAACTACCATTTCACTCTGTGCGAATAAAATTATTCATATGCTAGATTGTAGCGACGTATTCCTCGACTTTGCGTACCAATTTTTATGAAGATAGGACTACTAAGAACATAAATATTTGAAAATGAAATTTTAGGCCTTCCCCTAAACTACCATTTCTATCAGCGTGAATAAAAGTATTTACAGCCTAGATTGTAGCGACTTATTCCCCGACTTTGTATACCGATTTTCATTAAATTCTTTTTGGCCGTTTTCTAGTGATGCGTGTACATAATACATAGACAGAAATTACGGAAAAGTAAAAAGTTCATTTCCTGGTTACTGTGGGCATAACCGATACAGAAATAGCATTATTTTCAAATTCTGAGCAATGTACAGACAAAACTCTTATTTTTAACTAAGGTTTGTTAGAGTTCATTCCACTGCTGTTTAGTTCGCATCATTTTTATGACGTGAAGATGGATCCAAGAAAATCGATGGCAATACTGGCTGCAATAGCATGCTCTGTATTCATAATGGCTGCCAGCTGTGAGTAACATGGGGTGATGCTGTGATGCTTGAGGCACCTGATAAAGGGGAAACATCACTGAACGAGATGAAAATATAAAAGCAATGGGAATAGATAAGATTCCTGTTGAACTGTTAAAACTGTTAAAAGAGTTAAATATCGATGGAAGAAAGGAGTTGATTGGATTATGTAATCAAATATTCATGACAGGAAAATGGCCGAAGGACTGACATTGAGTCTAATTTCACATGCAGCCAAAGTCTTACTGCGGACACTCAACAGAAAGATATATGGAAAGCTGAATAACTGTATAGGTGAAGAATAGTTTGGTTTCAGGAGAGGAGTTAGAACATCAGATGCCATTGGACTTCTGAGGGTGATAGGAGAGAGGTACATTGAGAAAAACAGGAAGGTTTATGCTGTATTTAATCTTGAAGGTTTTTGACTGTCAGATGGGACAAATTGATGACAATGCTGAAGATACATGGAGTTGATTGGGGGATAGAAGGCTAATAAAGAATTTGTATTGAAACCAGAGAGCAAGAGTGAGGATAGGAGATGAGTTGAGTGAAGAAATTGAATTAGAAAGAGGTGTAAGACAGGGCTGCTCTTTATCACCAACACTGTTCCTGTTCAACATCTATCTCGAAAAAATAATCCATGAAAGTTTTAATGAATATGAAAAAAGTGGAGTTTGTATTGGAGGTAGAGTAGAATGTATAAGATTTACAGATGATTGGTTGTGATGGGAGAAAGCAGATGTGAAACGTTAGATAAACTCAACATGAAACTCAAAGAATATGGAATGAAAATTAATAAGAAGACCAAATAATGATAATTGGAGGAAAAGGTAGAAGTTGTATTAGTATAGGGGGAGAAGAAATAGAGCAAGTCAGCGACTTCAGGTATTTGGGAAGTATGATCAGAGATGATATGTATTGCACGACAGAAATTAAGAAAAGAATTGCCATAGCAACAGAAGGCTTTAAGAAAAAATTAAAATTACTTTGTGGACCACTAAACAAAGATTTGAGGAAAAGACTAGTTATGTGTTATATTTAGAGCATAGCGCTGTATGACGCAGAAACTTGGACATTGAGAAAGGGAGATGAGAGAAGATTGGAGGCACTAGAGATGTGGGTATGGAGGAGAATAGAACGAGTGAAATGGGAAGACCGGGTAAGGAATGAGGAGGTATTACGAACAGTTGGAGAAGAACGAAGTATGTTGCAAGTCGTTAGGAGAACATGAACTGGATCGGACATTGTTTGAGGAGGGACTGTTTACTGAAAGAAGGAATGGGGAAAGACAAACGAGGAAGGGGAAGGAAAAAATACAAAATGTTGAACAATATCCAAGGAAATAAATATTCGGACATGAAAAACTTGGCGCAGGACAGGCAACAGTGGAAGAGGTTCATCCCATGACAAGATCTGCCATATGCAGAATACCTAGATGATGAGTCACTCAGGCCTCTTTTACGTGGTGCAGGAGTAAAACGCTCCTGCCAACTATTACGATTCAATCGTAATAATTATGAATTACCCATCGTAATTACGCCTTTATGAATCACGGACCACAAATTATGATTTTTTTGTTGAAAAGTGTTCAAAAAGATTTCTCAGTAATCATTTATACCCCTTTCCTGTCCCTCGATTAAGAATATTTCGAGTTTTCATGCGCCGAACGCAGTGTATTCTTTCAGCACCAGAAATATAGGCGCTTGTGAACTGGAATATCTTGCGTTGTTGTTGTCTTTGTTCGTCACATGATCAGACTTCCATGCAAGTATGAGAGTTCTTTTGTCGTCGTTTTGGCTGCAAAGTGGTGTCAAACTCCGTTTAATTGTGAATACTGTGTGCGTGACTGTTGAAGTATTTATTCAGATTTTGGTTGCCAAATTTAGATATATTGCTCTTATAGGATATATGGTAATCGTTTGTTCCGAAATGCGAAAGATTTGAAATAATGAAGCGATTACTTGTGCAGGAAAATACGTGTGATTACATTACTGTGACTAGTGACGCTAGTAATAAACCAAAAATAGTTCAAAAATTTAGGGAGGAATACTCGAAGGAATGGCCCTGTTTACTGTGTTCCTCAAAATATAATTCACGCGTGTTTTGTAGTGTGTTTAGCCGCGATTTTTCAGATGCGCATGATGAAGAAGAGCGAGACTGAATTCCGCGCTAATATGAACTCCGAACTAAGTGCTCTGTTAGTGCAGAGGATGCACATGATATCAAAAGAAAAAGCATGTCACCAGTGTACGTTTACTAAACAGGAACTACAAGCTTTCAATGATAAGTAAGTTAGTAAGATCTCGGAAAAAGTCTACGACCGCCCCTCCTGGTGCCTCAGCGGCTGCATTAAGAATTTCCTTTCTTGAAAGTTGGCATCTCTGTGTCCTTCACATTTCGTTAGAGAAGGAGATGGGTACAATTTTGAGGTTATTCTCTCAATAAAGAGTCTAAATATCACTAAGAATTGCCTTTCTTGAAAGTTGGCATCTCTGTATCCTTCACATTTCGTTAGAGAAGGAGATGGGTACAATTTTGAGGTTATTCTCTCAATAAAGAGTCTAAATATCACATTCCCAAACAAGAGACCACTGATATTTCCGACATTAAATTTATTAAGTTCTTAATGTCTATTTCGGGTTCCATAAATGCTGTAAATCACACAGGAAAAGCACACGAAAAACTTTTAAATTGAAAATGAGAAATAAATATGACAAATAGGTGAGAGCGGGCCTACTTTTATCATCTAAACCCATTTCTACTTTCTTATAGGTACACTACCGGGTTCTGATACAGATCACCGTATCCATGTTGCGAGCACGGTTGATTCGCTGTGTATGATGACATGCATAAAAACTTATGTACAATAACAAGTAACTATGGGCGTGGGACACAACTCGCCACGGACTGCTTGCTCAAACATTTCTCCCATGCGCTGTTACTCTCCGTCTCTGCATGATTTGACGATGCTTGTTGTTTAAAGGGGGCTAACATCTAAGGTCATCGGCCCAGAAACCGCATATTTTGAACAATCCATTCTTAATTCAGGCCTAGGTGGCTAAGCACAGAAGCGGCTCGAACCCGCACCGTCTGAAAGAGGTCTCACAAACGTAAAATTAAGCACCAACATGTCAGACGCAAAGAGAACAAGACTGGCTTGGGACTGACTCTCCCTGCAGCTGTAGACCGACACGCAAACATTCTCCGGCGCCGTGAAATTAAGTTCTCTACCAAATACTTACCCAGGCCAGTTGTCACTGACCCGTCGTGCGCGTAACGCGGCCGGAAACACTAATTTAAATTTCTTGTGTTGGGAGTTACGGACGTATTAAAGAGTGACATAAATGTGCTACCCAGGTTTCTTTAGCATGTATTTAATAGGACCCGTCCTGGGACTTGGGAATAATGGCATAATAACCAGGGAAACGAGCTCGAGAGGGACGTCTTAATCAGTTTCGACTGTATATATTTAGATGAACCCAAGCTCATAAGGACCATGAGTATTACGCCCCCGTCCTTCCGCAAGAATATGTTGGTGGCCCAGCTTACGTCACATTCTCGCAGGTGTATCACGTGTGCTGTCCATAGAAGAACAGAGGGTGGTGTGACGTGCTTATGACGTCACGATCATTTTTTTGTCCACAGTGCAATGTTAAATAATTAAATTAGTCGCACATGCGCAGTTGCAAAAATTCAGGCTTAGTTTTCGGATACTAATTCCCTATCTCTCCCTAACACCGTATCACATCACCCCCATCGCCAAGTAAACGTGGTCGCCCATGTGCTCTCCTGGTCACATAGTGTACTCTTCAATGTCGTTTACGTCAGGCAATACTAAAAAGCGAACCAGCAATTTCGCACCTCTACTACTCCTTTCTTGTACCCTAATGAATACATCTAATAGCATTTGACGACACCTTCAAGTGAAATGGTAATGGTCGGTTTGTGTACCATAACAGACATTTATCTGCGATTTGAGACTGGATGTGTGATGGATTTTATTGCATACACAAGGTCAACTCAGAAATGCTGCCACGTTTGTTCCAATACAATAACTGGCGAAAAGAAGTGCGAGATCCAGTACATTGCAAGTAATCAGCTTCATTTTCCGTATCAAAATCTAATCACAGAGAGTTACAATAATTGAAAATCTTCCACCTTTTTGATACTTTTTATTTGCTTTTTAGCAAATTTTTATTTGTAAACGGTTCATGTTTCGTTCTCACTTGGGAACATCTTCAGCTGTTGTTAAGCTTAGGTGAATCGCTAAGTTTTTGAACACGTTATTTGCAAGTACGTTGATTCTCTTAAAGACTACTAGAATACAAATTAAATTAAAATGATGTTAAAACAATGTGGGTTTAATGGGCTAATGAAATGAGACTGGATGATTACATAGTTGGTCAGCTTAAAAACTATATCTATTCATTGGAATAGTTGTTAAAAGTTTCCCCATGTTACATTAAAAATGTCTGTCTTCCGGTTAAAAGGTTTTAAAAATGATTGGCTTCATGACACTGTTCAAATTGTTGTTGAATGTTTTTTCTTTCACTCCTACCAGGTAAACTGTCATTTATTATGAGCTTGCTTAAAGTGCCCTAGATTGAGCCTAATGCGGAACTTTGAAGCTGATTGCTGGTCAATTTTTGTGAAGGGAGCTTCGTCTCAATTTCTGAAATGAAATGAGGAAATAGGAATTTGTTTTTGTAATGAAAACATGTGTCTTTGCATTATAACTTATGTATAAAATGGTGTTGTTAGACTCCAATTCTACTGTGACCCTAGAGGGGGAAGTTTGATGCTGCTTTACGTCTAGTAGAGTAATGGTGTGTGTGTTCCGTTGTTTGCTCCTCCTTTCGGGGAGGCAAGGCTGCGGAGAGGGAAGGAGGCGTGTCGCTTACTGTCACGGCTTCGGCTTTAGAAGGGGTGGGGAGAGGGGATGTACAAAATGGCCGAGGCTCGGTCTTATTTATCCTTTTACTGTCTGTATTGTTTCTTTTGCCTAAAGTTTAAAGAGTTGATAATATCCCTTCACATATAGGGTTTCTATTGTCAATTGTTTCATTCAGGTTATGTTCATGATTTTTTTTTTGGTTCTAAATATATAGATTTTCTAATGTATTTAGAAGAGCTCCTTTGTTTATTTTACGGAATATTAGTTAAATCCTGCTCTATGGTTGTGAACTGATGTGCGGTTGAACTCATGTGCTGGCCATAGCAGAATTTTTATTATGTCTTTCAGCATTGACATGCTCTAGGTATCTTACAGTAAAACTGCGCCCTGTTTGTCTGACATGAGTTTTTTCACATTAATGGCACTTCAATTTGTAAACTCCTGATTCAGAATGTTTGTTTTTCTCTAGGGAAGTACCACTATTGTAATTAATGAATTTTTGCTTTGTATTATTGCTGGTTGAATACGCGATCTTATATTTTCTAAACAAATTGGGTACTGTATATAAGTTGGGGTTATTGAACGTGAACTTGGCGTATTTGTCTTTCTTTTTTATTTCGGGTGTTAGATTAGTTTGTAATTTCTGTTTGAATTTACAGATTATTTTGCTTATTATTTTATTATTATTATGCGGTTATAAGGAAACCCCAAAAACCAATGGCAGCACCAAAATGAGGCGTACTGGGCAAGACGAGGAGTGCGGTAGTTTGCCATTGCTTTCCTCACTGGGTCAGAAAGTGCTATTGCAGCACGACTGACCCTAAGAGCAACACCTTTCATAACACTCAGATGCACTAGTCGTGCTCTGAATGTCATTACTCAGCACCACCCATTCCCCAGCAGCTTCCATATTGTCACAGCCATGGATGAGACTGGGATGTCGGTGGAAGCTACACTTTACTCTGGCCTGTGCTGAGAGATGGATACAAAAGTACTGTATCCATCAAGAAATGGCAGCAGGCAAGTAATGGGAGTAAAAGTGGGTTTTCTGTGTATCTTGAAGACAAACTCTTCCTTTTTCCGTGTTATATTTATGTCTAAAAAATTTGTTTTAACATCATTTTAATTTAATTTGTATTCTAGTAGTCTTTAAGAGAATCAATGTACTTGCAAATAACGTGTTCAAAAACTTAGTGATTCACCTAAGCTTAACAGCAGCTGAAGATGTTCCCAAGTGAGAACGAAACATGTACTGTTTACAAATAAAAATTTGCTAAAACGCAAATAAAAAGTATCAAAAAGGTGGAAGATTTTCAATTATTGTAACTCTCCGAGATCCAGTACATGCGAGTCAAACATGACATGGCTTTGTGTTCACCTCTGGCATGTATGCTGTAAATAATGAAATTATTTGGCATGAACGATGAGAATTCATATTTTTCTCTCCATTTATTATTTTGGACAACACTGACTTATTTAATATTCGTGGCTATATCACCCCCAGACTCCCTTTGCTTGTCCCTACATCACAGGTCTTGCACAGGTTCTATCCTGACGTCCACTCCAGACCAATAGTCTTGTCCAGGTCATATTCTAACCGTTCGCAAGGCAAGCAAGTGTATGCGAAACCACATGTGGAATATGTTCATATCGCCCAGATGTTGGACTTTCCTGTGACAACTTTAAACATAATTGGAAGCGACGATGTATAGTTTGCGTTTCTAAGAACGGTTTTCTTTGAAGTTTTACTATATTTGTGTTCTTAAAATGTATTATCTCTTTATTTATTTCCTTAATTATAATATTGTAAACACTTGTTTCTTTTTTTTTTTTTCATCGTAATTATTTTTATGTTAAATCCTAACCGTAAATTTAACAGCGATATTGTTTTTCATCTTTTAGCATGTTCCCTCTTTGTTACTTTTTCGGTCTCCACAAAAACGTCCTAACCAGTTTTTGTTGTACATATCCGTGGCATACAATGGATTATAGAAAAAAAGCATAACCATGGCGTATACACACTGAAATTTTTATGTAAAAATATTTGGGAAAAGGTTATCCAATGATTAACTTTCTTCGTCAGTATACAGGTAAGTAATGCTGTTAGGGGTTGAAGGGAATTGCCAAGTGGTTGCATTCCTTAGGTTGGTACTTGCTTGCGTGCATGTGTAGGTCGAAGATGAAGGGGCGGTTACTTGCAGCCATTACTACGTGGTCATGATAATGGTGCCATTACTGTCATCTCAAGTTTTGATGTTTATTTAATTAACGGCTCGGATTTGCAAATTGTACGTTATTGTGTAATTATCTTAATTAAGGAATAATGATATATACATTCAAGGTGGATTTATGTGCATTGATTTAGGTGTTTTATTGTGTGTCAGGGTGCGATGAAATTAACCTTGCGAATGCTTTCAAATTAATGCCGGCTGGCTTCGTAGATGATGCCGGCCGTACGTGCAATGGATACCAAAATAACCTTCTTTGAGTACCATTTGAATGCACTTCCTATTCTTGCTACTGTTTGAACTTGCACTGTAATGTAGCCTCCGTTTAAATTTTTCTGTGTGATTTTTTTGGATGGGTTAGTAGGTGACTGGCAAGCATAAAGGATCTCTACTCATTGCTGCTTCACGTATCGTTTCATATAGTTTGTACGACGTACTTTTCTTATTCCTAAACATGTATCCACGTTCGTAAATTGCTCCATAATGATTGGGCGCTCAAGCTGTATCGAAACGATATGTACTGACTGTGAACTAGGACGTCATGAACTTGCTTACCAAAGCAAAAGAGTTGTAGCGCTTGGAAAATATTTACATTTAATAATTACTGTACTTACAAATTGCAAAAATTTATAATTTTCACATCTAAATTCCTTCTTTGGACATGGTGGAATTCGCCCTTAAGTTCACAAATTTCTGAGACCTGAATTGGAGATAGACGGCTTGTGTACCGGACCCCAAAAGTCTTTACAGTAAAACCTCATTAATTCAAAGGCGTTGGTACCCTAACATCCGACTTAACGTAATTTCGAATTAACCGCAACCAACTCATAATTCAGACGTGCCAACCCTTCCTACTTCCCAAAATATGCTAAGACCCCATTAATGTATGCGATCACCTTGATTTATAGTGAAACGTTTCATATGCTGTGGAAAAAATTATATTTCTGAAATGTATCCATCACAGCTCATTTATTCAAATAATGCACTTGGATAATTCATAAGACAGTGCCATACACTATTAAACGGAACCTCACAACTGAGGGGGAAATAACTATTCAACGACAAGGAGAAATCTGTATGCACGATGCAATACAAGTATAGCAATTCAGTGAATAAAGCACTTTAAGAGAAAGCCAACAAGACTCCAATTGGAAACACATGGCACAACAAAACAAACTTTATAAAACCAGGCATTAACGGGGAAGATATGGAAGCTAATAGGAATGGGAAGCGTTTGTTGGACTTCCTGTGCTAGTATGGGTTTAGCAGTTACGAATACGTTCTTCAAGCATAAGGCTATTCACCACTACACATGGAGGGTAGGGGTACCAGGTTAATAATACACCAACTTGGAATTCAGGAAATCTGTTAGGAATGTATGGGTTTTCTGAGGATTTTTTGATGATCCAGACTGCTATCTGATAAGTAGTGAACTAAGTATCTCAAGGCCTAGGATAGAGAAGTGGAATCTGTCTGTAAACGAATAAAGGTAGAAAATCGCCAGGACGAGGAAATTAGAAGTACATGGATATGATTAGTGAGAAGCTTCAAAGAATGTTGTTAATATGAGGCCTCTCCACTTCAATGTACTTTTTGTCTTCCAAACACCTCCGTTTCACTGGCTCAACTGGCTCTGCCGCAAGATAGGAATATGCTAAATGTACAAATTTGTCATACCACTTGACATCTGTCACTTTCCCTGCGATTTCATTCCTGTATAGGTGGGCCGGCGTAAGGTTGCACATGACAGCTGCGCACAATATTGGTCACACTGCAATGGCGCACGAAGCGGTGTTGCCGCCGTAACAACAGCTGATTGCACGACACATGGGTTTTTAAAAACATGGAAGAAATGTTTTTAATGTCATCGTGATGATACACAATACAAATGAAATTGGCCGACAAAAATTGAACTTTCAGTTCACCGATTATTCATCACACAAAATTATACGAGATAAATATACTACGAAGTTCTTATTATCGCGATGTTAGAAATACGGAAGAAATCGGTCGACAAGGTTCTCACTTTAAATACACCAATAAATGTTAGAATAATAAAATGTTTCAAGTGAAATAAAGTAAAATCTATAAAATTTACGAAAATTAAAAAACCTTATTTTCATACCTGATTCACAAAGGTAGAGGCTCGATACCCTCCAGATCACTGCCATCACTACCGTCGCCTTCGTTGTCATTATCTTCGTCTAGGCAGATCATCAACTCGTGAGAGTCGCTGATGATACCATGTATTGCCATTGCCGAGTTAACGAACGCTGCGACATGGCTAAATTTCTTCCTGCACAAAGCCGCATCCATTCGAGCAATACTCTCCCGGAACAGTCCTTCCACTTCAGTAACTGTGAAGGACTTGTTATAAGTGCGTACGTAATGTTTTACTTCACCCCATACCGTACCGACTCAATGAGGTTGAAGTGACAGTGGTACGGCGGCAGCCTAATAACCTCGTGCCCTTGTTCCTTTGCTACCCCGTCGACTTTTTTTTTTTGCTTTTCATCGCACCGACACAGATAGGTTTTATGGCGATGGTGGGACAGGAAAGGCCTAGGAATGGGAAGGAAGCGACCGTTGCCTTAAGGTACACACCCAGCATTTGTCTGATGTGAAAATGGGAAACCACAGAAAACCATCTTCAGAGCTGCCGACAGTGAATTTCGAACCCACTATCTCCCAGATGCGAGCTCACAGCTGCACGCCCCTAACCGTACGGCCAACTCGTCCGGTGTCGACTAATTTAATCATACACATATGCCCTGGGATATTTCTTTACTGCAGCCATTCCACTTACAGTTCTTTACGGGCGCTCGAAGAAGGGGTCTTGTCCATTATTACGGAGTAGTAAGGTGCATTGTCCATAACAATGACAGTACGCTTTGAAAGCCCTAATGTTTGATATATGCGTTCCACAACATAATCTGCAGGAACAGAGAGATGGCTATGCAAGCTTATGAATTTCCACTCCCTCTCGTAAAACTCACGAGTTCTCCACACTAATTCCAATGCCTGACCATTAAGTGACACTCCGCGGCACAAAGGATAATCACTTCGCGCTTCATGACTATGTTGTCATTTCCGAGACATCGCACTGCATTCGTTAAAATAAAATTTCACGATTATCTCACAATGAAAACAAAACTTTAATAAACGCGCGAATAACACCTGACCACGTGCTAGCAGCGACAGACAAAACGGCAACACTTCAATACAGTAGTCAAGCTACTTATAGATGGCACTACTATACTACCTATATTGCCAACAACAATCAACTGAAAATAGTTCGCATTTATTTTGTAGCTCGCTTAAAAGTTTTAATATTTTTAAATGCTCATATTTGTGTAAGCAAATAAAAGATTATAAACACTATACGGAATTAAATACGAATTAACATGAATAAAATGCGTAACTGTTTCTGACATAAAAAGTAGTGGATTGGTGATTCTGACTGACGGGTGACGTTCTTCATTTCATTTCTGTAGTGGTGCCAACATGACTTACAACTGTCAAGTGCAACCTTGTGCCGGCCCACCTATAGTCATAAGTTCCCTGTACTGCTGATTTTATGTCTGACTTGAAAGCACAATTGGGCAATCGGTTAGGCCTGACTGTCCCTGCCGAGAGAATACCAATCTCTTTGAAAACAATCAGCAAGGCATCAGAAGTGATCCAGTTATCAAAAAAACCCTTCGTAATTAACATTTTTTGGGTACTTTTTCAACTAGTTGCAAGACAATGTCACCACTAATGTCGAGGTTTGTTTCTGACACAGTACCTTTCCCTACATAGACTTCAAAATACCAATAGAACTGATGACAGAGTTTGATTCTCCACCTGTGGGGTTTATTTTTAACCCATATTGTTTGAGCCCTCTTTGCCCTTTAAATGGCACTATCATTTCATTTCATCAATGGACGAATGTTCTTCTAAGGAAATTTTAGAAGAGTTCTTCCTAACAGAATCCATAAATGGGCGTATTTTAAATAGTTTATCAAACGCTGGATCATCTCGTGGGACACTGTTACTGCTGTCAACAATATGGATGAATGTTCTTAGTTTATCAAACCTATTGCATGACATGGTATCCGCTATTTGTTCGAACCTACTTTGACTCCAAAACATCAGGTATGAAGGAACGGAAACCACCCCACTCATCATTTGGTACATAGCACACCCACCAAGACGCATGGCTACTGCAAACCGTCGAGGCCACTGTGTAGGCTACTTGGAGCCACCGGCAGTGTCAATGCACTTTGAGAGACTTTGTCTCATTACCAAAAATTGATGATATCAGATGATATAGATGTTGATTCCTATAGGGAACACCCAACCCTCGAGTCTCGAAATTCCAGTATAATAGCAAAGTATCAAAATATAGATGCATGTACAAAGCATTTCAGACATGGCCTGAATGATCTGTAGTTATTTATCGACTTCTAGATTTTTACATGACCATCACTAATATTTCTTTCATTTTTTACTGAAAAAAGAGCTATAGGGCAAAAGAGTTTATTGATACTTCAAATTATTTTCTTCAAGAGTAATTTTCCTGTAAAACCAACCCTGGAAGAGTTTCATGTTTCTGGCTCCTTCTAAAACCCCCCTCCTGGTGAATTCTTTTTAGCAGCATACAGCTAAGGTCCTACTCATCTTTATCCTTAATTCAAATAAGAGTTTCATGAAAATCCACCCATCTTTCTTTACTGTGATACTGTAACAGTCACTATTGAACTGATCCTGACATTGGTCATTATTTATCTATGTATCAGGTTAATATTCAGAAAGTGCAGACAGAAAGATGATTTTATATATACAGATTGTGTTACAAATTTACCTTCATTGCAGAAATTGCTTCCGAGGGCCTCAAATACAGAGTCTTTGAAGTATCGTTGGCAGATCTTCAGAGTGACAATGATGGAGAACGTTCGTTCCGTAAATTCAGGCTTATTGCTGAAGATGTCCAGAGCCGAAATGTGCTTACGAATTTCCATGGCATGGACTTGACTACAGACAAGTTGAGGAGTATGGTCAAGAAGTGGCAGGTAAGATGATTGAGCATTTGTGGTGGTAGTAGTAACCATTATCAAATGCAGTTATTCACCGTTATATGAAGATTTTCTATACTAATTTGTTAACAGTTATTGTTGGTTGTTGGTATAGTTTGTCATTCAGGAACGAATTAGACCAGTTGGGCTGTTCTGGATAGTGTATAGCATTTTTTTTAGGAATGATCCCCAATTATCAAACCTTTTCGCTTTTTTAGGAATGTATGTAGCCCTGTAAAATAATTCTTGTTGTAATTTGAATTCTCAAATCTGGCAGAAGGCTTTGTATAGCTCACATGAATCATCCTACAGTAGAAGTCAGTTATAGTGTGAATTCTTAACGAAAAATTTATTCGCTATAATGGAGTGTCGTTATATCCAATTTTTGTAAAAGTCGAGAAAAACTTTGTTTTTTAACTCGTTTTCCGATTTATTTTTAATTCTTCTTATTTTTGATCAATATAGCCTCCAGTACAGTCAATACTCTTCCCCTAGGATGAAGTATAAATTCTTACGTGCTTGTGTTATTTACCCAACCTCATTTTCAAGTGTTTTTATTTGTTGCTTTATTTCGCGAGTATCGTGTGTCGCCTTCGTGTACCGTGTTTCCTGATCGCTACAGCAGCATGTGTGCTTTACGGCTGGGGATTCGGGATGGTAATCGTCCTACAAGCAAGAGAGGCTAGCGAGCACTAGCGACTCAGTTAATCGGGACGAAAGAATGGGTTTCAACATTAACTATGCAATACGGCATTTGTGGTTTGTGAGGAACAATTAACAAGTAAAGAAAGGGTTACAGTGAAGCTGGAAACTAATATGATGGTAACCGAAAACTCAAACTTCTGGTGATCAACAAAGCCTCGCCATTTCCCGGGTGTCAATTAATTACCGGTCACGTACGAAAGCAAGCCCAGAAGTCGCGGGTGACAATCTCCATTTACAAAACTCGGCTGTGTGGTATTGACGAGAAGTTTCGAGGTGATAGGAGGAAAGGTTAACCGCAACAAACAGAAGAGATAACTGATTTTTTTCCAAATGTGTTAACGGAGCTGTGTTTCTTGTTTCACTACTGTATGTACTGTATCCTGTTTTCTAAAAAGTTACTATAGTAAGTGTTATAATTAAAGTGATGCCGCAAAATAGTTTCTTTGTATATTTTTAAGTACCGTTAAACATAATGTATTCAGTAAAAGTCCGTAGATACATACGATTCAATTATGTGCTATACATGCTCAAAAACAGTATTCTATTCTATATTCTCTATATATATTGAGCTAGAAATTTCAGTAACTCGAAATGAAATTTATCTCCCAAGGCGATTCGTATAATTTAGACTGTAAAATGAACGGAAGGTTAATTTTATATGTATCTCTGAACACTTGGAGACGTTTTGTTTTCTGGCCATAACGTGAAGGGAAAAAAACTGTCACCGACATAACTTCCTGAAATACATTCAACTCATTCAAATTATGATATAAGAATAAACAAAAAATGCACTGAAACATGCAAAACTACTACATACAAAACAGATTGGTATGTCACATACATACTAAATAAAGACCATTATAGTTTCAAGTTATACAAGAAAGTAAGAGATAGTTGGGCTGTACAGAAAACAGATGCCAATGACTCGATGACACCAGCAAACCCATCCTAGATGAACAAAAAATCATACAGACCTGGACAGAATACATAAACGAATTTTTCAATGATGACATGGGTGAAATTGTATACTTACAGAATGCAAAAGGTCCAAAAAAAAACGAAAGTAGTAGTATTACATTCCCTCACAATATCACCTAATGGTAAAGCAGTAGGTCCAGACCGGATACCAGCTGAGGTTCTAAAACTAATAACTGAAGAGAATGTTGACCAAATTGCTAAACTTTTCAATACAGTTTTTGATACTGGAGTATTCCCAGAGGACTGGTTGCAATCGACATTCATCGCAATACCTAAAAAGTCTCATCCAAAGAAATGCAGTGACTACCATCTCATAAGTCTGATGAGTCATATGCTAAAAGCATTCTTACGTATAATACACGCACGCATTAGAACGAAGTGCGAAATAGATTTGGATGACAACCAAATGGGTTTCAGAAATGCCTTTGGCATACGAGAAGCCTTATTCAGAGTCAGTGTCCTGCTCCAGAAATGCCGCCAACTACACAAAGATGTATGTGCATGTTTCTCTGACTATGAGAAAGCTTTTGATAGAGTGAAACATGAAAAGTTATAGAGATTCTCCAACGAAAACATCTTGATGGAAAGGACATACGCATCATACAGAATCTCTACTGGGGCCAACAAGAAACAGTCAAAATCAACCAAACCAAAACATCAGATGTGAAAATCAGAAGGGGATACGCCAAGGTTGTATACTCTCGCCGCTCCTTTTTAATATCTATTCTGACATTTTTAAAGAAGCGTTGCATGATGTTGAACTGGGTGTGAAAGTAAATGGTGTTATGCTCAATAATATTAGATATGCAGATGACACTGATTCTGTGCAACACTATAGAAGGCCTTCAAGAACTCCTGAACAGAATCCATGTCAAAGGTTTACAATAGGGTCTCAATATAAATGTAGCAAGAACTAAGTTAATGGTATATAGCAGAAATAGTAATGCAAATGTCACCCTGTCATTAAACAACCGTAAAATAGAACAAGTCCATCAGTTCAAGTACCTTGGCAGCATAATAACAGACAGTATGGATCCAGATAAGGAAGTCAGATGCAGAATTGAGAACACTAGAGCTGCATTTCGCAGGATTAGCTCTTTGTTCTGTTCTGAATCTGAAGCTCAGACAGAGATTAATGAAGTGCTACATCTGGTCAGTACTGTTATATGGAGCAGAAACATGGACCTTAAAAGCCACAAGTATCAAACGACTTGCACAGAAGAATGCTTAGAATACCCTGGACAGATATGATAAACGATGAAGTCCTACGGAGAGCTAGGACGAAGCAAGAATTAATAACTATAAACGTTCCGCAAAATAGCTTATCTAGGCCACATATTAAGAGGAAACAAATATGGCCTCATAAAACTCATTCTCCAGGGTAAAATAGACGGCAAACGGCGAGTTGGCAGACCAGAGATAACATGGTTACACAACATCCGGCATTGGACCGGTATTGAGGCAACTGAGAGACTCTTCCGACTGGCAGAAGACGGGAAAACTTTCTCCAGAGTAATCGCCGACGTCTGGGCAACCGGATATGGCACTTGAAGAAGAAGAAGATACATTAACATACGACTTTGACACGGAGAAAAGCACGGAACCACTAGAAATAACACGTGGCATACAACTCCAACAAAATTAGGCACAGAAACTATGTTAATAGTGCCTGAACCATACAATAAGAAAATTAGCATCGCGTTCGGGTGGTATTTTTTAGAGACACGGCGCACTTCGACAGCTCTGCTTGAAGACGGAATGAGTTTCATCAAATGTTCGCACTTATAAAACGTCCATATTATGTCCAGGGTTAGATGTTTATAGTTTTTCATTTTTTTCGTTCGTACTGCTGAACAGGTTTTCGCCACTTTGCTCAGGGCACTGTAGAGTAATTGGGCTTTCAGGCAGGAATCGAAACTGCTCCTTAACACAAATTCAGTATTTTTGTTATTATCGTACATGATTATGTTAGCGAGACCAGAACAGATGTTGCGCCTTACATTAAAAAAGAAAGCCATGGGAGGTCTTGGGATTGCCTATTACTGTTTAGGTCCTAATGTAAGATGGGAATTTTACGTTTTCGTGTTCAAAAACCGCAGTCGTTTTATTTGTGGACGTTACATTTAAATGGTTGGTATCATTTCCAACTCGTACTGTCATGTGCAGCGAGCGCGCTTTCGAGATGGCCTCAAGGTCACGAATAACCGTAATTTCTGAAGTTTTAATATTTTTTATCTTTCCAATTTGATTGGATTTGTGACAGGCAGAATTGAATGTAATGCATTTCGAGAACTTTTTAGAATCAATACTTGCGTTTGAAACCATGTTTTTGAGTTAAACATAACCTTTAAAAGTCGATGTAGACCTAATTTACGCAGTACGAGATTTCCAGAAACTGACTACCTGTACGAACAGTATACCGGAGACCAAATTAAAGATTAAGAAATGAAGGGATTTTGCCATCATGTTGGGTGCTTTTGTATCTAATGTGCTTTATTTTAATAGATGAGAGAATTAAAAACTACTTGTGGTCGATTGTCATTTGGCTTGGGGTTATTAGGTTTTTCGAAGAGTTTGGCTAGCCTAATCAAAGTTGCTGAACTGAAAGAATTTTTAACGGGAAACTGGTGAAGATTTCCCTGTAAAATTAAATATAAAGTATAGAGATTTTGAACTCTCGTACCGATAATTAATGCGGTTTTGCGGTCTAACATGCCTGCCTCTCACCAGAGGGCCCGGGTTCGATTGCGACCAGGTCAGGCAATTTTACCTGGATATAAGTCTGATTCCAGGTCCACTCAGCCTACGTGATTGTGGAGCTATCTAATGGTGACACGGCGACCCCGATCTAAAGAGGCAGGAATATCGGCCGAGAGATTCGTCGCACTGACCATGTGTCACCTCGTAATCTGCAGGCCTTTGGGCTGAGCAGCGGTCGCTTAGCAGGCAAAGGCCCATTGGGGCTGTAGTTTGGTTTGGTTTAGGAGTTTTTGTTAGATTATAATTATACATATTTCATTTTTTGTGATGTTTAGCCAAATTGTTGATGGTTTTCAATCATTCCCGGATTTTCCGTTTTCCCGTGTTGTACGTTTTATTTTCATGGGCCCTCGAAAAACGGAAAATCGAGGTTTCACTGTATCTATTTTTTTTTGTTGCAATAAATTTAAAAAATAGTTCCGGTTTATATTTTATCCGCCCGCATAAAAATGCTGCCTTTGTACGAAAATAGCCAGTAAGATTCAGATTAATCACAAAATTTGTTAAAGGGTAGAATACATATACAATTTATAGTTCTTTTTACCCAGAAATCAACTGGGCAAAATGGGAGACTTATCACATATTGGACCTCCTTTTTGTGGTTATAAAGGCGGGAAAAAAGGAGGTGAAATACGGTGTAAATTTATAGAAATTGTAAAGTTTTCTGGAAAAAAAATTAATATACATTTAGTGGCTGAGCGACACCTTCCTGTCCAAAGCGAGTGATGTTTTTGAAATGAATCTGGTCTGTGTTTTTCAGGTTTTATTTAAATTTGGTGTGTTCCATTCACAGAAAATTACTTGCTTTGAACATCCTTACAGATTAATTACACTTGCTGGAAAGCAGCAAAAGGTTATTTCATTAGGAAGTATGGCTCTTTGTGAGCTATGTGGAGAAGTATATTTGTGCCCTTCTTGTCATGTCTAATCAGTAAGAGGGTTTATTTTCTTCTGCTTTTCTTTTCAGACTCTAATAGAAGCCAATGTAGATGTGAAAACAACAGATGGCTATCTTCTGCGAGTGTTCTGCATCGGGTTCACGAACAAGGATGCAATGTCACAGCGTAAAACGTGTTATGCTCAACACACGCAGGTATGTACTCTGTACCTCTGAAAGTTAGGGAGGAATTTAATTGTAATCTGAAGATTTGAAACTTGCTCTACTTCCTTCATCACTAGTTGTGGGTAGTAAGTGCTGTTTGTTTGGGTGGCATTTGAGATTCTTGTGTGTAATGTGTTAATGGTTGCGAGATATACAGTAGTTATTTTTTAAATTTTCTTGAAAATCCATAGGTTTCCCCCCGAGATGTGAATTATGATAAAACCTCATTACAGTAGAACCTTGATAATTCGAAATCTGTTAATTCAAAAACACGTAATTCGAAGAACAGAAAAAGTAAACGACCAGTTTCTTTCAGTAGGCATGTCTCAGAGATGAAATGATAACTTGTTCTGGGGGCTACTAGTAGCTCATAGTATTGGCCGGCAGAAAAACAAGACACGCATGTTTCGAAAATGAAATACTTTTGTGTATAGTGCATGTATTTAACAAGAAAAGTATTTTTCTCTTCTGGCAAGCTATTGTGCGCTCAAAGCAAGCTACTCCTCTCAAAACGTTTGCCCTTCGTCAAGGCAGGGACTGTACCTGTTCTTCAACATTGTGTCTTATCGAAATTTCCTATGATGAAAAGAGGAAGTGTCTCACTTCTCTCATCACAACACAGAACAGGGACCGTTTCCCCCCATTGGCACTTACAACTATAAGTCTGTATGGACTCCAGCATTACAAAGCCATACATTTTCATCGGCTTCAAAGTATTGATCATTGCGTATGAATTTATGAGTCACATTTTTTCATCAACCGTCTGAATCGCCAGTGTTCATGATTCCCCTTCGCATATTGCCTGCCACGTGATATTGTGGTGTTTCTTGAGACACTTAAGCCACCAGTTTGAATACAGCGCCAGTTCATTTGTGTTCCCCTTAATAACTTCGCCATCATTGGGGATACTGTTCGCTCGAACATGCCGAAAACACTCATCTATTCCCCTTCCAAATTGGCATGTTTAACTCCTGGAATGAGCCTTCACTTTGCGGTATTTGCACCTTGCATTTCTTGAGCTTCTGTGCTTTCAGGAATTTTTAAACAAATGTTGGAAGGTTGGGCACAGGAATTCCAAATTCTGTAGCTATTGCAGTTTTTTCTTAATCCTTTGTTGACCTGTGTAATTTTTATCTTCCCGCTCAGTATCTTGAATACTGATGCTTAACCATCTCTCAACACAAAAACAGACATGTGTACCCTAAACTAAAATACAGTATTAATAAAACATGACTACAAGTACATAAATGTACACTAAAATGAGTAACTGCAAGAATACAAAACGACAATTTCACTGGAACCTAGTAAGTCTGAAGCACGTTGTACACACACTGAAGGGAAAGTGCGGTAAGCTATATCTGCACATTCTGCAAGGCGTCTGTCATGGGTTGGATAAGTTTTGAATTTAAATTATGCACTAAAATATTATTTTAAGCACAGACAATTTTGAATTTCAGTAATGGGATCAACATTGTTCTTCAAATTATGAATTGTTTGTATTTTGAATGAACTAATTTAAATAACATGCAAAACCGTACCTCATGTACCGTATTAGAGTTTCTTCGAATTAGGCAGGATTTTGAATTATCAAGGTTCTTCTGTATGGTTTTTTTTGAAGGTTTCTAAATTTATTTTTCTCAAAAAGAGCCCTGTTTAAAAGACCAATATGGGCTTAATAATTAGGATTTTATTAGATTTTGTATTATGAATAACATGTTAAATTGTCTCTGTTTTTCATTTTCTACAGGTGCGAGCGATACGCAAGAAGATGGTCGATAACATAACTCGAGAGGTGACAGCCAGCGACTTGAAAGAAGTAGTTAACAAGTTGTTACCAGATTCCATTGCAAAGGATATTGAGAAGGCATGTCAGGGCATTTACCCACTTCATGATGTCTACATTCGCAAGGTAACGTGGTTGATAGTTTGTCGGTACTGCATGGAGACACTTGTATTTACAGTAGAATTCCGCTATTGTGAATGCAGTATATAGCGAGAGCCCTATTGTATTAATTTTTTTTAAAAATTCCTCAGAAATTCCTATATTAATCTGTGTAATATCCTTCGATTACAAAAACCTTATTTAAGGTCAACCTCATCATGCTTGCTTTACTTGTGATGAGTTACTCTTGGTCAGTACATGTTCTGGCTTGTTTCAAGCCATCATCAGCCGACAATTAATGGTAAATAATTATTTTATAAAATTAAAAACGTACTTTTAAAATATTTGACCTTTCATGAGGATCCTTAAAATAAACTCTCTTGTCTTATTAAAATCAGTGCACATTGAAATATTTGAGACTTCCTAAGAATTTTTAAAATTGTCTCCTAAAAAAGAATGTCATGTTAAAAACATTACACCTAAATTTGCTGATGAGTGTGTGAATCCTGTGTTACATCATAAGTACCCTTTTGTCTCAAAGGGAGGTGTGCATTCTCATGCGGTGTGATGTTAACACATTGCGGATCGGGTGCCCTTCACCCCATGCACAGCCCTGTTTCCGGCCACTTTCTAACTACCTCTAAGCTGGAGTGCATGCGTTCAAATAAACTGTCAGAACTTCACTAGCTTTTGAAGGACTGCTGTGTATTTTTCTAGTGGCCTTCCTGAATAGTTGTTGAAATGCAGGGTATTTCTTGAAATCTATTTCGGCTCATAATTTTCGGAAATATGGTGGTTTTTTTTTTATTAGGGGATCGGTTGGCCAGTAATCCTTCAGACATGATTTCTTCACCTGCCCTATCAATATACACAGATCAATATTTTTTTAATTTCCCTGCTAGTGAAATTAGTCCACTTTAGTGTTTTAGGGGATACGTTATGAGAATGTGAATTCTGCTCATGGTATAAGTTTGTCTATTCAGCTACATACTGAAAAAATTCCTCGCCAAACATAAGTCCTGCTACTTGTCCTATGTTTCCAGATTCATTAGCCCATACCTTTATACCAGGAGCACCTTCAAAGTCGTCTACCCTAGCTAGGTTCACTGTTGTCCATAACCCAGTTGTCAGAAAACACTACATTATTTACAATATTTAGAATATTTACACCCGTAACACAATTATCAGACTCATTCTGTGCTATGCGAGTTTCACACCTTGAAGATAAGACTTTATCCTCGTCATCACTTGAAAACTTTTCCGTTAGAAGATATTTCATCATCGAACTCTAAATATTCAGCTTCACTTATATATTCAGAGCCTGTATCAGCACATAATTCGCAAATAATTTCATCTTTGTGCAAACACTTGCGATCCCTGGGCGGTGACATTTTGCATAGCTCTTCGAACTTTGTAAACGTGTTGTCAAGAAATGCAAAGACAATCTATGATATGAAGAATACTCGAAAAGAAATGCGACTCTCGATTGTGTAGAACCATACATAACAGAGTTATATCACCCTTGACCTACAAATAGTTGCTGTATATCTCAAAAGATAGCACTAAAGTTCAGTCCACTGGGTCTGCTGCTAACACGAGATAACTCGGGACCGGTCCGCAACGCTCGGCTAGGCAAACACGAGTTTTCTCGGGACCGGTCTGCATTGTGTTAAAGAATGTGTGTTGTTGAATGGAATGGGGCCAAAACGTATCAACCAGACAGTGTGGAGTGCTGAGTACTGTTCGCACGGTGTACACGTGTACTGTACTGCGATCTAGCGGTTACGGTCAAAGGTGTTTGTATTTTAACCGTTGCCAGCGGATAATTTTTCACTTGTGAGCATAATTATTTTTTATAAAAGTAGTTTTTATTCTTAACACACATGAAAATGCAAATATGTAAATACTATGAGGTTTATTAAGTCATTCATGCCTGATTTCAGGAGGTCGTTTTGTACATATCTGTATGATTCTGAAAAGATAAATCCGTAACTGCTGGTTTTAGTGCAAAAATGGCACGGCACAAAGTAGTCTCGATTAAGATCGCTAAACAACTGAGCTGTAACTCACTCTCTACCCTACTTCATAATTCACTATGGCTCCTATAAATATTGAACTGCCAAATTCACTAATAAACATTTACAGTAACAATCTAACTAGTACCGGTAAGATCTACTTCATCGCCTGTGTTGGCTCTGTCACTTAGGTTATTTTCACACTCACTTGCAACGATTTCACTTTCCTCGCTTCCCCACTCATCACTAATTTCTGGTTATTCATCATCACTATTTAATAATTGTGACTCAATTTCACTTTCGTTTTGAATATATTTCCACGGCGTCTAGAAAAGGCAAAATAGGAATGTTCACAATGTCAACAAACTTATATGAAGTACGCCACCATGGAAACCACGCTTTTGGAACAATTTTTTTTTTAAAAATTCTAAAACCCTGTGCTTAACCTAAACAAATGCCCTGTCTATACGCTCCTGGCATCTATCGGCTAATATTTCAACCCTAAGAGGAAACGCACAGTCGCAAAAGTGTCATTAAAAATTCCAGATAAACACTTTTATCGCTCGGGCGGGAATAGACTGGTTCTGGATAAAGACGTGAAACTCTTGGTTAAGGTTGACTTATTTCTCCTTGTAGCGGAAGGGTTGAGCTATCAAATTAGATCTGTATTTTGATTGTTTTTTGTCACTGATATTTCAAGGAATGTTTATCTCTGCCACCAAGGTAAGCACTTTTTGTCTGGTAACTGCCATGCACACTTCTTGCATTATTCCTTCATTACCTCTCAGGGAAGAACCAGACTCACCATAATCATAAATTTTGTCTATTCAGAGCTGTTTTGAGATTTTTTCCTGATCTCCTGCCGTCTCTCATTCCGTCGATCATGAGTGGATATGGCTTCTACAAGCAAGTGCAGGTTATCGAGCATGGAAATAGAGGATGTTTTAAGAGAACAGTTGACTTATTCTGATGAAACTTTGTTGGATGCAGATGGTGATTTGAGTGATGAGGATGACCGTTAAATGCCGAGTGTTTGGTTCAGAATCAGATACGGGAGATAGTGCACAGAATGGCAGTGTGCACATTACGGCTAATACATTTCAATGGGAAACCTGTCTAATTACGTTAGTTAAATAGAACAGTTTATAAGGAACCCAGGACCTCAGAATGAAGCAGTTGGCGAATGTGATGGTGTGAAGATTTTGAAGATTATATTTATGGATGATTTAGTGTAACTAATAGTCCAGGAAACACATATATGCTGAGCAAACAATCAGATCTATGGGATTATTCTTACCACTTCATTTCGGAATGCGGAATTGGAAACCAGTCACGAAGGAAGATACAGTGTAACCTCATTAGTACGTTTTTGTTGGAGACTACGAAAAAATCGTGTTGAGCGGGAATACGTACTATCAAATATCCCATTAAAAGCTATCCAACAGGGAGATGGTATCACTTTACACATTAGTACATTTTACGTTTTGTGTGTGTGTAGTGTTTCAGGAGATGTGGAGAACACAAAAAAGTGTAAAAAGAAAGTCGAGTGAACAAATATAAATTCTCTTCTGGAGCCTGTTAAAGTAACAAGAGACTGTTGAAAGATGTGAAAAACTTGAAAAAACAAATACAATATTCTTTTCCCTTTGGCTCATTGAAGTACCAACTGATGAGCCCAACTGAGCACACGAGGGCGAAACGCAGGCAACCAAGAATGAGTTAGCTGGAAAATTTGTAATGTCCAATAACGGACCATTATATTGGTATTATATACTTGGTGTTCAAGAATTCAAGGCCATTTCCTCTTATCGCATAACTTTCTCAGACCAACTCGTGGCCAGGGCTCTTATCTCTGTTGGAAATCACATTCCGTACACAAGGGATGACGAATGTTTTCAGGTCTGGAGAATGCATGTTTGTACTAAGCGCTAAAGGCGAAAAATTGTGACATATTAAGTGAGGGGATTTTTTTATAGATTTAATATGATGGGCATCGGGACATCAAATTTACGACGTACTAAGCGGGAAAACGTGTTGATGAGGAACGTGCTAACGAGGTTTCACTGTATACGTGTTGTGATTGCTCTTTTTATACTTATGAGTATGAGCAGAAGCCTGGCTGTGAAGCTATTTTTCTAAAAACACTTGTCTCTGCCAATTTTTGGGTCTGTTATTTCAATGGATAGATTTGAATCGGTTAGTGATTGTATGCATTTCAACGATGCAGTTGATACATATCAGGGACCTTCTAAACTTTTCAGAATTTATCAGATAATGTCCTACCTGACAAATAAGTTCCAGACTTTGTACTTACTGTGGTTTTAAATTTCTTAGATATTAATATCATTCAGATGACTTACTATGAGGAAGTCTCTTTGTTCCGTCTACATTGCAATAGTACAATGACTCCCACCCTTGTACAATTCCCCGGCTGGCGATTCTCTCCTTTAAAATCATTAGTCCGTTTGGGCCCGTCATTTTAAAAAACCAGTGCATTGGTGTTGACAATATTGAGTGCGTACGAATTAATTATACGAGCCATGCGTTTTTGCCAACTGTCTGCATCGCCAGTGTTCATGGATTCTGCTTCGCTCACCGCCTGTTACATGATATTGTGCCATTCCTTAAAACGCTTCGATTACGATTTCACTCGAACTCGGCAAATATGAAGCACACTGTAGGCACACCGAAGTGAAAGTACAGGAAGCTACCACAACATGTTCCAGAAGACTCGTTCTATCATTACGCGGATAAATTTTGATTTGTAATTACTCTGTTAAATACTATGTTTTATGCTGGTTCCCCTGTGCAAATGCATTATTTTTTGGATTTCTGTACTGTTTGCATTTTTAGATGCTTTGTTCTGGCATGGAATTTGCCCGACACCCTTAAAAGATTGTGGCTTATCGAACTTTCCTATGACGAGGGTTTAAAGTTTCTCGCTTTCATGTGCATTGCAACACAATACAATGACCCCCCACCCCTGTACGTTTGCCCGGCTGGCACTTTCTTCTTTAAAACCATAAGACCATTTTGTGCTTGCATCAAAATAAAGCAATGCAGTTTCATCGGCAATGACAATATTGTTCGGTGCCTACGAATTGATTATGTGAGCCACGCTTTTTTGTCAACTGTCGGCATCGCCAGTGTTCGTGGATTCTGTTTTTCCGCACACTGCCTGTTGCGTGATATTACGGCGTTCCTTAAAAGGTTGAATACAAAAGAATTCAGATTTCAACTTAGCAATCATGAAGCGCGCTATAGACCCAAGGTAGATGGAGTATATTGGGTAGGCCATTCCCATTCACAGTGCTCTCATTGGTTGACGTAGCCGGGAGGGCTAGAAGCGTGTGCCTGCATGCAGCATAAACCTCGATAATTAGGTGAAATAAGTTCAATTTCTTATAAATAATCAAAAGGTTGGCATTATTATAATAAAGTCGTACTTTACATACCACCTGCAATCAGTGATACAATACTGTTGTTAGAAAAATAGAAGAAACTCTGAGTAATTACATCTAAAAAGCCGGCTGTAAGAACAATAGATACATAGAAACACTGGAATAGTTATAGGTTTAATTGTATTTAAAACTCACGTCTTGATGACTTAGGAAGTTGTTGAAGAAGCTGAAGCTGCCCACAGTCGACTCTTTTTCGCTGAATACTTCTTCATAGCATCTATATGATGGTTTTTTTTTTGAGGTGACGTATTCTAATAAAAGTCCTACTTCTGACATACAGTGATACAATATTCTCGTGAAGTTCTGGAAATTTTGATTTAGTTATAGAAGTCAAAGTCTGCATTACTCTTTCACATTTAGAAATATAAATACTGTGAAAACTGCCAAAGTGTACCTCTGCGTAACTTTATGATACCATTCTTCGGTTGGAGGGGTAAGGCCTCCTTTTGAAATGATTGATAACCAGTCGTGAGGCACTTCCTGTGGCAAGGCAAACATTTCACCTTTATCACCCAAGCTGTCATCAACAGAGTGTCATTTGAATGCCAAGTAGCCTGCAAGGTATTTAATTGCATCCTGGATTACGTCTTCAGTTTCGAAGTCCTGGCTCAAGTCTTCCATTCTTAACTCCAATGTTTCTTCCTGTTCATCTACGGGTACAGTTGTTAATGGCCCCTGAAAAACATCTATACATAGTTCATTGTTTACGAAGCTCAAGAAATCTTCCTCATTATCAGCATCAGAATGAAAAATACCCGTATCACTCGGCGATGAATTATTTTCAGCTTCCACTGACACACTACAGGAGAGAGGGATTTCATTACTCCCTGTGAGTAATAGAAGTCGAATTCTGTTACGAACTTCAAAAGGGGACGGATTTATGTAAAAAACTCCTAGGCCGTGGACACGTGAAAAAAGTTCTCCAAACAGTCTTGGTTTAATCTGGCAGGTAAAATATGACATATTTGCATGTTTCATGTCTTCAAAAAGCCCTAAAAGAATTTATAGATATTATGAACCCCTTCTGAAACGGAAGTAAAGTTTTCTGTTTACCAAATCTCACTTGTGTAATCACCTCTAGAAAGCGCTTCAGAGTATTTTCCTGACTCCTTAAGTTTAAGCCGTATCCACTCCTAAGGGGAGTCTTTTCATCTTTAGGCGCCCTGGAGTTCAACGCGTCGAAGGTGTCATTGACTAGCTCGATGAAGTTGCTTTCAGCGTCCTTGATTAAAGTATCCACTTGTGAAAGTTTAGATTTTATAATTCCACCTTTACAATACTGTAATTGTCTTTATTACAAAGACTACATTAAATTACACTCGTGAAACATGTTTCGTCCTCTTATAGGACATCTTCAGTCACAAATACAAATACATAACATTAAAAATAAGGCAAGGACACATTAAAATAAGTAAATGCAAAGTCTTTGTATACTGTGACGCGGCGTGATAGCGTCTTGTCAATCTTCAATGTTAAAATGGTGCGGTGTGAACATGATATGAAGCATCAAGTCCAATTAAAATCATATGTAAAAAACTGTTGTTCAAAACAACTTGTCTATTATAAAACTCCGTAAGTGGCTATGCAAATAAAATTATGTGCATATTGTACATAAAACAGTGTTCTGGTGATGCCACATTGTAATAGATTTCTTGATTAGGAGGTGGAGTTATACTGATGCAAGTTGAACCTGATTGTGTGTTGACAATAGGGGCCTAAAAAGAAAAAGAAAATATGAACTGAAGAATGAAATGCCGTTAAAATATGATCTAACTGCCCATCCCGTCACTCACCTCTTTGCCCGTCCTACATCGACCACTCCACCTCAAGTGCTAAGGCTAACTGAGTGACGTGCTCGAAGGTCGTTGATGACTGACT
The DNA here is from genome assembly GCF_040414725.1 of Anabrus simplex. NCBI lineage: Eukaryota > Metazoa > Arthropoda > Insecta > Orthoptera > Tettigoniidae > Anabrus > Anabrus simplex. Next base: position 316,538,539 of record NC_090265.1, read on the forward strand.
GTGAGGGGAGTTTGACGTAAGGGGAGGGGCGTGAGGTGACGTGAAACATGTTTTGTCCTCTTATAGGACATCTTTTTCTTTTTAGGCCCCTATTGTCAACACACAATCAGGTTCAACTTGCATCAGTATAACTCCACCTCCTAATCAAGTAATCTATTACAATGTGGCATCACCAGAACACTGTTTTATGTACAATATGCACATAATTTTATTTGCATAGCCACTTACGGAGTTTTATAATAGACAAGTTGTTTTGAACAACAGTTTTTTACATTTGATTTTAATTGGACTTCATGCTTCATATCATGTCCACACCGCACCATTTTAACATTGAAGATTGACAAGACGCTATCACACCGCGTCACAGTATACAAAGACTTTGCATTTACTTATTTTAATGTGTCCTTGCCTTATTTTTAATGTTATGTATTTGTATTTGTGACTGAAGATGTCCTATAAGGGGACAAAACATGTTTCACGAGTGTAACTTAATGTAGTCTTTGTAATAAAGACAATTACAGTATTGTAAAGGTGGAATTACAAAATCTAAACTTTCACAAGTTGATACTTTGACAATACAGGCTCTAATATGAAATTTATAACGTGCAATCTTGATTAAAGTATACCGCACTGCCAGAGCTGTGCGCCTGGAAAATAACGGCGCAGCCATTGTCACATTTTGACGAGATCTGCCTGTTACACTCAGATGAGCCTCATTAATATGATGTGTAGTTGATAGATCCCCTGTTTGAGTTTGTAATAGGTGTTCTATTGTCTTCTGAAATTCTGAACCATCAGCTAACGTCAAACCTTCATCTAAAAAGTGGTTTCTCAATAATTTCAAGAGGTGGGGTACATCACCCACACCTTCCTTTTATTGTCCACTGGATTGGTAACAAAGCTCTTGACCTTGTGTACGTTTAATTCCTTCCATGTTTTGGCATTTTTGCCCCCCATGTCACAAGTTACTGCGACAATATGAATGTCACATGCCTCAAGTTTACAAATTAGGTTTCTTAACAACTCTTGACGTCATTGTCACGTCAAAATCATAAAGCAAAGAGCCCTCGAACCATCACTACCTGGATGTTGCTGTAAGGCCCTAGTATGCGGTCATCAGATGAATCGTATGAAATGCGTCCGTCTATATTCATTTCATCAAATGTCAAAACCGCGATCTTTTCAGACTCCTTGTAATTTACTGCTCTGGCTTTCAGTAGATATCGCACCTCTGTTAAAATTCCGGGTCTACATTTAAAGCACCGAATCCATTTTTGTAAGGTTGACCGACATGGTAAAGGAATGTTCCGGTTCCTCAATTAATCTTATGCTTTTCTGGAAAGCCATCTCAAAGACAAAGCATTTGCTATGTCCTCCGAGGACCATTTCATTCGTTTATTGCCTCCTAAGAGACATCGTATCTGACCTGGCGTAAAACATTTTGACAGAATCTTAACTACTTCCTCTCTGTGTACACTCTTCTTTACATTCGGCGGAGACGGTTGTTGTCGTCTTTTTGAGACTAGATACCTAGGTCCCTTGAGCTTCTTCAGAGCAGCCTCCCTTCGTCTTAAAATCGCGTTTTCCTTTTCCAGAATCTCCACCCGCTTACGGGGTTTTAAGATCTCCTCATTTTGAAGCGATTCAGTGCTAGTTGCCTGGTCAACTTTCCTTTTCTTTGGTGACAAAGTCTCTAATGTTGGCCGCGCCCGCTTCTTCACGCTCCTAACTTCATGATGCAAATCTCTATCACTGGAAATCTGTAAAATGAAGATAAACCTTTATGAGCGATCACGTTTTAAACATATATAAAATCGAAACTACGATCGTTAAGTAAAATAAGCCTAACTACTTAACGTTCAAAGTATGTGAAGAGTTGTAAGTTAATATACTGTCGTAACTCGGTGTTCTCACATAAAACGTTCTGCTGGCAAACAACAGAACAAAGTAAAAAGATTCAAAAAATTGTTCCAGTACCTGGAATTGAACCCAAGCCTTTAAAACGAAGGTTAGCTACCCTAGCGAGTATACAGTACCATAGTATGACAGAATCAGTTTATTCATACTTCCACGTAGCTGGTCAAATTTATTACGATTTATTAAATATTGTATGAAAATTAGTAGACAGATAGGCCTACCTGCTCTGCTGTTTGGCTGGGAATGGTGCTAAGTGGTTGAACACGAAGCTTTATCGCCATGCCAATTTGCAATTGACAGACGGAACAGCATCTGCCCGCAAGATTTTTCTCTGTGGTAATCCCAGTAGTTCATTTCTCAAATCTCGTTCATAATCCTCTTGACGAAAATGTATGGAACATACCTTGGCATTATCAGGATTAAATTTGTCACTTCGCTTACAGTGCAAGACCCACACTCGCCTAAACTCATGTTTTGGAAATCTGTGGTACAAGACACCAGTTGTTTTCGATCCCTAATTAGAAGATTGTGCCATAGCACAATTAACTTTATATTTAGAAACCTTACTCATCGTAACACAACAATCAACACAATACAGAAAATTTTACAAGACTGCGTACCGTACCGCAAAATAGACCTATACTGAAAGCGAGTTCCGTATCGTTTACCGCAACAGCTGCTGATAGGAGACCTCCACGTCACGTCAGCAGTTAATCTGATAAATCAAGATACGTCAGCATGAGGCGATGCTACGCTGGAAGCAAAACGCGGTAATTGGGAATGAGCCCCCCTGCTGTAGACCCACCGAAGTGAGTGTAAGTGCGGAAATCTACCCCTCCAAGTTCTGGAACATGCGTTCTTTTATGACACGGATAAATTTAGAGTTGAAATTACTCTGCAACAGGCTATTGTTTTAAAATGTAAAGGCAGTTTCGAATTAAAAGTCTGAATTTCGGTAATGGGGCCGACATTGTACTTCGAATTACGAATTATCCGTATTTCGAATTTGAGTAACATGTAAAACTGTATCTCATGTTTCCGGGACCGAGAGCTTCTTCGAATTAGGCGGGATTTTGAATTAACCGATTTCGAATTATAGAGGTTCTACTGTATTTAGCCCTGTGGCCTCGTACATACCTGCCAACTCTTCCGATTTACCTGGAAACTTTCCGGTTTTTAACTCGTCTTGCGATTTTCCGATTTATTTTTACTTCCGGTTTTTGACTAATATAACCTCTAGAACGGCCAATACTCTTCCCCTAGAATAAAGGATAAATTCTATGTGCTTGTGTAATTTACAAAACCTAATTTTCAAGCGTATTTGATGCTTTATTTTGTGAGTGTTTCGTCCGTCACCTTCGTGTATTGTTTCCCGCTCACCACAGCAGCGTGTGGTGTGCGCTTTATACTGCTGGGGATTTGGGCCGGCAATCGTCCTGCAAGCAAGAGGCTAGCGCGCGCTAACGACTCAGTTAATTGGGACGAAAGAATGAGTTTGTTATTGTGTTGTTCGCGCGCTGTTAACATCATTTCTGTGCGTAGTTTCGTCGAAGTTGTGGGCCACGTGTTTTTCCTTGCATTTCTATGACAGTTTCTGGTATTTTCTTTTCTTGTTATGGCCAAAAAATATGACAAACGTTATCTCCAAGTACATTTTACCGGCTATTAAAGGAAACTACCGTATTTTCTCGCGTACCGTAATCGACGCCCTTGCATAATTTACACATCCCAATATTTTTGGGTCCAAAGTGGAATTTGACGCACCCACAACTTCGAAGATCCATCACTCAGCTCCAGATGCGTTTCGAAATAAAGATGCCAACTACTCAGGTAGCAGGCTTCCTATTGCGAAAACGGGCATTCCAAACACAGGGCAACGTGCTGTATTAGCCGGCTAGAAATTCCACTGCACTAGTTTTACGTGTGTTTCGCGTACGGGACATTATGTGATCTCAAAATTGTTTGTCAGTCCACAGTACTCGATTAATACGCATAATACGAACTTGCAGTGATCAGTTACGCCGAAACATACGGGAATAGAGCAGCGGGCAGCAAGTTTCAGTGTCCAAATGAAACTTGCGCTACCGCGGTAACAAAAGTGCACTTCAAGCGGCCAACAAGTCTCGCAAAGTATTTCGCGGACCAAAAAGCGGCAAGTTTCCGCAAGTACAGGATTATCTGCTTAACTATATGATTTTGTTACGCAATGTTGGATAAGCCGTTTCTCACAAAATGCTGCATTTTAAAGAATGAGAAATAGCTGCTGCACGTGGAATCATTGTCTCGTATTTGAAGGTTAGCCGAGGCTGAATTAATTTTATGAAGAGGAATGGACTTTCTCTTCGACGAAGAACAACATTATGCCAAAAAGTGATGAATGATTTCAACCATTTTCAACGCTTTGTGATTGAGAAGCGTAAAATGAAGGAATATTTTATCTCCCTTATAGGAACCGCAGGTCAGACGCCAATCAGTTTCCATATACCACAAAGTCGAACAATCGATAAGAAAGGAACATACAGTGTTATCGCATGCGCTACCGGAAGCAAAAAAACAACAATGTTCTGCAATGCTTGCTGTAACAGCTGATGGCAGAAAGCTTGCACCTTACATTGTTCTAAAACTAAAACCAATGCCTAAAGCAAAATTTCCGCGAGTGATCCACGTTCGTATTCAAGAAAAAGGGTGGATGGACACGTCACTCGTACAAGATTGTATACGAACGGTTTGGGGTAATGTAACAGGGTCCCTTCTTCAATGCTCGGCCCTTCTCGTGTTGGACATTTTTTGCTGGTATGTCATTCAGGTCGTATTGTCCGCCCGTAATGAATGGGTAGCACATTTTCCAGTGTCGGTACTTCAAACCCACGTGTCTAACTCATCTGATGTACCCTATTTGACTTTTCAGAAACAATCTCACGCCGGAATTGTATGCCACATGACGACAACTGCAAATGGGGGAACCAATTGTGTTTGGATTATATTTGATGTATCTTTTAAATGTAAATGAATTGTAAATAATTTGTTAATATCCAAATTCCTTGAATCGCATCTAAAGTTTTCGCCTGCATTTTTCTTCAAAAAAGTGCGTTAATAACGGGAGAAAATACAGTATTATGCATTTTGTTGCGTGTGTCGGTGTGACAAATATTATTCGTATGTAAGTGTCATAAATGAGAGTGATTAGGTACATTTTCTTGTAACCATTTTTATGTTTTCTTACTTTTAAGATTTTAAATTTAATGGTCAATTCGCATTGTAACTGTAGATAAGTATGCCTTTTATCCTGACCTTTTTTCACGTAGACCGTGGTGGAATATATGTGATGAAATCCAAGAATTAAAAAATCTTCTTATTTTTGGTTTTTAAACGTTGGCGGGTATGCTCGTTTAGCAACATTCGGGTTTTGAGATGAGCGTTATAATACATACCATAGTACTCCTGTATTGCACAAGACATGTAGAATAAGCAGTTTTGACCAATTGTTTCTCCTGGTTTTTGTATCAGAATCTCCTGATTTTTGGTTTTGTAAAGTTGGCATGTGTGAAAACTTGTTCTCCTTCATTACCAATTTTCTTTTTGGAACAGCACTTCACGGGTATCACTAATCGTCTCAGACATCGCCTTCAAATGCTGATGCGAGAGTTCGCAAGTGCACATAGTGAGAAAACGCTTCAGTTTAACGGTATATATACACACACACACACGCACACCATAAAAACATATACCAAGCATCAGTAGATAAGTGATAACCTTCTCGGTATAAATTTATGTGGAAATAGCCTTACTGATATTTAACCAGACACAAGAAAATATAATCGAACCTCTGAAATCAATAATGCGCTCTGCCATATCATGAGATGCATCACATTCTTACTTAATCGCAGTATTTAGCGTTAAAATTTAGCCATCATTTATTCAGTCTTCATTTTTTAACAAGTAACAATTGTTATCGGACACATTATTTATGCATTTATTATGAAAATGTGTTCTCTTTCCTTACGAATTTTCTTTACGGAACAGCCGTTGACGGGTATTACTAATAGACTCCAAAATTGCATTCGAATATCGACTAGACAGCTCACTATTGGACATGGTGAGGAGACTGGACTGAAGGTGATTGATCGTATGCAACATAAGCGCTGGGGTGCGTAAATATCGGTAATGGAAAAAATCGTGCGCGCTTAATCGTTCGTAATAATGGATGCATCTGTCATAGGGCTATCGTAACCGAAGGAAAATACCCACTTTAATATAGGAATTATGAAAGGACAGAATAGAACTGTCGTTATAACGGGGTTCTCGTTATATGCAGTACTCGCTATATCGGACCTCTTCGATTTTTTAAATAAAAATCTTTTCTACCCCAATACTCGCTGACGTGGACCCAGTTTGAATCCTGACTAATGTATGTGGGATTCTTAACATAAGAGGTCTCGCCCTATTTGAGATCCCATGGCTACGATTACAATGTTACAAAGTCACATAAAACTACAGGCTTGCTTGCTTTGCTTATGAAGCTACTTGCCGTTCGTCGGCTAGATTTATACCTTGTAAAATTGACGCTTATTCAGTAGATGTCAAGTGACCTTTCATTTTCCCCCTTTTGTTTCTTCTGTGAGTTCCTTCGTAGTTTTCATGTCAGTGTAAGTCAGATGAATTTTTTCTATTTTTAGGTGAAAGTATTGAAGAAGCCTCGCTTTGAGCTCTCCAAATTGTTGGAGCTACATGGTGATGGCAAAGGTGGCACCGACGAACCTGGTGCAAAAGTTGATCGACCTGAAGGTTATGAACCCCCTGTGCAAGAATCTGTGTGAGATTGTAAGATACGTTTGAATATGCAATAAAATTCCATTGCAGGGATGGTGAATCAATCTCTGCTTGTTCTTTTTTGAATTTTTCTCATTGTTGTGAATTGTATTCTTGTATTTTAAGTTCATATTTGCCTTCTAGCAAATGCTTTACTCTCTTCTTGTTTTAGTTCCCAGTATCCTTTGACTTGTGTTTGTGTGTATATATTTTAACCTGGTTAATTCCTTGCCACGTCTTACCTATGAATATTATTTTTTACTTCTTCTTTTTTTTTTTTTTTTTTTGTCATTAACAAATTAAGACCAAAGATCTGTAAGGTGTAATTCCATAAGGCTATGTGCACCGGGTGTGGTGCATGGATAGGTGGCTAGATAGGTGTGTAGATAGCACTTGGGATATGTGGTGGGCACACTGACCGGAGTAAGATCAAGGCATTTTTTTGTTTTTATTACATACTTTCATTTTTCATTTAAAGAAAAGAGGCATGCAAGTTGAAAATAAGGTTGTTTAAAGTTTTGCACATATGTTTCTCTTGAGCTTGAAAACTTGTCTGATCTCATAGGATTGAATTAAGAAAGACAAGCCTATGTACGTGGCATTTGTGGATCTATAAAAGGCATTCGATAATGTTGATTGGACCACACTATTTGATATTCTAAAGGTGCTTCCACGTGATCAACACTTGCAAGTTGTGATGTACATCTTTATTCTATCTCAAGAGGTGGGAGTGCCCAAAACAAAGTTAAAGCTACTTAAACTGGGAAATTATGAAAATAGTAAATTATGATTCTGAAGGTGATTGGGATTAGATGCTGAGGAAGATGCTTTGTGTACAGTTGTACAAAAAGAATCGCAGGCTATGAAATAGCAGCAGCAATCAAGAAATAGTTACAAGGCTCCAGTTTGTCCCCTTTCCTTTTCAGTCTTTACTTAGAACAGGTGATGAAGGAAATCAAATAGAAATTTGGAAAAGTAAAGGAAATTAAGCCGGCCCCGTGGTGTAGGGGTAGCGTGCCTGGCTCTTACCCGGAGGCCCCCGGTTCGATTCCCGGCCAGGTCAGGGATTTTTACCTGGACCTGAGGGCTGGTTCAAGGTCCACTCAGTCTACATGATTAGAATTGAGGAGCTATCTGACAGCGAGATGGTGGCCCTGGTCTAGAAAGCCGAGAATATTCATCGTGCTGACCACACGACACCTCGTAATCTGCAGGCCTTTGGGCTGAGCAGTGCTCGCTTGGTAGGCCAAGGGCTGTAGTGCCATGGGGGTTGGTTTTTACAGGAAATCTAAATTGAGATTTACTGATGATACTTTTATTCAATTTGAGTGCCGAGTATCTGGAGAAATTACTAAATAGTATGGACAGTCTTGGTGAGTACAAGATGGAAATAAATCCAAAATGAAGGTAATGGATTGCAGTTGAATGAAGTCCGGTGATTATGGATATATTACATTAGGAAATTGTCTTCAAGGAAATAATCTTGTCCCATTTCATATTCATCTGGGGTAAACTGGGGCACTGAAATGCATGTGCAATGATTTCAGTGAAGAGGTTGATGATGATATCAATACATTTTCATTTTATTCAAAGTAAAATACACATTAGGCCTACCCATCTTTCCTCACTGTGTAATCATGAGGTAATATGAAAGAATAAAACAATGTATTGTTTAAAAAATTCTTCAACTGTCCAATGGGGTACCTACAAAATAATTTAAAACAAACATAAAATGTATGGCACCATTTTTCTGTTCATAAGGCTACTCTATATGAACTCTCTACCACACTTTTGACACATCTGCATAATCATGTACAGTTGGAAAGGTGTATCGACCCATCCTTTCTGTATATTTCATCAGGCATACCACAATACAGTGAAACCTCGATTCTCCGTTTTTCATGGGACCCTGAAAATAAAACGTACAATACGGGAAAACGGAAAATCCGGGAATGAATGAAAACCATCAACAATTTGGCTAAACATCACAAAAATGAAATATGTATAATTATAATCTTACAAAACTCCTAAACCAAACCAAACTACAGCCCCAGTGGGACTTTGCCTGCCAAGCGACCGCTGCTCAGCCCGAAGGACTCCAGATTACGAGGTGCGCATGGTCAGTGCGACGAATCCTCTCGGCCGATATTCCTGGCTCTGTAGATCGGAGCCGCCTACTCACCATTAGATAGCTCAACAATTAAAGGTAATCACGTAGGCTGAGTGGATCTGGAACCAGACTTATATCCAGGTAAAATTGTCTGACCTGGTCGCAGTCGAACCCGTGCCTCTGGATGTGAGGCGGACATGTTAGACCACGAAACCGCATTAATTACCGGTACGCGAGTTCAAAATCTCGATACTTTATATTCAGTTTTACAGGGGAATCTTCGTCAGTTTCCCGTGAAAACTTCTTTCAGTTCAGCGGCTTTGATTAGGCTAGCCAAACTCTTCGAAAAATCTAATAACGCCAAGCCCAACGACAATCGACCACAAGTAGTTTTTAATTCTCTCGTCTAATAAAATAAAGCACATTAGATACGAAAGCACCCAAGATGAATGCGAAATCAGTTCATTTCTTAATCTTTCATTGTAATTTGGTCTCCGGTATACTGTTCGTAGTCAGTTTCTGGAAATCTCGTTCCGCGCAAATTAGGCCTACGTCGACTTTTAAAGGTTATGTTAAACTCGAAAACATGGTTTCGAATGTAAGTATCGTTTCTGAAAAGTTCTCGAATGCATTATATGCATTATATTCAGTTCTGCGCGTCACAAATCCAATCAAATTGAAAAGATAAAAGAAATATCAAAACTTCAGAAATTACGGTTATTCGTGATCTGGAAAGCGCGCTGGCTGCACATGTCAGTAAGAGTTTGAAATTATACCAACCATTTAAAATGTAACGTGCGCAGATAAAACGACTGCGGTTTTTGGTATTTTAACACGAAAACGTAAAATTCCCAATCTTACATTAGGACCTAAACAGTAATAGGCAATTCCAAGACCTCCCATGGCTTTCTTTTTTTTAAATTACATTTAGGTGCAACATGTGTTTTGGTCTCGCTAACACAATCATGAACGATAATATCAAAAATACTGAATTTGTGTTAAGAAGCAGTTTCGATTCCTGCCTGAAAGCCCAGTTACTCTGCAGTGCCCTGAGCAAAGTGCCAAAAACCTCTTCGGCAGTACAATCGAAAAAAGTAAAAATATAAACATCTAACCCTGGACATAATATGGACGTTTTATAAGTGCGAACATTTGACGAAACTCGTTCCGTCTTCAAGCAGAGCTGTCGAAATGCGCCGTGTCCTTGCAATTGTTGTTGCCATTCTCTGCTTTATGATTTTCCGAGATTTTCTAAACAATACCACCCGAATGCGATGCTAAGATGGTCCCTTATGCAAGTTCACCGCCGATCGCTTTTCCAGTACCGGTACAGTACTTGCTTTAATTATCGCAGTGACGGGGCGTTAACGCCAAGATCCATAAATATGCCATAGCCGTCCTTTTGTGAGATACAGTTTATTAAAAAACGATTGATCGAGGATTTAGCGTTGATGGGACTGGAATTTCTGGACGGTTGATCCGGAAAATCGTTTCTTCGAGGAACGGATAATGCGGGACTTTTACAACGTGATTTAATTACAATGCTCTCGGGACCACGTAATTTGAACGCATATTCCGGGAACGGATAATCGACGTTCCACTGTATTTCCGTATTTCCATACGCGACATCACCCTGGTCCACAACATTAGGAAAGTGGAATGAACGATTTTCTTGCCATCCTTTTTCCTTTAAAAATTTACTGTTGTAAAATCCTTTGAAGATTCATCACTCACTACTTCACACACAGAAAACTTCTATCTTCCTGTGTGACAAATTTCACAATTATAAAATCTCTTTCTGGTCTTATCAACGATTTGACCCCTGGAAAAACAATTCCGGATACCAGTTTTCATTGATTTGAGGCACTTCTGGCAAATTGGAAGCAAACTTTCTACGAGATTTTGATTTCTTCTTATCCTTTCTTTGATTTGTCAATGAGACCGAGGTTGTACACTGCTTCGGCTGCATGTCTTCTGCGGAGATGCTTGTACCAGGAGGCACCAAATGGTTCCTGCGCCTACTTCTGGCTGGGCTACTTGTTCTGGCAACAGCACATTTTTCAGATAGAACATCCATTCACGTCTTGTCACATTTTTTTTTATCCGTGACATTCAGTTGGAATCTTTAAAAGAACTTTTTCTGGATCTAGTGGAACAATCCTACATGCTTTGAAGCCAGAGAGAATGTTGGCCTCCATGTTAGCTCCAGCTTCAACACACCTCATCAGCAAATTAGGGAATTCCACTTTGGGGTACACATCCATAATGTTTTTTTTACAGTCTATTAGCACTTTCCTCTAAACTTCCTTCAATGGTCGAAACAGAGACATGAAGAGGCTGAATGAGGTGAGTAGAGTTTGGTGGTAGGAGGACAAACTCAATATCATTCTCACTGCATGCCCTGATCACATGATCTGAAACATGACTTGGAAGATTATCTCTAATCAAAGCCTTCTTTCCTTGTAATCTACGCATATAAAGCATTGCTATCTTCATGAACTATTCTCCAAACAGTTGCATATCAAACCAACCAAACTTGTTCATACCATACTCTGATCCAAATACTCCTTCCTTCCACCTAGGATAGACACCAGACACTGAACTGGGACCAAGTGCCTTGTATTCAACAAAAGGCGGGAGTAAATTACCGTTTGCAGAAGCAGCAAACATTACACTTGTGGACTGCTTACTGGGATCGATGATCCTTTCCACATGTCGACAACTTTGCATACCCCAGGATCATCCATAAAGTTGGTTTAATCGTAATTGATGGTGTTTGAAAGTGATATGCGCTCCAAAGTCTTGCTAAGATTATTGAAATAAGCTTGAAGTGTGTGTTTTGTGACACCAGCTCGAGCCCTTTTCACATTCTTGCACAGACATTGGGTAAGTGCTGTGTGGTGACGGAGGAGGTTACTGATCCAGTCAATTCTGGGCCTGTTTTCTTTGAATTTTTTCACAACACGGCCTTGCCTGTTTAAATGTTCCTGCACTGTATCACTGATGTCATGTGTCTGTGATGGAAATCTCCAGTTAGCACAAAGTAAAATCCCACCAATAATTCTGTGTTCATCTTCGCCATTCAAGACTGACCACCAGGCTTCGTCACAAAATTTTCTTTCAATCTGTTGTGTAAAATCGTTTTTGGTACGTCAGATTTTTCTGCAACCTGCAACATTTTACCTGTACTTTTACATTCTTTTAAAGCACTATTCGTGTCCTTTTCATGGTATTTGAAGAGTTGACTATTCCCAAAAACTTTGTTGTACACTCGCACCATGTCCCACTTCGCCCTGTGAATTTCAGGGCCTGAACAAAAAAAAGTGTAAGAAAAACTGTTGAAGTGAGGCTATTTAATTTTTGTAGCAAATCACTTTACATATAATAACACTCTCACTTGTAAAGCTTCTTGAACTCTGATATACACAGGATTACAATACAAACACGCTTGTGGCTATGCACATAACCTCCCTTCGCAGTCTGAGCAAACAGTTGAGCATCTAAATATATTTCAAACCTAACTTATAGACTGCAGCACAGGAAAACGGCACCAAGTTCAAACTGTCCCACTTCACTCCATTTGACTGTAATTAATGCAAAAGTATGGAATACATATAATAAGCAGGGAAGAAAAGAAATTTGCTTACTTCGAATATTCATTTAGGAATTGGTAAGAGTCGTGTATGGACAGTAACAAGCTGAGAAAGAATAGATGCGGGTAGATCGAATCAAAAGTGGAGAGGTAATTGAATTGATGAATTTGACAAAGATGGTAATTAAAATTAATAAACTTTCTATGAGCGAGTAACGGATTCAATATGGCGGAAGGAAGTGCAGCGATACGCAGACAAAATTTTTGCGAATCTAAAGAAGTGTTGTGGAATGGTGGTAATAATGGTGTGTGGCTTTCAGTGTCCGAGGACAAATTCGGCTCGCCGGATGCAGATCTTTTGATTTGACGCCCGTATGCGACCTGAGCATCGTGATGAGGATGAAATGATGCAGACGACACATACACCCAGTCCCCGTGTCAGCAAAATTAACCAATTACACTATGCAACAGCGGAAAAAACTTTTTCACAAAAGTAGGTGTACTTTATGTATTTCTGCCTCCTGAATTTAAAAATGACACTGAGAATATTGTATCACCCACAGTTTTGGCACAAAACGTGTACGTTGTTAATAGTGATATCATATTGAAGTATATATATATGTGGCACGTGAATCGTGCTGAACTAGAATAAAAGTTTAAACCAACAACATATTGAAATATGCATACAGAGAATGTGGTAAAAACGTGCACTAACGTAATTCATTCCGTGTTTAGTTGTCATGGTGTGGCTCCTGCTTTTGCTCTTATGGGACATTTCTGTGTGCTCACGGTGAGGCATCCAGCAGTAATCACCCAAGTTCTCTGGTATCGTCGTTCCATGTCCTTTATATCCTGATGGAACCTTTCACCCTGTTCCTCACATCACCCAGGTTTGGAGGAAAAAAGTCAAGGTGAGAGTGTAAAAAGTGTAACTTCAAACTTATTGAGCATCCCAGCATTTTCAACTTCGTCAGCATATTCTCCAATATGTCGACATACTCTGGGCTGCGATTGTTTACCAGGAAATTTTTAACCACACACTTCAAGGCAATACAGGCTTCTCGCTCCACAGCATTCATTAAGGTAACCTTCATCTAGCATTACTTTCCGAATATCGGGACCGTTGAACACTCCTTCAGCCTATCACATGACAGGTTGGAGAACTTGTTACATAGATATTTGAAACAGTTGCCACACTTAGGTAATGCTTCGACAAACTGCTTCATTATGCCCAGTTTGAGGTGCAGAGGTGACAAGAGTATTCTGTCTCTTCCCACTAGAGGGTCACATTTTATATTTTTGTCCCCTGGAACCAATTCCAACCTTCGGATCCACTGCTTTTGCTCCCAATGTTTGTCACGAGCACAACTGTCCCATTCACAGCTGAAACAAGGAAACTTGGTATATCCGGTCTGTTGTCCTAGAAGCATACCCAACACTTTCAAATCGCCACACACCACCCAGTTGTGATTCTCATAATGAATGGTAGTAAGAAGTAGTGATGGGCAGTCTGAGACGAGGTCTCGAGACTAGCGCAGGTACTATTTCTCGCGGAAAATTTCGAGAGCGTTGTCCCCGCATTGTGCGGCGAGCAGCGTGTTGTAGGCCCACAGTCAGTCGGAGCTGACCGTTGTTTGTGCCGAGTATGCGAATAGCCAACCACGGGCCTTCTCAATTTCGTAAATACGTGTCAACAAGCGACTAGGGCGTTCATTTCTACAGAGGTCTATTTTGACGCAATATAACAGCATTTCGGCATTGTATGCACTGGTAGGTACACGAACGAGTGGTTTTTGTACAGAACGTAACGGCTACTGCAGGTACAGGTACCTGGATACTAGGGGCGTGCATTATTCGAACTCGAGACGAGGCATACGCACGAGTGGAATGTGTAAGCAGTCTGAGACGTGGTCTCAAAATTTCTCGAGACTAACGCAGGTGCTATTTCTCGCGAGAGATCTCGAGAGCGTTGTCCCCGCATTGTGTGGCGAGCAGCGTGTCGTAAGCCAACAGGTAGTCGGAGCTGAATGCTGTTTGTGCCGAATATGCGTATAGCAAACAAGGCGCCTTCTCCATTCCGTAAAATGTGTGTCAACAAGCGATAAGGCGTTCATTTCTGCCGAGGTCTATTTTGACGCCGTATAACACAATTACAAAGGATAGGCATTCTGGCATTGTTATGCATTGGTATGTACAAGAATGAATAGCCTAAGTACAGAAACTGACGGCTACTGTAGGTACCCCTACCTGGATACTAGAGGCGTGCATTATTCAAACTCGAGACGAGGCAAGATGCGCCTTGCTGCATATGCAACCGTCATTACGCATGAGTGGAATGTGTAATCTAAATTGCTTGAGTTTGCTCCAATTCTTTCGAGGTAGGTGTACCTCGTTATCAGACCCTACATTCAATGTCATATGACCACTGCTCGTGTTTATGGATATTTTGATGACGAAGGAAGTACTGTAATTACACTGTTATTCGCGTTATAATTAGGTAGTTTGGTATATCGTGGTGCAATGTGCAATTGTGTCTAGTTGTACGCGACACGTAAGTCGTGGATGTCGGTTATTTTGAAGAGAGACCGGGCGAGTTGGCTGCGCAGCTGTGAGCTTGCATCTGGGAGAGGGGTTCGAACCCCACCGTCGGCAACCCGGAAGATTTTTTCTGTGGTTTCCCAGTTTCATACCGAGCAAATGCTGGGGCTGTACCTTAAAGCCCCACGAACCTACTGCGCTGGCGTTGCAGGGTGGGGAGGTGATACACCCAGGTGGCGGATGGAGGTGTCCTAACCGGCTTGCCGGCGGACTTGAGGGAAATAAAATACCTCTCGCGGACCAAACACACAATCCCCTGTGGGTGGGGGACGCAGACGAAGAATACACCCACGGTATCCCCAGCCTGTAGTAAGGAGCGACCAAGGGATCAAATTAGAACCATGAGACTACTTGTAATTAGTACCATCAGGCAGGGAGCACCATGGGTCGCTTTTAATTGCGCGTAGTACCGCTATGTTAGGTACAAAATAGGTTTGTGATTAGTAGCGACAGTGTGTGGCTCAGGATGCATTTTACAGTACCCGTGTTTCGAATCTCCGTCAGGAAGTCGTAAAAATTAAGAAATGAGATCTCCACTTCCAGAGGTGCATATGGCCCTGAGGTTCACTCAGCCTATACCAAAAATGAGTACCAGGCTAATTCCTGGGGGCAAAGGCGGCCGGGCGTAGAGCTAACCACTCTACCCCATCACGTGCCGAGGTTAACAATGGTGGAAGCCTTTACCTTCCACTCCTCCAAGGGCCTTCGTGGCCTATACGGAGGTGACTTTGCTTTGCTTTTTTTTTGTGTTTCTTTTTTTTGCTAGGGGCTTTACGTCGCACCGACACAGATAGGTCTTATGGCGACGATGGGATAGGAAAGGCCTGGGAGTTGGAAGGAAGCGGCCGTGGCCTTAATTAAGGTACAACCCCAGCATTTGCCTGGTGTGAAAATGGGAAACCACGGAAAACCATTTTCAGGGCTGCCGATAGTGGGATTCGAACCTACTATCTCCCGGATGCAAGCTCACAGCCGTGCGCCTCTACGCGCACGGCCAACTCGCCCGGTTTTTTGTGTTTCGAACCCCTATATGAGCGACACCATGGGTCTGCCTTGCCTATGCTTAGTACCCACTATGAGAGGGATAGTGCGAGTCCTGTGGTTAGTCCACTTATGTGAGGCACGCCATAGGTTTGCGTTGCCCGTAAATAGCACTGCAATGTGCAAAACACCATAGTTCTGTGTTACATGTGCGCATTACATTACCCGTGATTAGTACCATAATGTGTGGAATACCGCGAGACTACCCTACTTTTGATTAGTACCGCAACATGACAAATAGCATGGTTCTACTTTCCTAGCGATAAGTGCCATTATGAGGGGCCGATTACCTGGATTTTGGACCCGTTTCGACTACAAGCATCATCGATTCAGTATTGAGCTTTAGAAGCAGTCCCTTGGTCAGTAATACGGTTGTTTAACGCTAGTTTCTGGGAATGTGGGGCATTGCGGGTCGGATCCACTGTTGTTTTAACTTGATATCCATCCATTCTTTCTTCGTCCTCACGTTTTCGAATTCTGGTCAGTGGAGAATTATGGATTTTTAGACTGTTATAACATATCGTCTCATTTCGTACCATTAGGGGCTGATGACCGTGATGTTAGGCCCCTTTGAACAACAAGCATCATCATCATTAATTAAGGCCACGGCCGCTTCCTTCCCACTGTCAGATTTTTTCTGTCCCTTCGTCGCCATAAGATCTGTGTCGGTGCGACGTAAAGCAAATAGTAATTTTTTGTGTGTGTGTGTAGAGATGCCACATAGCACAGCCTGCTGTGTTTGTTCAAAAGAAGTAAACTACGTCGGCAGAAATACTTCTGGGATGACCCGGCACTTAAAAGACACATAATATCAAAGAAGAGGGATCGTCGCAGAACACTTCCGGCCCGGTCTGCATCACAAGAAGCTACCCTGTCGACAACAATTGCGAGGTATCCAGGTAGGTGTACATCCTATCTACTGTTATTAACCAACTAGCTGTCCGTCTCCATGGCTAAATGGTTAGCGTGCTGGCCTTTGGTCAGAGGGGTCCCGGGTTCGATTCCCGATAGGGTCGGGAATTTTAACCATCGTTGGTTAATTTCGCTGGCACGGGAGTCAAATCAAAAGACCTGCACCTGGCGAGCCGAACTTGTCCTCGGACACTCCTGGCACTAAAAGCCATACGCCATTTCATTTTTTTTTCAACCAACTAGCTGATGTAGCCGTGCTTAGGTACGGACTTTTACACTGTATAGAGAATTTAGGTTAGTTAGTGTACACGTGAGCAAGATTGTATTAACTAGCATAGCTCTTAACGTTACCCTAGAAACGCGACGGGGAAGTCACCAAACGTCTTTTCTCATATGTAATGGTAGGCCCACTTGCCTACCATCAGTCACAATCAGGTTGGGGAGTTTTCATTACAACTCCAGGCACACTCTTTCCACCTGGTTTTTACATCCTAAGAAAGACTGTCTTAAGTGTTTTTCCAAACTGAAATGAACATACGTCATTACAACGACGTCAGTACGAATGGCGTGAATAAAAGCAATGCTTTCATATGAAATACTCGATCAAATGATAAACCACACATTTTCGTACTTTTAACGAACAGCATTACGCTGCCGATCTAACAGTCCAAAGTTCCAGACCTGGAAGGACCAAGCCGCAGATACCCGTGATCCGTGAACACTCTTCGTCTTTTTTCGGTGGGGGTGGTGTCGAATAGTGGAGAGTCCCGGGGCAAAGACTATGCCCGTTTACTAATCTGTTTCCTAGGAGTACCCGATGAGTCGGAAAATCTCAATTCGTAATGAATTGGCGGCGGGAAATTCTATCTGATTTGGAGGTAAATTTTTCCTCCAAGCCAGAGGAGAAATCCCACACTTCACTCCTAATTTGGAATCAAATTAATGTAGATTTTAATAAAAGTGAAGAGGTTGATGCTTTTCTTAAGAAACGGGTCTTTTCAGGGTTGAATTTTGAGTGATTTAGTGAATTGTGGTGCTACAATTTGGAATAGCCCTAATTGTAATTCTAGACCAGGTCATACTACTGCTACCGGGCGAGTTGGCCGTGCGGTTAGAGGCACGCGGCTGTGAGCTTGCATCTGAGAGAT
Source organism: Anabrus simplex (assembly GCF_040414725.1). Taxonomy (NCBI): domain Eukaryota; kingdom Metazoa; phylum Arthropoda; class Insecta; order Orthoptera; family Tettigoniidae; genus Anabrus; species Anabrus simplex. The sequence goes on from NC_090265.1 coordinate 316,556,666, forward strand.
AGTGGGTTCGAATCCCACTGTCAGCCGCCCTGAGGATGGTTTTCGGTGGTTTTCCATTTTCACACCAGGCAAATTAAGGCCACGCCCGCTTCCTTCCAACTCCTGGCCTTTCCTATCCCATCGTCGCCATGAGACCTATCTGTGTCGATGCGACGTAAAACCACTAGCATACTACTGCTGTTACTGCTACTACTACTACTACTAAGTGAGCCTTTGCCTTAGTTTGCACACTGTTCATTCAAAACAGCGCGTCAGAGTAAGATCGAATAGCTGGAATACTATGATGAACCAGTGTGTTACGTACCAGCAGTATCAGAAAGTGTATGGACCAGAGGAATGGCATGCTAAAGAAGAAAGTTGTCCAACTCCCCAGCTATTTTCCGCCAATATTCAGTCAGATTGTTATACTCGGTACACAGCAGTAATCCCAACTATCGGAGTTGAGTGGCAGCATAAGAGACAAAGAACATCACAACAATGGTCAATGTAATGTTATTATTGATCAATGTTAAGCGCTTTCGATATTGTAGACCTTCACATTTAGTTTTCTTCCGACTCTGAAATACCACTCAAATCATAGGTGGTACGGTAAAACTGAATAAAACATAAATGATCGGATATTTTATTCTCTATAACTTTTATGTGGTAATTTTCGATAGGACCAATAACATAGATATTTAAAAATTAAATTTTAGGCGCCTTCCCCTAAACTACAATTTCATTCAGGGTGAATAAAATTGTTTATAGCTTTCACTGTAGTTTCTTATTCCCCGACTCTATATACCGTTCATTAAATTCTATTAACCCACTTTATTGTGGCTCGGCGTTTATATGAACATGGCAACAACAGCACAAATTTATGAATATCTCTGTTATCATAGCCAGTACGGTAAAAATATATAAGACATAAGTGGTCGGAAATTTAATTCTATATAACTTTAGTTATGCAGTATTTATCGATAGGACCACTAATAATATAAATATTTGAGAATCATATTTTAGGCCTTCCCCTAAACTACCATTTCACTGAGCGTGAATAAAATGGTTTGTAGCCTAGATTGTAGTGGTTCATTCCATGACTCTACATAACGATTGTCATTAAATTCTCTTAAGCCGTTTGCTCGTGATGCGTGTACATATATACATACAGAAATTACGGAAAAGTAAAAAGTGCATGTCCTTGTTGCCGTGGACATGACTGGTATAGAAATACCATTATTTTCAAATTCTGAGCAATTTACGGAAAAAACTCTTATTATATATATATATATATAGATAGATTATATGGGTTATTCAGCCAAGAAGTCCGCCTGAAATAACTTGTGAATAGTTTAAGATTTTGACATTCTGTTTTCACTTTCGTTAATGATATTAAGGAGCACATACTTCAACATGCAGCGCTTTCCTAGGCTTTTGACAAAATTTATCGTCACATACGTTTCCATATGAGGACTGATGATACACTGTCAAGCTTACACTCGTAGTTACTGGGACGTCGCACAGCTCGCAGCACACGAGAACCGCTCTCGAGAGCGTTGTCCATCACCCCTGTCGAAAGAATATTGTATAGCAAACTAGGGCATTTTTGATTACACGTTCAACTAATGTGTAATGGTGGTTGTATATGTAACAAAGCACATCTTTCTCCGTCTTAAGGCATTCATATACGTTTGAAATGACGTACAGTATTTGGACGGAAGTTTCATTTTTGTTTCCTGATGAAAGCTAAATTCTTCTACTTTAAGAAAATTTATAGTTCTTACATGTTTTCGTAAATAAATATGCTCAGAAAATTGATTTAAAGGGAGTAGTGCACCCGTGTCTCGGTCTGAGGTGGGCGTGGCATTGCTGCACGGAGAATTTCATGGTTCCTTTAGATGTTTCAATTCAACTTTGGTGCTCGTTGTTGCAGAATAGCTCTCCACATGTGGCTCCACGTGCGTATTTCTTTGTATTCGGCAGTAATACTCTGTGGTAATGGTTTCCTTAATTGCGTGTTTTGGATGTATATTCGTTGTCATGGGCTCTAAATATCGAAACGTTAAAAAGAAACAACGTGGTTTTCGTGGTAACCGGTATACAAAACCCAGTCAAAAAGAAAACAATGTAAATGTCGTAAGTACTGAACAAAGTTCTGCATCACAATCGAAGATGAGACCTACAGGTGATAGTAGTGTTTCATCTTATTGTGACTTACCAGGTGATAATTTTAACATAATTATTGACACAGATTGTCTTCAGAATTTAATAAATATTGTAGCATTCCCTAGCTGCTTTCAGTGCTCTTCCTTGAAGGTTAAGAATTTCGAAAATCAAAGATTTGGACGGGCTGTAGTTCTTGGTTTGGTATGTGAATTGTGTGGTTATGAAAGCAAGATAATTTGCTCTTCAAAAAGGCAGGAAGACGTTCCCGAGGTAAACAGACGCCTTGTTTATAGCATGAGGTAGATTTCTATGGGGATGTGGTTTCCAAAAGTTACAAAGCAGTGTGTGACTGCAATCCATACAATGGTAAAGAAATCAAACTGGAATATCTGGGACACTACCAAAAGCGTTTAGGAACAGCTCTTAGAAAAATTGTACAACATTACATAAAGGTGGGTGGTAGAAGCAAATTAACTGGGGCACTGATAGACAAGTGTTAGAATTATTTTGGAATTGCGTTGCACTCCAACTGCAGTTCCATAAAAGATATGACAAATGCTATATGGGCAACATTGTATCATTTGACTGTCCATAAGGACAGGCCTTCCCATCACAGGTACCCTATAGGAACAGACAGTTGGTGTTCATACCAACGAGCCAAAGCTGGCAATCTACTTGACAATTATAAGCATAAAGCAGGAATACCACTAGAAGTCCTACATGAAACGAAGCCTGTGTATGAAAGGCTGTGATCCAAAAATGTTATCGAAATGACTTCATGGTTTGACTCAAAATACCAATGAGTCATTCAACGCTACGGTATGGAAGAGGTGTAGAAAAGCTACTTATGTGGAGCTGCCCACTCTCAAACTGGGTGTCATGGATGCTGTTTTACACTTTAATTGTGGAAACAGTGTTGAAATAGAGGTTTTAAGAAGAATGAAGATTGTGCTTGGTATGTACTCACAAGGGAACATCGGCAATGGTTAAGTCGCCGATCCCGGGCTAAGTGGCTCAGACGGTTAAGGCGCTGGCCTTCTAACCCCAACTTGGCAGGTTCGATCCTGGCTCAGTCCGGTGGTATTTGAAGGTGCTCAAATACAACAGCCCCGTGTCGGTAGATTTACTGGCACGTAAAAGAACTCCTGCGGGACAAAATTCCGGCACCTCGGCGTCTCCGAATACCTTAAAAAGTAGTTAGTGGGACGTAAATCAAATAACATTATTATTATTAAGTCGCCGATCGCGATGAAACTTGGAAAACACATTGAGGTACACGTAAAAAGATGTCAGCATCAATTTTGGGTGCCGACATTCATTAGGGAGTTAACTAAGGGGCCAAAAATTTGCGACATTTCAAGTTCCGCGCGAACAGGGATGAATACCTGCTGGCCAATGCTTAACCGGCACCTCCTCCCCTCCAACCCTCCTTCTGGCTCGCCACCGCACGTTTCCTTTCTCCCCGCGCCTGCCCGTCAACTTAGCTGTCGGACAGAACCGGTGCTACACTTTGCGTATATAAATGCGCATCTTAATTATTTTTCAAGGCTTTTCTTATTACGTCAAACTTTACAACATTCCATATCATACTCATATCAAAGTTGCCTATGCATTAAATTGATTTATATTCGACAACCACTGCTGCAATTGAAATGTGTTGTGTCTGTCACTGCAAAACATAAATACATCGTTCATTACAAGCACAAATAAAAACATTCTACCTATATTCCTTATACTGGAGTACGCAATACGGAAAATATTAGTAGTTTCAAACTTGGAGTTTATAATTGTTCGCGATTTCGTTTCTTTATGACACAACTTTTTTTTGCTATTTGTTTTACGTCGCACCGATTCCGGTAGTTCTTATGACGACGATGGGATAGGAAAGGCCTAGGAATGGGAAGAAAGCGGCCGTGGCCTTAATTAAGATACAGCCCCCAGCATTTGCCTCATGTGAAAATAGGAAACCACGGAAAACCATCTTCAGGGCTGCTGACAGTGGGGTTCGAACCCACTATCTCCCTGATGCAAGCTCACCGCTGCGCGCCCTTAACCGTACGGCCAACTCGCCCGGACTATGACACAACTGATAGCGTACACAAAATGTGGGTGGTGGTGGGGGACGACGACGACATAAAAAGATCTGGACCTGTAACCAGGTTTTAATATCTCGAGATACCGAATCGCGGTTACGTCGCGCATTCCTATCTACGATATGTCACTAAAATTTGTCACAAATGGAACATAATAAATGCTCTTACATAGTTGAAGTCTAAAATCTGCGGTAAATTAAGAAATATTTTATATTTGGTGAATATTATGTATACCTACTTTACTAATTTACAAGTACTTTTGGTGCTACGGTCACAGTAACACACGTATGTCTTTTGTTTGTCTTACACTTTCGTGTGTGATGTCTGTGTTCACTGAAGTTCTTTGCTTTCGTTTTATTGCTTCAGGTGTCAATGACATCATTTCCTGAATTGTATCGCGATATGCAAGATTTAATAGACGACAAAAAGCTATGGCCCATGTACATAAGAAGAATTCTGTGGACTAGTGATTTATTGGTCCAGGGATCATGCTATTTTCGTTCGAACAAAAAAGTATTTATTGGTCCAGGGATCATGCTATTTTTCTTATCGTGAAAGCTATTGATCTCCATTTTGCTGTTTCAACTGGCCGCTCTAGTAATATGGACAAAGATAATGAGAGTCCACAGACATAGCACTTCCATTTCTCGGTGCTAGCCCTGGATCTCAAGAAAGTAACAAAAGATGGCACCAGCAGCGAAATACGACATAAAGGTGTCCTGTACACAGGCTCTAAGTATGTACTCATATTTCTCTAATAACGACGGTATCTCTCATTTTACCGCAGATTTTTCACTTCATTTAAGTAAAAGCAATTATTATGTTCCATTTGTGACAAATTTTGCAGTGACATTTCGTAGATAGGAATGCGCGATGTAACCCCGAATCTCATTATATTCATTGAGATCCGCTACCCGGGCACGTAATTTCATTAAATAAAAATATATAACGTTGTTTAAAGGTGGGTGATTTATTTTAATTAATTTCATATACATGGCCACTCTAAAGGACACTACCCACAGCTCTAAGGCGTTTTAGAAGTAAATAATAATTTAAGCATAGCCCGGATACGGTACCCCATCCCACTTTTGACCACGCCTGATGGTGCTTAAATCGGGGTTGTACCCACGAATGTGACAACTCACCGGAATTAGCAGGAATGAAAAGATAAAATTTAAATGACATATGGGTATATTAGTTTAGGTTATTTATTATCATTATGTGTGAAATGGAACGTTATTTAAAGGATTATAGTACGGAAAGAAGCCTGTCCCGTTCAACAGCTAAGCAGCCGGCACGCGTGGGGAGAAATGGAAGGAGCGCAGGCGAACCAGTTGGAGGGGGTGGGGAGGAGCTGCAGAGGTGTGTCTCCAGGCAGGCAGTGTGCCGGCTTAGCAATTGCCAGCAGGTATTCATTGCTGATCGCGCAGAACTTGAAATGTCGCAACTTTTAGGTCCCTTAGTTAACGCCTTAATGAATTTCGGCACCCAAAATTGATGCTGACATCTTTTTTACGTGCACCTCAATGTGTTTAGCAAGTGGCATCGCAATCGGTGGCTTAACCATTGCCGATGTTCCCCCCGAACTACCAATCAGATTTCGTTCAAACCACTTCATAATCTCTCTCAGATGTAATAGGAACAAACTGTGAAAATGTCAGCGAAATCAGTCCAGTAGTTTTTGAGTCTATTAATTTCAAATATACCAACTTCCAATTTTATATACACTAACTGAGCAAATGTCATGGGAGAGCGGAGCACTGATGCGCAGGTGTGTTGTCTGCGTACCACACACCCCCTGTGCCAGCGGCAGTTGTATAGGAGACCTTGTGAGCGGTGGCTATGCATGTGACAGGTGTAACATGGAACGTCGTCGTGAGCTGACACCGTTCGAACGGGGTATGGTGGTCGGCTCCCGACGGATGGGAAGTGCGATTTCGGAAGTGGTGCGGGTGTTCGGCTTCACACGATCAACCGTGTCCAGGGTGTATCGTGAATGGTTGAATGCGGGTGTCACCGTCCACAACAGACGAACGACCGGCCGTCCAGCCACCCTCGATGACCGTGACCGGCGACATCTGAGACGGATTGTCAATAGTGACAGACGGGCAACCGTGCAGCAAATCACAGCTCAGTTCAACACACGCCATGCTAGACACGTCTCCCAGTGGACAATTCGTAGGAACATGGGTCCTATGGGGTATGGGAGCCGGCGCCGCACACGGGTGCCACTGTTAACCCAACGTCATCGGGCACAACGACGCGCATTTGTCGCCAGTCACCAGAGATGGACACTGGAACAATGGTGTAACGTGATATGGTCGGACAAATCACGATTTCAACTGCACCATGCCAATGGGAGGCACCGTGTATGGCGCTGACCACATGAAACGATGGATCCCGCCTGCCTCGAAGGTGTGGTCCAGGCCGCTGGTGTCTCTGTTATGGTCTGGGGTGCATTTTCCTGGTATGGAATAGGCCCCCTAGTTGTTCTGGAAGAGACTTTGAATTGTATGCGGTATGTTGAGCTGCTCGGAGGCCATCTCCACCCATTTTTGGCCTTCCAGCGCCCAGACGGTTCTGAGGTGTTTCAAGATGATAACGCGCCGCCACATCGCTCCAGAAATGGTTCCAGAAACATGCAGCGGAGGTCCAACGACTGCCATGGCCACCCAGGAGCCCCGATATGAACCCTATCGAGCATATCTGGGATGTCCTGGAACGCAGGCTCCGTGCCATGGATCCTGTATCCACGAACAGACCAGCATTGGCGGCCGGTCTGTAAACGATTTGGTGTCAGCTGCATCCAGAGGACTACCAGGGACTTGTCGACTCACTTCCACGGCGTCTCACTGCAGTTCGCAGGGCCAGAGGAGGCCCCACACGCTATTAGGTGACTATCCCATGACATTTGCTAAGTCAGTGTATATACTGTAGATAAGTAGATTGAGTTTTTATTTAGCTTTTCCTCTCCAAGCGCGGCTGTAATCACACTCTTTCCTCTCATGGACTATCACCTTCTTTGGGACAATCTTGTCTTGCTGGATGTGAAAGACCTGGCTTGATGATTTGTAATGAAATGTTACTGCTCCGGGTTGGCACTTTGCTATTAGATAACGTTGTGGCCGAGAATTGCCGGCCCCAGTGGTGTAGGGGTAGCATGCCTGCATGTTACCCGGAGGCCCCCGGGTTCGATTCCCGACCAGGTCAGGGACTTTAACCATCTGTGGGCTAGTTCGAGGTCCACTCAGCCTACGTGATTAGAATTGAGGAACTGTCTGACGGTGAAATAGTGGCCCCGGTCTATAAAGCCAAGAGGATTCGTCGTACTGACCACACGACACCTCGTAATCTACAGGCCTTCGGACTGAACAGCGATCGCTTGATAGGCCAAGGTCCTTCAGGGCTGTGGTGCTATGGGGTTAGGTTAGCTGTGGGTGAGAATTATTACAAGGGTTTAAACTGACCTCCTTTCGACAAAGGTTTTAAAACATAGTCTTTCACTCTTCGCAATGCAGCTGGCAAGATGTGACAAGCCGTAAAATTAAATGCATCAGTAAATGAATGAACATTCTACAAATAGTCATGAATATGTTTCTCCGTAATGGTAGGAAATTCTTTGGAGTTAGGTGGTCATGAAAATGAAAACAGGAACTTTAGTACCATCAGATGATGTGCCCCCTCCATTAAGAAGCCGGCTTCCCAAGATGTATGCAGGTCTCGGAATCTCTAAATATGAGTGTGTCGATACCAGATCAATAATTTTTTGATAAGCGGAAGAAAGGCTTCATGTTGTAACCTTTAACTCTTGCTTCTTGTAAAAGTCAGTTTTTTACTATATATCCTCGAAGTCCCTCAAAATTGGGGCCTTACAAATTGAGCATTATCTGCGGTTGTACATGACGTTCAGTGGTTTATTAGTTTACTCGGTTGATCGGTGGTGGTGTCCAATCCATGATCACGGGCTGGATTCCAAACAACAAAAGAGAACACTAACCCTAAATCTGTATTTTTTTGTATACATTTTCGGGAACTTCAAAACTGATAGGACATGGAGCAAGACGTTCCTGCGAGGTTGGAGAACGGATGCCAACGAGCTCAGGTGGCACTTCCCGTATGCAATACGAATTTAGATTTGTCTATTACACTGGGCGTCACAGAGCAGAACCACCAACATAATTCAGCACGAGCCGCGACTGGTTTGAGTTGTCAATTTGTTCATCGTATATATTCCCAGTCTTGTTCGTTGCACAGTGGCGTATGCTAGGATCAAGGCGTGGGCTACCACTAGACTTAGGTTAACCCCCCCCCCTTTTTTTGGACAGTTGGTTTGGCAAACGTCAAATCTTAAGCGTTTTCAGCCGGCGGAGTTGCCTGCTGTGTTGTTAAGGTTGTTCCACAAGCTACTGCTAGACCTCTGCCACTGCTAATGTTCAACGTCTAATCAGTGGAAATTATAGCATAGTGTTTAGCAAATTAAAGTCCGGCTTTGTGGCTAAGTGGATAGAATACTGTCCTTTGGTCCGATAGCCCCGGTTCAATTCTTGGGATCAAACTCCTCGTACTCTTAATTCCCCTGACTTAGGGATTTGATGTTTATGACGTCTTCGCCATTCATTTCATCCTCATTGGGTCGCCAGCAAGTCTTTCCAGATGCTACGCATCATCATCATCATTATTATTATTATTATTATTATTATTATTATTATTATTATTATTATTATTATTATTACACTGACTGACAGAGCAAATGCAACACCAAGAAGGAGTGGTTCGAAAGGGATGAAAGTTGGGGAAAAAAACAGAGACGGCACGGACGAATAATTGATGTTTATTTCAAACCGATATGCAGGTTACACAATGCGCACGGCATCGACTCAGTAGGATGTAGGACCATCGCGAGCGGCGATGCACGCAGAAACACGTCGAGGTACAGAGTCAATAAGAGTGCGGATGGTGTCCTGAGGGATGGTTCTCCATTCTCTGTCAACCATTTGCCACAGTTGGTCGTCCGTACGAGGCTGGGGCAGAGTTTGCAAACGGCGTCCAATGAGATCCCACACGTGTTCGATTGGTGAGAGATCCGGATAGTACGCTGGCCACGGAAGCATCTGTACACCTCGTAGAGCCTGTTGGGAGATGCGAGCAGTGTGTGGGCGGGCATTATCCTGCTGAAACAGAGCATTGGGCAGCCCCTGAAGGTACGGGAGTGCCACCGGCCGCAGCACATGCTGCACGTAGCGGTGGGCATTTAACGTGCCTTGAATACGCACTAGAGGTGACTTGGAATCATACGCAATAGCGCCCCAAACCATGATACCGCGTTGTCTAGCGGTAGGGCGCTCCACAGTTACTGCCGGATTTGACCTTTCTCCACGCCGACGCCACACTCGTCTGCGGTGACTATCACTGACAGAACAGAACAGAAGCGTGACTCATCGGAGAACACGACGTTCCGCCATTCCCTCATCCAAGTCGCTCTAGCCCGGCACCATGCCAGGCGTGCACGTCTATGCTGTGGAGTCAATGGTAGTCTTCGGAGCGGACGCCGGGAGTGCAGGCCTCCTTCAACCAATCGACGGGAAATTGTTCTGGTCGATATTGGAACAGCCAGGGTGTCTTGCACATGCTGAAGAATGGCGGTTGACGTGGCGTGCGGGGCTGCCACCGCTTGGCGGCGGATGCGCCGATCCTCGCGTGCTGACGTCACTCGGGCTGCGCCTGGACCCCTCGCACGTGCCACATGTCCCTCCGCCAACCATCTTCGCCACAGGCGCTGCACCGTGGACACATCCCTATGGGTATCGGCTGCGATTTGACGAAGCGACCAACCTGCCCTTCTCAGCCCGATCACCATACCCCTCGTAAAGTCGTCTGTCTGCTGGAAATGCCTCCGTTAACGGCGGCCTGGCATTCTTAGCTATACACGTGTCCTGTGGCACACGACAACACGTTCTACAACGACTGTCGGCTGAGAAATCACGGTACGAAGTGGGCCATTCGCCAACGCCGTGTCCCATTTATCGTTCGCTACGTGCGCAGCACAGCGGCGCATTTCTCATCATGAGCATACCTCAGTGACGTCAGTCTACCCTGCAATTGGCATAAAGTTCTGACCACTCCTTCTTGGTGTTGCATTTGCTCTGTCAGTCAGTGTATTATTATTAAGTTAAAATGTAGAATTTTACAGCATTATCTGCGGTTGTACACGCCGCTCACCGGTTTATTAGTTTCCTCGGTTGATCGGTGGTGGTGTCCGATCCATGATCACGGGCTCGATTCCAAACAACAAAATAGAACACTAGGCCTAACCCTAAAAGATCGCATTTCATTTTAGTAGATCTACCTATAAAATGAAAACCATATTATTCCTATAATCTTCCTACAAGGATGTATAAGTAGACGGGAGTGAAATACCAGCACTCTGTTATCTGTATAAGTAAATCAGAAGTATGAGTTCAGGAAGTATATTCGATGAGGAAGGCATGGTTGATTGGAATAGAACCCGTGACACCACAACTGATCTACCGAGGAAGATAATAAACCAGTGAACGATGGGTACGACCGCAGGTAATGCTGTAAAATTTAAATTTAATTTAATAGTAACAACGAGAAAAATAATAATGCATATCTTCTGGAACGGCTTAGTGGTGACGTAATAAGGATGAAATGAATTGCGAAGACGTCATAAACACTCAGTACCCAAGCCAGGGAAATAAAGAGTACGAGAAGGTTGATTCCGTGGAAGATGTGAGGTAGGCTTACCATTTTAAACTATCAGCAATTTGTCTGCATACTTCAGTTGCGAGAATGGTTTATTCAGTACCTGTTTTATACGATTCAGCCTTTATACAAAAGTAACTCCACACGGTCAGTCACGTTATATACCATAACTTCAAATAAACTAAAATTGTTCTGAGAACAGTAATCCTTTAGACAAAATAATTTTCTCAACTTTAAACAATCAGTAAGATGTCTTGTAACAGCAAACACGTGACACCTCAATACATGAGTCAATCATGTCTGTTCGGAGTCTTCCGGAAGCCTGTCCCCTTTTTCTATCATCAAGGTAATCTGCCCCAGACTAGTCAGCCGCTCCCAGACGTGCTCAGATCGAACAACTCAAACTATGAAAATAACTTAAAATTACACCATTGATTTGATGGAGAACATATATCTAATATGGACGAGACGGGGTCAACTAATAGCTATAAATGATGTAAGTCGAGGCACATATTTATTAAAATAAACAAGAAAAATGGAAATAGGCCACTCAAATCAAAGTGTGACAAAAATTTACATGATTCAAAGGTTGTCTCAATCTTGCATAGAGTTCATCTTGAGGAAATATGCATTTAAAAATAAACAATCGTACGCCGACACACGTACTTTACACAAGAGACTGGTTGTAAATTTAAACACTTCTTAAGAGGTGATTTGGCGAGCGTGCCCGCACCACGCGCCTGGCTGGTTTGTTAATTCTTTCCACTTCAGATGAGTATTCCCTTATTTGCGCACTTAACATCGCAGTGGGGGTCCCTAATGTTATACATGTTCTAATGCGCTTCGGGGAGAAAATAACCTAATCTAGCTGTAAAGTTGTACACAAAAATATACACTGAGTGGTAACACATCCTACCAATTTACAACTTGAGAACGAGCAACAAACAAGATGTCAAATTCAACTGTGGATCGGCTCACATACCATAAATCACAATAAAAGCAACAAATATACACTGATCAAAGGAGCATCACACGTTGTCATATTTTTCTTCTCCATATCAAAACCATGCCACATTCAAGAAGATCTCACCCGTGCAATCTCAATGGAAAGGTATCAGAATAATTAATTTACACTTCAAAAACCAATTCAACACCTATGCAACGTTGGTTCCTGGCATAGAATGCATGGCATAAATAGTACCATAGTGGACCTTAGAGTTAATTCAAGGATGGTTGCTGGAATAAATTACATGACACAAAATAAAAAATAAAAACAGAGTGGACTTTCACTTCAACTAACATTCCACGTCGGTCTCTAAAACAAAAGAAATGTCTGACACATATATCCTCAGCGCTGCCATAACTTAAGAGATCACTCAAAAGTATACACGTCGCGATATCAAACCAGTCTGCAACAAAATACAGCGATGACATGCAACAAAGATCACAATAAATGATTGGCCGCCTCATCAACCGTCCTCGGTAGATACACACAATCATCCTCGGCTATCATACGGCGGAATAACATAAAAATGGACTCAGGATCCCAACAAGAATAATAATGCAGCAAAATCCAACACGGGATCGAACCCTTAATCACTTGCTACTCACAAATCTACCTGAGACAATTTACGCAACAATAACAAGATGCAGGCCTTAAAAGTGGAAAACGCGTCCCTTCTATCAAAATCCCACGATAATCAGCTATGCGAGGTGTAAAACAGATGACGTCGTCCTATCTTTCAAGTTTTAAAACCATGCAGCGTTGGTTATCAACACAAACGCACCCGCGCCCATTACACTTTAAACAAAATGCCCAACTCTGCTGTGATACACCGGTAGAAAACTTAAATATATCCAAACTTGACATGCTTCGTTAACGGAAAGCCAGAAAGTTACTGAAATAACATACACTTCCAACTCGATGAAAAGGCTGTACTACTGCTACTACTACTACTACTACTACTACTACTACTACTACTACTACTACTACTACTACTACTACTAATAATAATAATAATAATAATAATAATAATAATAATAATAATAATAATAATAATAATAATAATACAATTTTAAAAACACCCGAACTCCTATAATTTGAACTTGGATAATGAGATTACAATAGCAGAACGAATAACCCACCAATAAATTTCCAACACTTATGAAAACGTGCAATTGACGCCACAAAAATAATTAATATATTTACACACAAACAAACATAAAGATAACACTAAACAGAGGCGTGGGTCACAACCCCACCGGCATTCATGCACTCTCATACTTCATGCAAATTACCTGGAAAATATGACGGCATGTAGACATACCCTTTGAAAACGCGCCATCTAACTAAACCTATCCCTTATTGAATTGAATTTTAATCCCTTTTAAAGTTACAGTTAACCGAAGACGTTCCTTGCGTCTCTACTTCAAGAGAAGAAAGTACGAAACAGCGATTAAACAGAAAAAAAAAGTTTTCTCATACATAATGCTTAACCACTCAGCTATGCAATTATAATAAAAATGCAATCTGTGACTTCATGCATATAGTCAAACATGTACTTTACAATATTTACATATCAATGTTAACTCTGTCCTACATCTTACTGAAACTTAGGACGTAGTCCGGTAGAACAAAATACACTAAGTCTAATAAATTTACGCAGCAAAACCTAACCTATCCCCTGGTCTACATTAAAACGTGCTCACATTCATGATTTCATAAAAAAGCTGTTACTCACCTTATTTTGAAGGTTCTGCCGCGAGCGTCGTCGACCAGCCGTCTTCCATTCTTTTTAGTGACGATCCGTTGTCACCATGATGTCTTCAGAAATTAACTCTCACCTACATCTCCATCCGTGGCGAAGAAAACCACATGCGTGGTTACCTATGACCAAGAAACCTGTTTTTATTCATCAGCGCGACACACCTCACTGTATATCTGACATTAGAAACTGTTTGGGAACTGTTTGTTTTCTTTCCCTCTCACTCTAAGCTGCACCAGTGTTATCTTGCAACTCTACAGACAACATTTAGTCCTACTACTGGACCGGAAATTGTTCTATGTTGCAGTGTTCGTATCCCTTGAAAGTAAAGTGGTCTCAGCCAGCTATGAAATTAGAATAAGGAAGCCAAATGTACAAGCAAATGTTAAGTCATAATGTAGTCCATCCCACGTAAGTTTACACTGTCTCTAACCGTTAAAATTTGCGACAAATTCATCTCCGCCCGAAACCATTAGTGCCCACGGAACAATCTATACGTGCTGATGTTGTCTTTATAGGCCACCATGCCTATGATAATTTATACAGAGCTATATTAGACTGACATATTTAAGTATCTAAGTTTGATCACTTGAGTTTAATCTTAAGTTGCCCTAGAACACGGCATAATTTTCAAATACCATATTTTCTCTCTCTGTGACCACGCGGTAAGCGGATACACTTTTCTCTTTTCTTCCTTTCCGTGCGAACAGACAACTTCTCACCTAGAAGAATCCCGCAAGAATCGACAGTTAACCCACGCGCTGGTCACTTTTATTAATTCGCCCCCATAGTCGTTGGCCTACGCTCGTTCAAGCCACATCTCTCGTATTAGCCAATGTCTTGCTAATATTGAAATGTTGCTACCTTTCCATTGGTTCAAATCATCGCGTCACCCACGCTTATTTTAAACTCATGTCGTATGACATTCTAGCCTCGTGTCGGGCTTCCGAAATGTAGTCCGTCACCTACTCCATCGTCTTCTGTCATTCCCTTCTTCTGAGGCATGCACGTGAAGGGCGTGCGCACGTCAGGTAGCAACACTTCTTCCTTAATTTAGCTAGGAGACAATAGACCACCGGTGCCAAACATCCTGTCGAATTGTGAAACATATGCCAAGACTTAATAAAATGAATGTTCACTATACTCTCAATGCATGATAGTATAGCAATGATATGGGCAATTCAATAAGGGCTCAAAACTCTGAGTTCCCTCTCCCTCGTTAACAGTGGGAGGGCCAGTGGTGAATTGACGGAACGAAGCCATGTCCACCTATCCCCTCGGTCCCCGCATCTCTCGGATATTCAGCAACGGGTCGCGCGAGGTGAGGCGAGGGAAGAGGGACGCAGTGCCTGGACTGCGATATAAATCTCCGATGTTTTGCACTCGGAAATACGAGAGACATTTTTTCTCATTGCTTTTAAGTTTTGTAAATGGAATGATGTGTCAGATGCTTACATTATAATGTGATTTAGATTTCGATCTTTCGCGTTTCAAGTTTGGGCTTCACCGATAGCTTTGGTGACCCTCAGTATACGCCACTTGTTCGTTGGTTGTAGTTCTGGAATTATATGTGGAGAAACTGATGCAGAACAAGAAAATTGATATTAAAATGTGACTTTCTGTGTTTACTTGTCGGTTTGACGCTGCAAAACTATGTTCTGTCTAGATCTAAATTGTTTGTCCAGGTTTCAACAATGTTACAATTTGGATGAAGTGAAACATTGTTCACTATAGAGCATTTCGTTCTGTTCCTTGATTAGTGTTCTCCTGGCTTATTGCAGTGTTATTTGAAGGTGTTCAAATACACCTGTCCCAGTCTGCTAATTTACCGGCACAGAGAAACTCTTACAGGAAAATATCCAGGGTCTCATAATCTCCGAAAATCGTAAGCAGTTTGTGAGACCTAGAACCAAGAACTTAATTACATTTCTGGGTTCTTGGTCTTTAGGAATTAACTCTATAAATGGGAATTGCAGCAGTGGTAGTCTTTAAACAGTGTTTATTTCCTAAACAAGGTTTCTTGAACTTATTTTAAGCCATGGCTCAAAACTATGGTCATAGAAACCACGGCTGGGATAGTTTAAGATTTGTGGCTTCATGTGTACCAGATCGATGTATTAGATGACGTGGAATATTATCGGAGGCCAATTAACACTTTGTTTTGCGCTTATGTGGTTTTTATGCTTACTAATTTTCCTCTGAGACCCTGAATAATTTCTATTCTTCCTCTGTTAATTTATTTTGTGGTGTGTGTCTACCTTAAGAGAGAGTATGTTAGGTTCGATCCTGGTTCACTCCGGTGATATTGAAGGTACTCAAATACGTCAGGCTCGTGTTGGTGGATTTACTGGCACGTAAAATAACTCTTGCGCGACTAAATTCCGACACCTTGGGGTCACCAAAAACCGTAAAAGTAGTTAGTGGGACGTAAAGCAAATATAATTAACACTATTTGAGGGACTATGGAGTTAGATGTAGTTTTTGTCTTACTCTCGTATATCGTGCTTCGTTCTTTTCGACCCCTGCGGTGTTGCTTATTTTCCCGATAATCGAAAGGGATAAATCGAATACAATTATTGAGTGGCTGTATAAAGAATGTTCTGCTCTTTATGATATCAAATGTAGCCATAATTAACATAAGGCCCATACTTCAGTTACATTATTTAGCCATAAATCTGTAGTTTTGCAGATAAATAAGTTATATCTACAGCCCGGAAGTTCAGACATTGAATTTTGTTAACATAGGCAGGCAAATAGGCCTTTAAATTCAGGATATATGTAAAAATTATCAGAATATGCGTTTAAGAATTACTCATTATGCAGTAAAATTATTAACATACTCATATAATATGCTCCTTAATACACGTACCTATTGCGCCCTTACTGCATCCAATAACGGAGTAATAAAATTCTCCGATTACTCAGATGATCTCAGGGTATATTTTATAGTAATTATTCGCTTAACGTGGATTCTGAAGCGTGGTGCAGTAGCTTCTATAAATCGTGATCTAATATTTCCTGTGATGGACGTCTCCACCCTATGTACCTGATTTAATGATTTGGAAAGATCAGAATCGCATTATACTTATCAATAAACTTTTCTCCCATTCCTACCTACAAATAATTACATTACACATAATTCATCTTAACTAAATGGTTTATTAAACAATAATAAGTATAGGAAAGAGAAAAATAATAGCTTCATGTTTCGTTTCATAATTCGTAAAATTCAAATAAATAACATGCGAGTATCTCTATTTACAGTTCTGTTTTCCACTCATGATCATCTGCTGTTTGATATGAGCTAACCTTGTATTTCTACTTTTTATTCTGACAACTGAATTCATTTCTTACAAATCATGTTCACAAATATGCTGACATCTGATGAAATCCTCTTAATTAGAATATATTTCCTATCTTCCAGCATTTAAAGATTATTTCTGACCACTAAATTGTTCTTTTGGTGCGGTTAATTATTCTGGTTACAGTTGAATGATTTGCTAAGTTTTCTAGTTTCCCCTGCCATATACAATTCTGGCATCTACTGGTCTAACCATACTGCATTCAATTATTTCAACCGTATCTCAAAAGCTCAGGCAATCAATATCTATGACTAAATTCTAATTATATCAGTTCTTAATTAATTACAGCTCTCATTTAAGTCTAGGTGTCTACTACCAATGAAATAATATTCTCCTCTTAAATGTGATCACTTCTTACGATTCCTTGGACAGCTTACTTTTAACTATGGATATCAATATTGATCATTTCCACATCGTAATCTGCATATTACCTGGTGACATGCATATATGAACTGTTTATTAAGGGTAATTCCTAACATAATAACTTTATTTTCAACATATGGTTATAGTAAGAATTATCTAAATTCATATTCACCAGTCTTGGTTAGACAACCTACGTTATATTTATCTACTCCCTCGATGAGATTTCTTTTCATGACAATGCTTCCTGTACACTATTCAGTCAAATATATGTATTTCACACTCATTCTATCTCTTCTTTGCTTTCTTCATATCAATTCCCTTCGACGATTTCTCATTTCTTTAGTTAAAAGAAATGCCTACTTTCATATCGTAGCCATTTCTCTTAAATATCATAATCTCTTCATTTAATTCATTTCCTACGACGTATTTTATTGAACTAAAATCATCTTCACTTCACTGGATCACATATTACTGTCCCATGACGATATCTAACCTCCTAGTATACTATGATACTCCTTTCCGTTTCTGAATTGACAAGATATAACGTATGTTTGTTGCATATATCTACCTAACCATTACATTAGGTTACTCGACTCATTTGTGATATCCACTTCTCATCACATGATCTTTTTATTTAGTAGTAAACTCTACTGATTTCTGATATCAATAGAAAGATTACGATATATATTGCATCACATTATCGTAAATACACACCAAGGAACTTAGAATACTCAACAGGTAGGCCATTCCGGGCATGTGTGCTGCCATTGGTCAGCGGCTTGTGACGTCATCGGGAAGAACACATCTGCTGTCTGTTATATTCTCTTGCATTAAATGTTGATTGCAAAGTGATATTTATCGTTTCTTTTGCGCTTTCAAATTGGAATGTTTTCTTTTATGACTTGGAACATATGTTTAAATCATGATAATGTTTAATGAATAAGAGAAAAGTAGAAAATATTTATCGTAGGGCAAATTATAGTGCATAATGTATGTTCCAGCCTCGTAAGCATTAGTTAGACATGGGTTTTGTTAATAATCATATTACAATGAATTAGTAGTTCTTAAAATTGTTTTAACATTTTTCTTCTTTATTAGACAAGACGGGTGTGGATTTCGCACCTTCCACTATCTGCAGGCTACCACGACTTGGCAGGCCACGGCGCTCAGTGGGCTGTTTTTGCCACGGTATATTTTAAATATCCTTCAAAAGGTGAAGTTAGCGACATTGTCATCGGCTAAAGCTTAATGTTTTATGTTAAGGCAGGAAATGTAATCTATGGCTGTTAAGGAGATACAACCCAGAGTAGGTTCTTCTTTACTGCATTCTTCTTCATTGCTTCCCATTCGGCCTTTTTGTTCAAATGTCTGATGCGAATGAAAGTCCTTGTCCTTACACATAATACAATGATTTTCCTATCTACTTTGGGAAATTTCGAGTGTATAGTCGATGTTTAAATTTCCATTGCTTTGTACCACCTTGAAATACAGTGTCCGAGGAAGGAAGCAAAATTAACTTCAAACTCCATTGTCGTAGCCAAACACTCAGGGGAAGGAAAAGTGAAGCCACCTTTAGAAATAATACTGATCTAGTCTTGTTCAGGGGATAGTTTCGGATTAAGACGACATATATCCGTTTTTGTTCCCAACGAACTGTCAATGCTTTTACACTTGTAGGCGACGTAACCTGTCAAGTATTGTATTTAAAGCATTGTCTGGTACATCTTCGCTGGGAATCGTTAAACTGCTCAGGTCAGTATCAAGTAGCAAATTTTCATCACTTCCATCAAAACTCAAAACATCGGACCGGTTGTCAGTCACTTCGGCGCAAAGTTCTCTGGAAAGGAAATTCTGGAATTCTTCTTCCGTTCCTTCGTCAGGTGGCAGGGGGTCAGAAAATGTAGAAAGTTGACTTCTGTCCTCAGCAACAGAGACTCCACGAGATAGAGTCATGTCGTTCGCGTTCCCAGTTAGTATTAAGAGGCGCATTCTGTTCTTCAATTCGAAAAGAGTGGGATTGTTATAAAATATACCGTGACCCCGAAGTCTAGAAAAATAATTTTCCAGACAGTCTTGTTTCAGGGCTGGAAGTAAAAATGTACTTTGTCCCAATGCCTTTCCCATCTCTATAGAGTCCAATAAGGGAGTTTATGGGTCTTAAAAACCATTTCTGGAACGGAAAAAGACTGCTTCTTTTCCTTAGCCGCATACTCGAGCAAATGTCAAAAAAATATTTTTAAAGTGTTTTTTTGACTTCGATGTTTGTGGCCATAACCACTTCTAAGGGGAACTTTTTCGTCGTTAGGGACCCTTGATTTCAAAACATCGAATACATCATTTATTAATTCAATAATATTCCCATCATTATGTTTGTGTAGAATATATTTAATTGCTTGGGCAGTGCGACGTGAAAACAGCTGTGCAGCCATTCTGACATTTTGACGAGGACGTCCAGTAACGTTCAGGTGAACCTCTGATATATGGTGTACGATTGAAAGGTAACTTTTCTGATGCCTTAGGAGATCTTCTATTAGAGTCTGTGTCACAGTAGTCCCATCTATCAAAGTGATTTCATCATCATGAAAATTTTTTGCTCCAGGAGAGTATTTTTCTTCCGCAGAATCACTAATTTTTTCCTCAGCTCCGAAATTTCCTGGTCTTTCATTAATATATCTGGATGAGGAGTGGGTTCTGTGTTGGTTGACTGGTCTAGTTTCAGTTTCTTCGGAGATAAGGTTCTTATGCCGTTACGGCCCTTTTCCTAACTGATCTCGTGTCACTGCGGTGTTCTCGCTCCGTCATAACCTAAACAGAAAAAAGGTACCGGTATTGTTGGTTTCTGAGCATGTTACTGTTAATAACAAGCATTTAAAGACTGAAGTGTAATTTTAAATTTAAAAAAAACAAAACAAAATAAAAGCCGAGATTAAGGAAAGTTAATGTGACTTACGGCACTAGCCTCGGTTTTATTTCCATGCCAATTCGGTATTTTCTAGGAAGGAACAGCGTACGATTTCAATATGTTCCATACTAGGAGACCCAGTAGTTCATTTTTCAAGTTTCGTTCATAATCATCCAGAAGAAATTGTTCTGAACATATCCTTGCATTATTAATATTTATCTTGTCCATTCGCTTACACCGAGCTACCCATGTATTTTGAAGTGCCCCATTCTTTGGGAATCGATGGTAAACTATGTCCTGAGCAACGGCAGAGTTAGTTCTAATTCTACTCATTTAACTTAAATACTTATAACACTAAAGAAACCAATCGCCTGTTAAATGAGAAACGAAGTGTTTACACCGGTAAGTTAGATTTTATAACATAGACCTCACTATTTATCACACACAAGCTTAACAGAACCAAGACTTAAAAGCGAGTGGCGAATTCAAAGCTCACTGTATCTTCCCAGTGACGTCACGTTAGACTTGACTCGTATGCCACCAAATGCGCGGAAAGTCGGAATACCTCCCCCCCACCCCCCAATACACACTGTCAATTCTTCCAGTCGATGTATATCGATCCTAATATATCTTAATCATGAGAGCTAGATTTTGAGGTACACTTCACTGATTATATTAATATTATAGTTACCTATCTTGGGCCATAATTTCTGAACATTATTCTGCATCAATTTAATTAAGAACTGTAATTTAGGAAAACTTAACTTATCATTCTTCGGTTCACGAGGATTCCTCAGCCATCCAATCTAGGCTGCTGCACTCGGCCAACTCGAAACCATAGATCAGCTAGATCCTCCGTGTCACACCGTTGCCTAGGAGATACACAAGGCCGGGAAATAACTAGACTCGTCCTCGAGATGCTTCCGGCAAGTGCCGCTAGAGTTCTCTTTACTGATCTGTCTTGCCCGCTCTTTGCAACACGTTCGAATATGAAAAACTATACAAATTAATTAAAACTAGTAATTTCAGAAGGCAGCAAACAGATATGAGATCAAAGATAGACCAAGAGCAATTGTCTGACTTATTTTCTACAACGTATTTCTTAAAATATGCTTAAATGAAGTAAGTAATTCACGAAAGAAGCAGAGAAATCTGATAGCGAGTTTGTCACTTCTTACCGATTCCTTTAATTGTGCCTCAGAGTATCCGATAAGCGGATCGAGATTGCGGTTATAAATAACTTTGGGTTTAATCGCCCTTTCACCAATTATCAGCGATCCAATCTTTTCCTCCGCACATCTGATATTTTGACATTCGTATTGAAGCCGCTGTTTGGTGAGCGATGTTATGCCCGTTACGCAAATATTTAGCGTCGTTTCATCGTATTTCTTTTTTTTCTTCCCGTAAAATTAAATTTGTGTTCGCCTCTGTGGTGTAGTGGTTAGTGTGATTAGCTGTCACCCCCGGAGGTCCGGGTTCGATTCCCGGCCCTGCCTTATAATTTGAAAAGTGGTACGTGGGCTGGAACGGGGTCCACTCAGCCTCAGGAGGTCAACTGAGTAGAGGTTGGTTCGATTCCCACCTCAGCCATCCTCGAAGTGGTTTTCCGTGGTTTCCCACTTCTCCAGGCAAATGCCAGGATAGTACCTAAATTAAGGCCACGGCTGCTTCCTTCCCTCTTCACTGCCTGTCTTTTCCAATCTTCCCATTCGTCCACAAGGCCCCTGTTCAGCATAGAAGGTGAGGCTGCCTGGGCGAGGTACTGATCATCCTCCCCAACTGTATCTCCCAACTCAAAGTCTGGTGCTCCAGGACACTACTGTTGAGCGGTATAGGTGGGATCCCTCGTTGAGTCCGAGGGAAAAACCGACCCTGGAGCGTAAACGGATGAAGAAAGAACAAGAAAATTAAATTCGTTCTAACAGAAATAAAGCTCCTAAATGACCAATTTTAGCATGTCTTTCAATTTGGTTTGCTTTTCGTCAAGTTCAGATACCGTAAAACGTTTTTCTGATTTCATTACCCGTATCCTACTTCTCAATTTACAATTTATTTTCTGTAATCTGGTATTTAATTTTCTCATCCGTATATTTTTTAGATTGAACAGAGATACTCGTAGACTTTCCTTGATATAGAAACGAAACTTGTACTCCTTTTTCATTTGTGGCTGACGTATGAAGAAGATATGGTATGTTCATCGTTATCTGAATCGGGACTTTTACTAAATTTTGATGGCAATATATCATTTTTGGGAGCTGGACGCTTCCTACGTTTGACATTTTCCTGATTATGAACAGGATACACAATGAAAACAGAAGGAAATTTGATTGCTGTGCTTACACTGAAATCTGTTTTAGATGTCAGACCTTAGCTCTGAAAAACGCATTGAACCCATAAATCTACGATGAGAAAATTATTATTTTTATTTCCCAATATTTATTTCAACTACAAACTACTTTTGAGAGCAGCCATGTTTTTATTTCAAGAGTCTGACTGTCTCATGGGAACGAGCTTCCCGTGTCGAGCAAGCCGCAAGATCGTGAAATACCGGGACACTTCGGTGGACTTCGAATATTGAACAATTTATCAAATTCAAGAAATTCTTCATAACGAGAGATTTTGGCGACATAGTAAATCCAGAAATAAAGAATCTAAATTATTCATAAACCATATGTGAAGATAGAACTCCCAGGGTAAATATAAACGCAGTTAAGCCTAGAGAAGAATTTGCGTCCGGACCGCGGATCAGCGACACGTGCCAAGGCCGATGGATGACGAAAAACCCGCGAAACGCCCGGGCAGAAATAATTCATTTCGCCTGTTGCGAGTATGGGAAAAATATGAGATTAACACCGTACTGAATCGTAAGTCTGTCCGAAGTTATGGAACAAATTTCAGGAAAATTGGTCTATTTGATGTGGAATTAGTATATTGCACAACCAGGCTTCATGGCGTGGGTAGCGTCCTCCCATAGGGTATAAAAGAAATCTCCCTCCGTCTATTTTACACATTCTATCTGGCTGTCGGAACGGCGAAGCTCACGTCACTCGTCAGCAGGAAAGGGCGGAGATTTGTTCTCCAAGTAACTCGTTTCATATTCGTGTCTGTGGTTCAAATATAATGATAAAGTAGAAGATGATATACATTTTCTGAGCTGCCAATGATGGAAACTTTGAAAGTTTAGAGATTTGGGTAAATAAGTAGTTGAGTTTCTCTCTGTATTCAGTGTGTGCGTCTAATATTTGTTAAAGAGAAGTCTGGAAGTTGGCTGCGAGGTCTGGTTTCTTATCTGTTTGGAACACCTGGCCCTTAGTAGGGTGAACGAAAGCAGAATCTTGCGAACACAGTGGCCGTTGCTATTTGAGAAAAGTCCTCGTCGTCTGTTAAACGTGTTGAAAGTGCGTTTTTTGCGGTGACAATCGACCCCGAGTGTAAATTGTTGTGTAATTTAAGCTATATATCTATAAAAAGATGATGTCAAAAATAACCATGGCTGGTTAGGCATAAAGTCTGCTGGCTAGATGCAGCCAGAATCCAGGATGATGTCTACGATTAAAGGTCTGTAAATATCTTTGTATCAATGTTGTAGTTAGAATATTGTTTGTCCCAACCAATTTTCAAGGCGTGTGTCGGGTTGATGTTTAATAATGATCAGGCGAATGTATTACATTTCTGGTTGTCGTGTGAAACTCTTCAGTGCGGTAAAATTCACGCAAGGAAACTATAAAATGCGAAGTTTAAATGTTGTGTTAATATTCTTCCGAAGTTGTTCGAATTGAGTTAAATTCGGAAGGCGATAACGATCATGTAGTCGCGATGAATGTCTTAATTGCGAATATCGTATGAATTCAGAATTTTTTGTCAAAATATTATTATTAATAATAATGATAATAATGTTTACCGCGGGATAAAATTTTTCTATGTTAAAAGTGGATTTAACAGTTATGTTCAATAAGGTTTGCGTGTGTCTCAAAATCCAGCGAAATTTGATAAAGTTATGTTTTAGTCATGGGAAGTAAAATTTCGTTACATCATGTATGTCGGTGATATAGGAAATCATTGTGTGTTGTTGTATTCTTGAGGTCCGAAAGTTGTAGTAAAAATAAAATATAAAGGTACTTTTTATAAAAGTTGTTTGTCACGAGAAGATTGAGGTTTGAAAAGTCTTGAAATATAAGAAAAGGGATTGATGACGAAGAATTTATATATATTGAGATAAGAGTTGTATAGATATTGAAGGCAAAGGAAGCCTATATTTCGCGATGCCGCCGTGAGAAGGCGATGAGAATGAGTTTTTGAGACAGGCTATATATTTGTTGATGGCAAAGAATTTTTGAGACATGCTGTATGTGGCAGGCTGTAGTATATTCCGCTAACAATCCGGAACAAGCTGACCAGGAGAAGATTGGTGCGAGATGAGTATTAAGATTTCAAGTTAAGATCCCAAGTGAAAAACAATTTCTGGTGAAGATTGTAGCTCGTGGTAGTTAAAGACCAAGTGACTAGTTACGTAAAGTCAGTATAATGAATATTATAATAACATGACCTCAAGGGTAGAAGAGCATTCTGAATACACGGTTGGTGTTATTTGACTGTAATGACAAGTTTCCCCTCAGAAAAATTCATAAAATTTTTTATAAATTTTTTATAAAAGTTGTTTGTCACGAGAAGATTGAGGGTTGAAAAGTCTTGAAATATAAGAAAAGGGATTGATGACGAAGAATTTATATATATTGAGATAAGAGTTGTATAGATATTGAAGGCAAAGGAATCCTGTATTTCGCGATGCCGCCGTGAGAAGGCGATGAGAATGAATTTTTGAGACAGGCTATATATGTGTTGATGGCAAAGAATTTTTGAGACAGGCTGTATGTGGCAGGCTGTAGTATATTCCGCTAACAATCCGGAACAAGCTGACCAGGAGAAGATTGGTTCGAGATGAGTATTAAGATTTCAAGTTAAGATCCCAAGTGAAAAACTATTTCTGGTGAAGATTGTAGCTCGTGGTAGTTAAAGACCAAGTGACTAGTTACGTAAAGTCAGTATAATGAATATTATAATAACATGACCTCAAGGGTAGAAGAGCATTCTGAATACACGGTTGGTGTTATTTGACTGTAATGACAAGTTTCCCCTCAGAAAAATTCATAAAATTTTTTATAAATTTTTTATAAAAGTTGTTTGTCACGAGAAGATTGAGGGTTGAAAAGTCTTGAAATATAAGAAAAGGGATTGATGACGAAGAATTTATATATATTGAGATAAGAGTTGTATAGATATTGAAGGCAAAGGAAGCCTGTATTTCGCGATGCCGCCGTGAGAAGGCGATGAGAATGAATTTTTGAGACAGGCTATATATGTGTTGATGGCAAAGAATTTTTGAGACAGGCTGTATGTGGCAGGCTGTAGTATATTCCGCTAACAATCCGGAACAAGCTGACCAGGAGAAGATTGGTTCGAGATGAGTATTAAGATTTTAATTTAAGATCCCAAGTGAAAAACTATTTCTGGTGAAGATTGTAGCTCGTGGTAGTTAAAGACCAAGTGACTAGTTACGTAAAGTCAGTATAATGAATATTATAATAACATGACCTCAAGGGTAGAAGAGAATTCTGAATACACGGTTGGTGTTATTTGACTGTAATGACAAGTTTCCCCTCAGAAAAATTCATAAAATTACGAGACGATAATTTATCATTAAATTGGAAACATTGTGGGATGAGATATTGGACGTTATTAGAGCGATAGTTTGGCTGTGTAGATTCATTGAATTTCACTTCACTGGATAGTCATGGATATGGATATTTGGAATAATGATGGTAGGCGATTTGATGGCTTCACCCTAAAATTACAGTGTGGATTTTTGCGGTGGTGATGATTACCGTTTTTGGAGATGTTCACGCAATGTTAGACGTGTGTTGGAAGTCAGTATTATTTTCCAAACTGCATTGCGCATGCCGAGATCGTGTTTGAGTTGTGGATTGCTTACCACGCGTTATTTATTTTCAATTTCATGTTTTAGTAACAAGATGGGACTTAGTTGCATTTCCCGACTTGCGTTCATTCTGTGGCAGGATTCGTTTCATTGTGTGATATTAGTTTCAACAAGGTTTACAGCTGAAATATCTAAGAGTGTGTTTGAAGTTACGATTTCGCCTGATATGCTAGAGGAAGCGTATACGACCCAATTTCCGCTCGACAATAGATTTAGGACGTCACATGTTATCCTAGGAGTATACTGATGATGAGACTTCCTAGTTCACGCTCAACGATAGGTTTAGGAAGGTGTGCGTGTACATAGAGGTTAGTGTTAGGGTGTGCAGACATTAAGTAGGCCGACGATAGGTCTTGGATGTTAGCTGTATATACTCAAGTCTTAAATTAGAGGTTTTTTGGTAAGTGACTTGAGCGATGGTAGTGTCTGCAGTAGTATATGCAATGCGAAGAGTGTTAGCTAAGTAATATTGATGCCAAGCTTGCGCTCAGCCCTTTACCAGCTGGAAGGTGCTTACCTAAGATTATGGAACCACTAATGGCATGTGAGGGTTGTCCAACATTGGGTACTGAGTTAATGGTGATTGAATATTTACTGCAGTTGGCTATGCGTGTTTGAGTTCAATGAACTTTAGTACTTTATTTTACGGACGTAATTGTTTTGTCGTTCTGACGTCCGTTTTGCTTCGATAGTGTGCGTGTTGACACTTTGTAATAGGTGAGACTTGAGTTACGAATGCGGGTTCGATTCGTCATCCGGTAATATAGTTTATTTTCAATTTTTGTCGTTCTTTCATTTTTATACGTAATTGAGTGTGGTCAATTGATAACTTTGTAGGTAGTGTGTTGGGACAAACAATAAGTAAGGTAACTTAGGGAGAACCCGACATGAGGGAGAACTCGACACTTTTAAGCTTAACGCCTCTGGTAACCACAGTACTGCACAGGTCAAACTTGCAACTACATTTACTGGAGCCGTATGGTTTTGTGCTCGTGGTCACCTTGTTAGCTGAAGATTATCACTATAAATACAAGGCATATGAACAATTGAAGGTGAGTAAGTAAGTGATATGTGATTTAAAAGTAACTTGCTATAATATGATGAGTAGGTTGTGTAACGAAATAGGTAGATATGCGATAATTTTAAGATAATGTTTTAGGTTAGGCGCACTAAGCAAGTTTCGGAGAAGCGGTCATGCCATTTCCAAATCGCCAAACCTTCAGCTTGGTAAGTGTTGCGAACTCTTGCCTGCCAATGAAACTCGGGGAGATCCAGACACGACAAGCTGGGAAATCTCGACACTGTCGATATATCCCTGAATCTATAAACCGGGATACATTTTTGGGGACATGGTTTAATGGTGCGTTAATTCTACAGTTCAGTAGGAGTAATAACTTATGACAATGTAGTGTATTAGGATATGTATAATATTTTTGTAATGCGATATTTTTATAATAATGTTTGTAGTGTTAAATTAAACTCAAATTACGAAGGTTGGAGACTGATGATAAAGTAGAAGTTTCGCATTAATAGTTTTGCATCCAAATGGTTGTAGGTGGAGGATGCCACGGAAATATGTGTACAAAGGTCTGCTTGGACGATGGAGTGCAGAAGATATAGCTGCTGCTATTAAGGACTTGAAAGAAAATGGAACTGCTTTAGCAACAGCTGCGAAGTATTTCAGTATTCCAAGGAATACACTCTGATCCAGAATACCATCTGGTATATCTACCAATAGAAAACTGGAAAAAGGAGCAACAATTGACAAAGCTATGGAGGACCAGTTAGTCAACCATCTTTATCATCTCGATTCTAAAGGGTTTGGGCGAACAGTGACCGACTTACGAGAACTGGCTTTTAGGTTCACTCAGAGGAATGGTGTTAAGAAGCATATTTAAAATCCAAAAGGCAATGGTTGTATATGACTGGGTTTTTCAAGAGCCTGGTAATATTTTGAATGTCAATGAAACTGGTGTTCAGCTCATATTTAAGGCAGGGAAGATTATCAGTGAAAAAGGAAAGTAAAACGTGTTTCACAGCACCACGGCAGAAAAGGGATCTGCGGTAACAGTAATGGTGTGTGGTAATGCTATTGAATATGCTATCCCACCCTTTGTTATAATGAAAGGGGTAAGGCAATGTTACACTCAAAAGGAATGCCCAGTGGATCAGTTGTTAAAATGTCCGAATCATTATTCCTTGATCACCTAAACCGTTACAAACCTCAGGGCCGGATTCGGTTCATAATCGACGGACACTCAACGCACTGCAAAGATCGGATGTGCTTGATAAGGCATAAGCTGTATGAATAGGGATGTGTTGCTTCCCCCCCCCCCTTATCCGCCACGGTGACTTCGCAGGATTATCTGGAAAATTTAAAGAATAGGAAACTCGAAAATGAAAAGAATCCTTCAAATAGAAGGACAACAACGAGAACTCGGCGTGCGCAACGGGGAAGCTAGTTTCTCAAGCAGTCTTCTTTGATCTGTGAATTACTGCGCAGTATGTGACGACAACCGTAATGAGGCATGGGTCCAATGCAGTGGGGAATGCAGGAATTGGTTTCACGAGATGTGTGTGGAAAATGGAAACGATGAGCAGTTTATATGTACCCATTGTGTACAATAGTTGCGTAACTATTCGGAGGTCCTACCTAGTGTCAGGTTCTCCCTAAGTGCGGGAGAAGTGGACATTATTGCATCCTTTATTTATTTGATAATTTAACATGTTATGAAACGTTATTTTTTGCCATAAATAATAGAAAACATAAACTAACTGTGTACAAAATCACCTGGGAAATAATTGAAATATTTTAAAAATAAAGCATGATCAAAATTACAGGTTTTTGCTTAGCGTGTCGAGATATCCCTAAACTACTATAGATGGATCTGTGATGTTAGTCATTGTTATAAGGGAAAGAATTCTACGTTTTGTTTATTTTACCATGTGGACTTATAATTTTATTAAGCGTAACGTAACCATTTATAACCTGAAAGTTGGTTTTATAATAATCTTTTTTCAAGTGATTTACCACTTTTTAATTAACTTCAGTGTTTGGCATTTCTTCTAAATGCGCGATGAATAAGTGTTTCCTGCATTTCGCAGTTTTGTTTCTTCATAACGACGTAACGTAAGATCCTCTCGGATTGTGTTGTTGTTGGTTCCTTCTGAACAGCTGTTTGGGTGATGCACGTTTAGAATCTGAATTATTTTATAACTTAAGGGTGTCATGAAAGGACAATACATGGTGGAATTTTGTTTCAATTGTGAATGCTGCTGTTAACTTGTAGTGAACACCATGCTTTCCAATAATATTTCGCAACCTATCCAAAGCAACTGATAGTCAATTTGGTTCGATTAAGGGTCCATTCGGCGGGTGTTTCCGTATCCGAAAGGGTATTCGACTGGTGGATTACCTTAATTAAGAGTAAACCCGGCATTCTGCTTGTTGAAGGTCAGATTTTCCACGAATCGTGTGGATTAATTCTCAGTTATCGTTTGAATCAATAGGTGCCCGATTTCCAGGTTTTCTTTTCCCTTTTTCAGTTTCGCTGTCCACTAATTTGTGAGATCTCTATTTTTGTCGGAAGAAAATTCTTCGATATTGTAATCAATAAAAATAACGCTATGCAATGCGACTGCGTTTGAAACATTTAATAATTTTTTGATCAAAGATTTATATAAATACATTTTTTTGTGCAATTAATTGATTCAATAAAAGTTAGTAAGCACATATTTGCTCCTCATTTCAAGTAGTTAGTCTCTCTTCTGAACCCCATCGTTTGGTTAAGATCGTGACCGAATTATTCCCGCAACGACCCCAAGATTTCAGAGTTCAATATTGCTCTACTGCAGCAGCTGTGGCCAACCAACGATGGAATGGTAAGTCAAGGGTAGAGTATATTCTGGAGTGCAAAATGTAAATTTACAGGCAAATTCCTCACTATTCTATGGGATTACGTTTTCTCCCATCCTGGTCCCGTTGTTGCTATCCACACAATTAAAAAAACTAACAATTCATCTACAAATTACACATATATGCATCTTTACCTCAATGAACGGAGTGTTACTCTACACCATGCCTATCCAAGGCGGATTTTGACATTATGACCTGTTCTTTGATGCTACAGCACTTCTCATGAAGCCTTTCGTGTCACCTCCGGGCCTAAACAAAGTGATGATAACCCAGCATTCATGCAATGGTTCCCCCATTTAAAACACTCCAGCAAATAAAAATGTAAAAATAACCCCGTCTCATTAATTCACAATTTTTTAAACACAAACACAAATGCCCACGGAATAGCATGAATGATGAGAATTAAACCGTTAACTAATTAAGAAATAGACCTAAAGGCCTCCTTCTTCTCCCAGGCAAACTTAGCTATAAAAGCTCATTTTATATTTAATTCTACTATTAATTAGAAATGCATTTATTTCTGCTTCCCCCATTTGGAGGCTGCCAAAAAGACAAAGCTTACATAAAATTTTTGATTAGTAATTGCAAGGGCCGTTTAAAATGTGTCTATAAATAGGTATAATACAGTAAAGCCTAAATAATAAAAATTAAAAATTTGTGTCAGTCAATAGTTATGAAATCCATGAGAAAGTCCTCATAGGACAAAGATATAGCTAGGAGTATAAATGATTTTTACTATTGCTAACGATCCTTTCAGGGCTGCTAACTCAATGTCCTTAATGAATTGGTTATGCAAATTACATTTCTTACAAAAGTTGTGGACTGTGTGAGTGATGGTGCCTCGTGCCCCTATCATCAATCCCAACACATCTATGAAGTCCAGATGATATTTCTCGGCATAGTATGGAATTGTGGGTTCATATACATCATATTTCTCCTTGTGTACATCATATGGTTGAGTGGATGTTGCTTCGGTTCTAATTGTGGGGTCTATTATGAACCCTTTACTTGAGCCCGGTTTTATAGCTATCATGTCAATCCGCCGGTTTGACTCTGTCTGAGACAATCCATGAACCTCCTCGTAGACTGTACAGTGCTTTTCTCTCAGGGCTTCGGCAATCATAGATCTTATTCGATGATGTCGTGAATTCCGCAGGGCGTCACTAAATGGACAGGAACTCAAGACGTGACCAAGTGTTTTAATCTCACTGTGGCAACGCCGACAGTGGTTATTGTCTTGGGACCTGCCAGGTAATGCACGAACTGGAACTACATTTGCTGTCAGTTTTATGGCATTTCTCCAGTCTCTGCTGGTTAAACCTTCGGGCTTTCTTACCCACTGATTGGCTGGAGTGTATTCCTTATACAGTATAACACCCTTACCTTTTTGTGGTAAGGCACACCAGGCATCGAATTCTTACTCACGGAGTTGTTGTCGCAGGAGCGAGACTTTGACTGATTCGCGTTCAGTATTCAGGAGAAGGCCAGGTTTTTCGAAGCACTTCTTTGTTTCAGTATGGAGGTCTCTGGTATGATTGATGTGTATATTGTTGGATCGATGGAGAACTTGGCATGCATTTATGTGCTGTAGATAAGCCTCCCAACCACACTTGAAAAGACCGAGTCCTTTATACCTTTTTTCGGAGTGTAACATGCTGTCTGGTGTATCTATTGGAAGTTGAAGAACTTCTTTCAAAGTGCTTTTGATAAGTTTGTCAGTATCAATTAGGAAACTCGCAGGTATACGATGTAAAGGTGTAGTGTGGAATTTGTAGATCAAAGATGGACATATCTAGGTTGATAGCACATTAAATTTCTGGTGTGGTTGCAATAGTGGAGTTGATGCTAATGCGTCTAGTTTACTCTTCAGTTTTTCCATCGTTAATTGAGCATCAAATATGATAGCAATATGATAGTTTACTCCGAGGTAGCGGATTGTCTCTGCAGGAGTTATAGATGCAATTTCATTGTAACCATCCAATGTTAGAGATTTGTAGGTAGGACTTCCTTTTATTATTGAAATGGATTTAGATTTGTTGACATTAATCGTTAGGTCAATTTCTTCGAATCTCTTGATAGCCATTTCGGTGATCTTTCTAGATGAAGTCTCGCTTTTGCTACAATCAACGTATCATCAGCAAAGCCTAGAATGGTTACGTTAGGAAGGCCCGGCATTATACAATAACCATGTTCTTCCTGGAACTCTGTTGATGAAAGTTCTTCTAAAATGTGGTCAGTTGCAATGTTGTAAAGCGCCGGCGATAAGGGAAAACCCTGCATTATACCTTTATTGAGAACAATTGGTTTGGTCTTCTTGTGGTGGGATTCAATTTGAGTAGTATTATTAGTTTGTAGTGCCATTATTAGATCGGATAGTTTTGATTTATAGAGTTTACACCTTACGCGCTGTGATAATCCCATGCTTAAATAAAAGAAGGGGCTCTTATCTTACAGGTGAGTAGTACTTGTGGGTCTCCATGAGTCCTCATGGTGTTTAACAACACATCTCCATAGCTCGAATCACAGATAGGAAGTGGTCCCACGTTGTTCCTTGGAAGCCCATGACGAGGCTGGTATGATTGCTGGTAATCCTAGAGACACACAAACTTGATTATTTAAGCGACCGACACGACACTGTTAATCGTGCGAGCAGACGATATTTTCACTGTCCGGCACGAGCAGTTCCCCGTTTAAGTCCTGCCGCCTTGAACATACATTATCTGACCGATCAGATTCTCGCATAAGTCTACATTTTCATCGCAACTTGACGCGTGAAGGCGCTATGTATCACCGCCAGTCTGTAGCGTCTAAGTTCGGCACACTATACCGCGTACTGTTGTCTCTGAATTTGCTACTTATTGTCAATATCGACGATATATTTACATGTTGAATACTTAAACAGTCAAACAGTTCACGCACTACCGCAGTTTGTCTATCTCGGCTCCCCATGTATTGAATTACTGTTTATGGCTACTGCCACAAAGGAAAATCAGCTACCTGACTTGCGTGGGCTACCCGTCAGAAACAAAATCGTACTGGCCGGTGAACGTTCTGAGGTGGGTCCTTATATTATTCACCAACCAATGTGGTTGCTGGCACACAATCCAGAGGACCAGTATCACACTATCTCCGATCAAAATCACCCTATCGATAAAATCGTACGTCCCACAAGTGGCTTAAATATCACTGTATTTTTATGTGAATCGATCGTAGGTTTTCCTCGTCAACACGATGACGTCACATCGATCCCGCACACCGACACCGTGTTCGCGGCCCCAACGGCTGGTCTACTTGTTCAAAAAGAGAAAGCTCCTCGAACAACTGCCGTTGTGCTACGGACCATAAACTGAAGGACACTTAAAAGATCTCCCCTGGTAAAAATGTTCGTAAATTTACGCAGATGCGGCCTGTGTGTATTGTTTTACCAGTTGATGGTTCCAAATTGGTGCTAATTTAATTTATATGATAAAAGCTGGGATGGAAATACTGCGGCACGTCGGGAAACGATAATTCCGAGAGTCAGCTTACTGCGCTGCCTCGTTCACGCCCCCGCATCACGTGATATTAGTTTTTTGCTAGTGGCTTTACGACGCACCGACACAGATAGGTCTTATGGCGACGATGGGATATGAAAGACCTAGCAATTAGGGTTCGAACCCACTATCTCCCGGATGCAATCTTACAGCCGTGCGCCTCTAACCGCAGGCCAACTCGCCCGGTGATATTCGTTTGAAATTCATACTTTCTTTCACCCTGTCACACAACATTTGCTGTCTCTCTCACCCACAATGGAAAATTCCATAACCTCAAGTTCCGGGTCCAGAGCGCGCGCTGGCCAAGACATTTACATCCAATCATGTCAATCAGGACCTTGGTTTTGGTCTCTGGACGGGTATAGCACACAACAAACAATTATATTCATTCATGAACGACCACTCTCCACTAATTGCTGTCTATTTACAAAGTCTCTGCCCCCCTCAAAGAAGGTAGTCCGACTCGCCGGTTTTGTCTGTGAGGTGGTAATCCTGGCTGACAACCCTCCTTACTTTCACTTCGTCTCGCGAGTACAGTCACCCCGTACAGCAGCTGCATGCACACAGATACGAACACAGGCCTCCTGGCCACCACAATACACGACGACTGTTCTTTGGCTCGACTTCAGAGAAAGTCCGTCCCTCACACAGTCAACAAAGACAATTCACTGGCCGCTCCACACAGTGAAGTAAAATGAAATGGCATATAGCTTTTAGTGCCGGGAGTGTCCGAGGACATGTTCGGCTCACCAGGTAAAGGTCTTTTGACTTGACTCCCGTAGACAACCTGCGCGTCGTGATCAGGGTGAAATAATGATGAAGACGACATATGCACCCAGCTCTCATGCCAGCGAAATTAACCGATGATGGTTAACATTCCCGACCCTGCCGGGAATCGAAACTGCCTGGCCGAGGCGTTAAAGGTGTGCTCGGTTCGCCCGGAAGGACGTGGGTTCGAATCCTCGTTACGAAGTCGTAAAATTTAAGAAGCCAAATTTCCACTTCCGGAGGTACACAATCATGGCCCTGAGGTTCACTCAGCCTACACCAAAAATGAGTACCAGGTTCATTCCTTCGTGCAAAGGCGGCCGGGTGTAGAGCTAACCACTCTACCCCATCAAGTGTCGAGGTTACGGATAGTGGAAGCCTTTACCTTCCACCACTCCAAGGGCCTTCATGGCCTGTACGGAGATGACTTTGACCTTATACATCTGCAGATCAGATTTATTGAAAACAAAACTATCCTTCAAGAACTGATGAGTACGTATTTATTTATTTATTTATTTATTTATTTATTTATTTATTTATTTATTTATTTATTTATTTATTTATTTATTTTCCACTCATGTTTCTGTGATCGATGTCTTCTGTCTTAATCTGTTTACCCTCCACTGTCAGTTTTTCCCTCGGACTCAGCCAGGGATCCCACCTCTACCACCTTAAGGGCAGTGTCCTGGGGCGCTAAACTTTGGGTCGGGTGATACAGCTGGGGAGGATGACCAGTACCTCGCCCAAGCGGCCTCACCTGCTATGCTGAACAGGGGCCTTGTGGAGGGATGGGAAGGTTGGAAAGGACAGGCAAGGAAGAAGGAAGGAAGCGGCCATGGCCTTAAGTTAGGTACCATCCCAGTATTTGCCTGGAGGATAAGTGAGAAACCACGGAAACCCACTTCCAGGATGGCTGAGGTGGGAATGGAACTCACCTCTACTCAGTTGTCCTCCCCAGGCTGAGTGGACCGCGTTCCAGCCCTCGTACCACTTTTCAAATTTCATGGCAGAGCCGGGAATCGAACCCGGACCTGCGGGGTTGGCAGCTAATCACGCTAACCACTACACCACAGAGGCGGAAGATTGATGTGTTGAGCACTATTTTCTCCTAAGGTACTTCCTTTGGGCTCTAAGACATTAAGCGATAGGGAATTTTTGAAAGAAACGCAGTTCCTCTGCGCGATTGTCACTAGAAACAGATAATGTTAATTTGTTTTTTGTTAAAGTTTTTGCTGTCTGTTTGTCAGGTAACTTATCTTATTTCGCACTTTTGTGGAAAGGTTGCTACATCGCAAATAACTAAATGGGGCAACCTTCCTAGTACAGTACTCCATGTAGGACTGAGGGCTTGAATTTGCCAACTTCTCCGGAGCTGTAGTGTACGACCTTATCGTGACAGCTTACCAGTTAAGCTTTACATGATATTTTCATTCGAGTTTGATGAATCTCGCTCTCGTAATACAAGTTTATCAGTTACCCTCACTATGTTATCTACAGTGCACAAGGAAGGGCTTTTATTCACCCCCCTCTGTGTGTTAAGACAAATACACATTACAAACAACAGGTGTTACCCTCTTCAAGTCCCCTTCATTTGTCGTCATTCATATTGAACAAATTGATTAGCAGCCAATATTAAAACTATCATAAATATTCCTGACATGTAAAAGAAACGTATTTCTCAGAAACGTTGGAAATAATGCATAAATAAATAAATAAATAAATAAATAAATAAATAAATAAATAAATAAATAAATAAATAAATAAATAAAT
The DNA here is from genome assembly GCF_040414725.1 of Anabrus simplex. NCBI lineage: Eukaryota > Metazoa > Arthropoda > Insecta > Orthoptera > Tettigoniidae > Anabrus > Anabrus simplex. The sequence goes on from NC_090265.1 coordinate 316,593,001, forward strand.
AAATAAATACATAAATAAATAAATAAATATTTGTTTAGCTATTTTAGGTATTTTAGGTCGCACTGATACAGACAGGTCTTCTAGCGACGACGAAATATAAAAGGACTAGAATTGGGAAGAAAGCGACAGTGGTCTCCAGATCACAACTACTATAGATAAACGTAATGATTTGCTTAGCGTGAACATAGGAAACTACGGAAAACCATCTGGGGCTTCGAACCCACCATCTACCGAATACAAGCTTACAGCTAAGTGACCCAAACCGCGCGGACTACTTCTCGGTTAAATTTATAAATAACATAAATCTTTATTACAGGTTGTTGTGCCTTTCAACGTTCGGTTTGCAAGTTTCTGTTAATTAACTAAGTGCCTCCAAAATCATCTATTTGCTACTAGCTTTGTTACAACATTCACTTCCACATTTCTTATTAAATAATGAGAAACTGAGACTAACTATCGTTGTGTAGGCCTCCCTATGCTTCTCTTACCGTCCGTGATCGAGTACATTATTATCTTAGGTAACCTATTTTAAAATCTGATGGTCGTCGCTAGATTCAATAGTAATAATCTTTCTTTCTTTCTTAATCCGTTTAACCTCCAGGGTTGTTTTTTCCTCTCGGGCGAGGGATCTCGGCATTTGCCTGGAGATGAAGTGGGAAACCACGGAAAGTCACTTCGAGGATGGCTGAGGTGGCAAACGAACTTCCTCCCTTCCGTCTACTCAGTTGACCTCCCGAGGCCGAGTGGGCCCCGTTCCAGTCCTCGTAGCACTTTTCCAATTTCGTGGCAGAGCCGGGAATCGAACCCGGTCTTCAGGGGGTGGCAGCTAATCACACTAACCAATAATAATAATAATAATAATAATAATAATAATAATAATAATAATAATAATAATAATAATAAGTGCGCCTCCGTGTTGTAGTGGTTAGTGTGATTAGCTGCCACCCCCTGAGGCCCGGGTTCGATTCCCGGCTCGCCACGAAATTTGAAAAGTGGTACGAGGGCTGGAACGGGGTCCACTCAGCCTCGGGAAGTCAGTTGAGTAGAGGTGGGTTCGATTCCCACCTCAGCCATCCTGGAAGTGGTTTTTCGTGGTTTCCCACTTCTCCTCCAGGCAAATGCCGGGATGGTACCTAACTTAAGGCCACGGCCGCTTCCTTCCCTCTTCCTTGTCTATCCCTTCCAATCTTTCCATCCCCTGTACAGCATAGCAGGTGAGGCCACCTGGGGGAGGTACTGGTTATCCTCCCCAGTTGTGTCCCCTGACTCAGAGTTTGAAGCTCCAGGACACTGCCCTTGAGGCGGTAGAGGTGGGATTCCTCGCTGAGTCCGTGGGAAAAACCGACCCTGGAGGGTAAACAGATATTAATAATAATAATAATAATAATAATAATAATAATAATAATAATAATAATAATAATAATAATAATAATAATAATAATAATAATAATCAATTAACAGCGAAGAATAATTTGCATCAACTTTAATTGAATAGGCGAAAATTATTAATGCCCAACACCTTGTATCCATTTACTCGTTAAAGTTCAAACCTCAGCAATGAAATAGTGAACGTGAGCGTGCAGCACACGTAAACAGTTCATGGCCGCTAGTGCAGAATAAACGCGGCCAGAGAATCACTGAACACGGTATAGTATGTATGTCGTGGTCATCGCAGAATACCGCTGCTACAAGTATCACTTTACATCTACGTGTGAAAGCTTCGAGAACCTTCTTCTTTTCGATGAGTCAAGAACTCCGTACACCACCAGCATCTCCGACAAGTGGAATCGCCAGCACCGGACGGAGGACGTAAGAAAATATGTGGGAACCCAGCCTCTGGCACCTCAGGCTCCACGTAGGCCTATACGTCACCTAGTTCTCTCCTCTCCGTCCAGGAAAATCTTGCCGGGTCGCCTGTGCCAGGCATTGAATAGCTTCTGGATCGTTCTGGAAGGAATATCGTGGCACAATTCCACCTGCCGCCACGCTCACCATCAGCAACTAATTTTTCTACCTACATGCCTGCGCATGTACGCAGCTTCGCAGAAGTCGCCAAGAACCCAGACCTGGCGCCACACATCAGAAACCGCAGCGTCATCCATCCATCCATCACCAATAACAGCAGCACCCTTCCATGTGGTAAAACTTATGCACATTGATCCGGCCAAGGCCAATACACGCAGCATCTACCAGATACTCACCCGCTTCACACTGAACTACGCAGAATATAACATCGAACTTCATCGCACCCGATATGGCTATTTCAATATACAAACTTCCGAAACTATTCTACAACCATCTTTTTAACGACCTTGGGGTGGAGCAGTTTGGGTCTAATACCCGTGCCGTTAATTTGACTCAGGAACAGCCTACACGACGTCCAGCGCCACCATCTCGACCATCACCCATCATCATGTCCGTGGTTACATACGGTGTGGAGCGTGATGGGGTGGCTGCTCAACTCCAGCTCGAGGGCCACCAAATCTTTAAAATCGTCCGCATCCGCAATGAACGAGGCCCCACTTCGCTGATCAGGATCCTCTCCAAGGACTTCAACACCTTGGCTATGCTACTTCGGGATGGTGCTCTTATCTACGGGCGTCGCCAACGGGTGTAGCCTTCACGCTCGGCGCCGCCGCAGAGGATACGCTGCGGCCGGTGTCAGCGGTATGATCATCCACCTGGTGCCTCCTGCATTCAACAACATGTATGTGACATCTGTTTTTTTTTTTTTTTTGTTAGTTGCTTTACTTCGCACCGACACAGATAGGTCTTATGGCGACGAGAATGTGACATCTGTAGCCAGGATCATACCACCTCTGCTTGTCCCAATAATGCTACACCTAGTGTGTATTGTTCCCTCCCTGACCCCGCATTTTCTTATAAATGTAAGTCCAAACCTGCTCCTAACCCCTCACAACCTGAATCTATCATCCCAGTTATTTCCGAGATCTACCCACTCCCACTCCCGCTTCCTCTTCCATACTCCTCTCTCCCAGCTTCGTGGCGATGGTACTTCAGAACGTCTTACCCTTCACTCGTACCCATATACTGTCCACGATCCAACTCGCAGCACGATTGGTATTCAATGCCCATTTGGACCTAGCTTTGCATTTTCCCCCTTAATGCTGTGCCTTTAATTAGCTAATGGCCATTAAGATCTATTATGCTAACATTCGATCTGTCCATTCCAATCGCGCTCCATTGGATATCTCCCTCTCCTTGTACGACCCTGAAGTTTTTATTTTAAACGAAACTTTCTTAACACCTAAGCAACAGCCACGTTTTTCCCAATATCACCTCTTTCGAGCGGATAAACCTGGAGAAGCTCGAGGCGGTGTGGCTGCTGGCGTTAAAAATTACATCACTACTAAACAACATTTCCAACTATTTTTCTGAATATTCAATTATCGAGACTTTTCTTCCTAATAACTCCTCCCTTCTCTTTGCATCACTCTACCTACCGTCTCGATCACCACCTCCTATCGATTTTATTTATATAGATAATACTTTTCAAAATGATATCTTCGTTGCTGATATTAATATTCATTCTTATACAGTTGCACAACAAACAGAATTTGATATAGTTTCTCAACTTCGGGGCGTACAAATCTCCTTTCCCTTTCCTACCCGCCCTATTTACAATACTAATCCTGACGCCCTTATCATATCACCTTCCTTAGCTCCCTATCCTACCATCACCCAATCCTTAGCTTTAGGTTCGGACCATGCCCCAGTTCTCATTACTATCCCTGCTATATCCTATCAAAATCGTTCAAATACTCCTCGACCCTCGCCTACTAGACGCTACTCACAAACAAACTGGATTGAATACAGACCTACTTACAGATTGCCCACTTCCCACCTAAAGCTCTTTCCCTACTTAAACTTTCTCACGTCCTTTATCACTCATGTGTACGAACCCGGGATCCTACAACTTTACGACAACACCGACAAACCATGAGACGTGCACGCTCTTATATCAAGGCTATAAAACTTAAACAGTGGACAACAGCTTGTACTGATCTTTCTAATATGCAAGACTCAAGACAATTCTGGACTACTTTTCGACGCATGACACATTTATTATTTCATATGTAATAGTCTGACAGTGATCCTGGTTGCGGTGGAACATTGCCTTCTCCATCGGCATACCGTAATGGCACCACCAGTACCATATGTGAAGTGCTAGTGTTATCAATGAAGTGCAGTGTTTATACTCAGGCTCTTTTTCTCCGTTACTAGTTCCCTTCGTTACATCCAGTGTATTGACATGTTTCATTGTCATCGCTTATTGCATATTTGTTTCGTTTCTGTCTTTACTGTTGTTTATTGTTTCATTTGCTGATTTATTCTAGTGCCAAAGAAGAGGAACAAAAGACATTCTTTATTATGTAATCTATTGTGTATATTTAATGTGTGTGTTTACTTGCTTTATTTCCCCATTGCCAAAGAAGCGCACAAAGACTTAATTCGGAGTTAACAACTTACCGTTTTATACAAGTGCCACAGAAAAGGCACCAGTCATTCATTATCTGTAAACCACTCCTCTGTATATACTGTATATGTATGCATTTCAATGTATCTATTTTTGCTCAATAAACAGGGTCTACCGGGGGGGGGGGGTGAGGGGGAGACTATGGCGAGTGCGATGCGGGCGTACTCTGGGGGCTCACTTGAGGGTTGCGGTGATCTCTGCGCCAGGATACCTATATATCCCCCATATCCACTTACGTATGTACAAACATACCCCCCAATACTTTCACATCACGTTATACCCTTCCATTTTCAAAGACCGAAAAGCCGCTCGTTCGGCTGATGGCCCGCCTACCCCTTATGGTGTAGGAATCAAAATAACTCTATGCTATGCTATGCTATGCTATGCTATGCTATCGCTGAAGTAATTTCCTGGCCAAAGAGAAGGCGTAACCTTCTAGGTGGCCCGCCCCACTCTTTGGGGAATGGAAACTTGTTCAGACAGGTAGACATATCACTGCAAGCGAATGCAGTCACATTGTGGGCCTGCGGGAAGCTTGATGGACGTATCGACGGACTGCTGCACATTTACGGTACAATCTATTGGTGGTGTGTCACTGCTTCCAGAACTGGTCTGTGGAACATTCCCACACTCGTAGACCAGGCTCCGGACGCTCGAGTAATATAGACGCACGTCAGGGTGGACGCATTTTCTGAGTAGCGGTGGCCGACCGAACATCATCCGGTCAAATGTGTCACCTGCTGTGCACGAAGGACTTTTGAGAACCGTCTTTTTTTCAGTAGGATTACGATCACGTGTGCCTCTGGCCAGTCTATTACTGATAACACGACATCGCCAAGCAAGGCTACTCTGGTATAGTGAATGAGTCAACTGGAGAGGGGAATGGCTCTCTGTTGTCTTCAGTGACCGTAGGTTCTGTCTGTATGCAAGGGATGGATGTACACATGTACAGCGTAGACCAGGTGATCGGTCTATTCCAGAATGCAGGTCCCACCTCAGGGGCCATCAGACACGACTCGCGGTCACAGTTGATTTTTCTGCAGGGTAACGTAACCAATGCCCTATATATTGTACAGGTTGTTGTCACCATGCTGCTGCCATTTCTTCGAAAGGAAAGTGATGTGCTTTTTCGGCAGGACAATGCACGTCCACATACAGCTGCAACGAAGCAGCGTGCTCCACGTGGTCTACAACGACTGCCCTGGCCAGCAAGATCACCGGATCTCTCGCCAATTGAACACGTATGGGACATGATGAAGCGGGAAATCACGCGTTCTCCAGATCCTCCAAAAACCATTGCCCAATTGCATGAAAAGGTACAAAGGTATACAGAGAGGCTGGAAAAGAAGATGCTTGGGATAATCTATCACACTGTGTATTGATGAAACTGTCTGGGCACCTTTTACTGTGACATGTGTGTTTTATTTGGTCTGAATTTGTAATCATATACTCTTGCAATGATGAACTTCCTGCTACATCGCTTGTGAATAAAATGACCTTGTCCTTGAGGATGTTGCATGTTTTTCCCGCAGTGTAGTAGATAGCTCAGAAAGCACTAGAAAAGGATGGAGTCTTGAGTATCATCTAGAATAGTGACGTCAGAGTGACGTAGAGACAGGCTGAGTCAACAGACTGGCCGTTAGTCGTATGGTAGCAGCGCAAGGTAGCTGACGGGAGAGCGGCGATACTGGCGTTGAGGAGACGGCGTTAATGCTGGCCAGGTAGAGTTTTTTCTTGATCTTAGTAGGCGAGAGTTTCACTATCATCTCACATGACCCCACCGTCAAGACCGATCCATGTGGACAGCTTCATTCGTCGAATTCTTTCCTATCTAAGCTTTTATATCCTCTTCGCGAGCACCCTCCTACCATTGTTATCACCTGTCAGTGCCAATAATCATTCTCACTATTTTATGCCTGTTTCTTCCAATTTATGAAAACGATTTCCCGAGTCCACCCAGTTTTGACTCCAGAACAACAAAGTCGGTCCGAACAAAGACCGATGTAAAAATAATTTCTTCTCTTAGCTCACTTCTTTCTTCGGGAGTACGATTGATCGCACCAAGACTACGGCATTCGTTTTGCTACATCTTGATTCAATTTCACCGGGTATAGGATACTACCATTCTGGGAGAAATATAAAATATTGCACATGTTGCAGTTTCGTACAACCTATTTGACATAGGTTTCTTCCCAACTTTCATTACCTGAGCCTTTGAAATGTTATTTCGCATACACACTAGATGCACTTCTTTTCTAGCACTGAGGTACACAGTTACGGACATAAGAACTGGAAGAGAAGTGTTGTTGAAGTTATTATCTTACATTCACTGCGGATTGAGAGGTATTGGTTCATTTGCTTTCGGAACAGTATCCTTCCCTTCCTACCGTACAAATATCAAGAAGGATACTTTAAAACAGGCCTGTCCAACTTCAGAGGAATTGGGGGCCAAAATATTTAGACAATTCATGCCGAGGGCCACACACTAACAAGTTTCACTCAGATATATTTAACAGTAAAATACAGCAAACCATATTTTTGAAATAGGATCCATTACCAAATCCAAAATGCAGAAATCAATGTGATCACTGAGGATTGTCCGACTCCCTCACCAAATCAGGAATGCCGATTTCTATGTTAGTAACTGCCAGTCTTAGTAGGTGTAACAAAGAATCATTAGTGAGACAGCTTCTGTACCTGTATTTCATATATTTCATGTTAGAGAAAGCACTTTCACATAGATATGTGCTTCCAAACATTGAGGTAAGCTGCAAATCAAAATCTCTAAGCAGCGGAAATCTTCCTTCTGAAAGTAGCTTGAAAAAGTTGAGTCCTCTCTGTTCTGGTTGGAACAAACGGATCGGCATGAAGATCGCAGTGTTCCAGTTGATACATCGAAGGCTAGTTATCAATTTCCACATAAAGGGTCATCAAAAAGGAGCAGTTTTCCTTAATACTATCAAAGCCAGAATATATTTGATCGAATTCTTGAATAATAACTCCACTATTTTCATTTAATTCACAAAATATCCCAGCTTCAATTTCTCCTGACAGCTCTTGACATGATGGAAAATGTGTCAAATCATTTTTTGATAAAGCTGACTTCAAAAGTTTCAACTTATTTTTGAAGCTATTAACATGACCAAAAGTTTTGTAGATACACTGCTTTCACCAAAGGCATTTGCTGTAGCAATTGCACATCTTTTAACAGCTATTTTGCCATCACCAAAGGCTTTCTTCCTTTTTACAAGTTCCAATGAAACACTGTAAGAAGCAGTTATGTAAGTGGACTGCGGACATTTTTATGAACATACCTGTGTGATGTTTAAAGTTTCTTTTCTAATATTGTAAAATTGCAGCTCTTGAAGCCACCTCATATTTCGTCAATTGTTTTTCAAGTGAACTATTATAATGTCTTTTAACATTGTACTCCTTAAAAGCAGATATTATTTGCATGCACATAACACATTGCAACTTGCTATTATTGGTCGCGACGAAGTAATCAACTCCCATGGATCTTTCTTTATAACTTCTATTTTTATCTTGTATTTTAACTATTCTTGCTAATGTTGCTCATGTTTCCTTTGTCTATCTAACAGTGTCTAACAATAAGTACGAGCAGATAAAAATGAGTACATAACCTCGCGCATGCAGACAAATGAGACAACAGGCTCGTAAACAGCTAATATAAAAGTATTACCCCGACCTTGACCCTCTAAACACGGCCAAATGGATACATTGCTCGTGATCATAACCTTGAACAAAGATTCCACCAGAGTCGCTAGTATGCAACGCATGCGTTATTGCGCAAAATTTCAAACAGGAATCGGTTGCTCTATTAGAAGAATCAACGGGCCAAAGAACTATAGATTGCGGCCTGCGCGGGTTGGACAGCCATGTTCTAAAACATGCTTCGTATAGATCACAATCGGTTAGTAAGAGGATGGGATAGGTCGGACGTATCCCAAAGGTATACAGAGAGGCTGGAAAAGTCTGACAGAGACAGATGTAGAGAGAGGAGTGAGGGAGGCGGGGCACATGAGGATATGGATTTCCGCCTCATGTGTCCGGTGGCAAAGGGAATGGTGAGAAATTTGCTCTGTCACCTGGTAGGGGATTTTGGGGTCTTCACGTTTGGGCCCCACGAGTAGGGCCGGGCGTGTCATCCTTGGGAGGGCAGCTCCTTTTCTCACCAGGGGGATGACACGCCCGGACACTAGCTGTAGGAGTGGCGCCTTATACGTGGACTGGTTTCTCGCCCGTGTAGGTGGCCAAAATTTATTTTAGGATTATAGGGTTATTTTAGATGTAGGGAGTGCCCTAACCTGTGGTCTGGTCATCCGCCCATGTTAGTGGCAGCTTAGTAGATTTAGTTTCGGGATGGTGCCTTGCACGGAGACTGGTATCCGCCCGTGTGGGGAGCCACCTAGTTAGTGGTAAGATATAGGATTGTAGGGTTGGCCATTACACGTGAACCGGTCATCCACCCGTGTAAGGGGCGCTTAGTAGATATAGTTTTTAGTTCTGTTTATGAGTGTTCAGTTTCGTTGGTTTTAATGGTTCTTTCTGTGTTATGTAAACTGGCATTGTGAACATGTATATGGGCGTAAAGCCTGTATGCTCAATGTTCAATAAATGTTGTGATTTTGGACAGTTGTATAGATCACAACAGACCGTAGTTGATAATATGGCCGCTTGCTACTAGCACAAAAGCATTGGAACGCTTCCCTTATGTTAGTAAATGAAGTCGTATCGAGTTGTCTGCCACGGACGAATCGTTCAGTACGCATTCTACTCTCCAGTGTGACAGTGCACGTCGGCAGTACTCGACCGTAGCATCTACAGTACAGTCATCATGGGACGCAGAGCAGCGGAGATTATGTGAGAGGTTGAAACATTCAGGGCAGATTGCGGAGTTAATGAGTAGAACTCGAACGACAGTATTTAACACTGTTCAGCGATATAAGAAGTTTCATACGGTAGTGTATAAACCAAGAACCGGCCGACCGCCGTCCAATAGAACAGCGGAAACTAGTGCGACACGTGAAGGTTAATCCAATGGTTACTGCACCGGAGTTTACAGTACAGTTGAAGGAAGACATAAATAAGCACGTTCATGTTAGGACTGTTCGCAGAGTCCTTAATAAGACTGTGTATAATTCCAAAACTTAGCGTGATTAGCTGCCACCCCCGGAGGTCCGGGTTCGATTCCCGGCTCTGCCACGAAATTTGAAAAGTGGTACGAGGGCTGGAACGGGGTCCACTCAGCCTCGGGAGGTCAACTGAGTAGAGGTGGGTTCGATTCCCACCTCAGCCATCCTGGAAGTGGTTTTCCGTGGTTTCCCACTTCTCCTCCAGGCGAATGCCGGGATGGTACCTAACTTAAGGCCACGGCCGCTTCCTTCCCTCTTCCTTGCCTATCCCTTCCAATCTTCCCATCCCTCCACAAGGCCCCTGTTCAGCATAGCAGGTGAGGCCGCCTGGGCGAGGTACTGGTCATACTCCCCAGTTGTATCCCCCGACCAAGAGTCTGAAGCTCCAGGACACTGCCCCTGAGGCGGTAGAGGTGGGATCCCTCGCTAAGTCCGAGGGAAAAACCGAACCTGGAGGGTAAACAGATGATGATGATGATAATTCCAAAACTCCCAGACGAAAGCCAGTTGAACGTACGGTTAATCGGAAGAAACGTTTACAGTTCGTGAACGAATTTATAAGCCGGCCCCGTGGTGTAGGGGTAGCGTGCCTGCCTCTCACCCGGAGGCCCCGGGTTCGATTCCCGGCCAGGTCAGGGATTTTTACCTGGACCTGAGGGCTGGTTCGAGGTCCACTCAGCCTACGTGATTAGAATTGAGGAGCTATCTGACAGTGAGATAGCGGCCCCGGTCTAGAAAGCCAAGAATAACGACCGAGAGGATTCATCGTGCTGACCACACGACACCTCGTAATCTGCAGGCCCCCGGGCTGAGCAGCGGTCGCTTGGTAGGCCAAGGCCCTTCAAGGGCTGTAGTGCCATGGGGTTTGGAACGAATTTATAACGAAATGTACGGGCTTCTGAGATAACGTCCTCTGTAGTGACGTATACTGAGGGCTACCAAGGCTATCGGTGAAGTCCAAACCTCAATTGAGAATGATGGAAATCTAAAGCACATTATAATGTAAGCATCTGACACATTGTTTCATTTTCAAAACTTGAAAACAGTGAGAAAAACGTCGTACCTATTTCTGAGAGCTAAGGATTGGAGACTGATATCACAGCCCAGACTTTCGTCCCTCTCCCCTCTACTCACCCATAGCGGCTTGCTGCTGCATATCGTCCAGGAGCGGGCACCGGAGGGGGGGGGGTGCTGTATAGGTGTGCTAGGCTTCAGTCCGTCAGATCGCAACTACTAACTATCAACCATGCGTTACTTATCGAATATACTTCCTCATCTTATAATTCTGACTTAATCACGTAGATAACAGAGTGCTGGCATTTCACTCCCGTTTCCTTCTACATCCTTGTAGGAAGACACTGCAGGGCTGCTATTGTAGGAGCAATATAGTTTTATTTTTATAGGTGCAGCTGCTAAAATGAAATGCAATCATTCAGGTTCTCTTTAGTTGGTTGGAATCGAACCCGTGATCATGGGTCAGACACCATCACTGATCTCCCGAGTAAGCTAATAAACCAGTGAACGATGGGTACGACCGCTGTAATATTCAGCATTTGTATTGAATAATAATAATAATAATAATAATAATAATAATAATAATAATAATAATAATAATAATAATAGTGCATGGCATCTGTGTAGGGTTGGTGGTGTCCTAATGAGGATAAAATGAATAGCAAAGACGTCATAAACATCCAGTCCCCAAGCCAGGGGAATTAACGGTATGAGGAGGTTGACTCTGAAATTTGATCCGGGGCCATCGGACCAAAGGCAAGCATTCTATCCATTTGGCCACAAAGCCGGACTTTAATTTGCTAAACCTTCGGCTACCATATCCACTGATCAGGGATTGGGCATTGGCAGCAGCAGAGGCAAGGGCAGTAGCTTGTGAAGCAGATTTCACAACACAAAGGCTTATTGTGTCTGAAAGTAGGAAACGGGCCTGCCATTTTAACGAAAGCTCCCCAAATCGATTGTGACCGCACAATAGACAAGGGGGCCTTCTATTATAATGCAAACTTCCCAACTTGATTGTAACTGGCAGTAGGCAAATGAGCCTGCCGTTGTCATCACAACTCCGCAACTCGCACTTTACATTGGAAACAACGTATGGGGACCTCCTAATTTACTTCGATATCCGTATACAATGTAGAATACCGTAGCGAAGCACGCGTACATTTGCTAGTATGTATATATATATATATATATATATCTCCAAACCGACTTCCATATATATATATAGATTAAAATATATTCAAATATTGTCAGATGGACATGGCGGTGGCGTGCCAGATGCGACCGTGCCGCATGCGACCCGTGCCACTAGCGACCGCATAATCTGTAACCGTGCCGGATGCGACCGGCGTTGACAAACAAATTGTCATTTGATAAATTGTGTCATCACCCAAGATAAGGTAAGCTAAACGAAGTGCAATGCCATTTCAATAAGTCCTACAAGTAGTTATTGCCCCTACTTTACATAACACTTCTGGGGGAAACTCGTTTTACAACGCGAAATATGGTGATGCGTTTACGTCTTTTCCCACCGGGCGAGTTGGCCATGCGGTTAGAGGCGCGCGGCCCTGAGCTTGCAAGATAGTGGGTTCGAATCCCACTGTCGGCAGCCCTGAAGATGGTTTTCCGTGGTTTCCCATTTTCACACCAGGCGAATGCTGGGGCTGTACTTGACCAGGGCCACTTCCTTCCCATTCCCATTCCTTGCCTGGTGCAGGTCTTTCTACCTGACTACCTTGAGCGGCCTGCGCGTCTGGATGTGGGATTATGATAATGAAGTAGGGAGAGATGAAACTCGGTTTCGGCACGTAGCCTACTCCTCTCGAATAATACCAAGGGGTCTGCTCAATGCTTTAAGTCGCCATCCGACGGCCGAATCATCATCAACAGCATCATATCCCCTCACTCCGTTTGAACACTGCGAAAAAGTTTGGATTCGAATCCCGGCTTTTGGCATGCAATCTAGTGATTAGAAACTGTCTACCACCAACTTTCCTACCCTGCCGGCCAACATTCTGATGGTGAATTTTTTTCATCCAGGCTAAGTGGCTCAGACGGTTGAGATGCTGGTCTTCCGACTCCAACTTGGCAGGTTCGATCCTGGCTCAGTCCGGTGGTATTTGAACGTGCTCAAATACGTCAGCTTTGTGTCGGTGGATTTACTGGCACATAAAATAAGTCCTGCGGGACTAAATTCCAGCACCTTGGCGTCTCCTTAAACCATAAAAGTAGTTACTGGGACGTAAAGCCAGCAACATTATTATATTTTTCTTTCGACCAACGGCACTCGAACCTGCTAACAATGGTGTCAGACCTTTATTTTAGAAAATACCAAGTTAGCTACTTATAAGCAATCTGCCACTTGGTGACAGCCCTTAATGCAGATCAATTGTGATTGATGGGTCGCATGCGGCACGATGCTTATCCGCTCGGTCGCTATTGGCACGATAATGGCCGGGTCGCATACGGCACGGTCGCATCTGGCACGTAACCGACATAGCACACTAATGTTCTGAATTCCTCATGTATGAAGTGTGAAACGGAACCGACTAAACGAATACAGTACTTTATTCACCGAGTGAGTTGGTAACGTAGCTCAGGTAACGTAGCATTCGGGAGATGGTGGGTTTGAGCTCCAAATTTTTATCAGTAGTACAGATATATAGGGGCTGCCTGGCCGAGGCGGTAAAGGCGTGCTCGGTTAGCCCGGAAGGACGTGGGTTCGAATCCCCGTCAGGAGGTCGTAAAATTTAAGAAACGAGATTTCCACTTCCGGAGGTGCATATGGCCCTGAGGTTCACTCAGCCTACACCAAAAATGAGTACCAGGTTAATTCCTGGGGGCAAAGGCGGCCGGGCGTAGAGCCAACCACTCTACCCCATCACGTGCTGAGGTTAACAATGGTGGAAGCCTTTACCTTCCACTCCTCCAAGGGCCTTGATGGCCTGTACGGAGGTGACTTTGCTTTCCTTTTAGTACAGATAATTATTCAGGAGATATGAATCCTCACATCGAACACCGAGAGCATTATTGCTGTGGTTTTGGACACGGGGGTAGTTGTTAGGAAGTACAAAAGTATTTCAGAGAGAGAAAATGTAAGGAGTTTTGTTTAATTTTGTCACTGTCAGACCAAATTGATATTTAATTCAAGTGTAAGACGGTACCGTGTACCTGCTAATAATAAACAACGATGTTATTTGTTTACGGTCTCCTCAATTCCTGTACATTTTAAGAGATACAATGGTGTCGTGATCTTATTTCACATTAGTCTTTTAACGCGCTGGAAGCCATTAACAAGGACTTGCAGCATCTAAACACCCTCAGATGCCACTGGTCTGAGCTGGAATCCGACAAGCAAACTTGAGAACCTACTGACCCACAGGCAGCGCCATAAAACAGGGTCCGTTTCAGGTCAAGCTGTTATTGAATTTCAACTCCATTTGTAGATTACTTTTGGATGAAGTAAACTAGATTTTACAGCTGAATGATATTCCGTCACATTTCATAATCTCTTACAATGACAAATTCAACAATTATGAGAAATTACATCAGAAATACAATACTGTGAATATTTGTTTCAATTGTGATTTTACTGATTGATATTACGTTCGCAGGTATCACTAGAATATTAAAGGACCGTATTGGTATCCAATGACCATTTTTCCAAGATACACGTTCCTGTAGAAAATTGGTATCTTGTTCATACAGTGCTCACTTTCATCGTGATTCACAATTTTTATGAATAATAATAATAATAATAATAATAATAATAATAATAATAATAATAATAATTGTTACAGCGATTCCGTGGCTCACAGAGGAATAGGAAGCGCCTGGAGTGAATGGCATGACAGGGGATCACTTACAGCAAAGATTTACTTTAACAAATTTGGAAATTTTATTTCTTTCCTTCCTTAACATTCATAAGGGGTATTTTTTTTTTTTTTTTTGCTAGTTGCTTTACGTCGCACCGACAGAGATAGGTCTTATGGCGACGATGGGACAATAAAGGCCTAAGGATGGGAAGGAAGCGGCCGTAGCCTTAATTAAGGTACAGCCCCAGCATTTGTCTGGTGTGAAAATGGGAAACCACGGAAAACCATCTTCAGGGATGCCGACAGTGGGGTTCGAACCCACTATTTCCCGGATGCGACCTCACAGCTGCGCGCTCCTAACCGCACAGCCAACTCGTCCAATAAGGAGTAATTCAATGACATAACAAGGAACAGTTGAAATATTAATAACGAGCTCGTCAGCTCCAACAATGCGTTGGACTTAGAAGTCATAAATCAGGTACAAAATAAATTAGGAGAATCTTCCATGCGAAACAGCATAATTGCTCCTGACAGGTAAAATCTTATAGGAGTCTCAGCTCCAGGATACAATAGAGACTAGCCTCACTCAAACAATCAATTGCTGTTTCCAATCTCCGTTACACTCACCAACTCCTAGGGTGATGGTGAACCCACTTCAAAAGTGTTCATACACTTGTTGCCCCATAGTGGTCTTACCTAGAACAAAGTTCCACGATCAGTTTAAGTACTGTTCCCAAACGGAACCAAAACGTAGATACTGTTACCCTAAGAAGTATAAAGAATTTATAGGGGCATTATTATCCATAATACAAAGCTTTAAAAATAAAAATAAAAGGTTAGGAAACACCAGCACTCCTTAGCGAACATTCTGGAAGAGACGAGAATCTGCGAGAGCTTAAGGCCCAATGACACAGAGGCTAATCCCATATTAAAAGGGGTGACTAAAGGGAAGAAAATTTAAAAAACCGAGACAAGATTTCCAAAATTTAGAGGTTGAAAACTTTAGTCACCCAGCTCAAAAGTTGAAGGGGAGAGAACCGAGGGTCATCACTCGTGCTCCCTCACATTAAGTGTTTCCCTTGTTTTGAATATAAATAGAGTGCGAAGACTGCGCAGAAGGTCCTACATTTCATCCCTAAAGAAATATTACATGTTAGATATTAATAAAACTGCTGAAAACTTCCCCTCGAACTACTCGCAGGCACAATCACATGTTTACGTACATTCTGTCATTACCTTGTAGTGCTGGATCTTCTTCAAGCAGGGCACACCCTGCCCCCTAGCCCTCTCAAGCCTCTGTCAAGTCGCACTCTCAATAACTGGAGCAAATCCGACAAGACGGCTCTAAAGTGCTCTCCTTAAATAGCTCTGTAGGGGAAGTTTCAGATTAAATTAACATACAAAGTGTTGATAGGCTAAATTTCAATACCCCCCCCCCAGGGTTTGATTGGCTAGAGAACTTAGTTACAGGCATGTGATAGGCAGACTACATTAAATGAGGAACCAGGTGAAGTGTCGACAACTTTGGTACATAAAAACAATCACCAGAATGAAAAGTTTACCAACTACAACATCAGAAATATCGTATGAAATTAGTTTGTGTTTAGTCGTAAGAAGTCGGTAGAAAATAGATGTCAGAGCCATCTAACCGTCGGAGAAGAAAGTTTTTGAAAATTTTGAAAAGTTCGTGTTCACTGACATAATTGGCCTTTGAGAAGGCGCACAGTTTAAGTAGCCGGTGAAGGTGTACCTCTGGTTCAATAATAATAACAATAATAATAGTAATAATAATAATAATAAAGTGTTCCTTCAGCATATTTAGTCCTGCAATGAGGAGTTGCTGATGAGAAATATTTTGTTTGTTGCCATGCGGGTCTATCCCTCGACAAGTGTGCGCAGCTTCCTGCTGTCCAGCCATTGTCTTCTGGGTCACTTTCTACTTCTCTTTCCCGTTGGTAACATTTACAGCATCCTCCTCCCTATTAATTCCTGGTACCGTCTTTTAATGTGCCCTAACACCTGAGTCCAGTTTCGCTAACGTTTTCAGACACCTGCATCACTTTCAGCCTTTCTCTCACTCTCTCGTTTAATTTACCACGACCTCGTATGTCGAACATGAAACCTCATCATTCGCATCTTTGCTACATCTAGTTACTCAGCCCATTTTCTTCAATCATCAATGATGTACTGAGCCGTATCCTACCGGCCCATAATAATAATTGGAATATTATTTGACCCAATATGTAAAATTTATTCATAAAAGTTACAGTCTAACATGTTAAAGCATCGTATCCTAAGATAGTTGATACCGGATGTTGAGCAAGACAGTGGTTCGCTGGATGTTGCTTCATATTTCCGTATGACCGTGAGAAAAGATAGCGTACCCAAGCGTTGGCAAGGATCGACACGTGTATTAGATGCTGACCAAGCAAGATATTTCAGCCAATGGGAACTTAAGGATTTGGCAAACCTGGAGGCTACACCGCGCCAAACATTAATTCCAGGATGACCAACGTGCTCTGTGGATAAAGTCAGTTTTTGTAAGAGATCGGTTTTCCACAGTTTCTGAAGTCAGATATATTTGGAAATGTACTATAAAATTGGTGGAAGAGATTTGCTAGTGTTTGAACTGTGTTTTGTAAATATATCACAATAAGTATTATGTCATCATACATGACGAACTCTCTGATTGGTGGCTGGTTCAGACACCCGGGAACCCCAACATTATTGGCGTCACCGAAGCCTCCTCAGTAACCTTAGCTCTGGAGAGCGTCATTCCGTAGTTGAAATTTGAGCAGTACGGATGTACCAACTCTGTATTTCCGTGGTAAAGATTTGCACAGTGCGGATGTATTAACTCTGTGGCAGGTGATCGTGATTAACGTGGTATCATTCCTGTAACAGTAACTGAGTTTCATTGATACTTTAAATTGTGCAGTCGCAATAATTTACTGTGCTTGAGTAAATGAAATAGTATAATTTTGGCAGAGTTTACTTTCAATTGATAAAGACGGTGTTTAGTGACCGCTGAGTAACAAGTGTAGTGGAAACGTGCTATTGTTTCACTATTTCGCGACGGGCGCGTATTCGCGTGGAACTTCCGTACCGAACCGTGGGCTGCTTTAAAAACTGTATTTTTACCCTTTAAGTGAAGTGTGTTATATATATGTGAATCAGTGTGTTAGCTGATCTGGTAAAAGAAAGGGTATTGCGGCTCGCAGAATTAAGCAGCGAAGAGATTATCAATAATAGTCTTCTGTGTTCCAGTGAATTATTTTCCAGCAAGATGATGGATACGCCTGTAGAAGAAGGAAGTGCATTCCCACATGTTAATGCTGTGATTAACATGGAGTAGACCCATAAAGCAGTGGGGATGTAAGCTGCTATCCTGGTTTCCCGAGAGTCATGTAAAGTAAGACGCATGTATTATTTACGGCATGATATGTAAGTTATGTTAAGGTACTAGGGCAGTGTAGATAGAATTTTAATTTTCATTCAAAGTAAGCCTGACGGCATGTGTTTGTTTAACTTTGTTTCTATGATAGATTCGGATACGAGAATAATGCATGTTTATTTTATTTTCATTTTGCTTTATGAGTAGATGTTTGGGAAAATGAGGGATTGATAGGATCAGTTATTGTTGTAAATATAGTACTTAGCGTAGGATATTCCGAGTTTTCCTTAGGGCTAGATCGACAGGTTCATTTTTATATTACGTCAAACACGCATGAATTCATTTTATTTCGGTTATTCAGAGAGACAGGTATAGCTATTTTGCATAATGCATGGTTTTACGGAAGCTGCCAGAAGGAGCTGCAGAACGTCGTTGTTAAAATAAGATCTTTAAAGTTAAGTTGGATTCTGTTTGCCTGATGGTCTGCCAAGGACTCGAACTGCGTCTCATTATGTGGAAAGGCCAGTGGGATTCATGAGGAATAATGAGATAATAATTGCATGCTGAATTATAATGTATTGGTGCAGGCTGATGGTATGCCTGACAAGATAAAGAGTATTGTGCAGATGTGTGTGCCTGCCTAGTGTCTTCTGAGTGTTTATTATGATCAGAATGGACAGTGTTAATTCCAGACTATTGAGTCTGATGTTGTTAAATGGCCCAAGCATGCCAAGAAGGAATGAATATACGGGAGTTTCCGTGTAGCCGATGATGGGCGTTATCTCATGGCAAGCTGATTCCTGGCCTGTGTTATCGGTATGTGTGAAAGAGACAGTATTTCCTTGTAGCGGCCTCGGGAGACAAAATCCAATCTTTAGCATAGTGGAGTTCAACATTTCTTTACAGCTCGTAATCTACCCGGAAGTACATGACGGATGACCGCGCTGTTGAGCGCTCAAACGCAGCAGAAGGAGGCAATGTTGCCCATTGCTTTCTTCATGATATCAAGGATTATTTATATGTTTTTCTCTTACAGGATGGTTTTACATTATTGTTTATGATTGTATACCTTGTCTCGTTGTTTTTAAAGGGAACAGCCCGAGTGCTGAAGTATTGTTGGTTTATCTAGTTCTGTCTAGATCTTTTGTAGTGAACCGGGATTCACATTAGAAGCAGTGTAGCATTTAAGACTTTACTCGATATCCGATGTATATATATGTTTAGTTTGATTATTTGAATTGCTGTAAATATAGTGTAGGATTTGCCCCTAGTATTTTGCATAACTTACATAGCGTCCGATGCGTCTTAATTATTTTTCTTTCCGTCGTAATTTTTCTTATAATGTAACTTTTATTTTGCGGAAATAGTTTGACGACTCTCGGGAGTAACTTAACTTTGAAACCGTATCGTTGGGATGCGATAGTGTGAAACTCCATACGGAAATACCACATGGCAGTGTTTGCGTACACTTGTTGCCATACAACATAAACATTGGACTATAAGAAGGAACTCAGTCTTGATTTATATAAATGTTCTTTGTTGAACTTGTTTTTTTAATGTCAAATTTGTACAATCATTCAATTAACGTTTTTAATTTCGATTTATTTCTATACTTTGAGTTTATTTTTTTACAAATTATTATTTTTGTTGATTTAACTATTTTCATGTGATTTGATCGGGGATATCTATTAATAAATCCATCTTACCCCCTATGATTGTTTCTCATTCGTGTTATACCTCCATTTCCTGTCATTGATTGCTATTTAGAGTAGAACTTCGACTTTTTATCCTGACCCAATCGACAACCAACCCACACTCTGCCCAACCCTGAGTTAGTCGGATGTTCATACAGGAATGGAGGCATCGTCCTAGAGGGTATTTACCCCTGGGTACGGTACAGTACATTTAAGCCGTCGTCCTGGTGGTAGATTCCCTGTCAATTGTTTACCTAGCTTTTCCTTAAAAGAACTTCAAAATTGATCGAACACCCCCCTTGATAAATTATTCCAATCCCTTATTCCTCGTCTATAAATGAATATTTTCCCAAATTTGTCCTGTTCAATTAAATTTTACGATATCTTCATATTATGATCTTTCCTACTTTTAGAAAGTCCACTCAAGCTTACTCGTCTACTAATGTCATCCAATCCCATCTTTCCGCTGACAGTTCGAAACATGACCACATAGTTGAGCATCTCGTCTCATTTCTCCCAAGTCTTCCCAACCAAAAGTTCGCAACATTTTTGTAACACTACTCCTTTGTCGGAAATCACCGAGAACAAAAGTGTAGCTCCCATACACTGGAACCGTACTCTAACTGGGGTCTTACCAGAGACTTATACGCTTTATCGTTTATATCCTACGACAATCTTTAATGCTTTTATAACCATGTGAACCTTGTTGATATATGATGTTTCTTGTCATCGGTCATGTTTCCGCTCCCTAAGTCATAGCTGTTCTGACTAGTCTTGTGGATCTTCCTTTTTAATTTGTTTGGCACCTTCCTCTAGTTCTACTATGCTGATATATCAGGCCCTTTATTTCTTCCTCCAATCCACCACCTTGTTGGATAAAATTTATCCGTAAGTCCCACCAATATCCAAAAATATCAAAATATAAAACTAAAATGCTTTGATAATGAAGTTAGGAAAGATGTCCAAAGGAATCTATTTGGATGCTACTTTAAGTCTAAGCAGTTTATGACGAATGTAAAATGATTGAAAGCAGTAATCAGGTTAGTAAAATATAGTTGAGATGCTGTTTTTGAACTCTTTCAACATAGGTTTCCGTTTTTCCGCTTCAGATTTTGCAGCTTGTGTCAGAAACTGAAGCACCTGATCAAAACTATACTCTATCCAAGGAGAAGGACTGAATATAAGACAGGGAAACGAGTTTACAATCTTCACGATGCTGCATTTTACAAGTAGGTGACAACACTCTGTTTCGATCTTCAACAAGACTTTACCGAAGTCACCAATCCAAGAGGGCTGTCATTCTCGACAACTTGATTTTTACTGTTTATGTATTCTTGGTATGGATGGCTCTCAACACAATTTCTATATTTCTACGTCTGGACGGAAAGATCAGGCAAGTAAAGAAGCACCTGTTGTCTCCTCGGTTCTAGTTCAACGCCATGACCAAATGCACCTGAGTGAAAAGGTCAAGACCATCAGACTTTTTTGTGATGGCTGTAGAACACGCAACGAAAATAATTTTGTTTTGCACAAAATTATATTTCCCGTCAATGGACACAGCTTCCTCCCAGCTGACCGAGCTTTAGGACGTGTGGAGAGATTACTGAGGAAAGACCAACTGTAATTGATAAAGAAGAGTACCGGTACGTTGACATTTAAAGATCAGTGGGTAATGTGAAGGTACTAGAGAAAGACTGGAAGCTCTATGATACAAAACAGTTATCGCACGAAGAGGGTTGCGATAGAAGGTTAGAAGTTACTTTTGGTCTGAAAAGGATCAATATTAAATATGAAACTGAAATTGTAGATTTACTAGCACGTAAAATAACTTCTGCGGGACAAAATTTCGGCACCTCGACGTCTCCGAAAACCTTAAAAATGTAATTACTGGGACGTAAAACCAATAATAATAATAAAACAATAGAAACACACGATCAGCATTTCAATAATCTTTTAATTGTAAGTATATGATTTATTGATTGATTTATTGATTGATTGGTTAATTAATTAATTGATTGATTGATTGATTGATTGATTGATTGATTGATTGATTGATTTGTGCTCCAGAGAGGCCTGGTGCAGTTTTTCTATTTCACGCCCATGGGTGATGCGCGCATCTGGGTATGATGAATAATAATAATAATGAGGTAGGGACGAGGTAAAACTCAGTGTGGGCATATAACTTACTCCTGTCGGATAACACCAAGGGGTCTGCTCAAGGTTTAACGTCCACATCCGACGGACGAATCCTCCTCCTCCTCCTCCTCCTCCTCATCAGCATCATCATCAGCGTCATATGTCCCGAACACTCAGGAAATATTTGGAATTCAACCCAGGCTTTTGGCACGCAATCTAGTGATCAGGATTTCTTTAGCGTCATCTCTCCTATCCTGTCGATCAACATTGTGGTGGAGAATTTTTTCCACGAACGGGATACAAACCACCTAACTACGTTGTCAGGTCATAAAGACTTGCATTAACGATCATGAGCACCAGGTGGGCTAGTACAGGGTAATGTTGAAAGAAAGAGCAGCCGAAATGATTTATAGATATGGCGTCCAATTTTCCATAATGGAATAGATTGAAAACATTATAATTAAGGTACAGTAAATGCAGCACGTTCTGTTACATGCCTGAGGAGAACGCTGGTATCTTCCCTTCGCCTTATGACATTTTCTGCTTACATTGCTGCCTCTAACTCAGCCTCGTCCGTGGTCTCCCAGGAGGAGACCTCACTATATGTTGCACTCTCCAAGTTCAGATCAACACAGCCAGTAGGCTGGTTGGTTGATAATGACATCACAAGACAGTAGTGGCAACTTAGAAACAGAAGACACTTGCCTAGCACGGGCCATCTAATACAGAAACAATGCTCAACTAAATAAACACAACAGTAAAGACATCTTGTATTGGACCACAAAGTTAACTGGAGATAGTTGAGTTCAGCTTGCCTCCGTGAGACTTCACCACTTTCAGGCGTTAGAAGGATTGCCTACATCTAGGGAGAGGCCGTAGCCGTAATACTGTTACAATGTTTAAATAACCATTTACGAAAGCTCGGCCTGTGCCGGTAACATAATGGATTGACTCGATCTAGTCCCCTTTTGATTATGAAATTACTGTGAATACATATCCACAAATATTTACAACAAAAATAATTACAAAATGCATATATACAACCAATGTGCACAAATGATGTCCCTAAACACTTTTTTCATGTGCCATTTTTGGGAAACTGTCCTCCAGTATCACCGAAACGGGTGGAAGTGTGTATTTCCAATATGCAGATGATGACTAAAGAAATTCACATTTTACAGAATTTGTTTAGTGAATGAATTTAGCTATCTGATCATGTCGGTGCTTGTAATACGTATTGGCTAAGTGTGGGCAGTTACAGATGTCGTGATGTATGGTCTGTGTGTTTCAGGAATAGTGGCGGCAATTGTCTGTCTGATGCCTGGATCTTCAAGCTGTTTGGTGTAACTCTGATGGAAAGTCGTTCCTAAAAACTTTCTCACAATGTGGTAGGTTCTCAGGAGGGTGGCTTTCTGTAGTTCAACGTACGTGTGGTGATGCAGGTTTAATGCGGCCGGGGAGCTGTGCAAGCTTTTCGGAATAACACCGGTAAATGATAACTCTATTAGAACTGTGATGATTGATTCTAGTTTCCACATTCGTTGTATTTCCATTGCCAGTTCTGTGTATTTTGACATCTTTATGGCTATTGTTGTTTGCAGATCGGAGGTGCTTGGACAAGCAATTTATATAAAGGATACGGATCTTATTGACTTATCGATTATCGACCTATCGCTGCTGAGCGAGAAATCGTTTATGACATCTGCTTGCTCTTTCTGCTGTCGAACAAGACATATAAAATAAAATATTCGAAATGCATATAATTATTTAATTATGCATCAACTTGAGAATAACGCTGCAGTATGTATGTATGTATGTATGTATGTATGTATGTATGTATGTATGTATGTATGTATGTATGTATGTATGTATGTATGTATGTATGTATGTATGTATGTATGTATGTATGTATGTATGTATGTATGTATGTATGTATGTATGTATGTATGTATGTATGTATGTATGTATGTATGTATGTATGTATGTATGTATGTATGTATGTATGTATGTATGTATGTATGTATGTATGTATGTATGTATGTATGTATGTATGTATGTATGTATGTATGTATGTATGTATGTATGTATGTATGTATGTATGTATGTATGTATGTATGTATGTATGTATGTATGTATGTATGTATGTATGTATGTATGTATGTATGTATGTATGTATGTATGTATGTATGTATGTATGTATGTATGTATGTATGTATGTATGTATGTATGTATGTATGTATGTATGTATGTATGTATGTATGTATGTATGTATGTATGTATGTATGTATGTATGTATGTATGTATGTATGTATGTATGTATGTATGTATGTATGTATGTATGTATGTATGTATGTATGTATGTATACCTTTTCTTGTAAAACCAACCGTAAGAGAACATCGATTTTTATGTTTAAGGGCGCTTCTGAAGACCCCTCCTGCAGATTTCTTGAACGAATTACAGCTAAGACCATACTCACCTTTATTCTAAACTTAAATAATGTTTCATTCTCCGGTGATGCTGTAACACAGAAACAGGGATGCAGAGAAACCGATAAACAGACTAGAATCAAACATAAAGTTAACATTCGAAAGGTACAGGCAGAAAGACGACTTTATATGAATAGATGTGTTCTGAACAATCGTGACAGACAGTTTAACACACAGGGGCCTGAAGTACAGTTATGGGAAATTTTATTATAACTTAACGAGTAATGCTTTTTACGGAAAAGCAAAACAGAAATCCGGCCATAGTTTCCCCAGAGTAGAATTCCATATTGAAAAATACTATGAATGCAAAGGAGGCATTTAAAAGATTCCTGCTCTGAACATGATATCTAGGGGGAAAGAGGGCGTGAATAGCTCAGTGGCTTAGCTGCTGGCTTCCCACCCAGAAGGCTGAGGTTCGAATCCCGGCCAATTCATCGGTTGAGATTTTCATCTAAAGAATCGCATGGCGTCAGGAAAGGCATTCGGCCTTAAATCCCCGACCAAATCCAACATGAGGGTGGATGGCTCCAGCGACCCCAGTAAAAGCTGGGATAAGTTAAAGAAAGTACTGATTGCTCTCTAGAGGTACACTACTGTATTCTGAAATACCTCTTTGAGCATCCCGGTTCAACTTTGGATCTGTATCACAAAAATCCCGGTCTATTATCGTGGTTTTGTTGATTTTCAGATACATGTGTACTAATACGAGCCATGGAAGCATCACTTTGAGTAGTTTATTTGTATTTATATAGGTACTATTGTCTGGTTTTCTTACCGTCTTGCATTATTCACTATCTTCATCTACTCTCAGTTATCCGTCCCACTGGTGCCTATGTGCTATTGCAGAGAATCACTACCGATGCTTACGTTCTTGTAGATTTTGCATAATAAAAGCTTAAGCTCCCTCTTGTTGTAGGCAGTTCCTCCTTCAATGGAATATTTTATGACATGAGCCGGTTAAACTCAAAAGGACACTTATTCATAAAATTTGATTATCAAACTCGAAAACTTACTCTAAATTACATAATAACACAATAAATGGACGTGCTCTTCCTATGTGTTCAATTACGCTTAGAAAGTTCACTTCCGTGGTCCAAACGGATGCCTACAAGTTTTATTTAGAAACATGAAAGTGTTTAGATTTAATACGATAAGTAATGGCTTTCTGGCGTACATTAAATAAAATATTCTAGAATGACCGTCATCTGGTTTGTGCATTTCCAATTTGACAAGTCTCTTTCGCGTTTCCGCGGACTATTACCATCATTTACGAATGTATCGCCGGGCTGAGTGGCTCAGACGGTTAAGGCGCTGGCCTTCTAACCCCAACTTGGCAGGTTCGATCCTGGCTCCGTCCGGTGGTATTTGAAGGTGCTCAAATATGACAGCCCCGTGTCGGTAGATTTACTGGCACGTAAAAGAACTCCTTCGGGACTAAATTCCGGCATCTCGGTGTCTCCGAAGACCTTAAAAAGTAGTTAGTGGGACGTAAAGCAAATAACAACATTATTATTATTACGAATGTATCGAATTCGCATTACACTGATACATAGATGCCCACAATGTAATATGACAGAAAGAGTTCAGTACGATGCTCCCACCCATCCTGCTCTGCAATTGCAACTTTTTTCTTTTGCTAGTTGCTTTACGTCGCACCGACACAGATAGGTCTTATGGCGACGATGGGACAGGGAAGGGATAGGAGTTGGAAGGCCTGGTGTGAAAATGGGAAACCATGGAAAACCATTTTCAGGGCTGCCGACAGTGGGGTTCGAACCTACTATCTCCCGAATACTGGATACTGGCCGCACTTAAGCGACTGCAGCTATCGAGCTCGGTATTGGAACTTATAATATACAGGGTGATCACAAAGCCCCATTACGCCCTATGTATTACGTAGGTCGTTTTTCCTATTTATTACACTGATGTTAATGAATTGCTGTTTCTTATTGTTGTAGGTGTTGATATACATCTAAACCATAGCGGATGAGTCCACTTACACCATGGAGGAACGGATCGTAATGAGAACGTGGGCTCACGAACGACCGCATACAGGAAAGTCAATGAGAGGTATTCAGCATGATTTCACTGTAAGGTTTCAGAAACCTTCCCCACCAAAACCAACAGTCTTATGGTGGGAGGGAAAGCTCTTTGCAACTGGTTCTATAAAAGATAAGCTTCGCTCAGGACGACCTTCAACACGACTGGAAACGTGTGTGGATGCTGCAGCGTCTGTCGAACGTTCGTAAGCAGTCACAGGAATTGGGAGTTCCATACACAACATTACAAAAACATATGAAGAAGCATTTGAAGTTAAAGGCATTTAAACGCCAGCAATGTTGAGGAGAATTTCACATCGTACATGGAGGAGAATCATACTCTTACGAAAACGATGGTGTACACACAGACACCCTGGAATGAATACTCATACTACCTCAAAGTTGTTCTCTACCATGATCCCACAACAATAAGACACAATCATTCATTACCATCTACGTAATACATAGGGGGTAATGGGACTTTGTGATCACCTTGTACAGTGTCTACCAGATTAAGACTTACTTGCATCTGCTGTAGTCAACTGCGGCTCTCATCTAGTTTACTGTAAATTCGCTGTAGTTTTGATTATAACAGAAACCGTTCTCAACACTCTTCAACATTACCGCATATAGTAACGAGAATTTCAAAGTTATGCTAATCGAAAGTGCTTGATAAACGTCACCATATTTGCTATAGAAAATTCAAAACAGCTTCATAAATTTACTCGCTTCGTAATACGACCTGGAGAGCGTGAAGAAAACAGAAGTCCAGTCCTATTAAGTTCAATCTCTCAGTATATATAGGGACGGGCTGGGTGCCTATTGGAGGAAAATCACGTAATCAGGCAGTGGTCCTGCCAGAAAATTTGAAAAGTGGTGGGAATATGAAACTTTAGCCGGCCCCACGGTGTAGCTTTAGGGTTCCTGCCTCTTACCCGGAGGGCTCAGCTTCGATTGCCGGCCAGGTCAGGGATTTTTACCTGTATCTGAGGGCTGGTTCGAGGTGCACTCAGCCTACGTGATTACAATTATTGAGGAGCCATATGACGTGAGACGGCGGCCACGGTCTAGAAAACCAAGAATAATGGCCGAGAGGATTCGTCGTGCTGACCACACGACACCTCATAATCTGCAGTGCTTCGTGCTGAGCAGCAGTCACTTGGTAGACCATGGCCCTTAAGGACTGTTGAATATGGGGTTCTAAGTTTGTATATTATGTAGGTTTTCTAGGCTGTCTGTGGACTTGATGTAAATCTCTCATCGGGACTATGCAATCTTAAGGACGTATGAGCGTGTACCCTCATTTCCGTTATTCAGTTTGCTTTCTGGTGTCTAAATTTTCTAACTCTAAATTTCTACTTTGTTATTCGTACTTTAACTTCTTTCTCGTCTTAGACACCTCGCAGTATGGCTTATCCTCTGTGTCACCGTGACTTCTGCCCCAGTAGGTTTCATGACAAATCATTTTACCGGGTTGCTTGAGTTGTTCAGCATCCCTTTTATTTTGTTCTCCGCCTGTCTGTTAACATTTGTTTTTCTATTTATTGGCCGTGTAGTTTGAGCTTCAGCTCTTGTGTTTCTAGACGTTTCCATCCGTTATTTGTGTTGGATCCACTACGCAATAAGGGTAGCGAGTGTTAAAGCCCTTTAAGCTTTTAAGTGCAGTAAAAGATGTTCTGTTGTGAATTCCTAAGTGTAAGTTGCGGTACCTGAGGTGTATTCTTGGACCTTTGGACCATCGAATATTGAAATGATAGTTCAGGTTTTGACACCCTTCTGACGAATTAACTACTCAAATCTGAGGGGTTGTTTCCCCTCACATGAGTTGATTTGGAAGCTCCTGTCTCTTTCATATTTTTGTAAGAAAGTCCAAGTTCGATTTTCCTTATTTATAGATGCTAAAGCTTCATGGTTTTCCTCTGTACCAAAGATATGTACTGACCTAGTGGTCGAATAAGACTTAACATTTTGTGTGAAAAGAATCCGAGCCTTTTCTCCCGTGTTGTGTACCAAGCTAAGCTTCAAAGCTTGACTGTTATTCATTGTCATCCCCTTCTAAAATTTATTTATTGCTGGGAAATTCTCTAGTGTTGTTGTTTTTGTTGTTTGAAAAGAATACCATAGAAAAGATTCTTCAGTAAATATAGCTTTCAGAATTTAATATTTTGTGTATGTTTTACCCAAATATTTAACCCTCACGTTTCTTTATCCTTTGATCCACCAAAAATGCAATAATAATAATAATAATAATAATAATAATAATAATAATAATAATAATAATAATAATAATAATAATAATAATAATAATAATAATAATAATTGCTACTAAACAAGATGCTTTATCTATGCGAGGAAGAGGACATAATTCACGAATTCATGTTTATATTGCAAAAAGGATTAAAGACGCCAATCGGGATTCGAACACGAATTCTCTTTCCTGAGGATCGCCATGATGAATGCTCATGAAATTTGAAAACTAAAAAGACTCAGTTTAAGGAAGGAACTTACATTGTTAATTCAATGATATTAGTTGCAACATTCATAACTCAAAATGTAATTTGCATTCAGCAGTGCATTTTCAAGAGAAGTAATCATAAATGTCGATGCGTTATCTCACATCGATTGGAAAAGGTGAGAAAAGTGGGTATTTCTGGAAGTACTCTGTCACAATATAAGTTATAGCGAATGGCAAATGTATCCTAAGTGCCACGCACATATTAGAGGACAAAATAATGTGTTTAGAAATTGGTGTGACGTTGTGTGTGGTAGACAATTCATCGGCTGAGTGGGAGGGCGTGTTGCAGCCATGTGGTGCGTGTCGTGCCCAATACTTCCCATTTGTTATCTTGGGGAGATTAATTTATGGCACTTGCGAGTACAGTCTTGTCCTTAATTAAAAGTGGATTACATTCCACAGTGTTTAATAAAAGTGTATGACAGGGGATCGGGGTACTTATCTTCATTTGTCACACCGGGCGAGTTTGAGCGATCGAGAGAATGGAGAAATCTGGCTCGTTAGCGGTTATTGGACGACGACATAACTTTCCGCTTACAACTTCTTCATTAAAATTCCTCCCGTATGTAGAACGTGAATAATGCAAACTCTCGTGACACATAATACACCAAATATACAGGAGATGAAGCTCATTCTCGGCCCATTCAAGAATTACTTCCCTGGCTTACTGAGTTTCCTGAGCACTTTTTGCTAAGAGGTTACACAATTAAACTAAATAATTAAATATATTATGTCACACTACTCATTTTTAATTCTCAGATATTCGTTTCTTTCTCGTTTTCATGTATCATCTTGATTATTATTATTATTATTATTATTATTATTATTATTATTATTATTATTATTATTTGTTTTGATATAATTTCTTCTAATATCTTATGTTCCTGTCTTTTCTGATGTTATATAATTTATGATTTATGTTTCCATAAATCCGATGCTGTTGGTACTTGCATTTTGGAATGTATTTGTTAATAATAATAATAATAATAATAATAATAATAATAATAATAATAATAATAATAATAATAATGCCGGACTGAGTACCTCAGGTGGTAAAGGGCTGGCCTTTGGAGCCCAAATTGGCAGATTCGATCCTGGTTCAGTCCGGTTGTATTTCGTTGTATTTGAAGGTGCTCAAATACGTCAGCCTCGTGTTGGTAGATTTACTCGCACATAAAATAACTTCTGCGGGGGAAAAATTTAACTTAATGCATGATTTTTAGTCTGTTCGTCGGTTTCTCTGTATTTATGTTTCTCTGTTACAGCATCACCGGAAAATGAGACAGTATTTAAAGGAAGCAGTCCAAAACGATGGAGATTATGGAACCTCTGAAAATGAAGAAGCGGCTGAGGAAGATGACAGCATTCACTTTAATTTACATACATACATACATACATACATACATACATACATACATACATACATACATACATACATACATACATACATACATACATACATACATACATTATATACATCATCATTATAGATTGTTATGCCTTTCAGCGTTCAGTCTGCAAGCCTCTGTAAATTTACTAAACGTCGCCACAATCCTCTATTTGCAACTAATGCTGTGGCCTCATTTAGTTCTATACCTCTTATCTTTAAATCGTTAGAAAATGAGTCTAACCATCGTCGTCTTGGTCTCCTTCTACTTCTCTTACCCTCCATAACAGAGTCCATTATTCTCCTAGGTAAACTATCCTCCTACATTCACCTCACATGACTCCACCACCAAAGCCGGTTTATGCGTCCAGCTTCATCCATCGAGTTCATTCCTCAATTAGCCTTTTCCTCCTCATTCTGAGTACCTTCCTGCCACTGTTCCCACCTGTTTGTACCAGCAATCATTCTTGCTACTTTCATGTCTGTTACTTCTAACTTATGAATAAGATATCCTGAGTCCACCCAGCTTTCGCTCCCGTAAAGCAATGTTGGTCTGAAAACAGACCGATGTAAAGATAGTTTCGTCTGGGAGCTGACTTCCTTCTTACAGAATACTGCTGATCGCAACTGCGAGCTCACTGCATTAGCTTTACTGCACCTTGATTCAATCTCACTTACTATATTACCACCCTGGGAGAACACAAAACCTAAATACTTGAAATTATCGACCTGTTATCGACATCAATTTAGTCTTTGAGAGGCTAATTTTCATACCATACACATTACACCTATTTTCAAGTTCCAAGATATTAGACTGCAGGCTTTCGGCACAATCCGCCATTAGGACCAAGTCGTCAGCATAGGCCAGACTGCTTACTACATTTCCACCTAATTGAATCCCTCCCTGCCATTTTATACCTTTCAGTAGATGATCCATGTAAACTACGAACAGCAAAGGTGACAGATTACAGCCTTGTCTAACCCCTGTAAGTACCCTGAACCAAGAACTCATTCTACCATCAATTCTCACTGCAGCCCAATTGTCAACATAAATGCCTTTGATTGATTTTAATAATCTACCTTTAATTCCATAGTCCCCCAGTATGGCGAACATCTTTCCCCTCGGTACCCTGTCATATGCTTTCTCTAGATCTACGAAACAAACATAACTGCCTATTCCTCTCGTAGCATTTTTCTATTACCTGCCGCATACTGAAAATCTGACCCTGACAATTCCTCTGTGGTCTGAAACCACACTGGTTTTCATCCAACTTCCTCTCAACGACTGATCGCACCCCCCTTCCAAGATGCCAGTGAATACTTTGCCTGATACACTAATCAATGAGATACCTCGATAGTTGTTGCAATCCTTCCTGTTCCCTTGCTTATAGATAGGTGCAATTACTGCTTTTGTCCAATCTAAAGGTACCTTACCAACACTCCATGCTAATCTTATTATCCTATGAAGCCATTTCATCCCCGCCTTCCCACTATACTTCACCATTTCAGGTCTCATTTCATCTATTCCTGATGCTTTATGACAATGGAGTTTATTTACCATTCTTTTCACTTCCTCAAGCGTAATTTCACCAACATCATTTTCCTCCTTCCCATGAGCTTGGCTGTTCGCAACACCACCAGGAAGATTTCGTTTTACGTTGGGATCTATTATGAGTTCACCTGAATTAGTCAAAACATTCTTCATTTCTTTTTTCCCTCCCTTCCTAAGATTCTTTATTACTGTCCAGAAAGGTTTCCTTGCTGCTTGACCTAGCCTTTCCAGGTTATTACCAAAATCTTCCCAAGATTTCTTTTTGGATTCAGCAACTATTTGTTTCACTCTATTTCTTTCACCTACGTACAATTCCCTGTCTGCCTCGGCCCTTGTTTGGAGCCATTTCTGGTAAGCCTTCTTTTGACGTTTACAAGCCGCTCTCACTTCATCATTCCACCAAGATGTTCGCCTTTTCCCATCTTTAGACACAGTTATTCCTAGGCATTCCCTTGCTGTTTCTACTACAGCATCCCTGTATGCCACCCATTCTCTTTCTATATCCTGAACCTGCTTACTGTCTACTGTTCGAAACTTCTCACTAATCATATCCATGTACTTCTGTCTAGTTTCCACGTCCTGAAGATTTTCTACCCTTATCCGTTTGCAGACAGATTTCACTTTCTCTATCCTAGGTCTAGAGATACTTAGTTCACTACAGATCAGATAGTGGTCTGTATCATCGAAAAATCCCCGGAAAACTCGTACATTGCTAACAGATTTCTCGAATTTGAAGTCGGTTAAGATGTAGTCTATTATGGATCTGGTACCCCTAGCCTCCCATGTGTAGTGGTGAATAACTTTATGTTTGAAGAATGTATTCGTAACTGCTAAACCCATACTAGCACAGAAGTCCAGCGAACGTTTCCCATTCCTATTAGCTTCCGTATCTTTCCCACATTTATCAATCACCCTTTCGTATCCTTCAGTTCTATTTGCAACTCTCGCATTGAAATCGCCCATTAGCACTATCCTATCCTTGTTGTTGACCCTGACCGCGATGTCACTCAATGCTTCATAAAACTTGTCGTCATCCTCATCTGCACCCTCACATGGTGAATACACGGACACAATTCTCGTCCTAATTCCTCCAACTGCCGAATCTACCCACATTATTCGCTCATTTACGTGCCTAACAGAAATTATGTTGCGTGCAATGGTATTCCTGATAAACAGCCCTGCTCCATACTCTGCCCTTCCCTTTGTAACACCCGTCAAGTACACTTTATAATCTCCTATCTCTTCCTCGTTATCTCCCCTTACCCGAATATCACTTACTCCTAGCACATCCAGATGCATCCTCTTTGCTGACTCAGCCAGTTCTGCTTTCTTTCTTCCGTAAGCGCCGTGAATATAGCTCCGCATCGAATTCCATTTCGTTCGGAAGGTTGCCAAGGAATCCCTCGCCTGTCAAATGGGAGTGGGATTCCGTTCCTCCCATAGGCCCGAGGCTTGCTCAAAATGTTCTGAGCTCGGTAAATTCATGAAGCAGGATGCTACCCTACTTACACATAGTCCAAGTTAGGATCTCTCCTCTAACAGGTTATGGACCACCGGTAGATTGTATAGTTCTAGCCGCCTGAGCACAAGGAGGGCCATGACTCAGAATATGTCCGAGATGCCCACTCTCATTCCATAGCAACTGGTATCCCGATGTTGAGGACCACTTACTAGGCCACTCAACCGTTGCCCATGGCTCACGAACTAGGACGTGAATACAGTAACCCACACCATGAACCATCTTTAATTTACAATAATCTAATAAATACATTTCTGTCCTGCCACATTATTCAGTTTAAGTTTATGTTAGAAATCACAAAAGGCATAACAAACACGGCTTAGTTATTTTATATTAGTTTCTAAATATTTTGTCATGATTAACGTGAAACAATGTTTCATAGTTCTCCAGATATATAGTAAATTGTGTAAAGAAGCATTTCATGATAGGTCTAATCATTATTGGAGGCAATCTATAAATTTTAAATAATATGCTTATACCAATTTATATACGTATGTAATTGGAGGTTTTTATTATTTTGCTTTGTACGTATTAAATAATGTATAAGAGTTTGTATTGCATGGAATATTATTGCATATTCGCCTTTGATATACTTACTTTGTCCACGTTTAGGTGTGATTTCCCAAAACCATGATTTTAGATTCGCCCTTTCTCCTCCCAGCTCCTGATATGTTCAATTTGTTCAATTTCCAATTATATTTCAGTTTAAATTCCTCTTCTTTCCGTTTCATTTTTGTTTCATGAATTCCGTTTGAGTAATTAGTTCCTTTATTTCATAGCTAGGTCGTAGTGAAGCAATCCTTATGTAATTTGAAGATAGCGAAGTAGAGAAAATTTAGCGCCCTGAGATAAGAGTCACGTAAGTATATTTCAGCAGCGCTGAGGCAGAACCCGAAGATAAGAAGAACTCATGATACAGAAGGAAGAATTATCTACAATCTGTATAAAAATCAGTCTGCAGCGATAAGAATCGAGGGCTTTGAAAAAGAAGCAACAATCCAGAAAGGAGTGAGGCAACGTTGCAGTTTGTCCCCCTCCTCTTCAATGTTTACATAGAACAGGCAGTAAAGGAAATCAAAGAGGAATTTGGAAAGGGAATCACAATCCAAGGAGAGGAAATCAAAACCTTGAGATTTGCCGATGATATTGTTATTTTATCTGAGACTGCAGAAGATCTCGAGAAGCTGCTGAATGGTATGGACGAAGTCTTGGGTAAGGAGTACAAGATGAAAATAAATAAGTCTAAAATAAAAGTAATGGAGTGCAGTCGAA
Source organism: Anabrus simplex (assembly GCF_040414725.1). Taxonomy (NCBI): domain Eukaryota; kingdom Metazoa; phylum Arthropoda; class Insecta; order Orthoptera; family Tettigoniidae; genus Anabrus; species Anabrus simplex. The sequence goes on from NC_090265.1 coordinate 316,627,476, forward strand.
CGAAGGCAGGTGATGCAGGAAATATTAGATTAGGAAATGAAGTCTTAAAGGAAGTAGATGAATATTGTTACTTGGGTTGTTACTATGGCAGAAGTAAGGAGGACATAAAATGCAGACTAGCACAAGCAAAGAAGAGCTTTCTTAAGAAAAGAAATTTGCTCACTTCAAACATTGATATCAGAATTAGAAAGATGTTTTTGAAGACTTTCGTGTGGAGCGTGGCATTGTATGGAAGTGAAACCTGGACGATAACTAGCTCAGAAAGAAAGAGAATAGAAGCTTTTGAAATGTGGTGTTACAGAAGAATGCTGAAGGTGAGATGGATAGATCGAATCACGAATGAAGAGATACTGAATCGAATTGGTGAGAGGAGATCGATTTGGCGAAATTTGACAAGAAGAAGAGATAGAATGATAGGACACATCTTAAGACACCCAGGACTTGTGCAGTTGGTTTTTGAAGGAAGTGTAGGTGGTAGGAACAGTTAGGATAGACCAAGGTATGAATATGACAAGCAGATTAGAGCAGATGTAGGATGCAGTAGTTACGTAGAAATGAAAAGTTTAGCACAGGATAGAGTGGTACGGAGGGCTGCATCAAACCAGTCTATGGACTGATGACTCAAACGACAACAGTCTGATAGGCTGTTATGCATTTCAGCGTTCAGTCTGCAAGCCTCTGGGAAATAATCAAACGCCTCCACTATTGCCTATTTCCAAATAGCTCCGCGGCCTCGCTTAGTTCCACACCATAAAAACCGACTCTACCATAGTTGCATCGTTCTTCCTCTACTTCTCTTTCTTCCATGGCCGAGACCATTATTCTTCTAGGTAACCTATCTTCTTCCATTCACCTCATATGACCCGTCCACAGAAGTCGATTTATAGGTACAGCTTCTAGCACGGAATGTATTTCTATCTAGCCTTTATCTCCTCATTTCGAACACCCTTTTGCAATTGTCCCCACTTCTTTCGATCAACCATAATTCTTGCTACTTTCATGTCTTTTGCTTCTAAATTTATTTAGAATATCATTTACAAACTCTTTTGTTATACACATTTTGCCGATAAAGTGAAAAATAAAGGAAATATGGGGAGCCTCCGTGGCTCAGGCGGCAGCGCGCCGGCCTTTCACCGCTGGGTTCCGTGGTTCAAATCCCGGTCAATCCATGTGAGATTTGTGCTGAGCAAAGTGGAGGCGGGACAGGTTTTTCTTCGGGTACTCCGGTTTTCTCTGTCATGTTTCATTCCAGCAACACTCTCCAATAACATTTCATTTCTTCTTTTATTCATTAAACATTGCCCCAGATGAGTGCGACAGGCTTCGGCAACCGGCACAATTACTATACTCGCCACTAGATGGGGGCTTCATTCATTCCATTCCTGACCCGGTCGAATGACTAGAAACAGGCTGTGGATTTTCATTTTCAAAGGAAATATAAAAGTTTAAGTCCAAGAGCCGATAACTAACTCTATGGAGAGTTTATATTGAGATCATCCCGGCAACGTTTAAAGGCTTTGCAGTCTACATTTTAATATTTACCTGAAACCTAGTTATACTGGAAGATGGAGATAAAATGAAGGGCAGATATAATGCATAAAATATGCAAATGCAAAGGGACACAGAGAACCAGGAAGCGAGTATGTTACGAGAAGTCACTGACAGGAAGAATCATGTCCACCTATGTGCTCAGAAAGTCAGGAACAACTTCAGGGGACGACAAAAATAGTAATTATGCCCATCCTAAGTGGTAGTTCCGTCAACAGCCTGCATATTTATAAGGAATTTCTTAAGGTAAGTGCAGAAACCGACAAAATCATACTCAGAAGTGATGTTTAGAAATATAATACCAAATAACTTAACCCACTCGTCATAGGCTACAAAAGACGGACTCAAGCTATTTCATTGTTCAGTTAATTTGCTTTATGCATTATCATCAGATATAGAAAAGCTACCATTCCATATATTCACACTAGCTGATGTACCCGTGCTTCGCTACGGAATTCTACATTGTATACAGAATTCTAGGTTAGGTAGTATTCACGTTGTGAGTAAGATTGTATTAAATTGCATAGCTCTTAAAACTTTACGCTAGAAACGCGACGGGGAAGTCACGAAACGTCTTTTCTCATATGAAGACTGGGTTAGGAAATTTTCATTGTAATGGCAGGCCCCCTTGCCTACCATCAGTCACAATCAGGTTAGGGAGTTTTCATTATAATGGCAGACACTCACTCTCCACCTGCCTTTTTACATCCTCAGAAAGACTGTCTTCGTGGTTTTCCCAACTGAAATGAACATAGGTCATTACAATGACGTCAGTAGGAATGACGCGATTTAAAGCAATGCATTCATATGAAATACTCCATCAAATGAAAAACCGCACATTTTCTCACTTTTGACGAACTGTACTACTCTGCTGATCTAAGAGTCTATAGTTTCAGAGCTAGAATGACCAAGCCTCAGACAGCCGTGATCCGTGAACACTCTTCGTCTTTTTCCGGCGGGGGGTCTAACAGTGGAGTGCTCCAGGGCAAAAACTATGCCCTTCTACTAATCAGTTTCCTAGGAGTACCCGATGAATCGGGAAATCTCAATTCACTACACAGGCGGCGGAAAAATATATCTGACTTGGAGGCAAATTTTTCCTGCAAGCCAGAGGAGTTTTGTCTGTACAGTGCTCAGAATTTGAAAAGAATTTTATTTCTGTATCGGTCATGTCCACAGCATCAAGGAAATGCACTTTTTACTTTTCCGTAATTTCTGTCTGTCTGTCTGTCTGTCTTGAACCGTATCATCATATGCTTCATTGGCATTATTTTAATCATGATATAACTTAACACTGTGGGCTTATTGCGCAACATGGCTCTGTGTGGGAGTCTGTTGGAAGACAGTTAGATACCGGACCACGCCAACACAAAGGGGAGCGTCCAGGGCAAGGCTTCAGTCAACCATTTTCGTTTAAATATGAACGTGGTTACAGGGAACCGCCGCAGCACTCTTTGTCCAGCCAGTTTGGAACTCCACCAATCACGAGCTAGTAGGAGGACTTTGCGAACTGCCGAATAGCGATGGCAGGATAACCAACTCTCTAACTGCATCTTTGAACCAGTTTCATTTATGATAATAATCTGTCATTGAGCCGATATTCCACAGTTCTGATGTGTCCAGATAGACAAGCGTAATTTTTCTGATGTCTGAGAATATATTTGGTGGCTATTTAAGGCCTAGCTGTTTATTTCGCGTTATCAACGGCTTCTCATTCAAACTAAACCGTATGCTCAACAGACTTTCTATTCATCAGAGGGGAGTTCCCGCCTTTGAATGGATAGTGACATCTGTCTCGTTTGTCATTACATGGGATTTACTAAGAGCGAAGTCCCAGGGTCTTCAACGATGGCCACTCTGAATCTTATTCAAGAGTGTTGATGATTCTTACAGAGCGATTACCAGTCGCTCCAGCCTTCCTCCTTTATTCGGGCTACAGCTCTACTAAGCTACTCATCTCACTCAGTAGTACTACTGTATAGGCGGAGTTTATGAGTTTGTTATGTATTTAAACTACAGAGTATTATGAGTATGTGCATATATTCGTGCATTAATGGTTTTTTTTTTCCTTTGAAAGGTCTCTTGTACGTAACATAATGACTGAATAAATTCTATACTGTTATTTTCTACAGAGATGCAGAAAATCTTTTAAGGTCGTGGGAAGGGATTCTAAAGATCAATGTATCAGCCAGCTGCAGAGCCATGAAGAGAAAGAGGAACCTTTGCACTCCTCTGGAATTGTTCTATTCAAGGAACACAGAAGTATTACTATAGCTCGATGTTGCCTCCAATTTATTGGTCCGAGGATGAGCGTGGATGGCGGGAATTTGAAGATAGTAACGTGCCAAATATATCAAGAAACATCACCTTTGATGTATCCTACGTGAGCATGAGCTTGCGATGTGTATCAAACTTGGAGAGAAAGATGGAAAACTGAAATTCTTGGAATGGGACAATAATCGTTTCGTTGTCTGGAATTTAAGATTCTTAGCAACTTAATTGGTTTTCAATTACAGCTACACGTCTGCGAGGATTTAGCGTAACTTACAATTTTATTCTAAAAATTGAAGTCGGGTAAGATTGGTGGTGAATCTCCTGCGTTTAAAAGTAATAGAGTAGAGTGCAGGGAAGTCAAGTGATGTGGGAAATACCAGATTAGAAGATAAAAGTCTAAAAGGAAAATAGATCAATATTGTTACTTGGGTAACAGAACAACTAGTAAAGGAAGAGGTAAGGAGAACATAAAATGTAGACGAGACGAAGTAAGGAAGACCTTCCTTAAAAATGTGGTTTTAAATTTATGTATTCGTATAAGAAAGATGTTTCTGAAGACATTTGTGATGAGCATGGTATTGCATGGATGTGAATCATGGACACTAACTGGTGGAGAAAGAAATAGAAATGTGGTTTTGAAGAAGAGTGTTGAAGGTAAGATGAGAAGATTGAATGACAAATGAGGCGATACGGAATGAGATCAATGAAAGGAGAACAACCTGGACACGTTTATCCAAAGAAAGAGATGGTTTATGTTGGTGGGACATATCTAGAGTCATCCAGGACTTGTTCAGTTGGGTTTCGAGGTACGTGCAGCGGGTAAAAATGATAGGGGAAAACGAAGGGATAAATTCTACAAAAACAAGTTAGGGGATATAGGATGCAAGATTTATATAGAGATGTGTAGGTCTGGATAGCATACAGTACTGCATCAGTTAAAGTGCTGGGTTGATAGATAGATAGATCGATAGATAGACAGATAGATAGATATGGTTTATTTTAACTGGTAAAGTTAGGGACACGTTTCCCTGTCTTACACTTTACCAGTGAAATACATAAGTAACATAAAATAAAAATATAAAATACTAGCAATTGCCCGCGGCTTCGCTCGCGTGGATTTCGTAATTTGATCAACGTAATCGTTCCTCGGCATTGTACTAAGACATTGTCTGAGTTTTATTTTCCCCAGAAATTCATTTTTGTGGTATTAACTTTTGGGGTTAAGACGACCATGTGACATAGAACCATGCATGTGAGAAACGGTCTTCTCTCGAGTCGAAAAAAGAAATACATGTTTCTATATTTTTAAAGGAGATTCCAAATACCTATTCCCACATCAGTAACATCTTCAGTTTTTGAGATATACATACGTGTCCCCATAAGAAGAATTCAACCCCTCGATCAGTCCTCCCCCCCCCACCAACACCCCAATTTAAGGGTATTTTCCTAAAACAAAAATGCATGTTTCTTTATTTTTAAAGAAGATTCCAAATACCTATTGTCACGTCTGTAACATCTTCAGTTTTTAAGATATAAGTATCCTCATAAAAAATAATTCAACAATTTTTCACTTCTTTTCATCCCCTGTTAAGTACCTTCTCCGAAAACAAAAAGGTACAGGTTCATGTATTTTTAAAGGACATTCCAAATACCAAGTTTCTTGTCTCTAACATGTTAAGTTTTTTTACATATAATGTAGATATACCGGTACTCATTTTAAAAATTCACCTGCTTTTCCAATTCTTTTCAGTCCCTTAACTGGATTTTCCGAGAACAAAAAATACGTGATTCATTATTTTTAAAGGAGATTCCAAATACCAGTTTTCATGCCTGTACTTCTATAATACCTTCAGTTTTTGAGATAAATGTATACTCGTAATTCAACTTCTTCTTCACTTCTTTCCACGCCTCTCCCACCTTAAGTGGACTTTCCGAAAGCAAAATATACGTTTTCCTTTCTTTTGAAAGGAAATTCAAAACACCAACTTTCAAGTCTCTAACAGCTTCATATTTTAAGATAAAGTATCCTCATAAGCGTATTTCAGCTCCGTATATATTTATTTTCAACTCCACACCGCTTACGTCGATTTTCCGAAAAAACAACAAATACGTCTTTCTTCATTTTAAAGGAGATTCCAAATACTAACTTTCACGTCTGTAACATCTTCAGTTTTTGAGATATAAGTTTTTTTATATTTGTTCGCGGCGTCGACCTAGGAAGAACTTTTGCCTCTACTTGCACCACATGTGAGGAACCTGCGTTTATTATGTAAATGGCGGAAGTATAACGTGTTGAATGTGAGGAAAGGAGCATTAAGGACGACAAAATCACCCAGTCCCAAGGCCAGGGATATTAATAACTTACAATTAAAAACTCCTATCCGGCCGGGAATCGAACCCGGGGCCGCCGGTTGACAGGCGGACGCGTTGCCTCCTACACCGCAGGACCGGACTCATAACAATAATTCAACTCCTTTTTCACTTGATTCCCCCTCCCTAAAAATGAGTGCTTATTTTTAAAGAAGATTCCAAATACCAATTTTCACGTCTTTAACATTTTTAGTTTTTGAGATATAAGTATCCTCACACAACGAATTCAACTAACTTTTCAATTCATTCACCCCCCTTAAGTGGACGTTGCGAAGACAAAAGAATACGTGTTTCTTTACTTTGAAAGAAGATTCCAAATACAAATGTTCATGCCTCTAACATCTTCAGTTTTTGAGATATAAGCATCCTCATAAAATGAATTCAACTCCTTTTACACCCCACCCCGTTAAGCTGATTACCCCTCCAAAAAATGCGTGTTTCTTTATTTGTTAAGGTGATTCCCAACACAAATTTTCACGTGAGTAATCTTAAATTTTTGAGATATAAGTTTTTCCATAAAAGGAATTACATTTTTTCACTTCCTTTCACCCTCCCCCGTTAAGTGAATTTTCCGAAAACCAAAGAAACTTGTTTATTATAAAGGAGCTCCCAAATTCCAATTATCACGACTGTAAAATCTTCAGTTTTGAGATGTATGTATCCACATAAAATGGAATTAAGCTCCTTCTTCACCGTCCCCGCCCCCGAGTTGATAACCCCTCAAAATGCGTGTTTCGTTTTTTTTGAAAAGGTGATTCCAAATACTAATTTTCACGCCTGTAGCATATTTAGCTTCTGAGATATAGGTATCCCCATGCAAAGAATTCAACTAATTTTTCAATTAATACACCCCCTTAAGCGGATTTTCCAAAGACAAAAGATTACGTGTTTCTTTACTTTGAAAGAAAATTCCAAATACAAATTTTCATGTCTATAACATCTTCAGTTTTTGATATAGAAGTATCCTCATGAAAGT